>NC_142478.1:58683969-59903552 GCF_049115385.1 Moschus berezovskii | reverse complement strand
CGCCCAAAGACACAAACACAAACACATGTTCACAGACACGGAGATACACACTAAGACACACATACATGTAAACACACGCAGAGACACGCATGTAAACATAGAGACACGCATGTAAACGTAGAGACACACAGACACACACAGAGACGTATATTCACAGACACACACGAAGGCACACATATACAGAGACATGTATACATACACACTCAATCACAAACCAGTGCACATAGACACACACAGAGACATATATTCACAGATACACACAAAGGCACACACATATACAGAGACACACAGACACACACACTCAATCACATACCAGTGCACACAGACACACAGAGACATATATTCACAGATACACACACAAAGACACACATACACACTCAGTCATATACCAGTGCACATAGACACATGCATACACACGCAGACATATATTCACAGATACACAGAAAGGCACACACATAAACAGAGAGACACACACACAGACTCAATCACACACTGGTGCACACAAACACACACTCCTCTGCCCATTTGTCCCATTCACTTTTTTTTTTAATCACAGCATTGCAGACTGTAGTATCTGGTCCCAGCTCACAACAGGTGTCCAACAAATGCCTGTAGATGAATAAGCGCAAGGGTGATTCAGGTATTCTCTGTCGGCCCTGTCCCTGAATATAGTTTTGTTGTGCTGGCTTGCCTGGGCATATTTGGAAAAGAGATCCAGAAAGGGTTCCGGTATTCATTTTGGATGGTGCCAGGCTCCCTAGCATGACTCGAGAAGTCCTTCATGATCTGGCTCCTGCCAACCCCTCTCACTGTATTCCCCACAACCCTCTGGGGTGTCCATCTCCACTTTCAGCACTTTAACATGTTTTTCAAGTCATGGAATCCTTTGGGGATCTGATGAAAGGCATGGACACTCTTCCTCAATATATGGACATCTGAACACTCAAACAGTGTCCTGAATATAATTTCTAAGGATCCCTAAGGCCTGTTGATGGATCTCCAAGGAACGTACAGGAGCCTGCTGAAGGACCTCGGCAGGTAGGGCTGGGGAAACCCAGAGAGGGGGATGCCTGGCCTAGGGTCATGAATGACAGAATTGGAACCAAGACCCAGGCCTCTGGATCTCAAGTTCGGGACTTCCTCCTTTTAAACATCCTGTGTTGATGGATGAAAGCCAGGTAATTAGTTGATACAATGAACAATTAAATGAGACACTCTTCTTTGCCTTCTCCATCCATCAAACCCTCAGCACTGGCAGCTCTGTCTGGTGTTCAAATACCAGCGGTTTTTGGAATTCAGCAGTCCTCCTTGTAGTTTGGTATTTTACTGATGGTTATAAATGGCAGTGATTACAGCACAGTCCTGTTGGCTCTTCCTCGGAGCATCTGCCACACAACCGAGAAAGCTCAGCCTCAAGCCTGCAAGCTGGAATCAGGAGAGAGCCCAAAATGAAGGCTGTTTGTTTCAGCTGCTGTAAGGGGCCATATTCAGAGCTCTTGGAACCAAGAAATGTGGTCGGCATGTTCTTTGGTCCTCTGCATCTCATCTAATGGCTCTATCTTCCTGATTTCTTGAGCCAGAAAGCAGGGCACAACCTGACATACCCCTGTCCTCATCCTCCCAGTCTAGTCCATCACTAAGGCTTGTCTCTTTTCACATTGTATCCAATCTCTCCACTTCTGTCATCTTTGCTGCCACCACCTTTACAAACTAGGTCACCATTATTTAGAGCACGGAGAATGGCCACAACCTCCCCTGGAGGATGACCTGCAGAGTTATTAGATGAGCGCTTCTTCTTTTCAGGTTCACCATCCACTGTTTGGGCCAGCAACAGGGTATGTCAGTCAGGGCAGGCAATGCTATGCTCCTGTAACCGTCAACCAGTGGGTTCAAAATAAAATTTTGTGCTCACACACAGTCTGCTTCAATCTTAGTGATGCCCAGGGACAGCTGTACCCTGTGACTGGTTCAACATTCCAGGCTGCTTTGATCTTATGAATCTCCCGTATCAAGGGAACATGCTTCTGGATTGCTGCAGGAGGAGGAAAAAGGGAAAATTGTCCAACAACTCTGAGACGCTTCCACCCAGAAGTGACAGGTGTTGCTCCTGAAAGTTTCTTTGGCCACAGCAATTTGGAGGACCATGTCTAATTCAAAGGAGCAGAGGAGCACTTGAAAGAGGAGGAATTGGAAATATTGGTGAGCATCACTCGTATCTAATCACTTCCCCCAGGGTACGGGTGGCAGAAGAGGAGCTGATAATAAGGGTGGTGATTCATCATCTCTTTAATCCAGAAGATTGATCCAGCTCTGAGCAGAAAGATTCAGAAAATCAACATCAGCCAGGCCCAATTCTTCCCCTCTCACCTCTAATTAGAGGCCAGGTGGGAGGTGAGTTGGAAGAGGAGGAGGGAGAGGGGATGAGGGAGAGGGGCAGAGGAGAAGAAAGTGGAGAAAGTGAGGGAAGGAGGAACGGAGGAAGGGAGAGGAAAAGAGACGAGAGACGGGGAGGGCAGAGGGAGAATTTGATATGAACGTATCTGCTCCACCACCTTAACTTGACTGCAGGGGTCCATTGTGAGTACAGAGACCCAAGGGTCAAGGGGTGCCTGTGACTTGGTGGCTCCCTGTGATCTCCGATAACCAGCAGCCTTGCTCTGCTCAGTGGCAAGAAAGCTAGAGGTCGTAGTGTCGGTGAGGTGTGCCGGGAAGAGGGAGAGCTGGCCCAAAGCATGTGGGTTGTGTGTGGTCCCAGTGGAAAGGAGCCAGTGGCAGGGAAGGAGGGAGGTCCAGAGGCAGAACCAGTCCCAGGGTGCAGGAACTTGTGTGGCAGAGGAGGCAGTGATGAGCTGTGCAGGTGAGGACTGAAGGGGACGCAGCATCACCTCAGTGGTGGTCGGTGCAGGACAGCGGATAAGCTCAAGGACCAAGAAGGACAAGTTATGTCCAGGGCAGGAATTGGCACCAGGCAGAGGCAGATGAAGACTAAACAGAGCAGTGCCTTCTCTATCAAGGCCATCCGGGCTGGTGTGTGCAGGAGTTCCCAGAATGGGGAGGACTGAGAAGGGAGTCAGCGGAGAATATGCACTCAGATGTGTGAGTGGTGACCTGCAGGGCTCAGAACGTTTCCTGTGTCAGGCTGGTCAGAGACCAGGCACCAGAAGCTCAACTAGGTTCTAGAAGATAACGTTGTTTTCTTTTTGGACACCAGAGTCTGGCTTGGCAACCTCACTTGTGCTACCCCAGTGCTACTCAAACAGACTAGTGACAGTCAGCAAAGTATTACTGGTCCACAGTGAATAAGTAGAGAAACTGGGATTTAGTGTTTAGAAACTTTTATAACAATATGACATTGCTGTGACATCCAAGCAAATTTGTGTTGTATTTTAGAAGAGCATTGGTTTTGTGATGGATTATGGAGAAAATGGTTTGTCCCTGCAAATAGTCTGGTAAGTGCTGTGGTGGGTTCCTAAGTGGCCTCTTTCATTCTGTGCAGAGACCCCTCCTAATCTGTTTTCCTTAGTGATCTTCCTAGAATGCAAATAGGATCCTGACCTGCCTCCCTCAACAAACTTCCAGTGACTTTCTCAAGCTGTTTTGGATAAAGGCCAACTTCTTCACAAAGGCCTGGAAGGTTCTGCATCATCTGATCCCTGCTCATCTCCCCAGCTTCTTCCCCTCTGCTTTCTTCCCCAGACTTACTGTATCTTTACAAATGCCAAGCTTCTTCTGACCTCAGGACCTTTGCCTCTGCGACACCCTCTACCTGGCACTCTTTCCCCTCTGTCCTGGGGGAGTTGATTCCTATTCTGTCTTCAGATCACGGCTGTTGGGGAGGGGAAATTTCCCTTCTTTCTCCTCTTAGTTCTTTTGCCTGCAGTTAAAACAACATAAGGGAGATTAACAGGACAAAGTCAAATTTATTACATGCGCATGGGGAATCTGGGCTTCCCAGGTGGCGCTAGTGGTAAAAAACCTGCCTGCCAATGCAGGAGATGTAAGAGACACGGATTCAATCCCTGGGTTGGGAAGATCCCCTGGAGGAGGGCATGGCTACCCACTCCAGTATTCTTACCTAGAGAATCCCCATGGACAGAGGAGCCCAGAGGGCTGCAGTCCCTAGCGTCACAGAGAGACACGACTGAAGGGACTGAACACACACACACACAGGGAGTCCATATAATGAAGAATTCCAAAGACAATAAGGCTAGATGAGATGTTTATATGTGTTTATATATATGTGTGTGTGTGTGTGTATCTATATATTCTGGACTAAGGAGAAGCAGGTAGGGGTCTGAGGATTCAAGTGGAAGGAAGATAATCCACAGGGAGCTAAAAAGAGTCAATGTTTGGTAAACAGTAGGGACGGTAGGCTTTGACAAATGATTCCTCCTGTCCACTGCATCCAATAATTTACTACAGTTGTCTGTGGTGATAGCTTCTTCCTGAGACAGGCCTCCTGTCTTAAATTCTTTTAGGTGGTAAGGGAGTGGTTCAAAGGTTCTTCCTGAAACTTTTGGACCCTGATTGTTTTCAGTTTAAAGTCATCCGCCTGCCAGAGTGACACATCTTGGGGCAGTCTGGCCTGAGCCCCGTCACAATTCAAGGACCACCTCCTCAGGTCCTTCCTGGTGACCCAGTGGTTAAGACTATGCACTTCCACTGCAGGGGGCACAGGTTCGATCCCTGGTTGGGGAACTAAGATCCCACAAATTGTGCAGTATGGACAAAATTAAAAATCATCTAATTGAGGCCCTGGCTTCTTGCTTTGGTAACCTCGCCCACTTACTTGAATGCACCTGTAAGTAACTTGTTCCGTGTCTGCCATCCCCCAGGCCTCTAAACAGGGGGCGGATGCCTTGCCTCTGTTGTTCACCAGTGTATCCCACAGGTCTGGCTCAGCACAAGGTCCTCATTAGACATGGTTGAATAGACGAACGAGTGAGTGAAGGAATAAATGCAACATCCAGAGTGTGTGGGAGAGGCGTTTGAGACCGGATTGTGTCCTTTGGCAGACAGGCCTTTATTTCATAAAATAGTTCCCATGCCTCCTTCCTCTGCCCGGAACCTGGCAGCCCGTCCCGACCTCCTGCTGATAAATCATTTTATTGGCACGGCTGGACAGGAAAGGACAGTGAGTAATGCGAGTCGGGCACCGTGTCGCGGACAAAGGCCCGAGTTGACATGGTAACAACAGGCAGACCGACGTGGCCCGGGCAGTGGTCTGGCCCCTGGACACATCTGAGAATAGGCCCTGGGTCATTTTTCTTCTGTGCTGGGGAGCGTGAAAAGGCCAGGGAAGCGAGGAAGGGGCCACAGGGCCGTGCTTCTCCCCTGCCTCAGGATGGACTGGAAGCAACTTCGACCATTGGCTGAAGACTTTAATATATAGAACATATTTGTATTTATTAATTAAAACATTATTTTCCATTTTATGTTGCACCATGTTTGTAAAATTGCAAAAGTATGGAATTTAGTGCTTTTAACTAGAGTCAGTATCGGTGGCTGTGTGTGTTGTGGAAACTTAGGAACCTGGCTGCCTGGGTTCAAAACCTGGCTCCATCCCCTCTCAGTTTTAGGAACATGGATAATATTACTAAATCTACATATACTTTTTTAAATTTTATTTTGGCTGTACTGCATGGCATGTGGAATCTTAGTTCCCAGACG
Organism: Moschus berezovskii; assembly: GCF_049115385.1. Classification (NCBI taxonomy): domain Eukaryota; kingdom Metazoa; phylum Chordata; class Mammalia; order Artiodactyla; family Moschidae; genus Moschus; species Moschus berezovskii. The sequence goes on along the minus strand of NC_142478.1, from coordinate 59,897,882 downwards.
AGGGAACAAACCCAAGACCCCTGCATAGGAAGCATGGAGTCTTAACCACTGGACTGCCAGGAAATTCCTGTAATCTCTGTGTACTTTTGTTTCCTTCTAGGCAAACTGAGGGTGAATATGGGACCTATTGATTAAGATTGCTGTGAGAGTCCCTTGAGAGGATGCATGTAAGATGCACAGTAAACAATATCTGGTTGCATGAAAGTGAAAAGTGAAAGTGAAGTCGCTCAGTCGTGTCCGACTCTTTGCGACCCCATGGACTGTAGCCCACCAGGCTCCTCAGTCCATGTACTTTTCCAGGCAATAGTACTGGAGTGGATTGCCATTTCCTTCTCCAGGGGATCTTCCCGACCCAGGGATTGAAGCCGGGTCTCCCTCATTGCAGTCAGACGCTTTATCGTCTGAGCCACCAGGGAAGCCCATCGTTACATAAGAACAATTAAACAGCCTAGAACTAAATACAGAGAAGGCAATAGCACCCCACTCCAGCACTTTTACCTGGAAAATCCCATGGGTGGAGGAGCCTGGTAGGCTGCAGTCCATGGGGTCGCTAAGACTCAGACACGACTGAGCGACTTCACTTTCCCTTTTCACCTTCATGCCTTGGAGAAGGAAATGGCAACCCACTCCAATATTCTTGCCTGGAGAATCCCAGTAACGGGGGAGCCTGGTGGGCTTCCGTCTATGGGTCGCACAGAGTTGGTCACGACTGAAGCGACTTAGCAGCAGCAGCAGCAGAAGTAAATAAAGAAGCAAAGTTCCTATCCCCCAGCCTATTTTCTAGGTATAAGTTCATGTATTAGAGTCTGCCCAGGTATTTGAACCTCTGCAAAGATATACAGATCAGGACTGGCACAAGAGAGAGGTTTGCGAGGTTCCAAGGATGCACAGGTACCAGCCCTACATCTGCATGGACCTGAGAGTGAGCACATCCTGAAATTTTGGGCCATCCGGATGCCTCACTCACCTTACCCCTGCCAGGCCCTGACACCGCTAATGAAGAGATTTCTGCTTCTGATAGTGGCAGATGAGTTGATTTGGGCCAACCCTCCCACTAGACAAAATATGTTCACACACACATACACATAGGCATATGAAAAAAAGTACGTGAAAGTGTTAGTTGCTTAGTTGTGTCTCTTTTCCACCCCATGGACTGTAGCCTATCAGGCTCCTCTGTACGTGGAATTCTCCAGGCAAGAATGCTGGAGTGAGTTACCATTTCCTTCTCCAGGGGATCTTCCTGACCCAGGGATTGAACCCGGATCTCCTGCATTGCAGGCAGATTTTTTACTGTCTGAGCCACCAGGGACATATGTATATACAAACACACCTACATACATGTATGTATACACACATGTATACATATATATGCACACACACACTACTTCAGGACATCAGAGAGCTAACAAGTAGTGAAAATTCACCAGAATCTGGGGAGGCTGGAGATCTAGGAAGATGAGACAGTATCTGTCAGTCCCATGTGTGTGAGAGGTGAACAGGCTGAGCACCCTCTTAGGGCTGGGGGCACAGCGATCTGAATTTAGGGCTAGCTGAGGGGAAGAGACCTTTGGTGAACCCTCCTTCCTTTTGGTTGGCATCCTGATGGGCTGCACCCTAGGGGTAAAGGTGAGATGGAAGCAGACAGGTTTTTGCAGGGACTGACGCTCAACGTTCCTAAAATCCCTGAATTTGTATGGAGGTGACCACAGATTACTAGTTTCCACAGGGACCTAGAGGAAGTAAACAAGTGCTCCCTAGAGCATGTATGGATGTGAGAGTTGGACTGTGAAGAAAGCTGATCGCTGAAGAATTGATGCTTTTGAACTGTGGTGTTGGAGAAGACTCTTGAGAGTCCCTTGGACTGCAAGGAGATCCAACCAGTTCATTCTAAAGGAGATCAATCCTGGGTGTTCATTGGAAGGACTGATGCTAAAGCTGAAACTCCAATACTTTGGCCACCTCATGCGAAGAGTTGACTCACTGGAAAAGACTCTGATGCTGGGAAATATTGGTGGCGGGAGGAAAAGGGGATGACAGAGAATGAGATGGCTGGATGGCATCACCGACTCGATGGACATAACAGGTGAACTCCGGGAGTTGGTGATGGACAGGGAGGCCTGGCGTGCTGTGATTCATTGGGTCGCAAAGAGTCGGACATGACTGAGCGACTGAACTGAACTGAAGCCTCAAATTATTTCTACAAACCAGCTTACAAATGCAACGTCTGGCTTACAAATGCAATGCAATAAAATGATAATCAGGTACATGAGAGTTGAGCAAAATAAATGACCACCAGCAAAAACAATGGACAAAAGAACAGACCTCTAGAACCCCCATATATTGAGGCTATCTGACAACGACCGTAAGATAACTGTGATTACAATGTACATGAGATAAAAGACAAAATTGAGAATGTCAGTAGAAAATTAGAAATAGTAAAGAGAAGTAATGGGAAGTTCTAGAAATGAAAAAAAAAAAAGACTTAAGAACACCGCAATTTGGACAGAGTTTGAAGAGACTTGGTCAATTGGAAAGTGAGTCAAAAGAATATAGTCAAAATTAAGAATGGAGAGACACAAGGATGGTAACTTCATAAGATTAGGAAGAGACTTGGGGCATAAATTAAGAAGGTCTAATTGGGGTTTCAGAAGGAGAAGGGAGGAAGGGACTATGGCTGAAGGAGGTATTTGTAGAGACAATGACTAAAAATTTTCCAAATCTGATGAAAGGTATCAGCCAGACTTTAGATGTCCTACAAACCACAAGCCCTAAATATAAGGAAACTGGGACTTCCCTGGTGGTCCAGTGACTGAGACTCCACGTTCCCAATGCAGGGGACATGGGTTTGATCCCCTGTCAGGGAACTAGATCCCACATGCAGCAACTCAGAGTTTGCATGCCACAACTGAAGATCCAGCATGCTGCAATGAAGATTGAAGCTTCCGAGTACTGCAACTAAGACCTGACACAGTCAAATATATAATAAATATTTAAAGTAAATAAATATATATTTAAAACAAATAAATATTTTAAAAAATGGATACCGTGGCACATTCTAGAAAAAAAAATAGAAAACGAAAATAAAGAGAAAAATCTTTCCTTACTTGGCCTCCGGGTAGGCAAAATAACTCCCCCACTCCACCACGTCCCCTTACAGTGGAGGCTGGGATATACCGTCACCATGAAACGTGACTCACCATGCCATGGCTGCCTTCTTTTCTGGTCTGGAAAGAGGTGGGGGATGAGGGGAGAACTGGGGGCGCTAAGGTCAGGTTGTCCTTCTCTTGGTGAAACTTAGAGGTAGGTGTCTGACTTCCAAATTAGTGACTCACTTTAAAACACAGAGGTTCTTAAGATCTCTTTGGTATTAGCTTTTATTCCTAGTCACCATTTTGGAGCATTGGTTTTTTGTTTTTTTTTGTTTTTTTTTCTGGTTTGAACAACAGAGATTTATTCTTTCACAGTTCTATAGGCCAGAAGTCAGAAATCAAGATGTTAGCAGGGTGGCACTCCCTCCAAGGGATAATCCTTCCTTTCTGCTTCCAGCTTCTGGTTGCTCCTGGGATCACTTGACTTGTAGCTGCATCCTTCTAACCTCTGCCTCTGTCTTTACATGGGCTTCTCTTCTCTTCTGTGTCTCTTATAAGGACACTTGTCATTGGGTTTAGGGCCCACCTGGATAACCCAGGATGATCTCGTCTAGAGATGCTTTAATTACATTTTCAAAGATTCCTTCTAAGTTGGAACATTTGTTCATTCATTCAGCATATATTTGCTGAAGACCTACTATGTGCCCAGCACTAAAGATAAATCTGCAAACAAAATAGACTAAAATCTTTGTCATCATGTCACTTACATTCTAATGGGATGAGACAACCATAAGCAAAGGAAATAAAATGGTCAGTACCTGATTAGAAGAGAAATGGGGAAAAATGAGCAGGAAAGGACAGGGAGTGTGGTCATTTTCTCTGACTGAGAAGGCACCTCTGAGCACAATCTGAAGAATGTGAAGGAACCAGCTGGGCAGATGTCTGGAGGAAGATCACAGCTCCCACATCTTGTTCTGCTTTGAGTATATGGTTTAATTAAGTATTACACATCAGAGATGAGATACAAGAGCGAAAAGGGAGGAGTCGTTTCTGTCACAACCAAGTTAAATGCTTTGAAAAGGTGAGTTGCAAAGAAATGCTGTCAAATTAGGGGACGAAAACTAAAGGATTAGCAAAAAAAAAAAAAAAATCCCAACAATCTGAAAGAATGTGGTACTCAGGTTCCTTCACGTGTGCCTTCTTTCAAGTGCTCCACTCTAAAGAAATTGAAACTGGATATCAGAGGTCATATATTATGGTTGTGATTAACGCAAGGAAGAGACAGGGAGTTCCATCAGGGTTCCCATGCTCCAAGACAAAGCCTTTTCCCTGCCTCCAAAGATTGGCCAACAAATGACTTTCTTTGTTTTAGGTGAAACTACAACAGTTAGGACATGAAGGCATTGTGTTTTATGATTCCTCACTGGGACTTTCTTGAGTTACCCACCGACCACTAGTTCTGATACTGGAAGCAGGCCAGTTTGTTGAACATCAATGAGCAGAAAGCTGTTTTTCTGAAAATCAGGGGGTCTGACTGGCCTTCCCCTTCCCCACCAAAATCCATCCCGTTCTTTCTCAGAGATCATTGCAGAGAGCAGGCAGGAGAGGGAGAAAAACCATGAGAAAAAGGAGGTGAAGTAAATGAACCACATTCAGGAGACCTGGCTCAGGTTCAGATCATAACTGACTGTGAGAACTTGGGCAAGTCATTTTATCTCTTAGAACTGCACTCTCTTCATCTGTGACATGGGCATGGTAGCAGACCCGACCTCCTGAGTTCTTGTAAGGGTTGAATGAGGTGATGCATTTCAGGTGCTTATACACTGCCTGGCATATTGAAAGTGCTAAGGAGAGGGTGACTCTGATTTTACTATTGACATCCACTGAAATTCAAATGGCTGTAACTGCACTTGATGGCAGATTATCTCTTGGAGATTTGAGTAGACAGACTGAAGTAGGCTCAAAGGGGGAAAGAGGTCTCTTCCACGGGAGCAGAATGAGGCCCAAGAGGAGACAGAAAAGCATTGCCTGTAGTGGTCGATGTAATGGCCGTCTTTATAAGAGTTCCATGCGGTATTCAGCCAGCTGAACCTCAAATTGAGCAGAGAAAGGTCAGCCTCACACTTTGTAAACCCTGGCTGGGATTGGGGCTTGGTGAGCAGGAGACCCAGACATCAAGGCTTTGCAGGTGGTCCCAGAAAATTGGCACGTCTCCAGATGTACCATTTTGGATTTTGAGAGACGGGCAGAGAGACCATGTTCATGATGTTGAGCTCCTAATGAACTCTTTGGGTCTGGCAATGCCCTGTGGTCTGTCTTCATCATAGGATGCCATCTTCGTAGGACGCTCCTCTGATTTAGCATTTCCCAAACTTGGTTCTGTGGTATCCTTTGAGATGCTGATGGATATTCTGTGTTCAAAGGTTCCCATGTCATATAAATCTGGGAAATACAGCATACCAGAGTAACGGTGATAGGGACTAATATTTTTGGAGGGCAGGTGACTTATGTGTGCCAGCGAGCATACTAAGTATTTTCAAGAGTTTGTATCACTTAATTCTCTCAGTGTCCCAGTGAAATAGGGACAATGGTTATCATAAGCCCCATTTCATGTGCCAGGAAATGAAACATAAAGAAATGGTGCTTAGAGAGGTTAGTTAACGAAGGTGCACAGCAGGTGAGTGGAAAATTAAGGATTTGAACTCAGGCCTTTTGACCCCAAAGCTTCTGTTCTTAATTTGAATTTAAAAAAGAGTTTTTTCCTTTCTCCAAATTCTTGACTTCCTATGGGGTTGTCAGAGAATGTATCTAGTATCTCCTCTTCTAGGAATATTTTGAGCGGAGCAGAGGACTTTGTTTTTCAAGCTCAGTAGAATCATACAGATGTGAATATATATGTAAATTAAAAGCATATACTCTCTGTAGGTGTCTTCTGGTCCGTTTGAAAGGAGAGCAGTTGTTTCTATCTCCAGAGTCAACCTGTGCCCTGTCTTAAATATTCAATCCCCAATTAACATAGAAAAGGTTCTGAAAGTCCTGCAATTAAAAAAACCCTCTTTTTCTTTAACCCAGTTTCCCACCCTGTTTTCCTTTCAGAATCCCCTTTTTGCTTCCCATTCTCTTTTAAAACATCTATTAGCATCCACAGAAAGAGTATGCCAAGAAACAGAGTTTGAGTCATTTCCTTTGTAGGGGAGGCATTTGAGACTGTGTGCATTCCCCACATTAGGGGAGAAGAACCCATTTAAGTATACATCACCTGCTCAGTTCAATTCAGTCCCTCAGTTGTGTCTGACTCTTTGCGACCCCGTGGACTGCAGCACACCAGGCTTCCTTGTCCATCACCAACTCCCAGAGCTTACTCAAACTCATGTCCATCGAGTCATTGATGGCATCCAACCGTCTCATCCTCTGTCATCCCCTTCTCCTGCCCTCAATCTTTCCCAGCATCAGGGTCTTTTTCAATGAGTCAGTTCTTCATATCAGGTGGCCAAAGTATTAGAGTTTCAACTTCAGCGTCAGTCCTTCCAATGAATCTTCAGGACTGATTTCCTTTAGAATGGACTGGTTGGATCTCCTTTCAGTCCAAGGGACTCTCAAGAGTCTTCTCCAACACCACAGTTCGAAGACATCAAATCTTCGGCCCTCAGCTTTCTTTATGTTCCAACTCTCACACCCATACATGACTACTGGAAAAACCATAGCTTTGACTAGACAGACCTTTGTTGGCAATGTCTCTGCTTTTTAATATGCTGTCTAGGTTGGTCATAACTTTTCTTCCAAGGAGCAAGCGTCTTTTAATTTCATGGCTGCAGTCACTATCTGCAGTGATTTTGGAGCCCCAAAATATCCCCTGCTGGTGGTGAATAAAGCAAGAGTATTTTCTTTACATAAAGGGTAGCATAAAGTAAACCCAGACATACCCAGTAAAATCTTCTAGAAGATATTGTTCTAGGGATTAGCTACTTGGAATTTCACAGCAGGGAAGGTTTTGGAGGGAAATGGCAAATCGTGATTTATTGATGTACCCTAAAATTTTCAGTGTGTCATAAAAGGAAACTTGACAAGAGGGAACCTCTGAAGTGTCTTCGATGACATTTGCTTGAAATTGGCTTGTGGTGAAGAAAGCTGATCGCTGAAGAATTGATGCTTTTGAACTGTGGTGCTGGAGAAGACTCTTGAGAGTCCCTTGGACTGCAAGGAGATCCAACCAGTCCATTCTAAAGGAGATCAATCCTGGGTGTTCATTGGAAGGACTGATGCTAAAGCTGAAACTGCAATACTTTGGCCACCTCATGCGACGAGTTGACTCACTGGAAAAGAGTCTGATGCTGGGAGGGATTGGGGGTGGGAGGAGAAGGGGACGACAGAGAATGAGATGGCTGGATGGCATCACTCACTCGATGGACATGAGTTTGAGTGAACTCCGGGAGTTGGTGATGGACAGGGAGGCCTGGCGTGCTGTGATTCATGGGGTTGCAAAGAGTCGGACACAACTGAGCAACTGAACTGAACCGAACTGATGTTCATATCTCCTTTGCAGACCTAGCTCTGGATGACTATCTGAGTAATATCTTCCTTTTGAAAGCTTTTCATTCTTTATGTCATTTTCTTAGTCCTTGGCAAGATTGCTTAGGGGGCTATATTCATTTCTAATCTGCAGAAAAGAAAGCATATCTCTCCCTGAGACTCCAACCACAGCAAAGCATGTAAGATAATGATACTGTTAAGCAGTTATACAGACTTAAAATAGCTATCAATGTAAATATAAAACTGCAAAGCACATGAATAAAAGCACCTTGAACATTCCTGGGGGGAAGGTAAGCCTTGGTGAACTTTTGCAAGTACTCAAAAGATACAACCGGAATAAATGGATTATTGGAAAGTAGTGTGGTGAGAGTACGAGCCAATCACTAAATTAGTTTTCCTTCTTCCTCCCCTCACAGACTACATTTCCCAGCCGCACTTGCAGTACCTGCTGCCATGTGACTGAGTTGTAGCCAATGGAATGTAAACAGAAATTTGTGGTCTACTTCCTACGGAAACCTCACATCCACAATCCTTCTTATTCTTTCCCCACCCTGACCATCCTGGAAGCCAGTTTGCTTTTGAAGGTGGAGATAGAAAGGTTCTGGGTCCTTGAGTTACTGTTTGCCAGAGCTGCCCTACTATTCAGGAACACTGCCCTGAAATATTGGATAAGTGAGAAACTGCTATGTTTTGAGTTATTATACTCTTCAGTTCAGTTCAGTCACTCAGTCGTGTCCGACTGAATCACAGCATTCCAGACCTCCCTGTCCATCACCAACTCCCGGAGTTCACTCAAACTCATGTCCATCGAATCAGTGATGCCATCCAGCCATCTCATTCTCTGTTGTCTCCTTCTCCTCCCGCCCCCAATCCCTCCCAGCATCAGAGTCTTTTCCAGTGAGTCAACTCATCGCATGAGGTGGCCAAAGTATTGGAGTTTCAGCTTTAGCATCAGTCCTTCCAATGAACACCCAGGATTGATCTCCTTTAGAATGGACTGGTTGGATCTCCTTGCAGTCCAAGGGACTCTCAAGAGTCTTCTCCAGCACCACAGTTCAAAAGCATCAATTCTTTGGTGATCAGCTTTCTTCACAGTCCAACTCTCACATCCATACATGACCACTGGAAAAACCATTATACTCTCAGGGGATTGTTTACCATGTTGGCTGGAAGTCTGGGCAGGGAGTTTGCACTTGGTGTGTGTTTGTAATGCTTGCAGAGAAAGAATATTATGTGCTTGAAAGACCATGAGCTGTAGAGTGAGACATACATGAGTTAAATTCTCGGCTCTGCCATTCACACTCCTAATCTTGGGCAGTTTACTTAATCTCCCTTAGCTTTAGTATTTTTCCTTTAGAAAATGGAAATAACACTCTGCAGGCTTGTTTTGGAAGTTAAAGAAGACACATTTAACATATCTGGCACAATGATGGATATACAGTAGATGCTCACTAAATGGTAGCTATTGTTATTGACTTTTCCAATCACTTTTTAAAGGATTCTGTTCTCCTGTTTGAGTTCTACAGGTTATAACAATGACCCTGCCCGTGTATTTCCACTCTCAAATAAACTTAAGAAAAATGCCAGAAAACTGAGAGAGGAAACATTTGCCCCTGTCTTCTTTTTAGTGATAGCTCAGCTGATAAAGAATCTGCCTGCAATGTGGGAGACCCCGGTTTGATTCCTGGGTTAGGAAGATCCCCTGGAGACAGGATAGACCACCCACCCCAGTATTCTTGAGCTTCCCTGGTAGCTCAGACGTAATGAATCTCCTGCAATGCGGGAGACCTGGGTTCTACCCCTGGGTTGGGAAGATCCCCTGGAGGAGGGAATGGCAACCCACTCCAGTATTCTTGCCTGGAGAATCCCATGGACAGAGGAGCCTGGCGGGCTACAGTCCATGTAGTCACAAACAGTCAGATATGACTGTGCGACTAAGCACAGCACAGCATGATCAAATAATTATTTGAATAGTTTAACCTCTCTGTCCCTTTGCAGGCTCTTTGAGGGCAGGCACTATGTCTGTTTTAGTCTCATGGGTGTGCCCAGCCTAGCAGATAGAGGCATGCAAAGTAGAGGCTCTATAAATACTTCTTGAATGCATGAATTGACGAGGATGTGAATCTCTCACTTGTAAATCTAAGCAGGGCTACACAAACTGAACAAACAGGTCCACAGAGGAGAGACACTGCAAGGCCAGCCATCTCAGAGATGTCTTTATCACTGGCCTTCCTGAAGTGTCACCATCAGAGGCCCTCTTTAGGTCTTAAAAGTGGTTATAAGCTGGTGGTCCACCATTAGTGTATTTTGTTTATTCAGTACTGTGTTTTCAAAGGTTAAGTTTATTGCCAACATTTAACTCTTTGAAGATTTCACATAAAAGTCACATTTTCTGCTTCTGTTGAAAAATTAGAAGGTCTGGCAATGATGGGCTTGATTCTGGCATGGCAAGAGTTGGTTGGAGTTGAGTAGCAGTGCCCTCGTTAAAGACAAGTGGCCTCAAGTTCACGCCATCAGGCCCCTCTTGCCCTTGTTTATGTTACCAGCCTGGCCCTTCAGTTTTCCACCCCTTATTATTTTTCCTTCATCCATTCATTTAATCGTTCATTCACTTAACAGATATTTGCATGTTGGTGAAAATGAGAATCCAAGACAATATTACCCATTCTTCCTGATCTCTGGGAGTTTACAGGGTGGTTGAGTAATAAGAGATAGAAACATATATCAAACTTCTAAAAATATTGATTAATTGATAGATAGCACAGTATAATTATTGTGGATTAGTATCTCCCCGAGTTTATATCTACTGGTCACCTCAAAATGTGACTTTATTTAGAAATGGGGTCTTTGTAGGTGTAAATAGTAATTTTCACATTCTTTATCTCAGAGGTTCATAGTATCTTTGTGAATGGGTAGGCTCAGCCTCGTTTTACCAACAAGGAAACTGCTGTTCTGAGGGGCTGACCCACCTGTCAAAGTTGATATTTGGCCTCCAAATCTGTTCTTTCCACTCTGTGTCACTGATTAGATCTGTCTGGTTCATTGCTGTATATTCAACTGTCGTGCCTGGCACAGAGTAGGTGCACAATTAATATTCTCACCCAGTTTGAAACAAATGACCAGAAGGCAAGATCTTGACAGGATGGGGCAGAAGATGGAGAAAGTCTTCCCTGATAGAGGAGTTTGGGAATTAGACCCAGCACAATGCCTTGAACATGTTGATGCTCGGTAACTACCTGTTAAACAGCGAATGAATAAGTCAGACTTGGGTGGTGGGCCCTCCTGGGGCACCACATGGTGACCTGCAAGCTTTGGGTGTTTGTTGTGGGGAGTCCCAGGAAATAAACTGCCAGATGTGTACTCTGTCTGCTTTCTAGTTGGTCCAGACCACACCCTACCTTTCCTCCTCCACTTCTCCTCAGATTAGGAAACCTGGCCAAATCAGATGGTGCTAACTTCATTTCTGCCTGGCTTTCTGCCCACTCCCTGACATCTGTGCCATGTTAAAAATTGATAATGGTTTGCGAATGTTAAACAGCTGGGTCTGTGTGAGGCCAGGAGCTGGTGGCTAACAGGGCTGAGGTCTGCAGCGTTTGAACTGCCATCTGGGATTTGAATCCCTGTGGGGGCACCTTCATGCAGTCTGGTTTGTGAAGTTTAGAGTCAGGCAGTGCTCCATTAGCTGTGGTTTCCCCAGAAACACGGAAGAGTGATGGAGGGATAGACGTGGAACTCATCTCATTATTTATTTTTGCCATGAAATGGGCCTTCCCGAGGTAGCATACATCAGGGGACATGCTCACAGTGCTGCTTGGGTGACACTTCATATTTTGTTGGGCAGGTCCTCCCCTGGTGCCAGCAGCCCCTCTGTCTGATTAATGACATCCCTTCAGTCTGACTGTGTCTCTCCCGTCTCCCTGGATCCCCTGCTGAACCGGCTGGCTGGCTTCTCACCAGGATGACAACTGACACGGAGTGACTTCATTGCCAATTTCAAGGTCACTCCCATTTTGTTACACCCACCCCCGCATATAGATACACTCTGGAGACTGGTTCATTTGGAGCACCCTCAAGGTATGGGCTGCTGGCTAAACAACTCAAAGATTCCTCCAGAGAAAGCCCACACAGCAGTTTCTAAAGATGCCCATGTCCTCCAAGAGAATTGGCACTGACTCCTAAGAGCATGGCCAGGGGAAGCTTGGACTGGATTCCCAGGCAGCAGAGTGAGCAGTTTGGAGCATGAAGTCACACCTGCTGGGTTTGCTTTTTTTTAAAGGCATCACCTTGGTCTCAGTGAGGCTCCGGCTCCTCACCTGCAAAGTAGGGACGATAGTGTCCAGTCACAAAGTTATACTGGAAGGTAAATGAGATGAAGCACATGAGACGTGCTTTGCATATAGTAACTGCTCAGTAAATATTAGCTCTATTATTATTATTCATAAAATAGTACTGAAGCCATTTCCTCAAACATTAGACCAGAGAAAGTGAAAGTGTTAGTCGCTCAGTCGTATCCGACTCTTTGTGACCGTATGGACTGTAGCCCACCAGGCTCCTCTGTCCGTGGGATTCTCCAGGCAAGAATGCTGGAGTGGGTTGCCATACCCTTCTCCAGGGGAATCTTCCTGACCCAGGGATTGAACCCAGAACTCCCACACTGCCGCTGGATTCTTTACTGTTTGAGCTACCTGGGAAACCTTAGACCAGAGAAGCAATTTCTAACTACAATCTGAGTGGAAGTCGAGAGTTCAAATCAGGAAAACAGAAACATTCAGTGTTCTTAATGTAAAAAGAATTAAATACAGGGAACTTAGAGACTGGCAATAGCCAAAGCTGCTCTATTCCTAGGCCAGAGGAACAGAGAGAAGAGGTGGTATGACCAGGAGTTGGGATCATCCTTTGGAAGCTGGAACCATGGAGAGTCTTCTAGCAGGAGCTGGGCTTACAGGTGACCTGGCTGCTACAAGAGACGGAGCCTGAAGCAGAGAAGACAGGAAAGACAGACTGACTTCTCTCTTACTGTTAGCCACCACTCTCCCACCCGTACCTCCCCTTGGCCAAACCCAGAAGCCAGCTAGCAAAGGGTTCTGGGAAATGTAGTCAGCAGAGGTCAGACCCCTGTGACAGAGGTGAGCAGAAGGCAGAGGATGGAGCTGAGGGTATATAGGTCAGAGTTTGAAGAAGTTGAATTATGATTGTGGGATTAAATACTGAATTCCAAGTTAAATGTGAGTTTCAGATAAACAGTGATTTTTAAAAAATTTATTTGGCTGTGCTGGGTCTTAGTTGTGGCATGTGGGATCTTTAGTTGCACATGTGAACTGTTAGTGGCAGTGTGTAGAATCTAGTTCTCTGACCTGGAATTGAACGCAGCCTCCCTGCATTGGGAGTATGGAGTCTTAGCCACTGGACCACCAGGGAAGTCCCCACAATGATTTTTTAAAGTATATCAAAGTGAAATTATTGCAAAATTATTATTCACTTTGAAATACTAAAAAGTTTCACTGCTCATTTGAAATTCACATTTAATTGGGTATCTTGTGTTTTCTTTGCTGCATTTGGCCACTCATGTAAACAGTTTGAACCCTTGTAGGGTCCCAGTTCTCAGACCAGTTTGGGTCAGTGACACTTTAGGGAGCGGAAGGAGAGAAGAATAGAGATATCAAATAGCACTGAGGTTCACCAAGTGAATTAATGCTGCCTCTGATCGCCGAAGAATTGATGCTTTTGAACTGTGGTGTTGGAGAAGACTCTTGAGAGTCCCTTGGACTGCAAGGAGATCCAACCAGTCCATTCTAAAGGAGATCAATCCTGGGTGTTCATTGGAAGGACTGATGCTAAAGCTGAAACTCCAATACTTTGGCCATCTCATGCGACGAGTTGCCTCACTGGAAAAGACTCTTATGCTGGGAAAGGTTGGGGGCGGGAGGAGAAGGGGACGACAGAGAATGAGATGGCTGGATGGCATCACTGATTCGATGGACATGAGTTTGAGTGAACTCCGGGAGTTGGTGATGGACAGGGAGGCCTGGCGTGCTGTGATTCATGGGGTCACAGAGAGTCGGACACGACTGAGCGACTGAACTGAACTGAACTGTTTGTCTTATGAATTCATTCATTCAGTTGCCCACCTATCCATCCATCCTATATCTATTCTTCTGCTCATTCATTCATTCCCTAATTATTGAACACCTGCTGTGTGCTGGCACTGTGTTGGACATTGGGAGTATATCAGTAAGGAGACAGATAGCTTCTTCCCTTGGGCACCTTACATACCAGGCAAGAATACAGATATTAAACCATAAAGCACATGAAACATTTTAACCAGGTCTATGAATGGTTGTACAGAAATCTTGGACAATCAGGGAAAGCTTTCAGGAGGAAGTGTCATTCAAACGGAGATGTCGAGGATTAATGGGAGTTATTTAAGTGAAAAGAGAATTAAGAGTGTGTCTAAAAAGACAGAACGGCATAGACAGAGTTGGAAAGGAGCTTGATGTGTTTGGGAGACTAAGACGAGGTCCAAGTGGGTCCACGATGGAGAACAAGAAGGAAAGGAGCGCAGATGAGGCTGAGAAGTTAGCAGGGGCAAGGCTGCTGTGTCCGGTCAGCAGGTTGTATAGGGGACAGCTCACAGCATAATAAAGTTATAGTCTAGAACGTGGGGTGCCCTAGTGTTGTTCAGGATATACCAGTCTGGACATAGGTGATATTTCTAAGCCAGAAAATGCTAGAACTTATGAAGCATGATAAAGAGTTTGGATATTGTTTGTTAGAGCCATGGGGTGGCACAACTACATTTACATTTTAGGAAGATTCCTTGCTTGTTTGGTGGAAGATGGATGGTTGTGGGTCTAGAAGATATAAGAATAAACCTGTCAGAATATGTCTGCATCATCAAAGTGAGCAATGATGGTGGTGGTTTGAACTGGGGTGCTTGTGATGAAGGGGAGAGGTGTGAGCAGATAGGAGAGACTTAGATTAGATGGTAGGGGTCATGAGTGAGGGAGCTGTCACTTAAATTTCTGTCCTGGGGAGATGGCTGGGTAGATGGCGATGGTGTTCCTTGTGATGGTGAACACAGCTATGGTGAAATCATTAGAGAAATAAGACATAAAGCATCAAAGAATGTTTTTTAAGTTGAAATTTAGATAAATTCAGCCAAACCCACCTTATACCTAAATAAGCTTTTAAGTTTTATTAGCCCAGATATTTTCTTCCTATACTGAACCATTCATCTCTGGTTGTTAATTTTTTCCCTTCCTTATCTTAGAGGAATATAAGTCCTATTATATGACCATTTCCTAATATATACTAAAGCAAGATAAAGATGGTAATCTATTTATGCATTTCATTGTTTCTAAAATGCACATGAAACAATGATGTGTCATCTCAGAAACTGGGATGCATCTGGAGGTTGATGGCAATGTGCAACCACTGCCAGCTAGATGACCATTTTTATGTGATTGTCATTGTCTGAGTATTCTCACACTTGCTTCTTATTCCTGGTGGCCTAAATGGACCACTTGGCTCCATGTTTCAGTCAACAAGCTGTTAGGAAACATTTGAGGAAAGACTGTGAATTCTGATTGATATCTAAAAATCTTTGATTGACATTTCTGATAAGATTAAGAAAGTTCCAGCATTCAAATTTGCTGTCATCAGCTTAGAAGAAAACTCTGAAGAGAATAGTGGAACACTCTTTGGAAAATAGTCATTATCACCAATGCGGTAGCACAATGAATGGCAAAGGGAAATGGACATTTGACTGTAGGTCAAAAGTGACTTAGCAGAATTGGATTCTGTGCATAAAGGAGTTTTAGGAATACTCTGCCAATTTATTTTGCCTGTATTTCTCTCTTTTATGAGTGCAAAGAATAATACGTGATGAAAGTCTGAACAAATAAGTCTAAAAGAGCTCTTTATATAGGTATAAAATAAAAATTATAAGTGATAAGGCTCTGTGCCATAGTTTAATTGGTAGTGTTTTTTCTTTCTTAGGGCTACATAAAATTGTGGTGAGTCAAGGATGAATCTCACAAATATAATGTTGAATGATAGAAATCATAAACAAAAGAATATATAATATATGATGCTACCTACAGAAAATTAAAAAACCCAGGCAAAACCAAGATATAGTATTACATGTCAAGGCAGGTATTCTCTTCTGAGAGGGTAGAGGGAACAAGACAGAGTGGGTCACTTCTGAAAGCCTGGCATCATTCTATTTCTTGACCTGGCTGGCAGTCACACAGATGTTTGCTTTGTAATTATTCATTGAGTTATACATTTATGTTTCACACACATCTCTGTGTGCTTTAACTTCAATACAACTTAAAAAATAGTGTCTTTTAATTACTAGCTTTTTAGATTTGATGAAATGCAGAAATGTTTGTGTGTGTGCCTATGGGGGAGTGTTTTCTTTTCCTTGTAGATATGCTTCCCTAATAAGTAAGAGGGACCTAGGTGGCTTTCACGGTGGCTTAGACAGTAAAGAATCCTCCTGCAATGCAGGAGACCTGGGTTCGATCCCTGGGTTGGGAAGATCCCCTGGAAGAGGGCATGGCAACCCACTCCAGTATTCTTGCCTGAAGTATTTCATGGACAGAGGAGCCTGGTGAGCTACAGTCCATGAGGTTGCAAAGAGTCAGACATGACTGAGAAACTAAGCACACACACACATACATACACATCTTCCTTGAGGAGCGCTAGGGTGGATGTAGCAGGGACATGGTAACAAATTATTAGTTTACAAAACAGGCTCTTCATAATCCAAAGGGAAGGGCTTGAGAGGAACAGGGCATAGAGTTTATACATAACAGCTGTGTGTCATAGAATGAAAAAAGAGCCACAGACGCTGCATACGGTCCACCAGAGGTGAGAGCCACTGTGGTTGGAGGAAAGTGGAGGTGGCAGTGGGCGCTGAGGAGAGGAACACACCAGGCAGAAGCCATGTGGATCAGAGTTGAATTAACATGCAGATATAGCCAAGCACTCTCTGAGCTAAGTGCTAGGACTGATATACAAAAGTCTGAAAGGAATTATAGCATTTATTTCTAGGTATTAGTATCATATGTATTTGAAAAAATGATTTGTGCTTCCTTGTATTTTCTAAATCTTCCACAATTAACAAATACTGTGTTCTTGCGTGCTCAGTTGCTTCAGTCGTGTCCAATTCTTTACAAACCAATGGATTGTAGCCCACCAGGCTCCACAGTCCATGGGATTCTCCAGGCAAGAATACTGGAATGGGTTGCCATTTCCTCCTCCAAGTGATCTTCCCTTCCCAGGGATCGAACCCATGTCTCCTGCATTGAAGATTCTTTATTTCTGAGTCACCGGGGAAGCCCCAACATATATTATGCTTGTATTAAGAAAAAAACTATTTTTAATTAAAAATATTGGCTGGAATTTCATCCCATGTTAGGCTGTGATTGGTACTGGTGCCTAGTGGTGCCTGTGGATGCTCTTATAGTCTGGAGAGTGTATTTATGGCATCTTAAATCTTCCATCCTGCCTGTGGTATTTGGAACAAGAGTCAAGGTGGTCACCCAAAGCTTCCAGTTGAGAGAGCTATTATGCAGGCCCATCCTTCTGAGTCCATGGCAAACTCCCACTTGGTGCCTTTTGTCTTCTGTAGCATAAGTACAACCATACATAACATTGGACAGATGCGATCTGTTGGAGACAAACATGAATTTGTTTTAGAATGCTCCTTTTTCACCAGTGGCAGCAGCTTTTCTTTCAGCCACTACTCAGCAGAGCACATCACCATATGGCACCCACCTCCACCCCTTTATGAATGCCTCGAGGACACTTAGATGTATAGAAAAATGAAACATAGTCCATGCCCTTAGGGAGCCACAGTCTCCTAGGAGAAACAGATTATAAACAACAAATCAAAATCCAGTGTGATAATTATTATGATAGAAGAGTAGAAAGACATATTTTTCTCCCTCTACTCCCACGTTCTTATGGCATATACCAAGGCTAGTGTAACAGTAGGAGATAGATATTCTTTTAAATAATAATGCATAGAGGATGAGGTAGTGGGGGGTTAATCTTGGCAGTGTGACTTATCTGATTGCTCTTTTGATAATCAATCATGAGGGAGGCCAGGGTGGGTACCTCTCATCTCCTCCTTTAAGGATCTGTACCCCTTCCCTTCCTCATGCCCTAACTTCTAATCCAACAGTGAACAAAAGGAAGATCTACATGGCTAAAAGACTGCCCTGGAAATGAACCCAAGAAGAGAGTATTGGCTTTGATAAGCTAGGAGTCCACAGGGGAGAGGAAATAGAGAATGAGGACCCAAGTGGAAGAGGCTTCCACACTGGTGACGCCTCACAGCTCCACCTCCTTTGCATCTTCACCTTGGCTAGAGGGTCGTTTCCATAGTGGAGAATAACGAGACATAAAATGAGAAACTGACAGCAATGAAATGCTGCAAGATTTAAAGAAAGGGTGCTACAGCATTTAGTTATTCTACCACTCTTTCAACAAATATTTGATGAAGATTTGTTACCCATATGTCACTGTGCTGGGGTCTGGGGTTATGCTGGTAAAGGAATGGACAGAATTCCTGTCCTCATGAAGTTTATAGTCTACTGGGAAAGAAAAGTATCCATTATCAGAAAAAATGGCAGTGCCAGAGCCAAACTATTGTTTTCTGATTTCCATTCCAACTCTGGCCTACAAACATATTCATTTCAGACCTTGTCCAGTTTCTTGCAGGCTACAGTCTGCTGTGAAAGTGTTATCTGCTTAGTCGTATCCGACTCTTTGCAACCCCAAAGACTGTAGCCTGCCAGGCTCCTCTGTCCATGGGATTCTCCAGGCAAGAATACTGGAGTGGGTTGCCATTCCCTTCTCCAGGGGATCTTCCCAACCCAGGGATCGAACCCAGGTCTCCCGAATTACAGGCTGATTCTTTACTGTCTGAGCCACCAGGGCTGGGTCCTAGCTAATTCAACTGACTCCCCTGGGGAGTATTGATTGCTTGGACATCAGGATGCATTTAGATTTTAAAACTCCACTGTCACTCCTGGAGGTCAATTAGTGTTTGCACTGGATCTCTGCAGCATGGGAATGATTCCAGATTTCTGATTTATCATCTCTGTTTCTCTTGCTGAAGGCAACTGTAAAAGATGAGGTCTGCACCTCAGCCACCGTGGAGTCCTCATTAAATCTACACTTTTCCCTGTTGATTGAACAAACCATTTTCTTTATTAGGAACTCCGATCCCTCTACACACCTCACTCCCAAGACTGGGAGCTGTAAAGTCTTTTTTTTTTTTAACTTGAATCATTGTGTCCTTCCTCTTGAGATGCCAAATGTCAATTTTCTCACAATACCCAGGCATGAAAAGTAGTGATCCCATTGAAATAAAGGTAGGCTAGACAGCAAAGATTTTCTTTGTGGCCAGCGGTGAAGAAGTTGCTATATTGCTCCAGAGTGATTGTGGAACTGGAACTGGACCAAACTGGAAAGTGCTTAGGGCATTGTTTAATGTGGGTGTGGGGCGAACTTTGCTTCACATTTATTCTACCACAACTTAACCGAGTAACTACCTTGTGTCAGACATTTGCGCTAGGAACCAGCAATAAATATATTGGTGAACAAGTCATGTTCCCTGTCCTTGCAGAGCTCGGTACAGTGAGGGAGACAGATACATCAACCAAAAAATGAGGAGGAAAGCTCTTGGTAGATTAAAGATTTTTGTAATAGTACATTTTTTTTTGGCCACGTTCCATGTAGGATCTTAGTTCCTGACCGGGGCTTGAACCCACAACTCCTGCAGTGAAATCACAGATTCTTAACCACTGGACTACCAGAGAAGTCTCTGTAATAGTTCATTGACTAAAGTATATTAGATTATTAATAAAGTCATTTATGGAAAGGCAGAAAGGCAAAAAGATATGACACGGAAAGATGAACTCCCCAGGTCGGTAAGGTGCCCAATATGCTACAGGAGAAGAGTGGAGAAATAACTCCAGAAAGAATGAAGAGACAGACCCAAAGCAAATATAACGCCCCGTTGTGGATGTGACTGGTGATGGAAGTAAAGTCCTGCAAAGAACAATATTGCATAGGGACCTGGAATGTTAGGTCCATGAATCAAGGTAAATTGGAAGTGGTCAAACAGGAGATGGCATCTATTTCCCATGAAGTGATGGGACCAGATGCCATGATCATATTGCATAGGAACATGACCAAAATGCAGTACTTGGGTGCAATCTCAAAAATGACAGAATGATCTCTGTTTGTTTCCAAGGCAAACCATTCAATACCACAGTAATGCACGTCTATGCCCCAACCAGTAATGCTGAAGAAGCTTAAGTTGAATGGTTCTGTGAAGACCTAAAAGACAGTCTAAAAATAGCACCCTAAAAAGATGTCTTTTTCATCACAGGGGACTGGAATGCAAAAATAGGAAGTCAAGAGATACCTTGAGTAACAGGCAAATTTGACCTTGGAGTACAAAATGAGGCAGGGCAAAGGCTAATAGAGTTTTGCCAAGAAAACTCACTGGTCATAGCAAACACCCTCTTCCAACAACATAAGAGAAGACTCTACACATGGACATCACCAGATGGTCAATACCGAAATCATATTGATTACATTTTTTGCAGCCAAAGATGGAGAAGCTCTATACATTCAGCAAAAACAAGACTGGGAGCTAACTGTGGCTCAGATCATGAACTCCTTATTGCCAAATTCAGACTGAAATTGAAGAAAGTAGGGAAAATCACTAGACCATTCAGGTATGACCTAAATCAAATCCTTTATGATTATACAGTGGAAGTGACAAATAGATTCAAGGGACTAGATCTGATAGAGTGCCTGAAGAACTATGGACAGAGGTTCGTGACCTTGTACAGGAGGCAGTGATTAAGACCATCCCCAAGAAAAAGAAATGCAAAAGGGCAAAATGGTTGTCTGAGGAGACCTTATAAATAGCTGAGAAAAGAAGAGAAGATAAAGGCAAAGAAGAAAAGGAAAGATATACCCATCTGAATGCAGAGTTCCAAAGAATAGCAAGGAGAGATAAGAAAGCCTTCCTCAGTGATCCATGCAAAGTAATAGAGGAAAACGATAGAATGGGAAAGACTAGAGATCTCTTCAAGAAAATTAGAGATACCAAGGGAATATTTCATGCAAAGATAGGCTCAATAAAGGATGGAGATGGTATGGACCTAACAGAAGCAGAAGATACTAAGAAGAGGTGGCATGAATACAAAGAAGAACTATACAAAAAAGATGTTAATGACCCAGGTAACCGCAATGGTGTGATCACTCACCTAGAACCAGACATCCTGGAATGTAAAGTCAAGTGGGCCTTAGGAAGCATCACTACGAGCAAAACTAGTGGAGGTGATGGAATTCCAGTTGAACTATTTCAAGTCCTAAAAGATGATGCTGTGAAAGTGCTGCACTCAATATGTCAGAAAATTTGGAAAACTCAGCAGTGGCCACAGGACTGGAAAAAGTCAGTTTTCATTCCAATCCCAAAGAAAGGCAGTGCCAAAGAATGCTCAAACTACCACACAATTGCACTCATCTCACACGCTAGCAAAGCAGTGCTCAAAATTCCCCAAGCCAGGCTTCAACAATACATGAATTGTGAAATTCCAGATGTTTCAGCTGGATTTAGAAAAGGCAGAGGAACCAGAGATCAATTTGCCCACATTAGATCAATTTGCCCACATTTGCTGGATCACAGAAAAAGCAAGAGAGTTCCAGAAAAGCATCTACTTCTGGTTTATTGACTACACCAAAGCCTTTGACTGTGTGGATGGCAACAAACTGTGAAAAATTCTTCAAGAGTTGGGAATACCAGACTACCTGACCTGCCTCCTGAGAAATCTGTATGCAGGTCAAGAAGCAACAGTTAGAACTGGAGATGGAACAACAAACTGGTTCCAAACTGGGAGAGGAGTACATCAAGGTTGTATATTGCCACCTTGCTTATTTAACTTATATATAGAGTACATCATGCAAAATGTACTCTGTACATTTCATCCAGGCTGGATGAAGCACAAGCTAGAATCAAGATTGCCAGGAGAAATATCAATAACCTCAAGTATGCAGATGACACCACCCTTATTGCAGGAAGCAAAGAAGAAATAAAGAGCCTCTTGGTGAAAGTGAAAGAGGAGAGTGAAAAAGTTGGCTTAAAACTCAACATTCAGAAAACTAAGATCATGGCATCCGGTCCCATCACTTCATGGCAAATAGACAGGGAAACAATGGAAACAGTGACACTTTATTTTTGGAGGCTCCAAAATCACTGCAGATGGTGACTGCAGCCATGAAATTAAAAGATACTTACTCCTTGGAAGAAAAGTTATGACAAACCTAGGCAGCATATTAAAAAGCAGAGACATTACTTTGCTGACAAAGGTCTGTCTAGTCAAAGCTATGGTTTTTCCAGTAGTCATATATGGATGTGAGAGTTGGACTATAAAGAAGGCTGAGCACCAAAGAACTGATGCTTTTGAACTGTGGTGTTGGACAAGACTCTTGAGAGTCCCTTGGATTGCAAGGAAATCAAACCAGTCCATCCTAAAGGAAATCAGTCCTGAAGATTCATTGGAAGGATTGATGCTGAAGTTGAAACTCCAATACTTTGGCCACCTGATGTGAAGAATTGACTCATTTGAAAAGACCATGATGCTGGGAAAGATTGAAGGCGTGAGGAGAAGGGGACGAAAGAGGATGAGATGGTTGGATGCCATCACCGAGTCGATGGAATTGAGTTTGAGCAGGCTTCGGGAGTTGGTGATGAACAGGGAAGCCTGGTGTGCCGCAGTCCTAGAATCGCAAAGAGTCAGACGCAACTGAGAGACTGAACTGAACTGAAATAAGTCATTATAAGTAATATTGATGCTGTGGCTTGTGTTACAGAATAGTTAGTGGATGCTTCTATAGCTCGTGTGTTGAATTTTTTTTTTTTATTATTAATAGAATGGGAATAACAGCTACTTTGTTTATTTCAAATCCAACTCAGGTAAATAACCAGTGTGAGCTTGTTATTACACTTATGGTTCCTGAAATGATGGCCTGTAGAATGATAGCGAAGATGTGCTATGCTAAGTTGCTCAGTTGTGTCCGACTCTTTGAGACACCATGGACTGTAGCCCACCAAGCTCCTCTGTCCATGGGGATTCTCCAGGTGTGAAAATGAGTTGCCATGCCCTTCTCCAAGGGATAGTGAAGATTATAGGGTTTATTAGTACAGGAACATTTTGGGGATATAGGCTGGATAACTTATGTAGCTGACCTTTACTACAGAGCGTGGTGTAATGTGGTAGCACAAAGGACTTTGAATTCTTATGGCTAGGTTCAGTTCCTATAATTCTAGAAGTAGAAGATTTTTGTTGTTTTTGTTGGGGGCATGCCGTGTGGCTTGTGGAATCTTAGTTCCCTGACCAGGGATTGAATTCTGGCCCTGGCAGTGAAAACACTGAGTCCTAGTCACTGGACTGCCAGGGAATTCCCCAGAAGTAAGAGGATTTAAACTTATTTACTCTATCAAAATAACTCTTTTGTCAGGCAAATTTCTTATGTTTGTTGTGGGATGCCTTATATGATGATAGGTAGTGAGACATGTCCTGTACATAGGGCTAGTGTTAATGGCAGAAAATATTTTCATTAGATGTATGAGTTGATCATATTGGAATAATGGATAGTATGTTTGAATTCATAGAAAGGCAATTGTTAGGAGCATTTTAATGATGAAATCAGCAGTATACGGTTATGGTAAGTAGGGGTTACCATATAATATATGGTAATAAATGCTCCTAGAAATAGGATTGTTATAAAAATATTTATTATGTTGATGTTGGGGTTACCATATAATATATGGAAATAAATGCTCCTAGAAATAGGATTGTTATAAAAATATTTATTATGTTGATGTTGGGGCTTCCCTGGTGGCTCAGATGGTAAAGAATCTGCCTGCAATACAGGAGACCCTGGTTCAATCCCTTGTTTGGGAAGATCCCCTGGAGAAAGAAATGGCAACCCATTCCTATTTTCTTGCCTGGAGACTCCATGGACAGAGGAGCCTGGCTGGCTAAAGTCCATAGGGTCACAAAGAGTCAGTCATGACTGAGCAACTAACACAGTATGATGACTTTAGCATATTCTTTTGTTTTGTTTTTCTGGCTGTGAAGCATGTGGGGTCCTAGTTCCTTGAACAGGGATCAAATCTGCTCCCCCAGTATTTGAAGTGTGAAGTCTTAATGACTGGACTGCCAGGGAAGTCCCAATATTGGCATAGTGAAGCATGTGGGGTCCTAGTTCCTTGAACAGGGATCAAATCTGCTCCCCCAGTATTGGAAGTGTGAAGTCTTAACGACTGGACTGCCAGGGAAGTCCCAATATTGGCATATTCTGTTAGGAAGAATGGGCTTCCCAGGTGGCACTAGGGATAAAGAACTTGCTTGCCAATGCAGGAGATGTAAGAGACCTGGATTAGATTCCTGGCTTGGGAGGATTCCCTGGAAAAGGGCATGGCAACCCACTCCAGTATCATGCCTGGAGAATCCCATGGACAGAGGAGACTGGCAGGCTATGGTCCATAGGGTTGCAAAGAGTTGGACACAACTGAAGCAACTTAGCACGCATGCATGCATGCTGGGAAGAATAGGATAAATCAGGCTGCTGCATATTCTATATTGAAGCTGAATCCAAGTTCTTATTCTCCTTCTGTTGAATCAAATGGGGCTCGGTTGTTTTCTGCTGGAGTTGAAATAATTCATATTATGCCTCGGGGTCAGGATAGGAAAATTAGTCATATGTGTTATATGATAATTAGTGTTGAAAGTGTAAATGATCTGTTTATCAATAGGACTGATGAGAATAATTGCTAGTATTACTTCATATGAGACTGTCTATGCTATTGCATGTGGGGCTCCAATTAGTGTGTATTTTGAGTTTGAAGTCCATCTGAATCAGAGGATACAGCTAGTATAAATAGTATATGTAGGCTTCTGTTACTCAGTGGGTAGGGAATGGAAGAGGAGCTCATACTGTGAGAGCTAGGGTTAGGGCCAGAACTGATGTAAAGATAAATATAGAAATTGATAGTGTTGGTGGTCACAGTGGATCTTTAATAATCTGACTGCGTCAGCAAGATTATAATAATCCATAGAGGCTGACAATGTTTGACCATTTCTTCAGAGTTACCTATAGCCTAGAACTTTTGGTCCAATTGGACTTCCCTGGTGGCTCATATAGTAAAGAATCTGCCTGCAATGAGGGAGACCTGGGTTCAATCCCTGGGTTGAGAAGATCCCCTGGAGGAGAGCATGGCAACCCACTCCAGTATTCTTGCCTGGAGAAGCCCATGGACAGAGGGGCCTGGTGGGCTTCAGTCCATGGGGTCTCTAAGAGTGGGACACAGCTGAGCAACTAAGCACATTTGGTCTGATTAATATGAAGAACAAGACAGCTAGTAGGATTGGGGTAATGAGTGAAAGAATGTATGTGTGTTTTTTTAATAAACCTTTCATTTTGGAATAATTTTGGACTCATGGAAAAGCTACAAAAGTAATGTCGAGATTTCCTATACCCTTTACAATTTCTCCTGTTGTTAACATCTTACATAACCACGGTGTATTCAGCACAGTGAAGACAGTGATGATGATAGATAATCGTTAATTAAACTACAAAGTTCATCTGGAGTTTACTGGTCTTTCTACTAATATCCCTTTTCTCTTCCAAGATCCAACTCAGGATAGCACAATGTCTTTCAGCCTACCCTCTTTTAAATAGTCTTTCTGTTTTTCAGGAAATACATGGGTCAGATAGAATCCGCTTGAATGAATGTTAATTGTGAACGTTAGGAAGAACTGAATCTCTGGCAATAAAGGTTTAAGTTTTACATAGTTAGTGGGTTCTATCTCCCTAACACATCTTTTTCTTAGGAAAAAGTGTGAAAGTGTTAGTTGCTCAATCATGTCTGACTCTTTGCGAACCCATGAACTATAGCCTGCCAGACTCCTCTGTCCATGGACTTCTCCAGGCAAGAATACTGGAGTGGGTAACCATTCCCTTCTCCAGGGGATCTTCCTGACCCAGGGACTGAACCTGGGTCTCCCACATTTCAGGCAGATCCTTTACTTTCTGAGCCACCAGGGCTTGGGCAGGGTAAGAGTAAATTAATTGAATTGAGATGATATCATTAATGAATTTCAAGGTGCTTTTGTAAAGTAGGCCTTATATCCTTTGTCCTTTTGTGCTAGGAGAAATGTATAAGAGATAGAAACCTATCTGGACTACTTGGATCTCAACTCAGATCACTGAAGACTAATCATTGAACTAACGAACCATTAATAGCAGTTACATCATTGGGTTGTCCTGATTCAACATTGAGGTCCTAAACCCTATTGTCGATATGAACTCTAGAGTAGGATCCTTCTGCTATCCCTAGAGTAACTTGTTTTCTTGATCAATATTTTGGATCAATAAATGATTAGGCATTTTGACCCATTGGTCTAAATTTTAATCACTCAGAAGTTATTTTATTTTCTGAGATAACCCCACCAAAAATTCTTAATCCATTAAAATCTTTGATATCCTCTGTAAGGTTTGGTTATTGTTTATTATTATTATTTTTTGGATTAATTAATTAAAGCTCCATAGGGTCTTCTTGCCTAATTATACTGTTCCCGCTTCTTCACAGGAGGATCAGTTTCACTGATCAAAAGTAAGAGACAGTAAAAGCCTCATGTGACCAGTCATACAAGCCCTTACATATAGAAGAAATGATTTTGCATGGTCAGGATACCATGACCATTAAACATGTCACTGGGCAGGCAATGCCTCTCACACTAGTGATGGCAGAGGTGATGATTTTGGT
The DNA here is from genome assembly GCF_049115385.1 of Moschus berezovskii. NCBI lineage: Eukaryota > Metazoa > Chordata > Mammalia > Artiodactyla > Moschidae > Moschus > Moschus berezovskii. Next base: position 59,871,398 of record NC_142478.1, on the reverse strand, counting down.
AAATAATTTTAGAGGCAGGGTTTGTGTTTGCCAAGTTCCTTTTACCTTTTTAGTCTCCTTAAATGCATGCCTGTGTTAGATTAACCATTGTTTGAATAAATAATTAAGTGTTGGATTAGGTTTAAATTTTGTTGTTAACTATTAGGGGGCTATCTGCTTATGCCGGGATAATTTTTTTCTTACTCAGGTTAATAGTATTGCTTCTGTTAATAGATCAGTTGGTATAGTATTAAATTATGTGTTGGCTTGTTTATTGTTGGTGTTAAGATGAATGTGTTTCGAACTTGAATGCTTTCTTTTATATATGTGTGTGTGTATATATACATATATATGTGTGTATATATATAATTTATTTTTTTATTGCACTGGGTCTTTATTGCTCCATGCCAGGCTTTCTCTAGTTGAGGTGACTTGTGGGCTACTCTTCACTGTGGTCTACAGGCTTCTCATTGTGGTGGCTTCTCTTGTTGTGGAGCAGAGGCTATAGGTGCAGGGCTTCAGTTGTTGCAGCACGTCGGCTCAGTAGTTGCGGCTCGCAGGCTCTAGAGTGAGCGTGCTTCAGTAGTTGTGCTGAATGGAATGGGCTTACGTGCTCCCAGATGTGGAATTCTCTAGGACTAGGGATCGAACCCGTGTCCTCTTCTTTGGCAGGCAGATTCTTATCCACTGTGCCACCAGGCAAATCCTTGAATGCTTTCTTAATTGGTCACTGCTTTTAAGCCAACTGTGAAATTGTTTATGCTTTCTAAGAAAAGTTGTATTTTGTGTTTAAAAAGTTGTATCTTTTTAGAGTAATATTTAAAATTACCTTAAAAGTTATGATTTTTAAAGTAATATTTAAAGTTGAACTAACAATCTTTTCTGGACAACCAGCTTATCATCAGTCTTGTCAGGCTTGTCACCTCTGCTTGTAAATCTTCTCACTGTTTTGCCACATAGATGAATTTGTTCGTGTAAACTGTTTATAAGTAGCTCATCTGGTTTTGGGGTATTTCACTTAAGTTCTCTCTGTTAAAGTTTTCTACTTATATCATTCTTCAAAAGGTAGAAGGATAAGTAAGCTTTACTTTTTGGCAGTTTAGTGATTCTTTCATCATCCCTTTGTGGTACTGTCTCTATAAAGTCAAGTTTAAATTTCTATCTCCTACACTTTAGATGTTGAATGAATGCTTTATTTAATTTTCTCATGTTAGTTGAATTGGGTGGGAAGTTTGGGCTAGTTTTAGTTCAAAGCATTCATGCAGTATGAAATCTCCTGGGTGTAAACTAAGTGCTTTATTTAAGCTACACCTTGATTTGTCCAAGCACACTTTCCAGTATGCTTACGACTTGTCTCCTTCTATATGTTTGGTACATGTCAACAGCTTGTGAAAAGTTATCCATATTTGTGGAGGGTGATGGTCAGTGTGTGTGTACTTCATAGCCTGATTCCATTAAGCACACTATTTTTTTTTTTGTTGGAGGCTAATTACTTCACAATATTATATTGGTTGGTTTTGCCATACATTGACATGAATCCGCCCCGGGTGTATATGTGTTCCCCTTCTTGAACCCCCCTCCCACCTCCCTTCTCCCCTTATCCTCCCTCTGGGTCATCCCCATGTACCAGCCCCAAGCATCCTGTATCATGCGTCGAACCTGGACTGGTGATTCGTTTCACGTATGATATGTTTCAATGCCATTCTCCCAAATCATCCCACCATCACCCTCTCCCACAGAGTCCCAAAGACTGTTCTATACACCTGTGTCTCTTTTGCTGTCTCATATACAGGGTTATCATTACTATCTTTCTAAATTCCATATATATGCGTTAGTATACTGTATTGTTTTTCTTTCTGGCTTACTAAGATATTTTTATGTGGACCATTAAAAAAATTATATTGAATTTGTTGCAATATTGCTTCTGTTTGTTTTTTTGGCCATGAGGCATGTGGAGTCTTAGCTCCTTGACCAGGGATTGAACTTGCACCCCCAGCATTGGAAGGCGAAGTCTTAACCACTGAATCACCAGGGAAGTCCCTAACATGCCATTCTTAATTTACTAATAAATCTTTCTTTGGTTTTTAATTTAATGAGATACTTTTGTGTTATATTCCTGAGGTAGAAAATGTAACCCGTTTCTTCATATGCCATAGGCTACATCCTGACCTAACATTTTTATTTCTGATAATTACACTTACTATTGTTCCTTTTAGGGTTTGCTGAAGGTGACAGTGTATAGACTGTGTTAGCAAGTGTTGGTGAGTTGTTGATTACAGAACAGGCTCCCCTAAAGGGGTTTGAAGCACCATCAAGTCCTTTGAGTTTTAGGCTTTTGCTAGTAGTATTCTGGCAAATAATTTTATTTTAATTATTTGAGTTTAGGGCTAAGCATACTGAGATGGGCTTCCCCAGTGGCTCAATGGTAAAGAATCCATCTGAGGAGCCACGGAGATGTGTTTGATCCCTGGATATGGACGATCCCATGGGGGAGGGCATGGCTACCCACTCCAGGATTCTTGCCTGGAGAATCCCCATGGGACAGAGAAGCCTGGGGGCTATAGTCCATGGGGTCACAAAGAGCTGGCCATGACTGAGTGACAAAGCACAGCACATAAGATAGATGCCAGTTGCCCAGTGATAATAAATGGGTGTTCAGCAAGTTCCGATGCGTGTTAGTGAACCTGTGAGTACTCGGAATAGATACTGGCTAAGGGATTGAGTGGAGAAGGCAATGGCACCCCACTCCAGTACTTTTGCCTGAAAAATCCTAAGGACAGAGGAGCCTGGAAGCTGCAGTCCATGGGGTCGCTAAGAGTCGGACACAACTGAGCGACTTCACTTTCACTTTTCACTTTCATGCATTGGAGAAGGAAATGGCAACCCACTCCAGTGTTCTTGCCTGGAGAATCCCAGGGACGGGGGAGCCTGATGGGCTGACGTCTATGGGGTCGCACAGAGTCGGACACGACTGAAGCGACTTAGCAGCAGCAGCAGCAAGGGATTGAGTACTGTATTTCATTGTTTTGATATATTAAGTATTGGGATAACTGGTAAAATTAAGATTGAGAGAAGATTAAGGCTAGTACACCTTCTAGTTTGTTGGAAATTGATTGTGGGATTGCATATGGATATAGGAAGTATCCATCTGGTTTGATGTGGCAGTGGGGAGGGTTGAGGGGGGTTAGCTGGGATATAGTTGTCTGGGTCCTCTAGAAGGTCAGGTAGGAGTAGTACTAGTACTATTACTAGTACTGGTAGGATCAGAAACTGGAACAAAGCACCAAGATATCTTTGTGCAGTATGGATGAAATGGGATTTTGTTCATGTCGGATGAAATTCTTGTTGGATTATTAGGGTCTGTATCATGAAGGAATAACAAGTGGATGATTGCTAAAGCTGCAGTAATAAATAGAAGGGTAAAGTGGAAGAAGAATTGTGTAAGAGTGGCTTTGTCAGCTGAGAAGTCTCCTCAGATTCATTCTACCAGGCTGGTTCCAATGTAAGGAATTTGTAAAAGGAAATGTGTAATGACAGTTGCTCCTTCGAAGCATGTTTGGCCTCATGGTAACACGTAACCTATAAATGCTATAGCTATTACTGTAAATAGTAGGAACGATTCCGATGTCTCATGTTTCTGGGAAAGTGTAAGATCCATGATACAGTACTTGCCCTATATGGATAAAATAATACGGAAGCTGTACGTGCATGTAGATATTGGATAGTTCATCTGTAATTTACATCTCAGCAGATACGGGTTACAAATGAAAAGACAGTTACTGTATCTGATGTGCAGTGTGTTAGCCCTGTTAACATTTGTAGAATTAAAGAAATACCTGGTTGTTGTTGTTGTTTGGTCACTAAGTTGTGTCTGACTCTTTGCGACCCTATGAGCTGTAGCCTGCCTGGCTCCTCTGTCCCTGTGATTCTCCGGGCAAGAATACTGGAGTTGCCACGGCCTTCTCCAGGAGATCTTCTTGACCCAGGGATTTAACCTGCATCCCTAATGTCTTCTGCTTTGGCAGGCAGGTTCTTTACCACCAGTGCCAGCTGGGAAGGCCTATCTAGGCATATGTTAGTAGTTTTTGGTTTTATAAGAGCTGTGACCACTGCGCTTGTAGTGGTTCTTTACATTTTCAAGGATGAAGAAGTAGAGGTTGTGTGTAATTTTAATGGGATGGAAGACTGAGTGATTTATGATACTGGAGAGTCTCGGTTTTCTACTGAGGAAGCTATACGAATTGCTGCATTATTTTACTTGGCTGGTGTTTGTTACTGGTTGGTCATTGTTTATTGGCATTTTGATAATTATGGAAGTAACTCATGGAAATTAAATAGAACTATTCTTAAGGCAAGTGTAGTGAGGAAGGAGAGGAAATAAACTTTAATTAGGTCCTTTTGGTCTAGGGCTAGTATAGAAATTTTTATTTGGAAAAGTAAGGTAGATTTTGGTAACATGTTTTCTAGTCAAATCAGGTCTAACAGCGGTGATGCTCATTTTTGACTCCTTGATGGACTTAGATATGGTGAGAGACTGTGTATGATAGCTGGAAAGTATCTGAGAAGATTAGAGAATTTGAATAGATTTGAAGGATAATTGAATTTAGATTTTTGTGTAGTAAAGTTGATTTCAAGTGCCAGAATAAATCCTGAAATAGTCACGGCAAGGGCTGTTAACTTCAAATAGTAAGGCATAGTTATTTGTGGAATTGTTGTTGGAGAGATGTTGCTGGAGATAAAGAATCCAGCAAAAACACTTCCAATTAAAAGGCGTTTGATAGAATTAATTAGGAGTGGTTTATTTTCATTAATTCAAGTTAGAGTAGAGAAGCGAGGTTGTCCTAAGAGCAAAGAAATTGAGTGCTCTAGACAGTCCTTAGAGATATGGCAATAGGTGTAATTAGGAGGGCTCAAGCATTGGTACAGGATGTGTTAACTGTTTCAACAAGCAGGTCTTTGGAACAAAAACCTCCGAGGAAAGGCATTCCTGTTAACACGAGGCTTCCGATGGTGACGGAGGTTGTGGCGAAAGGTATTGCTCTAAACAGACCTCCTATTTCCTGAATATCTTGTTCCTCATTTAGATTGTGAACAATGGATCTGGAGCACATAAATAGCGTTGCTTTGAAAAGTGCTTGTGTGCAGATATGGGGGAAGGTTAGGTAGGGATGGTTAATGCCAATGCTTACCATTTTAAGGCCCTGTTAGATCAAGGTAGAAAAGGTGACCTTTTTTTTTTTTAATGTTGTTTTGGGGGAGAACACAGATTGCTGTAAATAGTATGATGATGGCTCCTAGGCATAATGTCATTGTTTGGATTGTTTTATTGTTTTCTCTTAGTGGATGATAAAGGATATTAGAAAACACCTGCCTCAACTGTTGTTTGAGTGGCATGGGGTTGAGACTGGAATGTGGCCGTCTATTCCTGAAGGGAGTCATGGGTGAAGGCCAAATTGGGCAGATTTTTCAGCTACAGCTAGGAGAAACCTGACCAGGGATAAACTAATGTGATGTAAGTCTGAAAATTTGTTGTGAAGTCTCATGCATTTGAGTGATAACCATGCTGTTGATAATGAATCCAATTGGAGACCAATGAGGTTAGGTAGAATGATTTGAAGATCAGCAGTGTTTCCGTCTGTTTGGTCCTGCTACCCATCCCATGTGCAAAAAGCGTACAATTCCAACTAAACTGTTGGAGAAGATTGTTGGCAGTAACTAAAACTTAGTGTGTGATGAGAAATACAAGTAGCTATTTGAAGAACCCATTAATGTCAGAGTCTGAGTGTGTATAGAATGTTGCGAGTTCTATGACTGACCATGTGATGAATTGTGCTGCTGTTATGAATATCGAGAAGTAATGTAATTTAAACCTAAGTGATAGTTTTAGGGTTGGATAGTAAGCAATTCAATGTCAGTTTGAAATGATTATTTCATGGCCCGAGTAAGTGAATACTGTTGTGGAAATTAAACTGGTAATAAAGACCTGTGAGACATAAAATGAGCATAGGTTGCTCCTGTAGACATTGGAGTTTGTTGTTTTAATTGGTAGAGTTAATGTAATTAGTGTGACTAGAGTAGAAGAGGGGAATAAACTTATTACTTTTATTTGAAGTAAGAAGAAATAAGCAATTCAATGTCAGTTTGAAATGATTATTTCATGGCCCGAGTAAGTGAATACTGTTGTGGAAATTAAGCTGGTAATAAAGACCTGTGAGACATCAAATGAGCATAGGTTGCTCCTGTAGACATTGGAGTTTGTTATTTTAATTGGTAGAGTTAATGTAATTAGTGTGACTAGAGTAGAAGAGGGGAATAAACTTATTACTTTTATTTGAAGTTGCATCAGTTTTTTGGTTCCTTCATGCAGATGGGCTCGATAAAGGACAGAAATGGTATGGACCTAACAGAAGCAGAAGATATTAAGAAGAGGTGGCAAGAATACACAGAAGATCTGTACAAAAAAGATCTTCATGACCAAGATAGTCACGATAACGTGATCACTGACCTAGAGCCAGACATCTTGGAATGTGAAGTCAAGTGGGCCTTAGAAAGCATCACTACGAACAAAGCTAGTGGAGGTGATGGAATTCCAGTTGAGCTATTTCAAATCTTGAAAGATGATGCTGTGAAAGTGCTGCACGCAATACGCCAGCTAATTTGGAAAACTCAGCAGTGGCCACAGGACTGGAAAAGGTCAGTCTTCATTCCAATCCCAAAGAAAGGCAATGCCAAAGAATGCTCAAACTACCGCACAATTGTACTCATCTCACATGCTAGTAAAGTCATGCTCAAAATTCTCCAAGCCAGGCTTCAATAATATGTGAACTGTGAACTCCCAGATGTTCAAGCAGGTTTTAGAAAAGGCAGAGGCACCAGAGATCAAATTGCCAACATCCTCTGGATCATGGAGAAAGCAAGAGAGTTCCAGAAAAACATCTATTTCTGCTTCATTGACTATGCCAAAGCCTTTGACTGTGTGGATCACAATAAACTGTGGAAAATTCTGAAAGAGATGGGAATACCAGACCACCTGACCTGCCTCTTGAGAAACCTGTATGCAGGTCAGGAAGCAACAGTCAGAACTGTACATGGAACAACAGACTGGTTCCAAATAGGAAAAGGAGTACGTCAAGGCTGTATATTGTCACCTTGTTTATTTAACTTATATGCAGAGTACATCATGAGGAACGCTGGGCTGGAAGAAGCACAAGCTGGAATCAAGATTGCTGGGAGAAATATCAATAACCTCAGATTGCAGATGACACCACCCTTATGGCAGAAAGTGAAGAAGAACTAAAGAGCCTCTTGATGAAAGTGAAAGAGGAGAGTGAAAAGGTTGGCTTGAAGCTCAACATTCAGAAAACAAAGATCATGGCATCTGGTCCCATCACTTCATGGGAAATAGATGGAAAAACAGTGGAAACAGTGTCAGACTTTATTTTCGGTGGCTCCAAAATCACTGCAGATGCTGATTGCAGCCAGGAAATTAAAAGACGCTTACTCCTTGGAAGGAAAGTTATGACCAACCTAGATAGTATATTAAAAAGCAGAGACATTACTTTGCCAACAAAGGTCCATCTAGTCAAGGCTATGGTTTTTCCCATGGTCATGTATGGATGTGAGAGTTGGACTGTGAAGAAAGCTGAGTGCCAAAGAATTGATGCTTTTGAACTGTGGTGCTGGAGAAGACTCTTGAGAGTCCCTTGGACTGCAAGGAGATCCAACCAGTCCATTCTAGAGGAGATCGATCCAGGGTGTTCATTGGAAGGACTGATGCTAAAGCTGAAACTCCAATACTTTGGCCACCTCATGCGAAGAGTTGACTCATTGGAAAAGACTCTGATGCTGGGAAAGTTTGGGGGCGGGAGGAGAAGGGGATGACAGAGAATGAGATGGCTGGATGGCATCACCGATTCAATGGACATGAGTTTGAGTGAACTCTGGGAGTTGGTGATGGACAGGGAGGCCTGGCGTGCTGTGATTCATGGGGTCGCAGAGAGTCGGACACGACTGAGCGACTGAACTGAACTGAACTGAAGACTGATGGATTACTCCTATTTTTTTTTCTTTTAGAAGTTTGGTTAATTACAAAGACATGAATTAGCAGTGCTTGTATACCTTTTTGGTAAATAAGATTTGAATTTCTGTTGCTAGATTCACAATCTAATGTTTTTGTCAAACTGTATTTACAGCACATGGAGCTCAAAATAATTTGTGGTTGAGTGATAGTGGAGGTGTAATAGGTGCAGAGTTACAAGGGCGTTTTCTCATGTAAGGGCTTCCCTGGTGGCTCAGATGGTAAAGAGTCGGCTTGCAATGAGGGAGACCCAGGTTCAATCCCTGGGTTGGGAAGATCCCCTGAAGAAGGAAATGGCAACACACTCCAGTATTCTTGCCTGGAGAATTCCACAGACAGTCCATGGGGTTGCAAAGAGTCAGATATAACTGAGTGACTAACACTTTTACTTTCACATTTTTCACTTTTCTCACGTAAATACTGTGTTATGATTAGTATATAGAGAGAGTCTATGGCAGTATTGACTGCATTAATCCCTATTAGGATGATGGTGATTTTAGAACATGAAAAAGATTACTACCAATAGTTCTCCAATGAAGTTGATTGATGGGGGGTAATGCTAGATTTGTAAGACTTGCTAGTAATTATCATGTTGCCATTAGTGGAAGAGATCTGTAGGCCACAGGCTAAAATTATGGTTTGGCTATGAATACATTTGTAATCTGAATTTTCCAGGCAGTATAATATAGATGACATGAAGCCATGGCTGATTATTAGGGCAATGGCCCCTAAATCACTTCAACGTCTTTGGATGAGGATAGCTGTGATGGCAAGTGCTATGTGGTGAATGAATCATGTGAGTGATTTCAAGTCTGTTTGGTGCAGGCAGATTGAGCTAGTTATGATTATTCCTAATATGAGGAGTGGATATGCTATGTGGTTTGTTAAGGGGTATAGGATCATTGTGATTCGTAGCATACCAGGGCCCCCAAGTTTGAGTACTGTGGCTGCAAGAACTATAAAATTGACATGCAATTTTGGCAGTCAGAAGGGTATTTTTTTTTAAATTATAAAATCTATTTTGAATCCTAGCAAAACGTTGGATCAAGAGTTAGATTTTGTTGGGTTCAGTGTTGGATCATTAAAAAGTTTCATGAACCTATAATATTTTGGATATATATGAGAAACTAGGAGTGGAGAAGATGCTGCTACTGCTGCTGCTGCTAAGTCACTTCAGTCGTGTCCGACTCTGTGTGACCCCATAGACGGAAGCCCACCAGGCTCCCCCGTCCCTGGGATTCTCCAGGCAAGCACACTGGAGTGGGTTGCCATTTCCTTCTCCAATGTGTGAAAGTGAAAAGTGAAAGTGAAGTCACTCAGTCGTGTCCGACCCTTAGCGACCCCACGGACTGCAGCCTACCAGGCTCCTCCATCCATGGGATTTTCTAGGCAATAGTACTGGAGTGGCTTGCCATTGATGCTACTAGTGTGTAAAATAAAAAGTAAAGTCCTGCATTAAGTTCTTCTGTTTGGTTTCCTCAGTGAGTAATAACAATGTTGGGATTAGAGTTGCTTCCAATAAGATACAGAATGGAATCAATTCTGTGGCTGTGAATGTTCTAATTAGGAACATCTATAGCATGATTAGTATAGAATATATAGCTTTTTCCAAGTTAGTAATTCTTTTTTTCTTAATATTTATTTATTTGGCTGCACTGGATCTTAGTCGCAGCACATGGGCTCTTCACTGCCGTGTATAGATTTCTCTAGTTGTGGTTTGCGAGCTCTAGAGTGCTCAGGTTCAGTAGTTGCAGCACATGGGCTAAACTGTCCTGTGGCATGTGGGATCTTAGTTCCCTGACCAGAGATGGAAATGAGTCCCCTGCATTGGAAGATGAATTCTTAACCACTGGACCACCAGGGAAGTCCCTGGTGATTCTTTCAATAGGTGACATTGATTGGCAATGAATATTAGTGGTAAGAGTCATGTTTTTAAAATTCATAAAGGTGCTGATAGCAGTTGGAGAAGAAAAATGAAAAATTAAAAAAAAATTAAGCCTTAATGAAAAATTAAGGCTGTTGTCATTAAACTGGTTAAGAAGAAATAGGCTGATAAAACTAATCAGTAAGCTATAGGTTGTGGTCGTGATTCAAGTCATGTTATTTTTGATAATCATGTTAATTGTATCAATATAATAGTTGGGATAATAATTTTAACATGGGAGAAGTTTAAGAATTTGTAGGTGATCAATGCTGTAGGTATTCAATACTGTTACTAATAGGCATAATCCAAGTGCAGCTTTGTAGGCTGTGAATACTGGTAAGAGGAGCCTACTAAGCTCTCTTTCTTCCTTGTAGAGCCTTCCCTCTCTACGAGGGACACAGCTGGATAGCTGACTAGCTCACCAGCTCTCCTCCTAGTAGAGACAGGAAGCCCCAAAAGCAGATTCTGAGAAGGAATTAACACCTTAAAGAATGTTTATTAAAGAATGCCTTTGGAATCAACACCTATATATAAGGGAGGAGTGGGAAAGCAGGGAGGCTTCCCTGGTGGCTCAGTGGTAAAGAATCTGCCTGCAATGCAGGAGCCTCAGGAGATTCGGGTTCGGCCTCTGGGTTGGGAAGATCCCCTGGAGGAGGGCATGGCTACCCACTCCAGTATTCTTGCTTGGAGAATCCCATGGACAGAGGAGCCTAGAGGGTTACAGTCCATAGGGTGGCAAAGAGAGTAAATTAGCGTACACACACTCAGGAAGCAGGGATGGTTGGGAAGAAGTGAGACACAGTGAGGCTCAGCAACAACCTGGGCCAACTCTGCAGGTAGCTCTCCAGCTAGAATGACCCTCCAAGTTGTCCTAAACTTGGGTAGGATGGCTCTGAGATGTCATAACCCTGTATCAGCCAGTCATTGGGTGTAGGCTTCCCCAGCAAGGTGTGTCCTTGAGCAAGGGAGAGCTCTGTAGCTGAGGCATTTCCTAAAGTGACTGACAACTGAAGGTCATCTGCTAACAGCACTCCCAGCAGCTAGGGCAACAAGTCTTTCAGTGAAGGGATATATGGATAGTGATTCACAGTGTCCAACACTGTAGAAGGCAGAGCAAATGAAACAATGAAAGGAAATAAGCCAGTATAGAGTGTGTTATTAAGCAGGTTACCACTATGGGCAATCAGATTATCCCACCTGGGATAGCATGGGAGCTGGAGTATTTATCCATCAACTAGCATCAGTCAATGGTTGAGCGCTAAACCCTGGAACGTTCATTCTCTGGCATTTCGTGGGCACAGGCTCACTGAGCCCCGGTTACCAGAGAAAGCCATTCAGCGGAGACACAATGCAGCTCTTGGGAGTCTTGTGCTGAACTTTGTAGATAATTGCATTGAAACAGGTAACAGTAGGCTTCATTCGCAATTAGCATGCATCAGGAACATTTGGATTTAGCCTTGTGTGGAGAGTAGGAGGAAATTCCCAGGGCTTCATCAGAGAAGCAACTTGTAATTTCTCCTTGGCTCTCCAAGACTATAGCATTCAGGTGTAACTCTATTTCTAAAATGTTTTCTCTGCCAAGAGGAAGAATTTAGGACAGACACTGAGCATCATTTTGTGACTGAAAAGGTTGAGAGTCCCTAGAACAGGTTACCAAAAGAAATGTGAGTTTCTATGAAGTTCCAAAACTACCCCCTCCTGGATTTTTATTCTTTCAACAAATTGGGTGCCTACTGCGTGCTAGGGGCTTCTCTGGTGGCTCAGTGGTTAAGAATCTGCCTGTCATGCAGGAGATGTGGTTTGGGAAGATCCCACGGAGAAGGAAATGGCAACTCACTCCAGTATTCTTGCTTGGAAAATTCCATGGGCAGGGGAGCCTGGTGGGTTACAGTCCATGGGGTCTCAGAAAAGTCAGACATGACTTAGTGACTAAACAACAACTGTGTGCTAGACATTATAGAAATTTCTGGAAACACAGTGGCAAGAAAACCAAATGCTATTCCTGCTCTCCTGAAACTTAAATTCTAGTGAGGAGGTCAGACATTAAAATGATGCCCCTCAAATTTACATCTGGGACTAATATGGAAGCATTTAACAAAAAGACCTGACTCATAGTGGATGTTGTGGTAAAAGGTTGGGAAGGCCTCCCTGAATAAGGAACACTAAACTGAGATATGAAGGGTAAGTGTTAACTTGTGGGAAAAGCATTGCCTTCAGAAGGAATAGTATGTGCAAAACCTCTGAAGTTCTGAAGGAGCTTGGGTAAACAGAAGTCTGAAAAAAATGCAATAGATTTGGAATATAGAAAACAAAGGAAAAAGAGTAGCTTAAGATTTATTTTCAAGGTTTATATAGTTTCCCCCCTCATTTTAAAATTAATACTCAGAAAAATAAAAGCCAGAAAAGTGGGAGAAAAAGTAGAACGCAATCACAGAAAATTCAACTGCCTAAATATGTCAGGAATTTTAGAATCATAGACCTTTTAGAGGTCAACTGGGCCAGGAAACTGAAGCTCAGAGACTGCGCGTGACTTGTCAATGTCACACAGCTTATTAGTGGTAGGTATCCACCAGGAGTGTTTTCTATTTGAATAGTTAATATTTAATTAAATGTATCAGAAAAAATATAACTTCTGATCTCATGGATGGCAATGCTTCAAATAAGGTTATGTGGGGAAAAGTGAGGTGGATTAAACAAAAGCTTAATAAGTAATTGTACAGTTGATACACAAATATGACAAAACCGACCAACATGTTAAGCAAATGGTGTCAAGATAGGAATGTGTGAACCATGAACCACACTATGCTGACTGGCATTCCTTACGCCCATAGTAGTTTAGGGTAATTACTAGGGACAAGATATTTTCTCGCTAATCTCAGAAAGTCCCTTTTGGACTTTGATTTCAAAGTAGTCAGGGCCCTTTTTAGCTTGTTTCTTTCTTTTTTTTCTCTCCATGAAAACATCCCTTTGGTTCATCTCTCTTCAAACTATGGGGGTGGAGTTGGGGAGGGAGAAAGTAAAAGGTTACTGACTTCATGTAATCCTAAAAGTAACAGCCATGAATATAACTTGGGTTATGGCAAATGAGAGATTTGTGAAGGGGGCTATCAGCACTATTCAGAGATTGGGCAGTTAATGAATGTGAACTCTGAAAGCTGATTAAGGCACTCTGGCAGATAAACCCCTTAGCAGGAAGATTGTGCTTATTAAGAAGCCCATAATTTACTTGGCTCCCTTTTCTCCAGGTTGGTTCTGTAACAAAGTTGGCTGACCCTCTTCATGAGCTCTTGGTACAAGCTAGAGGATGGTGTAGAAGACAGGCACAGGGAGAGTACTTGCTGGTTGGTAGGCACAAGTTTCTCCTGGAAAGATTTCCTTCTACAAGCTGGTGTAGTCAGGGCTAATTTATCCATTGGCACAGTAGGTGAAGTGCCTAGAGTCCACAAAAATGTTTCAATTTCTTCTGAAATAGAAGAAAAACGTTAATATAATTCAGCCTGGATTATATTTGTATTTATGCCAACACAGTCATAAAATACAGTTTTAAATATATGTGTCTTTATGGTGGAAGGGACTCATGAAGATAGAAGTGCCATAAAAGTTGTAACATGGCCCTGGGTATGGTGGAAATCTTTATTTTTATCTGTCCACCCTCTGTTGCCTCTTCTGGTTATGGAAACTCAGTTTTACTTTGGGGAACCACCATTCCTATACCCTCAGTCCTGTGAGATTTAGATGGGTTGTTTTGTTTTTTGTCAATTCTGGCTTCAGAAATGGCCACGTGACTCAGGCCGAGTCAGTCAGAGGTCCATATCTCTTGTCCTCTGTGACTGAGTCAGTGACCCAAGTGTTGCCAATTAGGGCCAACCAAAATCAATTCTGAAACTTTTCATGAAATTGTGGGAAGTGAGAAATAGAATGTAGGTAGGTGATGCTGGCCACCATCTTTACCACTACATGGAAAGCATTTGAGAAATAGGCTCTATGCAGAATAGTTTGAGTTTCCATCAAACTATTGGAGACTTTAACTTCAGAGCTGGGTCACCTCCCTATGCCAAGCTATCTCTGGAGAGCGTCTGATTGGTTCATCCTCAGTCTAGTGCCCACCTCTCATCCAATTAGCTGTAGCTAAGGGGTGAGTGACCGAGTAAAGATATACAAAGATGATTGTCAAGACTCAGTACTGGGACTTCCCTGGTGGTCCAGGGGTTAAGAATCCACCTACCAATGCAGAGGATTTGGGCTGGATCCCTGGTCGGAGAACTAGGACCCCACATGTCCAGGGTAACTAAGCAGCAACTAACACTTGATGCAGCCAAATACATAATATTTTTAGTTAAGAAAAAAAGACTCAGTGCATGGGAGTCTTGGACTGGGCAGAATATGTCACATCTAGATTATTTGCTAGTTTTTTTTTCAGTTGGGGAAGCTGTGGAATGTTAGGTGCCATGGCTTGTCTTCTGGTGGGAGATGTCAAGAAACTTTGATCTAATTCAGAATTTCTCAAATTGTGTTCTGGGATACTAGTGTCAGTGGGGATATTTGAATGGATTTTGTGGTCAAGTATATTTGGGAAATGGCAGCCTAAATATCATCACACAGATTTCTTTCCTGCAGAACTTCTTGGATCTTTAATATATTCAAGTGCATTATGAATCTTTGGGAGAGGAAGAAATAGAAGGCCTAGTATTTCTCAAACTTGTATGATGACCAAACTAGGGATTTTAAGGAATTCCCTGCTTTGAAAGAAACTACTATTAATACATCTACTCAAGGAATACAGTTTAAGAAATGCTGGTCAAGCTAATTTACCTTGAAAGCATTAAATGGTATCAAAGAAAAAATTTTAAAATTCCAAAACCTTTAAAAATGTCCTTTTTTCCTAAGGATGCACCCAGAATTGAACAATTTGACAATTCAGTTTTTCTTTCTGAGATGTAAAACCTTGTACTGGCTCCATTAATATTAATAATAAAATGCAACCTTTATCTAATGCTTATTCTAAGTCCTAGGAAACGGTGCTAAGGAGTTTTAAGCTCTTTTAATCCTTCTAGAAATAAGCAGGTGGATACTGTGATTAGCTCCAGTTTATAGATGAGAAAAGTGAGGCACAGAAAAAGAAAGTAAATTGAATGTGATGAAGGTAAAATCTGAATCTAGGTAGTCCAACTCGAGTCCTGCACCCAACTCCATCCTGATGCTAAAATAATTTGCCTATTACATTAAGCGAGTCTCTTATTGTATCTGTTTCTTGATCTGTAAATTGAGGGGATCAGACTAGAAACTTTTAAAGCAATCTGACTTTATCTGGAATTTCCATGATTTCATGACTCGATAATCTGTAATCCCACCTTAAGGAAAGTGGCCCTTGATAAAATATTTTCCTTGCTGTAAAATGAAGTAATTAAAGACCTGGAAGAGAGTGGAGGTAGAAATGGGAAACTTCAGACAACCACTTAGAAACGAGCAGCCACCCTGATTGAAGTTCTCACCACTGCAAAATGACATGCTGGTGAGCTAAGGGAACCTGTGAAAATGAGGTCTCTGGAGGAGTCTCTATTGATTGCCAGTCCGAATTTAGCTGAGATATCAGATGCCCAGACAGACATCAATGGCTGCTCCAGAAGCACCGGCTTCTTTGTTGGCATGTGGCAGATGGGTGTTTGGGCTATTCTCAGCAGTTTACTGGTTTCTCATCCATCAACCCAAGGCAGGCAGGCAGGCAGGCCTTGAGTGATCTCATATTCTGGTTCTGCATTGCTCGCATGGGACTGGTGTCAAGTGCCAGAACTGATGCTTCCATATAAAGCAAGAGGACCAGGGTGGGAGAGGGATGTTAAGGACTCACTTGATGGTACTATGTATCTCTGGAACTCTTTACACCTTCCATCTGATGAAGTCCTTCAAATGACCTTGAGAGACGGGTAATATATATTGAGCACATATTATATTCCAGGCATATAGATTAATTCTTTAAATACATTATTTCATTCAATTGTTTCATTGAGGTCCATATACCTAGAGTGACCTTATATTCTAGTTTATGTTAGATAGTCCTGATTCACACCTGCTATTCTGGCCTTATCTTTAATAACAGTCATTTCACCCTGAAAAGAATGCTATTTTGCACAGTAAATTATACAGTCACTTTAGGTATGGTCAGACAGTCTGGGTTAAATTCTAATACTGTTCTTAAGAGCTGTGTACTCTGTGTCTCAATTTCTTCACATAAAGTGAGGTTGATAGCAGAAGTATCTCTCACTATCTAAATTATTTTTATACAAATTGAAGAACTTAATAGATAAATATAGCAAAAGATATAATTCATAGGGTTGTGTGAGAATACACACACACACACACACACACACATCCCCTCCCAAGCTCTCTCTGAGGTGGACTGTCATATTTCAGGTTAAAAAAGATGGCCGTGTCCCTCCACTCAGGGGTTAAATTTTTTTCCCAGTTAATAATGTAAAAAAGAGGCCATTTCATTCCCTGGATTGTGGAAGAGGTCCTGGAGCAATTGCCCTTGCATTGACCTGAAAGGTACCGGGAGGGTGCTTTCTGGGGTCCTGAAGCACTGTCTCATTTTGTAACCAGAAGGTTACATTTTGAGCTGCTGCTGCTGCTGCTGCTAAGTCGCTTCAGTCATGTCCGACTCTGTGTGACCCCATAGACGGCAGCTCATCAGGCTCCCCCGTCTCTGGGATTCTCCAGGGAAGAACACTGGAGTGGGTTGCCATTTCCTTCTCCAGTGCATGAAAGTGAAAAATAAAAGTGAAGCCGCTCAGTCGTGTCTGACTCTTAGCGACCCCATGGACTGCAGCCCACCAGGCTCCTCTGTCCATGGGATTTTCCAGGCAAGAGTACTGGAGTGGGTTGCCATAAGCTACTTGGGTGCATTTTGTGGTAGACAAATTGATATCATGAGTATCGTGGCCCTGCAAATAAAAAATGAGCTGAAATATTAATAAGTCTTAACTGCTCTGTGATTCCGGAGTTGAAAAGGCATAGAAAGTCTTTGAGATAGTATTGCTCTGTGCTAGAACAGAAATGATAGGAAAGAAAGAAGCGGAGGTCTAGGGAGAGTGTCTGTTCTAATAGAGCAGGGTTTTATATGAGGGCAAGGAGTACATGTTCTCTATACTTTGTGCCCCTTAATATTATCAATAAGCCACTTGGATCCATGATAGAGGAATACACAAAAGACTGGGTTGAATTAGATGATGGTCACAGGAAAATGATGACGGGAATGGTTTAGTATTAGCACCTTCTTCACAACTTTCATATCATCCCCACAACTTGAGTTTAAGACCATATCCTTATGTCTTAGAAACTACTATCTGGACCTGCCTTCTATAGCTCTGTATTCTGTGAGAGAGCCTGAATATTTAGGAATACTTTCAGTTTCAAGTAAGAATCATCTGTAATTGCTTATAACAAGAGGTCAGGAGGTCCATGGATCCTGGTTCATTGAGTGGCTTGGGAATGTCAGGGCCAGTGTGTCTGTTTTTTCATCAGTCTTCCTTTCATGCTTGTTATCTTAAGATCATGTGAGAGCTGCTTCAGTTTCAGACATCTTATGGATGTTCAGGATAGAAAGAAGACAGCTAGGGAAAAAGGCAAAAGCACCAAACCAGTTGCTTTGTCTCCTCTTACCAGAAAAGAAAATGCTTTTTCAGGACTGCCTTCTCAGTAGATTTTGCTTATGTTTGTTGGCTGTACCTGGGCCACATGACTACCTTAGCTGCAATAGAGGCTGGGAAGAGCAATCATAATCCATTTTCAAATAAAATTTGATTTTGTTATCAAGAGAGAAAGGATATATTAATAGATATTGCCAAGGCAATTAACAGTGTCTTCCACTATGTTTTTTCTTTACAATCTGATAGTATTCTGGAGAAATAGATTTCTATTGTTTTTAATATCTTAAGAGACTTGAACTATGTTTATAGGTCCTTAGAATATGTTTCAGTGACAGAAAGAGGCTCACAAACTTAGATAACAAACTTAGGGTTGCCAGGGGGAAGGATGGGTGAAGTGATAGTTAGGGCGTTTGGGATGGACATGTACACACTGCTATATTCAAAATAGATAACCAAAAAGGACCTACTGTTTAGCGCATGGAACTCTGCTCAGTGTTATGTGGCAGCCTGGATGGGAGGGGAGCTTGAGAGAGAATGGATACATGTATGACTGAGTCCCTTCACTGTTCACCTGGAATTGTCACAACATTGTTAATCAACTCTACCCCAATACAAAATAAAAAGATTTTCTTTTTAAAGAAAATGTTTAAATGAATAAGTGGCTGAGTGTATTTCTTCTGAATTATAAAACAGGCCAACCAGTCTCATTTTCTGTTAATACAGTTTGCTTTGAGGCTAGTGTTTTTATAAAAGCATATCTTAATTTGAAGATGTGGTTCTAATAATGAATATTTCAGCTAACAGCGGGTCAGCAAGGGCAGATCTCATTTTTACTGGAATATGCATTATCCCTTGGTCGAGCCTTTGGTTGCTTTTCAGTTTTGAGAGGAGGGTCCTAACCTATCAGCCCTGCAATGAGTTTTTGATAATGATAATCAGTAGGTAGAAGTTTTAAACACTTGCTACCTGTTAGGTTCTCTGCTGCTGCTGCTGAGTCACTTCAGTCGTGTCCGACTCTGTGTGACCCCATAGACGGAAGCCCACCAGGTTCCCCCATCCCTGGGATTCTCCAGGCAAGAACACTGGAGTGGGTTGCCATTTCCTTCTCCAATGTGTGAAAGTGAAAAGTGAAATTGAAGTCGCCCAGTCGTGTCCGACCCTTAGCGACCCCATGGACTGCAGCCTGCTAGGCTCCTCCATCCATGGGATTTTCTAGGCAATAGTACTGGAGTGGCTTGCCATTGCTCTACTAGGACTTTAAAACTATCAATTCATTTGACCCTTATGATGAACCTATAAGGTAGATACTATTATCCTTCCTATTTTATAGAGATGGAAATTAAGATCCAGAGGGACTAGGCAGCCCACCTAAATTCACACATATTGTTAAGTGGAGGAGCTTGGATTCAATCCTAGATGGCCTGGTTCCAGATCACATGTTCATATCCCTCTGACAAAGTGGTCTTTCCGACAAATAATTGCTACCCTTGACTGAGAGTCTACAAAACTGGCACCCATCATGTAACACAGATTTACATAAGCATGTTACATACATATTCTTATTTGATTTTCAAAACAACCCTATCAGATAACTACAAAAAGCAAAGAAGCAAAAACACAGAGAGGTTAAGTGATTCGACCCTGGATTACAGAGCTTATGTAGGGTGAATTCTGGCTTATCTGGGCTCTAAGCTGAGGATCTTGCCTTGTGTTATTCTGTATCTCTTGAGATCTGTTCTTTTAAAACCCCTCATTTAGCGATACGTTAAACAGACATGGGATGAAGAAATGCTCATTGAGGGTGATTAGTCATTAGGAGATCTGTGAGGTAAGGGTTATTATCTTGGTTTTATGTATATCAGTTATGATACATACAAAACCGCTGTAACTCCCACCTACAGTAACTTAAACTAGAAGCTTATTTATCTCATATAACTGGCAGAGTTTGTTGATTTGAAACTTGCTTGCATTTATGAATTCAAGGCAACTGTTCTACTTTTGGGATTTCTTAGCCAGCAGAAAGAAACAAGAATGTGGAGGTAAAACAGCTTGCTTTTAGGTGAACAATATAGCAGTTAGATATACTAGGCAGTTTCTCTTACTTACATTTCATTGGTCAGAATATGGTCATGTGGCACCTAGCTGCAAGGCAGGCTTGGAAATGTCTACAAGGGTGGTCACATGCTCCGGGGAAGAAAGGGGGGAATAATGGATATTGGGAACTGATCAGCAGTCTGTGCCATAATCACATTGGGGAAATGGAGGCTCAGAAGAGTAAATACATGCCCAATGCCATGATATATTTAGTTCCAAAGCTGGAACATGCACATTTTGAGGAGGACCAGATGTGGGAGAAACATCAGGATTTGGGGAAATAGCTCGGCAGGCCAGATAATGGTACAGAGAAAACACACTGCAAAGCCCTGAGTGACAGAAACAGGTCACAGGGCAAGAGTCAGGGACCTGGAAGAGGCACTCTCAGAGGTCACTAAAGCAGATAGCTAGGTGCTCATGAGTGCATGCATATGAGTGGATGGTGTGATTTGAAGCAATGACAACACAGGGCTTAAGGATTGCATAACTCTAGGGAATACCATTTGCAAACAGAACAGGGGAAGTGCAGCACCCAGAGTGATAAAGCATGTTGGATTTACCGAAGAGGGCTTTCTCTCATTGCCCTGTCACAGATTGGATTTCTTGGGGAAACTGACTTTGAGATGGAAATTGGCATGCAGGATGCTTATTAGGAAGAAACTTTAGGATAAATACTTATGGGAGGAAGGGAAGGATGCAGGATTGAAGAGGGGAAATTGAGCTGTAATGTAGTCTTAGCAGAAACCTCATCCAACCTTAGGGGGAGTTCTGAACATGGGTTGATCTTCCAAACTTGTGTCCGAAGTTGTTTCAACAAGAAGGCTGAGCTGGCATATCTCCTGTTCATTAGTAACGGGGTGCAGGCTGCCCAGGGAAGGGGGAATGATCTTGGATGAGGTAGTCCCCTTCAGCTGAGGCATTCCCTGCAAGGGCTAACTGCCAAGGGTCTTTAAAAAGTACTTCAGCAGTTGAGATAATGCATCTTTCATTTCTGAAGGGGGATCTTGGCAGCACCTCACAGCATCCATCACTCCCCTCAGTGAACACACTGCTTACTATTCATCCAGGATTCCCTGGTGGCTCAGATGGTAAAGAATCTGCCTGCAATGCAGGAAACCCCGGGTTCAGTCCCTGGGTCGGGAAGATCCCCTGGAGAAGGGAATGGCAACCTACTCCAGTATTCTTGCCTGGAGAATCCCATGGGCAGAGGCGCCTGGTGGGCTACAGTCCACGGGGTTGCAGAGTCAGACACAACTGAGTGACTAACACTATTCCTCTACCATAGATTCTGTGTCTTGAAGACTTTGAGCTCTCCAAGAGCTCCCTTTTTCAAATCTCAAATATCCTTGGATTGATGGGGTATCTTGAGCTTAGATTTCATTATCAGTTAATTAACAGTTAGGTGAAATATCAATTAGCCCTTCCTGAGAGTCTCTTGCTAGCATCACAGAACACTAATGGGACGTATGATGTCCAGACGGAATGGGACAAGTGACAGGAGATCTACCACAAAGGAGAAGGAGATGCTAGGAGAGAGGCAAAGTCAAATTCTTCTTTTCTTTACCTTGCTCAAGGGAGTTTCTTCTCGGGGGAGGTGGGGAATGGGGCACTGGAAGATCATGGAGTCACACTTTGCCAATCTCAGAATTCTGCCTGAGGCCAGTGCTGCCTCAGACATTCCCTCTTCCTTTTGTTTGAATTTCTAATTTTCTGTTTACCAAGAGGGCTGCCTGTTCAGATGAATGAAAGATCACAGTTTGATCCAATGCAGATTTGATTTTTTTTCTCCCTCCCTCAGCATAACAGCTCACACATCTGAGGTCTGCAGCTAAAAAGTGATTTTTAAAGACTTCTCTATGGCAAAGAAATCAACTGAAAGAAATTTCTGTCCTTCCTCTTTCCCCCACCCATCACCTCTCTATTCTGCTTTTTTTTTCTTTCCTCTCCAATCCCCTGCTAGGAAAGTTTTGTCTGAGGCCATCTAACACACTTTGTCAGAAAGCTGCCTTGTTAAGGATGGGGGTCCTGCTGTGTGAACTGAGGAGGTAGTGAGATTTCCCTACAGTCTTGGCAATTAACTCAGCTTGAGGAAGAGGTGGAATCAAATAATTCCATCAGGAAGATGGAATCCTAAGGCAAAGTCATCTGTCAAGGACAGGGTTGTTGCTAATAGCAGCCACCAAGGAAAAGTCTCCAGAAGAGGTAGTCTTAATTAGAGGGACAGGTCAGAGAGGGATGACCTTACTCAAAGATGTGTAAGAGAGGGCGTAGGCTTCACTCTGTCACTCAATTGCTGTGCTATCTTGGGTAAGTTGGTTAGCCTCTCTGAGTCTCAGTTTACTTATCTGTGAAATGGGTGAAAAATCTCTACATTTTAGTGAGCCAAGGCAGTGGAGTAATTGGTAAAGAATACAGGCCAGTGTAAATAAAAGGGACTTTTTAGAAAAAAACTGTGATAAGAACTCTTAACATGAGAACCACTCTCCTACATTTTTAAGTCTATACTGTGGTACTGTTAACTATAGGTGCAATCGTTTGTACAGCAGATTTCTAGTACTTACTCATCGTGTGTAACTGAAACTTTATCCCATTCAAAAAGCAATTCCTCACCTTCCCCTCCCCCAGCCACTGGCAGTGGCTCTCTGTTTCCATGAGTTTGACTGTTTTTCAATACTTCATGTCAGTGAAATCATGAAATAGTTCTGTGGCTTATTTCACCTAACCATTGTCCCCCAAATGCCTCCAAGTTCTTGAAAGAATTTCCTTCTTTTAAAAGGCTGAATAATACTTCATTGTATGTATATCGGAGAAGGCAGTGGCACCCCACTCCAGTACTCTTGCCTGGAAAATCCCATGGATGGAGGAGCCTGGTGGGCTGCAGTCCATGGGGTTGCTAAGAGTCAGACATGACTGAGCAACTTCACTTTCACTTTTAACTTTCATGCATTGGAGAAGGAAATGGCAACCCACTCCAGTGTTCTTGCCTGGAGCATCCCAGGGACGGGGGAGCCTGGTGGACTGCCGTCTATGGGGTCGCACAGAGTCGGACACGACTGAAGCAACTTCGCAGCAGCAGCAGCAGTATGTATATAGCACATTTTCTTTATCCACAGCAAAATCAAACAAGCAAACAATAAAAAAAACCAAAACCGAAATCAAACAAACCCAACCCAATCCCCAAAACAACCTGATTGAAAAGATGGGCAATGAACCTGAGTAGACATCGCTCCAAAGAAGATATACAAATGGCCAACTAGTATATTAAAAGATTCTCCAATTCACTACTCATCAGGGGAATGCAAACCAAAACCACAGTGAGATATCACCTCGTACCTGTCAGGATGGCTGTTATCATAAAGACCAAAAAATAACGAGTGTTGATGAGGATGTGCAGAAAAGGGAACTCTCGTGCACTGTTGCTGGCAGTGTACAGTGGTGTAGCTGCTATGGAAAAACAGTATGATGCTTCCTCAAAAGCTTAAAAACTGAACTACCAGATGATCCTGGAGTCCCAGTCCTGGGGATAAAATCGGCTTAATGATAAAGTTCCTGAAACTGGAATGGAAAGTTCTCAGAATCTGAAATGGTTCTAATAACTGTTTTCTCCCTCCTTTTGTAACTCTTTGCCTCTGTATTTTGGGACTGCTCTACTCTTCTTGCTATGGACTACCTCATCTGTAACTCATAGTTTCTGCTTATCAAAATATCAGCTTGCAGAAGACTTTGAAGGCAGTTTCACCACTACTGTGGTTAATGAACTTTCGGCAGCCTTTCCCACAAACAGGTGCTGCCTTCTATTTCTTAATTCAGATTCCAGAGAGAGAGAATCTGATTGGTTTAGCTCACCTTTATGCACCAGCCCTCTGGATTGGCTGCGTTTAGGTCACATGATTAAACCTAAGGCAATCAGCTGTCCCTGGAAGGGTAGACTCACATCCTGTCACGTAGAAGGTAATTGTCTAAGACTCCCCAGGCACGAGGGTCTAGAGCAGGGTATAGCTGCCTTCGTAGGAATAGAGGTGCATACTTGTCCTTTGTTGTGAGTAAATACTTTATGAAAAATCATAAATGGAATTGTTGGCTAAATTTCTCTTTCTGGTAGTTTGTGGTTAGTGTATAGAAATACAACAGATTTCGTGTTAACCCATGGCTGATTCATGTCAATGTATGGTAAAAACCACTACAATATTATAAAGTAATTGTGTGTGTGTTAGTCACTCAGTCATGTCCGACTCTTTGCCACCCCATGGACTGTAGCCCACCAGGCTTCTTTGTCCGTGGGATTCTGCAGGCAAGCATACTGGAGTGGGTTGCCATTTCCTTCTCCAAAAAGGCTGATGAAATTGTGTAAAATCAAGATGATAACTACTTAGCAGCACAGTCGCAATAAAGTATCACTGAGATCTGAGGAAGTATTATCTTCTTAGGAGTTCCTGCTTTGGACTGAGTTAGCTTGAGACAGTGAATCACCCCAGTGTCCTAAATCCATCAACAGGAACACAGATGCTCTATTTGTCATAAATATCTATTAAACTTTTTAAACTGACAGCTAAGCCATGCCAAATTAAGAATCTGGACCCACATTTTCCTTCTCTGCTGTTATAATCACGGCTGCTCAGGGCTGGCCCCCAGCCCGCCAGGCCTGTCTGCCGTGACTCGGCCTCCCGGTCGGGCTCCTGGACGGGGAGACACGCGGCCCCCACAGGCAGCAGGATTTCTCCAGTGGCTCAGACGATAAAGCGTCTGCCTACAATGCAGGAGACCTGGGTTCGATCTCTAGGTCAGGAAGATCCCCTAGAGAAGGAAATTGCAACCCACTCCAGTACTCTTGCCTGGAAAAATCCCATGGATGGAGGAACCTGGTAGAGTAATTAGCCTCCAATTAAAATTAAAAAAAAGAAAAAAGAAAGAAAAATCCTTAGGGACTAGGGCAGTAGAGTAGTGTGGAAAGAATGCTGATCTTGGAATTAGGAGATGATTACAAGTCCTGGCTCCAGCCCATTTGATCTTAATCTTAATTTCACTTTCCTAAAGTAGAGACATTACTTTGCCAACAAAGGTCCGTCTAGTCAAGGCTATGGTTTTTCCCATGGTCATGTATGGATGTGAGAGTTGGACTGTGAAGAAGGCTGATCGCCGAAGAATTGATGCTTTTCAACTGTGGTGCTGGAGAAGACTCTTGAGAGTCCCTTGGACTTCAAGGAGAACCAACCAGTCCATTCTAGAGGAGATCGATCCTGGGTGTTCATTGGAAGGTCTGATGCTAAAGCTGAAACTGCAATACTTTGGCCACCTCATGCGACGAGTTGACTCACTGGAAAAGACTCTGATGCTGGGAAGGATTGAGGGCGGGAGGAGAAGGGGATGACAGAGAATGAGATGGCTGGATGGCATCACCGACTCGATGGACATGAGTTTGAGTGAACTCCGGGAGTTGGTGATGGACAGGGAGGCCTGGCGTGCTGTGATTCATGGGGTCGCAAAGAGTCGGTCACAACTGAGCAACTGAACTGACTGAACTGAAGCCTTTATCTTTACATTCGTAAGTGAGGAGTTAAACTTGACCATAGTATCTGTGATATTCTCGCTTGTGTTGCCCTTCCCCAGCCCCTACTTCTCAGAACCGCATGCTGCAAATGACCAGATGGAGAAAATTTAGTCAAAGATAAGGAAAATATAGCCAAACCAGCAAATTCACACAGCGAATCCAAACAATTAGGAAGCACGTAGGAAGCCAGGTCAGTGTCTTATGACGCTCTTAGGTTGGCTTTCTTTAGCTCTAACCTGGTTAAGATTGTCTGGAAGAAATAACTCAGGTGGAATGCTTCCCTTGGAGGATGGAGGTTGGGGGGAAAGAAAGCGGTCAGCTATGGCAGATTGTATTTTCTAAGGATGACCACAACAGTATCACCAATCCTGCATGTTTTACTAGCTATCAAGAATCTCTGTCATATGCATTGCAGGTGGATTCTTTACTGGCTGAGCTACCAGGGAAGCTCCATATATACACTACCATGTGTAAAAAAACAGATCGCTAGTGGGAAGCTGCCAGTTAACACAGGAAGCTCAACTTGGTGCTCTGTGACATCCTAGAGGGGTGGGATGGGGGTGGCTGGGAGGGAGGCTCAAGAGGGAGGGGATATATGTATACTTATAGCTGATTCATGTTGTATACCACAGAAACTAATGCAACATTGTAAAGCAGTTATATGCCAATTAAAAAACCCATTTCCTCTTGAACCTGGTTGGGCGTTTGTGACTACCTTGAGTGATAGATTATCAATGGAAGGTGCTATATGACATCCCAGGCTAGTTCATAAAAATACTATGCACTTCCTTCTTGTTCTCTTAGAACATTCACTTTTGGGTCACGACACCATTCTGTGAGGAAGCCCAGGCAGCCTGTGGAGATGATCCAACCTCCACACTACATAGTTTCGGCTGGGTTCCCAGCCTAAAACCAGCACCAACGTTTTGGCCGTGTAAATGAGCCATCTTGAAAATGGATCTGCCAGGGACTTCCCTGGTGGTCCAGTGGCTAAGACTCTGTCCTCCCAATGCAGGGTCCTGGATTCAGTCCCTAATCAGGGAGCTAGATCCTGCATACCACAGCTAAGACCCAGAGCAGCCAAATAAATAAATAAGCACCCAGTCTAGCTGTCTTGACTGATGCTGCCTGGAGCAGAGAAGAGTCATCTCTGCCAAGCCCTTCCCAAACTGCAGATTTGTGAGAAAATTAAATGATTGTAGCTGTTTCCAGCCACTAAGTTTTGGGGTGTTTTATTTGGAGGGCAGCAATAGATAGGAGATACAGCATTGAATAAACACTCTCATGAGCCTTCCTTGTTTTGTGTGTAAATATGGAGTGAGAAGAGTTAGAGACCAAATAGAAAAGAGTTAAAAATGGACAAGGAGTGTTCATGGACTGCAAAGGGAAAGGTATACCCCAATCCTAAGAATGACCCTTTAGTGGACATCTGCTATGTACCGGAATCTGATCGAAGGACTTAAAAATCACTTACACCCCCCTGAGAGGTGGGGGCTATTATTGTTATCATCTGACAGCTGAGGAAACTGATTCCCAGAGGGCTTAATTTTCTCACCCAAGGTCACAAAACCAGTATGTTGTCGAGCTTGCACATAAGCCCAGGTCTGCCTTCTTGACCACTGCATGATGCCAGACTAAATTCTTTCTTGACCAGAGGCCTATTCTTAACATATGTATAAGCATTCAATCAGGAAATCTTTGAGTCCTCATTGTGATTCATTATGCATTTAATAGTTACTTCTAATACATATTTAGTGCTTGCCCCATGTCAGGCACTATTCTAAGCTCCTTACTTACTTATTTCACTTAATCCTCACAATTACCTTTATTTCTCAGACGAAGGACCTGAGGCTCTGAGAGGTTAAACCACTTGCTCAAGGTCACATAGATAGTAAATGGCAAAGCTGAGTCTGACACCAATTTCCTACCTGATAGACACTCCTGCATGTCCTAAATTTATGAGAAAAGATGAGAAGTAGAAGGAAGGGACGGGGGAGAGGGGAGGAGGTAAGAAATGGTATGGAAGGGGGAAAAAAACCTAAGGTTTTTTCCCAGAGGAGGGAAAGAGGGAGAGACATGGCAGGTAATTTTGTTGATGCCAGAATTGGTCACTTCCAAATAAAGACATCTTCACTGGGGGAGAGGTGTACAAACTATCAAGCCCTTGTGATGAAGACACCAAGTCTGGGCCTGGGGGATGGGGCAATGCTGCCTCCCATAGAGCTATTCTTCTTCCAGTTGTGTCTTAGAAATATATAGGGTGAAGCAGGGGAACATATTGGAATGAAATACTGTATACTTCATTTGTCTTCTTTACTGAGGAAATCTCCCTGTAATTTATCAGTAGGAAAGGTTTAAGTGAGTTTTGTAGTTCTTTGTATGTGCCCTTAAGAGGCAGGTTCTATTTTGCTACTGGGGGCTTTTTCATCATTCCCTGAACCATAGGTGGGGAGCATGCTTTAGAAAAAGAAGAGGAATTCTAAGAAAAACAAACAAGCAAGATTTTTCACAACCAAAACCTCCTTTCCCAAATGCAAAGAGAATGCAAAATGTGACCCAGAATGTGAATTTCTTTCTCTCTACCCAGTACAGTGAGTATGAACACACATACACACATATGTATACACATGTGTATAGCCACACACACAATCCTACATACATGACCACACACAAATACACATACATAGTCATGCACACAGACAGACAGACAGACAGACACACCATGAGGATTTACTAAGCCCTGGGTTCTTCAGGCATCTCTGCTTCTAAAATTCTATCCAGGCCTTGGCCCTGAGGCTAGTCTGCTGCTGCTGCTAAGTCGCTTCAGTCGTGTCCGATTCTGCGACCCCATAGACAGCAGACCAGCAGGCTTCCCCATCCCTGGGATTCTCCAGGCAAGAACACTGGAGTGGGTTGTCATTTCCTTCTCCATGAGGCTAGTCTACTTAGGGTCAAATTCTGTTTCTGCCTCTTTGTATCCCTGGTCAAGTCACTTAACCTCTCTGTACTTCCATTTCCTCATATATAAGATAGCCATAATAATATGTCTGTTTCATAGACTGGCTGTGAGGAGTAAGTGAGTTATTGCATATATGGCACTTAAAAATGTGTCTGGTGCACAGTGGCTCTCCATAAATGTTAGTGATGATTGCTGCTGCGAGCTGGGTAAATTAGTGCTATGATTGTGATCACATGTCATCATCAAAACCTCCCTTTTGTTGAACCCTGGGTGTGCCAGGTGGAATACTTGAATTATCTCCTTGAATACTCAAAATAGCTGCATGAGGTAGGCACTGTTATTTTTCCCCCAGAAGAAACTGAGGTTCAGTAACTTGCCAAAGGTCACCTATCTGGTAAATGGATAAACTGGGACATGAACCAAGTCTGTTTTGTTTCAAGCCCTAGTTTTTTGCTATATGCAACATATGATCTCAGCCATGGGGGTACTTAGTACAGGAAAATTCTCCTCTGTTAGGTTATAAATGCCCGAGGGACTGTGCCTGTCTTATTCATTGCTGTTTCTCAGCACATAGCATGGGACCCAACTCCAGGAAATTGACTTCCCTTTGAAAGAAAAATGAGTTCATTCACCTTACGGCACTGCAGAAATTAAATAGGATAATGTCTGCGAAAGAGCCTGGCACAATAAATGGCAACATGAGGATTTTTGTTGGATTAAAGAATAA
The DNA here is from genome assembly GCF_049115385.1 of Moschus berezovskii. Lineage (NCBI taxonomy): Eukaryota > Metazoa > Chordata > Mammalia > Artiodactyla > Moschidae > Moschus > Moschus berezovskii. The sequence goes on along the minus strand of NC_142478.1, from coordinate 59,842,444 downwards.
AAGAATGACTCGGAGCCCCCAATCTTCAGGAACTGGGAGAACAGCAATGCCTTCAGTGGAACAAGGCAGGCATATTGAGTTGCTTTAAAGGAACACAACCTAGTTGGTTTGAGGTACATAGAACATGAGGTGCCAGCCACCTCCCATGTCCACATGGAATGATCTAGCAGGTGGTTGGGAACTGAGATGAAAGGGTCATGACAAAAGTAGTGACTCTCCTAAGAGTCAATGGGAGAGCCTTGAATGGTATACAGCCCCTAAAATGGCCTCAGTGATATATAGTGTATATATGCCTTTGTGTAATCCCCTCCTTTTGAGTGTTGATGGGACTTTGACTTGATTCTAGTGCACAGAATTGAGCAAAAGTGGTGGGATGTCACTCTGAGATTAGGTTATAAAGAATGTGGCTTCCATCTTGGGTGTGTTTCCTTGGACCACTCTCGCTTGGGAAAGCTGACTGCTGTGTTGTGATGCAGCCCCGTGGAGAAGCACAGGAGTTAGCCTGGAAGTGGATTCTCTCCTGGTCATGCCTTGAGGTGACTGCAGTCTTGGCTGAACCTTGATTGCGGCCTTCTGAGGGATCTTGAGCCAGAAACACCTGCTAGGCCACTCCCGGATTCCTGACTGTAAGATAATAGATGTTTGTTGTTTTCAGCTGCTAAGTTTTGGGGTCCTTTGTTATGCAGCAGTAGATAACTAATATATTCAGGAGTGGTTGAGACCAGGAGGGAGAAGATGTAGAGAAAAGAGAAGCCCCCAGAGCCTGGGGAAATGTGCCTGTTATAGGTGTAGGTAGAGGCAGAGGAATGAATGAAATGAAGAGGAGAGAATGAGAAAGAGAGAGAGAAGACGTACCAGTGGGATGCTGGGGCCCAGAGGAAAGCAGACCACACCATTAAGAGAGGGGAGGAGGCAGTGGATCAGTCATGTTATTCACAGCAGGTTTATCTGACCGAGGAATGTGGGTCCCATAGAGTAAGCTAATCATTTTGCATCCTACAAACTGATGTTCTTTAAATATTTGTTTAGTGTTAATTTGGAAGAGAGGTTGAGCATCATATGGGGCAAAGGCCTCTCCTCTATTGACCCAAACAATTAGCTCTGGCTCCAGGCTTGCTTTCTATATTCAGCAAAACATAAGCCCTGCAACCAGAGACCAACCCTCATAGGTGGGCAGTTGGAAAACATTTGTTGTTACTCAGGCACACCTCCTGGGGAGATCTCCCAGCCCTTCCCTGAGTAACTGATCAAAGTTTGCTTGCCAACTGCACACAGTACTAACTCCTGAGAGGAGTTCTGGTAAACACAGTTTTCTTCATTTGTTATATTTCCAGTCATGTTTTGGAGTCCCATATAGACAGGAGCCCTTGGCGGCTGCCTGGCTGCTGTGCCAATTAATCACATCTAGGAGGAGGGAACGTGGGGAGAAGCCATTCGATTGGCTGTTATCGATAACCTTGGGCAGAGCTGTTTCAGTGGGGAGGCAGGGAAGGATGCTAGATTAAGCAAAGAGTAAATGTGTTCTGAAGCTGTGGAATCAGAGTGTGAAGAGGTGTTTTGAGAAGCTTGATAGATTGAGGAGAAAATAGGGTGAAGGAAAATGGCCCTCATTTCTCTTTAATTATAGGGAAGATCTGAAAATGTTGCTAAACAATGGAAAAGGGTTCATTAAACAGGGAGACTTCAACTGTGTAAAAGAGATGGGGCCACTGAGGGGTAAAGAATGTCAAGAAGAGACAGATGGGAGAAGGACAAAGAGTGGCTGAGAGGCTGAGCTTTGGAGCCGGACATACTAAGATCTGAATCCTGGCTCTACCTTTTTCTAGCTGTGCATCCTTGGGCAAATTGTTTAACCTTTCTGGGCCACTGCCTCGACTTTAAAATGGGAATAATAATGCCTGCCTCACAGAGTTGTTCTAAGAGCCAAATAAATAGAATGCTATGGAATGTCCTGTCATGCCTGACTCCTTGTGATCCCATGAACTATAGGCTGCCAGGCTCGTCTGTCCATGGAATTTTTCCAGGTAAGAATACTGGAGTGGCTTCCCATTTCCTATGCCAGGGGATCTCCCCAACCCAGGGATTGAACCCACGTTTCTTGTGTCTCCTGCCTTGGCAGGTGGACTCTTTACCACTAGTGCTACCTAGTGCTACCTGGAAAGTCCAGAGCTAAATAAGATAATGTTTTTAGAGTGCTTAGCAGAGTGCCTAGCACTTAGTAATATTTAGTAAATGTTGCTAAAATAAGAAACAGAGTCAGAGGTGAAACTAGGGGGAGATCTGTGACATTTAGGAATGGAGCAGAGAGTAAGTGCTTAATAAGTTTTATTTCTGGGAAGTTTAAAATGTTTTCTGGCCAGTGGAATCTGAGGAAAACTCTGCTGAGGGTGGGAGCTTCTGGGAAAGACTTTTCTCCTTCTTAAAGATGAGAGTCAAGAAGGCAAAGTTCTCTTCTGAATATTTTTGGATACTATTAGGTGAATTGTGATGGCTGGCTCTGTGGCAGCCATTTTGCTACGTGTGTGTGTGTGTGTGTGTGTGTGTGTGTGTGTGTGTTTGTGTTGGGGGAGGGCGTCAAGCCTGAGGATATAGAGTCACTGAATAAACTATTTTAAATTCTGTATTGTTTAAGCTATTTTTCATTTTGTTATTCTGTTAATTGTAGTAAAATGTATTATAATTGAAAAGTGTCCCTGAAAGAGGAGGCTGCAGGGAACATGCTCAGGGAACTATAAATAGTTTGGCTGTGGGATAGGGTGGAAGGTGGGAGAGAATTCTGAGAAATACAGAAGAAATATGGTCATGGAAGTGGGGAAGGGCTCAGTGTAAATGGACTATTCCCAACGATTTAAAACATTCCTTGATGCTGAAATACAAAGTAAAAGCAATGAAATATTGAGTGACAGGGCAGAGATATTTGCAAGGATCCAATCATAGAGGCTTTGAACACCATGCTGGATAGATATGTTGGTTCAGTGGGAAACCACTGAATAATTTCAAGCATTAGGGACTTTCTAAGTATCAAAAACAAGACCAGGAAGCTGACTGTGGCTCAGATCATGAACTCCTTATTGCCAAATTCAGACTTAAATTGAAGAAAGTAGGGAAAACCACTAGACCATTCAGATATGACCTAAATCAAATCCCTTATGATTATAAAGTGAAAGTGAGAAATAGATTTAAGGGACTAGATCTGATAGATAGAGTGCCTGATGAACTATGGAAGGAGGTTTGTGACATTGTACAGGAGACAGGGACCAAGACCATCCCCATGGAAAAGAAATGCAGAAAAGCAAAATGGCTGTCTGGGGAGGCTTACAAATAGCTGTGAAAAGAAGAGAGGTGAAAGGCAAAGGAGAAAAGGAAAGGTATAAGCATCTGAATGCAGAGTTCCAAAGAATAGCAAGGAGAGATAAGAAAGCCTTCCTCAGCGATCAATGCAAAGAAATAGAGGAAAACAACAGAATAGGAAAAACAAGAGATCTCTTCAAGAAAATTAGAGATTCCAAGGGAACATTTCATGCAAAGATGGGCTCGATAAAGGACAGAAATGGTATGGTCCTAACAGAAGCAGAAGATATTAAGAAGAGGTGGCAAGAAATACACAGAAAAACTGTACAAAAAAGATCTTCACGACCAAGATAATCATGATAATGTGATCACTGGCCTAGAGCCAGACATCTTGGAATGTGAAGTCAAGTGGGCCTTAGAAAGCATCACCTCGAACAAAGCTAGTGGAGGTGATGGAATTCCAGTTGAGCTATTTCAAATCTTGAAAGATGATGCTGTGAAAGTGCTGCACTCAATATGCCAGCAAATTTGGAAAACTCAGCAGTGGCCACAGGACTGGAAAAGGTCAGTCTTCATTCCAATCCCAAAGAAAGGCAATGCCAAAGAATGCTCAAACTACCACACAATTGCACTCATCTCACACACTAGTAAAGTCATGCTCAAAATTCTCCAAGCCAGGCTTCAGCAATATGTGAACCGTGAACTCCCAGATGTTCAAGCAGGTTTTAGAAAAGGCAGAGGCACCAGAGATCAAATTGCCAACATCCTCTGGATCATGGAGAAAGCAAGAGAGTTCCAGAAAAACATCTATTTCTGCTTCATTGACTATGCCAAAGCCTTTGATTGTGTGGATCACAATAAACTGTGGAAAATTCTGAAAGAGATGGGAATACCAGACCACCTGACCTGCCTCCTGAGGAACCTGTATGCAGGTAAGGAAGCAACAGTCAGAACTGTGCATGGGACCTGCCTTCTGCTGGAACCAGACTTTGGAGCTCTCTTGCAGATGGGTCAAGACAGTCCTTCAGAGAAGACCATGGCGACAAAGTGTAGGCGCAGCAGTACCTCATTCACAGAAGAGCAGTTGAAGATCCTTGTCCAGGCGTTCAGCCAAAACCCTTACCCCGGCTATACTGCCAAACAGAGACTTGCTGTGGAAATCAACACTGAAGAGTCTCGGATCCAGATATGGTTTCAGAATCGAAGAGCGAGGCATGGATTCCTGAAGAGAACCGAGAAGAACTTAGACCCAAGCAAAGACCACGCCTCCCCCAAAGAGAAGATTCAAGATGGAAGAGACAGACGGTGTCGTACCAGCTACACTTCCTCTCAGTTACAAACTCTCAAGAACGCATTCACAGAAAACCCTTATCATGGGGTTGACTCCAGAGAGCAACTTGCTGAAGAAATTGGGGTTCCAGAGTCAAGAGTCCAGATTTGGTTCCAAAACCGAAGATCTAGACTGCGTATCCAGAGAAAAAGAGGCCTTGAAGAAGCTTTAGACCAAAGACAAAACCAGGGATAGGATCTCTGATATGGGAGAGTTCAAGGTATACAGAATGGCACTCCATAGTGACTGTTTTATTTCCCTGGAGCCAGAACAAAGTGAACAGGGAGACAGATTTGGTGTATTTGATGTCATCAGCCAGGACTCCACATTAATTATCTTCCTGGGAACATATCCCTCTAAACATACCTTCAGCTTCAGCTTCTGGAGATGGTAAAGAGGACTTCAGGAGGCAGAGACAGATGTTACAAAGAACCATGCAGCCCTAGTGACCAAATCCAGATTCAGAGTTCAACAGATCTTGAGGACAATGAAATAATTATAAATAATATCATTTTTTGGTCATCAGAAAACAACTGATTCAAGCAAAAAATCAAAAAAAAAAAAAAAAAGAACTGTGCATGGAACAACAGACTGGTTCCAAATAGGAAAAGGAGTACGTCAAGGTTGTATATTGTCACCTTGCTTATTTAACTTATATGCAGAGTACATCATGAGGAACGCTGGGCTGGAAGAAGCACAAGCTGGAATCAAGATTGCTGGGAGAAATATCAATAACCTCAGATATGCAGATGACACCATCCTTATGGCAGAAAGTGAAGAGGAACTCAAAAGCCTCTTGAGGAAAGTGAAAGAGGAGAGTGAAAAGGTTGGCTTGAAGCTCAACATTCAGAAAACAAAGATCATGGTATCTGGTCCCATCACTTCATGGGAAATAGATGGGAAAACAGTGGAAACAGTGTCAGACTTTATTTTTTTGGGCTCCAACATCACTGTGGATGCTGCCTGCAGCCATGAAATTAAAAGACGCCTACTCCTTGGAAGGAAAGTTATGACCAACCTAGCTAGTATATTAAAAAGCAGAGACATTACTTTGCCAACCAAGGTCCGTCTAGTCAAGGCTATGGTTTTTCCCATGGTCATGTATGGATGTGAGAGTTGGACTGTGAAGAAAGCTGATCGCTGAAGAATTGATGCTTTTGAACTGTGGTGTTGGAGAAGACTCTTGAGAGTCCCTTGGACTGCAAGGAGATCCAACCAGTCCATTCTGAAGGAGATCGATCCTGGGTGTTCATTGGAAGGACTGATGCTAAAGCTGAAACTCCAATACTTTGGCCACCTCATGCGAAGAGTTGACTCACTGAAAAAGACTCTGTTGCTGGGAAGGATTGGGGGTGGGAGGAGAAGGGGACAACAGAGAATGAGATGGCTGGATGGCATCACCGACTCGATGGACATGAGTTTGAGTGAACTCCGGGAGTTGCTGATGGACAGGGGGGCCTGGTGTGCTGTGATTCATGGGGTTGCAAAGAGTCGAACATGACTGAGCGACTGAACTGAACTGAACTGAAGTATTAAGATGGGAGAAGATTCGTCTTTTATCACTTACGTATTTCCTATTTCTAGATGTGCTTGTATTCCTAATCCTCACTTTGGGATGAAATCCTTAATTATCCTAGATGAATAAGCTGCTTTCCCCTCTCACTCTGTCTAGGTCACAGATTCCAGGATAAATGGGGACCCTGGTTTTATGATAAGGACAGACCAGAACATGTGTTAATCTTCAGCACTGTGATATTTCTCGTGTATTTTCATTTAGCAGCCTTGTCTCTTATTAAATCTAATTAGTTTCTCTGCTGTTATGAGATCGAGTGAATCCTCAAGATGAAAATACGTAGTTTGAGTCAGATTTAGCAAAGGACCTTGTCCAGGGTTTTCTGTCATGCCTTTCAGAGCTTTTTAGCTTTTAGATTCAAGCTTGTTACCCGCTACTCATTGCCAGTTGTCTGCAGGATAACAGACTTTTTATAAGCTGAAGGATTTTAGAATATATGCAGTTGAGGAAACAGACCCAGCGAGAGGAAATGACTTATTGATTGTAACAGAGCAGATCTGTGGAAGTGAAGCACAGCCTTCTGACTCTCAAACTATTGCCCTCATGGCTTTAACAAGGTGAACACCAATGGTAGACTTCTGAATGCCATCAATGCATGAAAATATTCACCAATTAACTTTCCACTTAAAAAATCAATCCCCCTACAGATACTTCTTTTCACTCTTCACTAGTCTATCCCTACCTTATAGTGAGTGGCTCAGTCAACCTCTTCCTTAGTTATCAGATGTTGTAAACATCTAACAGTGTTCAAGAAATATAATGCAAATAGGTTCATCTGTACCATTTTTTTCTAGTTTCCTATTTGCAAAGCAGAAATAGAGACACAGACATATGGGCACCAAGGGAGAAAGAAAAGGGGTGGGATGAATTGGGAGATGGGAATTGACATATATACACTATTGATATATCTACAAAATAGATAACTAAAGAAAACTGACTCTATAGTACAGGCAACTCTATTCAATGCTCTGAACAAAATGAGAAAGAAATACAAAAAGGAAGGGATATATGTATGTTGACTCAGACAGTAATGAATCTGCCTACAAGGCAGGAGACCCAGGTTTGATCCCTGGGTCAGGAAGATCCCTTGGAGAAGGGAATGGCTGCCTACTCTTATTATTTTTGCCTGGGAAACCCCATGGACAGAGGAGCCTGGTGGGCTACAGTCCATGGGGTCAAAAAGTGTCAGACGTGACTGCTGCTGCTGCTGCTGCTGCTAAGTTACTTCAGTCGTGTCCGACTCTGTGTGACCTCATAGACGGAAGCCCACCAGGCTCCCCCATCCCTGGGATTCTCCAGGCAAGAACACTGGAGTGGGTTGCCATTTCCTTCTCCAATGTGTGAAAGTGAAAAGTGAAAGTGAAGTCACTCAGTCGTGTCTGACCCTTAGCGACCCCATGGACTGCAGCCTACCAGGCTTCTCCATCCATGGGATTTTCTAGGCAATAGTACTGGAGTGGCTTGCCATTGCCTTCTCCAACAGACATGACTGAGGAACTATTATTTTTTTTTCATGTTTATATATGTATAGCTAGTTCACTTTGTTATACAGAAAATACTGCAACATTGTAAAGCAACTATAATCCAATAAAAAATTTTTAAAAACAAATATAATGCAAACCGACTGAAAAGTAGACCTGCAAATCTTGCATAAGATGTGGGATTTCATGAATCGGATGACAGTTATACTCGTGAACTGCTCACACCTCATGCACAGCCCTTGATAACTGAACACCTGGCAGAGTTAGGCAATTAAAGAAGAGAAAAGTCTAGAAGTATTACCCTACAATGGGAGCTGCCAAGGGGAGGGATAAGGAAAACAGTGGACTAAGCACTGGGGACACTAAGAGACTATCAGGAAAATTGATGAATCTGATTGTAATGAACTTGTTGAAAAAATCAAATATGAGGTGAAGCACCACTACAATATGTTGGGGTATAATTTGGTTAGAAGAATTGTGCTCTGTATCAAACAAATCAATAATACATTCTTGGTTTTGAGAATTAGAGCATGTAATTATAGAGCAACTTGTTTATAACAAGTTTTAAATTGATATATAAACTTGTTTTCATAATTTTTAGTTTGATTTTTAAAATAAAGTTCCAATCAAAACAAAAGCCTTTCTCCACTATTTTTATCAGGTAGGATTTTTTTCAACTGCAAGTAGCATAAACCTGACTATAGTGATTTAAACATTTTTTTACAATAGCATGAAGTTGAGGGAAAGTGTTTTTTGGCTCAGGTGCATTGGCTCAATAATCCCATAATAATGCCTCTGTAATTCTCTTGTATTTTCCCTCAAAGTTGCAAGATGGCTATTGCTGTTCCAGCCTTCACATCTGTACTCAGTTCAAGAAGGGAGTGGGGAGAAGGCTGTGCTGATCTTGCCTGATTCTTTATTAAGTCAGAAAATCAAAGCCTTTCCCAGAAGCTTCACTGAAGATATCTGCTATATTTCATGAGCCATAACTTCCCCAGCTTTAAAGTCATCTGGAAATTGAGTATTTGGATCTCTAGCCTTCAAACAGTGGGAGATGGCAAGGGATACAGGTATTGTGAATGACCAGTAGGTGAAGGACAGGTATTGTGAATGACCAGTAGGTGAAGGACAGGGAAGCCTAGCATGCTGCAGTCCATGGGGTTGCAAAGAGTTGGACAGGACTGAGCGACTGAACAACAAAATACCTACTACAGTATTTCAAACAGTCTTTAAAAAAAATTCAGGTATTAGTTTTCTGTGATAGTAACACTCATCTGCACCTGGAACTGTCCTTCAAGGCCCAAGAAGCTCCCAGAGATCAGTGTATCTTGGGGCATCTTTAGCTGGGTCTGAACCTGGAAATTGCTTTGGGCAATGTCACCTTGAGATGATTCTGGCTTTTAGAAAAATACAACTATGTGCAAGCAGTTTCCCTTTCCTGTGTGATATTGCATTTGATTCTTGTAACAAGCCCTGCGAGGAGCATAAAGGAGATATTGTTATAGTAACATGTCACAAATGAGGAAACTGAGACTCAGAGATCAAGTAACTTGTCCAAGGTAACCCAGCTGGAAGGTAGCAAAGTTGGGAGTTTGAATCTTGATTTGTCTGACTCCAGATATTTTGTGATATCCATTGCGCTGTAATGCTATGTATCAGCATTTTCCAAAACATGGCCCATAGAAACAGTTGAAAAGTGAAAAAAGTGAAAATGTTAGTCGCTCAATCATGTCCAACTCTGTGAATCCATGGACTGTAGCCCACCAGGCTCCTCTGTCCATGGAATTCTCCAGGCAAGCATACTTCAGTGGGTAGGGCCATTCCCTTCTCCAGGGTGTCTTCCCGACCCAGGGATAAAACCCAGATCTCCCACATTGCAGGCAGATTGTTTACTGTCTGAGCCACCAGGGAAGCTAAAAAAGGTTGAGGATAATGTGTTCAAACAAATTTGAGACCTTCTGTGAGAAAAAGAGTTGGACAAAGGCTTCTCTGATGTTGCATTGTAATTCTGCAAGAGAATTAGGAGACACATGCTTTCCACAACTCTTTGACTATAGAACCTTTAAAAAGAAAACATTCCATAGAACTATCCTCTCATTTGTTCATCTCTCAAGCATTGCTGAGCTCTGAGCGTATGGCAGGCACGTTTCCAGCTCTTGGGAAACGTTAGTGATCAAGATAGACCTGGTCCCTACCGGTCAGCTTACATCTTCAAATACGCTTTGGGAAAAACTGTGATACTTAGTAGGGTTCACCTATCTTCAGAGAGGAGGTATCCCAAAGGCAATAAATGATTAGATTCTAGTCCTGTTGTTCTATGCTAGCCTTGACCCAACTCAATTTGTTCCCTAAAGTCAACGTGTTGGCTTTCCAGATATAAAAGGGAACATTCTCTTCCTTTCCTGGATTTCATGGGAGGAGAGACAGGTGAGCTGACAGAGGTAGAATATTATAGAAAGAAGATAAACATGAGGAAAGAATGGTTGACCAGATGTTTTGGTGATTCCTTATGTCTTACAATCTGGGAGACTGTGAGGACAGGTGCCCTAAGATCCTCCACTCTCATTGTGGCATTCGTAGTTCTGCCCTCTCTACTCATTGCTCTGACCTCTCCCCCGTGACTTCCCTGCTTTTCTCCTGTGCTTTTGAGTTACTTGTTTTCCATGATGACAGCTGACCTCTCTGTTTTCAATCCATTTCTAGAGTGAGAAACTGGTTATAAAATATTAAATCCTTATAAATATTAATGCCTCATTACTGTCGCATTAATTCAGTCTTCTGGATTGAGAGGTCAGGATTAGGCTGATGAGTGGGTCTATCATGTTTACCTGTTACAACTCCCACCACGGTCACCCTACCACCCCTACCACTAACCATGGCCACAGTTGCTACCGCTGGCAACTTTATATAAGGTCTTCTAGCAATTGAGATGGAGAAGGCAATGGCAACCCACTCTGGTACTCTTGCCTGGAGAATCCCAGGGACGGGGGAGCCTGGCGGGCTGCTGTCTGTGGGGTCGCACAGAGTCGGACACGACTGAAGCGACTTAGCAGCAGCAGCAATTGAGAAACTATCCGTTTGGGAGCCTCAGTGATTTTTTTCACTCTACTTTTTTTCTTCACCAATTACTTTCTAGCGCTCAGAGGGTGTATCCCATAGGGTCATTAAACTTTAAAGAGTTGTTGCTGAAAGGGGCATCCTGAGACCCTAAGGCAAATTCTAATCTGGGTGGTGAAACATGCCGTTTCTCTCTATTACATCTTTGTCTTATTTCTCATTGTTGTCAATATGGTCCGTATAACTCATAATGATAGTGGTATAGGGAATTGGTAAACTTAAAAGTTATTTCCCTCCAAGTTGAGAGACATTTCTATATTTTTAGTTGCTTTTATTTCTAAAGGTGGAAACTTTGCCTGAGTGGGTTATGTAGATGCAAAGCAAATATGTACCCATTACTCCAAGGGAGGAACATAGCAGATATGTTTGGAGATAGATAAAAGCTTTTTCTCTCTATATTCCTTGTTAAATGGACCTTGTTGACTTATGGAGAGGGGTGGATTCTAGAGATGGACATGCTAGTAAGTCAAAGGGTATATCAGTCAGCATAGGTAAGATAGGCTGCAATAATGAACAATTCTAAAATATTAAAACAACAAAGGCTTATTTCCTATTCATCCTATATATTCAGCTGGGTCATGCTTATGTATTCACTCTGTGCGACCAAGGCTGGTAAAAACATCCACCATTTCAATCATTGATAGTCACTGTGGAAGAAGAAAACAGTTCTTTAGGTGTTACATTGACAATTTAGTGTTCTGGTCTAAAAGTGGATCTCAGTTCTTCTTAACAACTCATTAATCTGAACCATATATAGTAACTAGGTGGATAATAACTAGGAGACCATGGAGTTCAATTCTACTGTGTGTCTGGAAGGTGGAGAGCCAGAAACATTGTAAATAGCATTAGTGACTCTTTCAAGGGGTATGAACATTTTAAAAGCTTTTGATATATATTGCCAAACTATCCTACAGATTGTTCCAGTTAAAATGATATTAAAATGTGTTAAAATGATATGGACTTGTTTTGAAAATATACTGGACTCTTTTTCATGCATGGTTTTTAAATCATCTCATCAGTTCCTTGAGAGTGAATATTTTTATACACATGTATATTTGGCCCTTTATTTCTTTAGGATAAATTCATAGAAATTGTATTGCTGAATCAAAGTATATGTACAAAATAGTTTTTTTGTACACATCATCATATTTTCCTCTCAAAAATGTTGTACCGTTTAATACCTCTACCTTCAAAATAGAAGAGTGCCTGTTTCATCGATTTGGAAAGGGTATTCATAACAATTGTCTTCTAAGTTCCTTGATTCCAGTTTCCAAGTCCAGACACCCCTGACACTGACTGGCTAGAGGTTGATTTCAGACATTTGGATTTGCATCAGGTGAGGAATAAAAGAGAAAAGAGAGTTTGCCTGCAAGTGCCACTTACAGGCTGGGCAGGCAGTGAGTGTTCTAGCTTGCTTCTGTCTTAACTTAGGGTGTCTGCTTGCTAGATTTACCTTGAAACCCAGTTTCATATCAGCCAAGCTAATGGATGAGGCTCACCAGATGATCGGAAAACCAATGGGGCATTTGTTGGACACACCACCTCAGCAGTGTCCTCAGTTTTCTCTATGACAGTGGCCAAGTCAGCCCAGCCTTCTGATAACAGTGTAAGTTCAGTTCAGTTCTGTCACTCAGATGTGTCCAACTCTTTGCGGCCCCATGGACTGCAGCACGCCAGGCTTCCCTGTCCATTACCAACTCCTGGACCTTGCTCAAACTCATGTCCATTGAGTTCGTGATGCTATCCAACCATCTCATCCTCTGTCATCTCCTTCTCCTCCTGCCTTCAATATTTCGCAGCATCAGGGGCTTTTCCAATGAGTCAGTTCTTCACATCAGGTGGCCAAATTATTGGATCTTCAGCTTCTACATCAGTCCCTCCAGTGAATATTCAGGCCTGGTTTCTTTTAGAATGGGCTGGTTTGATCTCCTGGCAGGCCAAGAGACTCTCAAGAGTCTTCTCCAACACCACAGTTCAAAAGCATCAATTCTTCAGTGCTCAGCTTTCTTTATGATCCAGCTCTCACATCCATACATGACTACTGGAAAATCCATAGCTTTGACTAGATGGAACTTTGTCAGCAAAGTAATGTCTCTGCTTTTTAATATGCTATCTAGGTTGGTCATAACATTTCTTCTAAGGAGCAAGAGTCTTAATTTCATGGCTGCAGTCACCATCTGCAGTGATTTGGGAGGCCAAGAAAGTAGTCTGTCACTGTTTCCACTGTTTCCCCATCTATTTGCATGAAGTGGTCGAACAGATGTCATGATCATAGTTTTTTGAATGTTGAGTTTTAAGTCAGCTTTTTCACTCTTCTCTTTCACTTTCATCAAGAAGCTCTTTAGTTCCTCTTCATTTTCTGTGATAAGGGTGGTGTCATCTGCATATCTGAGGTTATCGATATTTCTCCTGGCAATCTTGATTCCAGCTTGTGCTTCATCCAGCCCAGCATTTCGCATGATGTACTCTGCATTTAAGGTAAATAAGCAGGGTGACAATATACAGATGTGATGTACTCCTTTCCCAATTTGGAACCAGTCAGTTGTTCCATGTCCTATTCTAACTGTTGCTTCTTGACCTGCATACAGATTTCTCAAGAAGCAGGTCAGGCGGTCTGGTATTCCCATTTCTTTCAGAATTTTCCACAGTTTGTTGTGATCTACACAGTGAAAGGCTTTGGCATAGTCAGTAAAAGAGAAATAGATGTTTTTATGCAACTCTCTTGCTTTTTGTGTAATCCAACGGATGCTGGCAATTTGATCTCTGATTCTTCTCCCTTTTCTAAATCCAGCTTGACCATCTGGAAGTTCTCGGTTCACATACTGTTGAAGCCTTGCTTGGAGAATTTTGAGCATTAATTTGCTAGCATGTGAGATGAGTGCAATTGTGTGGTAGTTTGAACAATATTTCACATTGTCTTTCTTTGGGATTGGAATGAAAACTGACCTTTTCCAGTCCTGTGGCCACTGCTGAGTTTTCCAAATTTGCTGGCATATTGAGTGCAGCACTTTAACAGCATCATCTTTTAGAATTTGAAATAGCTCAGCTGGAATTCCATCAGCTCCACTAGCTTTGTTTGTAGTGATGCTTCGCAAGGCCCACTTGACTGCAGACTCAGGATGTCTGGCTCTAGGTGAGTGATCACACCATTGTGGTTACCTGGGTCATTGACATCTTTTTTCTATAGTTCTTCTTTGTATTCTTGCCACCTCTTCTTAGTATCTTCTGCTTCTGTTAGGTCCATACCATTTCTGTCCTTTATTGTGCCCATCTTTGCATGAAATGTTCCCTCGGTATTTCTAATTTTCTGAAGAGATCTCTAGTCTTTTCCATTCTATTGTTTTCCTCTATTTCTTTGCATTGAGCACTGAGGAAGGCTTTCTTATCTCTCCTTTCTATTCTTTGGAACTCTGCATTCAGATGGGTATATCTTTCCTTTTCTTCTTTGCCTTTAGTGTCTCTTCTTTTCTCAACTATTTGTAAGGCATCCTCAGACAACCATTTTGCCCTTTTGCATTTCTTTTTCTTGGGGATGGTCTTGACCACTGCTTCCTGTACAGTGTCACACACCTCCATCCATAGTTCTTCAGGCACTCTGTTTTATCAGATCTAATCTCTTAAATCTATTTGTCACTTCCACTGTATAATCATAAGGGATTTGATTTAGGTCATACTTGAATGGTCTAGTGGTTTTCCCTACTTTCTTCAGTTTAAGTCTGAATTTTGCAGTAAGGAGTTCATGATCTGAGCCACAGTTTGCTCTCAATCATGTTTTTATTGACTGTATAGAGTTTCTTCCTCTTCTGCTGCTGCTGCTGCTGCTAAGTCGCTTCAGTCGTGTCCGACTCTGTGCGACCCCATAGATGGAAGCCCACCAGTCTCCCCTGTCCCTGGGATTCTCCAGGCAAGAACACTGGAGTGGGTCCCTCTTCTGCTGCAAAGAATATATTCAATCTGATTTCAGGATTGACCATCTGGTGATGTCCATGTGTAGAGTCATCTGTTGTGTTGTTGGAAGAGGGTGTTTGCTATGGCCAGTGCATTTTCTTGGCAAAGCTCTTTTAGCCTTTGCCCTGCTTCATTTTGTCCTCCAAGGCAAAACTTGTCTGTGACTCCAGGTATCTCTTGACTTCCTACTTTTGTATTCCAGTCCCCTATAATGAAAAGGACGTCTTTTTTGATGTTAGCTTTAGAAGGTATTATAGGTCTTCATAGAACCATTCAACTTCACCTTCTTTGGCATTAACCGTTAGGTCATAGACTTGGATCACTGTGATACTGAATGGTTTACCTTGGAAACAAACAGAGATCATTCTATCATTTTTGAGATTGCACCCAAGTACTGCATTTCAGACTTTTTGTTAACTATGAGGGCTACTCCATTTCTTCTAAGGGATTCCTGCCCACAGTAGTAGATATAATGGTCATCTGAGTTAAAATCGCCCATTCCAGTCCATTTTAGTTCACTGATTCCTAAAATGTTGACATTCACTCTTGCCATCTCCTGTTTGACCACTTCCAATTTGCCTTGATTCATGGACATAACATTCCAGGTTCCTATGCAGTATTGTTCTTTATAGCATCAGACTTTACTTCCATCACCAGTCACATCCATAGCTGGATGTTGTTTTCACTTTGGGTTTGTCTCTTCATTCTTTCTGGAGTTATTTCTCCATCCTTCTCCAGTAGCCTATTGGGCACCTACCGACCTGGGGAGTTCATTCTTCAGTGTTATATCTTTTTGCCTTTTCATACTGTTCATGGGGTTTTCCAGGCAAGACTACTGAAGTAGTAGTAGTCTTCCCTTCTCCAGTGGACCACATTTTGTCAGAACTCTCCACCATGACCCATCCATTTTGGGTGGCCATAGAGGGCATGCGAAGAGTTGACTCACTGGAAAAGAGTCTGATGCCGGGAGGGATTGGGGGCAGGAGGAGAAGGGGACAACAGAGAATGAGATGGCTGGATGGCATCACCAACTCGATGGACATGAGGTTGAGTGAACTCCGGGAGTTGGTGATGGACAGGGAGGCCTGGTGTGCTGTGATTCATGGGGTCACGGAGAGTCGGACGTGACTGAGCGACTGAACTGAGAGGGCATGGCTTATAGTTTCCTTGTTAGACAAGGCTGTGGTCCATGTGATCAGTTTGGTTAATTTTCTGTGATTGTGGTTTTCATTTCTCTCTGCCCTGTGATGAATAAGAATAAGAGGCTTATGGAAGCTTCCTGATGGGAGAGACTGACTGAGGGGGAAACTGGGTCTTGTTCTGATGGGTGGGGCCATGCTCTGCTGCTGCTACTGCTGCTAAGTCACTTCAGTCATGTCCGACTCTGTGTGACCCCACAGATGGAAGCCCACCAGGCTCCCCCGTCCCTGGGATTCTCCAGGCAAGAACACTGGAGTGGGTTGCCATTTCCTTCTCCAATGTGTGAAAGTGAAGTCGCTCAGTCATGTCCGACCCTTAGCGACACCACGGACTGCAGCCTACCAGGCTCCTCCATCCATGGGATTTTCTAGGCAAGAGTACTGGAGTGGCTTGCCATTGTCTCAGTAAATCTTTAATCAAATTTTCTGTTGATGGGCAGGGCTGTATTCCCTCCCAGTTGTTTGGCCTGAGGCCTCCACTGGAGACTCCTGGACACTCACAGGCAAGTCTGACTCAGTCTCTTGTGGGGACACTGGTCCTTTCTCCTGGCTCTTGGTGTGCACAAGGTTTTGTTTGTGCCCTCCAAGAGTCTGTTTCCCCAATCCTGTGAAAGTTCTGTAATCAAATCCCACTGGCCTCCAAAGTCAAATTTGCTGGGGGTTCCAATCACTTTGCTGGATCCCCAGGCTGGGAAATCTGTTGTGGGTCCTAGAACTTTCTTAACAGTGAGAGAATTTCTTTGGTATAATTGTTTTGCAGTTTTTGGGTCATCTGCCTGGAAGCTCTATGGTGGAGCTAATGGTGACCTCCTTCAAATGCTGTGTGACCCTGATCTGCTATAGTCAGAGCCCCTGTCCCTATGGCAGGCCATTGTTGACCCGTGCCTCCACATGAGACACTCAAACACTCAAAGGCAGGCCTGAGTCAGTCTATATGGTGGCCTCTGGGTTTGATTCTAAATGTGATTTTGCTCCTCCTACCATCTTGTTGGGGCTTCTCCTTTGCCTTTGGATGTGGGGTATCTTTTTTTTTGTCAGGTTTCAACATTCTCCTGTAGACGGTTGTTCAGCAGCAAGTTGCAATTTTGGAGTTCTCACAGGGGAAGATGAGTACACATCTTTTTACTCAGCCATCTTAATCTTTATCTGTAACAGCACAAGAGGAGAGGGCAACTGGCAAATTGAAGCTTTTAATGGAGTGACTGGGGAAGGACAGATGAAGGAGAGAGTGAGAAAAGCACTTGTAGATGCATTTTCTAACAATGCAGACATAACTTTGGGGAAAGTTAAAGAGCTACATACATTGCGAAGGACAGGGTTTTGCTGCATGAGACGCTAGTATAATAAAAATACAGTGTTTGGCAGGAGGGGAGGCACATAGCTCTGCCTTGAAGATTCATGAGACATTTGGGAGAAGATGGATTCTCAGATTATAATGTCATTATTTGTTTCTCTCTCATGTGTTTTCTGTTTCCACAGTAATGATGTTTACTAAAGAGGGAAGAAGAAAAAGCACAGAAAATTTTAAGTAGAGGTGATAACAAGATATTCAGTCCAAGCTTTAGTATCGTCATTCATGTACTTGTGTGTATGCATAAACAGGCACACATATGTATACAGACCTCACTTATACCTCTCTCTAGCCCTGTATTAATTAGAATATTTTGACTGCATAGAATAAATCTAACTCAACGTGACTTAAATAATAAGGACATTTATTATCAGTAGGGAGACCATATGATTTATCATTCAAACCAGTAAACTTTTGTTCAGGACAAATGCTAAATCAGAAAATACCCTGGCACAAATGTCAACTGAAACAGCTCCAGGAAAACCAGGATTTTATGGAATTAACGTTTATGTCCCCCAATGTCTACTCCCCAGTGTGATGGTATTTGGAGATGGGACCTTTGAAATGTCATTAGGTCATGAGGGTGGTGCCCTTATGAATGGAATTTGTACCCTCACAAGAAGAGGCCAGAGAGCTAGCTAGCCCTCTCTTTCCGTCATGTGAGACTACAAGGGAGTATCTCAAGGTCTTCTGCAATCTGGAAGAGAGCTCTCACCAGAACCTGACCACTCTGATCTCTGACTTCCAGCCTCCAAAATGTAAGAATTAAATGCTTATTGTTTAAGCCACTCAGTCTATGACAAGTTGTTATATCAGCCTGAGCTAAGGCAAGGATGTGTGATCATTCTACATTATCCTACACATAAGGACATCTCTAGACAGGGCATATCTAGAGTTACCTCTGAGGATCAAAGACTTTGAGGCTCTCAAAGTCTCAGTGGCTAGCTTTTGTCCTTATATTTCTCTTTTTGAGTTCAGAGATGTCTGCAACAGGTTGAAGCATCAAAAGAACATCATCATAAAAGACATTGACTTTATTGTTTTTTAAATCTTTAATATTTTAATGATGTGTGATTTTTCAGTATGCAGGCCTTATACTTCTTTTCTTAATTGTATTTCTAAGTATCTTTCTAATGATATTTTAAATGAGGCACTGACTTTGTTAGAACAAGAAAATATATCTCCCAGAGCCCCCAGCAGACTTCCTATTGCTCAGAATTGTGTCACATGCCCATCAACAAATCACTGACAAAGGCAATGGAATTACCATGATTGGTTTTGACCAGTTGAGATTTCCTCCTCTCTTGGGGTTAAGAGGGAACATAGCCCCAATTCAAGCACTTGGCTATTAGGAAAATAAATAAAATTGTAATTCTCTTGGTAAAAAGGAGGCAGTGAATGGTTGTTGGGTAGGCAGTCAAAAGGGCTGCCATTCACTCACTCTGGCCAGAGCTCCCATGTAGGATTATTTGAGAGACAGGACAGACATAAATTTGGCTCATGGTAAAGAATCCACCTGCCAATGCTGGAGATGCAAAAGACACAGGTTCCATCTCTGGGTTGAGAAGGTCCCCTGGAGGAGGAAATGACAACCCACTCCAGTATTCTTGCTGGGGAAAATCCCTTGGGCAGAGGAGCCTGGTGGGCTACAGTCTGTGGGGTCATAAAGAGTCAGACATGACTGAGCATGCATACACAACCAACAAACATAGATAATCAGTGGGATGATTACCCAGAATTCAGAGACTGAGAAGTCAATGGCTGTATCCTGTGGAGGGGGGGCAACTCAGGCTCAGAGTGGCTAGTAATTTGATGTTAATGCCAGAGACACTAAATGTCCAAGAAAGGATTAGAATTCAGTTCTGACTCCACTGTCCTTTATCATGTGGTACTGTGCTAATCTCAAAAGTCAAAACTATTTTCTTTGGTTGGGGGTGGAAAGTATAGGAAGAAAAAGACAAACATAATTTATAATTGGGTTGGGAAGATGAGATTCATTGAGTTGTGATCCACGCATGGAACTCTGTCGTTTTGCTCTCCCATGTAAGACAGGATTTTGGAATACAAGTGCCATAAACGTATGTTATTAGAGAGACAACTTGAATTGACTTTAATTTTTTTTAAAGAATTGAAAAAAGAAATAAAAGGAAGAGACAAATCATCTTTGGAAAACTGTTGTTATTGTTTTTTTTAAAACCACCATAGCGTTCCGTTCCGTCTCTCAGTCGTGTCCGACTCTATGCGACCCTGTGGACTGTAGCCTACCAGGCTTCTCCGTCCATGGGATTCTCCAGGCAAGAATACTGGAGTGGGTTACCGTTTACTTCTCCAGGGGATCTTCCCGACCCAGGGATTGAACCCGGGTCTCCCGCATTGGAGGCAGACGCTTTAACCTCTGAGCTACCAGGGATTTCACTGTCAATTTCTATGCATTTAAAGTATATCAACCTACCTTGTTGAAAACTGGTGCTCCACAAGTCACCAGTGGGTGGAATAGCGGGAAAGGAGGGGAGAGAAATGGAGAAAACCTCAGTTCCTTCAGAAATACCC
Source organism: Moschus berezovskii (assembly GCF_049115385.1). Taxonomy (NCBI): domain Eukaryota; kingdom Metazoa; phylum Chordata; class Mammalia; order Artiodactyla; family Moschidae; genus Moschus; species Moschus berezovskii. The sequence continues at coordinate 59,822,604 of NC_142478.1, read as the reverse complement.
TACCTTGGATGATAGCATATGTATGGGGGACCCACAGTCAGCTGTCACCCCCCTTCTTCCATGCCCTCCCTTCTCCCTATTCTTCTTCTTCCAATTAAGCCTACTCAGGACCCATTTCTAACAAGGGGCTGTGTGTGAGTGCTTCTTGATGATTTCATTTTCAACAAGCTATAAGTCAGGAAGCAGCTGGGAGCAGAGCAACTCAGATATGAGCAGTCTTGGCTAATTAGATTTCCGGCTGCCTTACTCCTGTACCCAACACCCTGCCAGTCTGCCGTCCTGTCATGCCCTCTGTTGAATTTCATTCCACTGGTTGTCTTGGTTAATTTGCAGAAATCAGGCAGAAATACACCATCTTCTACATTTATTAAAGGTTTCTCTGCTGGGGCTGATAATGTCAGAAATCAGTAGCAAATTCTTCATGCCCCAGGGGTATCTCCACAGTGAACAACCTCCTTATGGTCAGAGAGTGTGGACACTGCCAAAGAGGCTTTTGTCAATGAGTAGAGACATTTTTGGCTGATGGAATGACTGGAGGAGGGGAATGAACATCTACCTGAGGGGGTAAAAAAAATGCTAAACTTCTTGCAAAGTCAGTCCTGCACAATAAAAAGTTCTGCCCAGTGTGTTAGTAGACACTCACTGATAAACCCTGAAAAATGCAGAGGAGGAATCCTTAGCTTAAACTTCTCCCCTTTAAGAGGCCTAAAACCTCTGATCTAGGGTGGAGGTGGGAGAAAGGGGGTTTGACTCTCTGTCTAAAGGTGTTTTGGGCACTGCTGGCTCGTTCTGTTTCTGTTTCATTGCTGGACCTCCAGAATCCCACACAATGCCAGGCTCGTAGTAGATGCCCAATCTCGCAAGATTGTTTTAAGTTGTTCATGCTGTCTTCGAACCATAGGATCATGCCTGATTTCAGTGAAATTTTAATTGAATGTCTACTGTATCATCAGGGTCCAATGAGGAAGACAGAAACCACAGTAGGTATTTAAAAAACCCAACAATTTAGCAGCACCCCAAGGCATGTGAGACCTTAGTTCCCTGACCAGTGATGGAACTCTCACCCCATGCATTGGAAGGCAGAGTCTTAACCTCTAGACTGCCAGGGAAGTCCCACCCAAGGTATTTTAATGGGGGGAGTTTAATATAGGGAATTGGATGGATAGATTGTGGAAAAGCAAAAGTAGGAGAAAGATGTAATAGCTAAGGGAATCTGCTACTGTTCTATAGCTGGGGGAACAAAGGAAAGAACATATGGTTATCAAAGCCTAGAAACTGAGAGGAGGGGCTCTTGGATCTGAGCTTATACCTCTGATGAGGGGACACCCCTCATTTGTGCTAGCACTTGTGAAAGGGCACACATTGCCTGACTCTGGGAGTGCTGAAAGCAGCTGTAGGCTAGAATCACTTGCCAAAGTAGAGTGGGAGGTGGTAGAGGTGATGGTGCTGGGGCTACATGGTGATGGGGGTTGGATGCCAACCATAAGAAGGAGCAAGTCCCTAAGTCCCTTCTGCCTCCTTCAGCCTTGACATCTCCTGCTATTGACAACGGATAAAGAAATCTAGCTGGCAAAGGAGAAGTGTAATTTTCAGACCTCACAGCAACAACACAAAGCAGATTAATGAAGGGCAGTTTTAGAGCTGGGAGATTAGAGTTGACTAGGATTTCGTGTTGGGTCTTGGGAATCTAGAGGTGAGCAAGGCAGATGCAGTCCAGGCTTTCAGAACTTGCAGACCAGGGACATTATGAGAATAATTAAAAATGCAATTAATTACTGCTATAATACACATTTTAAAGTACAAGTACAGGGCGTTGGGAAAGCACATAATAGGGGACTTGAACTTGTTTGGGGCTAAGATTCTTCTCTTAAGAAGGAAGCACTTAAGATACAGCCTGAAGGGTGAAGAGGATGATTTAGCACAGTGAAAAGGAGAGGCAGAGGAACCATGTATATGTATTATGAAGAAGAAGAAAAAAAAAACCCTCAGCATATTATTTTAGCAAAATAGAAGTCTGATTAAATAAAACAAATGAGCCAACCATATCCTTGCAGCATGTGGGGCCACATTTCCCAGGTTCAGCATGGGTCAGGCTTCTACTCTAGTTTTATTCATAAAATTAATTCAGTACCCATAGGAGGTAGGCAATCATCATCCACAGGAAATTGAACAATAACAGAGCCCTCTTTTATTGATGAGCAATAATTTGCAGGGTTGGCAACAGTGCCCACCAATTCCTCTGTTGTAAGATGAAGTGAGACAGTACAGGTTAATTGTCTAGGCCAAGGGCTGGCGCAGAGTAGGTTTTCAGAAAATGTGAGGCTCCTTCTCCCCTGGCAGCGACTCACGTCTGATTCCAGTCCCAGTCTGATCTCCTCCTCATCTGCTTTGTCTCCTTTCTCATCAGTCATCACTGAAGCCTGTAATGACCACACTTGGATGTCTGTATTGCTAGGAATCTGGGGAGCACAGAACTGACCAAATCTTTGAGGTACCTGTGAGGTCTTCACCTTGTATTTCTTTTTTTAAATAAAAAAAAATTAAGATTTTTAAAAATTTAGTCTATATTCTTTAACATCGTTATTGATCCTGTTACAATATTGCTTCTATTTTTTTTTTAAATGTTTTGTATTTTTGGCTGCGCGGCAGAATCTTTGCTTCCTGACCAGGGATCAGACCTACACCTCCTGCTATGGAAGATGAATTCTTAACCACTGGACCACCAGGGACATCCCTTCACCTTGTATTTCTAAGTTGTATAGTTGATGGAAACTGAAAATCCTTGATCTATTCACTAACAACTGACTCTGTGCCAGGACCCTGCCCTCCAGGGGAACTAAAAATCTTCTTGGGCACCCTGAGGCTCTAAGATCTTAAGGAAAGAGGAGTCTGATTTGCTCTCTGCTCTCTCCCCAGTTTCTAAAACAGTCTGGCACATAGTGAAAGTGAAAATCGCTCAGTCCTGTCTGATTCATTGTGACCCCATGGACTGTAGCCTGCCAGGTTCCTCTGTCTCTGGGGATTCCCCAGGCAAGAATACTGGAGTGGGTTGCCATGCTCTCCTCCCGGGGATCTCCCAACCCAGGGATTGAAACCAGGTCTCCCACATTGCAGGTGGGTTCTTTACCACCTGAGCCACCAGGGAAGACCAAGAATACTGGAATGGGTATCGTATCCTTTCTCCAGGGGATCTTCCCAGCCCAGGAATCAAACCAGGGTCTCCTGCATTGCAGGCAGATTCTTTACCAGTTGAGCTATCGGGGAAACCCAACACATAGTAAGGATTCACAAATATTTTGAATATAAATAATGGGAGCCAAGGGAGGGATTGGGGGCAGGAGGAGAAGGGGACGACAGAGAATGAGATGGCTGGATGGCATCACCGACTCGATGGAGGTGAGTTTGAGTGAACTCCGGGAGTTGGTGATGGACAGGGAGGCCTGGTGTGCTATGATTCATGGGGTCTCAAAGAGTCAGACACGACTGAGGGACTGAACTGAACTGAACTGAATGGGAGCCAAAGAAGGAAGAAGCAGAAAGGGGACAAGCCATGAAGCATCAGAAGAGTGGATCTCCAGAATTCTGCTTCAACAGAAGGTTCCTGGCAAGGGTTCGTAGCTGAGCATCCTCTGTGATGCACTTCCTCCTGCCTACCTGGCTCCCAGAGGACAGCTCTCTACTCAGACCAGTTTCTTCATCATTAGGCTGGACAGGAAAACCAATCAGGACCAAATTTCTACTCCCAGGAGAGAGATTAGTGAGCCCATAGAAACTCAGACAGACCTGGGTCCAAATTCTCCTTTCCCAACTGGTGAGTTTCACTTCACTGGAGAAGCCCTTGAGTTTTCCTCCATCTTTATTCCCCTGCACAAAGGGGAGGACTGCATATTCCTCAAGGGGACTTCCATAAGGTTGAATGTGATCAAGTGACTATGTATGAGGTATGAAGCTCCCACCTTTGTTGGCTTCTATGTTCCCTGAAATATTCAAGTTCAGCCTCCACTGCCCTAAGGGGGAAAAGAAACCCAGGATTCCAGTGACATCTGTAGCTTTGGAATTCCAATGGCTGAGGTACTTGGGAGAGTTTAGGAAGATTTCCTTTAGAAACCATTTATTCTCCAAACTCCTTTAACTCCAGACTAGAGGAACGGAGGGGAGTTAAACACTTATGTGCATGTGGGACTCTGGACAGCACCTCTCTGGGGCAAAGTTCTGGAGAGGTTTTAGGGAGCAGGACCCCACTTTTAGTTTTGGATTCTATGAGTGTCTCATTGCCCTGGGGAGTCTAGCTGTCTGGGTTCAAATCCAGTTCTCCCTCTTAATGGCCATGTGACCTTACACAGGAGAGCTAAGCTTTGGACCTCGGTTTCTACATTTAGGATCTGGGGGATTAAAAACAGATCTTAACCTCATAGAGCTGTTGGTGGGAGTAAATGAAGCATGCCTTGTAAACCTGAGAATGGTGCCCGAGAAGGGCTTGAAAAGATGTTTTAGAAAAGAAAGAGGGACTTCCCTGGTGGTCCAGTGGTTAAGAATCTGCCTTCCAGTGCATGGAGGACTCAAGTTCGATCCCTAGTCGGGAAACTAAAATCTGACATGCCGTGGGGCAACTAAGCCCCCGAGCTGAAACTACTGAGCCTGTGTAGTTTAGGGCCCATGGTCCACAAGAGAAGCCTGAGTGCTGCAACTAGAGAAAGCCCAGGCACTGCAAAAAACAAGAAAGAAAAGAAAGCAAGAAAGCTAAGGGGGATGACAGGCTTCATGGAGATGTCCCCAGTGCCACTGTGGCGTTGTAGTGTACTAGCTGGAGAGACCATCCGTGGAGGTTGGGGGTCTAGCCAGGCACGTGAAGGACGGAGACTGTCTTTCCAGTGTTCCTGGAGTGTCACAGTTCCTGCCCCTACATGGGACTTGGAGTTCAGGAGGAGGGGAAGGAGAGGGTGAGAGAGTGGTTCTGCAAGGCTGCCTCTGGCCGGAGTGCCGGCACCATAGTGAAGGACGTGCTGACTACATGAGGTACTTCCCATCCCTGAAGTCAGTCAGCATGGAGGCTGCCAGTGAGCTGGGGGCTCCGTCGCAGTGGGGGTCAGTAGAGAGCATGAACAGAGGGAAACAAGGACCGGACCAGGGACTTCCCTGGTGGTTCGGTGGCTAAGACTCTGCACTCCCAATGCAGGGAGCCTGAGTTCGATCCCTGATCCAGGAACAAGATCCCACATGCCACAGCTAAGAGTTCACCTACCACAACTAAAAGATCCTGCATGCTGCAAGGAAGATCAAAGATCCTGCGCCACATGGCTAAGACTGAACACAGCCAAATAAATACATAAATATTAAGAAAAATAAAAGAGCCGGCCACTCCTTTCCACATGGCACAAGGAGATTTTCACACCCCTGGGGATTGGCATCTTTTCCACTAAGAGAAAGGGAGGGAGAAAATCCAAAATCTGTCTTGGTTTAAGCTGAAATCAATAAGGAAAATAAAAATCACTAAAATGATTGTGTTTAGCTATAAGTGACAAGATTAAATGTTCTGCTTCAGAGAGTTTCGGGGAGCTCAAGACAGAAATTAAGTTCAGTGAGAGAACATATAGGCTTCACTCCTGGGGCGGTTCTGGGGAAGTCATAGGCACTAAGTATTCAAAGGGCTTGGAACATGGTAAATGGTCCATAAATGGGAAATAAATACATAAATACTAATTTAAAAGATCTACTACATCTGCCCCTGGCAGTGGCCAGCCTTTCCAACTGATGGAAGGGATGGGAGCCAAGAATCAGCCCAGGTTCAGTTTTCTCCCTCCTTCCTCCTGACTAGTCCCCTTACTGGGCAGACATCCTCCTGACCGAGCCTGGTGAGCAGAGCACAGAAAAGGCAGTGGACTCTGAGGACATGCCATCCCATAAATACTTCCAGGGGTAAGAGAGATTTATGGTGTTATAAATGCCAGTGGCAAGCCCCGTTTGTGTTAATAGCCTTATTAGTTACATTGCTGTAAAATCCAGATCTCCACACTGCTTAACAGCTACAGTTCTGCTCAGCAGCATTAATTCAATAAATCGAGGCCCCTTGACATAAATCTTAAAGCCCCTCCTGGTGGGTCAGAGATGGACGGATGGAGTGAGGTCAGCGAGCTTCCAGCAGGAACAGGGAATCTCATGACGCAGGCTGTCTCTAGAGGCCGTCAGTGTGGGTCATTTCCCATCTGTAATCCCAGTAGGTTCGATCTTGACCTTGAATGTGGAGGGTCTGACAGGGATTGCTGGTGATTCAGGGGAGGTGAACTCAGAGCCCCCATTAGCCGTTATGACACCTTTGTGCAAATTAGAGAAAGCCATCCCTGCCCCGCTCCACCCGCTGCCAACAGTGGATGCTGCCTCATTGTACATGACCTGGTGGGAGACTAGCGTCCTTGTGCTGATAAGAAGTGGACCAGTGGAGCTGCAGGGTGGATTTCAAACCACGGCCCCCCGCCCCCGCCTCTTCGGCGTCCTTGGCTGGGAACCCTTGTGCACCGAAGAGCCCTTACAACCAAACATGGCAGCCCGAGTGAAACTATAAAATTCAACCGCAACAAAAGAAGAAGAGCCTGTAATTGAAATACCTAGAGGTTAGAAAGTTAAAGACAAAGAGTGAAATAATTTATCATTAGGCATATATATGTGAAAACACTAAAGAAAAAAATCAGTGGGAAGTTGGATTCAACATTTAGGATCATGGTTACCTTTAAGAGAAACACAGAAGATGGGATGTGTAGATGAAATTATTGCTAACATTTAGGTTCTTGGGACTTCCCTGGTGGTCCAGTGGCTAAGACTCAATCCTCCCAGTGCAGCAAGGAAGATTGAAAATCCTGTTTGCTGCAACTGAGACCTGGTGCAGCCAAATAAATAATAAAAATAAATATTAGAAAAACATTTAGGTTCTTGATTTGGGCAATGAGTTCATGGTGGTCATTGTATTATTTAAAAAACAGTAAATAAAATGGTTATCATTAGCTCGTGATTAACCTGACTCTATGGAGAAGGAAACGGTAACCCACTCCAGTATTCTTGCCTGGAGAATCCCATGGATGGAGAAGCCTGGTAGGCTACAGTCCACGGGGTCGCAAAGAGTCGGACATGACTGAGCGATGGAATGGAACGGATGTACCTGGAAAGGGGAGACAAACACAAGAAAGTAGAGACTAGGTCTGATTTCCTGTTTCCTTCTCTCCCTGCCTTATTCCTAATAATGATCCATACATACTAAGCCCTGGGCTAGGCATCTTACATCCATCATCCTATTTAGTCTTTATAAACACTGTGTGTCCTGAGGTCGAATCCTGACTCAACTACTTAGAAGCCATGTGATCCTGGACAGGTTTTTTAATCATGTTCTGCTTCAGTTTCCTCCTCTGTGAAGTGTGTGTGTGTATTTGCACACACTGAAAAACTCAAAACAAAACAAAATTAGAGCTTTGGCCATAAAAATAGGCAAAAAACAATAAATGTGAATAGCAAATAGTAGCTACTTAAGGATTAAGTGAGATATTGCATTTGGACTTATGCTTTGCAGATAGTAAGTTATTTACTAAATGTTAGCTATTAGAAAATCATTACACCCATTTTATAGATAAGGAGAGTAATGATGTTTGCAATGTTAAGTAATTTGCCCAAGACTGCACCATTGGCACCGACAGCCATTCCTTTCCTCCCTTTCTAGCCAGTCCATTTTGCTTCCTCTCTATCTCTTACACAAATTACTTGATTTTGAATGTGAGCCAAGAAATGTGCTACGTTTTGAGGGGCAGAAATGAAAGGATAATGTGTATAATCCTTACACTTAAGGATCCTATGGTCGTGAGTTTACTCTAATTTTTTAAAAAAGAAAGCTGTGGTACATATACACAATGGAATATTACTCAACCATTAAAAAGAATACATTTGAATCAGTTCTAATGAGGTGGATGAAACTGGAGCCTATTATACAGAGTGAAGTAAGCCAGAAAGAAAAACACCAATACAGTATCAGTTCAGTTCAGTTCAGTCACTCAGTCGTGTCTGACTCTTTGCAACCCCATGAATCACAGCACGCCAGGCCTCCCTGTCCATCACCAACTCCCGGAGTTCACTCAAACTCATGTCCATCGAGTCGGTGATGCCATCCAGCCATCTCATTCTCTGTCGTCCCCTTCTCCTCCCGCCCCCAACCTTTCCCAGCATCAGAGTCTTTTCCAGTGAGTCAACTCGAATACAGTATACTAACACATATATATGGAATTTAGAAAGATGGTAATGATAACCCTATATGTGAGACAGCAGAAGAGACACAGATGTATACAATAGTCTTTTGGACTCTGTGGAAGAAGGCGAGGGTGGGATAATTTGAGAGAATAGCACTGAAACATGTATATTATCATATGTGAAACAGACCGCTAGTCCAGGTTCGATGCATGATACAAGGTGCTAGGGGCTGGTGCACTGAGATGACCCAGAGGGATGGGATCGGGAGGGAGGTAGGAGGGGGGCTCAGGATGGGGAACACATGTACACCTATGGCTGATTCATGTCAATGTATGGCAAAACCACTACAATACTGTAAAGTAATTAGCTTCCAATTAAAATAAAAAAAAAGATACGGGCACCGATAACTCCTTTCATAAAAACATCCAAATTCTCCAAAGAGCCAGTGGATGGGTAAATTTGGGGGAGAGGAGAGGAAAAAGAGTGTGGTAATGATGTCTGGTCACTCTTGCCAGGTGGAAATTCACCTTTCCCTGGCAACCTGGAGAGATGGCTTGGTTTTAGTAAGGGAAGTGGTGCTTAGAGTGTCCTTATCTTGATTGATTGAATTATTAACATATTTAATGATCATCTACCACTTGCCAGGTCCTGGAGAGACAGTGTTGAACAAGACATAGTTAAATACATTTCTTTGTGATGCTAATGTGTGTGTGAATAGGAGGATTATCCTTTAGTCACTCAGTCATGTCTGGCTCTTTGTGACCCCGTGGACAGACAGGCTCCTCTGTCCATGGGATTTCCCAGGCAAGAATACCAGAGTGGGTCACCATTTCTTTCTCCAGGGGACCTCCCTGACATGGGGATCAAACCCTTCTCTCTGTGTCTCCTGCTTTGGCAGGGAGATACTTTGCACTGATCCACCATAGAAGCCTGGATGGAAGGATAGAAGGGATTAAACAAGTAACCATAGACAAGTGAAACAGATGCTGTGATAGAAGGCATCAGGAGGTGCTGTGGGAACTAAGGGGAGGGGCATTTTATCAATTATCCATTGCTATATATCAAAGCATTCCAAAATACAATGGCTTAAAACAAATATTTTCTTATTCACAATTCTGTGGGTTAAGGATTTAGCAGGCTGGCTTGTTTCTTTCCCACACAGTATTGGCTGGGGCATCTGGGCTGGGACAGGAGTTGAGATGACCTCAGTCACATGTCTGACACCTTATGGGGATGACTTGACTCTCCTGGGGCTTGGTCACATGGCTGGGCTGCTTTCTTCTCATGATGTTGGTTCTCACATAGTTTAGGACCTTACTTCTCCTCCATGCGGTGCAGAGGCCATCAATGAAGGGTCCTTTAGACGGCGCTTTATCTGAAGGACAATGAGGTGCCATTGGAGGAGTTTGAATCTGGGGGTAACAGGACCTGATTTAAGTTTTAAGAAGGTCCCTCTGCTTGTAGGGGAACAGGGACTACAGTGGAAATAGATTGCAGCAAGCCAGAATAAAGGTTCTGAGATTGGTTAGAAAGTTGTAGAGCTGCCCAAGCAAGAGATGGTGGTGGTCATAGCAGAGACGGAAATGGGTGGATGGGGAAGAATTTTCGGAAGTTAGTATGGTAGGATAGGGCCAAGGCATCCGTTCAGTGCCCCTGAACTTGAACTTAAAGGAGTTACTTTTATCCCTTCCACCCAGTTCCAATCAGTCTCCAGCTGTGCTAAAACTTCTTCCTTTTATGCCTTCCTTCCCTTACTATGGCAACCACCCGCCCACCCACCCCACCTCATGGCTGGGTAGTTTCAATAATCAACTAATTAGTCTCCCTGTCTTCTGAGTCTCCCCTTTCAATCCATCTTGCACACTGTCACTAGAATGAGTATTCTAAAACACAGCTTTACATCATGTCAGCTCTCTTCGGAAAACAACAGAACAGTCATCACAGGAGAAAATGAAAAATCTCTCATATGGTAGTTTGAATATTCCTTGGAGTGGACTTCTAAAAGGTATGCTTTGCTGTTGTCCAATAGGATCCCACCTGCCAGATATAAAAACATTTCCAGTGGTGGGGGAATTATTGGATGACAGTGGTAACAGTGACAGTCATGTAGTGTGGCCATATCTATCAAGAGCAATTAAATTTGCCTTTCAAGTTGGTGAGGTAGACCTGGACATGGACTTCCCAGATCCTCGCTTCATGGGAGGGTTTCCTGCTCTGCTGTGGGGAACATGGTCAGCAGGTGGCTTCCAGCTTTCAGCTGCTGAGGGCAACCCTACCCAGCCAAGGCCGTGCCTTCTAGAGCAGTCAACATCCTGGCTGAACAAGACGGCTGGAAAGGCTTGGCTGTCTTGGCTCAGCCATTCTCTGCTTGCTTGGCTGACTGCCCTGGACCTGCACTACAGTTTAGACTTTTTTGTCTGCCCAGTTCTCTTTCCTTCCCCCTCCCTTCCACATACTGGGGACAACTTTGTGTGTGTGTGCTTAGTCACTCAGTCATGTCCGACTCTTTGCAACCCCATTGACTGTAGCCCACCAGGCTCCCCTGTCCCTGGGGATTTTCCAGGCAAGAATAGTGAAGTGGGTTGCCATGCCCTCCTCCAGGGGATCGTCCCAACCCAGGGATCAAACCCAGGTCCCCCACATTGCAGGCAGATTCTTTACCATCTGAGCCATGAGGGAACCCAGGGGACAACTTTACTGAAATATTATTCACCCATTTCAAGTGGACAGTTAACTTTCAGAGGTCAAGTTTTGAGTATATTCACAACTGTGAATTTTATCACCCTAAGAAGAAACCATGCACTCTTTGGCTTTCGTTCCTCATCTCCCCCAGAACTTTCAGCCCCAAGCAAGCACCAGCATACTTTTCATCTCTAAAGACTCACCTGTTCTGGACATTTCAGATGAATGACATCATCTAATACATGGCCTTTTGTGTCTGGCTCATTTTACTTAGCATGATGTTTTCATTGTTCATCTGTGCTGTAGCATGCATCCGTAGTTCATTCCTTTTTATTGTCAAATACTTTTCTACTGTATGGATATGACACATTTTATCCATCCATTCATTAGTTGATGGACATTTGAGTTGTTTTCGCCTTTTTGGCTGTTATGGATAACGTGGCTATGAACATTTACCTACAAGTTTTCATGTTGACATATGTTTCTAATAAACATTTTTCAACCCAAACTCCATCTCAGCATCTGTTCTAGAGAATACAACCTGTGACATTTGGCAATCTCTCCTTTAGGAATTTATCCTCCAGACAGACTTGTAAAATACAAAATGGCATGTACAGCATGATTTATAACAGCATTGTTTGTCTTGGCAAAATGTTGGAAACAATAGGATTAAGAGATTAGCTCACCGTGATCAGAGAGGTTAAGTAACCTGGTAAGTAGCACAGTGAGTGTTGGACCCAGGATTTGAACTTGGGTCTGTTGAGTCCATAGCAAGTTCTCTTTCTGCTCCCCTCCCTCCCTCCCACTGGATTCTATAGGGCTTTGTAAAGGCAGCCCACAAGCTGGCTGCCCTCAGTCTAGAAATAGTCCACATATGTGTTTAGTTTGGACTGTAAAAGTGTGCAGTGTTAAAAAATCACTAAGGAAGCCCAAGGGCTTCCCTGGTAGCTCAGCTGGTAAAGAATCTGCCTGTAATGTGGGAGACCCCGATTTGATTCCTGGGTTGGGAAGATCCCCTGGAGAAGGGATAGGCTACCCAATCCAGTATTCTTGGGATTTCTTGGTGGCTCACATGGTAAAGAATCTGCCTGTAATGTGGGGGACCTGGATTTGATCCCTGGGTTGGGAAGATCTCTTGGAGGAGGGCATGCAACCCACTCCAGTATTCTTGCCTGGAGAATCCCCATGGCTAGAGGAGCCTGGTGGCCTCTAGTCCATGGGGTCGCCAAGAGTCGGATACAACTGAGCGACTAAGCACAGCAAGGAAGTCCAAAATAACATACATTGGGTGGCTTAAACAATAGACATTTAATTTCTCAGAGTTCTTGAGGTGGAAAGTCCAAGATCAAGGTTCTGGCAAGCTTTGGTTCCTGGTGAGGGCACTCTTCTTGGCTTGCAAAGGATTGCCTTCTTGCTGTGTCTCTTCCTCTTTATATAGGGGCATCAGCCCTGTTGGATTAGAATTCAATCTTTATGACTTCTTTCAACCTTAATCACTTTCTTTTAGGTGCAAATACAGTCACATTGGTGATTAGGGCTTCATTATATGAATAGTTTTGTCCATAATAGATGGATTTTTTTTCAGTTCCTATGGTGAATCAATGTCTAGTTCCAGTTGAATCCTGCAGTCCATCTAATCCCTTACCTATGGATTCTGTAAGACACTTGATATCCTTCCTTACAACAACCCCCCTTTGTGCTTAAGCTAGCTTCAGCAGGTTCCTATTACTTGTCACCAAGGGTGACAACAAGAACTATGAATGGTAGGTACTAATGCACAGTGGTTTTGAGCCTGGATCTAGGAGTCAGTGGGCTTTCTGCCACTCAATTATTCCCTATCCACAGGCGAGTGGCTTAGACTCCAGGAGACTCAGGTGCCTCATTTAAGATATGGGGATGAAATAATACCTAGCAGGATGGATTATTGTAAGCACTTAAAGACACGATGTATATAAAGTCTCAGCAGAGTGCCTAGTACATAGTAAGTACTATACTTGATAGGTGATAGACTTTATAATCATGATCACTGTTGTTGTTATCATTATTGTTCAGTGGACCAGCACAGCTAGATAATTTCTAAGATTTCTCCCAGTTCGGATGTTCTCATCCCTGGATTTTAACCTAATCTCAGAATGGAGTTTTGAGAGGTATCTACCATGTTCCTGATATTGTATTTAACATTTTGTGCAAAGGTGTTTTCTCCCATATGGAGGAGTCTAGAGCTTTCGTCAGGTTCTTAAAAGGGTCTGTGCCACCCCTTGCCTTTGAACAGTTATGAATCATTCCTCTAGGATATAAGGATTCCAAATATTTCAGGGTGACCCTGAAGAAGTAGAAGCTGGCCCTCCTGAGGATTAGGTTAGTGCTAAGACAGATTTCAGTTCAAAACCTTCATGTAACTTCCAGAAAAGCTGAGCAATCTAAGGCTCACAATCAACTTTATCAAAGCAATTTAACATGGATGTAGCTATCTCCCAGAAGCATGCAGACCCACAGGGATATAAAAATTTGATGGGAGGAGCAAAGACTCAGGTGTCCTTGGTCAGCTTGACATGTGAAAGAGCCCTGTGATGAATGGTTGGATATGGTCAGATATTGTCCCTGCCCTCCTGGATCTGGAACTCATTACTCCATCATAAGAGGCAGATTTTTTTTGATAATTAAAAATGTGAAGAGCGTTATGAGGGAACAGTGCCAATTGAGGGGGGATTTGGGGAAGCTTGTGGTCCCTTGTGCCTAGTAAATGAGACAAGTCTGGTTCTTCCCACTAGCATCCTTCAGACATCCACATTAAGCAGATCAGTCCTGATTTAATGGTGATTTGTCAGTATCAAGCCTTAGGGGCCTTTACTCAGGTCTAAATCAAATTCAGAAGCTGAAGAGCCAGATCTGAGTTTAGTGTGGATTTTACAGGTCAGTGAGGCCGAACAGCAACTCTCCAGCTGGTGATAAATGTGTTGGGATCTCTCTCTGGCTCTACTAAGGCCACTGTCAACTCTGCATCTTCATTTCCCGAGAGTGTTGTGAAAAGGCTGGAAATAGTCATCAGGCTGGAACCCCATACCTCACCAGGGATCTTTAGGAGGACTTTCTGGGGGGCTGAGCATCTACTTCTGGCTCAGGTGCTGGGCAACCTGTGGCATCCCCTGTTCTGGCAAGTGGCTGAGTTAAGAGGAGATGACAGTGAGCTCCTAAGAGTAGAGACCACATATTACCATCCTCCTATGCCCAAGACAAGAATTGTGCCCAGCACAAATTATCTGTTGAATAACCATATTAGCAAAGGAAAAGTACCCTTGCATAAAAAGCAGAGACCAAATGACTAGCCATGGTGTTTTTCCCATCCTTCATTTTTTGGGGATGATTTCTGGCATTACCCATTTAGTATCATTCCCCATCTCCCTGCCTCAGACTCAAATGCAGTATGTGCTAATCCCTGGATAAAGAACCAGAGAAGAGATGGTGGGGTTTTGTCTGAAAAGACCTCAATGGACTTGTCAGAGACGAGACAGAACAGAGTTCTGTGAGAGAGGGAGGCTTTGTGAGGCATACGTGGTAGTGGAGGTTGGAGGTTTTGAGGGGAGAAACGTGCTGATAAGGAAAGGGGGAGAGTTGACACGCAAGGCAAAGGGGTCATGAATTAATACCTCTTTAATGGTGCCTAAAATACTAAAAAACAACAACAGACTAACATACTTTTGGTTGCTGGGCTGAGCAACCAAATTCTACAGTGCTCCAGGCTTGGCCATTTGGGAACTTGACTTTGATTAGGGTTACATGTGGACTCTCAAATCAGTTCTGATTTCTAACGGCTGGCCTTCATTATGCTGAAATCCCCATGTAGTTGTTGGTGATCCAGCCCTTTGGCATAGCAATACCGCTAGCTAACCAGTGAAAAGTGAAAGTCGCTCAGTTGTATCTGACTCTTTGCAACCCCATGGACTGTAGTCTACCAGCCTCCAGTGTCTATGGGATTCTCCAAGCAAGAATACTGGAGTGGGTAGCCTTTCCCTTCTTCAGGGGATCTTTCCAGCCCGGGGATTGAACCTGAGTTTCCCAAATTGCAGGAAAATTCTTTACTGTCTGAGCCCCCAGCTAACCAGTAGCATGAGCATACCAAGTCCCAGGCACTCTGTAGGCTTAATGTTTATGACCGTTTAAAGGTAGATATTTTTATTATGTCCATTTTACAGATGAAGAAACTGAGGAAGGAGAGGATAAACAGCTTGGCCGAGGTCACAGAGATGGTTGATGGTAGAAGTAGGGTGTACAGCAAAGTCATGTGATTCTAGAACCAGAGTCCTCAACCTCTGTTGTAAGCAGCTCTTGATTCTCACGGTGCCACAGAAGCTGAGTTTTGTGCTGTGAAGTGAGAAGACAAGTTACGTCTCTTAAGTTGAACTTTCACGTCACTCTGTCTGAGTCCCCTTTCTCCCAGGGCACACACACTCATACACATACAGCCCATCATCTGGGTTAGGCTATGTTCTACCTGTTGCCAGTTACCTGGACCCCCTGTCTCCCTCTGCCCTGCTGACTTTGTGGTCAAGTCTTCCCTGTTCTGTCACATTTTTATTTTTTATGGTGACATTTCTCTCAGAACCTGAGCCATCCCTCCCTAAAACCGGGCTCCCATTCTCTACTCCTCCTTGTCCGTTTCTCCTTCAGATGGTGTTTGAATGTGTATAAATCCCACACTTGGGATTCAAGTTATTTCCCCCCTCCCGCCTCAGTTTTGTATTTCAGTCGGATATAAATAAATACTGAGGGTGGTAGTATTACTCATCTCCACAGGTGGGAGTCTGCACATCCCAGCTCTGACCCTGCTGGGTTTCCCCATGAGATTTTAAATAAGTTATGTGTCACACTGTAAGCAGCCTACAAGTGAAGTTATTAATAATGCATGTAATTTTGTAAACAACAACTAGGATCAGTGGTAGATGTGTGGGGGAGAAATAGAGGCTCCACAAATGGAAGCTATAGCAAACACTTGTGTATCATACCCCATATCTAAACCCCCTTCTTCCTTGATAGCAGAACAACATTTTAAAAAATAGGCACTGGTATACCCAATCCTAGACTATAAGTTAATGATGAGCTGAAGCCAGTCATGGCAATCTTGTTCCTAACTTTGCCAGCTTCCCTTGAAGTTAGAAGTGACATGAATGAGATCCAGGAGACCTAAATACATCTACTGTTAGTGCTTCTGGGAACAAGTGTGTCTCCCAACAAAAAGGAAAACATGCAGCTGGCACCACCTCTTCTCCCCTTTTCTGTTTGGAAAGTGGATGTGGTGTCTGCAGATGCAGTGGCCACCATGCAAGGAGCACGGGGCTAAATGCAAATGTGCTAAGACGCCTGGTGGCCCTGTATCCCTGATGACCGAGCTAACAGCAGCCACCTACTTCTGGACATCTTGTTAAGAGATAAAAATAAGCCTTTTATTATTTTTTCTTTGTATAAGCCTCTGTTCATTAGGTTTTCCATTACTCGCAGCCAAATGCATTCTGAATTGATACAGAAGTGACTTCTTTTTCTTTCTTGTTGGCCCCTAACCAAATGCTCATTTTAGAAAAAAATATTAAAAACAACCAAGCAAAAAAATCCATAAATAATCACTATTGAATCCTTTTGAAACTTTTTTATGACTGAAAAATATTTAGTTAACATTCATTGAGTATTTATAACAGGATCAGTTTAAGTCCCTTACTTTCTGCATTTTATTCCCACAACAACCTGTGAGGTCCATATCATTACTATTCAGAAAAAATACACACTCCCTCTAAATTTCCCTTTCCCTATTAAAGTGGACCATTGTTACTGACTTGTTCTTATGATTCCAGGTTTTTTTCCCCAATGCAATTACATACACATTCAGAAGGTTTTGTATTTTGCATAACAATTAGATCATCCTAGGCATATAGTCCTTCAACTTGCTTTTTGCTTTTAATAATTTATCTCAGAGATTTTCTTCTGTGTCAGCTCAAATAGGTCTATCTCAAAATTCTCAACAGCTGTATAGTAAGTAAGGCGGCTCTCTCTAGGAGTCAGAGCTGTTCAAAGGCGTAACCGGGTTGCTTAAGTGCTAATGATCTCCCAGTTTCCAAAGGAGCCAAGTAGAATAAGGTAACCACTAAGGCAAGGAGGTCAGCATCAGATGGTGGGTGGGACTATGGTGGTCTTTAAGGGACATGCTTACCCTGAGATCTTATTCTCTGGCTTGACAAGAAGGTTCTAGCAACAATCTGGATTTAGTGGCAAGAAAAGATGGTTTTAATTTTTCAGGATAGTGTAGGATAATGGTTAAAAGCACAACTTGCTAGGTATGGGAACTTGAATAAGTCACTTCTCTGTGAGCCTCACTTAGACTATAAGCAAAATAGGGTATCAGTTACACCTTGTTCAGTAGTTCTTGACCTTTATATAGAATCACCTGGGAGGCTTTTTAATCTGCACCCAGTGAATGGACCAGCTGAAAAAAATCTTCTGGGATGGAGCCTGGACACCTGTAACTAGAAAAGAAGACCCTCCAGATGATCCTAGCACACAGACCCTGAGAACCATTGACCTGGCCAGGTCGTGGGCATCACCTGGAGGTCACACTTAATTTCACAGAAGACCTAAGACAAGTAGTGTCCATGTAGCAGATGAGAAAAGGGCTTAGAGAAGTGACTTGGCTCAAGAGGGAAAGTCGGGATTCCCACCCAACTTTGAAGTCTTTAATTCATTATATTAATTACTGCCAACTATTGGAATTACATGGAAGAACTTTCACAAATATTGACTTTCAGGTCATATCCTAGAACAATGATGGGAGAGCCTGGAATGAATAATTTCTAAAGTGCCCCGGTGAGTTTAATGTGTAGTCAAGACTGACAATCTCTGGTAGAGACCATGAATGAATTCCCTGTCATAGAAGGGAATGAATGAATGAATATAACTATAATGTTAGTTGCTCAGTCATGTCTGACTCTTTGTCACCCCACAGACTGTAGCTCACCAGGCTCCTCTGTCCATGGGATTCTCCAGGCAAGATTACTGGAGTGGATTGCCTTTCCCACTGTAAGTATTACTCATATTTTTAGAGTAAATATAGAAATTGTAGTTGATCATATGAGCTTTGGAATCAACTAGATCTGGCTGGAGTCATTCTGAGATTACTCTGAGGCTTTTCGGCTGTATGGTCTGTGTAGGTCCTGCTCTCTGAGCCTCAGGTTCACAGTCTAGAAAGTGGGGATAAAAATATATATGCCTCATGAAAAAAAATATGCATATGCCTCATGGAGTAGAAAATGGCCACCCATTCCATTATTCTTGCCTGGGAAAGTCCATGGACGGAAGAGCCTGGTGAGTTGCAGTCCATGGGATCACATGACTGAGCACAAATGCATGAAGGGGTCAGAGGGAGATGGGTTTGTAGCAGTAAACAGGGAGAACTAAATATTTAGTTCTCAAACGGAGAAGGCAATGGCAACACTCCAGTACTCTTGCCTGGAAAATCCCATGGACGGAGGAGCCTGGTGGGCTGCAGTCCATGGGGTCGTGAAGAGTCAGATATGACTGAGTGACTTCACTTTCACTTTTCACTTTCATGCACTGGAGAAGGAAATGGCAACCCACTCCAGTGTTCTTGCCTGGAGAATCCCAGGGACGGCGGAGCCTGGTGGGCTGCCGTCTATGGGGCCGCACAGAGTCAGACACGATTGAAGCAACTTAGCAGCAGCAGCAGTTCTCAAAATGTGTCTACAGTAACCATAGAGAATATTTGAAATGTACTGTACACAGGGTCAGGAAAATGGTGAGCCCTAAAATGCTTTGAGCAGTGATTGCTATAGTTAATCACAGAGTACAATTAATTCCAGAGTTCAGTGGGAATTCTGGTTTTACCTTTGAAGCCAAATCAGTTCATTTCTCCAAGCCTCAACTTCCTCGTCTGTGACATGGACACTACTTACCTTAGATGCTTCTTGTGAAATGAAGTGATAATGTGTGTAAGACTGCACAATACATATGTTTAGTGATTGACAATTGAAATGACTACATACACCCTGGAGAGTCTCACATATCTGTCTTGGTTCCTCCATCAAATACATCATTTTAAAAAAAAAATTGAGATCACAGTCTGGCTATATTTAACCAAAAGATGTGATTATTTGTCCTGAATAGTGTTTATAGAGGGCTTCCCTTGTGGCTCAACTGGTAAAGAATCCGCCTGCAATGCGGGAGACCTGAGTTTGATTCCTGGGTTGGGAAGATCCCCTGGAGAAGGGAAAGGTTACCCACTCCAGTATTCTGGCCTGGAGAATTACAGTCCCTGGGGTTGCAGAGAGTTGGACATGACTGAGCGACTTTCACTTCACTTCAGTGTTTATAGAAGAAAAAAAAAAAGACTTTATTTTTAGAAGAGTCTTAGGTTCACAGCAAAACTGAGTGGAAAGGACAGAGAGTTCCCATACACACCTCCCACCCCCACACATGGACAACCTTCCCCCAATCAACATGTCACACCAGAGGGATATGCTTATGACAGTGAACGGATCGACATCATTGCACCAGAGGCCATAGTTTAGGGTTCACTGTTGGTGTTGTACATTCTATGGTTTTGACAAATGTATAATGATATATGGGCTTCCCTGGTGGCTCAGACAGTAAAGAATTTGCCTGCAGTGCAAGAGACCTGGGTTCAATCCCTGGGTTGGGAAGATCCCCTGGAGAAAGGAATGTTTACCCACTCTAGTACTACTGCCTGGAGAATTCCATGGGGTCACAAAGAGTCGGACACAGCTAAGCGTCTCACACACACACATAATGACATATGTCTACCATTTTAGTATCATATTGAATAGTTTCCCTGCCTTAAAAATCTGTGTTCTGCCCACTCATCCTTTATTCACCCAAATCCCTGACATCACTCATCTTTTCATTAAATGTTTATACGTATTTAAAGTTTGTTTCTGTTTCTTTAAAAATCAGAAGCTTTCTTGTAAACACCTAGATGCCCAGTTTCTCTTGAAATATGGAGAGATCGGGCAATAATAGTCCTGAAATCCACAGGGCATACTTTCTAAAGCTCAGTAGTAGCATTTAGATGAATTGATCCTCAGTCAGATTCAATGCCCCTTTATATAAAAAGAAAAAAAAATTTAAAACCCCCTCTTTACTATCCAGAAATGAAATTCACAGATAATAGAATCTATATATACACATAACTTCAAAAAATCAATATAATGTCCTAACAACATTATAACAGAGAATAAAGTGAAAGTAGTCTATAATAAGACAGTGTATATTTCAATATGTAAATGCTTGGATATGACTGTACAATAAAACATAATGATATAGCCAGATAATTGCTTCTATATATAATCACTGTGACTGCTGCAACAACAGCGGCAAACTTGTACAGATGTGTTGTGTCACCTACAGAAAAAAAATTATCATGCACAGCACTGCTGTCCCTGACCTGGTTTTCTGAAATGGCACACAACTTTTGATAACGTTCTGAACAAAGAACAACCTTTGCTCAGTTTATCCAGTAGTTATGTTCCTTTAAAATTCAATGTATGCCTAAACCATGCAGAAAATTTATTTTTCGTTTCTATGTAAAAGGAATTAGAGTCAGGCTCAGTTGGTTCTGATGAATTTACTTTTCATGGATATTAAGTGTCTGGACATTGGTTTGAATGCATTGCACACTCCCAGACCTAGCGATGATCTAACCCCTTACCAACATTTCCAGATTTCCCCCTAGGGGGCAGCACTACCCCCACTGAGAACCTGTGCTTCAGTACAAGGGGAGCTCTTGGACACCAGACCTTACATTTCCATTTGTCAAGTGCTTGAAGTAGGAGATTTGCTTGTTTGTTTGCTTGCTTGTTTTCATTTTTAATGGCAAAAGCCATTTTTCTGGTTGGGAAGAACTTCTTTTGTCCTCATGGAGTCAACTGAGGTAGCAAGGATTTATCATCCCAACCAAAGAAAGCCACAAAAAAAAGATCTGTCAAAAAGAGCATTTATTTACTTGACAAATGTTTGCTCATGATAGCAGCAATGGTTGTCTTTATTTTTTAATTTTTATTGAGATGTAATTGGCATACACTATCCATGGTAGCTCAGTTGGTAAAGAATCAACCTGTGATGCAGGAGACCCAGGTTCGATCTCTGGGTGGGGAAGATCCCCTGGAGAAGGAAATGGCAACCCACTCCAGTATTCTTGCCTGGAAAACCCCTTGGACAGAGAGGCCTGGCAGGCTACAGTCCATGGGGTCACCAAGAGTCAGACACAACTGAAGCAGCTGAGCATGGGCCTAAAATGGTGCCCATGTGGTAGATGCTCCATAAATGTTTATGGGATGAATAAGTAAATTTCATATAATTCTTACACCCTCATCCTGGTGAAGCTATTATTATTCCCGTTAAACAATTGAGAAAACTGAGGTTCAGATATATGAAGACATATCCACCTAGAAAATGTCTTCTCAGTCTCCAGGGCTCAACTCAAAAGCCACCTCCTCCTGGAAGCCTTCCCTGTCCTGTGATTGCATTCCTATAAGCAATGCTGTAGTTCTTTCTCTGTGCCTTCATTATTACAGCATTCCATCTCATTACATTTTTTTATAGGTTGTTTTTCGTCAGTGACTCTGTCCTTTCACTTATTCATTTGTCAACTTTATATTGAACAGGCAATGTTTTGTGCCATGCAATGTTCTATAACGGTGTTTCTCAAGACTGTTTTGGGGGAACTACCTGCTTTAGAATCAACAGGAGCCCTTGTTAAAACACAGCATCCCAGGTCCACATATAAACTTCCAGGTTAGACTGTCTGAGACAGGGTCCTGGGGATCTGCATAATGAAGGTGAAGACTTGCTCTCGTAAAGGTGTAGAGTCAACCAAGGACACGGTCTCTGTCCCTAGGACATTCACAGTCTGGTGGACCCTCTGCCTTTCTCATTAACCCAGAACTACTTAAGGTCCACCATTCATTCAGGAACTCGGCCAAGGCCTGGCATAAAGCAGTGAATATTTGTGGGATGAATATATAAATGCATTCATTCAAAAATGTTCACTGAGCAACTTCTGTGTTCTGGGTACCATTCTAGACATAGGATGCAGCAATAAACTGATAGACAGCATCCCTGTCCTCATGAAGCTCACAACAACATGAACAAGTAAATAAACCAAGGCATCTCTGATTTGCTTTGTTGCACTGGTCTGAGCCTCTGCTCTGGCCTCAAGTCCTACTTGGCCTGACTCCCAATGGTGTCCCTAGCTGCCTCCCATAACACGCATCCCTCATTCTCTCTGCTCGAGCCATACAAGTTGCCTTTCAGTCCCTCTTACTCACATGCTCCCTCTGCCACAGGGTCTTTACATATGCAATCCCTTCTACCTGAAATGACTTGCCCTCACTTTTTCTATCAGTTCAGTTCAGTTCAGTCGCTCAGTCGTGTCCGACTCTTTGCGACCCCATGAATCACACCACGCCAGGCCTCCCTGTCCATCACCAACTCCCGGAGTTCACTCAAACTCATGTCCATCGAGTCAGTGTTGTCATCCAGCCATCTCATTCTCTGTCGTCCCCTTCTCCTCCCGCCCCCAATCCCTCCCAGAATCAGACTCTTTTCCAGTGAGTCAACTCATCGCATGAGGTGGCCAAAGTATTGGAGTTTCAGCTTTAGCATCAGTCCTTCCAATGAACACCCAGGATTGATCTCCTTTAGAATGGACTGGTTGGATCTCCTTGCAGTCCAAGGGACTCTCAAGAGTCTTCTCCAGCACCACAGTTCAAAAGCATCAATTCTTTGGTGATCAGCTTTCTTCACAGTCCAACTCTCACATCCATACATGACCACGGGAAAAACCATAGCCTTGACTAGACGGACCTTTGTTGGCAAAGTAATGTCTCTGCTTTTTAATATGCTATCTAGGTTGGTCATAACTTTCCTTCCAAGGAGTAAGCGTCTTTTAATTTCCTGGCTGCAATCAGCATCTGCAGTGATTTTCTATGGCTATTGACTATTATATACTCTAGCTCAGTCATCACCTTCTCCAAGAAGCCTTCTCTGACTGCTTTCTCTGTCATTGCTTTCTATCACAGGCCCTCTGAGCATCAACATCACTGCTTTACATTGCATGTTACGCATGTTACAGCCACAATAGTACATGTGCATAACGAATTTATGTTAATGAACTGAATTTATGTCTGCATCCTCTGCTAAACTGAGCTCCATGAGGTCAGAGGTTGAGTCTGTTTTGTCAGTGACTTTATTCCCAGCACCTTCTCAGTGCCTGGCCCAGTAAATATGTGATGAATAAAGACACGAGAGATATAAACCTTGACCCTTGGCTTTTTTGTACCTGCAGCACCCATGTATATGTGCATGTGACAAAATTAAACCGTTCGAAGAACGACAGAAAGTCTGTAAAGACAAACACTTTGACCTTTTCCTTCTTCCCAAAGCTGAGGACACAATGACAGGATACCCTATGGTAACATGATAGTATGTATGAATGGTAAAGTGTCCAGCATTGGGATGAGAATGACAGAGATTTCAATCTGTTTTCTGTGTATTTATTAGGTGTGTGGTATCGGGCAAGTCATTTCTGCCCATAAGCCTCCATTTCCTCATCGGAAAAATGGGTTGATGTACCTACTTCACAGGGTCATTTGGAGGACTAATACATGCTTATATATATGGAACACTAACCATGTGCTCAATTTGCCCTTAAAATAACTCTATGAAGAAGGCACAATTAATAATATCACCCCCATTTTATTAATTTATTTTTAATTGCAGTATTAGTTCAGTTCAGTCGCTCAGTTGTGTCCTACTCTTTGTGACCCCATGGACTGCAGCACGCCAGGCTTTCTTAACCTTCACCAACTCCTGCAGCTTGTTCAAACTCATTTCTGTTGAGTCGGTGATGCCATCCAACCATCTCATCCTCTGTCATCCCCTTCTCCTGCCTTCAATCTTTCCCAGCATCAGGGTCTTTTCCAATGAGTCAGTTCTCACATCAGGTGGCCAAAGTATTGGAGTTTGAGCTTCAACATCAGTCCTTCCAATGAATATTCAGGACTGATTTCCCTTAGGATGGACTGGTTGGATCTCCTTGCTGTCCAAGGGACTCTCAAGAGTCTTCTCCAGCACCACAGTTCAAAAGCATCAATTCTTTGGCACTCAACTTTCTTTCTTTTTTAAAAAATTTCTTTAAATTAATTTTTTAATTGAAGGATAATTGCTTTGTTTTCTATCAAACCTCAACATGAATCAGCCATAGGCATACATATACCTCTCCCTTTGGAACCTCCCTCCTGTCTCAGCTTTCTTTATAGTGCAAATCTCACATCCATACATGACCACTGGAAAAACCATAGCTTTGACTAGACAGACCTTTGTTGGCAAAGTAATGTCTCTGCTTTTTAATATGCTATCTAGGTTGGTCATAGCTTTTCTTTCAAGGAGCAAGGATCTTTTAATTTCATGGCTGCAGTCACCATCTGCAGTGATTTTGGAGCCCCCCAAAATAGTCTCTAACTGTTTTCATTGTTTCCCCATCTATTTGCCATGAAGTGATGGGATCGGATGCCACGATCTTTGTTTCTGAATGTTGAGTTTTAAGCCAGCTTTTTCATTCTCCTCCTTCACTTTCATCCAAAGGCACTTTAATTCTTCTTTGCCTTCTCATAAGGGTAATGTCATCTGTGTATCTGAGGTTACTGACATTTCTCTAGGCAATCTTGATTCCTGCTTGTGCTTCTTCCAGCCCAGCATTTCACATGATACACCCTGCACATAAGTTAAATAAGCAGGAAAACAATATACAGCCTTGACATACTCCTTTCCCAATTTTGAGCAGTCCATTGTTCCATGTCCAGTTCTAACTGTTGCCTCTTGACCTGCATAAAGATTTCTCAGGAGGCAGGTCAGGTGATCCGGTATTCCCACCTCTTGAGGAATTTTCCACAGTTTGTTGTGATCCACACAGTCAAAGACTTTGGCATAGTCAATAAACCAGAAGTAGATGTTTTTCTGGAACTCTCTTGCTTTCTCCATGATCCAACGGATGTTGGCAATTTGATCTCTGATTCCTCTCCCTTTTCTAAATAGCTTGAACATCTGGACATTCACGGTTCATGTACTGTTGAAGCCTGGCTTGGCGAATTTTGAGCATTACTTTGCTAGCGTGTGAGATGAGTGCAGCTGTGAGGTAGTTTGAGCATTCTTTGGCTTTGCCTTTCTTTGGAATTGGAATGAAAGCTGACCTTTTCCAGTCCTGTGGCCACTGCTGAGTTTTCCAAATTTGCTGACATATTGAGTTCAGCACTTTCACAGCATCATCTTTTAGGATTTGAAATGGCTCAACTGGAATTTCATCACCTCCACTAGTTTTGTTCATAGTGATGCTTCCTAAGGCCTACTTGACTTCGCATTCCAGGATATCTGGCTCTAGGTGGGTGATCACACCATCGTGATTATCTGCATCATGAAGATCTTTTTTGTGTAGTTCTTTTGTGTATTCTTGCCACCTCTTCTTAATATCTTCTGCTTCTGTTAGGTCCATACCATTTCTGTACTTTATGGAGCCCATCTTTGCATGAAATGTTCCCTTGGTATCTCTAATTTTCTTGAATAGCTCTCTAGTATTTTCCCCATTCTGTTGTTTTCCTCTATTTCTTTTCATTGATCACTGAGGAAGGCTTTTGTATCTCTCCTTGCTATTCTTTGGAACTCTGCGTTCAAATGTATATATGTTTCCTTTTCTCCTTTGCCTTTCATTTCTCTTTTCTTTTCAGCTATTTGTAAGGCCTCCTCAGATAACCATTTTTCTTTTCTGCATTTCTTTTTCTTGGGGATGTTCTTGATCACTGCCTTCTGTACAATGTCATAAACCTCTGTCCATAGTTCTTTAGGTGCTCTATCAGATCTAAACCCTTGAATCTATTTCTCACTTCCACTGTATAATCATAAGGGATTTGATTTAGGTCATACCTGAATGGTCTAGTGGCTTTTCCCTAATTTTCTTCAATTTAAGTCTGAATTTGGCAATAAGGTGTTCATGATCTGCGCCTCAGTCATCTCCTAGTCTTGTTTTTGCTGACTGTATAGAGCTCCTCCATCTTTGGCTGCAAAGAATATAATCAATCTGATTTCAGTGTTGACCATCTGGTGATGTCCATGTGTAGAGTCTTCTCTTGTGTTGTTGGAAGAGGGTGTTTGCTGTGACCAGTGCGTTCTCTTGGCAAAACTCTATTAGCCTTTGCCCTGCTTCATTCCATGCTCCAAGGCCAAATTTGCCTGTTACTCCAGGTATCTCTTGACCTCCTACTTTTGCATTCCAGTCCCCTAGGATGAAACATCTTTTTTGGGTGTTAGTTCTAGAATGTCTTGTAGGTCTTCATAGAAGCGTTCCACTTCAGCTTCTTCAGCATTACTGGTTGGAGCATAGACTTGGATTACTATGATATTGAATGGTTTGCCTTGGAAACGAACAGAGATCATTCTGTCATTTTTGATACTGCACCCAAGACTGCATTTCAGACTCTTGTTGAATATGAGGTCCACTCCATTTCTTCTAAGGGATTCTTTCCCACAGTAGTAGATATAATGGTCATCTGAGTTTAAATCGCCTGTTCCAGTCCATTTTAGTTTACTGATTCCTAAAATGTTGATGTTCAGTCTTGCCATCTCCTGTTTGACCACTTCCAATTCGCCTTGATTCATGGACCTAATATTCCAGGTTCCTACGCAATATTGTTCTTTACAGCATCAGACTTTACTTCCATCACCAGTCACATCCACAAGTAGGCATTGTTTTTGCTTTGGGTCTGTCTCTTCATTCTTTCTGGAGTTATTTCTCCATTCTTCTCCAGTAGCATATTGGGCACCGACCAACCTGGGTGGTTCACCTTTCAGGGTCATATCTTTTTGCCTTTTCATACTGTTCATGGGATTCTCAAGGCAAGAATACTGAAGTGGTTTGCCATTTCCTTCTCCAGTGAATTAAAGTATAGTTGATTGAAAGTATTATGTTAGATTCATGTGTACAACAAAGTGATTCATGTATATATATGAATATGTATGTATACATGCATACCTTGGTAATACGTATATATTATATCTATATTCTTTTTTCAATTCTTTTCCTTTATAGTTTACTACAAGATATTGAATATAGTTCCCTGTGCTGTAGAGCAAATCTTTATTGTTTATCTGTTTTATACATAATTACATGCATCTGTTAATCTCATGCTCCCAATTCATCCCTCCCCGATCCTTCCCCTTTGGCAACCATGAGTTTGTTCTCTGTCTGTGAGTCTGTTTCTGTTTTGTAAATAAGTTCATTTGTGCTATTTTTTAGATTCCACATGTAAGTGATATCATATATTTGTCTTCGTCTGACTTCCTTTACTGAGTATGATAATCTCTAGGTCCATCCATGTTGCTACAAGTGGCATTTTTTCATTCTTTCTTATGGCTGAATAATACTCTGTTGTGTACATCTTCTTTATCCATCCATCTGTCGGTGAACACTTAGGTTTCTTCCATATCTTGGTATTGTGAATAATGCTGATGTGAACATTAGGGTGCGTGTATCTTTTGAATTAGAGCTTTCGCCTTTTTTGGATATATGCCCAGGATTGCTGGATCATATGATAGTTCTACCTTTAGTTTTTTAATGAACCTCTATACTGTTTTCTGTAGTGGCTTCACCAATTTACATTCCCACCCATAGTGTAAGACGGTTCTCTTTTCCTCACCCTCTCCAACATTTATTATTTGTAGACTCTTTGATGGTGGCATTTTGACTGGTATGAGGTGATTCCTCATTGTAGCTTTGATTTGCATTAACATCATTCCTACTTTATAACCAGGGTGGCTGAGGTCTGAGGACACACGGGTAATGAGTGGTAGAGCCAGAGCTAAAAGCAGGCTGATTCTAGAGCCTGATTGTTTAACCACCATACTGTAGTATCAGGTGACCTCAGCAATTTTTGTCCTGTTCAGTAAAGTACTTAGCACAGCACCTGGTACATACAAACACTCACTAAATGGGATCTTTTCTTCTAATTGTCTCCTTGGCTTGAGCTGAGGGTCAGAGAGGGATTCTCTGGCATTAATTCATGTCCTGACTCAGCCCTGGAGATAAGGTAAAGAACTAAGAAGCCAACCTCAGCCTTTGAGATGCTCGTCACGCTCCCATCAGCCCCTCAGCTCCACGTCGAAAGGCATTTTGACAAACATCTTTATTACCAACTTGAAAGAGACCCTTTTGTGCCTTGAGATTGGTGCTCAGGGCTTGGCTGTCCTGCTGTCTTTGTCGGTGACCTGGAGCAGAGCACTTAACTCTTTCCATTTCAGCTTTCTATGATCCTTTCCACATTTTTCATCAGCTCAGCAGACATTTATTTGGAAACTACTGCACACAGAGCACAATGCTGGGCATCACAGGGGATTCAAAAGAAATAGGAGATGCAGCTCTTGCCCTCCGGGACAGTATAGTCATACAGAGTGGGCTCTGGATTCAAATAGACTTGGTTTGACTCTTAAATGACTTCAGGGGCTTCCCCAGTGGTGCAGTGGTAAAGAATCAGCCTGTAATGCAGGATATTCAGGTTTGCCCTTGGACTGGGAAGATCCCCTGGAGAAGGAAATGGTAACCCACTCCAGTATTCTTGCCTAGAGAATCCCATGGAGAGAGGAGCCTGGTGGGCTACAGTTGGACACGACTTAGTGACTAAACAACAACAACATCAAAAATGTGACTTCAGATGAGTGAGTTCACTTCACAGTACCTCATTTTCCTCAGCTGTCAAGTAAAGATAATAATAATACCTTCTTCAAAGGCTTGTGTATGCTAACACATATACATACCATGTTCAACACAAAGATTGATTGAATGGAATTAAATAAATGTTAGCCGTTGGTATGCTGATGATGGTGATGATAGTGATAATGGTGGTGGTGATGATTGTATAGTGATAATAATGATTGTGGTGATGATAATGATGATGGTAATGATGATACTAGTGATAACGATCATGATGGTATAATGATGACAGTGATGATGGTGATCAGAGAGGATGATAATGTGCTAGTAATGGTGATGATGATTGTGACCATGAAGCAGACATTGAATTAAGTCCCAACTTGTTAATACTGAATGTATAAAAAATGCTTACATGGTTCAGACAGATCTGGGTTCAGTTCTGAGCTCCACCATGATTTTGGGCTATGTGATCTTGGGTCAGGCTCTTAACCTCTCGGAGGTTTAAAATATTGATAGAATAATGCATAAAATATTGACGATTGTCCCAGCCATATACAGTTGTCTCACATCTGGATGGTAATGTGAGAGAACACCAAGAGGAGGGGCTGGTATCCAATAGATGCTCATTAGATGGTATTTTTTTTTTTTTTGTCCTTTTTCTTTCCTTCCTCGTAGAATTCCTCATTAAATCCCAGGGAGTAGTGTATCCAAAGAAAAGAGTTTGGGGCCTGAAGTCTATTTGCCTTTGCCTTAAGGAGAAATCTTAGAATAGTTTAGGAAAAAATGAGGTTTGTCAAAGGCCCACGGTGCTGACTCAGGGACCCATGGGGAACAGATGCAGCCTGGTCTTCCATGGCCCTGGAACCATGAGCCAGAAGAGGTCTGAAACTAAAGCAAATTCTCCCTGCATCTGTCTCTCCCAGAGTAGCCACAGACCTGGAGGAGAACGCTCTTTCTCCAAAGATTCTTTCTGTGTTTCTATAGTCCCATATGGAAGATGGCACGCTCCCAGCTCCTAACTTTACATGTTCTCACTTGAAACAACCAGCAGAGACTAGCTTCTTCAGTTCCATTCCAGGTTTCTGGAGGAGAGTTTGATTGGTCTGGTCTGGGAGAAGTTTCTTCCACATTCCAATCACCATTGGCTGGGAAGTTTGGAGGGTGGTGGGGAGTTCCAGATAGGATAAATATAGCTCCTAAGGGTTTAGCCAGAGTGTGGAGTGAGAGGTATCTATACAGAAGAAGAACAAACATTGGACCAAGCTGCCCACTCTAGCTTGGCTAAGACATCACACACTTCCCACGATCCAGGCACTGGCCTATGTATTTCACACAGTGTTTTATTATTCAGTCTTGCCAATAGCTCACTGAATTAGGCCCTGCTTTGATCCTCATTCCATACATGGGGAAACTGAGACTCAGATCAATGTGGCAGTGTGCCCCAAGTTGCATGGGTGGAGCTGGCAGAGCCTTCACCCAGCCTCCGTTCATGCTGCAGTCTCCCCTGGGAGCTGCTTTCAGATCGTTCTGCTCTTACTCTCTGAATCTTAGAGGACAGGAGGTTCCATCCCTTGGTGAAGCTCTGACTGCCTGATGATGATTGTCATAAATTTAGAGCACCTGAGTTTTGATCACTCAGCATTAGCTATGCTGGTCATATCCTGTATTCCAGAACTGTGTTGAGAAATGCAATTTGTAGCATCCCAGGTGGAAAATTTCTGATTCTCTCTGACAGAGAATGCCAAGGAGAATTGGTCTCTATCCTGGTGGAAACATAAACATCAATTCTGAGAATGAAAGGGGGGAAATGAGGTCCTGGAAACTGATGGAAAGCTGGCTGTTTGGCATCTTGAAATTAACCAGGACTCTCCCAGTTGCTGGCTCCTTGAGCTCTGACTAAGGTTTTCTGAGACACATTTTTAATCCTCTTGTCATTTCATTTGACCTAGAAAAGAGTATAGATTGTTAGGTGCTCTGGTTGTAGAATTTACACAGAGGGAGAATTGACCTGAAGAGGGCTGATGTGGATTTCGCTCACTGACCACACAGATTTATGTGCAGATGATGGACATGTCCAGGGCATTGGCTGGCACACAGCAGGCACTCAGTACCTGTCTGTTTTCTTCCTTTCTTTTCCCTCAGAGCAAATGTCATGGTTATTTGTTGCTACTGCCAGCTGGCAGAGGGCACTATCAATACAATTGATACCAACTGAGGAGAGGCCATTCTAGGAAGGAGGAAGCGGTACAGTATAGTGGAATGCACTGCATGGGAAACACTCAATATATTGTTAATGTCTCCAGGTATGCATTCTACCAGATATTCAGCAGCCAGGTTTTAAACATCTTCTTGTACCTGACCCTGGTCTAGATGCTAATAAGGATGAAATAAACCAAATTATTCTCTTCCTCCACCAGGCATAGTGAAGCAGAGCCTACCATTTATAAGATTAAGAGAGACAAGAATAATAAAAGCTGTAGAATGATAGCTATCATTTATTAAGGACTTAGCATGTGCCCAACATTGTGCTAAATGCTTTTCATGTGTTATCTCACTCCAGAAAGTAGGCATTTTGCAGAAGAGGAAACTGTGGCTTAGAAAAAGAGGCTAAGTAAATACATTTTGAATGGCAAAATGAGGATTTAAACACAGATAAATGCAACTTCAAAGTCCATGTGTTTAACTTTTTAAAAAAATATTTATTTGGCTGTGCCAGACCTTAGTTGCAGCCTGCAGGATCTTTGATCTTCCTTGTGGCATCTGGAATCTAGTTTCGTGACCAGGGATTGAACCTAGGTCCCCTGCACTGGAAGCACAGAGTCTTAGCTACTGGACATACCAGGATATTTCCCATGTGACTGGAAGGTAGTTTAGTCAGTGAAGAGCTGAGCTGTGGGGAATAATGAGAGTGACTATTCTGTCATCTTGGTATTTCAAATACCCTGTAGGCATGTGGTATTAAGGTTAAATTATGTGCCTCTTGGCAAGCTGATTGAAGTTGCTGTGAGGTGGTCTCAGACCTGTAAGAGCATGTATGAAGCAAGGAAGTGAGGATATATACACAAACATTGTTATACACACACACACACACACCTTTTTTAGGTCCCTCAGAGGAAGAGGAACAAGGGTGGATGCTTAAAGAGAAAGATGGTCTTATGTACTCCCCTCCCCCAATAAACGCAATTCTGATGCATCCCATGCCCAATATTTGCACATGAATTGAATAGTTAAAAGCCCAAATAATGCTTCACATTCATTGAGTTATTAGTTATCCACCTCTCTATTTATACTGTTTTTTCCCCCAGATATTCAAGGTGGCTTACAAAGATGCAAAAATGTAGCAGAATAAAGGAAAAGAAAAGTAAGATAAATAAGACAATGGAGGGAAACAACCCATAAAGATAATTTGGGTTCTGTAATGAGATTAATGCATGAATTATAAGGCAAGTAGTGTATAAGCTTCCTGCAGCCAGTGCAAAGAAGGAAACGTGTCAGTTACAGAATGCATACAATTCATAAAGCAAGAAAATCTAGTGGCTCAGGAGAGATACTTCCAATATTGATTCTAAGATCACAAGACTTTTTTTTCTCCTGGAGCCTCATAGAAAAGACTGTGTATAAAGTAATGAACAATATCATCAATAATATTCTCATGGTAAACGTGATTTTATTCAACTGTTTCATATTATGTCCTACTAAAATACAATTAGAAAAGTAAAAGGATCCTAGAGAGAAGAGGCAGTATGATAAAATGGAAGTAGTCTGCTCATGGTTACTTAGGATGCTGTTAGGGTCATGCTGTTAGGGACATAAAGAAGATAATCATGTGTGAACATCTAGGTCAGGGTAGGAAAGAAGGTTTAATTGTGCATGGCCCTCCCAATCAATTAGTAGTGATTTTCTTCAGTCAGTGGGATGAGAAGCATTTGAATCTATGTTTGGTCTGGGGTGGAGGGCTTCCCTGGTGGCTCAGAGGGTAAAGCGTCTGCCTGCAATGCAGGAGACCTGGGTTCAATCCCTGGGTCAGGAAGATCCCCTAGAGAAGGAAATGGTAACCCACTCCAGTACTCTTGCCTGGAAAATCCCATGGACAGAGAAACCTGGTTGGTTACAGTCCATGGGATCTCAAAGAGTCTGACATGACTGAGCGACTTCACTTTCACTTTCTGGGGGTGGAATTCTACTATAATTGATTAGTGATGTCTGCTGTGAGAGGCTTAATTTATGCTAGGCACTTGTTTGTTGTTGGCATTTATGCTAGGACTGTTGTTGGTGCTTGTGAAGGATCCTAGCTCTGGAGGAGGTCATAGGTCACTTTAAGCGCCACAGCTCCTTGCTTCTTTATTTATTTATTTATTTTTTAAATTATTTATTTTTATTTTTTTTTGGTAGTTAATTTATTTTTTATTGGAGGCAAATTATTTTACAATATTATATTGGTTGGTTTTGCCATACATTGACATGAATTCGCCCCGGGTTTACATAAGTTCCCCCTCCTGAACCCCCCTCCCACCTCCCTCCTCCCTTTATCCTCCCTCTGGGTCATCCCCGCATGCCAGCCCCGAGCATCCTATATCATGCATTGACCCTGAACTAGTGATTCGTTTCACATATGACAACATACGTGTTTCAATGCCATTCTCCCAAATCATCCCACCCTCACCCTCTCCCATAGAGTCCCAAAGATTGTTCTATACATCTGTGTCTCTTTTGCTGTCTCGTATACAGGGTTATCATTTGATTTTTCTAAATTCCATATATATGCGTTAGTATACTGTATTGGTGTTTTTCTTTCTGGCTTACTTCACTCTGTATAATAGGCTCCAGTTTCATCCACCTCATTAGAACTGATTCAAATGTATTCTTTTTAATGGCTGAATAATACTCCATTGTGTATATGTACCAAAGCTTTCTTATCCATTCGTCTGCAGATGGACATCTAGGTTGCTTCCATGTCCTGGCTATTATAAACAGTGCTGCAATGAACATTGGAGTACATGTGTCTCTTTCAATTCTGGTTTCCTCGGTGTGTATGCCCAGGAGTGTGATTGCTAGATCATATGGCAGTTCTATTTCCAGTTTTTTGAGGAATCTCCACACTGTTCTCCATAGTGGCTGTACTAGTTTGCATTCCCACCAACAGTGTAAGAGGGTTCCTTTCTCTCCACATCCTCTCCAGCATTTATTGCATGTAGACTTTTGGATAGCAGCCATTCTGACTGGTGTGAAATGGTATCTCATTGTGGTTTTGATTTGCATCTCTCTGATTATGAGGGATGTTGAGCATTTTTTCATGTGTTTGTTAGCCATCTTTATGTCTTCTTTGGAGAAATGTCTGTTTAGTTCTTTGGCCCATTTTTTGATTGGGTCATTTATTTTTCTGGAATTGAGCTGCAGGAGCTGCTTGTATATTTTGGAGATTAATCCTTTATCCGTTGCTTCATTTGCTATTATTTTCTCCCATTCTGAAGTCTGTCTTTTCACCTTACTTATAGTTTCCTTTGCTGTGCAGAAGCTTTTGATTTTAATTAGGTCCCATTTGTTTATTTTTGCTTTTATTTCCAATATTCTGGGAGGTGGGTCATGGAGGA
The DNA here is from genome assembly GCF_049115385.1 of Moschus berezovskii. NCBI lineage: Eukaryota > Metazoa > Chordata > Mammalia > Artiodactyla > Moschidae > Moschus > Moschus berezovskii. Next base: position 59,788,335 of record NC_142478.1, on the reverse strand, counting down.
TCCTGCTGTGATTTATGTCGGAGAGTGTTTTGCCTACATTCTCCTCTAGGAGTTTTATAGTTTCTGGTCTTACATTTAGCTCTCTAATCCATTTTGAATTTATTTTTGTGTATGGTGTTAGGAAGTGTTCTAGTTTCATTCTTTTACAGGTGGCTGACCAGTTTTCCCAGCACCACTTGTTAAAGAGACTGTCTTTTCTCCATTTTATATTCTTGCCTCCTTTGTCAAAGATGAGGTGTCCATAGGTGCGTGGATTTATCTCTGGGCTTTCTATTTTGTTCCATTGATCTGTATTTCTGTCTTTATGCCAGTACCATACTGTCTTGATGATTGTGGCTTTGTAGTAGAGCCTGAAGTCCAGCAGGTTAATTCCCCCAGTTCCATTTTTCTTCCTCAAGATTGCTTTGGCTATTTGAGGTTTTTTGTATTTCCATATAAATTGTGAGATTATTTGTTCTAGTTCTGTGAAAAATATCGTTGGTAGCTTGATAGGGATTGCATTGAATGTATAAATTACTTTGGGTAGTATACTCATTTTTACAATATTTATTCTTCCAATCCATGAACATGGTCTATTTCTCCATCTACTAGTGTCCTCTTTGATTGCTTTCAGTAGTGTTTTATAGTTTTCTATGTACAAGTCTTTTGTTTCCTTAGGTAGATATATTCCTAAGTATTTAATTCTTTTCGTTGCAACAGTGAATGGAATAGTTTCCTTAATTTCTATTTCTATTTTCTCATTATTAGTGTATAGGAATGCAAGGGACTTCTGTGTGTTGATTTTATATCCTGCAACGTTACTGTAATCATTGATTAGCTCTAGTAGTTTTCTGGTAGAGTCTCTAGGGTTTTCTGTGTAGAGGATCATGTCATCAGCGAACAGTGAAAGTTTTACTTCTTCTTTTCCAATTTGGATTCCTTTTATGTCTTTTTCTGCTCTGATTGCTGTGGCCAAAACTTCCAGAACTATGTTGAATAGTAGTGGTGAGAGTGGGCACCCTTGTCTTGTTCCTGACTTTAGGGGAAATGCTTTCAGTTTTTCACCATTGAGGATAATGTTTGCTGTGGGTTTGTCATATATAGCTTTTATTATGTTGAGGTATGGCCCATCTATTCCCACTTTCTGGAGGGTTTTTATCATAAATGGATGTTGAATTTTGTCGAACGCTTTCTCTGCATCTATTGAGATAATCATATGATTTTTATTTTTCAGTTTGTTAATGTGGTGTATTACGTTGATTGATTTGCGGATATTGAAGAATCCTTGCATTCCTGGGATAAAGCCCACTTGGTCATGATGTATGATCTTCTTAATATGTTGTTGGATTCTGATTGCTAGAATTTTGTTAAGGATTTTTGCATCTATGTTCATCAGTGATATTGGCCTGTAGTTTTCTTTTTTTGTGGGGTCTTTACCAGGTTTTGGGATTAGGGTGATGGTGGCCTCATAGAATGAGTTTGGAAGTTTCCCTTCCTCAGCAATTTTCTGGAAGAGTTTGAGTAGAATAGGTGTTAGCTCTTCTCTAAATTTTTGGTAGAATTCGGCTGTGAAGCCGTCTGGACCTGGGCTTTTGTTTGCTGGAAGATTCTTGATTACAGCCTCTAGTTCTGTGCTTGTGATGGGTCTGTTCAGATTTTCTATTTCTTCCTGGTTCAGTTTTGGAAAGTTGTACTTTTCTAGAAATTTGTCCATTTCTTCCAGGTTATTCATTTTATTGCCATATAATTGCTGATAGTATTCTCTAATAATCCTTTGTATTTCTGTGTTGTCAGTTGTGATCTCTCCATTTTCATTTCTAATTTTATTGATTTTGTTCTTCTCCCTTTGTTTCTTGATAAGTCTGGCTAGTGGTTTGTCAATTTTATTTACCTTCTCAAAGAACCAGCTTTTGGCTTTGTTGATTTTTGCTATGGTCTCTTTTGTTTCTTTTGCATTTATCTCTGCCCTAATTTTTACAATTTCTTTCCTTCTACTGACCCTGGGGTTCTTCATTTCTTCCTTTTCTAGTTGCTTTAGATGTAGAGTTAGGTTATTTAGTTGACTTTTTTCTTGTTTCTTGATGTGTGCCTGTATTGCTATGAACTTCCCCCTTAGCACTGCTTTTACAGTGTCCCAGAGGTTTTGGGTTGTTGTGTTTTCATTTTCATTCATTTCTATGCATATTTTGATTTCTCTTTTGATTTCTTCTATGATTTGTTCATTATTCAGCAGCGTGTTGTTCAGCCTCCATATGTTGGCATTTTTAATAGTTTTTCTCCCGTAATTGAGATCTAATCTTACTGCATTGTGGTCAGGAAAGATGCATGGAATGATTTCAACTTTTTTGAATTTACCAAGGCTAGATTTATGGCCCAGGATGTGATCTATCCTGGAAAAGGTTCCGTGTGCACTTGAGAAAAAGGTGAAATTCATTGTTTTGGGGTGAAATGTCCTATAGATATCTATTAGGTCTAACTGGTCTATTGTATCATTTAAAGTTTGTGTTTCCTTGTTAATTTTCTGTTTAGTTGATCTATCCATAGATGTAAGTGGGGTATTAAAATCTCCCACTATTATTGCATTATTGTTAATTTCCCCTTTCATATTTGTTAGTAATTGTCTTACATATTGCAGTGCTCCTATGTTGGGTGCATAAATATTTATAATTGTTATATCTTCATCTTGGATTGATCCTTTGATCATTATGTAGTTTCCTTCTTTGTCTCTTTTCACAGCCTTTGTTTTAAAGTCTATTTTATCTGATATGAATATTGCTACTCCTGCTTTCTTTTGGTCTCTATTTGCATGGAATATCTTTTTCCAGCCCTTTACTTTCAGTCTGTATGTGTCCCTCATTTTGAGGTGGGTCTCTTGCAGACAACATATATGGGGGTCTTGTTTTTGTATCCATTCAACCAGCCTTTGTCTTTTGGTTGGGGCATTCAACCCATTTACGTTTAAGGTAATTATTGATAAGTACGATCCCGTAGCCATTTTCTTTATTGCCTTGGGTTCGAGTTTATACACCCTTTCTGTGTTTCCTGTCTAGAAAAGATCCTTTAGGATTTGTTGGAGAGCTGGTTTGGTAATGCTGAATTCTCTCAGCTTTTGCTTGTCTGTAAAGCTTTTGATTTCTCCTTCATATCTGAATGAGATCCTTGCTGGGTACAGTAGTCTGGGCTGTAGGGTATTTTCTTTCATCACTTTAAGTATGTCTTGCCATTCCCTCCTGGCCTGAAGAGTTTCTGTTGAAAGATCGGCTGTTATCCTTATGGGAATCCCCTTGTGTGTTATTTGCTGTTTTTCCCTTGCTGCTTTTAATATTTGTTCTTTGTGTTTGATCTTTGTTAATTTGATTAATATGTGTCTTGGAGTATTTCGCCTTGGGTTTATCCTGTTGGGGACTCTCTGGGTTTCTTGGACTTGGGTGATTATTTCTTTCCCTATTTTAGGGAAGTTTTCAACTATTATCTCCTCAAGTATTCTTTCATGGTCTTTCTTTTTGTCTTCTTCTTCTGGGACTCCTATGATTTGAATGTTGGAGAGTTTAACATTGTCCCAGAGGTCTCTAATATTGTTCTCATTTCTTTTAATTTGTTTTTCTTTTTTCCTCTCTGTTTCATTTATTTCTACAATTCTATCTTCTAGCTCGCTTATCCTGTCTTCTGCCTCTGTTATTCTACTGTTTGTTCCCTCCAGAGTGTTTCTGATCTCATCAATTGCATTATTCATTGTATATTGACTCTTTTTTATTTCCTCTAAGTCCTTCTTAAACCTTTCTTCCATCTTCTCAATCCTTTTCTCCAGGTTATTTATCTGTAACTCCATTTTGCTTTCAAGATTTTGAATCATTTTCACCACCAAAATTCGAAATTCTTTATCAAGTAGATTCCCTATATCTTCCTCTTTTGTTTGTGGTGGTGGGCATTTATCTTGTTCCTTTACTTGCTGGGTATTTCTCTGCCTCTTCATCTTGCTTATAATGCTTTGCTTGGGGTGGCCTTTCCCTCTTCTGGCCGTTTGTGGAGATCTCTTTATTATGTAGTTTCCTCTCTGTGTATGGGGTTGGACAGGTGACTTGTCAAAGTTCCCTGGTTATGGAAGCTTGTGTCGGTGTTCTGGTGGGTGCAGCTGGATTTGTTCTCTCTGGAGTGCAATGAAGTGTCCAGTAATGAGTTATGAGATGTCAGTGGGTTTGGAGTGACTTTGGGCAGCCTGTATATTGAAGCTCAGGGCTAGTTTCCTGTGTTACTGGAGAATTTGCGTGGTATGTCTTGCTCTGGAACTTGTTGACCCTTGGGTGGTGCTTGGTTTTAGTGTAGGTATGGAGACGTTTGATGAGCTCCTATCGATTAATGTTCCCTGGAGTCAGGAGTTCTCTGGTGTTCTCAGGATTCGGCCTTAAGCCTGTTGCCTCTGGTTTTTGGTCTTATTCTTGGAGTAGCCTCTAGACGTCTCTATCTGTCATTTCCAAGGTGGTTCCCTCTGTTTTAGCTTCTGTTTGCTGGTCTCTTCAGTGTCTAATTTCCACCCTGATACTAGGGGGTGGGTGGACACTTTTTAAGGCTCAGTTGTTCAGTCCTGTTCTGGGAAGGGAGGAACGCTGCAGTCGAATATCTCTGGTGTCTGTGGGGAGTGCTCGCAGCGTCTCGGCCACACTGGGTTTGCCCCCGCTCACAGCACGTATGCTGTCCCAGTCTATACTGCACAGGCTCTAGGTTGCTCTGCCGGGAACGGTCTGAGGCTGGTGCCAGGTTGTATGCACTTCCCAGGTCTGAGCGGCTCAAGTTCAGGTTCTCAGGTACTCCACAAGGGCGCAGACTTGGTTGGGCCTGCGTTTTGTGCCTTCCCCGGTCCGAGCAGCTCAGGGGACCAGGTGTTTGGCGAGCACGGTCTCTGCAACTTATCGCCTCCCCAGTCCCCGCCACTCAGTTTTCTGTGTGTACAACCGGCGCACCTTCTCAGGGGTATATCGACCGGCCCGAGCCCAAGAAGTCCTGAATAGCAACAAGCCTGTCTGCAGTTTGTATCAGATGCCTTTCTGGGGCCGCGGTTGCCCGCTCCGGCTCTGGCTGCGCTCCCTGCCTATCTCGGCGGGGGATGGGGGATGGGCCAGCCGCAGCCGGCTCACTCTGCTCAGTCCTTTATTCTGTGAGCAGGGCTGGCCGAGTCTTAGGTTAGAGCTTTCCGCCTTTTTGTGGGGAAGCTATCCCAGTCTGCTTTGCTCTCCCCAGTTCTCTCAAATTGTTCTCGCGGCATTCAAGCCCAGTCCTCTCTCTAAGCAGTTCAGCCGGCTCCTCCCTGCCCAGCCCCCGCTTGCTAATGGCGTATGCAGGCATCTGCGCTGCTTCTCCGCTGGGAGTTACCATTTGGCGGGTAATCTGTGGGTTTTTAAAAAATCTTAAAAAAAAAAAGAGGGTTATGTGGCCCTCTGAGCTTCCAAGGCTCGCCACAGATTCGCCAGTGAGAGTGTTTCCTGGTGTTTGGAAAGCTCTCTCTTTTTAAAGCCTCCCTTCCTGGGACGGAACTCCGTCCTTACTTCTTTTGTCTCGCTTTTTATCTTTTATGTTTTTTCCTACCTCCTTTCGAAGACAATGGGCTGCTTTTCTGGGTGCCTGACGTCCTCTGCCAGCATTCAGAAGTTGTTTTGTGGACTTTACTCCGCGTTCAAATGTTCTTTTGATGAATTTGTGGGGGAGAGAGTGGTCTTGCCGTCCTATTCCTCCGCCATCTTGTTCCTTGTAAGTCTTCAAACAGGTAAAGAATTTCTATCTCCTTTTTACAGATGAGGCAACTGAGATCCATAGAGGTAAGATGACTTGTACAATATCAACTTAGTGAAGAGGTGGGTCTGGCTCCTGTCTCAATGCTTTTTCACTAAGAACTGACTCTTCACAGGTTCTCGAGGCTGCCAGCTTTACGAAGCCGGGTCTCCAAGTGCGAGGCTCCCCCTGCTGAATGCTCGCAGGGAACAGGCTGGCCTCTAAAGCCCCCAGCTCCTTGCTTCTTAAGGGTTTTATTTCTAATACTTATGCAGATAGGTATCTCTAAATTTGATATTCTTCCTAAATTAGCCAAATATAGTGTCCCCTGAAGCACTAAAGAAGAGTCAGTAAAAAAATCCATGTGTCTACATCCCATTTTGCCTTCAATCATTTGGGGCTATGAGAGAAATCTCAAGCCTCTGAACTTCATCTTTTCACAACACAGAGCTGGGAGAAGGGTGGTCTGCAGAGTCCTTTGGGAAAGGGAAGTAGCTTGAGGAGAGCTGGCTTTTTTTGAGTGTTTCAGAAGCTCTGATAACTCCAAACTGGGAGAAGTTCTTCATTTTCCAGAGTTTTCATCCCAGCCACTGAGAATTCTTGTTGTAGGGTCTGCTTCTGGAATCCTTCACCATTAGGTTACCAGAACTGTGCAGTCATCATGACTGACAGGAAGGTCCCCCGCCTTTCTTAAATCATTTCCCACAACAGCAACCAGGAAAGAAAACCATGCTACTCAACTATCAAAAGCTCGCAGAAAGGAATGCAGAATCATTGGTATACATTTTTTTTTTATCCCTTTCTATTCCATTCCATTCCACTGTATTCTATTCATTCTTAATAACTATTTCCTGAGCATCTACCATATGCCCAGGTATTAATATTTCTTGAAGATATAAATATCTTCTCTAACCCCCAGGTACTCAAAGCCTAATGGGTTAGACAGACATGCATATGATTCCAGTGCAGAATGACAGGTGCTATAATAAGGGAAACACACAATAATAATTCAAAACACAAAGGGAAGAATAATGAAAAATAATAATACTAGTCATTTACTGAACACCACTTCTATATCCCAGACACTGTGGAGTGATTATACGCATTAGCTTATTGAGTGTTTATAACTATCTGTGAGATAGCTAGGCATTATTATTACAATTACACAGATGAAGAAATTGGCTTATGGTTCATTTCAGTTCAGTTGTTCAGTCATGTCCAACTCTTTGCGGCCCCGTGGACTGCAGCACACCAGGCTTCCCTGTCCTTCACCAACCCTCAGAGCTTGTTCAAACTCATGTGCATCGAGTCGGTGATGCCATCCAACCATCTCGTCCTCTGTCATCCTCTTCTCCTCCTGCCTTCAATCTTTGCCAGCATCAAGGTCTTTTGCAATGAGTCAGTTCTTTGCATCAGGTGGCCAAAGTATGGTTGGAGGTGCCCAAGAGCTAGGATTTGAAGACAAAGTATCTTTAGATACTGCAGTGGAGCAGGCATAGGATAACCACTGTAGATATTCTTGTTCACAAAGGGGAAGATGCCATGAAATGCTAGAGTCACTGCTTAGTAGCAATTCTGAAATCCAGCTGGGCACAGATTGGGAGTTCCTTGATTCAGCCTCAAGGCCTGGGAATAATTATCCATGGCTCTTAACTCCAAATTCTAGACTCCTGGTTCTACCCTCTGATTCATCCTTTTTATATAAAAAGTAGTATGCATATATACTAAATAGTTTTATCACTCTGCCTTCTGCTTGCAGAAATTTAATGATCTGAATATTTCTTTTCACTTTGTACCTTTCTGTCCCTTTCATCTCAATGTCATACCTGTTTCTTCAAGTATACAGTCCTCTTAAAACTTTGTATGTCTCCATGTACTCCAATGGTCATCGCAGCACTGTTTATAATAGCGAGGACGTGGAAGCAACCTAGATTTCCATCTGCAGACGAATGGATAAGAAAGCTTTGGTACATATACACAATGGAGTATTACTCAGCCATTAAAAATAATACATTTGAATCAGTTCTAATGAGGTGGATGAAACTGGAGCCTATTATACAGAGTGAAGTAAGCCAGAAAGAAAAACACCTATACTAACTCATATATATGGAATTTAGAAAGATGGTAATGATAACCCTGTATACGAGACAGCAAAAGAGACACAGGCGTATAGAACAGTCTTTTGGACTCTGTGGGAGAGGGCGAGGGTGGCATGATTGGGAGAATGGCATTGAAACATGTATATTATCTTATGTGAAACAAATCACCAGTCCAGGTTCGATGCATGATACAGGATGCTCAGGGCTGGTGCAAGGGGATGACCCAGAGGGAGGATAAAGGGAGGAGGGAGGTGGGAGGGGGTTCAGGAAGGGAAACTCATGTACACCCGGGGCGGATTCATGTCAATGTGTGGCAAAACCAACCAATATAATATAGTAAAATAATTAGCCTCCAATAAATAAAAAAACAAACACTTTGTGTGTCTCCACTGAATCTCATCTAGTTTAACCTCCTAGCCCAGGTGCAAACTACTGGGCTATACCACAAAGTAAGCAAATTTTCCTGGAAAAGCAAAGGTGTCTGGGAACCTCAGAGAAAGATGAGAACATTATTCTGTCCCTCTATGATATCCAGAGCGTGCCTTGCCTACCTGACCTTCTCTGGCCCAGCTCATTTCTTTTTGCCCTACAAAACTCAGATCTACCTCTTTCCTGACCCTTCATGCTCTTCTTCACCCCCAGGTAGTTGAGGGGCCCTTTCTCTGGGCTCTCAGAGACCCTGTGCTTACTTCTCTTATAATACCTATCACAGTACATTATTGCCTCAGATCCTTTCTGTAGAAATCCAGGATTGAAATAAATAACTGTCACTACATGGTATCATAATTGTGTATTACTTATCTGTATAATCGTATATGACCCATAGACTCGGTTGTGTCTTTTCATCTTTGTTCATGGCACCTGGGGAGAAAGAAAGGGCCTGGGTTTCTGTTGGTTAAACTAACAAGTTTCTGTCTATCTCTGGATACTTGGAAGGAAAGCTATGACAAACATGCTTAGATAGAACTGTGTACATGGTCAGTCATGTCCAACTCTTGGTGACCCCATGGACTGTAGCCCACCAGGCTCCACTGTCCACGGAATTTCCCAGGCAAGAATACTGGAGTAGATTGCCATTTCCTTCTCCAGGGGATCTTCCTGGCCCAGGGATCAAACCCATCTCTCTAGCATCTGCTGCACTGGCAGGCAGATTCTCCACCATTGGTGCCACCTAGGAAGCCTAGACAAACCTAGGTAGTGTATTAAAAAGCAGAGACATCATTTTGCTTCACTTCATCTGGCATGCTGAAGTCCATGGGGTCACAATGAGTCAGACACAACTTAGTGACTGAACAACAACATCTCTGGACATCTTGTAGTATAAGAACGAACACATGTTTGTCCCCTTTTCTTGCAGCCAGACACACTCTGAGCTGAAACAGAAGCGTGCTGTTTTTCTTTTGTATATGTGATTAGTAAATGTTCACCATAGGGGGAAAAAACCTCATAGCCGTGTGAAAAAAAAAAGAACACCTAGACAAAACTGATTGTCATTGAGACAGAGGAACACCTGGGGTAACAGGCAAATATGGCCTTGGAGTAAGGAATGAAGCAGGGCAAAGGCTAATAGAGTTTTGCCAAGAGAACGCACTGGTCATAGCAAACACCTTCTTTCAATAACACAAGAGAAGACTCTACACATGGACATCACCAGGTGGTCAACACCGAAATCAGATTGATTATATTCTTTGCAGCCAAAGATGGAGAAGCTCTATACAGTTAGCAAAAAAAAGACCGGGAGCTGACTGTGGCTCAGATCATGAACTGCTTATTGCCAAATTCAGACTTAAATTGAAGAAAGTAGGGAAAACCACTAGACCATTCAGATATGACCTAAATCAAATCCCTTATGACTATACAGTGGAAGTGAGAAATAGATTAAGGAACTAAATCTGATAGATAGAGTGCCTGATGAACTATGGACGGAGGTTCACGACATTGTACAGGAGATAGGGACCAAGACCATCCCCATGGAAAAGAAATGCAAAAAAGCAAAATGGCTGTCTGAGGAGGCCTTACAAATAGCTGTGAAAAGAAGAGAAGTGAAAAGCAAAGGAGAAAGAGAAAGATATAAGCATCTGAATGCAGAGTTCCAACGAATAGAAAGGAGAGATAAGAAAGCCTTCCTCAGCAATTAATGCAAAGAAATAGAGGAAAACAACAGAATAGGGAAGACTAGAGATCTCTTCAAGAAAGTTAGAGATACCAAGGGAACATTTCATACAAAGATGGGCTTGATTAAGGACAGAAATGGTATGGACCTAACAGAAGCAGAAGATATTAAGAAGTGGCAAGAATACACAGAAGAACTGTATAAAACAGATCTTCACGACCCAGATAATCACGATGGTGTGATCACTCACCTAGAGCCAGACATCCTGGAATGTGAAGTCAAGTGGGCCTTAGAAAGCATCACTACGAACAAAGCTAGCGGAGGTGATGGAATTCCAGTTGAGCTCTTTCAAATCTTGAAAGATGATGCTGTGGAAGTGCTGCACTCAACATGCCAGCAAATTTGGAAAACTCAGCAGTGGCCACAGGACTGGAAAAGGTCAGTTTCCCAATCCCAAAGAAAGGCAATGCCAAAGAATGCTCAAACTACCGCACAATTGCACTCATCTCACATGCTAGTAAAGTCATGCTCAAAATTCTCCAAGCCAGGCTTCGGCAATACGTGAACTGTGAACTTCCAGCTGTTCAAGCTGGTTTTAGAAAAGGCAGAGGCACCAGAGATCAAATTGCCAACATCCGCTGGATCATGGAGAAAGCGAGAGAGTTCCAGAAAAACATCTATTTTTGCTTTATTGACTATACCAAAGCCTTTGACTGTGTGGATCACAATAAACTGTGGAAAGTTCTGAAAGAGATGGGAATACCAGACCATCTGACCTGCCTCTTGAGAAACCTATATGAAGGTCAGGAAGCAACAGTTAGAACTGGACATGGAACAATGGACTGGTTCCAAATAGGAAAAGGAGTACGTCAAGGCTGTATATTGTCATCCTCCTTATTTAACTTATATTCAGAGTACATCATGAGAAACGCTGGGCTGGAAGAAGCACAAGCTGGAATCAAGATTGCCGGGAGAAATATCAATAACCTCAGATATTCAGATGACACCACCCTTATGGCAGAAAGTGAAGAAGAACTAAAAAGCCTCTTGATGAAAGTGAAAGAGGAGAGTGAAAAAGTTGGCTTGAAGCTCAACATTCAGAAAACTAAGATCATGGCATCTGGTCCCACCACTTCATGGGAAATAAATGGGGAAACAGTGGAAACAGTGTCAGACTTTATTTTTTTGGGCTCCAAAATCACTGCAGATGCTGATTGCAGCCATGAAATTAAAAGACGCTTACTCCTTGGAAGGAAAGTAATGACCAACCTAGATAACATATTAAAAAGCAGAGACATTACTTTGTCAACAAAGGTCCATCTAGTCAAGGCTATGGTTTTTCCAGTGGTCATGTATGAATGTGAGAGTTGGACTGTGAAGAAAGCTGAGTGCCGAAGAATTGATGCTTCTGAACTGTGGTGCTGGAGAAGACTCTTGAGAGTCCCTTGAACTGCAAGGAGATCCAACCAGTCCATTCTAAAGGAGATCAATCCTGGGTGTTCATTGGAAGGACTGATGCTAAAGCTGAAACTCCAATACTTTGGCCACTTCATGTGAAGAGTTGACTCATTGGAAAAGACTCTGATGCTGGGAGGGATTGGGGGCAGGAGGGTAAGGGGATAACAGAGGATGAGATGGCTGAATGGCATCGGTGGAATAATTAAATAAGATGATGTGAGGATCAAATGCTTGGCCTGTAGTGAGGATACAATAAATATTTGCTCTTATTATTAGCAACTGATGTGTGTCTGATAATGAGATAAATGCTATAGGACAGGTCCTTGAACAGAGGCTTCTGCTGGGAGACTCTCCCCACCATAACGTCTTCTTTGATGTTCATAATACCCACTAAAGGCTCAGAGAACTCCTGGAGTAGACTTGTTATCTTTTTAGATATGTAACACATTAAAAGCTTGAAGAAATAATGTTGGTAAGATGATCTACATCCTTCTCAAAATAGCAGCAACATCACTTGGAAGTTTGTTTGAAATGCAGAGTCACAGGCCCTATGCAAGACCTGCAGAATCAGTATCTACAGACTCAAAAGATCTCCAGGGAATTCATGTGCATATTACAGCATGAGAAGCCCTAGATTAGAAAACATAACTGTGAGGGGTACATGAGGCTATGAGCCAGAAAGCGTCAAGATCTCACTTTGGCAGGTGGGTTCTTTACCTCTAGTGCCACCTGGGAAACTCCTTACCAGAAACCAGTGAGGTGTAAAGTGAGAAATGAAGCCTAGACTCTTTGCTGCAGATTGTGAATGTCATAGGGATATAGAGATGGGAAAAGCAGTATGTAGCTTGCAAAAATCTAGGCATGCTTCCTGGAGGAGGTGAACTAAAGCTGTAAATCAGAGGACAGGGATGGGGAGAAGGGGTAGAGAAAGTGTACTGTGAATTTGAAGAGGAATTCAAGGAAAGACTCTTCTGGTTCAGTGTAGACTCTTAACATTGGAGAGATTCACCCTGGCCTCAGGAGAGGTCTTCTTCCCTTTAGAGGAAGCCTCTGTTCTGTCCTCTCAACTAGTCAACTAACTTACGTGCCTGCAAGCCCACCAGGCTCCTCTGTTCGTGGGATTTTTCCTGGTAAGAATACTGGAATGGGTTGCCATTTCCTCCTCCAGGGGATCTTCCCAACCCAGGGATCGAACCCACGTCTCCTGCATCTCCTGGGTTGCAGGTGTATTCTTTACCGCTGAGCCACCCAGCTAACTTAGGACCTTCCTAAACTGACCCTTCGTAGAGACCCTTAAACCCATGTCCTGGAGCTACAAAACTCAGAGCTCCAGAGCCTCCACTTTGCTTAGAGCACAAAACTCTTTTTGGTGCCTAGACATCCCTGCTCCTGGTCTGATCCTCTTTCTCCAGGTCCCTACTGTCATGGCACCGGTGTGTGCCTTTCATCTTAACAACATTTAGCCTTTACTGAGCATTTGCTATGTGCTGGCACTTCTCACATATTATCTCTGATCTGTACAGTCACCCTATATATCTTATTTATTCATGAGTGCAGCTCAGCTTTTAAGTTTCCCAGTCCCTCTGACCAATGCAAAGAAATTGGGACAAAGTCCCTTCCTTTGGGGCATCTCCATCTATCTTAGCAACGCTGATGTCCTTGTTCTTCTGAGCTCTCCAGGGCACTGTCCCCTTCTAACACTGTTTCAGGCTCAGCAGTGATGAAACTTAGGATTGACTTGTCCTGGTGCTTCTTATTATCTGTGACCTCATCGATTCTCCATTCTAGGTAAAAGAATAGTGGATTTTTAGAAGCCTCCGAAAGGTCATTAATTTGCATCAGTTTAGTAGGTACTGGGTACTTAAAATCCCTTTAAAGGATTATTTGCAATAGCTGTTTTCATTAGCGTGCTGGATTTAGGTTTCTGTTAAATAATGCCCTGGATTGTGAGCTGGAGGAAGAGTTTATTGTCTATGGGAAATGCGTTAATCAAGAGTACTGGTGCAGAGAGAGTTGGATTAAGAAGCAGGTAATCAGGGCAGTGGTCCAGTTTCAAGAGGGGCTAAAAAAAAATCACTGCAAATAGAATAAGATGGAGAAAATTATGTTGGCCAGAACATCTCTCAAAAAGATTCCAGTGGTTGGAAGGAACATTTGGCTGAGTTGCTTTTATGAGGATCAGAGACACGCTACCATGACAGTAGAAACTCAATTGTCTTCTAGGTGAGTGGGGTCTCATTACCTGAGGGCTAAATAAGCTGCGGGCTAGAGCTGGGTTCCCTGAGTGATAGAGGAGAGGCTTCAAGGATGTAGGTAGGGATTTTTATAAACCTATTAGGTTTGTTCATTCATTCATGTATTTGTTGCATTAATCAGTCATTCAATCTCATGCTCAGTAAGTATTTATCCAGCTCCTACTTTGTGTCATGTATCTTTCTAGATGCTGGAGATGAAACAAAGGCCATAACAGACAAGATTTCCATTCCTCAGGAACATCCTAGTGGGGGTATGGGCAGAGGATAAACAAATAAATGAACAGGTTAATTTCAGCTTGCACTAAGGGGTAGGTCGCCTTTGAGGTGAGTCCCTGGGCCAGTCAGGTCCTCTATCCTGGGAAACTGAACTAGAGACATAGGCAATGTTGGTCAGTTAGTAGCTTCAAGAAAAAAAAAGTTTCATCCCTCCCCTGCGTAGTCTGCCATTTGTTGTTTAGTTGCTAAGTCATGCCCGATACTTTTGTGACCCATGGACTATAGCTCATGAGGCTTCTCTGTCCATGGGATTTTCCAGGCAAGAATACTGGAGTGGGTTACCATTTCCTTCTCCAGGGAATCTTCCTGACTCAGGATCAAACCCACATCTCTTGCTTAACAGAGATTCTTTACCACTGAACCACCTAGCAAGCTTCACAGTTTATTCTATTCCAAGTATAAAGTATATTCTATTCCAAGTATAAAGTATATTCCAAGTATAAAGTATATTCTATTCCAAGTATAAGTGAAGTTTATTCTATTCCAAGTATAAACCAATAAAACTGTTAAGAGACAAAATGGTTCTACATAAAAATCTGGATCTCCCATTTCTTTGGGAAAGTCAACCAACCCTATATCAACACAACTATCTCCCACTTTCCATGTCCTGGTAGGGTCAAACCTGCCACAGTAGCAGCAAAAACTGGAGAACAATTAAGACCATGCCCATCTAAACACTGGCTAGGGTCACAAGACCCATCCAAGACTATAGAAAATCTTTCTTCTCTGCCCCAGTCTTCCTGCCCGTGCAGTGATGGCCATAAAGTCAACAGCTCAGGGAGGTACAGGAATCCAGGAAACCTTTAGATTATTTGTTTTGACATTGACCTTGGTCACAGGAGACAAAGAGGTGTGTAAGTCCTGAGAATTTCTGTATACCTTTAACCCACAGAGCCACTGTCACAAGGAATCTGTGTATGCCCTTCAGAATAAACACGTAAGCTCATTTACCACAATCTGCAACATTCTCTACTATTCAGTGTTTCTGTACACAGTATTTCTACATTGTGTTGTTTTAAATCTATGTACTTTATTATTTTTTAAAGTTTTTTTTCCTCTAAATAAGATACAGTCAAACCTGCTTTAGGATTTATAAGTAAAACAATATTTACCAGAGTTAGTCTGCCATAGTCCATTAAAATAACAATATCTACCCTTTTGAAAGTATCAGGGAGGGTATCACTCCCTCCCTCCTCCTCTGCCTCCTCTTCCCACTGTACCAACGGTGGTGAAGGGATTATCTGTTGGTGAGGCTGGGAACAGGTTTGAGAGTGGTCAACTCAATCTCTTTCAAGAACTGGTTTCACAGTTGCCCTGCTGTTAGGAATGTCTGTTTTCGGCTCCTGCTCCTGGGTAGTGAGGTGACCTGAATTCCCTCCCTTGTCTGGTCTTTTCTTGCCCAGTGGATGTGGGGGCAGATTGGCTAGAAAGCAGACTCTTTGCTCAGGGAAGATCCAAGGTCTAGACCGGGAGGTGGAGGAAGGAGTGGAATCCTTGCCTCTTGTCACAAGTCTACACCGTGTTTCTCAGCATAGCTTTATCACACCAGAGCTGATGTCTTCATCCCAGTTTGACTCCTATGACTGTTTCTCACGGAAGGAGATGTGACTGGAAACTCAGAGACCTCCCTGGAACCAGAAAGTTGTACAAAGAGAGGCAAGACAGACGGAGCAGATGAGCTGTGTGAACGATAGGTCTCTAGAGGGAAGATACAAAAACATTCTGCCTCTCGAGGAGGGTGACAAGATAACCCATTCATTAGTGCTGTTCCTATAGCTCAAACAGTGAACAATCTGCCTGCAATGCAGGAGACCAGGGTTCAATACTTGAGTCAGGAAGATCCTGTGGAGAAGGGAATGGCAAGCCACTCCAGGATTCTTGCCTGGAGAATCCTATGGACAGAGGAGCCTGTTGGGCTATAGTCTGTGGGGTTGCAAAGAGTCGGACGTGACTGAGCGACGACCACACAGCGCTATTCAGGGACTCTGAGCCACCATTGTGTTCCCCAGTTACGCTCCTGCCTTGGTATGGTCTGCCTGGCTAGTGGTTCCACAGTTCCCTACAGATGCCTGTCTCTGTTCCTGCAGGTGCATCCTTCAAACAGGCTGCCTTGCTTGTGTTAGCTTGAGTGAGTTCTTGGCAACAAGAAAACCCTGACTAACGTGGAGTGAAAAGGCGTAATATGCAGCTTTCCTCCATCCTGAGAGACTCAATGTGCTTTAACCAGCAAACATTTTCTGAAGCCCTAGCATATGCCAGGTCCTTTGCTAGACCTTGAGAATAATAAGACCTAATATTTATAGTGTTTTCTATTTTCAGGCATTTTTCCAAGCTCAGTTTAGCTCATCTCATCCTCATAATACAATTCCATAAGTAAAAGTATTCTCACTTACAGACAAGAAGGCTGAGGCACAGAAAATTTAAGTAACATGCTCGAGATCTCACGACTAGTGGGGACTATGTGTCAATTTGGATTCTCCTAGAAGCAGCCCCCAAGACAAGACTTTGAGTGCAAGGAGAGGAGTGAGGTGAGGGCGTGGAGGAGTGAGACAAGAAAGGGAAGGCGGCTAACTCAAAGGTACATCATCAGTTGTTAATTTCAAGTGTCAGCTTGGCTGCTAAAGCATTAATTCTGCATGTGTCTGCGAGGGTGTTTCTGGAAGAGATTAGCATTGCAATTCATAGACTGAGTGAAGATGTGCCCACCACATGGGTGGGCATTATTCTATGTATTGAGAGCTTGGATATGACAGAAAGATGGAAAAAGGGTGGATTTGCTCTCTCTCTGTTTGAAGTGGGCCGTTGACTTCCCCTGTCCTTGGCCATTGATGTGTCTGGTTCTCGGACCTTTGGAATTTGACTGACTTACATCACTGGCTCTCTTGGGTCTCCAGCTTGTAGAGGGCAGATCATAATCACATGAACCTATCCCTATAGTAAGTATCTTCATACATATATATATAGATAGATAGATATACATCTATCGTCTATAGATAAACTATCTAGCTAGCTAGCTATATCGGAGAAGGCAATGGCAAGCCACTCCAGTACTCTTGCCTAAAAAATCCCATGGATGGAGGAGCCTGGTAGGCTGCAGTCCGTGGGGTCACTATGGGTCGGACACGACTGAGCGATTTCACTTTCACACATTGGAGAAGGAAATGGCAACCCACTCCAGTGTTCTTGCCTGGAGAATCCCAGGGACGGGGGAGCCTGGTGGGCTTCCGTCTATGGGGTCACACAGAGTCGGACACGACTGAAGTGACTTAGCAGTAGCAGTAGCAGCTAGCTATATATGTGCTGTGCTGTGCTAAGTTGCTCAGTTGTGTCTGACTCTTTGTGACCTCATGGACTGTAGCCTGCCAGGCTCCTCTGTCCATGGGTTTCTCCAGGCAAGAATACTGGAGTGGGTTGCCTTGCCCTCCTCCAGGAGATCTTCCCAACAGGGATCAAACCCAGGTCTCCCTCATTGCGGGTGGATTCTTTACCAGTTGAGCCACCAGGGAAGCCCAAGAACACTGGAGTGGGTAGCTTATCCTTTCTCCAGGGATCTTTCTGACCCTGGAATCGAACCAGGGTCTCCTGCATTGCAGGCTGATTCTTTACCAGTTGAGCTACCAGGGAAGCCATATATATATATACACACACACATGTATATCTATTTTTCCTGTTGGTTTTGTTTCTCTGGAGGACCCTGACTAATCCATCAAGCCAGCTACCACTCCATTGTGTGATAAGGTTCTGCGCTTCCTCACAAAGCTCACTGTTGGGGAGCTAGGTAGGAACTTGACTTCCTTCTCACCAGGTAACTGTGTTCAGACTTTGATGGAGTGGGAGGGAGTGCCGAACAGGAAGAGGTGGATTCTGCTGGGGTGGGCAGAAGCTCCAGTTCAGTTCAGTCAGTCAGCCATGTCCAACCCTTTGCAACCCCATGGACTGCAGCACACCAGGCTTCCCAGTCCATCACCAACTCCCAGAGCTTGCTTAAACTCGTGTCCATCAAGTCGGTGATGGCATCCAATCATCTCATCCTCTATTGTCCCCTTCTCCTCCTGCCTTCAATCTTTCCCAGCATCAGTGTCTTTTCCAATGAGTCAGTTCTTCACATCAGGTGACCAAAATATTGGAGTTTCAGCTTCAGCATCAGTCCTTCCAATGAATATTCGGACTGATTTCCTTTAGGATTGACTGGTTTGATCTCCTTGCTGTCCAAGGGACTCTCAAGAGAGGCCCCATAAGGCTTCTCAAAGGAGAAGACCATGGGGATGAGCCCTGAAGGATGACTAGGCCATGCTGGGAAGTGGGAAAGGTTTAGAGGAAAACATCCCAGCTAAGGTAGAGAGGTAAGGAGGAGCACAGTGGTGTTTGGGGAAGACAGTGTGGCTGGTGAGATTGAAATGCAGGTTTGTGCGGAGCGGACAGAATCACAGCGGCAGCACTGAGTATCTTAAGGGAGGACGGACTCTCTTCCAGGATGGCTGATAGATACTCTGCCTTCATCCCTCCTGGCCAGCAGTAGCGGCGACCGTCCTCTGATTCCCATTTGGCAGGTGCGGATGAGGCTCAGTGGGAGACAGAGATCTGAGGTCATGAGGCTAATAAGTGGCACTGCCACTATTTGACACATAGGCTGACCTCTGAGCTCCCTTTCGTTCTCTTCGCCCCATGATGCTCTCTTGAAGGGCCTTACAGTTCATGAAAGAGATCTGAGCATGGCTTTCTCAAGCTGGGGACTGATCCAAGAGACTTTTCAAGATGTGTTGGGGCCAACAAGATGTGGTGACCAAGTGAATGTTTTGAGGATAGGTGACCCCAAGGTTTATAGGTGTTTTCAGCACAGAGAGAGGCAAAGTGTGTGAGATTTTAATTAGACTCAGCTCTAACATTATGATATATACATATATATACACACTTTATATATATATATAATATTTATATATATGTGTGTATAGTGTTGGTCGCTCAGTTGTGTCCAGCTCTTTTGCGACCACACGTACTGTACCCTGCCAGGTTCCTCTGTCCATGGAATTCTTCAGTCAAGAATACTGGAGTGGGTAGCCATTTCCTTCTCCAGGGGAATCTTCCCTACCCAGGGATCGAACCCTGTCTTGACTCAGTTTTGAGGCCCTTTTTGGAAGCCGGTCAGTTCATCTTCTTGAGCAACTGATTATAGGGCTCTCATACTCTGGGGTCATGGTGTATCTGCCCCAGTCATGCCAGAGAGAGTACTAGATGGTCCACAGGGAACCTCAGAGACCCAGACAGCCCTGCTGTGCTTGCCATACATCAGATGTCCCTATGGCAACTCCAACTTGCTATTCCCCTGTCTTAGGTGCAACCCCTGGGTGCCCCCGCACGGTGGCTTTCTCTCATTTGGAGCTGTCAGTGACAAAGGCTTCTGCATTTCCTATATCTGAGCATCAATGTGCTGTGTCCTGCCATTAAAAGAGTGTTCAAACCGTATATAGCATCCCCTGGGCCTGGATTCCTGGTTCTGCCACTTAGTCACTGAGTGACCCTGGCAGTGTCACTTCTCCAATCCAAATCTGTTTTCCTCTGTGAACCAGGATCGCTAGCCCGTGCCCTGAGTGGGCCGAGAAGAGGAGTAAGAGAAATAACCTAGAGTCTCTGGCATGCCTTAAACACTATGATTTTCACAAAGGGCCATTTTATTTATTTACTCATTTTTGGCTGTGCTGGGTCTTCGTTCTTTGCAGCGAGTGTGGGCCACTGTTTATTGTGGTGCGCAGGCTTCTCATTGCGGTGGCTTCTCTTGTTGCAGAGCAAAGGCTCTAGGCTTGCTGGCTTCAGTAGTTGCAGCACTTGGCTTGGTAGTTATGATGCATGGGTTTAGCTGCTCCGTGGCATGTGGGGTTTTTCCAACCCAGGGATCGAACCCACGTTCCCTGAATTGGTGGGTGGGTTCCTATCCACTGTGCCATCAGGGAAGTCTACAAAGAGACATTTTAACCATTAGAAAGCAAGGGGCAGAGGTGAGGAGAAGTGTTTTGGGCTGGGAGTTTGAGAGGGGATAAGGAGACTTCCCAGTGACCTGGAAATCCCCGAATACAAATATTGTCTGTTTCATCCGTTGGGAAGACCTTGGTCAAGTCCTGCTTTGTAAATCCCTGCAAATGAAGTTCTCCAGGTGGGTAGGGGGAATCTTAGGAGGCTCAGGGGAGACCCTTAGAAAATCAAATAAGTAATTTATACTGTGCGTATGTTGCTTTTTTGGCATCTTTGCACCTATTTCCTCTCAGCCCACGGATTCCTGAATACAGCTAAGCATGCGCGATCAACTTCAGAGATGTTTATGCTACAGGGCAGGAAGCCTGACACCTCCA
The DNA here is from genome assembly GCF_049115385.1 of Moschus berezovskii. Lineage (NCBI taxonomy): Eukaryota > Metazoa > Chordata > Mammalia > Artiodactyla > Moschidae > Moschus > Moschus berezovskii. The sequence continues at coordinate 59,768,048 of NC_142478.1, read as the reverse complement.
AACGGCTGCTGAGGGGGGAGAAAGGCGGCAGATAACAGCATGGAGCCCCTTCCATCCTCTCATCTCGCTACCTCCTTCCCCCACACAAGCTGTAGAGGGAGAGCCCTGTGAGACCATCAAGATGAAAAACGCCAGCCTGTTCTCCACGCATGGGGGGACTGTGATGCGTCCGGATTCCACTATTCTGCAGAACTGTTTGTCCAGGATCTTATATCTAAATTATGTTCCTCAAAATTTAATAAATGAGGTTTAATAGAATGCACTCAGGCGGCACTGATGAAATCTGTCGTGGAAAATATTACGATTTCATTGTTTTTATATAACCTCCCTGGAACCTGCTTCTTATTATTTCTGGGCCACCCCCCGCTTTTCCCTCCCATTTGCAGGCTTTTAAGTTTCGAGCTTAGCTGTGGAGTCCGGCAAAGCACCCTGGAGAGTGATTCCCTTCTCTCTCTCCTCTATTACCCGTGGCATGGAGGGGCTGGATGCCTTGGTCTAACCCTTGCCAGGAGTAAACAAAGTTGTAAACAGTTGTTTTTTTAAAAAATGGTTGGTTTCAGATGAAAAATTCCTATATTCAATTTGTCATCTGTATGTGAAAAATCACAGGAGTGTTTCTCCCCCAGGGAAGGATGTCAGATATTTCACTGATGTACAATCAGACACCAAGGTCATGGAGAGCCTGTGCTAGAAGGGAGGGGGCAGTGATCTCAGTCACAGAGAAACGCCTACTCCACGCTGGGCTCCCTGTTCACAGATTGTGCTGTGCTGTACTGAGTCACTCAGTTGTGTCTGACTCTTTTTGACCCCATGGACTGTATAGCCTACGAGGCTCCTCTGTCCATGGGGATTTCCCAGGTAAAAATACTGGAGTGGGTTGCCATGCTCTCCTCCAGGGGGATCTTCCTAACCCAGGGAATGAACCCAGGTCTCCCGCATTGCAGGTGGATTCTTTACTGTCTGAGCCACATAGGAAGCTTTACCTGACCTTTAATCTTTATGACAACTCAACCAGGCAGATTCCCTAATGGTCCCCAGCTTTTGAAGAAGAATCTGGGGCTCAGAGAGGTTTAGTTACTTCCTCAAGTCACACAGCACCAAGTGGTGAAAGCAGGATTTGAGCTGGAGTTTCTCCGAATTATTCAAATTCTTTACCTTTATCAAAGCCTTATCTCCTTTACAACACTGCCTCCTGCTGTCTCATTTTGCAGATAGGGAAACCAAGGCTCGGGAAAGGGAAAGGTCATGGTCAACAGCCCAGATTCTAGAGGTCAAATTCATGCTGTTTCACCTTGAGCAAATTACTTACCCTGTCTGAGTCTCAAAATTTACCTTTATGAAATGAATTATTGTGAGAAATTGGAGAGAATAGATGTGATGTGCTTGGTACATGCCTGTCACAAAGTGAATGCTCAATCAATGTAACTTTTAAAGGGCGTTAATGAACTGGCTCAAGCTCAGGAAGCATTGCACACAGCTACAAGTATGTGAGGGGCTTCCCAGGTGACTCAGTGATAAAGAGTCTGCCTGCCAATGCAGCAGATGCAGGAGATGCGGGTTCCATCTCTGGATTGGGAAGATCCGCTGGAGGAGGAAATGGCAACCCACTCCAGTGTTTTTGCTGGAAAATCCCAAGGAGAGAGGAGCCTGGTGGGTTACAGTCTATAGGGTTGCAAAGAGTCAGACATGACTGAGCACGCACACAAGTATCTGAGATGTGACAGATCTGTCAAAGGTTTTATCTGGTTCATGAATTAAGAGGCTTGCTGTCAGCTGCTCAGGATTTCAACCACAAGAACATCCACAGGGTCCCAGGCTCCCTCTGTCTTCCTGCGCTACTACTCTCCGTTCTCGTAGTGTGACTTTCTTCCTCATGGTTACATAATGGCTGCTGCTGTACCTTCAAGCATCCTATCTATGATCTACACAAGCAGAAGAAGGATGGCAAACCTTTTCTCTTGAAGCTTTGTCCTTTCATTCTAGGAGGGATACTCTCCCTAGAGACTTGTGTCTCCTCATGGACCATAACTGCCTCAAGCTATAAGAGCCTTTAGAAGTGTAGCTTAGTGTAGAAACTTAGCTTTCTGGCCTCTGTTGAGGAGAAAAATAAGAAAAAGGGCTGCAGATGGCTGTGCCGGTGAATCTATCGTATTGGTCACATGGGCTCAATGTATGTCTGAGCTGGGATGTGAACCCAGATCTTACTCAGACCAGAGCCGCAGACTTTCCCACAGCTCCATCAGTCCTCTTGTTGTCTCCAGGGTGGCCCGACTGCACACAAGAAAACTGAGGCCCAGAGAGAAGAGGCGACAGACCTACCATCACCAGGTTGAAAGTCAGCGCCAGAGCCAGGCTCCTGCCTTCCAGTCCAGCCTTTCCGCTGTGCTGAGTGACCTTGCCGATGAGGGCTTTCTGTTTACGTAAATTGAAAGCCTCTGGTTTTAAACCCCAGACCTTGTCTTCAAAGAAATAGGCCAGAGGTTGTGACAGAGGCTGGAGGACAGTCATCTTGGGCAGTGCCAGCCTCAGGCAAAATCAGCAAATGACCCCTTTCTAGCTTCCTTTGTTTCACGCTGCTGCTGCTAAGTCACTTCAGTCGTGTCCGACTCTGTGCAACCCCATAGACGGCAGCCCACCAGGCTCCCCCGCCCCTGGGATTCTCCAGGCAAGACCACTGGAGTGGGTTGCCATTTCCTTCTCCAATGTGTGAAAGTGAAAAGTGAAAGTGAAGTCGCTCAGTCGTGTCTGACTTAGTGACCCCATGGCCTGCAGTCCACCAGGCTCCTCCGTCCATGGGAGTTTCCAGGCAAGAGTACTGGAGTGGCTTGCCATTGCCTTCTCCACCTGTGTTTCATACCCAGAGCCTTTTCGTGCCTCCTTTTTAAAAAAAAAAAAAAATTTATTTATTTGGCTGCTCCATGTCTTAGTTTTGGCATGTGGGATCTAGTTCCCCAACCAGAGATTGAACCTGGGCCCCCTTCATTGGGAGTGTGAAATCTCAGCCACTGGACCACCAGAGATGTCCCTGGTGCTCCCTGAATGCCTTGGATCATCTTCACTCTGGGGTCCAATGACCAGATCAGGTGCTACCCATTTCCATCCACCCATATCCTGTGTCCTTATCTTGGGGAACTCTGCCAGCTGCTCTCTAAGGGGACACTCTTGTCACAAGGTATCCCCAATCCTGAGTTCCTGTAGGCATCAATGATGTTGGATGAATCAATGATGTCATTTGATAAGCGAACTTTGCAACTCCACGGGAGGGACTTTCTCTTGAAAGACCATTGTTAACAGCATTTTATGCATCCAAGGTGTGATTCCCCTAGGGAATATTCTGGTTCAGTAACTGGTGCCTGGTGGGGGATAGTCTGGGAAGCTTCTCAGGGGTCTCAACTCTACTGGTTGATTGTCAGTTGGTCCAATTCTGGCTGGGAGCTTGGGACAGGATGTGTAGGGGCTGGCCCCAAGAAGCACCCGACCTGAAAAGGGGGAGGTTGGGGATAGGGTTGGAGAAGGCAATGGCACCCCACTCCAGTACTCTTGCCTGGAAAATCCCATGGACGGAGGAGCCCGGTGGGTTATAGTCCATGGGGTCACAAAGGGTCGGACACGACTGAGCGACTTCACTTTCACTTTTCACTTTCCTGTATTGGAGAAGGAAATGGCAACCCACTCCAGTGTTCTTGCCTGGAGGATCCCAGGGACGGGGGAGCCTGGTGGGCTGCCATCTATGGGGTTGCACAGAGTCGGACACGACTGAAGCGACTTAGCAGCAGCAGGGGATAGGGTTGGGCTAGAGATATTGCCCAAGTGGTCTCCAGGACTATTGTGTGGGTGAGAAGCTGGGAGACTGGGGGCTTGAGAACTGGAGGTGTGGACTGACAAGGTTATGTGTCCCAGGATGGCAGTGCAGCTTGCTTTACATGGATCTGCCCCTAGCATACAGGAAGGTGGGTGCTTCCCCCTTCCCCTCCCACCACTCCGAACTGGCTTAGATATTTCTAGTAGCAGTCCTGTTAGGAGGATCTGGGACATTGCGTAGAGCAGGGTGTTAAAAGAAGACAGCTTTTACTGTGTATTCCTTCAAGTAGCAGTCACCAGCAAGGGCTTTAGAATCTCTTGCCTTGGCTCAAATACAATTTATACCATTCATACTGTGTGGCCTGGGGACAATTACAAAATAATCTCATGTGATTTTTATGGGTTTTAAATGAGATAATATACACCTTTTAGCTCTTGATGCATACTAGGTGTTTGTATTATATTTGTTAGAGTTCTCTAGATAGATAGATATGTGTATGCTTAGTCGTTCAGTCATGTCTAACTCTTTGTGACCCTATGGACTGTAGCCTGCCAGGCTTCTCTGTCCATAGGGTTTCCCAGGCAAGAATACTAGATTGCCATTTTCTTCTCCAGGGGATTTTCCAGATCCAGGGATCAAGCCCTCGTCTCCTACATTGGCAGGTGGGTTATTTACCGTGGAATCACCTAAGAATCCAAATAGATAGATAGGATTGGCCAAAAAGTTCATTCAAGTTTCCGTTACATCATATGGAAAAACCAAAATGAACTTTTTGGCCAATCCAATATAAAAAATATACAAGATCTTTGGGAATCCACATGTGTCTGGATTCCTGGCTGAGCCAAATTGGAAAGTGAGTAGATAGCAGAGACTGGCTAGATGCCCCAGTAATGCCATTGTCACTTCTTGGGCACACATCAAATTTCCCAGCTCTCTTTGCAATTATGTTGGACCCCCACTGACTGTGATTTAAATCACTGTCTAAAATGTGAGCATCTTTTTGATAGCTCCTTTCCCCTCACTTCGACGGTGACTATGGAGGTCAGGTATTCAAGATCACAGCAGCTCCTGATGAAAGGAGCCTGGATCCCTGAGTCATCACGTGGAGGAGAGCCACCAGAAAAGCCTGTCCATCTGCATCAGACTTTGAGGTCAGCGGAAATAAACACTAATTGTTTTAGGCCATTGAGACATGGAGCTGGTTTGTAAGAGCAGGTAGCCGCACCTTCTTATATCACACGGGGTGTGTGACGCCAGAAACGGCTCTTCCCTGTATCTCTTTGAATCGACTTAGTTGCACTGGAGGATTCTGGGAAAAAAATTTCCAGTAGCCTTAACGAGTGGTGTTCAGACAACAGGCACGCATACACCACAGTGTGGCACCGCAGGGGAGGCTCAGCAAGAAGAGATTAGACTGTGAGGTGACAGAGGGGTCTGTTTCAGTAAACCTACTGATGGGAATAACATTCCATGGGCTTAGGGACTTGGTCCCAGCATGAAGATTGGGGGTTGGAAGGAAAGAGGGGATCTGATAAAAACAACAAACAAAAAACCAAAATGAGGCTTTGACTTTCTTCATAGTGGACTCGGCACTTGTGATAGGAAAGGGCCGTATGTGTAAGATGCAAAGCGTATGACACTGTGGCCCAGCGCCAGTGCTGGGGGTTCCTCCTGTGGGGCGGGCTGAGTGGTGAATGATGCTCAGCTTTGGGGAGGTCAATTCCAGTCGAGGGAGCGCTGGGTCCCACAGCTGGGAAGCAGTGCTGTGCAGGTAGGGTTGGAGGGTGGGGAAGCATCAGCTGCCTGAAATGCTGGATGTGAATGCATCGTCAGCCCCGGGGACCCCCCAACTTCCAGACTGGGACAGGAGACTTGAAGGAGGCCCAGGGCTCCTCCTGCGGGAGAGGTGACTGGGGAGCTGTAGAAACTTGGATCCATTCTCCCATGTGGCCATGCTGAGTATTGCTGGAGTCCCAGCGAGGCTCAAGTGACTGTCCACACAAGGCAGCACAGCATTAAGTGCAAAGGTAACACAAAGCATCCTGAGTGGAGAACTACTGCGGGGCTCACAGCCACAGAATCGCAGTGACACCGGCAGGCTCGGCCTTGCTGCCCGCAGACACCGGGAGATGGATTGCGACTCTCAAACGCTGCAACAACACCCAGATGCTGGGGGCCTCTTGCTCCTCTTTCTTCCTTGCTCCAAAGTGTTGCCTTTGCAGACCTAGCTGTCAACTCCACTCCCCTGCAATCTCTCTGTAGGAAGTTGCAACGCTCATCCAACACGAGTGTTCTGTCTCTCTCTGGTTTTTAGGTGCTTAGAATGTGAACTTAAAGGGAAAATGCAATTTCAGAAAAAAAATACGTGCCTGTAACTGATTTATTAATAGTCCATAATGCTGGTAATAGGCAATCTATAAGTCTGTTCTTAAGAATTTATAGGGCAAATATTCTAGCACCATATTAAAAACACCACTCATAAATGCCTGCAAGCCTCAATCTATTAACTTAGATGGTGGGAGAATATCATTATCTGTAGGAAAACAAACAGAGATCCAGCCCCCAGCTTTGATTTCTTTAGATGCTCCAAAAAGCACACAGTAAGTAAGCAAATTGTATGACATGCCGTAGGCAAAAGTGTCCCATGCATAGAAATCAGAGGGTGGCTTTCATAATGTGTGTGTGTGCTTTTAGAAAGAGCCTGAGCTTGGGAGAGCACTGGAGGGAATCAGGAAGCCTTCTTTGGTGCAGGGAGGAGACTGGAGAGAGGCAGGGGCTAGGAATCGGGCAGGCCATTAGATCCTTTTCCTTTTAAAAAAAATTCATTAATACTTAAAATAACTTTGAATATAAAAACATGCTCACTATTGAATATTTGACATTGGCAAGTGTTTAAAAAAATAGAGAAAAAAATGTACCCACAATTCAAACATGGATAACTTCCTACTTTTAAGTTTCTTACAGAACAGTGGTTTGGTCATTTGTACCAAAACCTGGGAGAGTGAAGGGTGGGACTCATTGAAAATGAAGGTTTCCAGGCCCACCCAAATCTACCGAGTCAGAGCATCTGGAAGTAGGGCCCTGGCATGTGTGTTTTCAGCGAGCACTGTGGGTGATTCTGACCTTAATCACACTGAAGTCTGAGAACTTTGGTTTTCTTAAGTGCAGTTCCCAAATGACAGCTCTCAAGTCGATGAACTCAAAATCCGTTGGAGGACAGCTCTTTTCACAGTCATTGAAAGATGATAGCCTGAATGTCCACCGGTGGACCAATGGACAAACAAAATGTGATCCATCCACACAACGAAATAGTGTTCAGGCATAAAAAGAAATTAAATTCTGCATTTGCTACAATATAGATGAACCTTGTCAGAATTTCATCTCATTGTGACATTTGCCACAACATAGACAAAACTTGGGCTTCCCTTGTGGCTCAGCTGGTAAAGAATCCACCTGCAGTGTGGGAGACCTGGGTTTGATCCCTGGGTTGGGAAGATTCCCTGGAGAAGGGAAAAGCTACCCACTCCAGTATTCTGGCCTGGAGAATTCCATGGACTCTATAGTCCATGGGGTCGCAAAGAGTCAGATATGACTGAGTGTAACTTTCACACACACACAGATGAACCTTGAAAACATGATGTGCAGTGACAGAAGAGACAAAGGGACTCACATTGTATGATTCCATTTATATGAAATAACGAGAGCAGGCGAACTCATACGGGCAGAAAGCCAGTTGGTGGTTGCCAGGGGCTGGAGGAAAGGGCTGTGGGATATGAGGGTTTCCTTTTTATGGATGAGGAGTTTCCTTTCAGGATGATGAACGTGTTTTGAAACTAGATAGAGGTGGTAGTTGCATATCACTGTGAATATACTAAGTGCCACCGTGTCATACATTTGAAAATGGTTAATTTTATATTACCTAAATTTTATCTCAATTAAGAACAATCACTTGAATAAATGAAAAAGATCCAAATTTCCTAGCCATGTCCCAGGAGATTCTGCTTTCGTATATCAGGGGCAGAGCCAGGGTTCTGAATTATAGAAGGAAACCTCAGCAGCTACTCTTTTTTTCACTACTATTTTTAGACCTTGGCTTTGAACAAGGTCTGTTTTAATTTTTAATTGGAGGATAATTGCTTTACAATGTTGCGTTGTTTCCTGCCATACAACAAAGTGAATCAGCCATTATACATATATCCCCTTTATATACATATATGCATATGTATACTGGCTGATATACATATATATCAGCCCTCCCTTTTGAGTCTCTGTCCCACCACCCACCCTGACCCCTCTAGCTTGTCACAGAGTACTGAGCTGAGCTCCCTGTGTGATACAGCAGTTTCCCACCAGCTATCTGTTTTACATAAGATACTATATGTATTTCAATGCTACTCCCTCAATTCGTCCTACCCTCACCTACCCTCGTTGAGCCAACAAGTCTTTTCTCTATGCCTTCATCTCTATTCCTGCACTCAGCAACTGCTTTGGATGTTAGACCAGGTTTGGGTGCCCCTATCTGAACTATAATAAATATATAGAGAGGAGACAGGATTTGCCAAAAATGTAAGCTATCTGCAGAATCACCATCTCCCTTTTAGCTCCCCCTGCCCACAACCTAGGTCTCTGTTATGGACTGAATATTTGTGTCCCTTTGCCATCCACATCCATATGTTGAAGCTGTAACTCCCAATGTGATGGTACTTGGAAGTAGGTTTAGATGAGGTGATGGGGTGGGGCCCCCATAGTGCGATCTGTACCTTTATAAGAGGAAGAGGCAGGAGTTCATTCTCTCTCCACCATATGAGGACACAGCGAGAAGATGGTGTCTGTAAGTCAGGAAGAGTCCTCACCCGGAACTGGATCTATGGATAGCTTGATCTTAGACTTTACAGCCTTCAGAACTCTAAGTAGTGAGTATCTATTGTTGGAGCCATCTGCCTATGGCATTTGTTAGCGCAGCCTGAGCTAAGACAGCCTCCTAAGGCTTGACACTCTAGTTTCCTTCCATGCCCCTTGCCTGGAGTGCCCTCCTTCTTGCCTCTTAACTCAAACCTCAACTCAAGTTCCAGCCTCAGGTGGCTTCTGGAGCAGTCTCCTCCATTCCCCAGGATTTAGGTGGTTTCATCACTACCCTCAGAATTTAGTGAGCTGAGTAAGTCAGTCCTTGACTGACTTTCAATTCTGCTTCTTCCTGCATCTGGTTCTATTGGTTGCATACGTTTTTCATTATATGTTAGTTTCATTTTTGTCCATTTTTTAAAAAATATGACTTTTATACTCGATCTCAGGTGAGAATTCATCTGTTTCCCTCACTCTGCTATGAGCTTCCTTGGGGCAGGGTCATCTAGGGGCCTCCCACAGGGCCCACACGTATCACAGTGATTCCTTCTCCGTAAGGCTCTACGTTTCAATTAGCAGATCTCTCCCCTCCCCCTCATCTCCTGCTGTAATCACAACAGTGATAAAAACAAGAGAGTATTAGGAGTGTGGTTTATTGAGCAGGTATTATGTCCCAGCATGCGTGCATGCTCAGTCACTTCAGTCGTGTCTGACTCTGTGACCCGATGGACTGTAGCCCTCCAGGCTCCTCTGTCCATGAGATTCTCCAGGCAAGAACACTGGAGTGGGTTGCCATGCCCTTCTCCAGGGGATCTTCCCCACCCAGGGATTGAACCCGTGTCTCTTATGTCTCCTGCATCGGCAGGTGAGTTCATTACCGCTAGTGCTACCTAGTGACCCCATTGTGTCCCAGGCATTGGATCAGTTCTTTACATGAACCTTTTTGGATCCTTACAGCAGACTTACAAAGATACCTTTACAGATAAGGAAACTGAAGCCTAGAAAGCAATTTGCTCAAAGTCAAAGAAAGCAAAGTCAAAAATTAGGAAGAGTTAGAACTTGAACTCAACTCTGTCTGACTCCCAAGTCCGTGTTTCTAACCATTAAACCCCTTGGTCCCCAAAGGGGACCCTTAGCTCCACTTGCCTTGAAGGCTGTGGTTTCCCCATCACACATTCATTCAAACTAGTGGAGACACCGAGTAAAGTGCTAGAGACTCGGAGATGGGTGAGTAAGATGAAATTCCTGCTTGCATTTGAGACAGATTTCAGCTGTTCACTCATTGACCTGCACCCACTCATATTTCACAGATCAATTCTTTTATGGGGTAACCTCTCCCCATAGATGGGCTATTATTGGAGGCTCTGCTCTACCCTGGCCTGTGCCCTTAGCAAGGGCTGTCTATCCTTCTCTATGGAATTTGATTTTGAGCAGAGGGACAAGGCACTTGAAAGGATCAAGGTTCTATTTCCATCCCAGCAGTGACCTCATGCCTAGAATCTACTTTCTAGCTCCCTGGAGCATCCTTAGTTCATTCTCAAGGCCCCTTCTCCAACCTCACATTGATTTCTTGAGCTCTGACATCCTTCTAATAAACTCCCTCGCTACTTAAGTTTGCCAGAGGCTGTCTCTGTCACTCACGACCAATGCGCCCTGACCAACACAGATAAGTGTGTGTAAACCAGGAGCACAGGGCAAGGGCACCCAGCTCAGCCTGAAGGGGTCAGGGAGGCTTTTTGGAAGAGGTGACACCTGAACACCTGAACTGGAGGACAAATAAGAATTGGTGAGATTGGGAAAGGGACGGGGGAAGGGTGCATAGGCAGAGGCAACGGTATGCTCATAAAGGACAGCAGTCAGTAGCTCTAATTGGGTGCTTTCTCTCTTAGCTCCACAACAACCCCGTGAGGCTTGTGCTGTCACTGCTCCCATTCATAGTCAAGGCTCAGCGGGGTTGTGTGATTTGGTCCAGGCTAGAGACTCTTGAGAGTCCCTTGGACTGCAAGGAGATCCAACCAGTCCATTCTAAAGGAGATCAGTCCTGGGTGTTCATTGGAAGGACTGATGCTAAAGCTGAAACTGCAATACTTTGGCCACCTCATGCGACGAGTTGACTCACTGGAAAAGACTCTGATGCTGGGAAAGGATGGGGGCGGGAGGAGAAGGGGACGACCGAGAATGAGATGGCTGGATGGCATCACCGACTCTGTGGACATGAGTTTGAGTGAACTCCGGGAGTTGGTGATGGACAGGGAAGCCTGGCGTGCTGTGGTTCATGGGGTCACGGAGAGTCGGACACGACTGAGCGACTGAAATGAACTGAACTGACCCAGGTAGTGAATGATGGAGATGGGATTTGAACCCAGTTTTTTCTAGAGATCTGATTCCGTGTTAGGAGATTAACGGTCGGTCCTCAGAGAGCCAGGCAAGGGGCCATCCTGGTTAGCCAGCCTCGTCTCTCCTGGGGCAGTGTTGCCATCTTGTCACGTGATTCCCATCCCTGGCAGTTTCTGGGTATTCCTTGGAGAGTCCTGCTCTACACACTTGTGGGCCTAATGGTTGAGTTGTTTTCAGTTTCCTCAGAAAAATCTGTCATTCCTTTCCTTTCAGGAGTGTGGGCAATTAGAAGAGCTGGGCAGCAGGCCCTTGCTAATTGCCTTTGTTCGTGGATCTGAAGGCAGCCTCTGCTGTGGCCTGCACAGCAGTGGACTGCCAGCACTGGCCTCAGGGAAGAGGTGAGGGGGCTGGAAAAAGCAGAGAGAGTCTGAAATGCTGCCAAGGGCAAGGCCAAGAAAAGGAAGGAGGGCTTCCCAATGTTAGTGTGTGTGTGAAAGAGACGGAGGTTAGAGGTGAAGACACGAACTAGACTTCACAGCCTGAATGAAACTGTCTTCTCCCTAGCTCTTTCCTTTCTTCTGTCCCACTGCTTCATCCAGTTTATTCATTTATTTCTCTCCTTTCTAATGTAGATGTTGTAAGCTCTTTAGGACATATTCAGTTAGAAGAACAGAAAACAAGGAGGGGAGCAAATTCACAGCCAACCACTGTTAACAATTTGCAACTGCCCGGTTTTTTACTCTTTTGTAATCAGCCTTTTTAAAAAAAGTTTCATTTTTAAATTAAATTTAGTTTTATTTATTTGACCGAATCGGGTCTTGGTTGCTTCTTGCAGAATCTTCGTTATGTTTGTGGGGATTTTTCTTATGGCACGTGAGCTCTCTGAGTTGTGTCATGCAAGCTCTGGATCTCGTGGACTCAGTGGTACAGTGTTCAGGCTTAGTTGGACCATGGCACGTGGTATCTTAGTTGCCAGACCAGGGATCGAACCCACTTCCCCTGCATTACAAGGTGGATTCTTAACCACTGGAAGTCCTCCTATAATCAACTTTTTTAAAAACACTGAACACAGAAAAACACTGAAACAATATATTTTAAATATCTTCCTGTTGCAGGAATTTTTGTTGACTGCATAGTATTTATTTTTGCAACTGTTTATTGAGTGTCTACTATGTGCCAGGCAGGCTTCCCACCCTGGTGGCTCAGATGGTAAAGAATCCGCCTGCAATGCAGGAGACCTGGGTTTGATCCCTGGGTTGGGAAGATCCCCTGGAGGAGGGCATGGCAACCCACTCCAGTATTCTTGCCTGGAGAATACCCATGGACACAGGAGGCTGGTGGGCTACAGTCCATGGGGTCTCAAAGAGTAGGACATGACTGAGCAACTAAGCACAGCACAGCACCTGTGCCAGGCAGTGCCTGTGAGGCTACTTCAGTGAACAAATAGGCAAAAATCTCTGCCTTTCCATTAAAAGCCACACTGCTCACCGTGACCTACAAGATCTTACACACCCTGCCCGTTGTGTTCAGCCAGTCACTGACTTTCTTGACTCTGCCTGACAGCAGCGAGTGGAAGAATGAGATCACCTGTTTGGAGTGGCCAGGAAGCCAGGGGTCAGGGCCCTTTGAATCTTCCTGTTTCCTTTGTTGTCGTTGTTCAGTTGCTCAGTTATGTCCGCCTCTTTTCAGCCCCATGGACTGCAGCATGCTAGGCTTCCCTGTCCTTCACTATCTCCCAGAGTTTGCTCAAACTCCTGTCCATTGAGTCAATGATGCCATCCAACCATCTCATCTCCTGTCACCCTCTTCTCCTGCTCTCAATCTTTCCCAGCATCAGGGTCTTTTCCAATGTGTTGGCTCTTCGTTTCCTTTCTACTCTAGCTCACATCTGACTCGAAACTAGGGACACAACACAGGGATTGCCAAATGGACACGGTTCTTGTCCTTGGGGAGCTCACAGACATCTGGATGGCTTGAAACTGTTCCTGTTACAAATGTGCTACAGTGAACACGAGAAGATCATATTGGTGGACGGTGGGAAGAGATGCTGCCGTTGGTTTGGGGAGACCTGGGAAGACAGACGGCGGGTCATTCTGGGCTCAGGGAACAGCAGAGTATATTTCAAGAGTAAAGGAAGCTGGGTTCTGCGCTTATTTGGCTCTTAACCCTGAAGTCCTGGGAGGGTCTTGGGCCAAGTGTTATGCAGTGCCTTCCTGGTAGAACCCCCTCTGTAAAATGGGAATGGTGATATGAGGTGAACTTATCTCCAAGATAATTTTCTCTAAGAGGGATTTTCTCCAGTTTTCTTCTCTGAATGGTTGATTCCCGTTTGTAAGAATTTCAAGACTTACCCCATCGTGTAGTTTGTATAGGTTTCCATTTATTGACCCCCTCCTATGCTTCAGGCACAGTCCGAGACACTTTACATAAACTATATCATTTGGTCCCATGAGGTAGGAATGCTTAAATGGCTTCCTTTAAAGATATGGAATCCAAACCTCACAGAGTTTGAATGACTCACCCAAGGTCACACAGCCAAGAAGGGGCAAAGTGAAAATAACTACACAGGTCTGCCGAGTACAGAGCAGGTGTGTTTTCTTTTTTACTAGATGTACTAAAGTAACCAACTCCTTTTATTGGACAATTCTCTCAGGATGAAGCACAAAACTCTTCAGAAAGAGCTTAGCATTGCAAAACCAAGCATCCTGGAATGAAACGGTAAAAAACACATTTCAAAAGAACATAACAAGGTTTTTAAAAAATGTGTCTCCTTTCATTGTTTTTCTTTTTTCCTCATTATGAAAGCAATTCATGTTCACTGTGGAAATTTGGAAAATACAGCAAAGTATAAAAAAGAAAATAAAAATCACCCTAATCTTATTATAGAAAGAAAATTGCTGTTAACATTTGTTTTATATCCTCCCAGCATTTTTCATATGCCTAAATGTACATATATATTTTTTTAACTTAATTGGGATTGTCCTGCCAAATTGCTTTCTAGAAAGGTTGAACTAATTTACAATTCCACTAGCAGAGTTTGAGAGTGCTTCCTTTACCCAGGCCAGTATAGAGGTTTTCTTTTTGTCTTTGCTAATTTAATAGATTTAAAGCCAGTGGCTTGTTTCTATTTGCATTTCTTTGATTATTGAAAAGGCTGAGTTAAAAAATATCATAAGCTTATTAGACATGTGTATTTATTCTACTGAGAATCATTTTTCATGTCTTTTGTTCATTTTCTTTTGTTAGAGTTTTATGTTTTTTATATATTTATTATTGATTTTCAGGGGCTCTTTATATATGACAGAACTTTAAAATTGGTCTGGGGGTAACTCAGGGGATGTATACTTTCCCATTGGTCTTCCATATCTATTTCAGTTTCTTTTTAAGAAGTTATCTGTTTGGTGTACTAATTTGTCTAATAGTTTGGGGAAGAACAAAAAAGATTTTTAAACAATTGTAGTCAAGAACTTCCCTAGCAGTTTAGTGGTTAAGACTCCACATTTCCAGTGCAGAAGCTGTGGGTTTGATCCCTGGTCAGGGAACTAAGATCTCATAACCCGTGTAGTATGCCCCCTGCCCAAAAAACTGTGGTCAAATATATCATTATTTTCCTTATGGTGGAGTTTAAAAATATGAATTTAAGACTTTACCCTGTCACTGTATATTATTTGCTAGCCCTAGTTTTTCTAGCTTAGTGGCCCTCAAGTATAACTGCAAATTAATATGGTGATGGTGGTGATTGAGTTGGTAAGTCATGTCCAACTCTAGCCTGAGTTAAAAAAAATTCCCAATGCCTAGGCCACACCCAAAATGAATTAAATCAGAATCTCAGTGGAGGATAATAGTGAAGGGGTAAGGAGATGGGGTTGAACTTGGTCATCAACATTTTAAATTCTCCTTTGATGGGTTCAGTGGGTGACAGCTAAGGACCGCTTCTGTAGCCTCTGTCTCCCCTCAGGGGGGAGGGTCACGGTCGGAAAGATGTCACTGTACAAATCAGCAAAACTGCAGTCTAATCACTGTACTTGTCAACTGTACACTCAATACCAACATGGACCTCTTTCTTTCTGGAGGAGAAAATAGGGTGTGGTGAAGCCAAGCAGATCTCAGGAGATGAGATGGGGCCTGTATGCTCTGTAAGGAGGTGGATGTGCTCTTTATAAAGGCAGAGGAGAGGGGCTTTCACCTAAGTCATTTAGAGAAAAAAAAAAAAGAAAAAGGAAATGCAGAGGGAAGAACAAGCAGTGCAGAAACCTGGTTTTATTCTTTCCATTTTACTTATCAAGAAACTGAGGACCAGAGAGGTTAATCCAGTTGCCCAAGGTTGCTCAGCAATTTGAAAGCTGAGTCACATGTTCTAATTTTTGAGGAATGGGGAGGAACATTCACTAGGTGTTGTGCCATCCATGCTCCTTCGAGAGAGGTACTTAAAGAGAGTCCTTTCTTCCAGAGTCTTGCCTGCTTTTAGAACAACTGAGAATGCTGGGTGAGCTGAATCCCTTTCTCAGTCATCACCTATGGTGAGGAAGTTCACGAAAATAGCTAAAACCAAATATGCCATTTTTTGGTTGCTTTTGTCTAGGATTGCCCAAGCCAGCATTCCTTTCAGGTGACACAGGTAGTTATAGACTCTCATTTTTAAAGGATGTGCGTCTATGTTGGCAGAGACCGGGGTGTCCTTCCTGAGGTCTCACAGAATCTCAAGCATGATGTCTTGTCAACTGGAGGCTGTACTGGAGTGTGTGTGGATGCCTGGGCTGTAATAAGATTTTATTCAATGTTCACAACAGCTCTAAGAAGCAGGTACCAGCTTTATCCCCATTTTACAGATAAGAAAACTGAGGCACACAGTTTAAGCCACCATAGCTCAAGGTCACACATGCTGATGAATGGTGGAGTGCAAATGCTGACAAAGGAGGGAAAAACCTGCCTGCCTCTCCCCCAGTCCAACTAGCCTCTACCCCTCAATTGCATGTCTATTACCACCTCCCTCCCCTTCTCATCAGCTTCCTCTTCCACCCTCCATCTGGGAGATCTGCCTCTCAAAACCTTTTCCTCATCAGAGGGTGACAGTTTCCTCTCCAGAGTGACTCTTGGCATGTAATTACTAATCAGAGGTAGGCAATCAAGCCACATTTCCATCCCCCCATTTTCCTCCCCTCCTCCCCTCAAGGGACACCTTTCTAGGGGGAAGGTGACTCCTGCAGGAATTCAGATTAACATCAACTACAGAGGTGGGGAGTGGGGAGAGGATGAAGAAAGGCATCAAACCCATTTGCAAATTGCAAATGACAAGGCATCTTCAGCACTGGTTTGCTCTCTGCTATTTTAAGGGGCCTCATTTAGCATAATATTTGCATCATTTGTGCCTTACCCAATAATTAGGAGTAGAGACAAATTCTTCTTTTTCCCAGACTAAGGGCACTGAGGTGGAGAATAAAGGAAGCTCTGGAGACAGCGCTCAGGCAGTAAAGCCTTTAAAAGTTATTCCCTCCAGCCCTTACTGTCTTGCTAAAATTCCCTGAACACCAGTCATTCTGAACTGGGGTCACTGCTCATTGTTTGGCTTCAGGGAGCCTATGAGAGCCTATGACCCCTCTGAAATGCTAAGCAGAAATCTGTGTTTGTGGAATTGTTTGCAGTTTTATGCTCCCCTGGGGAGAAGGTCATAGCTCTTTTTACTTCCAGGAGTCTGCAACTTTTAAATTAAGAATGACTCTCAGTGGGCTTCTGCTTTGCTTCTTCAATATCCATGCACCCTTCTTCAAGTCCCAGCATCTTGATTTTCCTTTGGGAAAGTAACTGTCCGCTAGCCCCATTCCATTTTAGGACTGTCCAATAGAACTTTTTGTGATGATGGAAATGTTCCATGCAGTCTTGTTTTTCACCAAAGAGGGCTCAGGAGCTACCTGCATTGGCTGCAGCTATCATGAGGGTCCTAGGTGGTTTACATCTTAGCGTGGTTTCTCCCTAACCCTGATAAACTCTTCCTCCCCTTTGATTTACTTGTCTTTATGGTGGCTACTGCAGTAATGAGTCAGTGGCAGAGTATATTTAAATGCAAAATACTGTTACCCTTCATTAAAAAGCCTGTCACCACTGGCCTTCATCAGAGAGAGTGATTATGCTATAAAGAGCCCCTTGACACATGGCTCAGGATTGACCAGCTTCATTCCAGGGTTCCTGCTTCCCTCCCCAGGAGAACCATCTTCTGACTCAGCTGCTTATGCTGACACAGGCAAGGCAAAAGCTGTGTGGAGCCAAACTTGTAATTGGGGGAGGATGCCAAGGGCGTGGGACTGTGCTGCCTCATCTTCACCAGCCTGCCAGGTATCTGAGTACAATCTTGTTGCCTTCCAGGGGAGATTCATTTCCTACTTTTTTCAGCATTGGATCTTCAAGTCTGACTTAAAATCCTTGTTCTCCTTCAACAATATCCTTTTAGAAAACATGACTCCCTTTAAATTGTTCACAATTCAACTTTTTGAGGTCTAATTGGTGCCCAGGGTGGGATTTGGTAGTAGTTAAGACCACAGGGTTTAGAGCTGGGCATAATGATAGTTATGCTTCTGCCACTTATTCACTGTGTAACCTTGAACAAGTTACTTAACCCCTCTAAGCCTCAGTCTTCTGGAAAATAAAGAAATGGGAATAAAAACTAGGACAGGCTATTGGCTCTCTAGCCAATAGCATATGTCATTTTTTGGGTCTTGTTTACCTCCCATTATAGCAGTTGATCAAGGCAGGTACTTTTCCAGCCTTTCTTACAGCCAGAGGTGGCCATATGACTGAGTCTTGGCCAGTGAGTTAAAAGGGAAGATGGCATAGAGGATTCTGGGAGGGACTTTTCTCCAGTAAAAAAGAGAGCAGTACATACCTGAGGATAAATCTCTCTCTTTCCCTATCCTCCTTTCTGCCTTGAGTGTTATGTGGGGTTGTAATGTCTGGAATATGATGTCTGGAACCATGGTAGCCATCCTTTGATCATGAGGCAACATATCTGTAAATGAAAAACCAGCACTCTAAGAATGATAGAAGAATATGAGAACCAAGATACTTAATGATGTCATTGAGATGCTGAACCAGCAGTGGGACATCTAATTTCCTTGTTAAGAATGTCCTTATGGCTTAAGGTTTCCTGCTTGATAGTCAGGTTTCCAGCTTCTGGCAGCTGAAAGCATTTGTGAATGACACATCAAGCCCAGACTCACCGGTTGTTGTGAGGAATAAGCAAGATAATATATATAGTATTCCCTGCATAATCCCACGGAGAAGGCAATGGCAAGCCACTCCAGTACTCTTGCCTAGAAAATCCCATGGATGGAGGAGCCTGGTGGGCTGCAGTCTGTGGGGTCGCTAAGGGTCGGACACGACTGAGCGACTTCACTTTCACTTTTCACTTTCACACATTGGAAAAGGAAATGGCAACTCACTCCAGTGTTCTTGCCTGGAGAATCCCAGGGACGGGGGAGCCTGGTGGGCTGCTGTCTATGGGGTCACACAGAGTCAGACACGACTGACGCGACTTAGCAGCAGCATAATCCCAAGAACAAGATGTGTGCAGACTCAGTCACTCAGTCGTGTCTGACTCTTTGTGACTGCCAGGCTCCTCTGTCCATGGGATTCTCCCAGCAAGAATACTGGAGTGGGTTGTCATTTCCTCTTCCAGGGGTCTTCCCAACCCAGGGATTGAACCTGCATTTCCTGAGTCTCCTACGTCTCCTGCATTGGCAGTTGGATTCCTCACCACTGCACCACCTGGGAGGCAAGAACATGATGAGCACACAGTCAAACAGCGGCTCCTACTGATAGGAATAATTGTACTCAGAGATTCACAGATGAGATTTGAGGAATCATGGGGAGATTTGTGATGTATAAAATTTGGTCCTCTTCTGCTGTTCCTTCCTATTTGGATAGATATTGGAATCCTAAAATGTAATCACCAGAAGGGATTCTTTGATCTTAAATTTAGTTTGACCCTTTTCATTTTAAAGACAAGGAAACTGGTCCTCAGAATGGAGAAGAGGCCATCCCCAGTTCACATAACATGTTAGTGGCAGATGGTGACAAAACCAGAACTAGAGCTTAATGATTTGGAACTTAGGAGCTAAAATTCTTTCATCCACACTCAGTTGTCTCCATTCCCACTCCAACAAGCTCAGAGGTTGTTGTGGATGGGATGGGTATAAAATGAGATGTCACATAGGAATCTTGAAAAATTTGGGAAGCACTCCACATGAACAGAGGCATGATTCTTAGTAAAGGTGGTTCAGCACTTTGCTCATTTGTCAAATCAAATAGGCAGGAGATATCCAGGGAGTGGGTGGGGTCTTCGCCAGAGGCTCTGTGCCCAGCTAGGTGGTTCACCTGTATTCATCAGTTCATTGATCCATTCACTGATTGATTAATTTATTCAAGAAATGTTTACTGAGAGCCTGATATCAACCAGAAACAGGGTAGATGTTTAATATTTGTGGGAATGAATTGAAGCAAAACTTCTACCTGTATCCCTAGGAAGAAGCCCTATTTGTTGAGTTAAATTGTCACCTGTGAGGACTGATTTAGGACCCACTTGTCACAGTGGATTCTCTTCTGCTTGGATCCTCAGATGTGCCAGAAAACCTGATGACATTCCCTATTGCTAGGATTGCTTTTGGGGGTACAGGTCTTGAGAAGATCTTAGTTACTTAGGGACTTAATTTAGGGAACATTCATATTGATTTAGTCGCCTCTTCCTGCAGTGAAAGACACTCTGGGTTGGGGCCTGAGACATGGAAGTTTCAATAAGGGAAGCTGGGGAAAAGGATGTGAGAATGGAGACAGATGGCTTTAGAGCAGATAGCAGTGGGTGGAGTGTGGACAGAGGTATAAGAACCTAGGCTTTCAGGCCAGAGAGGCTTGTTTTCAAATCACAGGCTGCTCATTCCTAGCTGTGTAAACTTTGGTAAGTCAGTCACCTTCTCTGTGCTTCAGGTGTTTATAAAATGGAAATATTACTTGTTGTAGAGATTTAGGTGATATATTTAGAACTCTTTGCATAGTGGCTGGCACATAGTATCTATCCCAAAGCAAGGGTTTGAGTTCAGGTAGTTTATTTGGGAAATGAACCCAAGAATTATTGCTAAGGTAATAGGAAAATGATATAGGGAAGGGGAGGAAAAGCCAACAAAGGGTTGTTATTGAGCAAATTAGCACTGTGGACCACAGGAATTCAGTCTCACTGGGAACCTCTGGGAGCTGTTGTAGAACACACCTCAGTTACCCCATAAAGAGGTAAGGAAGCTGGGGTGTTTATCTTTCAGTTCCCAGCCATCATTGGTAAACTGCTGCCATTGGGCATTAACCCAGAGAACTCCCAGAATGTCCTGAGTGGGTAGGGAGGAGGCCCCCAGGTGGAGACTTGCCGTTAAACACTCTCAGCATGTGTTAGAACAATGAGTGCCAAAGGAATGAAGACATGTTGATCTGAGCTCAGAGTCATTGTTCAACCACTTATGACTAGCCATATTTTTCTTGAGCAGATCATCCAATCTCTTGGCCATTCATAGAGTAGTCCTCGGAAGCATGGCATCCCCTGGGAGCTGTCAGAAGTGCAGATTTTCATGTCTCTTTCAGAATGTATTAGTTATCTATTGTGAATAACAAATAACTCTGAAACTTAACAGCTTTGTCAATGAATATTTACTATCTTTGCTAAAATTGCTTGCTTTCATTGACATGCATGGGTCCCATTGCTTTGTAGTTAAGGAGAAGGGAGATTTGGGGCCAGGGAGGGCTGGGGGTGGGGGACAGAGAAGAGGGAAATAAGAGTAGCCAAGTGTCTGTCCCTCCCCATACCTACAGCCATACCACACCTAGCTAAATGGCCTAATTTTGATCTCCAGTGAAGTTAGGGAGCTTCCCTTGTGGCTCAATCTGCTTGCAATGCAGGAGCCGCAGGAGCCACAGGTTTGACCCCTGGGTTGGGAAGCTCCCCTGGAGGAGGGCATGGCAACCCACTCCAGTTTTCTTGCCAGGAGAATCCCATGGGTAGAGGAAATTAGCAGGCTAGAGTCCATAGGGTTGCAAAGAGTCAGACATGACTGAAGTTAGCACTCACATCCGCACAAAATTAGCAGTTAAGAGGAAAAGTCAGAGCTGTCAGGTGCAAGCAATATGTGATTCTGGACCCAAGCAGAGCTTCTTAGGGAAAGAAATAGGAGCCTGCGTTAAGGAAAATTCTGCCTGAGGTCCTCAGTGGGGCTCTGGCCTCTAGGGGATATAGCCAGGGGCAGGAGCCATAGACAGAGCTTTGAGCAACTCCAAGACCCTGTTTTCTGTTCTCTCTCCCTCTTCAGGACCTATGTCAGCACATGAGGGCTCCAAGTCTTAACTGCTCACTAAGCTTATAGCACTGTTCTGAGCCCTTTAGATATATAATGTCATTTAATCCCCCCAACAACCTCATGAGATGGGTTTCTATTGTTATCCCCTTATTATATATGAGAAAATCAAAGGTCAGAGTGGTTAAGTAACCTGCCCAAGATTACACAGTCTGGGAATGGCAGAGCAAGGATGTTAACATGACCTCAGGTGTACTTGTAAGATGCAGGACTGATACAGTTGGGTCACACACCTGTGGACTTGATGATTGTACTTCAAGCACTTATACATCAAGCACTTGATGATTATACTTCAGGGAATGTTATTTTATGATGGTTTTCATGTTTTTGACACAGTTGTCTTTGTTCCTTCTAGCTATCTTGAGTAATGTTAATTTTTTTATTCCTATTGATTTTTTATCCATTTATTCAGTGAATGTTTGTTGAATGCTTATTATGTGCCAGGAACCATTTAATAGGCTGGGGAAGCAGCAGAGAATGAAATAGACAAAAGTCTCTATATTTGTGGTGTTCATGTGCTAGTTGTCCAATAATGGACAGATGGGTTATCTAGTATAATAGAAGGCGATGTCTTCTATAGGAAAAATATAAATCAGGGTATGGGTGATTGGTAGTTGATAGCATATGTAGCAATCTTAAACAAGGTAGTCAGGAGATGAGGGAATGAGCCCAATTGCTACCTGGGGGAAGGTCATAACAGTCAAGAGGGAGTAGCCAGTTTAAAGCTGGGTATTCTAGGAGCAATGAGGAGATCGATATAGCTGGAACGTAGTAAAAGAGAGGAGTAGGAGATGTGATCATAGAGGTTGTATGCGTGTGCTCAGTCATGTCTGACTCTTTGCACCCCCACAGACTGTAGCCTTCCAGGCTCCTCTGTTCTTGGGATTTTCCTGGCAAGAACACTGGAGTGAGTTGCCATTTCCTTCTCCAAAGGACCTTCCTGACCCAGGGAACTATGTCTTCTGAGTCTCTTGCATTTGCAGGCAGATTCTTTACCACGGAACTACCTGGGAGTCCAATCATAGAAGTAGCTGTGGCCAAACAGGTAGAGTCTTTGAGACTTTGCCTGTTACTTTGAGTGACCTGGGAGGCCATTGGTGGGTTTTGAAAAGAGGAGCAGACACGAGTCAATTTGTTTCAAAAGGAGCGCAACAGCATGGCAATGTTGGTGCATTGAGAATGGGCTGTAGAAGGGTAATTGTGATATCCAGGAGACCAGTGAAAAGGCTACTGCAATAATCCAGGTAAGACATGATGTGGGGCTTGGACTGGGTGGAGGTGGTGAGGATTAGCCAGATTCTGGATACAGAGACTAAGAGTTTTTCACAAACATGAGGTTCAGGATTTATCTACTCTATCTTCCATTGCTGTCCATGTCTTGGGAGCTTGTATAACTGGGATCCTTTCATTCTGAAGTTAACTACCAGAACCCTAGACTCCATGGGGCTACACATATCAGACATGTCGGCACCAGAAGTTATTGCTGGCAACATCTTTTGTCTCTTCAGCAGAGAGATCAGTGGAAGCTTTTATCTTAATTAGGTTACACGAGGTACCATCATCCATCTGCCTTCCCTGATTAACTTGGGAGGGAATACGAGGGTGATGGTGGAAGGGAAGACAGCCCAAAGCTGATAAATATGAATCAGAATGGACTGGTGGGAGTCTCTGAGGACTCATCAGAATGGAGGAGCAAGAGGAATAGGATTTGTCAAAGATGTTTTTTTGTGGAGAAGAGAGTACAGAAGGCTGTCTTGAAGTGGGGAATTGATTTAGGAATCGCCCCAGTGGGCTAAGCCTGCCTTAATGGGAGAACTCCACCAGTATCCCTCAGACTTGGGACATTGTTTGTGTCACCAGCCTGGTCAGAATATTGACAGCTTACTGTGAAAGGTGTCAGATTCATGATCTCCGAAGACAAATATTTAACTTTGGGACCAGGGACCAGGCTTGATCACTCAAGAGCTTTTGTGTAGCAGAGTTTTATTAAAGTGCAAAGGGACAGAGAAAGTTTCTGACATAGAAGTCAGAAGGGGGATGGAAAATGCCCCCTTTGTTAGTTTTAGCAAGCTGTTTTATATCTGTTGCTGCTGCTGCTGCTAAGTCGCTTCAGTCATGTCTGACTCTGTGTGACCCCATAGACGGAAGCCCACCAGGCTCCCCTGTCCCTGGGATTCTCCAGGCAAGAACACTGGAGTGGGTTGCCATTTCCTTCTCCATTAGGAAGCTATTAATCAGATAAGAGACACCTCAAGGCTGACAGAGTTTCACCAGGCCCCTTTCCCACAATATGCATTTTTGACATAGGATGGCATGAGGTATGTCATCCCCCAGCCATAAAACAATTGATATGAATACTGGTTTGTTGAGCTGTTATCAGCTCAAAGTTTGAGAAAAGAAAAAACGTTAGTCTTCAGTTCAGTACAGTTCAGTCACTCAGTCGTGTCCGACTCTTTGCGACCCCATGGACTGCAGCATGCCAGGCCTCCCTGTCCATCACCAACTCCCAGAGTTTACTCAAATTCATGTCCATTGAGTTGGTGATGTCATCCAGCCATCTCATCCTCTGTCGTCCCCTTAAGTTAGTCTTAGGTGGAACCATTTTGAAAAAAGGCAAATTCCAAAGCAAGTAACATTGCATTAACAAAGCTTAAGAAAAACATTTCCACAAGAAAAACACATTGGTTAGCTCAAGGTTTGAGAAAAGTTAAGTGGTGGAACCTGGTGTCGTCATGGAAACACAGAATTTTAAGAGACACTTGCAGCCTATTTCCTCTGTTTGGAGACCCCTGGCCTTCCTGCCTGTTACCCTCTCAAAAACAGTATCCTGGAAACTCTACTGATGTCTGCAGTAGGAGTGGCTTGTGTAGGCTGCCACAGCATGATATGACTGGTGTCTTATCCAGGATGTACATTAGATTCTTCAATGTAGCGTTAGAAAGAAGGAAGGAGGGAAGGGAGGAATTTAGGCCCTATCCCAGATCTACCAAATTACGATCTGCTAGGCAGCCAAGGCAATGGCAAGTCACTCCAGTACTATTGCCTAGAAAATCCCATGGATAGAGCAGCTTGGTAGGCTGCAGTCCATGGATGGGGTCGCTAAGGGTTGGACACGACTGAGCGACTTCACTTTCACTTTTCACTTTCACACATTGGAGAAGGAAATGGCAACCCACTCCAGTGTTCTTGCCTGGAGAATCCCAGGGACGGGGGAGCCTGGTGGGCTTCCATCTATGGGGTCACACAGAGTTGGACACGACTGAAGTGACTTAGCAGCAGGCAGCCAAGGAAAACTCCCTGAAGCAAGACCAATGGGTCTCTGTCCGAGGTGCTGAAACCCTCAGGCACTGTTTTCCTCTGATGCCCCTCCTTGCTCCCTCTATTCAAAAATTTAAAAATTTGAATCAATCACCTATCACATCCCAGGTCCTGTTACAGACCCCCAGGATTCAATAATAAATAAAACCAACAAAAATCTCTGCCCTCTTGGAACTTTTGTTCTAGTGGATGGAGTCAGACAAGAAGTTTAAAAAATAAAAGCAAATTACATATTAGAAGGGTAGAAGTATTCGGGGAAAAAATAAAGCAGAGGAATGAAATATGCTGGGGAGAATTTTCATTGCAGCTGTAAATGGGGTGGTCAGCTAAGGCTTTATGGAAATGATGACATTTAAGTAAACATTTGAAAGAGATGGGGGAGTGAGCTGTTCAGATTTACCTATAGTTTCACACTAATCAAGTGGTATTGCTCACATTTCCCATCAAATCCCTGTTCTTTGGCATCAGTACTTATGCTTATGATATTCCCTTTTCCTGAAATTTTCTTCCCTCATGACTGTGTTCAAATCCTGCCATTTTTAAAAAGACCGTCTATAAATATCACCCTCCTTAGGAAGCCTATCAGGGTTGTCCTTTAGTAGGAAGTGATCTATCTTCCCTACTAACCTTCACAACTTTTAGAACTATAGAACTCCTTGGTTCTTTTTTAAAAAAATTATTATTATTGTGTTATTTTGTTTAGGTCATTAGCTTGGCCATTCCACTAGTCTGGGAGTTCCCCAAGGACAGAAAATGCGCACCCAAGATTAAGGTCATGGTGTCTGGAATCAGAGAGACCTGCATTCAAATTCTTCTACCTGCTATCTGTGAGGCTTTGATCAACTGAGGTTTTGAACAAGTTACTTTACCTCTGAACTTTAGTTGGTTTCCTTATCTGTAACATGGAGGTAATAATATAAACCTGAGTTGGGGGGCAGTGTTGTGATAATTAACCATTAGTGAATGTAAGACATTTAGCAAGGTGCCTGAAATATAGTTAACATCCAGGTAACATCTAGCATTATAATTACTTCTCCTCAACTCCTATATGCCTATCCCAGGTACTGGCATATTGTTTTTACGCCATAAAGTTTGCAAATGAATGTATCTCTTTACCAGTCTTCCTCAAAGAGTAGTCTATCCACTACCTGTACAAGAATCAAACAAGGGAACTTAGTAAAAAATGAAGATTCCTGAGCTCTCTAGCTCTCCTGAGCTCAGAGGGCAGGAGTCCAGGAATATTATTTTTTAAACAATGTCAATGAACACACTCAAATTTGAGAATCACTGGTTATAGTACTAGTAGTTATGGCAGAGAGATTTTTTGGATTATCTATTTTAAGGATTAAATTGATATATGAAATGTAAGTAAAATAAAAATATATATAGCTTAGAAGAGTGCCTGGCACACAGTGTATCTCAGCTGTTATTTTCTGTTTGTAAGCAACCTCTGTGAATAATCAGTTACATGAATTTGGCTGGGGGCTCCTGATCTTGCTTCAGAGGTTTTCTTGCCTCACAGCCTTGCTCTGTGTGTACAGCTGTTCTAAAGACATGAACCTCAGACAGAGAGAGAATGAACCCACAATAAGCCTCAAGCATTTGCCCTGCTGCTGCTACTGCTGGTAGAAAAATAACATCATCTCTGCTCTTTAAAGAATTCCTCCGGCAGATGTGTGCACAGCTGTTCCACCTCCTTCCTAAAGGCAGACAGAGCGCAGGCAGATAGTGCCAAGAGTTCAGAAAACCATGCTATCACCAGCTCATGCAAATAAGCCCCATAATGGCTCTCCCCCATTCTCATTAGTCTCTCCTTCTCCTTTATTTGTCTCCAAGGAGGCCATGGGTGGGAGACATCTCTTAGTTCTAGCTGCTTCCAGAGGAGGAACTTGAGGGAAAGAAGCCACTAGAGGGGAGAACTGCCAGGAAGGGAGGAGGAGATGGAGAGGCAGAAGTCTGGGTGGCTGACGGGTTGCAGCATGGTGTGGTGGTTAAGTTTAATTCCAGCAACATTGTCTTGCTGTGCGACCATGGGTAAGTCACTTCCCCTCTCAGATTCATATCCCAAGCCAAACAGCATGCTATAGCAGAGTGATCATAAGCTTCAGAGCTCAATCTATGTAAGCTGAAACCCAGGATCCACCCATGCCAGTTGTGTGACTTTGGGCAAATCTCTACTTCTCTGCATCCTTAGTTTTCTCTAAAGAAAGATAGGATAGGGCATATTTGTCCTGTGATTCCAGCAGGTTTCCTATAAAGATGAAATGACCCCCAGTGAATGTCAAAACACATCCCAAGATATGAAATGCTGGAGATGGATGCGGTATCATTCATTCCATCTATGGAAACTTGACTCTCTCATCCCCCAAGTCCAGGGCACTGTTGTATAGGACCAGAAAACTTAAGTCACAGGGAGAAGGATTGCCTTGCTATGGGTGCTACCTACAGAATGCAGTTCACTATTCTTGCTAACAGCTCCAGGCATTGGCACAGGGAAAGAAGGTGCCTTTCATCCATCGTGTCAATGCTCTATTTTCAGACCATTTGGCTGCGAGGCAGTTCAGTGCAATGGTTAAGCACCAGAGGCATAAGAAGTATCTGGTTTCAAATCTTAGGTCTGTTGCTTACCAGACGTGTGACTTTGGGCAAATCACGTAAACTCTCTGTGCTCCAACTTCCTGGTATTGTTGAGAGTTAAAAAGGATAGAGTGTATATAAAATATTTTCCCCAATGCCTGGTATATAATAGGTGCTCAATGGACAAATGCCACCTAGCTCTTTTTCCATTCATTTATTTTTTTAATCTAAGGGATGGACTGTCTTCTTAGCTTTGCCAAGCAATCCTTTAGCCACTGAGGCAGAGAGTACATCAGCTGGAAGTGTGAGGTGTGTTGGAAAGACTTGGGGTCACTAGGCTGGGGCTTTGAGAGCTGCTGGGGCTGTGTGACTTTAGATGTGTCCCTTCCTTTCTCTTGGTTTTAAGTTTCTCATCAGTAAAGTGGGAGAAATTGGCCTTTAGTCTGCCTCACAGGATAATTGTGAGGCTTAGCTGAGTGAATTCATGAAAAAATATCTTGTCAGTTTAAAAGTGCCATGTAGCTTTTGTGCATAAGAGCTGGGTGCCATCTCATTGTCAAAGGCTGTCTCCTCTTTACCATTCTGAGTTTCACTAGGAGCAAGGCAGACTAGGCCAGGTGGAATCTGGCTTGTCCAAACTTACATCCTTCAGAAATGGAGAACTCCCCTAGCCATTGAGTTCCATCCTCTTCCACGGGGAATTGATGGGACCTCGCCAAATGCTGACAGTTCTATTAACCCCTCCCACTGTCAACTTACTGAATGGCAGAGCCAGGAAGTTTCAGCTCCTTGAGAATATATTACAATCTGGCCTCCTCTCCCAACACATGCATCCCAACAGTCAGGACTCCATGAGGAAATAGAAAACTGGGAGTTTGAGGAACAGTTGATGAAAAGACTGCTCACAGAGGACTGGACAAGGTTAGGGGCATTGATGAAAGATGTTGAGAAACCCAGACACTAGCAATAATTGGGGGGCAGGTACCACCCTAGTCTTGAATATAAAGGAGAGGAGTGAGGTTATCAGAATCTGGTGAGAGGAGGGGCCAGGGCCAGGAGGCCAGAGGAACTGGAGTCATGGAGGGACTTAGCCACAGCCAGAGCCACAGGGCTGATTAGGGACTAGGAGAGGGATGGGAGAAATACCCTCAGCTCTCTCTTCCAGCTTTCCAACCTCTACCACTGCCTCTCATTAACTAGACTCACAGGGAAGCTGGAGGGCAGGGAGTCTGTGGATGCCACTCTTACCGGTGGGCCTCCCGAGGCAGAGAGCAGAACAGAGAATGGCAGAGAGTGCATCTGGATAAGGGAGTGTCGCCAGCCCTCTCCCACATGCCCTCCTGGGCCCCTAGACTCTTAGTGAAAGGTGTTATCTCCACTTTTCTGGAGCCATTTTCAGAGAGCACTGTCTCCCTCAAGAACTCTCTTCTGGGGACTAGGATCCCTTCTGAGAGAGCTGACAGGGAAGGAAAAGGAAAGTTCTGAGATAGGCCAGGATGGCAAAAGCAAAATGTAGAGAGAGCTGAAGCCTGAATGCTTCCCTCACAGGCTGGGCAGTGAGAACTGTGAAGGCCAGGTCAGTGCGCACAGGAGTCCAGTTCTTCCCAGTACTGTTCCTGCTTTCTTCTTTTCATGCAGCTTGCCTGCATGCTCAGTCGTGTCTGACTCTGTGTGACCCCATGGACTGTGGCCCACCAGGCTCCTCTGTCCATGGAATTCTCCAGGCAAGAATACTGAGTGGGTTGCCATTTTCTTCCCCAGGGTATCTTCCCAACCCAGGGATTGAACCTGATTCTCTTATGTCTCCTGCATTGGCAGGCAGGTTCTTTACCACTAGCGCCACCTGGGAAGCTCATTTGTGCAGCTTGAGGGGCATCTATAATTTTCTTGGCTCCAGCATCATGGTTCAGAGCATGGCTTTGGAGTCTGGCTCTCCCACTCCTGGCTGTTTATTTATTTATTTATTTTTCTTTTTTTCCTGGCTGTTTAAACTTGGACATGTTGTTAACTTCTCTGAGCTTCAGTCCCTTCATCCATAAAATAGGAATAAATCTACTTCATAGAGTTGTTATGAGGGTTGAATGAGAGGCTGAAATCAAGGGATCTGGCCACCCAGGAACCTGTCAGAATATGACAGCTAGAATATTGTACCATTACCGGCATATGAGCTTTTCTGGTGGGGCTTCCATGCTTGAGGTTCAGCCTCCTCTCAGCCCCCACCTCAGCATCCCTCCCTCCGTCAGATGCTCACTGTTGGCTCTGTGCCCCTGGGAAGGGCTGCTGTCTGGCTTAGCCTGCAGATCGTGGGCAGGAGAGGCTGGGGGAATGCAAATGTGGCCTTATCTGAGTGTGTGCAGCTGCTCCCTTCCTTGAGTCCATCGCCAGGAACAAGGGCAGACTCTGGGCTCCCTGGGATCCCCCAGGCTTCTTCCGGCCCTGCTGAGTCTATAACATCAGCAACAATAATGATATCCAGCAATACCTCAGGCTTTTCTATTTGCAAAGCATTTTGATTTTTATCCTCTCGTATCTTCACAATGACCCTGGATTATTATGACCCACCAACTTTTACAGAGGAGGAAAACCAAGGCTCAGAGGATCTAGAGACTTGCCCAAGGTCACATGGCTAATTAAAGGTGAGTGAGAATTAGAATCCATGAAGTTTCACCCCAGAATTTAAGGTTCATTGTATTAGTGAGGGTGCTCCTGGCTGCAAGTGATGGAAAACTTTGACTCATTAAATAAGAAAGACTCTTATAATATCCCTATCAGGGGTTTGGAGGACATTTTGTTCTGTGGTTGGTTAATTAGCATTTCAACAACATCATGTAACCTGGATTCTTCCACCTCTAAACTCATGAGAACTGTCTTCAGTCTGGTTCTTCTCAAAGTCACAAAATGGCTGCTGTGGTTCCAGGTGTCACATTCAGATATAACATCCAGGGAAGGTGAGTGGCCTCTCCTAATTGTGTGTCTCAATTTATTTTTATTGAAGTGTAATTGATTTACAATACTACTTTAGTTTCAGGTGTAGCATAATGATTAGGGGGTTTTTTGCAGATTAAATTCCATTATATGTTATTATAAGATATTAGGTATAATTCCTTGTGAAAAGTGAAAGTATTAGTCACTCAGTTGTGTCTGATTCTTTGCAACTCCATGGACTGTAGCCTACCAGGCTCAGGCTCCTCTGTCCTTGGAATTCTCTAGGCAAGAATACCGGAGTGGGTAGCCATTTCCTTCCCTAGGGGATCTTCCTGACCCAGGGATTGAATCCAGGTCTCCTGCATTGCAGGCAGATTCTTTACCATCTGAGCCACGAGGGTAAGCCCATAATTCCCTGTTGTATACAGTAAATCTTTCTTTTTTTAAAAAAATTGGGCTACATGTTTAAAACTGGGATCTAAATCCAGGAGAATCTCCTCATCTGAAGTCCTTAATTTAACCATGTCCACACAGTACTTTTTGCCATGCAAGGTAACACCAGGCCCTAGGTGTTAGGGCCTGGATACGTTTGTGCATGTGTGTGCTCAGTTGCTTCAGTCCTGTCCAACTCTTTGTGACGCTATGGACCGTAGCCCACCAGGCTCCTCTGTCCATGGAGGACAAGAATATTCTCCAGGCAAGAATACTGGAGTGTGTTGCCATGCCCTCCTCCAGGGGATCTTCCCAACCCAGGGATCAAACCCTCATCTCTTATGTCTCCTGCATTGGCAGGCGGGTTCTTTACCAGGAGCGCCACCTCGGAAGCTGAAGATGTGTGTGTGTGTGTATGTTGGTGGGGGGTGGGGGGGGGTCAGTATTCTGCTAAAACAACACTGTATGATTCCATTTATGTAAAGTTGTATTCTAATCCAGATAGTGGTTGGCCTTGAGACATGTGGTTCCTCTGATCCAGGTGCTGATCTTATCTGGGAGCTGTTGCACGGCTGTGATCACTGTGAAAATTCATCAACTTCTGCACTTAGGATATATGCATTTTCTGAATACACATTAGACTTCAACAAATTAATTTACTTAAAAAAATCCCGGAATCCAAATTGTACCAATCTCATCAGGAGTTTGAGGGCGTTAAACATGGTATGTCACATTAAATGCTTCTTCTTAACAACAAGGAATGGAGGGCAATACCAATTTCACAGGTTTTGGTTTGTTTTTTTTTCTTCAGAATTTATTTTGGTGTATATTTGAAAATGATCCATGTACAAAAAAATTAAATAGGATATATTTTCATAATTCAGAGCTTTACATGAATTCCAACCTTAAAGTAATTTTAAGGGAAAAAATTCCCTTTTCATTAAAATTACTTTATTTGTATGTGTTTTTATGAGAACAAGACAGAAGTGCTGAGAAGCAGCTGAATGAATATAGATTTTAAAAATGTTACATAATAAAAGAGAAGGGATGGGGAAAAAATGTCTTTAACTCCCATGTGCTATGCAGTAGGTTCTCATTAGTTATCTATTTTATACATAGTAGTGTGTATATGTCAATCCCAGTCTCCCAGTTCATTGCCCCCCTTTCCCCCTTGGTGTTCATACATTTGTTCTCTATGTCTGTGTCTCTATTTTTGTTTTACAAATGGTTTATCTGTACTATTTTTTCTAGATTCCACATATACGTGTTAACATATATTATTTTCTTTTCTCTTTCTTACTTCAGTCTGTGCGATAGTCTCTAGGTTCACTCACTTCTCTGCAACTGGCATGGTTTTGTTTCTTTTTATGGCTAGGTAATATTCCATTACATATATATATATATATACACATACCTAATCTTCTTTATCCATTCCTCCATTGATGGACATTTAGGTTGCTTCCATGTCCTAGCTTTTGTAAATAATGCTGCAATTAACACTGAAGTGCATGTATCTTTTGGAATTATGGTTTTCTCCAGATATATGCCCAGGGGTGGGGTTGCTGGGTCATATGGTAGTATAATCCATTTGTAGGACATATATTAAGTTAACCTTTAAAATACATTCCGATACACAGCAGGTGCAGACAGATATTGTTTGATTCACCGTACCTAGAATAGTCAAATTAATAGAGTCACATCATCCATTGGTAGATGCCAGGGACTGGGGAGGGAGTGTGGGTGTGGGGAGGGTGAATGAGGACTTAGTGTTTAATACAGACAGAGTTACAGTTTCAGTTCAGTTCAGTTCGGTTCAGTCGCTCAGTCGTGTCCGACTCTTTGCGACCCCATGAATCACAGCACGCCAGGCCTCCCTGTCCATCACCAACTCCCGGAGTTCACTCAAACTCATGTCCACAGAGTCGGTGATGCCATCCAGCCATCTCATTCTCTGTCGTCCCCTTCTCCTCCCGCCCCCAGCCTTTCCCAGCATCAGAGTCTTTTCCAGTGAGTCAACTCGTCTCATGAGGTGGCCAAAGTATTGGTGTTTCAGCTTTAGCATCAGTCCTTCCAATGAACACCCAGGATTGATCTCCCTTAGAATGGACTGGTTGGATCTCCTTGCGGTACAAGGGACTCTCAAGAGAGTTACAGTTTAGGAAAGTGAAAAATTGGAGAGATGAATAATAGTGAGAGTTGACAACAACATGAATGTACTTAGTGCCACTGAACTGTACAGTTAAATATGGTTAAAATAGTATGTTTCATATTATGTGACTTTTACCACAATAAAAAAAAAGTCTAAAAAGGGTATTAAACTTTTTTTTTAAATGTCACACAAATACATATGACAGAGGAAAAGTCCAGATCCTCCAGATAGTTAAAGAGAATCCATAAATGTTGACATGCAGTGAGGAATTGGAGCCAGTTACCATGTGCTTGTTAAATGATAAGTACTTTACGAATCAACCTTCGTTGCCAGTTTTAATCTTCAAAACCAGCTTTCAAGGGAGATATTAGTCAGCTATTGTCATAAAATAGCTGTGTTACAAACTACCCCAAAACTCAGCGCCTTATAAAAACTTGTATTCATTCCAGAAGTGGAAAACTTTTTCTATAAAGGGCCAGATGTTATGTATTTTGGGCCTCATTGATCATACACTGTCCACTGAAGCTATTCACCTCTACCTTTGTAGGGTGAAAGCAGCATAGACAACACATAAATTAATGGGCATGATTGTGTTCTAATAAAACTTTATTTACAAAAGCTGGCATAGGTTGACTTTGGCTCTTGGGCTATATAGTTTTCTAACCTCTAGCCTAGTCTCAGACTTCTAGGTCTGTTGGTCAACCATAGTGTGCCCGTTCCAGATGGGGCTCAGCTGGGTAGTTCTACATCAGACTGAGAACAGATGGGCTCCATTCTTGGGTCCCACAGACTTCATATCTGCTCTGTATTCATCCTGGGGTCAGGCTGAAGGGGCTTGTTCTACTTCTGGCAGCTTACTAGAGAACAGAGTATAATCCAAGGCTCACAAGCATATTTAAATGCTCCCTGTGTCACATCTGCTAACATGCCACTGGTCAAAGCAAGCTGTGTGGCCAAGTTCACCATCAGTGGGTGGAGGAGTAAACTGAGTTCACAGTGAGAGGAAGTTAGGACAAAGGGTACGGATCTATGGTTTTAACACAAGGAGGCTGTGAAGAATCTCAAACAATGACTTGCAGTGTGTATGAAGGCCATGTGTGAGACTGTGTGTGCATGGCAGTATCTGTGTAAGAGGGTGTTTTGTGTGTGAGAGGTCCTCAGGGACTGAATCTATGACCATGCTTGTAAGAAGTTACCGGTGGGCACTTAGAAGGTGTGATGTGTGTGAGACACTGTATATATGTGAATACTTGTGGGTGAATGTATGTATCAGATGTGCATCTCAGTGTGTATCTCAGTGTGCATCTTGGTGTGTATCAGGGGTGGGGGGTATATGTGTTGGCAGGTGTGTATGGATCAGGATGCACTTGGGTGTATATGCCTGGCTGTGAAAATGTCTCTGTGGGCATGTGTGTGGGTGTAGAATGTGTGTGGGGTATATGTACTGGGGCGTGTGTGTATGTGTGTGTGTGTGTGTGATGAGTACACGCAGAAGCACCAGCATACTCTGTTGGCTGCGGGGAGAGTGAAGGCAGAGAGTGGGATCAGGGGACAGCACACATCCCTGGCACAGTCTCAAAACCTCTCCACTCTCACAATGGGAGTTCTTTGAGGCTATGATTAATTTTCTTATTTAGCATTTATGTGGCACTTTGGATCTGTAGAGTGCTTTACAATTGGTTTTATTAGTTGTGCTTGCGCGTTATATATAGAAGCAACCTCAGCTGCACCCAGAGCCTCTCTCCAGAGTGGTGAACCGAGCGAGGCAAACTCTACCCTCTCCGACAAGCCTGGCCCATTTCCGGGAACAAGTTC
This sequence comes from Moschus berezovskii, assembly GCF_049115385.1. Taxonomy (NCBI): domain Eukaryota; kingdom Metazoa; phylum Chordata; class Mammalia; order Artiodactyla; family Moschidae; genus Moschus; species Moschus berezovskii. The sequence continues at coordinate 59,733,469 of NC_142478.1, read as the reverse complement.
TGCTCTTTTGTGTACAGACCAGTGTTCAGGTGGATTGGTGGTGGTGGTGCTGCTGCTGCGGGGAGAGGGGTGCTCCTGTGGACCTGTCCCCCAAGGCTTTCCCTCATCTACTCCAGCTAATCACCAGCTCACTTGCCTGGCTTAGCTCATTATTGCCTAGACTAGTGGATGAGAGGCTATTTGCAAGACTGGCTTAAAACTCCTCCATCTTTTATGCTAATGCATTTGTCCTTTGTACTAGCCATTGAGGCTTAATTCCTTGCCTTATGGCTACTAACCTGTCTAGGGTGAGTTTTCTCCTACAAAAGCAGACCCCGGGACAAGGACTTACGTGCAAAGAATTTATTAGGGAGGTGATCTCAGGAAGTATGAGTGAGGGAGTAGAAAATTGAAATGAAGAAGGGAGAAAAACCAAGAAGTGGAGTGTTATTGAGGGGGTGACTGCCATGGGCAGTTGGAGCCTCATTCTACTGAGAAACCATGGCTTAGAATCACCCTCCTAGAGAACTGAGGAACTGGGCTATTTATTCACCCACTCCCACAATGACTCAGGCAAGGGTTGCCACCTTGGCTCCCTGGGTTTTAACTCCCCTACACATCTGGGTTGAGGCCAAGCAAGCTCCCTTGTTGCTGGCTGAAGTCCTCAGGTTGAGAAGACAGACAGACATGGGTGTTGGAGGTGGAAAGCTTGTGCATGGGGGAATTGTTGGCTGGAGCTGCAGGTGAATTCAGGTGGGCCAAGGGCATATGCAGGAGCAACAGTGTCTGCTACACACCCCTGGACTCCAGTAAAACCTTTGTTTCAAGCTCACAAATTCCATTAGCAAGTTCTTGGCTCACTGTCCCTGTGGTCTGCAGCAGTGGACTATCCTGCACTGACTCTGCACTGTCCTGGTTTCTCTAACTTCTCCTTCTCTATTTCTCTCATTTATTCCTCCCAAATTCGGGGGGGGGTACTCCTTCAATATCTTTGTTTTTTCATGCCCGTATGCAAGTTCACCAACATCCGATATGATGTGCCATATAGGAAGCGATAGCCCACAGCTCTCTCTCCAAGTCCTTGCCCTGTGTTTACAGCTGCCTCGTTGAAACATCTATTTGAACATCACTTCAGCAACTCAAACTCAGCATTTCCAAATCTAACTCATCATCTTTGATGTTCTGCTCAAATCAGCTGCATCGTTGCTTCTCGAGGTCTCTCTAGGGCCAGCTGCGTTGGCATCATCTGAGAGTTTGTGGGTGCAGAATCTCAGGTCCTGCCACAGACCAACTGAGCAAGAGCAGGATGTGTATTTTCAACCAGCCCCAGGTGGTTTGTGTGCACATTAATGTTTGATAAACATTGGTCTACACTATCGACTCTCTGTATTTTATTAATGGCACCACCAGCATTTTACCAATTACCCAAATCTTAAAACTTTGCAATTATTTAAATCCTGGGGATAAGCATCCATTGGTGGCGCTAATGGTAAAGAATCTGCCCACCAATGCAGGAGATGCAGGAGACGTGAGCTCAATCCTTGGTTTGGGAAGGTCTTCTGGAGTAGGAAATGGCAACTCATTCTAGTATTCTTGCCTGGAAAATTTCATGGACAGAGGAGCCTGGCAGGCTGCAGTCCGTAGGTGGCAGAGTCGGACACGATCGAGCACTCACCCTAGCCTTCTCTCAAAGCAGATTTCTATGGGACTGAGGTCTCAATTAAACAAATAATAGAATTGATATCAATGTGTCTCAGATGAGCATCTATAACAATCCCATTACACATAATTTCACTTCAATAATTATTTATGGAGTTCTTGTTCAATGCCTGGCTCCATGCTATGTGATGATGTAACTATGAACTAGACTCAGTCCTTATCCTCAAGGAATTGACAGTTGAGAGGAAGGAGAGACAGACAGACACCAAGTGATAAACAGAGGATACCTTGGACATGGACGAGGAGCCCTAACAGAGCCCTAGGGGCAGAGAAGTCTTTCTGGAATTGGGACATCCAGTTGGAAGAACCTGGATGATGAATGGGCCCAGGAGTGAAATCAGGAGAAAGAAAGGGCTTTGCAGGGAGATGGCTTGTGTACACACTGGCAGGGATAAAGAGCAGAGTGCTTTGGGGGGATTCTCCCTATTTCCCAGGTTTGTGACTTGGGAGAAAATCACTTCACCCCTTCCTGCCTCATTTAACTCTAACTTTGGAGTAACAGATTCTCCCGTCTCAGAGTCGTTCCAAAAGTTAAATAAAAATGAGCACGTTTCAGAACTTCAGCTACTTGACTGGTATAAGTACTGATTACTTATAAGTACTACTGACAATAACTTGTCAGCAACCAGAGATTGGACCTCAGTTACAGAAAAAACAATCATGGTATGGTGATGGTGGTGGGTGGCGATCTCCCAAAAGGTACATCCATGTCAAATCCTTGGAACCGGTGACTATGAATTTATTTGGAACAAAGGACTTTGCATGTGTAATTAAGTACCTGGAGATTAGGTCATCCTGGATTTTCTGGGTGGGCCCCAAATCCAAGCACATGTTTCTCTATAAGAAGAAAATGGGACAGAAAAGGGGAGAAGGCTATTTGAAGATAGAGGCAGAGATGGAGCCGGGGAGCACCTTTTGCCACCTCACCAAAAGATGAAAGAGGCAAGGTGAGACTCACCCCTAAAACCTTCAGAGGGAGCAAGGCCTTACCCACACTTTGATTTTGGACTCCCTGCCCTCTAAACTGTGAAAGAATATATTTCTGTGGTTTAAGTCACAAAGCTGTTATAGAAATCACAGGAAATAAATGCACATGGTCACTGGTTTTTAAGCATTCTTTACATGCCAGGTGTGGAGTCCTCCTCAGTCATGCTTTGGAGTGATGATATTATTTGTTTTATGCCTGAGGAGTACTAAGCCTTATGGAGGCAAAGCACCTCATGCTTGGTCATTCATTCACTAAATATTGAACCACTCTTAACTGACGGGGGCTTCCCTGGTGGCTCAGACTGCAAAGAATCTGCCTGTAATGCAGGAGGCCTGGGTTCGATCCCAGGGGCGGGAAGATCCCCCGGAGAAGGAGATGGCAACCCACTCCAGAGAATCCCATGGACAGAGGAGCCTGGCAGGTTACAGTCCATGAGATTGCAGAGTCAGATACAACTGAGAGACTAAAACTTTCTTCACTGACTGGATGCTTTAATGGGCACTGGGGTCACAGGGATGAGCAAGGGAGAGGCCTTTGCTGAAGTTCAGGGCTTATAAATCTATATTGGGTTTAACAGTATCCTCATCCCCAATTCACGTTCACCCTGAAACCTCAGAATGTGATTGTATTTGAAAATAGACTCTTTGCATATGTAATCAATTTATGATAAGACTTACTGGATTCAGTTCAGTTCAGTTCAGTCGCTTAGTCGTGTCCAACTCTTTGTGACCCCATGAATCAGCACGCCAGGCCTCCCTGTCCATCACCAACTCCCGGAGTTCACTCAAACTCATGTCCATCGAGTCAGTGATTAGTGTGGATGGAAAAACAGTGGAAACAGTGTCAGACTTTGTTTTTTTGGGCTCCAAAATCACTGCAGATGCTGATTGCAGCCATGAAATTAAAAGACGCTTGCTCCTTGGAAGGAAAGTTATGACCAACCTTGATAGTATATTAAAAAGCAGAGACATTACTTTGCCAACCAAGGTCCACCTAGTCAAGGCAATGGTTTTTCCCGTGGTCATGTATGGATGTGAGAGTTGGACTGTGAAGAAAGCTGATCGCCGAAGAATAGATGCTTTTGAACTGTGGTGTTGGAGAAGACTCTTGAGAGTCCCTTATACTGCAAGGAGATCCAACCAGTCCATTCTAAAGGAGATCAATCCTGGATGTTCATTGGAGGGACTGATGCTAAAGCTGAAACTCCAATACTTTGGCCACCTCATGCGACGAGTTGACTCACTGGAAAAGTCTCTGATGCTGGGAAGGGTTGGGGGCGGGAGGAGAAGGGGACGACGGAGAATGAGATGGCTGGATGGCATCACCGACTCTGTGGACATGAGTTTGAGTGTACTCCGGGAGTTGGTGATGGACAGGGAGGCCTGGCGTGCTGTGATTCATGGGGTCGCGGAGAGTCGGACACGACTGAGCGACTGAACAGAACAGAACAGAACAGAATCCAGTGACTGCTGTCCTTATGAGAAATTTGCACAGAGACACATAGGCCATGGGATGGCTGAGGCAGAGATTGGGATGATAAATCTACAAACCCAGGATGGCCAAAGGGTTGTTGGCAGCCACCAGAAGCTGGAATAGGAAAGGAACTATCTTCCCCTAAAGCTTTTTGAGAGCACGTGGCCCTGCTGACACCTGGATTTCACATTCCTGGCCTCCAGAACTGTGAGATAATAAATGCCATCCGATTTGTGACAATTTGTTAAATAACCCCTGGGAATTTAACGTGTCACTCAAGAAATACACAATTGTTGTTGCACACCGGGAAGCACCACACAGGGAGGTGTGGTCACCAGTGAAGCCAGGTAGAGGTAGCCAAGGGGTGCTGGAGAGGGTTATGAACGGGGTAGGAGTTGAGTGCACAAAGAGAAGGAAGATCTGGGTTGGAGGGGACAGAACCTACAGGCTGGAGGAATGGACGGAAGATCAGAGCCCACGGGAGCACACAGCCAGCAGCGAGGGAGCCAGAGCCAAACCCCTCCACGCCCTTCCGCTGGGAGACTTCTCTAGCAGGAGCTGTCAGGTCAGTCTGTCCGTACGACCATCTACCCAGCACTCCCCTCTCCGTACCCCACTCCCCACCGCCGGCAGCGTAAGGTATTTCAGCAGATAACCCTGAGTCAGAGCTCGCCTTGTCCTTGAGCACAGCGGGGGACGCTGGGAGGAGGCACAAAAGGCGCTTTGTGAGGCAGCGCTCAGCAGCTTCTGGGCCAGGGAGCCAGCCGGCTCGCTGTGAATGGGCTGCAGACAAAGGCAGCGCCGCCGACAGAGTACCTGTAATTGGAGCGTCCGCGAGCTTGCAAGGGACAAAACGGAGACGAATGGCCGCGTCTTAGGCTGCCCGTTGCTATGGTTTCCGCGGGGCTGCTGGGGAGGGCGGTTACCAGGCAACGGATGCGGGAAGTAGACAAAGAGAGACGGTGTAGGGGAGCGGTTTGGGGCAGGTGTGAGCGTGTTGGTGGGGGGGTAGTGCTAGGTGGGTAGCGGTGGGGAGCAGAGGGAGAGATGAGAGAGGGAGGCAGACGCACAAGACAGGGAGATGAGGAAGCAGAGACAGAGAAGGAGGCAAGAGAGAGACAAGACAGGGCAGGGGAGGGAGAGGCAGAGATAGACAACAGAAGGATAGAGGCAGAACCATTAAAACATAGTGGAGACACAGAGACAGAGAATTATGGAGACATTCATTCACCCCTGAGCACCTGCTGTGTGTCAGGTCCTGTACACTCTGGAGACAGGCCTGTTAGCAAGACAGACCCCCTTCCTACCCCTGGAATTCGAGAAGCCAGAGATAGAAACTGTCTCTGTCTTTGATGGAGCCAGAGGGAGTTGCTGTCTTCCCTAGAGTAACCAGGTCTTACTCTGGAGGCTGATGTCTCGCAGAAGCTTGTAACTGCTTGGTAGGGCCATTGCATTCTTCCTCCTGTCTCCAGGCAGTGTCCTGGGAGGCTGTTTGTAGAAAATGATTCCTGGTTGTTGGACACTGGGTCTCTCCCTTGTATCTCTCTCATTGGCTGCCTACCATGAGGCCTGAACTTGCTACCAAGGAAATCCTCTTTCTTTTCCAGTTCAGATTCTCAAGACAGAACTTGATTGGCTCACTTAAATCAAGTGTACAGTCCTGGTCCATTCAACTTTGAACAGAGGAGAGGCTCCTTGGGTGTAACCTGACCAGCTACTTGTGGCCAAAGACTAATCTTGCCTGCTTTCAAGGGCTATTATAGGGAGCTCATACTTATCAAAGGAGCTTGCAGACTGGCAAGTACTAGAGAAGGGCCAGTTGTTATTTAGGTTAAAGGGAGCATCTGGAAGACACAATATCATGGTCCTGACCCTGAAGGACATCAGAAAATTGTTACTGATGAGGGAATGAGGGAGTAAAGCAAGGTAGGGAAGTTCAGAGGATGAGTGGGCCACAATGTGTGCCATGATGAAGCGAGAAAGAGGAGAGGGATGCCATTTGTTCATTAATTCATACACTCAGCCCTGTGACCCTACGATGTGCCAGGAACTGTACCAGGTGATGGAGAAGGCATGGCCTCTATTTTCCAAGGATGCACAGTTCAGTTCAGTTGCTCAGTCACGTCCGACTCTGCAACCCCACGGACTATAGCATGCCAGACTTCCCTGTTCATCACCAACTCCCAAAGCTTGCTCAAACTCATGTCCACTGAGTCAGTGGTGCCATCCAACCATCTCATCCTCTGTCATTCCCTTCTCCTTCTGCCTTCAATCTTTCCCAGCATTAGGGTCTTTTCCAGTGAGTCAGTTCTTTGCATCAGGTGGCCAAAGTATTGGAGTTTCAGCTTCAGCATCAGTCCTTCCAATAAATATTCAGGACTGATTTCCTTTAGGATGGACTGGTTGGATCTTCTTGTACTCCAAGGGACACTCAAGAGTCTTCTCCAACACCACAGTTCAAAAGCATCAATTCTTCAGCACTCAGCTTTCTTTATGGTTCAGCTCTCACATCCATACATGACTACTGGAAAAACCATAACTTTAACTAGATGGACCTTTGTTGGCAAAGTAATGTCTCTGCTTTTTAATATGCTGTCTAGGTTTGTCATAGCTTTTCTTCCAAAGAGCAAGCATCTTTTAATTTCATGACTGTAGTTACCATCTGCAGAGATTTTGGAGCCCAAGAAAATAAAGTCTGTCACTGTTTCCATTGTTTCCCTATCTATTTGCCATGAAGTGATGGGACCAGATGCCATGATCTTAGTTTTTTGAATGTTGAGTTTTAAGCCAGCTTTTTCACTCAAGGATGCATAGAGGGGTGCCGTATAACCCACCCATTATTATCTTGAGATAAGAGACAGAGAATGGGATCAGAAGGGGTGACTTCACTCAGCTGAACACACCAAGGAAGGATATTGAGAGGTAAATCCAGAAGGACATTTGAAAGATGAGTGTGATTTGGAGAGGTGGACAAGGGTAGTGTTGGTGAGTGGTGGACAGAGGCATTCTGGGAGAGCCGTGGAAGCATGAGTGTACTTGGGAAAAGTTCAACTTGCCCAGTGATGGATGAGGGTGCTGGGAGCATATGGGGTGGTAGTGGAGCAAAAACAAACAATGCTGGAGGTGGTTAAGGAGATACAATGTTTGGACCCTGTCCTAAGGACATTGGGGAGCCACCGGAAGCTTTTAACAGCAGTTCCATGTCAGATTTGTCTTCTAGAAGTATCACTCTGACCTTAGTGCAGGGTAGATTGAATGGGGCAGGCCCAGAGACAGGAAGAGTCAGAGAGTGTTTCATACGAGAATTGGAAGATGTTAGGCAGTGCCTCTCAAACTTCAATGCTCTCATATCCCTCCCAGGGAACATGGCTGAAAATACTGATTACAGGGCTCTGTAGACAGAGATCAATTTAGGAGGTCTGAGGTGGGGGCCATGAATCTGCATCTTTTAAATAGTACCCTAGGTAATGGGCAAAAATGGTTCCCAGACCACTCTTTAAGAAACTTTGGTCTAAGGGGCAGGAAGGTACACACATGAATCAGGAAGTATCTTAGAAACATTGTGCTGGATACCACTTTTACCGCTTTAAAACCAAAGACCATTTAATGGCTCTCGTGGATTTTCACAAGAGTGGTTATAATTGGTTCATCATTATCATTTTACATATATATCATCCTATACACTCAACTGCCAACATCTGTTGCTCGTAACCAGGGAATAAGAGACAGCAGAATGAAACCTTAATAGTTCTTCTCACCATTTATTATCTGCCTTCTTATAGCCCTGATGTGGTGGGGGTAATGGAGGGAAAGTCAAGCTTTATTGAATCCTTTCTGCAGTTTTGCAGTGTCTCAGATCTGGTTTGGAATTCTAGCTCCTCCATTTATAAACTGTGATTTTGGATGAGAGATTTCACTATTCTGAGCTTTAGTTTCTTCATCTGTGACATAGAAGCTAATTAGATCTTCCTTTACAGCACTGAATTAAGGATTAAGTGAAACAACTGAATTAGTTGTTTCTACCATTATGAATTCATGGATCTTGAACATATTTGATGTGTTTAACTCCTTTGCATTATTCTTAATAATGCTCAAATTGTTTCATCTTTGGCTGGTGGGAGACTATTAAAGTTGGCCCTTGGGTCCTTTGGAAATGACCCTAATATGTCAACAGCTTTCTTACCCTCTGGTATGATAATGCTTTCAAGTTCATTGTGTACATTTTCTGCCCAAGGCCAGGAGTCAGTCATTTCTCTAAGGAGGCCTGATTTCTTTGAAAAGGAAAATGGTATTTGAGACCATAATCTGGGTGTTAGAAGGGCTCATTGCTCTTGGGTTAGCCACTGTTTCCAGGGATTCAAAGAGGACAATCAGGGAATGCATATGTTTTGTGTGAGAAGCTACATCATGTTCATAAAGATATTTCTAGTTCATACTTGGGATGCATTGCTTTTATTTTGATTTAATATGTGTATCTTTTCTAACCTGAAAATCTTAACTCCTAATGACAAGAAATTAACTGCTTATTTGCTTTTTTTAGTAATACTAATATATCATGTTTCAGAAATATATAATAACAAACAAACAATGATCACTCAAAAATTTTTATTTAAAAATATCACCAGGTACCAGGCACTTAATCCTGAAAAAGCCAGGGAAGGGCATGTGATAATTATCCCCATTTTCTGACAAGAAACTTGAGGTTCATGAGTCACAAGTCAGTAAGTGATGAAACCAGTAGTCGAACCCCCAAGTTGCCAACTTCATCATTATCACTTCGAGTTTCATTTTTCCCCCCTTGCCTTTGGAATTAATAATATGCCTGCTCTCCAATTGCACAGGTCAGCTGGTTATTTAATACTCCCAAAGATGACTTGACATTCATTATTTGGAAATGCACAGATGAGTAGAGTGAGAGAGGCAAGCCATTTAATAGCCCAGTGTTATTACTAGAATGAAAAGCTTCTTGAGAAACATGTTGGCTCATACTTTCAAAGCGACAGATTATTGCTTTCAGCTTTTTTAGCTGATGTGTCTGTTTACAGATGTGCCTGCCAGATTATTTTAAATGGGGCAAGCAAATAGGAAGGGTCATCAGGGCCTTGTAAAAATGTGTTATCAGGCACAGGGAACCTACCTAGAAGCTTTAAAGGGGTCATTGGCTTCCCACCTTTGTGTGTTCATTCAAGCCATCTTTCTCAAATGGAGTATCTGCTTATGACACAGTAGTCAACTTCAGAGAGCCAGTGTTTTTGTTTTTTATTTGGAAGCCTTCCTTGCTCATCCAAGCAGACAATACTGGTCCCATCTGTAAAGTGGGTGTACTGGGTTGAATAGTTTCCCCTCAAAATTTATGTCTGCCTGGAAACCTCAGAATGTGACCTTATTTGGCAATACGGCCACCCAAGATGGCTACTCTCTTGCCCTCTGTATATCCCTTGATTGACCAGTGCCTGCTTCACCTACTGTCTACTCACAGGACTGATCTTCCCTCTTAAACACAGAGCCTAATTGGTAAATGACTGCATACTTCCCCATAGCCCCAGCTAGTGATGGTTCAAATCTTTAGATCAGAACTTCTCCACCAAAAGGGGTGAAAGGAGTGCACCTCTGCTAGTGTCCCTGGTAACCAATGAGCCAACCTGACATCACCCTCTATAACTGGGAACCTCCTCCTCCTGCCACCCCAGCAAAGACTACCATCATGTCCTGACTGTGTCTGCCAAACATGGTGGGGTATTGCTCCAAGATCTTGCTTCAGATGTGTAAGCTGACATGGCCGGTGACAAAGATTCTCCCCTTGACCAAACTTGAGTCAGTTTCCTCTGAACTCCTTTCTCGACTAAGCCCTGACATCTGTGTCCAACAAACCACTAATGTTGCTGTTGTTGACCCTGGGCTCCTTCTTTGCTCTTGAGGGTGGGCAAGTACAGGTTTCAGGCCAGTGGAAAGCCAATCAGCAAGATGTAGTTAATTTGATAAGGTCACACTGGGTTAGCATGGGCCTTAAATCTGATTGGTGTCCTTCTGAGAGGAGACACAGAAGGCCACGTGAAGATGGAGATGGAGACTGGAGTGATGCTGCCACAAGCCAAGGGAAGCCAGAGACAGCAGGAGTTGGACTGGGCCAAGAAGGATCCTCTCCTACTCGCTGTGAGGAACCATGTCCCTGCTGCCACCTTGATTTCAGACGTCTAGCCTCCAGAACTGTCAGAGAATAGATTCCCAGTGTTTTAAACCACCCATGGTGCTGGAGAAGATTCTTGAGAGTCCCTTGGACTGCAAAGAGATCCAACCAGTCCATTCTGAAGGAGATCAATCCTGGGTGTTCGTTGGAAGGACTGATGCTAAAGCTGAAACTCCAATACTTTGGCCACCTCATGCGACAAGTTGACTCACTGGAAAAGACTCTGATGCTGGGAGGGATTGGGGGCAGGAGGAGAAGGGGATGACTGAGAATGAGATGGCTGGATGGCATCACCGACTCAATGGACATGAGTTTGAGTGAACTCCGGGAGTTGGTAATGGACGGGGAGGCCTTACCTCTTTTGCAGATGGGGAAACTGAGGCTCTAAAGAGCAATTTCCCTTCTCCAGGGTCACACAGATGGGAGGAAACAATATCAGGACTTGAGTTTACATCTGTCTCATCCCAATAGCTCCACTTCTGAGGGACTGTGCTGTGCTTAGTTGCTCAGTCATGTCTGACTCTTTGCGACCCCATGGTCTGTAGCCCACCAGGCTTCTCTGTCCATGGGGATTTTCCAGGCAAGAATACTGGAGTGGGTGCCGCACCCTCCTCCAGACGATCTTCCCAACCCAGGGATTGAATCCAGGTCTCCCTCATTGCAGGGAGATTCTTTACCACTTGAGCCACCAGGGAAGCCCACATTAGGTATAAACCATCATTATTATTAAACTGTGACAATCCATGAGTTTACTACCTCCATTACCTCTTTCTGCAGATGAGGAAACTAAGGCTCTAAAGAGTAAAGTTGAGAGCCACCAGGGAAGCCCAAGAATACTGGAATGGGTAGCTTATCCCTTCTCCAGGGGATCTTTCCAACCTAGGAATTGAACTGGGGTTTCCTGCATTTCAGGTGGATTCTTTACCTGCTGAGCTGCCAGAGAAACCCCACTTTTGAGGGGCCTGGCCCTTTATTGAGAGGGAGCCTCCAGCTCCTCCGTTACCTGTTAAATCTGAACCCAGAGGGATGTTGGCTGGGTCTGGGGCTCCTTCAGTAGACCAGGGGTTGTGGTAACTAAACAAAGCAAAAAGTACATACCATTTACAATGCAAGCACACGCAAGGGGTTCCTGCCTTGCTTAGAGTAAACGTCTCAATTAACACAGAAGACCTTTATTTTGTTCCATAGCTGCAGGCGAGTTTGCTTTTTGAATCAATTAAATTGTTGACAGTCTGCACAGAAGTCTCATACAAATCAACATTCAAGGTGCCTTTTGGTGCAGAGTGTGTGTGCTCCAAATGGGGCTGTGTGAGTGGAGAACTGACTAGTGTCAGGTTCAAATATTTTGACGCAATCATTGGTAAGAAATACATTTCACCTCACAACTAGTACATGGCCTTGTGTGAATACATGTGCATGCACACACACATGCTCTCATACACACAAGCACATGTATAACTGTTGCACTAGGATATTTTCCATTCCATTCAGAAATGCTGGTTTCAACGTACCACATTAATTTCTTGGCACCATGAATAGGTTGCAGCACTCAGCCTATTTGAAAAACATTGGACTCAACTGTAGTTGGGCTTTCCTGATGGCTCAGTTGTAAAGAATACGCCTGCCAATGCAGAAGACTCAAGAAACACAGGTTCGATCCCTGGGTCAGAGAGATCCCCTGGAAGAGGAAATGACAACCCACTCCAGTATTCTTGCCAGGAAAATCACACGGATAGAGAAGCCCAGCAGGCTATTGTCCATGGGGTCGCAAAGAGTCAGACATGACTGAGCACACAGCGCAGACTGTAGCTGCCCAACTCATGTATTGGGACACTTGGATATGCTGGGAAGGTGCCTTTGATATGTTGGCATGTGGTTCTAGAAAATTAATAAACAGATATTCTACATACGGCCTGTTTTTTATCCATTTTTGAGTCTTAAACATGCAGTCACTGCCAAATGAAGATGTAGAACATTTGCAGTCCCCTAGGAGGCCTGCGCTAGTAAAGTCATGCTCAAAATTCTCCAAGCCAGGCTTCAGCAGTACGAGAACCGTGAACTTCCAGACGTTCAAGCAGGTTTTAGAAAAGGCAGAGGAACCAAAGATCAAATTGCCAACATCCACTGGATCATGGAGAAACTGAGAGAGTTCCAGAAAAACATCTATTTCTGCTTCATTGACTATGCCAAAGCCTTTGACTGGGTGGATCACAATAAACTGTGGAACATTCTGAAAGAGATGGGAATACCAGACTACCTGACCTACCTCTTGAGAAACCTGTACGCAGGTCAGGAAACAACAGTTCGAACTGGACATGGAACAACAGACTGGTTCCAAATAGGAAAAGGAGTACGTCAAGGTTGTATATTGTCACCCTGCTTATTTAACTTATATGCAGAGTACATCATGAGGAACGCTGGGCTGGAAGAAGCACAGGCTGAAATCAAGATTGCTGGGAGAAATATCAATAACCTCGGATATGTAGATGACACCACCCTTATGGCAGAAAGTGAAGAGGAACTCAAAAGCCTCTTGATGAAAGTGAAAGAGGAGAGTGAAAAGGCTGGCTTGAAGCTCAACATTCAGAAAACAAAGATCATGGCATCTGGTCCCATCACTTCATGGGAAATAGATGGAAAAACAGTGGAAACAGTGTCAGACTTTATTTTTCTGGGCTCCAAAATCACTGCAGATGCTGATTGCAGCCATGAAATTAAAAGACGCTTACTCCTTGGAAGGAAAGTTATGACCAACCTAGATAGTATTTTAAAAATCAGAGACATTACTTTGCCAACAAAGGTCCGTCTAGTCAAGGCTATGGTTTTTCCCGTGGTCATGCATGGATGTGAGAGTTGGACTGTGAAGAAAGCTGATTGCCGAAGAATTGATGCTTTTGAACTGTGGTGCTGGAGAAGACTCTTGAGAGTCCCTTGGACTGCAAGGAGATCCAACCAGTCAGTTTTAAAGGAGATTAATCCTGGGTGTTCATTGGAAGGACTGATGCTAAAGCTGAAACTCCAATACTTTGGCCACCTCATGCGATGAGTTGACTCACTGGAAAAGACTCTGATGCTGGGAGGGATTGGGGCCGGGAGGAGAAGGGGACGACGGAGAATGAGATGGCTGGATGGCATCACCGACTCTGTGGACATGAGTTTGAGTGAACTCCGGGAGTTGGTGATGGACAGGGAGGCCTGGCATGCTGTGATTCATGGGGTCGCAGAGAGTTGGACACGACTGAGCGACTGAACTGAACTGACTGAACTGAGAGTAGAGTGCTCACTGGAAAGAGGTATGAACAGGTCTCCTTCAGTTCAGTTCAGTTCGTTCAGTCGCTCAGTCATGTCCGACTCTTTGCGACCCCATGAATTACAGCACGTCAGGCCTCCCTGTCCATCACCAGCTCCTGGAGCTTACTCATTCTCATGTTCATTGAGTCGGTGATGCCATCCAACTATCTCATCCTCTGTCATCCCCTTCTCCTCCCACCTTCAATCTTTCCCAACATCAGGGTCTTTTCCAGTGAGTCAGCTCTTCGCATCAGGTGGCCAAAGTATTAGAGTTTCAGCTTCATCATCAGTCCTTTCAATGAATATTCAGGACTAATTTCCTTTAGGACTGACTGGTTGGATCTCCTTGCATTCCAAGAGACACTCAAGAGTACTTGGACTTTCTCAAGGTACTGAGTGACAGCAGTACCTTTTGTTATTCATAACGTTCTGTCCCTTTCTAGATGCTGATCATGAGGTAACTCAGGGTGGGACACTTGGATAGCTTCAGGATGGAGGCTGGTCATCAGAAAACCAAAGTATTTCAGAATGTGACTTTATTTGGAGATAGGGTCTTTATAGAGGTTATCAAGTTAAAATGAGATCTATAGGTGGGTCCTAATCCAATATGACTTGTGTCCTTTGAAAAGGGGAAACATATCCACCTGCCAGGAGGGCTCCCCACCTCCACAGGCACAGAAGTTCCTGTGCTCCTTCCCGACCTTGCCCTCTTTGCCGCCTCACAAGTCTGTTCATCTGCAGCCTTTATTGTGAACTGTAATAGCAAGCATTGCACTTGCCTGAATTTGTGAGTTGTTCTAGCAAACTCTCAAACCTGAGGAGGGGATCTTGGGAACCCTAGAGTTTGTAGTTGGCTGGACAGAAGTGTGGGTTCATGGGCACCCCATTTGTGGGTGATGTCTGAGGTAGAGGCAATCTTATGGGACTGAGCCCTTTGCTGGTGGAGTTCATACTAACCCTGGTGGTGTCAGAGGGTCAGAGAATTGGTTATTTGTGTTGGAAAAAGGCAGCATACCATTAACAATAATGATGCTGTTGATAATACTAGTGATGGCATTCTAGGCTTATGTATTCTCTGCCTCATGTGATCACTGCAAGTGCCTGTGAGGTAGGCAGAGCTGAGGTTATTAATGTCACTGTGTTGATGAGTAATAAGAGGTTTGGGGAGGTTAAGTGACACGTCTAGGGCCATTTGGTGTAGAAAGCAAGGCTGTGACTTGGTTTTCTGAACTTGAGTCTTGTGCTTCCACACATGAGGACAGGTTGGACCAGGGAAGGCCATTCCCAGCAGCTGGGGATACCATCACCACACATCTCTGAGGGGGGTGTGTGTGTGTCTGTGTGTGGCTCCCCCAAAGCCACTGGCCTAGGACAAGTTTCTCAATTGAAGTGTGCCTTAGAATTCCCAGAAGAACACGTAAAAACACATGCTGCCTGGGCCCCACACTCATCGGTCTGATTCATAGCCCAGGAAGGGCCTGAGAATTTTAAACAAACATCCATGTGATTCTGGTACAGTTTCCTCTCTGACCAGAAACCTTGCTTTAAGCAGTGGTTCTCAGTCCAAGCTGTACAGGAGAGTCACCTGGGGAGCCTTGGAAATGTGTGTCTTCTGGGCCCTCCCCGGGACTCTAGAAGCAGGATCCCTGGTGAGCGGTTTATATTCCAGATAAAGCTGGCCCAGGGGTTGACCTGCACATCCCCTCTGTCTGCTCCTCCTTCCTGCCACTGTGTAGAACTCTCATTTTACATCTCTGTGATTTAGTTTGCGTTAATTCCCTGTGTTTCTGTCTGTCTTTCTGTGCTTGTCCTTCTCTAGTCTTTTTGTGTCTCCCTGACAACCCCCCTCTCAACCAGTCTGTTTTCTGTCATTTCTCTGGGGGATGTCTCTGAGTCTCTGCCTCTCTTCTGTCTCTCCCTTTCCCTGGTCTGTGACTGGGTGTGTCTCTGTCTCTGATTTTTTTCTGTCTAGCTCACTCTGACTCTAGGTCTATCGTTTCTCCTGCCCACTGCGCAGCTCTCTGTTCATCTGAGTCTGTACACGCAAGAAAGAGAGAGAGAGAACAGACAGAGACTTCATTATTCTCTATCTCCGATCCTTTTCTTTTCTCTAGTAAACCCCCTCCACCCCCTCACCCTCCCTTCTAGCCACTCAGCTGTGGCAGCTTTTCTGTGAAACACAAAAAGACTCTCCTGTGGAGAAGCCTGAAATACCCCTGGTCAGACCCCAGACCCCTGCAGACCTCGGAATGTTCAGCTCTAATTGGAAGCCCCTTCTGGGCCTGTCCCACTCTCCTGCAGGACTTATCTGGGGCCCTCAGCCTTCTCTGCTGCCAGAGATAAGGTGCCCTTTGGGGCAGGGTTGCCTTGGGCATGGCCATCAAGAAGACCAGATAAGAAGTGTGGCCTGTATGATCCTGAAGACTGCCTCCCCTTCCCCTCAGACTGACACTGACTTTCCCATCACTGACCCAAAGCGTCCTGGAGTGAGGTTGGGGCTTTACAGCAGGTCCAAACAGCCCTTAGGGTGATCAGACTAGCTTCTTTTTTTTGAGCTAGTGTTGTTAATTCATTATTAATTATGTAATTGATTTACCTGTGTGTATATATAATTGATTTACCTAATATTTATCAAACATCACTGTGTATTGTATTTTGTGCTGAGAATATAGCAGTGAAGATAATAGATTCAATACTGTAAATCATAGCACTCACAATAAATTTGTGTCATGGATTGAGCACCAACCAAGTTCTAGGAGCTTAATTTATATAAGGGAGTTAATACCAAAATTCCTTGTGGAGAGAGAACTAACCCTTTTTAGTGGAAAATATTTTACCTGCTTGTAATCATTGTAGCTGTTAATTAGTTATAGCTATTAATACACTGGACACTTAACTTTTATGTATTCAGGGGTGATATTTAAAATATTTAACAAATGAGCAATTGCGCAATGAATACATTTGCCCCACTTCTCACTTCTACAATTATTTGCATAAACATCCAACTTCTGCCATTCATTCATTCATGTAACGATTCATTTATTCTTTTTTAGCGTGTTGTTAAGGGCCCAATGGCTATTAGGCACTGTGTGAGGAACGAGGGATGCAGCAATTAGCAGGACATCATAATGAACTCAGAGGAGGGAGCTCAAGAAGACATTGACCGAGTTCATGGAATGTGACAAAGGAGAAGTTCGGGAGAGTAGACTCAAGGTCTAACCTGGCTGGAGGAATTAAGGAGGGGTTTCTGGAGTCAAGTACATTAACAGTGAAACTTAAGCAATGAACAGCGGTTGGCCAGATGAGGTCTCTTTCTTGCCAATTTTGTACGTTCCATTGGGTAGAGCAGAGTGCCCTTAGTGGGGCTTTAGCAAATCCATGATGAATAAATCATGATGATTCTGAAAGCAAACAGTACTATTAGCATGTCTTTTCTCATTGCTTGCACCCAGCATCTGGCCAGGAATCAAAGGCAAATTTCTCCACTCCAAATTCGTGGTGATGTCAGAGCTTGCTTGCTTTCTTTCTGGCCATGCTGGGTTTTTGTTGCTGCATGGGCTTTCTCTAGTTGTAGCAAGTGGAGGCTACTCTCTAGGTGCATGCACAGGCTTCTCATTGTAGTGACTTCTCTTGTTGAGGAGCATGGGCTCTAGGGAGCACAGGCTTCAGTAGTTGGGGCACTTGGGCTCAGTAGTTGTAACTCCCGGGCTCTGGAGCACAAACAGGCTCAGTAGTTGTGGTGCATGGGCTTAGTTGCTCCCCAGCATGTGATGTATGGATACTTCTTTGGCAGACAGATTTCTTACCACTGAGCCAACAGGGAAGCCCAGTGTCAGAGCTTTTAACATTCTTTCCCTGTGCACCCCAGACTGAGAAGACAGAGTCCAGGAAAGTAGACTGAGGGGGGAAAAGTTGACAAAAGAGAACATTATTAGGTCCTAGGTTTTCAAACTCATGCCTGTAGGGGTCAGATTGAACTGTGTTTCTAGAGCTTCTGTCTTTTAGGAAAAACCATAAATCTGGATTTTCATGTGAGCCCTTCCAATTTTTATGTTGGAACCTAATTTACAATTTTTTTAAGAAAAAGGTCATTATGTACAACAAATCAAATATCTATGTGCTGCTGCCTTTGTCCTTTTGGGCTGGTATAACAAAAATACTGCAGACTGGGTGGTTTAAGCAACAAACATTTATTCCGCACTGTTCTAGAGGGTGGGAAATCCAAGATCAAGGCACTAACCAATTTGGTGTTAGTGAGACCCACTTCTTGGTTTATAGACAGCTGACTTCTCACTATGTCTTCACATGGTGGAAGAGGTAAGGGAGCTCTCTGGGGTCTCTTTTGTAAGGGCATTGATCCTATTCATGAGGACTCCCATCCTTATAACCTAATCTTTGTGACCCCACGGACTGTAGCCTGCCAGGCTCCTCTGTCCATGGAATTACCCAAGCAAAAATACTGCAGTGGGTTGCCATTTCCTTCTCCAGTGTATAACACTGGAGTGTTATAATCACAGTATATAACCACATCCCCTAAAATCTTACCTCTCAATACCATCACCGTGGGAGTAGGAATATCAACATATGAATTTTGGGATAATATAAAAATTCAGTCTATAACATCTGCCATTCCTGATTTAGACATTTATTTCCAAAAAATGGAAAGGAAATAAGAGAGACTTAAATTTACTGTGCACCCACATTGTTCTGAACATTGTACTGCATGTTCTATGGATCTTCTTTGTATGAATTTTCATTGCATGAATATCTCTATTTCCTTATTTAATCTTTGCAACAACCTCCTGGGGCTGGTATTATCATCTCTGTTGAGGAAGAATACCAGCTTAAGTCTACAGGGACCCAATATTAACCACAAGGAGGTTTAATATTTACACAGAAGTGTAGAAGTGAGCTAAGAAGAGGATAAGGCCTCTAAATTAGAGACCTGATTCTATGAGACCCTCCAGGTGCTAACAGTCTTGAGTAGCCAGATGTTTGTCTAGAAACTGTCTTTTTTTTTTTTATCAGATGTCTTCACGAATTGCTTTAAATATTATTGTGTTTTCCTGAAATTTTCTTTTTTCTTTCTTTCTTTTTTTGGCCACACTGTGGGGCATGTGTGATCTTAGTTCCCCAACCAGGGATCAAACCCGTACCCCCTGCAGTGGTAGCTTGGAGTCTCAACCACAGACTTCCAGGGAAGTCCTCTTTCCTGCAACTTTCTTGCTTAGAGAGTTTCAATATACTGCTATAGGAGCCTGGCTCCCCCATTATGTAACACGTGTGTAAAAACCCACAAAGTCATTCACTGTTAGTTGATGTCATGTCTGTTGTATTCAGTACCCACTCAGCTAAGTTACACAGCTATACCCCTAGTTTCTGACTTCCTGATGCCTCTGAAATAGTTCAGTTCTTTTATTTGATTGCCTTTAGGAGTTGCATTTTAGAAATGCTTTCTTTTACCTGGAATTCTTGCCACTGAAGTGAGCATCCTGTTTTTGTTGTTCAGTTGCTAAGTTGTATCAGATTCTTTGCGACCACATGGACTGCAGCATGCCAGGTTTTCCTTTCCTTCACTATATCCTGGAGTTTGCTCAAACTCATGTCCAATGAGTCGGTGATGCCATCCAACCATCTCATCCTCTGTCGCCCCCTTATCCTCCTGTTCTCAATCTTTCCCAACATCAGGGTCTTTTCCAATGAGTTGGCTCTTCACATTAGGTGGCTAAACTACTGGAGCTTCAGCATCAGTCCTTCCAATGAATATTCAGGGTCAATTTCCTTTAGGATTGACGGGTTTGATTTTGCAGTCCAAGGGACACTCAAGAGTCTTATCCAGCATCGCAATTCGATAGCATTAATTCTTCAATGCTCAGACTTTATGGTCCAACTCTCACCCCCAAAAATGACTACTGGAAAAACAATAGCTTTGATTCTGTGGCCTAGAGTATTAAGAGCTCCTGGACCAGTGAGAATTTCACTGGATGAACTCCAAGTCCCCTCTGAGTATCTCCAAGTGGGATTTAGCAAGGTCATGGATCTTTAGAACAATTTTGTGGAGATGCTGTCTGTTCTAAGACGTGAACCCCTTGAACAATCGGATAAAAGGGCTTAACTATCTCACAGTTGCTGAGAGGTCAGACACGGGATAGAGTAGCCAGCTGGCTTAGCAGAGTGGATCTTAAATTCAAATGTGCATTAAGCTGTCAGGTTGCTTCTCAGAATGCAGATTCGTTGCCCCCTTCCCTTCTTAATTCCCCTTAATTCCCCTTCTTAATTCACTAAGAGTATCTGTTATGGCAGAAAGCTAAGTTCTTTAGAACCGTGGCTTAGGGAACAAAGAATATATTTCTCTCACACGCATATTGCAGTTCAAGGTGAATGTTGCTTATTTGTGTATATTTTCAAGAGATGTGGCAGATTAAGGATGGACACAAATTATTTTATTCTGTTCTCATGGAGAAATGAGGTTGATGTGCCCTCCTTTTGAATCTGGGCAGGCCCTATGACTGCTCTGTGACCAACAGAATGTTGTGGAAGTAACACTGGGCCAGTTTAGGGTGGTTTGTTGTACAGCTGTTGATAACAAAACCCCATAGGCCAGAGGGGTCCAGAGATCCTTCCATCATGATGCTCTTTTGCCTTCTATAAACTTGTCATCTGTTCAGCCAGGACTGAGTTCCTGCCATGTCCAGCTTCCAGTCAATGGAAGAAGATGGAGAAGCTGCATCTCTATCTTACTCATCTTGGCTTGGAACTGGTACCCGTGACTTCTGCTTACATTCCATTGGTGCAAACTTGTCACATGACTGCATCTAATGCAGAAATTATGAGGAAATACAGTCTTCTAGCTATGCGGCCATATTCTTAGCCACTGAAAAAGGGAAGAATGGATTCTGTTGGTAGTCTAGCATTCTTGACTGGGACACAGAGATCTGCATTTTTGTGAGCCCTGCCCCTGGGTGACTTTGATGTAGGTAAAGGGTATAAGTTTTGAACTCAGTGAGATCTGAATTTACAACTAAACTCTACCTTTTGCCAGCTGGGTGACATCTCTGAGTTTCAGTTTCCTTGTGTATATATAATGCAAAAATAGTAATTCCTATCTCAGGGGTAGTTGTGAAGATTTGATAATGGCCTGCATGAAAAGTGTGAGCACAGAACATGGTGCACAGCAAGGTATAAATAGTAAAAGGAAAGGTTTTTTTTTTCCATTAACTGAATCAAGTGTTTCATTCTAACCACTACATCAGTGCAGTCAGCCATTCTACTTAAAATGTCCATTTTACCCTCACATCAACCCTAGTCTTACCCCGTTTTACAGACAAAGAAAATGAGACTCAGAGAAGTTAAGTCAGTAGACCAAAACCACTCAGTGAACCCAGGGTATTTTTTCTGATTGGTGTCTGATCAAAAATCTTATATTTTAACAAAGTAAGGAGGAACTGTTGATGGTTCGGGGGCATGGAAATAACGTATCAGAACCCTGTTGTAGAAAGATAAATCAAAGTGTTGCTGTGAGGTGTGCGGAATCAGGGAAAGCTGGAGGCATGGGAACCAGTTTATGAACAAGGTGAGGGGGTTCTGAATGAGGCTAAATGAAGTGAAGACCAAGTATGTTCCTGCCTCACCCTCTGTAGTTACTCACCTATGAGGAGACAATTACAAATAACAATCCCATTCTTCACTTGTGCATGCCTCTGCCAAACTGACTAGCCAACTCTCCCATTAATGTTGGATAGGACTTGAAATATTTAGCACTGGTTCTAGATCTTTAAAATTTTTTAAATTTAATTAATTAATTTCTTTTTGGCCATGCTAAGTCTTCTTTGCTGTGCAGGGGCTTTCTCCAGCTGTGTCAAGCAGGGGCTACTCTCTAGTTGTAGCGTGAGAGCTTCTCTTGTTGCAGCACATGGGCTCTATAGTGTGCTGGTTCAGTAGTTGTGGCACATGGGCTTAGGTGTCCCAAGGCATGTGGAATCCTCCCAGATCAGGGATTGAACTCACGTCCCCTGAATTGGCGGGCAGATGCTTAACCACTGGACCACCAGGGAAGTCCTGGTTTCAGACTTCATACGTATTTTTTGTGTGCCTCAGTTTACCCATTTGGAAAGTGGAAATGACAATGCCTGGGGGTTGCTACGAGTCAGACACGACTGAGCGACTTCACTTTCACTTTTCACTTTCATGCATTGGAGACGGAAGTGGCAACCCACTCCACTGTTCTTGCCTGGAGAATCCCAGGGACGGGGGAGCCTGGTGGGCTGCCATCTATGGGGTCGCACAGAGTCAGACACGACTGAAGCGACTTAGCAGCAGCAACAGCTATAGCTATATCATAGACAGTCTATAAAGAAATGCATGGGAATGTATTTTTAAAAGTTTGAATCATCAACTTGATGTTCAGGTTTACTGTAAGTTGAATAAAACAAACAAGAAGCACTCATTTAAACTTCAATTTCATGATTGACTCTTGGAGTCTTAATTTTATAAGTTAGAAACTTCAGTTGTTAAAGGATGAGGTAGTAGAGAGAAATTGGAAGATAGATTTTCTGGTATTGTGGTTTCCATGGTCACCAACTGGCAGGCATCAACCACTGGCTGAAATACAGATAAATAAGAAAATGATTGCAAAGTGCTTTACACAGTGCCTGGTGCATAGTAAACAATCACTATACATGACATCAGAGTCACTGCCTCTGTAAAAGCAGCCTAGACAGAGAGGTTTCCTGAGAAAAGCACATGGGGAGTTCCTTCCTCCTTCGGGATGCTCCAGCCTGAACATTCTGAGATTTTGAAAGGTTCTAAGGCAGTGAAACTTTAAGCTAAGCAATGGGACTTGTAAGGAATTTGATTTGTGGATTCCTTCCTTATTCTGAATCAGCTGTATGGTGGGGATTCACCCTTCCCGGTTCCTTTGTCTTGTTTAGGGCATCTTTGTGTATTTCAAGTTCAAGACATGCTCTGGTATTGTCTTTTAGAAACTTTTTTTTTCCCTTTCACATTCAGATTTACAATCCACCTGTAATTGATTTTTATGTATAGTATGAATTAGATCAAGATTCAGATTTTTCCATATGGATGGCCAATTGACCCAGCACCATTTATTGAAAAAGCCATAGTTTCCACGTTGCTCTCCTGTGGCATCTCTTTTATAAATCAGGTGTCCTTACATGTGTGGATTTGTTTCTTAGCTCTCAGTGCTGTTTCACTGGTCTATTTATCTTTCTTGTATCAAAGCGCGCTCCCTTAATTTCTCTGGCTTTATAATAATTCCTGATCGCCAGTAGTGAAAATCATCTGACTTAGTTCTTCTTTGTGATAATTTTGGCTCTTTGATTTTCCACATATATTTTAGAATTGCCTTGTAAATTTCCACCAAAACAAAAACTTCCTGGAATTTTTATTAGGATTACTGTCTCTAGATCAATTTGATAAGAAATGATGTTTTTATAATATTGATTCTTTTTTTTTCACAACTCTGTGAGGTAGCTTCTATTGTTATCCCCATTGACAGATGCATCCCTCTTTGGTACCAGAGGCACAAAAATATAAACTAATCTTGTGGCCTGTAAGGAAGAAGGATGCCCCACCCAGAGATGTATTATATCTCTGACATTGTTTAGTACTGACTCATGGTAAAACTATAAAGTTGGGTGACTGTAGTCAGTCTTATATTGCTTTTAAATTCTCTTTTAACCATGCACTCTCTTATTCTTTGCAGGCAGATCACTGTTAACTGCCCTTGGCCTGCCTCTGACTTAGTCCCACCAATTTGATTCACCTATGCAAAACTTCAGTTTGAAGATGAGCAATGCTTGTACACAGATATGAGTGTACCCTGTTTGAATGATCATGGTGGCAGACCCACCCATCTTTTTAGAAGCAGCATTGGCAGGCAGTGGTGTTTTAAACTCAGAGTCACTGTATTTAACTGAAGTGTCTGTAATGAGTAATGGTAGCAGTTGTCTGTGCTGATATGGTAGAGATTGGGTTTCATTTCTGTCTGTATCATCCCTGATCATGATCCTTTCATCCTCACTGGAGATGCCAGAAACGTCTTCTTTTTTTTTTTTTATTTTTATTTATTTTTGGCTGTGCTAGGTCTTCATTGCTGCTCGTGGGCTTTCTCTAGTTGCAGTGAACAGGCGCTGCTCTTTGGTGTGGTGCACAGGTGTCTCACTGCCATGGCTTCTCTTGTTGCGGAGCACAAGCTCTAGGAACATAGGCTCAGTAGTTGTGGTGCACAAGCTTAGTTCCTCTATGGCATGTGGGATCTTCCTGGACCAGGGATTGAACCCATGTCCCCTTCATTGGCAGGTGGATTCTTAATCACTGGACCCTAGGAACTTCTTGGTATTACTGCATTTTTTTTTTCTGTTCACTTGGTAGTGGTATTATGATTATTTGCAAATAATGGATGGATAGAGTTATGTTTGTTTTTATTATTAGTCATGCCTCCTCTACTCAGTTTATACGCTGCCATCTTTCTGCACCACATGCTGTCCTAGACTTCCAGAACACCAAATCTTGTCCAGCCCACACATGCCAGACACCTGCTTATCTGGAGCCAAGGTTAGACAAATATCACTTAGGACCTGTATCGTCAAGCTGGAGGGTAGCAAACAGTGTTTCCATATGTAGTGGTTGACAGGAGCCCTCCAACTCTCCTCCAATTGGTGAGTGTTAAATAACGTGAGGATGGAGCCAGAACAGTGCTGGCTAAAAGACCAATAAATAAGGCTATGGACGTGGGAAAATGGCAAAACCTTCCTGGGAAAGGCTTCCTGGCCCAAGGTACCATTAGTAATGCCGCCGCTATTTGCAATCATAATAAAAATAAAACTAATAGGAAAATCACGTTGAGACAATTCCACTGCCCACTGGATTTTTAATTTTCTTGAAGATGCCAGAGGCAATCTTGAGCCCATTATGTCTAAATGAGGCATATTATAAAAGGCTTGCAAAGTCCAAACTGCTTTTACAGCCATTAATTAGCCAGACTTCCTAATAGGCCCATAAGATTAAGCTTGAGTATGGTCTCTGGTCTCTAGAATGGGGTCACAGTATGCAGAGAAGTCAGCTATCATTGGTTCAGTCTAGACTCTGCTGCCCTTCTCTCTCATTTAAGCTCGGTTCAGATCCTCCGGGGTGTAAAACTAGGGGCGGGGCCGGTAAGGGCGGGGCCGGTAGGGGCGGGGCCAGCACGCAGCCGTTAGCGAGCGACCGTTGCGGCAACCTAAACCATTAGCTGGACTTTAGCGTGAAGCCCTCAGCGCTCGACTGTTAGCCACTAGTTACCCTTGGAGAAGGAAATGGCAACCCACTCCAGTATTCTTGCCTGGAAAATCCCATGGGCGGAGGAACCTAGTAGGTCACAGTCCATGGGGTCGCAAAGAGTCGGACACGACTGAACGGCTTCACTTTCTCTTCAAATCCTCCGGAGTGTAAAAATAGGGGCGGGGCCAGTAGGGGGCGGGGCCAGCACGCAGCCGTTAGCGGGCGACCGTTCAGTTCAGTTCAGTTCAGTTCAGTCGCTCAGTCGTGTCCGACTTTTGCGACCCCGTGAATCACAGCACGCCAGGCCTCCCTGTCCATCACCAACTCCCGAAGTTCATTCAAACTCATGTCCATCGAGTCGCTGATGCCATCCAGCCATCTCACTCTCTGTCGTCCTCTTCTCCTCCCGCCCCCAATCTTTCCCAGCATCAGAGTCTTTTCCAGTGAGTCAGCTCGTCGCATGAGGTGGCCAAAGTATTGGAGTTTCAGCTTTAGCATCAGTCCTTCCAATGAACACCCAGGATTGATCTCCTTTAGAATGAACTACGGCAACCTAAACCGTTAGCTGGACCTTAGCGTGAAGCCCTCAACGCTCGACTGTTAGCCGTTAGTTACTCTTAGTGGTCAAGCTCCCAACCTGGCAGTGATCCTCACGGCACAGGACGCGGTGAGAGGCAGATTGGGGCCGTCCCCCCCAGGATTTATGGCCTCGGACAGCAGGTGAGCTGAGGGCCTGAGAACAGGCCAACGGCTGCATTCCACAGAGTTCCAGAACCCTTGCTGCAACTGCCCACTGGCCAGGCCCAAGCTTCAAAGCAACCGTGAATCTCTCCCTCATCCCCACTTACACGCCCTAATGGCAGTAGAGGTCTCCAAGGTCTCCAAGTCCGAGCGACCGATCCCCTATTTGGGCGACCTGAGGAGCCTGAGGGCCTGCTGCAGGGTCTCCGTAGATGGTGGCTGAGCAGGGTCTGGAGACCTGGCTGTGATGATATTGCCCCCTGAAACCTGCCTCCTCAGCTGGAGCTGGACACTGATGGGAGGACCCGGGCAGGGTAATCTACCCTGTGCAGGGACCCCTCCTCTTAGCGGGCACCCAGAACTCACAGCCTTGGGACTGTACTAGCTCTTGTCAGAACAGAGTAACGTTTGTTTTGGTGGAGGTTTATAGAACATTGTTATCTGAGGTGATCTGACTACAGAACAAAGCATCTGACATCAAGAAGCTTGCAACAACTAACCACACCCCCTTTCACCTTTCCTATAAAAGGGCTTAGATGAAAGCTCTCCGGTAGTTATTGGTTAAGGCATGAGCCCCCTGTTCTCCTTGTATGGCCCTGCACTAAACCTTTTTCTGCTGCAAACTCTGACATTTTGGGATCATTTGGCCTCACTGTGCTTTGTGCACATGGACTTTCATTCAGTAACAGGTCATTTCACATCTTAGTGCCAGAGTTGCTCTGGAATCATAACTACAGAACCTACTGGAGGACTGTAATATGGTTCAATGTGTGGGAGGCACTTAGGAGAGTTTCTGGAATATCTGGGAGCTCTGGACAGGTATGTGTGGATATTATTATCTCGCTTAGGGCATAATCCCTTTGCTGCTGCATAGTATTCCACAGTGTGACTGTTCCCCTGTAGACGGATAGTAGACCATTTCTTGCCTTTTGGCTCTTACAAGCAACTCAGTATTGAAAATCATTGTGTATCCCTCCTTGTGCGTGTTGCATCTATGTCCATTTTCCTCTAGGTGAGTTGCCAGGAAGAGAGATGTCTGGATCCTAGAGCACATGCATTTTTTAGTTTTAATAAATCCTGCCAAACAACCCTCCAAAGGTGGTGAACCGAGGCGCACCCCATCCATGAAGCGTGATGATCTAGTTCTTACCTGGCTGAATCTGCCTTTTTGGAGAAGCCCAACCTCCTTCCTGCTCATTAAGCCGCATCTATTTTCAGAGCTCAGCTGACATCTCTGGCTGAGACCCTCTTCATTATTCCAGCTTTGCCTCCTCCAACAGTCCCTTGCTGTGGTTTTCCTTCCTGACTCTTATTTAACACGGCCAAGTGCTTTTGGAATCCTGGGTAATAATGGCAGACAATGCGCGGGATGGAATGTGGAATTGGAGATGCTGAATGTAGCTTTTGTAAGTCTTTGGCGTGATTTCAGCCTGAAATGGAGCACTTTGCACTCAGCCTAAATTGCCTCAATCATACCTGGCGTGCTGGGTGGATGGATATGCAGACCGGCTAAATGTTTTTCAGGAAGAGTACAGGCTGCTTTCTGTGACTTTGGAGGCGGGACACAAGGTCACCAGGCGGGGAGGGCACTGGGCTTCAAATAGCACTTTTCTTGCTGACTGGGGGTTTTAGCCAAGGAGTCTTCTCTAGTGTCCTCAGAGGGGGTGACTCCTCAATCGGAGAAAAGGAAATTTTGGCCATTTAGGGCCTAAACTGACCATCATAAAATCCACTTTATTTATTGTTATGTTTTGGAGGTGCTATATTTGCAAAACAAAAGCTCAAAGATTCTCTGAAAATCCAAATAAGCACCAGAGTAGCTCCCTGGAGGCAGAGGTGAATTTGAAGCTGATATTTTCCCATTTCCTACAGTCTGCCCCCACCCTTGTCATGATTATAGTATTTGATCACCTGTCAGCTAGGGTCTCTAGTTTGCTCTATTTGCTTTCTCTGCCTGAAAATTTTTAAAGGTTTTGAAATAATTACCTGCAATGAGGGTTTGCATTCAAATGCTAATGAGATGGTGAAGTGGATGGAGGGTTGGACACTAAATGTTTACATTAAAATGGAAATACAATAATCGATTTTTCTTGTAGGGCCTCCTATTGTTCAGTCCCTCAGTCTTGTCTGACTCTTTGTGACCCCATGGATTACAGTGTGCCAGGCTTCCCTGTCCTTCACTATCTCCCAGAGTTTGCTCAGACTCATGTCCATTGAGTTGATGATGCCATCCGGCCATCTCATCTTCTGCCGCCCTCTTCTCTTTTTGCCATTAATCTTTCTCAGTATCAGGGTCTTTTCCAGTGAGTCAACTCTTTGTATTAGGTGGCCAAAGTATTGGAGCTTCATCTTCATCAACAGTCCTTTCAATGAACAGTCAGGGTTAATTTCCTTTAGGATTGACTGGTTTGATCTCCTTGCAATCCAAGGGACACTCAAGAGTCTTATCCAGCACCACAATTAAAAAGCATCACTTCTTTGGCACTCGGTCTTCTTTATAGTCCAACCCTCACATCCATACATGACTACTGGAAAAACTATAGCTTTGATTGTATGGACCTTTGTTGGCCAAGTGATGTCTCTGCTTTTTAACATACTGTCTAGGTTTGTCAAAGCTTTTGTTCCAAGGGGCAAGTGTCTTAATTTCATGGCTGCAGTCACCATCCATGGTGCTTTTGGAGTCCAAGAAAATAAAACTTGTCACTGCTTTCACTTTTCCCCCTTCTATTTGCCATGAAGTGATAGGACCAGATGCCATGATCTTAGTTTTTTGAATACTGAGATTAAGCCAGCTTTTTCATTCTCCTCTTTCATCTTCATCCAGAGGCTTTTTAGTTCCTCTTCACTTTCTGCCATTAGAGAGGTATCATCTGCATATCTGAGGTTGTTGATATTTCTCTTGGCAATCTTGATTCCAGTTTGTGAATCATCCAGCCTGGCATTTCACATGATGTACTCTGTATGTAAGTTAATAAACAGGGTGACAGTATACAGCCTTGACGTACTCCTTTCCAAGTTTGGAACCAGTCCGTTGTTCCATGTCTGGTTCTAACTGTTGCTCCTTGACTTATATACAGGTTTCTCAGGAGACAAGAAAAGTGGTCTGGTATTCCCATCTCTTGAAGAATTTTCCATAATTTATTGTGAGCCACACAGTCAAAGGTTTTAGCATAGTCAATGAAGCAGAAGTAGATGTTTGGAATTCCCTTGCTTTTTCTATGATTCAACGTATGTTTTCAATTTGATTTCTGGTTCTCTCCCTTTTCTAAATCCAGCTTGTACATCTGAAAGTTCTCAGTTCACATACCACTAATGCCTAGCTTGAAGGATTTTGAGCATTACCCTGCTAGCGTGTGAAATGAGTGCAATTTATGGTAGTTTGAACATTCTTTGGAATGAAAACTGACCTTTTCCAGTTCTGTGGCCACTGCTGAGTTTTCCAAATTTGCTGGCATATTGAGTGGAGCACTTTAACAGCATCATCTTTTAGGATTTGAAATCGCTTAGCTCGAATTCCATCAATTCAACTGACTTCAGTTCAGTTCAGTTCAGTCGCTCAGTCGTGTCCGACTCTCCGCGACCCCATGAATCACAGCACACCAGGCCTCCCTGTCCATCACCAACTCCCAGAGTACACTCAAACTCATGTCCACAGAGTCGGTGATGCCATCCAGCCATCTCATTCTCGGTCGTCCCCTTCTCCTTCCGCCCCCAACCTTTCCCAGCATCAGAGTCTTTTCCAGTGAGTCAACTCGTTGCATGAGGTGGCCAAAGTATTGCAGTTTCAGCTTTAGCATCAGTCCTTCCAATGAACATCCAGGATTGATCTCCTTTAGAATGGACTAGTTGGATCTCCTTGCAGTATAAGGGACTCTCAAGAGTCTTCTCCAACACCACAGTTCAAAAGCATCGATTCTTCGGCGATCAGCTTTCTTCACAGTCCAACTCTCACTTAGTTCATAGTAATGCTTCCTAAAGCCCACTTGACTTCACACTCCACGATGTCTGGCTCTAAGTGACTGACCACACCATTGTGGTTACCTGGGTCATTAAGACCTTTTTTGTAAAGTTATTCTATGTATTCTTGCCACCTCTTCTTAAACTCTTCTTCTTCTGTTAGGTCCTTGCCATTTCTGTCCTTTATTGTGCCCATCTTTACATGAAATGATCCTTTGGTATCTCCAATTTTCTTCAAGAGATCTCTGTTCAGTTCAGTCCCTCAGTCATGTCCGACTCTTTGGGACCCAATGGACTGCAGCATGCTAGGCCTCCCTGTCCATCACCAACTCCCAGAGTTTACTCAAACTCATGTCCATTGAGTCGGTGATGCCATCCAATCATCTCATCCTCTGTTGTCCCCTTATCCTCCCACCTTCAATCTTTCCCAGCATCATCATGGTCTTTTCCAATGAGTCAGATCTTCACATCAGGTGTCCAAAGTATTAGAGCTTCAGCTTCAGCATCAGTCCTTCCCATGAATATTCAGGACTGATTTCCTCTTGGATGGAATGGTTGGATTTCCTTTCAGTCTAAGGGACTCTCAAGAATCTTCTCCAAAACCACAGTTCAAAAGCATCAATTCTTTGGCGCTCAGCTTTCTTTATAGTCCAACTCTCACATTCATACATGACTACTGGGAAAACCATAGCTTTAACTAGATGGGCCTTTGTTGGCAAAGTAATGTCTATGCTTTTTAATATGTTGTCTAGGTTGGTCATAACTTTACTTCCAAAGAGCAAGCGTCTTTTAATTTCATGGCTGTAGTCACCATCTGCAGTGATTTTGGAGCCTCCAAAAATAAATCTGTCACTGTTTCCTCTGTTTCCTCATCTATTTGTCGTGAAGTGATGGGACCAGATGCCATGATCTTAGTTTTATGAATGTTGAGTTTTAAGCCAACATTTTTACTCTCCTCTTTCACTTTCATCAAGAGGCTCTTTAGTTCTTCTTCACTTTCTGCCATAAGGGTGGTGTCATCTGCATATCTGAGGTTATTGATATTTCTCCTGGCAATCTTGATTCCAGCTTGTGCTTCATCCAGCCCAGCATTTCATATGATGTACTCTGTGTGTAAGTTAAATAAGCAGGGTGACAACATACAGCCTTGACATACTCCTTTCCCTATTTGGAAGTCTGTTGTTCCATCCAGTTCTAACTGTTGCTTCCTGACCTACATATAGATTTATCAAGAGGCAGATCAGGTGGTCTGTTTTTCCCATCTCTTGAAGAATTTTCCACAGTTTGTTGTGATCCACACAGTCAAAGGCTTTGCCATAGTCAATAAAGCAGAAGTAGATATTTTTCTGGAACTCTCTTGCTTTTTTGATGATCCAACAGATGTAGGCAGTTTAATCTCTGGTTCCTCTGCCTTTTCTCAATCCAGCTTGAACATCTGGAATTTCATGGTTCACATACTGTTGAAGCCTGGCTTGGAGAATTTTGAGCATTACTTTACTAGTGTGTGAGATGAGTGCAATTGTGCAGTAGTTTGAGCATTCTTTGGCATTGCCTTTCTTTGGGATTGGAATGAAGACTGACCTTTTCCAGTCCTGTGGCCACTGCTGAGTTTTCCAAATTTGCTGGTATATTGAGTGCAGCACTTTCACAGCATCATCTTTTAATTTTGAAATAGCTCAACTGGAATTCCATCACCTCCACTAGCTTTGTTCCTCGTGATGCTTCCTAAGGCCCACTTGACTTCACATTCCAGGATGTCTGGCTCCAGGTGAGTGTTCATCCCATCATGATTATCTGGGTGGTGAAGATCTTTTCGTATAGTTCTTCTCTGTATTCTTGCCACCTCTTCTTAATATCTTCTTCTTCTGTTAGGTCCACACCATTTCTGTCCTTTATCTTTCCCATTTTTCCATGAAATATTCCTTTGGTATCTCTAATTTTCTTGAAGAGATCTCTAGTCTTTCCCATTCTGTTGTTTTCCTCTGCTTCTTTTCACTGAGCACTGAGGAAGGCTTTCTTATCTCTCTTTGCTATTCTTTGGAACTCTGTATTCAAATAGGTATATCTTTCCTTTTCTCCTTTGCCTTTGGCCTCTCTTCTTTTCTCAGCTATTTGTAAGGCCTCCTCAAACAACCATTTGGCCTTTTTTCATTTCTTTTTCTTGGGGATGGTCTTGATCGCTGCCTCCTGTACAGTGTCACAAACCTCCGTTCATAGTTCTTCAGGCACTCTATCAGATCTAACCCCTTGAATCTGTTGGTCACTTACACTATAATTATAAGAGATTTGATTTAGGTCATACCTGAATGGTCTAGTGTTTTTCCCTACTTTCTTCAATTTAAGTCTGAATTTGGCAATAAATTCATGATCTGAGCCTCAGTCAGCTCCTGGTCTTGTTTTTGTTGACTGTGTAGAGCTTCTCCATCTTTGGCTACAAAGAATATAATCAATCTGATTTCAGTATTGACCATCTGGTGATGTCCTTCTGTAGAATCTTCTCTTGTGTTGTTGGAAGAGGGCATTTGCTATGACCAGTGCATTCTCTTGGCAAAACTCTCTTAGCCTTTGCCCTGCTTCATTTTGTACTCCAAGGCCAAATTTGCCTGTTACTCCAGGTATCTCTTGATTTCCTACTTTTGCATTCCAGTCCCCTATAATGAAAAGGACATCTTTTTTGGGTGTTAGTTCTAGAAGGTCTTTTAGGTCTTCGTAAAACTGTTCAACTTCAGCTTCTTCAGCATTACTGGTTGGAGCATAGACTTGGATTACTGTGATATTGAATGGTTTGCCTTGGAAACGAATAGAGATCATTCTATCGTTTGTGAGACTGCATCCAAGTACTGCATTTTGGACTCTTTCGTTGACTATGATGGCTACTTCATTTCTTCTAAGGGATTCTTGTCCACAGTAGTATATATCATGGTCATCTGAGTTAAATTCACCCATTCCAGTCCACTTTAGTTCAGATTCCTAAAATGTCGATGTTCACTCTTGCCATCTCCTGTTTGACCACTTCCGATTTGCCTTAATTCATGGACCTAACATTCCAGTTTCCTATGCAATATTGCACTTTACAGCATCGAACCTTGCTTCTATCACCAGTCACATCCACAACTGGGTGTTGTTTTTGCTTTGGCTGTGACTCTTCATTCTTTTCTGAAGTTATTTCTCCATTGATCTCCAGTAGCATATTGGGCACCTACCGACCTGGGCAGTTCATCTTTCAGTGTCCTATCTTTCTGCCTTTTCATACTGTTCATGGGGTCCTCAAAGCAAGAATACTGAAGTGGTTTGCCATTCCCTTCTCCAGTGGACTGCTTTTGTCAGAACTGTCCACCATGACCTGTCCATCTTGGGTGGTCCTACATGGTGTGGCTGATAGTTTCATCAAGTTAGATAAGGTTGTGGTCCATGTGATCAGATTGGTTAGTTTTCTGTGATTGTGGTTTTCAGTCTGTCTGCCCTCTGATGGAGAAGGCAATGGCAACCCACTCCAGTACTCTCGCCTGAAAAATCCCATGGACAGAGGAACCTGGTAGGCTGCAGTCCATGGGGTCGCTGAGAGTCAGACACAACTGAGTGACTTCACTTTCACTTTTCACTTTTATGCATTGGAGAAAGAAATGGCAACCCACTCCAGTGTTCTTGCCTGGACAATCCCAGGGATGGCAGAGTCTGGTGGGGTGCTGTCTATGGGGTCACACAGAGTCAGACACAACTGAAGTGACTTAGCAGCAGCAGCAGCCCTCTGATGGAGAAGGATAAGAGTGGAAGCTTTCTGATGGGAGAGACTGACTGAGGGGAAAATTGGGTCTTGTTCTAATGGGTGGGGCCATGCTCAGTAAATCTTTAATCCAATTTTCTGTTGATGGGTGGGTCTGTGTTCCCTCCCTGTTATTTACCTGGGGCCAAACCATGGTGGAGGTAATGAAGATAATGGCAACCTCCTTCAAATGGTCCCACAACGCACAGCCCTGCAGCAGGCCACCGCCAACCCACACCTATGGTGGAGACTCCTGGATACTCACGGGCAAGTCTGGGTCAGTCTCTTGTGGGGTCATTTCTCCTTTATCCTGGGTCCTGGTGTGCACAAGGTTCTGTTTGAGCCCTCCAAGAGTCTATTTCCCAGTCCTGTGCAAGTTTTGGCAGCTCTGTGGTGGGGTTAATGGCGACCTCCTCCAAGAGGGCTTATGCCATACCCAAGTCATCTGCACCCAGAGCCCCTGCCCCTGCAGCAGTCCACTGCTGACCCGTACCCCACAGGAGACACTCACACACAGTTCCGTCTCAGTCTCTGTGGGGTCTCTGGGTCTTGGTGTGCACAATGTTTGTTTGAACCCTCTGAGTGTCTCTGGCAGGTATGGGGTTTGATTCTAAAGGTGATTTCACCCCTTCTACCATCTTGCTGGCTGGAAGAAGCACAAGCTGGGATCAAGATTGCTGGGAGAAATATCAATATCCTCAGATATGCAGATGACACTACCCTTATGGCAGAAAGTGAAGAGGAACTCAAAAGCCTCTTGATGAAAGTGAAAGAGGAGAGTGAAAAGGTTGGCTTGAAGCTCAACATTCAGAAAACAAAGATCATGGCATCTGGTCCCATCACTTCATGGGAAATGGAAAAACAGTGGAAACGGTGTCAGACTTTATTTTTTTGGGCTCCAAAATCACTGCAGATGCTGATTGCAGCCATGAAATTAAAAGACGCTTACTCCTTGGAAGGAAAGTTATGACCAACCTTGATAGTATTTTAAAAAGCAGAGACATTACTTTGCCAACAAAGGTCCGTCTAGTCAAGGCTATGGTTTTTCCCGTGGTCATGTATGGATGTGAGAGTTGGACTGTGAAGAAAGCCGATCACCGAAGAATTGATGCTTTTGAACTGTGGTGCTGGAGAAGACCCTTGAGAGTCCCTTGGACTGCAAGGAGATCCAACTAGTCCATTCTAAAGGAGATCAATCCTCGGTGTTCATTGGAAGAACTGATGCTAAAGCTGAAACTGCAATACTTTGGCCACCTCATGCGACGAGTTGACTCACTGGAAAAGACTCTGATGCTGGGAAATGTTGGGGGCGGGAGGAGAAGGGGACGACCGAGAATGAGATGGCTGGATTGGCATCACCAACTCTGTGGACATGAGTTTGAGTGAACTCCGGGAGTTGGTGATGGACAGGGAGGCCTGGCGTGCTGTGATTCGTGGGGTCGCAGAGAGTCTGACATGACTGAGCGACTGAACTAACTGAACCATCTTGCTGGGGCTTCTGCTTTGCCCTTGGATGTGGGTATCACCAAAGTCGCTTCAGCGCCACGCAGTCGCTGCTCCAGCAGAGGCTAAAGCCTTTCTTCCAACCACGCAGGGTGGTTTATTTAGAGAAGAGATGTCTAGTCTTTCCTATTATATTGTTTTCCTCTATTTCTTTGCATTGTTCACTTACGAAGACTTTCTTGTCTCTCCTTGCTCTTCTCTGGAACTCTGCATCCATTTGGGTATATCTTTCCCTTTCTCCCTTTCTTTTTGCCTCTCTTCTTTTATCAGCTACTCATGAGGCCTCCTCAGACAACCACTTTGCCTTCTTGCATTTCTTTTTCTTTGGGATGGTTTTGGTCACCACCTCCTGTACAATGTTACGAACTTCTTTCTATAGTTCTTCAGGCACTTTGTCTACCAGATCTATTCCCGTGAATCTGTTTACCACCTCCAGTCCGCAATCATAATGGATTTGATTTAGGTCATACCTGAATGGTCTAGTGGTTTTCCCTACTTTTTCAATTTAAGCCTGAATTTTCCAGTAAGGAGCTCATGATGTTAGCCATGGTCAGCTCCAGGTCTTGTTTTTGCTGACTGTATGGAGCTTCTTCATCTTTAGCTGCAAAGAATATAATCAATCTGATTTTGGTATTGACCATCTATCTGGTGATGTCCATGTGTAGAGTCATCTCGTGTTGTTGAAAGAGGGTGTTTGCTATGACCAGTGTATCCTCGTGCAAAATTCTGTTAGCCTTTGCCCTGCTTCATTTTGTACTCCAAGGCCAAACTTGCCTGTTACTCCAGGTATCTCTTGACTTCCTACTTTTGCATTTCAATCCCCTGTGATGAAAAGGGGATCTATTTTTTGTATTAGTTCTAGAAGGTCTTTTAGGTCTTCATAGAACCATCACCTTCAGCTTCTTTGGCATTAGTGGTTGGGGCATAGACTTGGATTACTGTGGTGTTGAATGGTTTGCCTTGAAAATGAACTGAGATCTTTCTGTTGTTTTTGAAATTGCACCCAAGTACTGCATTTCAGTGGCTTCCTTAGTGGCTCAGACTATAAAGAATCTGCCTGCAGTGCAGGAGATCCAGGTTCAATCCCTGGGTTGGGAAGATGCCCTGGAGAAAGGAATGGCTCCCCACTCCAGTATTCTTGCCTGGAGAATTTCATGAACAGAGGAGTCTGGTGGGCTACAGTCCATAGCGTTATAAAGAGTTGGACATGAATGAGTTACTAACACTCCCTTTCACTGCATTTCGGACTCTTTTGTTGACTATGAAGACCTCCTATTTGCTTTTAAAATACATTTCACAGGACTAAAACCAAAACAAAACAAAATCACCACCTTTAAACAATATTGGCTGAAGCAGCAACTTGCAGTGAGCTATAGCCCAAACCAAGTATAGAGATAATTGTTTCCAATAATGCATCAGTACACCATTGTCTTTTTTATAATAAAAGAGGAGAATTTATTTCTTAGCTAGACATGGGATTATCATCATTTAGGTACTTTTTGTAATGATGGTGATTCTTCAGCAAAATGATGCTTTCTCTTGAGAGGACAAATAAAAAATAAGCTGATCTTTCAAATGAATAAAGTTGAAGTTCTGTTTTTTCATTCATTTAACAATTTCTAGATGGTTTGAGAAAATGTGGGTTAAACCCTAGTGTTTTGGAGTCTGAGAGAAGTGGATTGGAATCCAAGATCTGCCATTTACCAGCTGTACAGCTTAGGGTCTCTCTAAGCCTCTGTTTCCACATCTGAAAAATACTGCCCAGGCTGAAAGCAGGGCTATTGTTGTTGTTTAATGGCTAAACTGTGTCTGACTCTTTGTGTCCTCATGGACTATAGCCCACCAGGCTCCTCTGTCCATGGAATTTCCCAGGCAAGAGTACGGGAATGGGTTGCCATTTCCTTCTTTGGGGGATCTTACCAACCTGGGGATCAAACCCGCGTCTCCTGCATTGGCAGGCAGATTCTTTACTGCTGAGCCACTGGAGAAGCCCCAAAGGAAGAGCTGGGTTATCAGAAAATGTAAAAATAAAAAAGAAAACTCTTTTACATAATAATTCAAAGCATTTTCCTATTATGGGGATACTGATATGAACAATAAGATTAACTCATTTGTTGAGTGTTTGTTATGTACAGGCAACATTTAAGAGCTTTATTTGCATTAAACAATGTAATTCTCCTAATAGCTCTATTCGGTGGGCCTTATTATTAATTAGGTACTAACATTAAGCCAGTTTTAAAGATATTGGTTAATTTATTCAACGAGTATTTGTTGAATGTGTGCATGTCTCAATAAAATAGGATCTATTGATTCATTCATTAAAATATTTATTGAGTATCTGCTATACCAGGCAGTGTGATAAATTCTCGAGCTGTGTTGGTGAGCAAATTAGAGTCCACACAGGAGAGACAGATCATAGTTAAATAATCTCAAAAATGGGTAAATTGTTGCAAAGTAAACAGAATGTGGAGAGAGTAGCTTGCTTCCCTGGGAGGATCTAACAAAGAAGTTTGCATCAGAGTTGGGGAGGTGACCTGGACTGAGCTCTAAAGGAGGTGCTGGAGTTAAATCAAGTGAGGGAGAGAACACAGGGTTGGTGTGTCCCAGGTGGAAGGAGCAGCCCTAGCAGAGGTCCTGTGGTGGGAGGAACTTGACTTGTGAGCAGCTCCTCACCCTAGTCTTAACTCATTTCCATTTATATCCCTCTGATCCTGGAAATGCAGAGTTCCAAAGAATAGCAAGGAGAGATAAGAAAGCCTTCCTCAGCAATTAATGCAAAGAAATAGAGGAAAACAACAGAATAGGAAAAACAAGAGATCTCTTCAAGAAAATTAGAGATTCCAAGGGAACATTTCATGCAAAGATGGGCTTGATAAAGGACAGAAATGGTATGGACCTAACAGAAGCAGAAGATATTAAGAAGAGGTAGCAAGAATACACAGAAGAACTGTACAAAAAAGATCTTCATGACCAAGATAGTCACGGTAACGTGATCACTGACCTAGAGCCAGACATCTTGGAATGTGAAGTCAAGTGGGCCTTAGAAAGCATCACTACGAACAAAGCTAGTGGAGGTGATGGAATTCCAGTTGAGCTATTTCAAATCCTGAAAGATGATGCTGTGAAAGTGCTGCACTCAATATGCCAGCAAATTTGGAAAACTCAGCAGTGGCCACAGGACTGGAAAAGGTCAGTCTTCATTCCAATCCCAAAGAAAGGCAATGCCAAAGAATGCTCAAACTACCGCACAATTGCACTCATCTCACATGCTAGTAAAGTCATGCTCAAAATTCTCCAAGCCAGGCTTCAGCAATATGTGAACCGTGAACTCCCAGATGTTCAAGCAGGTTTTAGAAAAGGCAGAGGCATCAGAGATCAAATAGCCAACATCTGCTGAATCATGGAGAAAGCAAGAGAGTTCCAGAAAAACATCTATTTCAGCTTCATTGACTATGCCAAAGCCTTTGACTGTGTGGATCACAATAAACTGTGGAAAATTCTGAAAGAGATGGGAATACCAGACCACCTGACCTGCCTTTTGAGATAGCTGTATGCAGGTCAGGAAGCAACAGTCAGAACTGTACATGGAACAACAGACTGGTTCCAAATAGGAAAAGGAGTATGTCAAGGCTGTATATTGTCACCTTGCTTATTTAACTCATATGCAGAGTACATCATGAGGAACGCTGGGCTGGAAGAAGCACAGGCTGGAATCAAGATTGCTGGGAGAAATATCAATAACCTCAGATATGCAGATGACACTACCCTTATGGCAGAAAGTGAAGAGGAACTCAAAAGCCTCTTGATGAAAGTGAAAGAGGAGAGTGAAAAGGTTGGCTTGAAGCTCAACATTCAGAAAACAAAGATCATGGCATCTGGTCCCATCACTTCATGGGAAATAGATGGAAAAACAGGGGAGACAGTGTCAGACTTTATTTTGGGGGGCTCCAAAATCACTGTGGATGCTGATTGCAGCCATGAAATTAAAAGACGCTTACTCCTTGGAAGGAAAGTTATGACCAACCTTGATAGTATATTAAAAAGCAGAGACATTACTTTGCCAACAAAGGTCCGTCTAGTCAAGGCTATGGTTTTTCCTGTGGTCATGTATGGATGTGAGAGTTGGACTGTGAAGAAAGCTGATCACCGAAGAACTGATGCTTTTGAACTGTGGTGTTGGAGAAGACTCTTGAGAGTCCCTTATACTGCAAGGAGATCCAACCAGCCCATTCTAAGGGAGATCAATCCTGGGTTTTCATTGGAAGGACTGATGCTAAAGCTGAAACTACAATACTTTGGCCACCTCATGCGACGAGTTGACTCACTGGAAAAGACTCTGATGCTGGGAAAGATTGGGGGCGGGAGGAGAAGGGGACGACAGAGAATGAGATGGCTGGATGGCATCACCGACTCTGTGGACATGAGTTTGAGTGAACTCCGGGAGTTGGTGATGGACAGGCAGGCCTGGCATGCTCTGATTTATGGGGTCGTGGAGAGTCGGACATGACTGAGCGACTGAACTGAACTGAACTGAACTGATCCTGGAAAGTGATAAGGATCAGGGCATTCTCCTGCCCCCTGCACTTGGCTAAGTTTTTAATTGATAGCTGATGTGCTTTGTGGGGAAGAGGAAAAGTATGCTGTGGCAGGTGGGGTCATGACCATGACCCTCACTGTAGTTAGGAAACTATTCTCTGGGGGCCTCAGTCTTCCCATATCTCTAGAAGCTGGGCGATGAGACCCAAGTCAAAGTAGAGAAGAAATACCATTTAAGATAAAACTGAAACATCAATATGGCAGCCCATTGACCACCAGGGACAGGGAATGCCTGAGGGAATTGTCTCAACCTTTGCAGAACAGTTGCAGGACGTGGTGTTCTGTGTAACTGTCCTGACAGATGTCCTGGGATCTTATCACACCGTATCAGGCTTGGGCAGGAGCACCTCACATTTGCTATTCCCCCCATGGTTGGTGAGTGTGTGTACCCATGCTAATGAATGAAGGTCTGCCAAGTGTTTAAAACCTCCTGAAACAAAATGGAATAGAAATGTGAGATTTTGTAATTGTGATTGTTATTGATACTCTGCTTCTCAGCAGAGCCAGCGCATATTCGTGTTAAATGCCCTGTGTGCTGCCAACAAGACCAGAGCAGGTGTTAGAATATTGCCAGCCACAAAGGCTTTTCTCAGCCTTCTCTGTGTGTGTGTGTGGAGGGGGGGGTGGTTACACATAAGGGTGAACATTCAGCATAGAGACAAGGGAGAATTATCTGATCTGTAAAAGAGCCCAGAGATTGCCTCCGGAGCCTGATTAATTGAGAAGTCTTTTCTCATTGAGGAATAAACTTGAGATTATTTTATTTTCCTCAGTAACTGCTAGGAAGCCAGTCTCTTTTACACCTCCCACCCACCCATATCCCACCTTCTTGCTACCTGATAAGTTAGTTAGATTCCATAACTCTTCAATTTCCTTGGGATATTAAAATAGCATAGTCACTAGACCATTTTTCAATTGACATATTTCATTTAAAGTTTCCCCTTTTGTTTCCTAGCATTGACTGGACTTAGGGGATAGCTCTGGCCTCACTCCCCTGCTCCCTACACTTTCCCCCTCCTTTTTCTGCTGCATTGAGGTGGGAAGGAGAGAGGAAGAGAGTATTATTTTGTTTTGTTTAATAGATTAAGGAAAATGTTATTGGAACCTAATTGCTTTACAATGATGTGTTAATTTCTGATGTACAACGTTGTGTACATATGTGTACATATATTCCCTCCCTCTTGATCCTCCCTGCTACCACCCTCCTCCATCCACCAGTCTAGGTCATCACAGAGCACCAAACTGAGCTCCCCGTTGTGCTACACAGAAGCGCCCCACTAGCTATCTGATTTACACGTGGTAGCGTATGTACGTCAGTACTTCTCTCTCAATTTGCCCTCCCTGCTCCTTACCCTGCTGTGTCCACAAGTCTGTTGTCTATGTCCATGCCTCTATTCCTATCTTGCAAATAGGTTCATCAATACCATTTTTCTAGATTCAACACATAGGTATTAATATACAATACTTGTTTTTCTCTTTCTGACTTACTTCACTTTGTATGACAGGCTCTAGGTTCATCCACATCACTTCAGCTGACTCAGTTTTGTTCCCTTTTATGGCTGAGTAATATTCCATTGTTAATCGATTTTTATTTTTTAAGAGCAATTTTAGGTTCATAGCAAAGTTAAGTGGAGAGCACAGTTTCCCATAATCACTGTCCTCGCAGGTATACAGCCTCCCTCACTATCAATATCCCACCAGAGTAGGGCATTTGTGACAATCATTGAACCCACATTGACCCATCATAATCACCTAAACTCCATTGTTTACATTCAGGTTCACTCTGTATTGTATATTCCATGGATTCAGAGGAATGTGTAATGGCATGTATCCACCACTGTAGTATCATACAGAGTATTTTCAGTGCCCTAAAAATCCTCTATGCTCCACCTTTTCATCCCTCCTCATCCCAGACCCTGGAAACCACTGATTTTTATCATCTCCTTACTTTTGCCTTTTCTAGAATATCATATAATTGGAATCATAAGGTATTTAGTCTTAAAACTAACTTCATTCACTTGTTAAGATGCATTAAGGAGCAACCTTAGTTCTTCCATGTCTTCTCTATGTGGGTATACCATAGTTTATTCACCTATTTATCAACTGAAACACAACATGGTTGATTTTAGGTCTGGCAATTATGAATAAAGCTGCTACAAACTGCTGCAAAGATCTGCAAGCAGGTTTTTGTGTGGACATAAGTGTTTAATTCATTTTGCAAAGTATCAAGGAGCATGTTTCCTGGACCACATGTAAGAGTATGTTTAATTTTATAAGAAGCTGCCCGATCATCTTCCAAAGTGGCTATCTCATTTTAATTTCCCACCAGCAGTGTGACAGAGATCCTGTTGCTCCACATCCCTTCAGAATTTTGTTTTGTACTCTTGCCATTCTAATAGGTGTGCATGGACTTCCCTGATGGTTCAATGGTAAAGAAGCCTCCTGCCAATGCAGGAGACGTGGGTTCAATCCTTGTGCCAGGTAGATCCCCGGAGAAGGAAATGGCAATATACTCCAGTATTCTTGCCTAGAAATCACGTGGACAGAGGAGCCTAGTGGGCTACAGTCCATGGGGTCACAAAGCAGTAGGACATGTCTTCGTGACTAAACAACGACTACAATGATAGGTGTGTATAGGCACCTCATTGTCAGCATATTTCTCTTTGACATGTCCTTGGTGACCTGGCTGTCCTCTCAGTTCACTCTGATCGCTGTATCCACATGGGGGAAGCACCACACTGGGGGATTGGGACTGTCCTCTTTCTGCTGGTCATTTCTGCTGGTCTGGCTTGCTGTCCAAGGACTCTGTGCAGGGGGTGGAAGCCCCAACTGACCTTCCTGGTAATGAATTCCATCTTTATGCTTTTGCTTTTGTTCCTCCTGAGGCTCAAGAGCTTCAAAATCCAGACTTATGTTGGTTTTTTTGACTGAAGATTTGTATATCATGCAGGGAGTGTAGAAATCAGACCCCCATGCCATAGCACATACACGCTTGAGGTTCCAATTTCTTACCGGAGACTTCATTCCCCAGTAGGTGCCCCAGTTTGCAACCCTTTGGTCCACCTGACTTTTTCTTAAGCGGCAAACATTTCCAAGTGTGCTGCTGACAGCTTTTTACCACAGTGCTTACCTCTCTCTGCCTGAGGGCTCATCTTGCTGAGTTCTGGTAGAACCTGAAGTGCAGAGAAACTGACACCCTCAGAGCAACCTTCAACCACTGGGGAGGGCATGGAATTTGATGGATTAATGTCCCGTCCCCATCCTCTGTGGGGTGATTCTGAGGTGTGTTCACCACACTCTCAGACGCTCCCCAGCTGGACTGGGGAGTTTCCACTTTCCCCCAGTGTTAACTTGCTTATTATGCAACATTCATAGGTTTTTTTTATAGGTATTTGGAAAGGTATATTGCTGATGAATAAGATGTGGGATATGATATGAGAGGAGTTGAGGATGACTCCAAGGTTTTTGGCTTTAGCAGTTAAATGGATGGAGTTGCCATTTCCTGAGATGGGGAGGACTGTGGGAGGAACAGTTTGGGAGGGGGGATTGGAAGTTTGATATCAGATAGGTTAGGTCCGACATATCTATAAGCATTCAAATGAAGACGCCGAGTAGGCAATTCCTCATAGGACTGTGGGACTCAGGTGGGGAGGCCATGTGGCTCACAGAATAGGGAGGGAAACTGGCACACGGATAGGCAAATTGTTCCAGAGCTGAGTGCAGTGGGCTATGGAAGCACACAGGAGGGGCCCAGACTTGTATTGGGAAATGCTATTGGAGTCAGTGATTTTTAAGCTGTGACCTGAAGATCAAGGAGGACAAACCAAGTGGAAACAGAGGGAGAACATTGTTTAGGCACACAGAACAGTTCACACCAGGCCCTGAGGGAAGGGAGAGTACGTTAGCATTCTGGAACTAAAAGTAGATCAAATGTGCGTGTGTTTGCGTGTGTGCTCAGTCATGTCTGACGCTTGTGACCCCACAAACTGTAGTCTGCGAGGCTCCTCTGTACATGTGATTTTCCAGGCAAGAATACTGGGGTGGGTTGCCATTTCATCCTCCAGGGGATCTTCCTGACCCAGGGATTGAACACATGTCTCTTGTGTTTTTTGCATTGCAGTGGATTCCTTACTGCTTGAGCCATTGGAGAAGCAAAAGTAGGTCAGTGTCACTCAAAGAAGACAGTGGTTGTGGGGAGGATAGACAAGAAGTATGGAGCCATCAGGTCATGCAGTGCCCTGGAGGCCACCTGAGGGAGTCTGGATGATTTCATGAGTGCACAAGGGTGTCACTGAAAAATGTGAAGCAGGGTGCTGATGTGTCCAGATTTAACAGATGCTTCTCCTCTGGAGAGACCTTCCCCTAGGAGCAATTTGAGCCAAGTCCTGTGAGCTCATCTCCCTTGGGCCACTTTGAGCCTGCCTTTTTGTCCATCCCCATCAGCTCCATTTCCATTCTCATTAGGCATGTCATATCTAAGTAGGTCAGGTCAGGCAGAGAAGGTCCCTAGGGACTTTTCTTCCCATGTCCAGGCCTAGATTCAGGGTGGAGTAATGTGTATAGACAGGCTGGCTTCTTGTACTCAGCTGAGGGCACCAAGGGCAAAGCAGCCTGGGATGCATCCCAGGGCAACCTAAACAGGGTGGATTTCTCTTTCTTGTGAACCATAAGTTTTTTCCCCCCCAAAAGCTTCAGGCTTTGGCAGGTAAGATGGTTAAAATCTGAAGCTCCAGTTTGGTGCTAATGGTGATTTTTACCCTAGGCAGCTTTCTCTATCACCAGATCATGCTAAATGTTGCACATGTGGACATTTAAAATGCATGTGTATATCATTTGGGTGAAGATCCTTAGACAATTTTCCTGTGGCTTTTGCAAGTAGAATACATTTGGACATGGCAGATTGAGAGCAACTGACTCAGCCTCTGAAGACCTGCGTTTTTATACTTGATATCTGTCATTGACTGTGTGTCCTGGGGCCTGTCAGCTGTCATATCTAAGGTTTAGTTTCACACCTTTTAAATTAATGGGTTAAAGTTGACAAATGAAATGTACACATTCCTCAAAGAATACAACATACCAAAATTAACAGAAGAAGAAATAGAAAATCTAAAAAGCCCTGTGTCTGTTTAAGGAATTGAATTCATAATTTTAAACCTCTGCTT
Organism: Moschus berezovskii; assembly: GCF_049115385.1. Taxonomy (NCBI): domain Eukaryota; kingdom Metazoa; phylum Chordata; class Mammalia; order Artiodactyla; family Moschidae; genus Moschus; species Moschus berezovskii. Next base: position 59,688,830 of record NC_142478.1, on the reverse strand, counting down.
GACTTCTCTCCACCACAACTATAGGCCTATTTTATCAAATATTTAAGGATAAAATTCTTGTGAGAGTTATGTTGGCCTAATGATATGAGTTGAAAACAATTATTTTCTGAAAGGGTTTATGTAATCTTGGCATAATTTTATCCTTAAATATTTGATAAAATAGGCCTATAGTTGTGGTGGAGAGAAGTCAAGCAGAGGTTTTAAATAGACCAATATCTTTAACATAGACACAAAATCTCTTAATAAGATATTATGCATCTGTGTGCTCAGTGGTGTCCGACTCTTTGCAACCCTATGAAAACTGTAGCCTGCCAGGCTCTTTCCTCTGTCCATGAAATTTTCCAGACAAGAATACTAGAGTGAGTTACCATTTTCTCCTCCAGGGGTCTTCCCAACCCAGGGATCAAATCCAAGTTTCCTGCATCTCCTGCACTGCAGGCAGATTCATTACCATTGAGCCACCAGGGAAGCCCTAACAAGATATTATTAAGCAGAATTCAGCAATACATGAAAAGGTAGAGTTGAGGTCAGAACAGTGAACACATTGCATCCCACTATCCCATAACAAACCCTGACAGATATCACTAATTGATCACTCTTTTTTCCTGGCTGAATCATTCTCAGCCTCTCTCTCTCCAGGCAGCCACTATCAATCAGTTAAAGTTGGCATGTGAGAAGAAATCTATTTGACATCATTGAACAAAAGGGATCTTAACAATAAAAAGTTGAGATGCTATAATTCTATCTTCCTATTAAAAATTTGTGGTCATTTTACAGGCAAGCATTTCCTTCAATGTGGGGTCATTTACTCCAGACCAGACATGGGAGAGCAGGAGTTCCTTGTTGTGAGCAATTCACACAAAAGGAAGAAGCCATAAAATACTAAATTCCTATAAAGACTGTAACCTTGTTTGTCCTCATTTACTGCTGTAGCATCAGCCCCTAAGGACAAAGTCTGGTACATAGTATCATCTGGCACTGTTGAATGAATGAATGAGTAAATTCTTAGGGAAGCAGATAAACAGTTCTATCTTTGTAGAGTTGTTACAGTTACAGGAATTTAATCAAGGATAACTAGCCACAAATGATGAAGCCAGGGCCTGGGTCCAAGCCACAGGCTGCAATGCAAGGGTTGGGCATCTAGGTTCTGATAATTCTTGTGTTAATAACTTCACCTTCATCTTTCCTCTGAGTTGCAGACAACTGCCTGTCTTGATATTTTCACCTGGCCACCTTGTTAAGATTTGTTAAGCTCACAGTCTACTATAGACTATAATGTTTCCCTGACCCCCTGGCCCCAAACCTGGTCCTTCTCCAGTGTTTCTGATCTAAGTGAACCTCATAACCATCCTCCTGGCTTACAGGACAGAAATGGAGAAGACAACCTGAAAACCTCTGTCCTCTCAACATCTCATTTCCTAGTAATCTCACAAATATATGAACTGTTCTCTTTCTCACCACCACTCTGGTCTGAGCTTCCATCACCTCTCACCTGAAAGGTGATAATACTCAGCTGATCCATCTCCTTACATTCTCCACGCTATGCCATTCTCCACACTGTGGCTTGAATGATCTGTTCAAAATGCAAAGTATATTACTGACTCCCTGCTTAAAACCAGGTGACTTCTCATTGCCTGTAATAGCAAAACCAAACTCTCTATACTGGTCTACAAAACCCTGGTTATCCTGCCCCTGTCGTCCTTCTAGTATGCCTCATACACCACGCACCCTTTACCTTCTGTGTGTTCATCTCACTGATCTTTTAGCTCCCCTGACACAGCAGGTTCCTTCCCACTTCTCTGCCTACAACTCTTTTTCCTTCTCTTTATCTATTGATTCCTACACACCGCTCAGGGTTTTTGACACTTCCATGGGAAAAACTTCCCTAACCTTCCCCCTCTATCCCTTCCCAGATAATGCACAAGATGACAAATAATTATCCAGCCCCCAGATCAATAGTGCTGAGTTTAAGAAGTCCCTTCCTAAGTTTAAGATTTGGGGATTTATTGTTATTGCAGCTTAACAGATCTTTTCCTCACTTACACAATGAATGATTGAAATCTATGACACATTTTACTTCTCCCCTCTTACAGGATCTCTGTATTTTCCTTAAAGGTGGGACCTTAAAGCAGGTAGTAAAGGAATTATAAATGAATTGAATAAATGGAGTAACTACAAGTAACTCCATGAGGAGCCAGTGCATTTTCTGTGTGGAAATAAGGAAGTGGAGGAAACTACAACGTTCAAGTGTAGAGTTAGTGCCATATAACTGCTAAGAGTAGAGGTTGCTGTAGTTGGTCATGGTCCATTAGTCAAATCAGGCCCTTTGCCTGTTTATGTAAATAAAGTTTTATTGGAACAAAGCCATGCCCATTTGCTTATCTATCATCCATGGCTATTTTGGTACTACAAGGACAGACATAAGTAGTTGCAACAGAGACATGATGGCCCACAAAGCCCAAAATATTTACTATCTGACATTTTACAGGACAAGTTTGCTGATTCCTTTTAAGAGCATTGGTTTGAGTCCCAGATCCAAGCTACTAACTGTGTGACTTTGAGAAAGTCATATTACCTCTCTGAGTTTTAATTTTCTCAGCAACCAAATGGAAAGAGTAACACAACTTTTCTCATATGGTTGTTTAAGGATTTAATGAGGTCAAATGCTTTGCACATTGCCTGGCACATAGAATATGATTAATAAATCATAGCTATTATTAAAAAGTTAGTACTATAAGTCATGAATAACAATAGTAAAATAAACAATCTTTTGTGTCTTGGGAAGAAGTAGATACTTTCCTGGGGCCTGACAGTAAGTTTTCTTCCTTTGTCACACTGGATGCTCTGGCAGTCCATAAGGAAACGTGTTTATCTTGAAAGCACCTGGCAGAGACAGCATGGATGGGGCTGAGCTGGTAGAAAGACCCCATTTCTCAAACCCAGCTTTCTACATGGAATTATTCAAAGGGAAACCTTATCAAGCAAGCCTTCCAGCTTGGTGTCATCCATCTTCTAAAGGTAATTCAATAGCCCTTGGTAGCTGATGATTTATGGGATGGATGGCCATGGGGAGGTTGCTCTTTGTATTACAGCCTGTTTTTATCAATGACCAGCAACCCGCTGGCTGGAGCTGGAAGCAACAGGCTCTTTGTTTAATCCTGTTAACCCAGACATTGTCTGCAGCCAGCTCCAGGCCAATGGAGGGCCACTGGCCACGTGGGCAGATGAAGAACTTGGATCATTCCAAGTTGAGAGTGCCGGTTAGTAAAGCAGAACTGTTATGTCCTACAGAAGTAGAACTCAGTCTACTACACAAAGCTGCTTTAAGTATCTCCCAAACCAGGTTTGATACCTGGGTCGGGATGATCCTCTGGAGAAGGGAATGTCAACCTCTGCAGTATTTTTGCCTGGGAAGTCCCGTGGACAGAAAAGCCTGTCAGGCTACAGTCCATGGGGTTGCAATGAGTTGGACATGATTGAGCGACTAACACTTTCACTTTCAAATCTCATCTGGTCGACGCTGTGGTCCTGGGAGAGAGACATTGCCATCCTTACCTCACAGATGAGATGCTGAAGCTGGGAGGTGGTTCCTCATCTTGTGCCTAGATTAAGAAGGCCAAGGCAAGCACTCCTATCTTAATGAGATGCATGTGTCCCTGGGGCTGTCTCTGAATAATGGTCTTGGCTCTTTACTCTTTGCTATCTTATTCTGAACATGCCAGTATAATGTTCATATGGGTGGGACCTTGTTTTCTCATTTATAATCGCATTCCCAGAACCAGGCCTAACATGTAGTAGGTGTTTAGTAATTATGTTTTAAAGAATGAATGGTGCCCAGGCATTTGCATATGTTGTCTCCTTTTCCTGAAACACTTTTCCCATCCTCTTATGTAGCTGCTGCTGCTGCTGCTGCTAAGTCACTTCAGTCGTGTCCGACTCTGTGTGACCCCATAGACGGAAGCCCACCAGGCTCCCCCGTCCCTGGGATTCTCCAGGCAAGAACACTGGAGTGGGTTGCCATTTCCTTCTCCAATGTGTGAAAGTGGAAAGTGAAAAGTGAAAGTGAAGTCGCTCAGTCGTGTCTGACCCTTAGCGACCCCACGGACTGCAGCCTACCAGGCTCCTCCATCCATGGGATTTTCTAGGCAATAGTACTGGAGTGGCTTACCATTGTAGCTAGCCGCTGTTTATCTTCAAGGTCACAATTTAGATATCAGTTCAGTTCAGTTCAGTCGCTCAGTTGTGTCCGACTCTTCGCGACCCCATAAATCACAGCACGCCAGGCCTCCCTGTCCATCACCAACTCCCGGAGTTCACTCAAACTCATGTCCACAGAGTCAGTGATGCCATCCAGCCATCTCATTCTCCGTCGTCCCCTTCTCCTCCCACCCCCAACCCTTCCCAGCATCAGAGTCTTTTCCAGTGAGTCAACTCGTCGCATGAGGTGGCCAAAGTATTGAGGCTTCAGCTTTAGCATCAGTCCTTCCAATGAACACCCAGGATCGATCTCCCTTAGAATGGACTGGTTGGATCTCCTTGCGGTACAAGGGACTCTCAAGAGTCTTCTCCAACACCACAGTTCAAAAGCATCAATTCTTCGGCGATCAGCTTTCTTCACAGTCCAACTCTCACATCCATACATGACCACAGGAAAAACCATAGCCTTGACTAGACGGACCTTGGTTGGCAAAGTAACGTCTCTGCTTTTTAAAATATTATCAAGGTTGATCATAACTTTCCTTCCAAGGAGTAAGCGTCTTTTAATTTCATGGCTGCAATCAGCATCCGAAGTGATTTTGGAGCCCCAAAAAATAAAGTTTGACACTGTTTCCACTGTTTTTCCATCTATTTCCCATGAAGTGATGGGACCAGATGCCATGATCTTTGTTTTCTGAATGTTGAGCTTCAAGCCAACCTTTTCACTCTCCTCTTTCACTTTCATCAAGAGGCTTTTGAGTTCCTCTTCACTTTCTGCCATAAGGGTAGTGTCATCTGCATATCTGAGGTTATTGATATTTCTCCCAGCAATCTTGATTCCAGCCTGTGCTTCTTCCAGCCCAGCGTTCCTCATGATGTACTCTGCATATAAGTTAAATAAGCAAGGTGACAATATACAGCCTTGACGCACTCCTTTTCCTATTTGGAACCAGTCTGTTGTTCCATGTACAGTTCTGACTGTTGCTTCCTGACCTGCATACAGGTTTCTCAAGAGGCAGGTCAGGTGTTCTGGTATTCCCATCTCTTTCAGAATTTTCCACAGTTTATTGTGATCCACACAGTCAAAGGCTTTGGCATAGTCAATGAAGCTGAAATAGATGTTTTTCTGGAACTCTCTTGCTTTCTCCATGATCCAGCGGATGTTGGCAATTTGATCTCTAGTGCCTCTGCCTTTTCTAAAACCTGCTTGAACATCTGGGAGTTCACGGTTTACATATTGCTGAAGCCTGGCTTGGAGAATTTTGAGCATGACTTTACTAGCGTGGGAGATGAGTGCAATTGTGCAGGAGTTTGAGCATTCTTTAGCATTCCCTTTCTTTGGGATGGGAATGAAGACTGACCTTTTCCAGGCCTGTGGCCACTGCTGAGTTTTCCAAATTTGCTGGCATATTGAGTGCAGCACTTTCACAGCATCATCTTTCAAGATTTGAAATAGCTCAACTGGAATTCCATCACCACCACTAGCTTTGTTCGTAGTGATGCTTTCTAAGGCCCACTTGACTTCACATTTCAAGATGTCTGGCTCTAGGTCAGTGATCACGTTATCGTGACTATCTTGGTCGTGAAGATCTTTTTTGTACAATTCTTCTGTGTATTCTTGCCACCTCTTCTTAATATCTTCTGCTTCTGTTAGGACCATACCATTTTTGTCCTTTATCGAGCCCATCTTTGCATGAAATGTTCCCTTGGAATCTCTAATTTTCTTGAAGAGATCTCTTGTTTTTCCTATTCTGTTGTTTTCCTCTATTTCTTTGCATTAATTGCTGAGGAAGGCTTTCTTATCTCTCCTTACTATTCTTTGGAACTCTGCATTCAGATGCTTATATCTTTCCTTTTCTCCTTTGCTTTTCGCCTCTTTTCTTTTCACAGCTATTTGTAAGGCCTCCTCAGACAGCCATTTTGCTTTTTTGCATTTCTTTTCCATGGGGATGGTCTTGGTTCCTGTCTCCTTTATAATGTCACAAACCTCCATCCAGAGTTCATCAGGCACTCTAGCTATCAGATCTAGTCCCTTAAATCTATTCCTCACTTCCACTGTATAATCATAAGGGATTTGATTTAGGTCATATCTGAATGGTCTAGTGGTTTTCCCTCAGTTCAGTTCAGTTCAGTTCAGTCGCTCAGTCGTGTCCGACTCTCCGCAACCCCATGAATCACAGCACGCCAGGCCTCCCTGTCCATCACCAACTCCCGGAGTTCACTCAAACTCATGTCCACAGAGTCGGTGATGCCATCCAGCCATCTCATTCTCCATCGTCCCCTTCTCCTCCCGCCCCCAACCTTTCCCAGCATGAGAGTCTTTTCCAGTGAGTCAACTCGTCGCATGAGGTGGCCAAAGTATTGCAGTTTCAGCTTTAGCATCAGTCCCTCCAATGAACATCCAGGATTGATCTCCTTTAGAATGGACTGGTTGGATCTCCTTGCAGTATAAGGGACTCTCAAGAGTCTTCTCCAACACCACAGTTCAAAAGCATCGATTCTTCGGCGGTCAGCCTTCTTCACAGTCCAACTCTCACATCCATACATGACCACGGGAAAAACCATTGCCTTGACTAGACGGACCTTGGTTGGCAAAGTAATGTCTCTGCTTTTTAATATACTATCAAGGTTGGTCATAACTTTCCTTCCAAGGAGCAAGCGTCTTTTAATTTCATGGCTGCAATCAGCATCTGCAGTGATTTTGGAGCCCAAAAAAACAAAGTCTGACACTGTTTCCACTGTTTTTCCATCTATTTCCCATGAAGTGATGGGACCAGATGCCATGATCTTTGTTTTCTGAATGTTGAGCTTCAAGCCAACCTTTTCACTCTCCTCTTTCACTTTCATCAAGAGGCTTTTGAGTTCCTCTTCACTTTCTGCCATAAGGGTAGTGTCATCTGCATATCTGAGGTTATTGATATTTCTCCCAGCAATCTTGATTCCAGCTTGTGCTTCTTCCAGCCCAGAGTTCCTCATGATGTACTCTGCATATAAGTTAAATAAGCAAGGTGACAATATACAACCTTGACGTACACCTTTTCCTATTTGGAACCAGTCTGTTGTTCCATGTCCAGTTCTAACTGTTGCTTCCTGACCTGCATACAGGTTTCTCAAGAGGCAGGTCAGGTGGTCTGGGATTCCCATCTCTTTCAGAATGTTCCACAGTTTATTGTGATCGACACAGTCAAAGGCTTTGGCATAGTCAATAAAGCAGAAATAGATGTTTTTCTGAAACTCTCTTGCTTTCTCCATGATCCAGCGGATGTTGGCAATTTGATCTCTGGTGCCTCTGCCTTTTCTAAAACCTGCTTGAACATCTGGGAGTTCACGGTTTACATACTGCTGAAGCCTGGCTTGGAGAATCCTACTTTCTTCAATTTAAGTCTGAATTTGGCAATAAGGAGTTCATGATCTGAGTCACAGTCAGCTCCTGGTCTTGTTTTTGCTAACTGTATACAGCTTCTCCATCTTTGGTTGCAAAGAATATAATCAACCTGATTTCGGTGTTGACCATCTGGTGATATCCATGTGTAGAGTCTTCTCTTGTGTTGTTGGAAGAGGGTGTTTGCTATGACCAGTGCGTTCTCTTGACAAAACTCTATTAGCCTTTGCCCTGCTTCATTCCGTGCTCCAAGGCCAAATTTGTCTGTTACTCCAGGTGTTTCTTGACTTCCTACTTTTGCATTCCAGTCCCCTATGATGAAAAGGACATCTTTTTTGGGTGTTAGTTCTAAAAGGTCTTGTAGGTCTTCATAGAACTGTTCAACTTCGGCTTCTTCAGCGTTACTGGTTGGGGCATAGGCCTGGATTACTGTAATGTTGAATGGTTTGCCTTGGAAACGAACAGAAATCATTCTGTTGTTTTTAAGATTGCATCCAAGTACTGCATTTCGGACTCTTTTGTTGACCATGAAGGCTACTCCATTTCTTCTAGGGGATTCCTGCCCACAGTAGTAGATATAATAGTCATCTGAGTTAAATTCACCCATTCCAGTCCATTTTAATTCACTGATTCCTAGAATGTCTATGTTCACTCTTGCCATCTCCTGTTTGACCACTTCCAATTTGCCTTGATTCATGGACCTAACATTCCAGGTTCCTATGCAATATTGCTCTTTACAGCACCGGACCTTGCTTCTATCATCGGTCACATCCACAACTTGGTATTGGTTTTGCTTTTGCTCCATCCCTTTATTCCTTCTATAGTTATTTCTCCACTGATCTCCAGTAGCATACTGGGCACCTACCGACCTGGGGAATTCCTCATTCAGTATCCTATCATTTTGCCCTTTGATACTGTTCATGGGGTTCTCAAGGCAAGTATACTGAAGTGGTTTGCCATTCCCTTCTGCAGTGGACCACATTCGGCTGTGGTCCATGTGATCAGATCAACTAGTTTCCTGTGATTATTATTTCAGTGTGTCTGCCCTGTGATGCCCCCTAGCAATACCTACCGTCTTATTTGGGTTTCTCTTACCTTGGTCGTGGAAAATCTCTTCACAGCCGCTCCAGCAAAGTGCAGCCGCTGTACCTTACCTTGGACGAGGGGTATCTCCTCAAGGCCGCCCCTCCTGACCTTGAACGTGGAGTAGCTCCTCTCGGCCCTCCTGTGCCCGCGCAGCCACCACCTGTTGGACGTGGGGCAGCTCCTCTTGGCCCCTGGCCCTGGCCTCAGGCGTGGGGTAGCTCCTCTCGGCAGCGCCTCTTTGCCTGATGGGTTGCGCCGGGGCCGGCGTCTCCCGCATCTGCGCCGCCGGGGCCGGCGTCTCTTGTGTCAATTGGTGTCCAAATCAGAAAATAGAAGTCATAATTTCACTGATAGAATTTAATAGGGAGTTAGTTAAGCACTTACTGGAAGATGGAAAAATAAAAAGAGAACATTGAGATCACAGAGATAGTAACTGTAGCGGATTAGTCATTCATTGCTGTGTAGCAAATTACTCCATAATTCAGTAGCTTAAAACAACCTAGTGATCCAGTGATTAAGAATCTGCCTGCCAGTGCAGGGGACGTGGGTTTGATCCCTTGTCTGGGAAGATTCCACATGCCACAGGGAAACTAAGCCCGTGTACTGCAGTTACTGAAGCCTGCTCACTCTAAAGCCCATGCTCTGCAACAAGAGAAGCCGCTGCAATGAGAAACCCATGCACCACAACTAGAGAGTAGCCCCTACTCATTGAGACTAGAGAAAGCCTGCACGTAGCAACAAAAACCAAGTGCAGAAAAACAACCATTTATGGTCTCATATTGTCTGTGGATCAGGAACCTGGCATGGCTTAGCTGGATCTTCTCCATCAGTGTTTCCTGTAACAATGTAAAGGTGGCAGCCAAGGCTGGAGTCTCATCTGAAGGCTTGACTGAGAGGGGATCTGCTTTTAAGCTCACTCGGGTAGCTGTTGGAAGGATTCAGTTCTCCGTGGACTGTTGGACCGATGCCCTCCGTTTATCACCATCTGTTCACTGGAGGCCTCTCTCAGTTCCTCACAATATGGGCCTCCATAAGGCAGCTCACAACGTGGCCGCTGACTTCATCAGACTGAGGGAGCAAGAGAAAATATCTTTGACAGAGGCCACAGCCTTATTAATCTCTGCAATTTTGACACCCCATCATCTTTGCTGTTTTTTAGTAGAAGCAAGTCAGCAAGTCCATCCTGCACACCAGGGGAGGGATGGCACAAGGGCACAAATATCAGGGGGCATGGGTCATGGGGGGCCATGTCTGAGGCTGCCTCTGACAGGAAGAAAGAAGCTAATACTTGAAGAGGCCAGGATTCAGAATCTAGATGCTTGGAGAAGGGTCCCCATGGAGCTGAGACTACCTTGGAAAGGGTGACTCTGGCCCCTGATCCCGGTGACTGATGGGGTGCAATGAAGCTGTTTCTGAGAATGTGAGAGTAAGCTCCTGGGCACGGGAGTGGACTGCTGTTTCTGGAACCAACTGGCACTGCCCAGGATGAGGGGAGAGCCACTGACACTGCTGGGAACAGGGTGCAGACTGGAAGGAGCAGTCCCTTCTGCCCTTGTTAAGGGTTGAGTTGTACCCCCGGCCCACACACTTAGATTCATAGGGTGAAGGCCTAGCCCCTAATACCTCAGAATGGGAACTCATTTGGGAATAGGGTCATTGCAGATGTAATTAGTTGAGATGATAGCAGGGTGGACTGTGTGCATACTCAGTTGCCCAATCATGTCCGACTCTTTTGCAACCCTGTGGACTGTAGCCCACCAGGTTTCTTTGTCCATGGGATTTTCCAGGCAAGAATACTAGAGTAGATTGTGCTTCTCCAAGGAATCTGCCTAACCCAGGGATCGAACCTGCGTCTCCTGCATTGCAGGCAGATTCTTTTCCACTAAGCCACTGGAGAAGACATCATGCTGGTATAAAGCATAGTAGTCCAAAACAACTGGTGTTCTTATTAAAAATTTGAATGCACACACAGTCCAGGAGAACACGAAGGCAGAGATTGGAGTGATGTTTCCAGCCAAGGGATATTAACAGTTGCTAGCAAACCACCAGGAGAAGGCAATGGCAAGCCACTCCAGTACTCTTGCCTAGAAAATCCCATGGATGGAGGAGCCTGGTGGGCTGCAGTCCACGGGGTCGCAAAGAGTCGGACACGACTGCGACGGAACGGAATGGAGCACCACCAGGAGAAGGCAATGGCAAGCCACTCCAGTACTCTTGCCTAGAAAATCCCATGGACGGAGGAGCCTGGTGGGCTGCAGTCCATGGGGTCGCGAAGAGTCGGACACGACTGAGCGACTTCACTTTCACTTTTCACTTTCATACATTGGAGAGGGAAATGGCAACCCACTCCAGTGTTCTTAACTGGAGAATCCCAGAGACGGGGGAGCCTGGTGGACTTCCGTCTATGGGGTCACACAGAGTCAGACACGACTGAAGTGACTTAGCAGCAGCAGCAAACCACCAGACGCTAGGGGAGAGGCATGGAACAGATTATCTCAGCCCTCAGAAGGAACCCATCCTGCTGACACCTTGATCTTGGACTTCTAGCCTCCAGGGCTGTGAGATAATAAATTTCAGTTTTCTAAGCCACCTAGTTTGTGGCACTTTGCTATGGCACTCCTAGAAAACAAATAAAGCCTCCTCCAGCCTGTGGTCTCCTCTGGCTTGTATCTTACAAGGATGTAGCTTCTGGGAATTTATTTAGTTACAGCTCAGCTTCTCTGCAGAGATGATGGAGGTTGGGTATGAAGTTGGGTGATGAGAACATAATGGGTGGCACATCCTTTTCTGGGGGGAAAGCCTTCAGTGACACCACCACAGAGACCCTGGCTCATGTCTTCCCTTCTTATGTGTCCTCTCAGCTCTCTGTACAATCTCCTGTCACAGAACTTACTGTTCTTTTGTCATAATTGAATATGTATGTCTTCCCCTAGATTGTGGACTTGATGGGGGCAGAAAAAGGGACTCTGTCCCTTTTTCTCTTCTGTGTCACCTATGCCAATATAGACAGCTATCATATTATACAACATATTATATCATATTATATTATATCTAACAATCTTTATAATAGCCTTGCAGTGCAGATATTTTTATCTCTGTTTTACCTACGAGGGTACTTGGATGTCAACGAGGTCAAATGACTTGCCCAAGGTCATACAGCTGGCAAGTTGGCAGAGCCAGGGTTGAACCTCCTTTCTTTTATCCTCTTCTACTTACTCCCCCAGTTTTTAGAGCTGCCATGTATTAAAGATTTGCAATATGCCAGGGACTATTCTATCTGAATATCTTTATCTCTATATTTGTATTAGCTCCATTATCATCTAATCCTTATTTCATAGAGTAAGCAGTGGTGATGGAGAGCTGGAAACTAAACTGAATATTCCAGTTAAATCCAATCCCTCTGTGCAACCAGACAGCTGAAAAATCAGCCAGTGTCCCTGCGCTTAGAGTGGATTAATAGATTGTTGATACATCTAATGGTTTGTTTAATTGATGGCTTCTGCCATTATTAGGGGAGAGTTTAGAGGGGTTTTTATGATTATAAGACCCACATCAATTAGCCTTGGAAACACGAATGTAAATACAAAATGTTATTCTGTTGCCACATGAAATAAGCACCTATACTCATAGCCAATGCTTTAAGAATTTATTCAGCAAATATTTGAGCACGTACTACGTGTTTGGCACTGTTCTCATGCAGGATATAAAAAGTATAAGATGCAATCCTGTCCCTAGGGACTTTGCAGTGTAGTTAAGGAGAGGAGATATGCACATGAGATGTTAATTAACAAAACAAGGCCATCTAGAGTAAATAGCAAATTAATGGAATGGACAATAGGAAAATGGTGCTTATGGGAATTCAGAGGAGGGAGTTATCATGATGATAGTAATGAAGAAATTTGCTGCCATTTTACCAAGCATTTACCACGTTCCAGGCAGCGTGCTGTTTGTGTGCACTAGCATTTTACTGATGAGGAAACTGAGGCTTAGAGAAGTCGAATGACTTGCAAAAAGTTGTACAGTGATGGAGTGAGAATTTGATCCTAGGTCATCTCACCCAGAAATGAGCTCTTCCTGCCATTCTGTGTTCTGAGAGTGGATCGTACTCTGTGTGTCCGCAGAAATCAGTGACTGCTGGGGGCTGGGGAAGCTCCTATAAGTGTTAGAGTTGATGACTTTTAAACTGGGCTTTGAAGCATGACTAGGAGTTCAGTACTTGGAGAAAAAGAGAAGACATTCCAGGTAGAAGGAATAGCCTATGCAAAGCATGTAGGTATGTTTCTTATTTGTTTCCCTCTGCCTCTAGCTCTGCCCACCATACACCTATTTTTTTGGAGATGGCCAATATAAGTCATCCTCATTCTCTTATGCTGTTTCTTTCAGGAAAGTGTTTAGAATTTCACATTATTTTCCCTTTGACTCTGCTGGCACAGAGGCTTGATTTTTTGGAAGAGAGAAGCTTCTATGATTCTAGAGTTGACCCAGATCTTGTCGATTATTTTCAGCATCTGGAAGAGATGGTGATGGGACATCCTCTCTCCTCTCGACGCACATAACTATTAAAAATGCTATGAACATTTTGTCGAGTGAACAATTCTTGGGAGAACCAAAGTGCTTATTGCCAATTTAAAAAAGCCATTCTGAGAGAAAACTAAAATAGATGGAAATCAATTGAATTTTCTGCCCTAGGAGATCTTGAGTAATGAAACCCACATAATTGACCAGTATTTTCAGAGGGGGACAGGTATGAGAGGTGCAAAGGTAGTAGAAGGAAGGTCGAGGAGCTCCAAAGAATGTGCAGGGGAGCAAACAACTGTTTTGCAGAAAGAGAAGTGTGCCCCGTGCCCCCGCCTCCCCAGTTCCTTCTGAGAGGCCAAGGGAAACGTGTTAGGGATGCCACACATGACAGCCTCTCAGAGCTTTAGTTTGCCCATCTGTGAAATGGGTGTCATGACACTGAAACTTTGCGGTCCTCAAAAATAAGGTACATGAAGCTCTTCCCAGGCTGTCTGGAGTATAGTTGGAGCTCAGAACTGTTAGTTATTATTAACAACAGTATTGCATTATAGGGTAAAGTGCAAAGTTGATATCTTTGGTTGGGTTCCCTGGGGTTCTCATTGCATGTGATAGATTGAGCTCTCAGAAGCAGGGAGAGTTGGGGAGGCAGGAAACTGCAGAATAAGGAAGTAAACAAGGATGTGGTCTCAGCTGGAAACTAGCCCAAAAAGTGATCCCACAGGGAACTCTGGAGCATGAACTGTGCTGCAGGATTGATCCACCTTGAGACAAGGGGTTGAGCCTTCTCTAATTTCAGGTCAGTTAGTCATTGGATACAGGATGTCTTTGAGGGGGGAGGTGCCCAAAGTGGGCTTTCTGGATGGAGTGGCTCCTGTTTGAAAGCAGTTCTCCCCCAAGGCAGATGTGAGCATCATAGCCAGTACCCACAGCATCTGGGGGATGGATGCATTGAACTAGTAAAGTGTGTCAGGATTGGACACACCAGTGAAGTTCATTTCAATGGCCTGGATGAAGGATGCAGAATGGAAACTAAACAAAGTAAGTGTGTCAAGCCTGTCTTTATGTAGCATGAGAATGAATCTCTTGACAAAAAGATGCAGGGAAGACCCACCCTGGTGTAACTCAGGATATTTCCAACTGATTCCTAATAGAGAGCTTGTTAACTTTAAGAATCCCAACTTCCTCCAAGAGTTTGTCTTACTATTCTACTATTCAAGGAGGGAATGCTTGCTCTTCTTATCTTGTGAGTGTTGAGATGACAGTGCCTTTAGGGCAGAAATTATGTCTTGTCTCTCTTTGTATCCATGTGATGCCAAGTATGGTGTCTTGTATACAGTTGATAATCAGCCAGTGTGGTTAAATGAAGAGCATCTCCCCCAAACATTTTCAGCGATCTCAAGCTTCTGACTTTTGGGAGGTGATTAAAGAAAGTACCTTCAGCTATGAATGCTTCTCACTCTTGCATCTAAAGTCCCCACCCTTTCTGACATTAAAAAGAAAAAACTGGATTACCACACTGACAACTGATATTTTAGCATAATTGGCTTGAGAAACCATGTGTTGACCAAATGCATCTATGAATTGAGTAATGATTTTAAATAAATAGATCTACAGAGATTTGAAAGTAATTGTAAATACTCTGGTTAAACTAGGTCTTTGCTCTTCCATCTTTGCAGTATGACTCATTGTGGGATTCTGTTCCCACCGCTGTACCTTTGATCTGGCTGTGTCCTCCACTTGGAATGCCCTTTCAAATCTTCCTCAAGCTCTAGGTTTACAAAGCCCATCCATCTTTAAAGTCTCAGCCCAAATATCAACTCTTTTGAAGTCTTTCTTGATTTCACCCAAATGAGAGGATTTCTCACCCTCCTTGCTGAGTTACCATAGAACTTTATCTGTACTGCTTTCATATATAGCTGTGAGTGCCTGATTTAGAGATTTCATAAACTACTAACATTTGAAAAGGGATGGGGAGGGATGTCTGACATAGATTTGGCAACTTTTGACTTTGCCAAAAAGACCTTGAAACACTCAAATCTTATCACCACCATTATTTCATAAAAGAAACTTAAACACAAAAGAGAAAAAGGGGAGGAAGGACTTTGTTTCAAAATAAGGAATCATTTTAAGAATGAAATAAATCTAGTTCTACGAAAAATTCACACAAGGATGGTTCTTACTTTTTTCTTGTTTCTGAGTCCTAGTAAAGAATTCATCACAGATAAGCCCTTGGTCTAGAAAGGGACCTTTGGAAGTTATGTCTTCTAATTTTCCATGTCTTCCCCTATCACCACTTCTCATAGGTGGGGAATGTGTCTACTGTAGCACCATCTCCCCAATAAAGCATGGCTCACGGTGACTGATCCAAGGCTATTTGATTGAACCCCACTCTTTCTCCAGAATACTTTTAGTTCCAGATTCCTTGGTCTCTGTGCCACTGATAGTTAAAGAAAGTCATTTCAGTAAAATTACCCTTTTCTGGAAGACAAGGGTAATGTAGAGCCCCTTGGATTTTTGCCTACTAACTCAACACCGAAGGTACTCATGTAGCCTTTAAGGAAGACATTGTGTAGGAAGAAGAGGGTACTATGTTCTTGATTTGTAATAACATGGTAGGGTAGCTCAGTCGTTAAAGAATCTGGCTGCAATGCAGTGTTGGGAAGATTCCCCTGGAGAAGGAAATGGCAACCCACTCCAGTATTCTTGCCTGGAGAATCCCATGGACAGAGGAGCCTGGTGGGCTATAGTCCGTGGGGTCATAAGAGTTGGACATAACTTAGCAACTAAACCACTGCCACAGTAGGAGCTCAATTAATATGTGACAAATCTCTACAGATCCTGAAATCTATGAGGTTGACTCTTTATTTTGGTTCTGGGAGCTTTCTCTGTTGAACATGAGCCCTGCCATTCTTAGCTTTATATTCCAAAGTACAAGTGTTCCTTCAAGCAACAGCAAGACAGAATGGAGACCAAAGGCAGCCAGACTCTGGGTCCCTTCCAGTCACAGAACAAAGGAAGGTTTTATGGCTCACCCTAAGCTGCTTTCGGAGAAGGCAATGGCAAGCCACTCCAGTACTCTTGCCTAGAAAATCCCATGGATGGAGGAGCCTGGTAGGCTGCAGTCCGTGGGGTCGCTAAGGGTCGGACACGACTGAGTGACTTCACTTTCACTTTTCACTTTCATGCATTGGAGAAGGAAATGGCAACCCACTCTGGTGTTCTTGCCTGGAGAATCCCAGGGACGGGGGAGCCTGGTGGGCTTCCGTCTATGGAGTCACACAGAGTCAGACACGACTAAAGTGACTTAGCAGCAGCAGCAAGCTGCTTTGGATTACTGTTCTTTTTAGAGCCTTTGGGAGAACTGGGCCAAAGACAAAAAGCATCTTCCTGGGTCAAGGCATAAGCCACAGACACCCCAGGAATCTGGGGGGCAGAGCTGTCCCAAGGAGGCCGAATGCCTAGTGCACAAATTCTCTGTCTGTGGAATAATGAATTCTCGTTTGATCATCTGCTGTGCAAATCACTGACGATGGGGAGTTAATCATGCATAGGAGATGAATCCTTTCTCTGAGTTAATGAGCACAGTGCTCAGAGCAACATCTGTTTACCCCTCTACTCTCAAATCTCTGGCAGTTTGCACAATTAATTGTATCCATTGAGTTCCCTTTGTTTCAAAGCATTAGGGAAACAGCCCCAGTTCTCCCCAAAACACATATACCACTGATGCTGCTGCTGCTGCTGCTGCTAAGTCACTTCAGTCGTGTCTGACTCTGTTTGACCCCATAGACAGAAGCCCTCCAGGCTCCCCCGTCCCTGGGACTCTCCAGGCAAGAACACTGGAGTGGGTTGCTTCTCCAATGTGTGAAAGTGAAGTCGCTCAGTCGTGTCTGATCCATAGCAACCCCACGGACTGCAGCCTACCAGGCTCCTCCATGGTGGGTAAAAAAGCTCTACTCAGCTCCTTTACCCACTTAAAAATGATGTTCTAAGAATCAAAAGGTATATACGTGTGTGTGTGTGTGTGTGGAGAGAGAGAGAGCAGGGAGAAAGGGAGAGATGAAGTGGTGGGAAGAGGAAGAAGGGAAGGGGGAGAGAAAAGAAGAAAAAGGAAGAGAATGTGGAATAATAATAATTTTGGCTCCTGTATCATGTATCAGACGGTGTACCAGATGCTTCCCTTATGGAATCTTGTTTCCTCTAGATAATAAAATTACAGACAGAGATATTATTGTCCTCATTTTATAGAGGAGAACACTGAGGTTCAGAGAGGTCAAGTCACTTGCCCAAGTCACCAGCTAGGAAGTGGCTGGGGAGGGATTTGAGCTCATGCTTTTCTGACTCCAAGGCTTAAGCCTTAGCTGACCTGCTACACTTTCAGTGGAAACCTCACTCACCTTCAGGTTCTTATCCTAAGGCCCCTCCCCTGATCCCTCTTGGACAACCAGCAGGTAGAGGCTCTTAAGCTAAGCTCCCAGCATCCATCTCAGCAGGACTACTTGGTAGCATCTGCATCTTTCACTTGTCTAAGCTTCAGTGTCCTCCCTTATCAACTGGGAACAGTCATAGAGCCTTCATGTATGGGTTTGTGATGATGAAATGAGACGGTATATATAGAGAAGGCACAGAGCTCTGTATCAGTCATATTCTTCTTATTATCCCATATGGAATACTTACTATGTGCCAGGCAATTTCCTAAACATGTTATACACAGTATGCATCTCTAAGTCACACAGTCACCCCAGAAAGTAGATATTGATTAACCAATAATCAGTTTATCATTTAGCAAATGTTTACTGAGCATCTACTATGTGCAGGCACATCTTGGTGCTAGGGCTGAAATCTAAAAGGAAGGTGGACAAGTAATGATTATATAATTAAATATAAGGGTTATAAGGGGGAGTGCATAGTGCTATAAGGGCCCATAGTGAGGGGAGGAAGACCTGATCTATTTTTGGAGAAGGGGGAGATATTCAGAGATGTCTTTTTGAAGAAAGTGACATTTCAGCTAAGCTCAGAAAGTTGACTAGGAGGAAATCAAGTCAAGGAAAATTATGAAGGTAAAACATTCAGAGCAGTGAATGAGATTGTGCTATTCTTATTTAAGCTGCTGCTGCTGCTAAGTCACTTCAGTCGTGTCCGACTCTGTGTGACCCCCTAGACGGAAGCCCACCAGGCTCCCCCATCCCTGGGATTCTCCAGGCAAGAACACTGGAGTGGGTTGCCATTTCCTTCTCCAATGCATGAAAGTGAAAATGAAAGTGAAGTCGCTCAGTCATGTCCGACCCCCAGCGACCCCACGGACTGCAGCCTACCAGGCTCCTCCATCCATGGGATTTTCTAGGCAAGATTACTGGAGTGGCTTGCCATTGCCTTCTCCGGTCTTATTTAAGCAGGATCTTTCATGTTTTAATCCAAAGGAATGAGCAAATATGGGCTACTTTCAGATTCATGGCAGACTATTAGTGCTAAGAAAGGGGGAAATTTGACGTTGGAGTATATCCTATTCAGATTGCCTAGAATATTTCCATGCAAATGACTATTGACATCCTCAGTTAATTTTACTCAATAAATATTCTGTTCTCACCAGACCCTAGAAAGTCAAATCTGGAAGGAAACCTTGATGTCATCTGGAAATTTGCAAAAATGTTACACTTAGGGTGATAGCTGTTATTGACTGGTGGTGTCTGCTTATAGTTCTCTGTTGGGAAGAGACCTCATTAGTGACAAATAGCGGTGAATAGATTAGTGATGTCTGCTTCAGGCATAGAACTAGGGATTGATGGCAGATTTGTGAGTAGGCGTCAAAACAGCTATGCACAGTTGGCATCAGAATTCCTCTTAGAAAACTGTCTTTGTCTTGGAATGTATTTTTATAGGCTCTTCTAAGGTATTGAAGATGGGCCCAGAGGAACATAAGCTGTAAGAACACAGCGAAAACAGAAAGGTCTAAATTGCTCTGGATAATTAATAAGAATTCAAGGTCATGGAAGAGCAGAGAAGAGAGAGGATGACAGGAGCTTGTAGGGGAAGAGAGGCTGCACACACAGTGGGTAATTGAACCTCAGAAAGAAGGGTAGATAACATAGGAACTTCATGATGACAGAGTGGCCAAAGATTTCAAAGACCAGGATATCTCGTTTCCTATTTTAAGTAGTTTGTTGACCCAAAGTGACAGTACAAGTCTCTCTTACATATGGAAGCTTGTGTTGGTCGTGTTGGTGGCATTTAGGGGGAGTGAAGGAATAGGTGGAGTATCCATTGTGAGAAGCTGGAATAAGGGAAGATGAGAGAACACATGGGATGCAAACTGATGATCCATAAACTGAACCAAACTCAGCAAAATGGAGAACTCAGAGATGGAGAAATACACCCTCCACCCCCACCCCGAAATATCCCAGATCACTTGGGAAGGACGCTGGGTCTGTTGCTGCATATGGGAAAAGGTTTGGGCTAGTTTCTCTTGGGTTTCAAAGAATGAGATAGCTCAAGTTGATGTATGTGAGATATAAAGCTATCTGTGTCCCTGTTCTAGTTTATCCTTCTAATTTTACAGATGGGGAAACTGAGGCCCCTGTAGGGAGAAGAATCCTAATGGAGTTCTCATTTGATGGCTGCCCAATGAGCCTGCTTCTCTGAGACTGCGGTGGGAGACATTAGGCAAGGGTAATGAACCAGTCGCCTCTGTCTGCCATCATCCTTGGTCTGCAGCACTCTTCACAAAATATTACAAAATATTACAGACTCTCAGACCCACTTTTATTTTAAAGGGAAAATCATCACAACTTAAATGAAGGCTGTTTAGTCATATGAAGATGTGTGTGTGTGTGTGTGTGTGTGTGTGTGTGTGTGTGTGTGTTGGGGCAGCTTATGGAAGTAGTTGGAAATCTGGATCTGACCTGAAGCGAAAAAGAAAGGAAAAGGTTTTACTTGGTTCTATCTCCTGCTTTGAGCTTCCACTGTGTCCCCTTCTCCCTGGAGTGGTCCTTTCAGAAGAATACCCTGAAACTCAGGTCTTGTCCATAAACAGTGGGTGGTCACTTAGCTAATAGTAACCTACAGAGGACAAACACCAGGCTTTCCTGGTGACTCAGACAGTAGAGGGTCTGCCTGAAATGTGGGAAACCCAGGTTCAATCCCTGGGTTGGGAAGATCCCCTGGAGGAAGAAATGGCAACCTACTCCTGTATTCTTACCTGGGAAATCCCATGGACAGAGGAACCTGATGGGCTATAGTCCATGGGATTGAAAAGAGTCAGACAGGACTGAGTGACTTAACACTTAACAGGGAAGACAAAAGGGCTACCTGATGAACTCTACTGGCCTCCCTCGAGTGCCTACCATTTCCACTGCCCTTCCATTTCACACCTTTGGATAAAGCATGGATATGCAAACATCTTTGCTAAGTGGGTGTGAGCTCCACAGGAGCCACCAATGCCCTTGGAAGAATTAACTAGTGATAACCCCTCAAAATGTACTATCCAAATATTTCTATGGAGACATTGCCATTTGACTCTCATCATACTTCTGTATCTTTTTGGGGTGTTAGTTCTAAAAGGTCTTGTAGGTCTTCATAGAACCGTTCAACTTCGGCTTCTTCAGTGATACTGGTTGGGGCTTAGGCTTGGATTACTGTGATATTGAATGGTTTGCCTTGGAAACGAACAGAGATCATTCTGTCGTTTTTGAGATTGCATCCAAGTACTGCGTTTTGGACTCTTTTGTTGACCATGATGGCTACTCCATTTCTTCTAAGGAATTCCTTCCCACAGTAGTAGATATATTGGTCATCTGAGTTAAATTCACCCATTCAAGTCCATTTTAGTTCACTGATTCCTAGAATGTCTACGTTCACTCTTGCCATCTCCTGTTTGACCACTTCCAATTTGCCTTGGTTCGTGGACCTAATATTCCAGGTTCCTATGCAGTATTGCTCTTTACAGCATTGGACCTTGCTTCTATCACCAGTCACATCCACAACTGGGTATTGGTTTTGCTTTGGCTCCATCCCTTCATTCTTTCTGGAGTTATTTCTCCACTGATCTCCAGTAGCATACTGGGCACCTACTGACCTGGGGAGTTCCTCATTCAGTATCCTATCATTTTGCCTTTTCATACTCTTCATGGGGTTCTCAAGGCAAGAATACTGAAGTGGTTTGCCATTCCCTTTTCCACATTCTGTCAGACCTCTCCACCATGACCCGCCTATCTTGGGTGGCCCCACATGGCATGGCTTAGTTTCATTGAGTTAGACAAGGCTGTGTTCCGTGTGATCAGATCGACTAGTTTTCTGTGATTATGATTTCAGTGTGTCTGCCCTCTGATGCCCTCTCGCAATACCTATCATCTTATTTGGGTTTCTCTTACCTTACTACTGTGGTATCTCTTCACAGCTGCTCCAGCAAAGCGCAGCTGCTGCACCTTACCTTGGACGAGGGGTATCTTCTCACAGCCGCCCCTCCTGACCTTAAACGTGGAGTAGCTCCTCTCGGCCCTCCTGCACCCACACAGCCACCGCCGCTTGGACGTGGGGTAGCTCCTCTCAGCCGCCGTCCCTGACCTCAGGCATGGGGTAGCTCCTCTTGGCCAGGCTTCTGCATGTGGTCTGTCAGAGGAGCCCGGCTCGGAGCCCAGCGTCGCATAGGAAGTCAAGAAACACCTGGAGTAACAGGCAAATTTGGCCTTGAAGCACGGAATGAAGCAGGTCAAAGGCTAATAGAGTTTTGCCAAGAGAACACACTAGTCATAGCAAACACCCTCTTCCAACAACACAAGAGAAGACTCTACATGTGGACATCACCAGATGGTCAACACAGAAATCAGATTGATTATATTCTTTGCAGCCAAAGATGGAGAAGCTCTATACAGTTAGCAAAAACAAGACCAGGAGCTGACTGTGGCTCAGATCATGAACTCATTGCCAAATTCAGACTTAAACTGAAGAAAGTAGGGAAAATGACTAGACCATTCAGGTATGACCTAAATCAAATCCCTTATGATTATACAGTAGAAGTGAGAAATAGATTTAAGGGACTAGATCTGATAGATAGAGTGCCTGATGAACTATGGACGGAGGCTCGTGACATTGTACAGCAGACAGGGACCAAGACCATCCCCATGGAAAAGAAATGCAAAAAAAGCAAAATGGCTGTCTGAGGAGGCCTTACAAATAGCTGTGAAAAGAAGAGAAGTGAAAAGCAAAGGAGAAAAGGAAAGATATAAGCATCTGAATGCAGAGTTCCAAAGAATAGCAAGGAGAGATAAGAAAGCCTTCCTCAGCAATTAATGCAAAGAAATAGAGGAAAACAACAGAATAGGAAAAACAAGAGACCTCTTCAAGAAAATTAGAGATTCCAAGGGAACATTTCATGCAAAGATGGGCTCGATAAAGGACAGAAATGGTATGGACCTAACAGAAGCAGAAGATATTAAGAAGAGGTAGCAAGAGTACACAGAAAAACTGTACAAAAAACATCTTCACGACCCAGATAATCACGATGGTGTGATCACTGACGTAGAGCCAGACATCTTGGAATGTGAAGTCAAGTGGGCCTTAGAAATCATCACTACGAACAAAGCTAGTGGAGGTGATGGAATTCCAGTTGAGCTCTTTCAAATCCTGAAAGATGATGCTGTGAAAGTGCTTCATTCAATATGCCAGCAAATTTTGAAATCTCAGCAGTGGCCCCAGGACTGGAAAAGGTCAGTCTTCATTCCAATCCCAAAGAAAGGCAATACCAAAGAATGCTCAAACTACCGCACAATTGCACTCATCTCACACGCTAGTAAAGTAATGCTCAAAATTCTCCAAGCCAGGCTTCAGCAATACGTGAACCATGAACTCCCAGATGTTCAAGCAGGTTTTAGAAAAGGCAGAGGCACCAGAGATCAAATTGCCAACATCCGCTGGATCATGGAGAAAGCAAGAGAGTTCCAGAAAAACATCTATTTCTGCTTCACTGACTATGCCAAAGCCTTTGACTGGGTGGATCACAATAAACTGTGGAAAATTCTGAAAGAGATGGGAATACCAGACCACCTGACCGGCCTCTTGAGAAACCTGTATGCAGGTCAGGAAACAACAGTCAGAACTGTACATGGAACAACAGACTGGTTCCAAATAGGAAAAGGAGTACGTCAAGGTTGTATACTGTCACCCTGCTTATTTAACTTATATGCAGAGTACATCATGAGGAATGCTGGGCTGGAAGAAGCACAAGCTGGAATCAAGATTGCTGGGAGAAATATCAATAACCTCAGATATGCAGATGACACTACCCTTATGGCAGAAAGTGAAGAGGAACTCAAAAGCCTCTTGATGAAAGTGAAAGAGGAGAGTGAAAAGGTTGGCTTGAAGCTCAACATTCAGAAAACAAAGATCATGGCATCTGGTCCCATCACTTCATGGCAAATAGACGGGGAAACAGTGGAAACAGTGTCAGACTTTATTTTTTTTGGGCTCCAAAATCACTGTGGATGCTGATTGCAGCCATGAAATTAAAAGACACTTACTCCTTGGAAGGAAAGTTATGACCAACCTAGATAGTATATTAAAAAGCAGAGACATTACTTTGCCAACAAAGGTCCGTCTAGTCAAGGCTATGGTTTTTCCAGTGGTCATGTATGGATATGAGAGTTGGACTGTGAAGAAAGCTGATCGCCAAAGAATTGATGCTTTTGAACTGTGGTGCTGGAGAAGACTCTTGAGAGTCCCTTGGACTGCAAGGAGATCCAACCGGTCCATTCTAAAGGAGATCAATCCTGGGTGTTCATTGGAAGGACTGATGCTAAAACTGAAGCTCCAATACTTTGGCCACCTCATGCGACGAGTTGACTCACTGGAAAAGACTCTGATGCTGGGAGGGATTGGGAGCAGGGGGAGAAGGGGACGACAGAGAATGAGATGGCTGGATGGCATCACCGACTCAATGGAGGTGAGTTTGAGTGAACTCCGTGAGTTGGTGATGGACAGAGAGGCCTGGCGTCCTGTGATTCATGGGGTCACAAAGTGTTGGACATGTCTGAGCGACTGAACTGAACTGATACTTCTGTATCAAGGATAACAGATGGTGCCCCCATTTATCAGAGGAATAAACCAAGTCCCAAGAAATTGTGACTTAACAATGTAGGAGCAGAGGTGAGAATCCAGGTCTCAGTACAATGACTCTCAGAGTCTTAAATAGTTGTTTTACCTCTAAACAGGAGTACACTGAAATTTTTAAAAAATCATATTTTGATTGTACATTTTCATTGTAGAAAAATTAGAAAATGGAGAAAAGCCAAGGAAGAAACTAAACTTTAACCATAATCCCATAATGCATACATGATCTCATTCTCAGTTTGGGGTATATCCTCATTGTTTTCTTTTCTATAAGGATTATGGCTTTTTAAGAAAAATGAAGTGAGAATATGTAGAATTCTGTGATGTGGATGCTTCATTATTTATTTTAAAAGCTCTGAGGTAACAAGCATTTATCAAGCTTATTTGCTGAAAAGCAAGATGCCGGGAGAATGAAGGACATGTTAGGGACAAGGCATGGTTCTTATGATCCAGATTAACATGCTGAGCAAGGTAGGGGCAGATGGTTCTCCCATTTATTCAACAACAAGTTTGAACACTACTATGTTCCAGGCTCTGTCCATGGCATGAAGGATACAGCTGAGATCAATATAGAAAAGGTCTCATGAAGCTCATATTGTTGCGTAGAGACAGATGATCAGCAAATACATGTGTGAGTAGGTGTGTGTGTGTCTATAAATGTAATGAGATGGTGAAGGTGGAATCTGGACAAGACAGAGACAGCGGAAAGGAACCACATTAAATACCCTCTAAGGAGGGGACATTTAAGCAAAGACAGCAAATGAACCATGTGAGTATCTGAGTGAAGACTAGACCAGCAGGAAGTCCAAAGGATCATGGATTTGGGGACAGAAAGACTCCAGAGACAGGGAGCAGGGAGAGTATCATCAAATGCAATTGAAGTCTAAGGAACCAGGTTGTGTAGACCCTCAGAAGCCACAGTGGGGTGTCTGGATGGTGGATGGCAAGTTTCAAGAGTGTTTTCAGCAGATGAATGATGTCAGTTGATCCCTATTTTGAAAGGCTCAATTAGCCTCTGTGTGGAGACTGGCTGTAGTGGAAGGCAAGAAGAGAAGCCAGAGGCCAGTTTGCAGGGTGTTTTAATGATCCGGGAGAGAGGTGGTGGTGGCTTGGACCACAGTGGCAGCAGAGAGGTTGTGGTCATGCTTTAGTCGCTAAGTCCTGTCCGACTTTTGTGACCCCCATGGACTGTAGCCTGCTAGGCTTCTCTGTTCATGGGGTTTCCAAGGCAAGAGTACTGGAGTGGGCTGCCATTTCCTTCTCCAGGGGATCTTCCCAACCCAGGGATGGAACCTGGGTCTCCTATGCTGCAGGTGGATTCTTTACCAACTGAGCCACCAGGGAGGCCCATAGAGAGGTTGTAAGACAGGTCAGATTTGGTATGCATCTTGAAGGTGCAGTTATAGGAACTTGCTGAAGACTTTGCTCTTGGAGTGAAGGGGTAGTGGTCATGGATGACTGAGCAACTGGGCAAAGCGAGGTGGGGAGGAACATAAGGGAGAGTGGAGGGAAATCAGAGGTTTGGTTTGAGATGTGTTAAGTTGAAGATCCCTATTAGAATCCCTAGTAGAGATCCTAACCACACAGAGGAATGTGCAAGCTTCGAGGTCAGGGGATGAGTTGAGGTGGAAGATATAATTTACAAAATCATCAGTGCAAAGATGCTCTTGAAATCTGTGGGACGATGGAGAAATGGCTATTGAGTAAGGGTCAGCTTGAGTTCTAATAGAGTCAGGGGAAATGGAAAAATTAAGATTACCATCTCCTGCTTCATGATTGTGCCGAAGACTGGATCTATGCTCTTGATGGTGGCAGGATGGGTCTTGATGAGAAAGTGGTTCCAAATTCTTGTGTAGATAAAGGTGAAGGTGGGGAGCCTGGAGCCTCGAAAAGAAGTTTCTAATGCCTCAGGGAACAAGACAGAAAGGGGGGCAGGAAATTGAGATAAGGAGGCGTGGTGGGGAAGGAGAGTGGGAGAGGAAAGGAGACGGGGGCAAAATGAGCCCAGAGAATGGGAAGCCTATTCTCTGCAAGTCGGCCACATCAGTAGGTTAGGAGCTTGTCACGCTAGCTGGCACAGAGGCTGACCCCATCCTTCCACATCTTATGGCAGAGACATGCTCCCCTCCTCCACCTCTGTCCCCCCCTCCATTGTCCATTAGTCAGTAAGGGTTTCAGTACATCCTATAAATACAGGCATCTCATCTTGGATAGCTCACTTGCTAAGATAGCACCCCTTATTTATATCTGTGACATTAAAAAATGCTTCTGAGGACTCAATGCAAGTTTGTAGGTAAATGCCAAGTGCTAGGAACCCCCAGCTTGGTTCATCTCTCCCTCCTCCTTCTTCCCTCCCCATCTTCTCTCTCTGCCTCCTCCCTCCCTGCATTCATGCATCTATCCATCTACCATCCATTTTTCAATTCATTTAGAGAGGCAATAACTCTTACGAAGCCCTTGCTTTTTGGCAGGAGTTGGGCTAGGTGTCAAGGACGTAAAGAAAATAAGAAGCAGTTGCTCTCTAAAGGAAGTGGGATACACACGAATTGCTCTGATCTGCTCTAGACAGGAAGTGACATCTTAATCTGTAATCCCCTGAGTCAGTCCGTGAACTAGCTGCATTGTAATTGCTCAAGGCCCCTTTAAAAATACATGTGCGTGAACCCACCTCAGAATTGAAATCTTCTAGGAAATGTATTTTGAAAAAGTGATTCCGGTGCACAGCCAGACTTGGGAATCCAGTTGACTGAGGTTCGAATGGGCTCTGAACCTTGGTTACCTCAGATGGAAAATGGAAATAATTTTTAAATAACTTTACTTTGCAGTATTGTTAGGATTAAATGAGATCTTGGCAGAGAAAACTATCAGCACAGGAATGTTTCCAAGTGGGCCTTCTGGGTTTATCTGTGGAGTCTAAGGCCTTCTTGATACTCAAAGGACCAGCAGCACCAGCACCACCTGGTTAGAAAGACAGATTCCCACTCCTACCCCCACCCTAGATGCCATGGGTCAGAGTCTCCCAGGTGATTCACGTGCACATTAAAGCTGGCTGGTAGAAAGGGGACAAGAATAGCCCAACCTAGCCCCTCGGTGGTCACACCTGGGAGCAGATCGTCTCTATTAAAAAGCACTAATGAAACGTAAAAATGATTTCCTCAGTGTAATTGTATGATGCTGCTCCAGAGTTGTTGCTGGGCTGCTCTGTTTTGGATGATTTAAGTGACCGTTACACTGCACAGCAATTTGTCTTGGAAAAGCAGGGGCGATGGAAAGGCTGAGGGGGAGGGCACCGACTGAAGTAACTTCTCCTTGATGTGGGCCACCCCAGTGGTCCTCCCTTCTCTACTTCCCCCCAAGAAAGACGGCTCCCCCTGTAGATGCTGTGAGGGCCATAGGGTGTAGAACTAAGCCAGCTTTCTGCCTAGAACTGAAGCTGGTTTCAGGGGTGTCCCTGTATATTGAACTTAAATGTGCATAAGGATCATCTAGGGATCATGTGAAAATATAGATTCTGATTCAGCAGACCCAGGGTGGGGCCTGGGAGCGTACACTTCTAGCAAGCTCCCAGGTGATGCTGATGCTTCACGTCCAAGGACCACACAAGGAAGACACCAGTACTACTCAGTGGTTCTCAAAGAATACCAGTATTTACCCCTACCCGAGATGAAGTAAATGATAGTTCTGGAGGTAGAACCTAGGCATCAGTCTTTTTCAAAAGCTCCATAGCTTGTAGTCAGGGTTGAAAACTATTGATTTAGGAAGTACTCTTCCCCTACCTCACCTTTCTTTCTTTCTGTCTTTTCTTTATCCCTTTCTCTCTTTCTTCCCTCCCTCGTTTCCCACCTTCCTTCCTTCTTTCCCTCTCCCCCCACCATTTTTAAGAGATTTTATCTTGGATCCAGAACAGACACTTGAATTGAGAAAGAGTTGCCTGCTCCATTTAAGGGAAGGGTCATGGAAAGGCTATTGGTAGGAATGGTACCTTCTTTAAATAGAATCCTCTTGTTGAAAACAATCTTTCCAGGAGTTTATCTTGAAATATACCTGCTGCAGTTGCATCACTGCGTAGTTTTTCTTTTCCCATTCGTGGGAGTTCCAGCTCTCCTGTTTCTGATGTCTAAAAGCAGGAGTCAGTGTAGACATTTCTTGGCATGATTAACCTTCATCTCATTTGTTTTCAAATCTTGCTGAGCTTGTGTAGTGAAAGTTTAAGGAGGGAGGGAGAATGCATCTTTAAAAATTTAAAAGATTTAAAATAATGCATATTTAAAATCCTATCCTTTCAGAAAACCCATAAATAAAGAGGGGGAGTTATTCTCCATCATTTCCCCAAAAGTCAAAGAATAGAATCTCTTTGGTTCTGATTGGGCTATAACTCTATCATTTAGTCAATCAATAAGACCTGGGTAGTGTGAACACCTGATTGACCAGTCCTGGGCCATCCCCAGTCTTCAGGCCGGGTATGGAGTCAACCCCACAGGAAGGAGGCCTTGGGATGGGGCAGACAAAATAGGAGTCCACTGCAGCATCCTAAACGCCTGTCATCCGTAGTCCTGGGTCACTCTGACTTTCTGCAGCCCTGCATCACCATTCCCCCACAGGACTCCAGAGACATTTCTTGAGAGTTTATTGTGCAGTATGCTCTTGATAAGTTTTCTCTCTGGAGAACACAGCAGAGAGATTGATTTCTGGGAGGTGTGGAATTGAAAAGGCGGGAGGAAGGAAGCAGGGCACACACTGATAGGCTTTCTCTTCCTGCCCTGTGACCCCCACACTCAGTTTTAAAAGGGAGTTTTGTCCACCTTCTGGGAGAGGAACAGAGGATGAAGTTGGAGAGTCCAATTCCTTGTTGGCTTTTCCCCCATGATTCTAGAATGGAATCGACCCTTCAATACTGCAGCCTGGGATCTTATCCACAGGCATTATGTGAGTAAAATAGTTCAAGGATAGGAGAATGCCCTGTGATGTTTTTGAAAGATTGTAAATTCATATCATATCATTTTCTGCTTAAAACCCTCCACCAGCTTCCCACCACCTCTTAGGATCAAATCGAGACTCCTAAAACATGCTAACAGGCCCTTGTCTCCACTCTCACTACCTGATATTTTGTGTCACTCTACATTGATTGAAATGCTATAGTCACACTGGGACCTCTCTGCCTCCAGCCTCCAGGTCTTCACACTTGCTATTTCCTTTCTTTCCCTTGCACCTGAATTCTCACTTCTGCCTCATTCTCTCCCTGGTTTACACCTAATCTTTTAGGTCTTGCTTAAAATGTTCACCTACCCCCAATCTGAATTAGGCTGACAACAAAAGTCAACAAAAGACAACAAAAGTCCTCTGTTCATCTCCTTTATAGAACATATGTTTTGCATTTTTTGACTGTTTATGTTCCTTCCATCTAGGCTTCCCTCACAGCTCAGTTGGTAAAGAATCTACCTGCAATGCGGGAGACCTGGTTCGATTCCTGGGTCAGGAACATCCACTGGAGAAGGGATAGGTACCCACTCCAGTATTCTGGGGCTTCCCTTGTGGCTCAGCTGGTAAAGAATCCACCCGCAATGCGGGAGACCTGGGTTCAATCCCTAGGTTGAGAAGATCACCTAGAGAAGGGAAAGGCTACCCACTCCAGTATTCTGGCCTGGAGAATTCCATGGACTATATGTTTCATAGGCTTACAAAGAGTTGGGCATGACTGAGCAACTTCCTTCCATATATACCATTTGACTTGACTTCATGCAGATGGGGACCGTCTCTGGTTTTGTTCATCCATGTGGCTCTTGGGCTTAGTTTGAACCTGGTGCATAGTAGGTGCTCAGTAAATTATTGTTGAGTGAATGGATTCGTTCACTGATATTCCTCGTGTCTCCCAAACCAGGATACATATAAAAGTCAACTGGGGAATCTTGACAAAATTGCAGGTTTTCTGGACCCTCCTTTGGATCATCAAGTTCAAAATATCTGGTTGGATTGTGGGCAAACCACTAAGGAATTTGGAAATGTTTTGCCAGGATTGCCAATGGACAGAACTCCCAGAATCTTGTGTTTTATTTTGGTTTTTAATGAATCACAGTGGACAAAAAGAGACACGATCAAACATTATTATAAATTGTACAGTGTGAGGATAGAGAGGATGGCACATTCCTGAGAATGCAAGTGATGGTTTCCATCAGCCCATAAGCAGAACGCTAGCCAAAGTGACACAGTTCGATTTGAATTAATAACGCTAAACCACTTGGAATGATCATTTTTCTTTTCTATCTTGATGACAACTGGGCAGTCCCTACACACAGTCAGACAAACTAGTAAATCCATTCATGTTCTTTTGCTAGTTTTGTCCCATTTCTGACACATTCCCCCACCTCCGTGCCCTCTTGCTAAGTTCATAGTCTAAGATAGTCTCTCCTCCATGTCAGCTACAGTATGTCCAACCTTTCATTCTCACCCTCTGACGAAGTGGATTCAAGGAACTCAAACACACATTCACATCCTTCTGCTCTGTACATGGGTAACTGAAAGTCCACGGGCTTCATATTCTGACAGTAGCGTGAATTACCTCATTCTTTCTTGACATGTTCCTTAGCAACTCACTCTTGGAAAAATACCAAAACATCCTTTATCTCAATTACTGGACTGCTAGCTCCTTGAGGTCAGTCACTGTGTCTACTGTTTCTCTGCTTTTATGCTCATTAGAACTTAGCACACATTCACCAATGCTTCCACCGACATTTACAATGGTTTGTTGTTGTTAATGGTAATGAAATATATTACTGTTAAAAGCATGCTTTGTTGCATTTTTATAGAACTTTGAAATTTACTAATGCATTCCCTCATTATTTCATGTAGTTCTAACATGTCACTTTTGGCAAGTGACTGATAATTAGCATCACCTTGGGAGTATTTCAAACATAAGCATTCCTAAGACCTACTCCAAATAAGCTCTAAGAATGGAATTTGGAAGTGCAAATATTTAGCCCTCTCCCAGGTCATTTTTTATGATTATCCAGACCGGAGAACCACGAGTGTGGTGGCTGTGCATGTGGCCTTGGAAGTCAATCCAGCCTAGAGTGGAACCCTGGCCTCTGTGGGACCCTGCACTCATCCCTGCAGATCTCCAGAACCTATAGTTGCCCCATTTGTAAATAAAATGGGACTGGTGAGACCAATGCCAGGAAAGTCAAAGGAGAGTAGGTGAGTTTGATGTGTGTTCAGTTGGCAGCAGTTACTACACTGATTTCCTTTTCCTTGTGGCAGTATAATATAATAACTAAGGGCATATATTGAGGTTCAAGCCTTGTCTCTTGTACTTATGACCTAAGTGCCACTAAGTCTCAGTTTCCTCATCTGTAAGATGGGGATAATGGTGGAAATGTTTCTCATGGGGTTGTTTTCGGGATTAAACTAGTTAACAGTGGAAAAAGTAGCATATAGTGTATACTCTGTCAGTGTTAGATGTGGCAATCTTTAGATCCATTTTATAGAGGAGAATACTCGTAGTTGTTAAGAGGAGAAATAAGGCTTCAAATCCTTCAAAATAAGGCTTAAAGTCTCGGCTCTTTGTGGAGCTAAACATGCCAGCCTTCCCTGGGACTTAAAATCATGTCAGTGAGCACTCATCTCTCATTTTTGCCTTCAAGGAGCAAAGCATCAACTCACCACATCACTCATACCCATTTCCAGCTCTCCTTCCCTCCTGCAGCCCTTCCCTGTTCTCTCTGCTCAGAGCTGGGCCCCATTGCCATTTTTTCAAAAATGTCATCTCACTTGGGCACTAGACTCCAAGTCCCTAAAACAGAGTGATTTGGGATTCCCGACTCGTCTCCATCTGTCTGCTGGAGTCTGGGCAGACACCAGAACAGACTCATCT
Source organism: Moschus berezovskii (assembly GCF_049115385.1). Classification (NCBI taxonomy): domain Eukaryota; kingdom Metazoa; phylum Chordata; class Mammalia; order Artiodactyla; family Moschidae; genus Moschus; species Moschus berezovskii. Next base: position 59,656,683 of record NC_142478.1, on the reverse strand, counting down.
AATTAGTGGTCTCGCCTCTTCTGGGACTTGGGGCCACTGGTGCGTGGCTTCCACATTTCCAGGGCAAGACAAGACGATGCCTCAGATAGGCCAGCAGTGAAGTCTTCCCTGCAGAGGCCTGGGAAGACAGGGCTTTTCCAGCTTCTGGAGCAGGGAGTTGGGAGCCTGAGCAGTGGGAACTCAGAACTGGAGCTTACATGGGTGTGGCTCTTGAGAAGGACATCACCACTCTGAGCCTTTCTGTCATTATCTATAAAATGGAAAGATAATTGTACCTACCTCACAGACTTGTCAGGATTGTGTATATAAAGAGATTGATCTCAAGATCACCTAACCTCTACCTCACTCCTCCTGCTTTTTCTCCCATTTCTCCAAACTCTTTAATGATTTGGTTAGAGAGAATAATAGTGACTAAGAACATGCACACTGAAGTTACCTGCTCAGGTATTAATCCTGGCCCTGTCTTTTTCTGCTGTGCTACCCTGAGCAAGTCACTCTCTAGGCCCAGTTTCCTTGTCTGTAAACGGGAGGAGAAAATCCTGGACTTGCCTTGTATGTTTGCTGGGTATGTGATTCTAAGTGGGGTCAAGTATGTTGGCTCATGGTAAATGCCCAATAAATAGCCAACATCATGATCATGAAGCAAGAATGAGAACAGATTCCTAGTCTACCCCAATATTATCCTTTTAAAATTTTATTTTTATTTATTTTGGCTGTACCGGGAAGCTTGTGGGATCCTAGTTCCCCGACCAGGGATTGAACTCCTGCCCTTGGCAGCAAAAACTCGGAGTCCCAACCACTAGACCACCAGGAAATCCTCTCCCCTTTTTCATATTCATGAGAGAGCAGTTTTCTCTCCCAGGAACCTCACTACCCATGTGCCTTGATAATTTCAGTACTCACCTCATGGAGACCTTTCTCTGCAAAGCTTTCCCTGTCCTTCTCATGCTTTTCCTTCCACTCGTGGGCTTCCTCCATCAGAGTTCTTTGCATGTGACATTATTTGCACAGAGTCTGCCCCTCTGTTGGACTTAGATTCCTTAGGGCAGGGTTCCTGGGTTGGTATTTGTGTTTCCAGAACCTTGGACAGCACATCACACCTTTTTGAAACTGTTGAGACAATGAATGAAGACATTGAAAATCTTAAAGCAGTGCTTCTCCAAACTTCTTGGACCATAGCCAGTAGTGAGAAATGCATTTTTTGCTACATCCTGGTGATGTGCACACACAGTGGGAAACAAACATTCATGTTTGTTTCATATTCCATTATACATAATGCACTCTGATGATTTCTCCTGTTTTCTCATCTCTCCTTATCAATTTAATTTCTTAACATTTTGTCTTTGGGCTAAAGAGTTCATTTCAAAGCTAACTGTTCTAGGCTGAGAAGCAGTGTCTTACCATGCTAAGAGCATGGACCATTTGAAACAGAGAGATCAGGGTTTAGATTCCAAACCCACAGTTTAGTGATTGTGTACCCTGGGGGCATCCTCTTACCTCTCTAAGGCTCTTTTTTTTTTTTTTTCACCTGTAAAATGGACCTCATACCTACTTCTTTGGTTTCTGTGAGATTTTAATAAGATGATAGAGCAGCAGTGTTAATCACAGGGTCTAGCGAAGAGTCAGACATGACTGAGCAGCTTCACTTTCACTTTTCACTCTCACGCGTTGGAGACGGAAATGGCAACCCACTCCAGTGTTCTTGCCTGGAGAATCCCAGGGACGGGGGAGCCTGGTGGGCTGCCGTCTATGGGGTCACACAGAGTTGGACACGACTCAAGCGACTTAGCAGCAGCAGCATCTAGTAAGTGCTTAGCAAATTGTGCTGATTATTGGAACCAGTCTTAGACACTTTGTATGACTTTCCCTTTTTTCCTTCCCAATAATCCCAAATCTCCTTATTCTATTGATCTTTTTCCTTGGCCTTTTGATTTTTTATCTCACCAAGGCTCATTCACTGACAATGATCTCCCCACTTTCAGAGGCATAAGACTGAGCCATAATTTCAGTATTGTAGCCTGACTCCAAAGCATGCTGAGAAGGTGATTTGATGAAAGACCGTAGAAGCCCCATCACTTTGACACAGAGGTGAAGTGGTATGGAATCTACCGTCTCCCTCATCCCTCCTGATATTGGTGGGAATTATTCAAAGATTCATTATTGGGGCACCTAATCTGATTCCTCCTCCAGTGACTTGATGGATCCCAAGAACATCTCTCCCACTCCCTCACCACCAAGAAATTCTAATGCACAGGACCCTGGATAACCTGGATAATGGTAGAAAGGGTAGAGTCTTTTTAAAAAATATTTATTCATTTATTTGACTATGCCAGGTCTTAGCTGCAGCATGTGGGATCTTTGATCTTCATTGAGGCATGCCAAACTCTTTAGTTGTGGCATGTGAGACATAGTTCCCTGACCAGGAATTGAACATGCCCTGACCCTGACCCCCACGTTGGGAGTGCAGAGTCTTAGCCAGTGGACCACCAGGCAAATCCCAAGAGGATTAAGATTGCTGAATAAACCACAGTTATACCAGGAATGCAGTCACCTGTCTCTAAGGGCCTCAAGATGCTTGACTGTCCTTCTGAGCCGCACAATTGTTGCCAGAGAATAAGTCACCAAAGCCATTGAACATCACTCCAGTTCAATGTTATCTCTGCAACTCCAGTTGCAGTGTTATCTCTTTAGCCTTCAGATCCACTCACTCTCAAACCAGTGCTTCTGGAGTGAATAGAGCAAAGTGGAAATAGCTAAGGCTCCCTCCCATTGTGGAGGGCAGGCCAGCACCATGTCAGTGCTCACATGCTTGGCATCTCTTACCATGATGCTTGGGTCAGGAGAACCTGGTTTTCCACAACCTTTGTCGTTAACCAGCTGTGAGACCTTGATCAAGTGGCTTCACTTCTCTCTCTCCCTCCATTTCCTTATTGGTAGAATAGGAGTGTTAATAATATCTAAAAATACTACCCGTTATGTGAGAAAATGAAATAATGCAAATTAAGCATCTGACACTTTTGAGTCTCCTCAATAAATTTCACAATTATCCTCCTTATTATTGTTGCTGCTGCTGTTGTCTTAATTAACGATCACCACAAATTGACACTTTAGCTTCTGAACTGAAGGCAGAATATCTTTAACATGAAGAGTGCTTGAGGTACCACATCCTCTTGACAAGAGAGAGCCCAATTTTCCTGTGATCTTGTTACCTTCTAGCAGAAGGTGTTAGATGCATTGAGAGATGCTCGAATCAGGAAGAAGGAAGCAGTTCTTTCATTCTGGGTACCCGTTGGTTTCTAAATCCTGCTGAACTGGGCTGGAATAGAAATAGTGGCTCAGAAAAGAAACACATGTCCTCATTTCCTTTATTCTTCTATGGCCTCGAACTTTTTTCTCCTGCCCCAAATGGACTGGCTCCGCTGCTATTCTGCCACCTCCCCTTGCTGTGTGAGTTTCTGAAGGTCAGATGCTTTCCTTCTGCTGCCCCAATGTCAAGAAAAGTGTTTAGTATTTAGCAGAGCTCTGTGTATCATGGCTCAATCTGTGGCCCCCTAATTATCTGGAGTATCTTTCCTCTACCGCTTCCCCTAACTCAGCCACAGTTTTCTTTAACTAACTTATTTTAAAAAGCAAAACTTTAGTGAGAAATATCATGTATTTTCTCCCTTAATAATACCAAATTTCAGCAAATTCAGAAATGAGGTGGCCCTGTTACCTTCCAGAACAATCCTATCAAAGTAGAACCAATTTAGATCTTCTAAAGGTCTAAGGGAAAAAATCTTAAGGATAGATTATTCATGCCAAGCTTGTTAGAATTTTTAGGTACAGGTGGCCAGACCTTGTTCTGTTTTTCTGTGTATAGTTCTGTCATAAGCTTTGAAAGAAAGAATCTCATTCCCTGATCTTGCTTAACAGTGAAATGACCAGGGGTAGGAAAATACAGCATATAAAATGAAAGCAATTTGAGCACCCACATAATTACCATGCAGGGCAAGAAATAAAACCTCACCAAACTCCAGGAGCAACCTGTATTTACCCCTCTCTACTTCCTAGAGTTAACTACTATGTTGTCTTTTATTGAAATCACAACATTTATTGAAAACACAACATTTGTGTTTGCATATCTAAACAATAGTTTGTCTACTTTTGAACTTTATATGATGGACCCACACTCCATGTATTCTCTTATTTCCTTCTTTCACTTACTATGAAAGCTCCATCCATGTTGTTGCATGTAGTACTATAATGTATAATTCATAGAGGCATAATTCATTGTATGTATACACACAATGTATTTATCTCTTCTGCATTGATGGGCAGTGTCATAATTTCTTTACGTGTTAAGGTGGTTGGTGACATTTCCTCTTATATAGATGCGATGAATATCTTTATAGACATCCATAACAATTTGCTCAGGACAAATTTCTAACTATAGAATTCTTGGATTAAAGACTCTGTCCATTTTTAAGCTTCCTCCAGGAATGGTTACACCAATTTGCACTTCCACCAGCAAAGTACATTCCTGTCTGTGTCCTCAAAGTCTTGCCAATGCTAGCTCATTTGCATTTGTTTTATTCATGCCAATTTGATAGGAATAAGATATTTTCTCAAGATTGTAGGAATTTCCATTTTGTCGAGTACAGTGAAGGTGCACATCCTCCCTCCTTTATGTTTATTGGCTATTTGTATCTATTGTTTTGTGGATTGTCTTTTATTTCCTTTTGCCATGGAACACACTGGTATATGTGGATTTTAATAACAGTTCACACTGAGGTTCAGCACATTTAGACACATTTCAGGCTGGAGCATTTGGGAAGCTCAGGGTAAATGGGGAAGAGGGAGGGGACTTCTTTGTGGATCGTAGATCTGTCAGGTGGGATAGTAATTTGGAAGTTTATTGTTCAGAAACCAGAGGACAGTTGTGCATTCAGCCCCATGCTGGGGAGGAAACAAGGGGCCATTTGAGAACAAGGGGCCCTGCTGTAATTGAATCTGCCTTCCACTCCTTTGTGACCAAGGAGTCTCTTTATGATTATGACTGCCTGGGCTTCAGAAGTGAGATTGCTGCTGCTGCGCTGCTAAGTCACTTCAGTCGTGTCCGACTCTATGTGACCCCATAGACGGAAGCCCACCAGGCTTCCCCATCCCTGGGATTCTCCAGGCAAGAACACTGGAGTGGGCTGCCATTTCCTTCTCCAATGTGTGAAAGTGAAAAGTGAAAGTGAAGTCACTCAGTCGTGTCTGACCCTTAGCGACCCCACGGACTGCAGCCTACCAGGCTCCTCCATCCATGGGATTTTCTAGGCAAGAGTACTGGAGTGGCTTGCCATTGCCTTCTCCCAGAAGTGAGATTGGGGATGTGGAAAAGGAGAGAAAAGGTATAGCTTGGTTTGAATCTAGGATTTGAATTACCAGCACCCCAAACTGAAGTTATACTCTTGTTCTCCCGGTCTTCATCCTTTCTTCAGCAAACATTTCTTGAGCTCCTACTGTGTGCCAGGCAGTGTATTGGGTGTTAGATGTCTTCTACTCTAACCCTGCAGTGTTTCACATCTCAGCAATCGGAAACTCCATCTTCTCACTTGAAGTGAAGAATCTGGACGTCTTCTGTAACTCTGCCCTTTCTGTAATTAATATCTTACAGCCTCTCCACCAACAAATTATTACAGCTCTACCTTCAAAATATACCCACAGTCTTGAAAACAACCCAAATGTCCATTAACAGGTAAATGGATAAACAAATGGTGGTACCTCTGTACAATGGCATCATATTCAAGAATGAAAAAGAACCAACTGTTGATATATGCAAAAACATGAGTGGATTTCAAAATGATTATACTGAGTGAAAGTAGCCAGATGCAAAAGAGTACTATATGATGCTACTTATGTAAAATTCCAGAAAATTCATACTAATTTATGGTGACAGAAAGAACATCAATGGTTGGGGGTAGGAGGAGGCAGAAGGTGTGACCAAGGGGCACGAGGAGAGTTTGGGGTGGTGGTGTTTACATTCATTACCTTGACTGTGGTGATGGTTTCACAAGTATAATGCATATCAGAGTTTATTGGTTGTATTTTAAGTATTTTATTGTATTTATTCTACCTCAATCAAGCTATTAAAAGCAGAAACCCAGAATCTGACCGCTTCTCACCATCTCTGCTGTTACCACTTCATCCCTCACCTGGTTAATTGAAAGAGCCCCATGACAATGCCCCTCTGACACTTGCCCTTGCTTTCTCACACTCTCTTCTTAACAGAGAATTCAGAATGATGCTTTTGAAAGGAAACTGAGGTCATTTCACTCCTCTATTTAAAACCATCCAATCGCTTCCCATGACTTCCCATCACACTGAGAGCACTTAACCACTGTCTGACATACTGTGTGCTTGATGAATTAATTGCCTGTCCTCCCACCACAGTGACATGAGCCTCATGAGAGTAGGTCCATTTTTCTTCATTGCTGCATCTCCAGTGTCTGGAACAATTTGTTTCACACAGAAGATGATCAATAGATATTAGTGGAATGAATCAATAAATATGGTCTCAGATGCAAAGAGTTCCCAAGCTATTGAGGAAGATATATGTAAATACAGGCAAAATATAGGGCGATAAGTTCTATGATAAAGGGAACCCCAATGGAAGCACCTAAACTTTCCTGGGGGTAGAGTCAAAGATGGCTTCCTGGAGGAAGTGGCATCTAATTTGAGACCTGAAAGACATGTAAGATGTCTTGCGGAAGAGGACATAGTTCCTGCCTTCATGGCATTCTATTGGATGGACAATATAGGTATATGCCACATCATGTGATAAGTGCTTTGTGGGGCTAAGAATGGGGGCAAAGGAGAGGGAGGTGGAGCCTAACCCAAGCCTGGGGGAGAGCCTAGCAATACTGACAGAGTTTCTTATAAGGAAGCACTTCCTGGTTAGGATGTATTCACATCCTTTCCCCCAGTCTCCATAAACCCACATTTCGGGTACTGTTGCCTGGATACAGACAATTGCCATAGGAACCAAGGAATTGATCCAAGATCTGTGAGATAACCAATCATCACATTTCCCCATCATGCTTGCTTCCTTTTTATGTAAATTCTACTTCACTAACGTCCATATAGCCTAGAGTCTAGTCATTTTCTACCGTTTATGTGAATCAGAGTTGCTGGGGAGCTTAAACAACAAACATGATTTAGTTCCACCCCAGATTGATAAAATCTAAATCTCAGGGTGGGGAGAGTCACCTAAACATGAGTATTTAAAAAACTCATTGTGCAGCTAGAGAGTTGAGAATGACAGATGTGATTCGAGGGTCAGGAAGAGTTGTCTTTCCTGGAGTCTAGTCATCCATTTATTTCTTTTTTTTCCATTCTTGCCTCAGGGCCTTTGCACTTTCCTTTCCTTCTCCCAGAATTTTCTTCCTTTGTTTTGTTTTTTTCCCCCACCTCTATTTTATTCTCATTCTGTACAACTCATTGAAAATGTTCATTCTTCAGGGAAGCTCTCTTTGATCCTCTCCTCTCATTGTCTAAAATAGTTTTTATCTACTCTCTCTAACCTTGATCTTATCTTTCTATCACATCACCTGGCTGATTTCCTTCACAGCACTTACTGTAAATTGAAATGATCTTATTTACTGCAATATTCCTAATGCTAAAGAAACAAACCATTCAGTAAAGACCAAAAAGATCTGACATGCATAAAGAACAGTGTCTACACATGGTAAGAATTAGGAAATTGTTGCAATTATTATCAATGGATTAATTAGTTATTTGGCATAATATACAGGATTATTATGAAAAGGATTAGCCCTGGCAACATAGGAACTGTTATGAGACATTATCTCATTTTTTATTGATCAGTTTGATGTTAAGTTCTTTGAAAGCAGAGACTATCTTGTTCATTATTGTACATCTAGGGCTTAGCACAGCACCTGGCACCTAAGATGTTCTGATTTAGAAACTGTTTTATTGTGAATAATGGAATCCCCTTCAAGCTAGTATAAGTAGAGAAATTAATTTATTGGAAGGAGAAGAGTGTTTCAGAGAACCGGAAGGTGGAAAGGTGAGTTGGGCTAGCAAGGAACTTGAACCAAAAAAAAGAAGAAGAAGAAGAAAACGACCAGGAATCCAGCAATTTTCTCTTGTATTTCTCTAAGGCTATATGATGTCTCTTTCTGTCTCTTTGCAAACTGGATTTCTTTGCTCCATGGGCACATGGTTGTCCCCGCCCAGGCTTTACAATGTTTTCCACTTCAAACATCACACAGAGATTAGCATCTTGATTCTAAATTCTTAGGGAAGAGAAACTGATTGGATTTAACTCCTGCCAGGCATTCACTCTTGGGCCAATCAACTGTGCAAGGAATGGGGATATGGGATTATGTGCCCTGCTGCTCTAAAGATTGGAAGTGTCTCTTGCAATACGGAGGTCTTAGCTCCAATTCTCCCTGAAAGCAGAGCTTGTGAGAAAGGTTTGCGTGCAGATGGTTTGGTTGGGAAGAGATGTTGAGGAAGGAGACAGGGGGACTTGGAAGAGTCAAATACAGATGGAGGGAAAGCCAGTGCAAAGTTGTGTTATTGAGCTGATGTCAGAAACTGAGGTTCATACTGAACAGATCCTGGGTTTGAAATGTGTAGAATGCACCTCAGAAATGCCCCACCCAAGAATGAGAGAGGGAAGAATTTATTCATCAGTTCCTGGTGTCCGTGGGTCAAAGGATTGCCCCAAGGGATATTATCTTCATCTCATTTCCAGTTTTATAATTGCACCAAAATGACCCTTAGGTCAAAGCCCTAGAGAAGAAGGCAAGAAATACAAGGTATAGCTAAAGCATGGTGCCATCAGAATACAACTGTGAGCAGGTGATTTGCTGCATCAATGGCTAGAGTCAAAAAAGCTAGGCCAAGAGGATGTGAGACAGAGTAAACAAGTTGTCAAATAAGGAGATGTGGGTGTCTAAGAAGAGAGTGTCAGTGTAGGTGTAAAGAGGGCCTATCTCCAGTATCGACTCAATGAATGTTTTCTGAATGAATAAATGAAGGGGAAATGATGGAAAGGTTCTTGGAAGAAGTGAGATTTTAAGATCCTTCCCCTTCAGTGTCTGAAGGATGAATCTGGGGACTGTGTAGATACTGATCATCTATTCTCAAGTATTTTTCTATTGAGGATGATCAATTTTATTGATAAGTCCATGATGTTTTAAAAAAGGTAGATAATATCCTTCATTTGGGGATGAAGAACTGATCTGGAGATGGCGGGCACATTAGCATGGCTGCACAGTGTCAGCATCAGGGCCAAGTTTAGGTTTTCTGTCTGCTTCAACCCCCTACAAGTTATATGGCTGCAGTTAGACTTACAAGCGTATATGAAATACCAGCTTCACCTCCGTGTTCATACTCTTTCCTCTGTGTATAGTTCAGCACAGTGAATACAGTGGTTGTTAGGACCTAAAGCAGTTTCTAATTTTGTTTCATTATGAGTGTGAATGCGACCCTTAGGACCCATCCCTACGGCCTTAGCTAAACTTACTCTTTCAAGCTATGAAGAGACAAGATAAAGATCTGAATGGAGACTCCAGTTGGCGGACGGCCGGGCTGACTCAGCCCCGATAAACCTACAGTCAAAAAATCAATAGAGCTTTCTCAAGAGTTGCCATTATCCAACAAGGAAAATTTTTCTAAAATAAATTGCTGCGTGGCATAAAATCAGATTAAGTAGATAACAGGTTTTGCTGACTTTGGAATGTTGGGGATGGCCCAGGAGGAAGAGAATTAGTGATTTAACGAGCTCAGTTCTCCTGCTCATGCTACTCAAGTCTTTACTCTCTGGCTGAACAAGAGGGGGAGAGCAAAGGTGAGAAAACAAATTCCAATTTCTGTTTGACTTTCACCCCTCAGCTGACCCAGTCCTGCACTGCAGGGTCAGCTCACCACTGTTTCATGGTGGGCTTGCAGAGAGGTTTACTGCCCTAGCCTTGAAGCCATGGTTCTTAACCAGGCTTCACCATGCTGTGTGACATTGGGCAAGTTATTTCACATGCCTGTGGGCCTTGATTTCCCAGTCTTGAATTGGGCTTCCCAATGACTGAGGCCAAAGGAGAGTTACTCCGCAAAGGAAATTGTTGTGTTGTTGAGAGAAATAAGGGCGGATATTGAGTAGTAATAAACCACAAGTGTGTACAGTTACAAATCTGATACTTTCTGTCTAAATGCTAGCATTTTCAGAACCTTTAAAAATGTCCCCACTGAGGTCTCCTCTGGTTAAAGTTAACTTAAGGATTCTCAGAGTCAGGGGGCCCAACTGAAACCAGAGAACTTGTGCAGGAGCAAACTAAAACATATCCTCTGTGAGTACTCATCCACCTCTCTGCTCCTCTGGGCTCTGCTCCCAATCTGGCGTCAGAGTCAGGTGCTTCAGGTGCTTATCTGTCTCAGGCAACTTCATAGGACATCATGTCTTGCCTCTTTATAGTGCCATTACTCCCCAGACCCGCCTGACTGCCCCTCTTTGCTCTGGCCCCTCCCTTCTGGTTTGCTCAGTCTTGTTAATAACAGTACTCTAACTGTTGGCCAACATAAGTCTGTCCCCCACCCCCGCACCACCCAGATCAACGTGGGATGCTTCATATGGGCTGGAAGTCTGTTCTGAGATATGCTCCCCCTTGTTACCAGTTGACGCTCTTGTGGGTGGGTATGGTTGCTTTTCATGGTAGCTCAACGTGGCATCATTCCACTAATAATCCATGTGAATGGCATACTCTGAAATTGTGCCATACACAACCCCACCGACTCTAGGCAGTGTCTCTGCCTTCAGCAGCTAAGAAGGAGGAAGCTGCTTTTCAAGTAATCATGAGACATTTCCAAGTACAGCTGGTCCTGAGGTCAGGTCTTGCCCACTTCTGATGTTTTGTACTTTCCTCTACTGGTGGCTTTGTAAAGTGTCAACTTGGCCAGGCTGAACTACACTTCCCAGAATCCTTTGGTTTTCAGGTAAGGTGCTTTCATAGCTCACTCATGTCTTGGGTTCACCTCACTGGTATGGGGCCACCTTCTCAGGGATCCTGCTTCAGCGTCTTTGACTCCTGGGCCAGGTGTGTATTTTGGCCCTATGATGAAGGATACCGACTAATCCTTAAGGGCACCCACATCACCAGGGTCAGAGGCAGTGAGACCCAACATGGCTCGAGTCTGTATCCTTGTGGGTGCTAGTCTGTGCTCACAGGTTCCAGTCTGTCTTTGCTCTCTCTCACTCCTCATCTATCTGCCCTTTGGGACTGCTTGTCCTGAAGATTTCAAACTTCAACATCAGATGCAAAGACAATTGCCTTATGGAGGCTGTTTAATCAATCACAACTAAGTAAGGTCACATGCCTGGGACAAGTTCTTTAATATATATACACCTCCCAGTGGACCTGCTTCCTTGATTGAACCCTGACTGAAACACCTACCAGGGAAGTTTTATTCCTAGAAGATGCATGCTTGGGGTCTTATTTTTGATTCCACCAAAGAAGAACCCTGAGATATATATATATATATATACACACTTGGGGGCAAGTAGTTTATCTGGGAACTTGTTCTAGGAAGCAGAAGTGAAGGAACAGGGAGAGTGAAATCAGTGAAATCATGAAAAGCCAACAAAGAATGTAATATTTACAAGCTGTCACTGTAGGCAGTGGGGCTCAAGTCCACTAGTGCATCTGAGATGTGTACATACTTATCCACTAGCTCCGGTCACCCATTTAAGGGTTGCCCTGAGGTTAACGATCCCATGGTTTCAGAATTCACCTGCTCAAGGCTGAGTGGGTTCTTGTGGTGTTAGAGAAAGCTTTGAGGGAGAGAGTTTCTGGATTTGGGACAGTTGTTTGAAATTGAATGGTGTCAGTATGCCCAAGCTACTGAAGTCACAGTCATGGTTGAGCTTGAAAGGCTGTGACTTGGGCACCAGACACAGCTGTTAGCCCTGGCAAAGCCATCATTTGCAAGATCAAGTCTCATAGATACCAGTGGGTCAGGAGGAAACATAAAATGGCATTAAACTCATATTTAAAAATGAAAATAAATAAAAGGTCTAGAGCTTTCTAATGTTCTATTATGAGATCTATTATGAACACACACACACACACACACTTTTCCTGACTCTCGTTTTACCATCTCTTTAATTCCTAAATTACTTTCCTTCATCCTTCTAGAAAAAAAAAAAATTCTGTAGCTCTATTCTCTGCTAAGCAGATGCTTCTCAAACTTTCCAAGCAGCCCTCTCTAGCAACCTAAGTGAAGGCTATTAAAGGGCCCATCTATGGCTTTTTAAAAGTAAAAATAATGCTTTATGTTTAAGAAACGTAAAACTGATATTCTCATGTTTAAAACATGGTATCTCAGCATTATTAGGGGCAAGACTGTGGCTAGCAAGTGGTTGTTGGTTTACTATTCACAGGGAAGGGTCAGAGACTTGATGGTTTGGGCAATGCCTGTCATTTAATGCTGCATTTAATTATCATCAGGTCAACTGCAATTTCTTATCCCTATTTTCCCACCCTGTGACCTTCACTTTTTTTGTTTTCTATTCCAGGATCAGTGACAAATCAAAGAATCTATCTTAGTCTCAGCTTGGGGCTCTGGTGCCTATCTATGTCAGGATTGTGCTTCTTTCTAGGCAGGACAGCATTCCCAGAGGGAATACTCTGGGAGGGACAACCTGTTAGATACACAAGGTTTCCATTTTTCCAAATGGATACTGACTTAGATATCCAAATGGGTAGCAATGGCTATCACCTGATGCTCAGAACCTCCAACCGAGGTAAGAACATCAGCAACAACTCTTCATGGGATAGATGAGAAAGCCGAGGCCCTGAGAGAAGGAGTGAATTATCCACATCCTAACAAAGCATTCATGGCCCTGCACATAGTGGGCCCTCAATAATCATTTGGTTATCGTGAGAAACAGATAAGTATCGTGATTAAGAGCACAGCCTTTGAGGTCAGACAGATTGGGGGTCACACTCAGCCTTTCACTAGATTAAGTGCTATTTGGCAGGTGACTTAACCTCCCTGAGTCTCGGGGTTCTTGACTGTAAAGTGGGAATAATAACAGCACTTGTGTGTATGTTGTTGAGACAATCCAGTAAAATCATGAGCTGTGTAGAATGTTTGACAGAAAATAGAAGTAACTGATGATGATAATGCAGAATTAGCCTGACCTGGGCACCTGGGAACTTAGATCATTCTTTATCTACCTGACCTCTAAGAATTTTGCAACCTTCCCATCCATTGGCAGGTAAACAGGAGCAGAGGGCTCCCTGTGCTATTTTTCTCCCCTGCTGATAATTGTTTCTTATACAAGCCAGTGTTTTATTGATTGGTCATTGATCTCTGCATGGAACCAGGGAAATACTTGGGCCATGAAGACACAGGCAGCATTTTCCAGGCCAGGGGTCCCCAGTGGGTGTCGGGGCATCACCTGCTGGCTTGAATGAGTGGCCTCTGCCCTGCTTAGGACAACTTCTCCATCAGAACCAGGTGCCCCTGTGGCCCCCGCCCTCTTGTGCCCCTTTATTGCTTCCATCAACCCTTCGCCTGCTGTCTTCGTTTGACCTTTAATAAGCTCCGCTTTTGTGCAGAGCTGCCGATGAGTTATTGCCGAGTGAGCAGCTCCCCAGGGCAGGCTACCTCCGGAGCCCCTGGCCTCACTGCAGCTTGTAAGGGAAAATTACATTTTGATCTACATTTCCCATTTCTATTCTCTGTCACCTGGCTTTGGAGACAAAAGGAGGAAAAGAATTTTTTTTTTCTCTCTCTCTCTCCCCAACCCTGAATTATGTCTCTGTAATCTTTCTTCCCTTTCCTCTTTCTCCATTCTGTACTGATGGTCAGTTGTGGAAGATAAAGTCACCGCGCCAGAAGGTCTCACCTAGGTCATCCTCCATTGGACATTGGGGTCATCAAAGCCCAAGAGGTCATACAGACTTTTCCCAACTCCCACTTTGCCATCTCTTTAAATCCTAAATTTCTTTCTTCCATTCTTCAAAACAATTTTTTTCCGTAGTCCCCTTCTCAGGCAAGACCATCTGAAAATCAGCAGATGGATTTTGAGATGAATAAACAAGCCCTTCTTCCACAGGCCTTGTGGTGCCCCTAGCGGTTGGTCCTCACCACATCCTCTACTTCTTTTTTTTTCCATTTTAAAAATTCAGATAAAAGTCACATAGCACAAAATTCACCATTTAAAGCCATTAAAATATGTACAATTCAGTGGTTTTTAGGATATTCACAATGTTATGCACTCATTATCACTATCCAATTCCAAAACATTCTCATCACCTCAAAAGGAAACATCATACCCATTAAGCAGACTATTCCCCATTCCCTCCTCCCCTCAGCCTCTGGCAACCACTGATCTACTTGCTGTCCCTAATGGATTTGCCTATTCTGTACATTTCTTGTACATGGTATCATATAATATATGGCCTTTCATGAGTGGTTTCTTTCCTTTTGCATAGTGTTTTTGAGGTTGATTCATATTTAGCATGCATCAATGTTTCATTCTTTTTATGGCTAAATAATATTCCATTGTGTTGAGATACCACATTTTGTTTATTCATTCATTCAGGTTGCTTCCACTTTTTGGCTATTATGAATAATGCTTCTGTGGGCATTTATGTCTAAATGTTTGTTTGAACATATGTTTTTGATTCTCTTAGATAGAAATGAAATTGCTGGGTTTTATGGCAGTTCTGATGGCCGAAGAATCGATGCTTTTGAACTGTGGTGTTGGAGAAGACTCTTGAGAGTCCCTTATACTGCAAGGAGATCCAACCAGTCCATTCTAAAGGAGATCAATCCTGGATGTTCATTGGAGGGACTGATGTTAAAGCTGAAACTGCAATACTTTGGCCACCTCATGCGACGAGTTGACTCACTGGAAAAGACTCTGATGCTGGGAAAGGTTGGGGGCGGGAGGAGAAGGGGACGACCGAGAATGAGATGGCTGGATGGCATCACCGACTCTGTGGACATGAGTTTGAGTGAACTCCGGGAGTTGGTGATGGACAGGGAGGCCTGGCGTGCTGTGATTCATGGGGTCGCGGAGAGTTGGACACGACTGAGCGACTGAACTGAACTGAACTGATGGCAGTTCTGTGTGTAACTTTTTGAGGGACAGCCAAATCATTTTCACAATGACCAGTGAATCTATTGATGGTGAGTCAGTGTGGTGAAGGGCCTAGAATTGTGTCATCTGGGGGAAACAGAACTTTATTTTGGGAGAAGGGAAATTCTCCGTGTGAACCAATGTGGTTAAGTCAGATTGAGAGATTAGGGTGGTGATAGGAAATGAGGTCAGAGAGCTGACCTCAAATATATGGAAGGACATGAGCTTGAGTGAACTCCGGGAGTTGGTGATGGACAGGGAGGCCTGGCGTGCTGCGATTCATGGGGTCGCGGAGAGTCGGACACGACTGAGCGACTGAACTGAACTGAACTGAAAGACTCTGTGCTGCTCTTCAAGAAAGAAAAAAACAAACAAAAAAACCTTGAATGCTAACTACTTCTTATCCTCCAGGTCTCGACTTAAATGTTACTTTTTCCAGGATGTCTTCTCTGAACCTCCTCCTCACCACCTCCAAGACTGAATGAGGTCATCACACTCTCTTGTCTCATCTCCACTTCTTTGAAAACTTTTGTGAAGGCGGGTCCAGGTCCAGCTCATTCTCTGGTGTTTATTCAGTACCAAGAACAGCTCCAGGCTCACAATAGGTGCCTAATGTAGCTTTGCCTGATGAAAGAAGAAACAAATGAGTTAGAAGGTGGAAGTTTAAAAAGAAACAGATGCGGATTCCATTAAAACACTATGTAGTATTGAACCACGTGCAACATGGGCTGCTGTGAAACAAGCTGCTTCAAAACTGCTGGCTACACAGATCCCACTCTTTTGCCTTCAGGTCCCATGAATTTCTGTGACATCAGTGCTTCCTCAAACCTGTGGCTTTATCCTGCATTCCTTTTCCTTCTCTCTGCATTTTCCTCCACCAGGAGGGACCCAAATGGTCTTCTAAAGAGGAGAATATAATGGAGTAGAATTGATTTTCTATCTGCTATGAAAACAAATACAAGTCAGAATATTTAAGAGGTAGCCAGAAGCATAGATTTTTGGCTCCTCTCGAACTCTCAAGTATTTATTTCCTTAATAACACTTACTATATATTGAGCGCTTATTAAGCACAAGACACTGTGTTATAAACTCAATGTGTAAATCAGCCCATCCTCAAAACAACTCTGCTAGGTGGGAATTGTTATCTCCAAACACGAAAGCTCCCAGTTTTTTTTTCCCCCAACCATCTTGAAATTCAGAGCTAATATCCAGCTTCTAAAGGAGCTGATCTAACCAGCTTGGTAGAGGCATCCACAGTAGAATTGAGTGACCCTAGACAGTGAAGCTGAGTATCTTCTCACACCGTTCAGAGTGACTTGGGTGATTCTTATAAACAGCTCAAGATCCTGGATGTGACATCTGTGTTTGACTTAGTCCTGCAAATAAATAACACCCAGAAAGCTCCAACAAGCAAAGGTAAGGCTTTAATTGTATTATCCTTTTTTTTTAAACAGTCTCAAATAAAGGGAAATGACATTCAGAAATACCTCCTAAATCATTTGAGAGAGATTCAGTTATGTTTGCTGTTATTAGTGTTAACTGTACTTTGAGGAATGCTAATTTTCAAAAAATTGGTTACTTGAATATGATTAAAAGTAAAAACTCTCTCCCTAATTGAGCAAGCAGTAGTTTCCTCCAACTTTCACTGGTGGAAGAATTCAAGCCCTGAAGCTTAAGGTTTTCTCTGGGCAATTAGGTTACATTGTATAAGGTCACAAGAGAAAGTGTGAGAGTCCTGAAAATTTTCTTTTACGTAAAATAAAGCAAAGGTGGCATTTAAATAAGAAAATCATCAAAGACAGGTTGTGCATATTAAATTATTGGTAATGAGTCCTGTATAATTAATCTTCATGCATCATTCTTGGCTCCCTGAATGTTTGGGTCTATCTATACAAACTTCAGGTAACTAGTCAGAGTGGTGGGCTTGAGGGCTGTTCTTAAGGAAATCCAGTATCACTTAAGTCACAGATGAGGCCAGGGGCTTTATTCAGGATCCCTTTGATTGGAGTCAACAGAAACCCATTCCAGTGAGTTCAAGTGCAATTGAAGCTTTGCTGTGAGATTCAGATATCTCATGGGAATCCAGAGAAAGCAGAACAGGGGGGCCTCAGGAAGGGCAGGGAGAATTCCTGGAACCAACAGGATGCTGGTTGCAAAGAGACTCCTCCAATCGCTTGCCGTGCGGCCTCAGGTGAGTTACTTTACTTCTCTGTGCCTCAGTGTAAACAGGGAGATGATATTGTATGTTCTTCTGTGTCAAGTATAATATTCAATGGGATACTGACTATGCCGTACTTAACACATACTATCTGTTCAATAAATGTTAGCTGTTATTATTGTTATTGTTATATTTTTCTACATTATTTTTGTGCAGCCGCTCCATCTTCCTTTTGCTTCCTCATGGCTTCCACCTTCACAGTAGCCCCTGAGTCGACATGACTTTCTAAGTTCTAGTGTCCGTGACTCCCTGTCCTCTTAGATCAAGTTGATAAGAGGGGAAATCTGACTCATTACATCCAAATCACAGCCTCTGCCAGCCCGTGGCTGGCATCCCTCTGGGTTAGAGACCCTCCCTGGTCCCCATATCAGGCGATGGGGTCCACTCAGTGGAACTATGGGTGAGGAGCCACCCATTAGGGGGCACAGGTGAGCAGCAGATGACAGGAGCTTGTCTAGAAGCACGGATGAGGTCACTTCTGGCTGGGAAGGAAGAGAAGCCCTGTAATGGACTGTGTGAACTGGAGTGTTTGCGGGTCAGTGGTTACCAGTGTAGTTGATGCAGGCATCAGGGGTGAACCATCATGGTGGTTACAACTTAATTAGAAATAGAACAGAAAAAAATGTGTGTGTGTGTCTCTTCTGAGGGAGAGAAGGCAAGAGAGAATTTGATGAATCTGAGTGAAGCATACTTGAGTGTCCAGTAAACTATTCTTTTAATTTTACTAGCCAACCAAGGTCTATCTAGTTAAGGCTATGGTTTTTCCAGTGGTCGTGTATGGATGTGAGAGTTGGACTGTGAAGAAAGCTGATCGCCGAAGAATTGATGCTTTTGAACTGTGATGCTGGAGAAGACTCTTGAGAGCCCCTTGGACTGCAAGGAGATCCAACCAGTCCATTCTAAAGGAGATCAATCCTGGGTGTTCATTGGAAGGACTGATGCTAAAGCTGAAACTCCAATACTTCGGCCACCTCATGCGACGAGTTGACTCACTGGAAAAGACTCTGATGCTGGGAGGGATTGGGGGCGGGAGGAGACGGGGACGACAGAGAATGAGATGGCTGGATGGCATCAGCAACTCAATGGACATGAGTTTGAGTGAACTCCGGGAGTTGGTGATGGACAGGGAGGCCTGGCGTGCTGTGATTCATGGGGTCGCAAAGAGTTGGACATGACTGAGCAACTGAACTGAACTGAACTGAACTGATAGGTTTGAAATTGTTCAAAATTTTTAAAAATGGGGGGAAATACGGCTAAGGTGTTTACCAAATAAAGCAAATATTTTCATAATAAATGCAAGTAAATATACAAACATGCAAATGAGTGATCCTGTGAGTGTTTTTTTTTCCTCTCTGAGCCTCCATTTCTACATCTGAGAAATGGGCTCACAGTACTGCCTCCTGACCTATTGAGGGGTTTCATTAATTGATAGATATGGAAAGCAGGGCAGATAGTCAGCTGATAGGCATTGGGATAGCTGTGCTGGTTATTTGCAGAGAACATCTCCTCGGACTGGTAGGATTGTCCCACTTAATAAATATGTCTTAATATTGTTCTCACTAACTGGGACATAGTTGGAGCCAATTTCATGGGCACTGGTTCTAGTCCCATCATCACTATCCTGATTGTCTTCATCATTATTTCTGAGCCCATCAGTCTCCCCACCCGGGTGGCAGGGAAAGAATAAGAGTTAAGGAATAACTGCTAGATTTGGGATAGAGGCAGGTGGCCAAAGCTCTGGGTGCTTTAGGCACCTCAGAAATACTGTGCCATCCCAGTGTGAGGTAGATGAAGAGATTTCGTCAGTGTTTCATGCTGGGTGAAGTGTATTCCCCTGGGCCAGAAGGCATTAGCTCTTTCTGCAAACTAAACACTGGTAGAAGCTGGGAGAGGGACAGAGGCTGTAGGGAGCTGGGGAGATGCGTGCTGATTCTTGGGTCTGTGTCCCTGGGCTGGAAGGAGGGGGTCTGGTGGAGAGAGCCATGTTTTGGGGTAGGCCCCCAGGTATAGTTGGGCTGGGCTCAGAGGGGTGTTTAAAAGTGCTTGTGCTGTTAGAATCTCATGTTTCTAATCTCTCCATTGTTGCCTCAGCATCCTTCAAAATAAGCTTGATAAGTACGCGTTTAAACTGTAAGTAAACAGATAGATGGATATATGGGGCTGGATGGATTCAGTTGATAGATGAATCTGCGAAATGTGCAACAGCAACAAAGAAAATAATTGAAAAATGAGCAGATAGGTAAATTATTTTTTCCAGCTTTATTGAAATATGATTAATATGTAACATTGTGTAAGTTTAAGGTGTACAGTTGGTGATTTGATACACCTTTATACTGTAAAATGATTACCACAATAAGGTTAGTTAACACATCCTTCACTTCACATAATTATCATTTTTTTCAGTGTTTGTGGTGGTGGTATGAATGTTTGAGATGTATTCTCCTAGCAACTACAATGTGTGTGCTCAGTTGCTCAGGTGTGTCCAACTGTTTGTGACCTCATGGACTGTACCCCACCAGGCTCTTCTGTCCATGATATTTTCCAGGAAAGAATACTGGAGTGAGTTGTCATTTCCTACTTCAGGGGATACAGTCTAGTTAACTGTAGCTGCCATGCTATATATCAGATGCCCTAGGAACTTATTCATCTGATGTTGTATGTTTCGTACCCTTCGACCAGCGTCTCCTCATTTTCTCCACTCCAAAGCTCCTGGCAGCATCCTGTCAACTCCTTGATTCTGAGTTCAGCTTGGTTAGATTTCATGTATAAGTGAGATCATATAGCATGTGTCTTTCTGTGTCTGACTTATTTCATTCAGCATAATGCCTTCAGGATCTCTCCGTCTTGTTACAAATGGTAGGATCTCCTTTTGGGTGGGCGGGGGCTGAGTAATATTCCAGCGTGTGTATATATATTACATTTCTTTATCCATTCATCTGTTGACAGACACTTAGGTTGTTTCCATGTCTTGGCTATTGAGAATAATGCTGCACTCAACATGGGAATGCAGATATCTCTTCACAATAATAATTTCATTTCTTTCAGATATACAGGAGTAGAATTACTGGATCATGTGGTAGGCCTACTTTTAGTTTTTTGTGGAACTTCCACGCTGTTTTCCATAATGGTTGTACCAGTTTATTTGCCCATCAGCAGGGCCCACTTCTTCACATCTTCACCAGCATTTGCTACCTCTTGTCTTTTTTTATTTTTTAAATAATAGCCATTATAACAAGTGTAAAGTGATATCTTATTGTGGCTTTAATTTGCATTTCCCTAATTATTAGTGACAATGAGCACCTTCTCATGTACATATTGGCCATGTTTATTCAGATCCTCTGTTCATTTTTAAATAGGGTGATGATGATGTTGCTGTTGAGTTTATGAGTATATTTATGAGTATATCCTTGTATATTTTGGATATTAACTCCTTAACAGATATATAGTTTGCAATTATTTTCTCCCATTCTGTAGGTTGTCTGTTTGTTTTGTTGTCACTTATGCTGTCTAGAAGCTTTTTATTTTGATGTAGTCCCACTTATTGACTTTTGCTTTTGTTGCTATACTTTGTGTCATATCCAAAAAATCCTTGCCAAGACCAATGTCTAAAGGAGTTTTTCCTATGCTTTCTTCTAAAAGTTTTATGCTTTCAATTTTTTAAAGTCTTTAATCCATTTCAAGTTAATTTTTGTGACCTGTGCAAGATAGTGGTCCAATTTCATTCTTTAGTGTGTGAATACCCAGTTTTCCCAGTGCCATTTATTAAAAAGACTGTGCTTTCCCCATTTGAATGTTCTTCGTTCCCACATCACATATGAATTGGCTGTATTTGTGTGGGTTTACTTCTGGGGTCTTTATTCTGTTCCATCTGTTTATGTGTTTGTATGCCAATACCATGCTGTTTTGATTACTATAGCTTTTTTTTTTATTACTATAGCTTTTTAATTATAGTTTGAAATCATGAAGTGTGAAGCTTTGTTCTTTCTCAAGATTACTTTGGCTATGTGGGATCTTTAGCAGTGCCATATGAATTTTATGATTCTTTTTCTATTTCTGTGAAAAAAATCACATTGGAATTGATAGGAATTGAACAGAACCAACAGATGGCTTTGCGTAGTATGGTCAATTTAACAACATTAAGTCTGTGGATGAATATATTTAAATGAACAAGTGAATGAAACAGTGGGGGAATGATTTAATGCAGGGGTCCCAAACCTCTGGGATCTAATGCCCGATGATCTGAGGTAGAGGTGATGCAATAATAGTAGAAATAAAGTGCAAAATAAATGTAATGCGCTTGAATCATCTCCACGCCCAGTCTGTGGAAAAATTGTCTTCCATGAAACCAGTCCCTGGTGCCAAAAAGATTGTGGACCACTGATTTAATGAATTAGTTGATGAATAATAAGAAGCATTAAGTTTCTGTCCTTTTCTTAAGGACTTCTCAAGTACCAGACATTCTGCTATGCAATTTACATACATTTAAATCTCATTTATTTCTCAGAACAATCTTGTAAAGTAGATACCATAGTTATTCCCATTTTCTATATGAGAAATTGAGGCCTACAGAGGTCAAATAACTTGCCCAAGATCACAGAGCCAGGAAGTGATATAGTCAACATCTCAATGAGTGCTTTAATCTCTGCCTTTAATCACAAGGGCCCAGGAATGTGTGAACTTTTTTACTCCATAGACAGATGTTGGCTCCAGTACCCCAATTCAGCTTAGAGATTCATTCATTCATTCTGAAAATATATAATGAGCACCCACCATGATGCAGGGAGTGTTCTAGGCACTAGGAATATATTAAGGAACAAGCAGCTACTGCTTCTTCATACATAGATTATACTTTAGTAGGGAAGAGTGATAATAAGCAAATGCATGTGTACTGTCATACAGAAGCAAATTTTATGAAGAAAAACCAAACATAGACAGATTTATAGAGTGATAGAGAGGTAGTAGTACAGAGGGGAGCTATTTTGTAGATAGAGTCGTCAGGGAAGACCTTTCAGAGCATATGCAAAGACCTGCATCATGTGTAGTAAGTTATGCAAAGATCTAAGGGAGGGTGTTCCAAGTGAAGAGCAGATCAAATGCAAAGGTGTGGTAGGAATGAGCATTCAAAGAATTCCCTGGCAGTCCAGTGATTAAGACTCTGTGCTTTCACTGGTGAGGCCCCAGGTTCTATCCCTAGTAGGCAAACTAAGATTCCCACAGCCATGTGGCACTGCAAAAAAAAAAAATTTTTTTTTTTTAAATGAGCATTGCAAGTGTGAAGACAAGTGAGGAGGCCAGAGTGTTCAGATTGGTGTGAGCAGAGGGGAGAGTGATAGGAGCTGTCATCAGAGAGGGAGATAGGTACCAGATCTTTATCCTTGACCTTGTAGGATAGGATCCTCCAAGTGTAAGGGATATGGATTTGTTTAAGGAAGAAGGTATGTCTGGATTAGATTTTAAAATATCACTCTGGTTGCTGTAGGTTGTTCCATCACTCTTGACTGCAATCCAGTGAAACAATTTGGTCAGCTAGTGTAAGAATGAAAAACAATTGTTTGTTGTCCTTTGAATGATTTCAGTGGTCATGCCCCTCCTCTGCCCTCCCGTCCCCCTTGGGGACTCATGTGTCGTTGGTTCTGCCACCTGTTGGCACCAGGACATTTGCTGGAACCACCCCGTCTTCTTATGCCCTCTTTTCTCCTGGGGACTCTTGGTCTGGCTATTCATTCCAAAGTCCCATTCAGCAGAAAAGAGAAATGACAGCAATGTATATGTACAACAGTAAGGGACTGCTTAAGCAAATCCATTTATGACAACGCTTTTGACCATCAAAAATGATGCTTGGGAGAAGTAATTGCTGATGCTATACCAGTAGTAACAATAGCTACTCAAACATCTATTATGCAACAGACTTGGTGTTAATAACTTACATGTTTTACTCCATTTAATCTCCTCAACACAGAGAGATCAATTCCACTTTTGTCCCCAGTTTACAGATGAGGAAATTAAGGCTTTAAACATCTTGTCAAAAGAACTAAATAGTACATGGTTCAGCAAGAGTAAAATCCAGGTCTATCTGATTACAAAGTCCATGTTTTTAACTGATACCATCTGCCTCCCATTGGAATATAATTGTGCGGCATTGCTAAGTAAGAAAACTGATTATTAAATAATAAGTGCAGCCTCTAGCCCATCTTTTTCAGTACCAAAAGGGCATGCAACAAAATATTAAGAGTTGTTATCTCTGGGTGGTTAATTATGGGAGATTTTTGCATGTGTTCATGATTTTTGTAATTAGAGTTAAACAAAAGCAATAAAAGGTCTCCATGTGTTTTTCTTCCCTACTCAGCCCCTCCCTCCCTCCCTTGTGGTCTCCAGACTGGCTCTGGGTTTCTCTATGAATATAAAGCTAGCATGGCCTCTTCCCCTTGGCCTTCAAGCTTTGCAATTTCAGCACAATTGTCTAGATTGCTTCAAATTTTACTAGCATTCTAGATGCTGAGTTAGTTGCAAATTTTTCACTTCCAAAAACAAAAGTGCTGTTACTTAGCTAGAGGCTTAAATAATAAATCTGCGAATGATCCAGCTCCCTAACGTTTTTGCCATCTAGGGTGTGGACTGGGGAATGACCACATCTGGTGATCACTTAATTTGCTCACTGAGGGGCTGGACCTGGGCTGTCAACAGGGAGACCCCAAATCACCCGCGTGTCCTTGAGCATCATCTTAGGGGAAGAAGATCTGCATGTGTCCTGTGTTTGTAGGTAATTTCAGTGGGAGAGAACTCTCCAGCTCTGTTATTCATGCATGCATGCATTTGTGCATAAACACAATATTTATTGAGCACTAACTTCCTCCAGCACTCTGCTGACTGCTGGGAATTCAGCATTCAGGAGGAAAGACCCATCTCCACTTTGGTGAAGTTCACAAAGTGGCGTATATGGGGCCAACAAACACTGAACACATCTTCAGATTTTCAAATGTGATAGAAAGTGGAAGTGCACGATGCCATAAAAAATTAAGAGGGGAGCTAGCTGCGTCTGAGAACTCAGGAAAGATAACCCCGGGAAGTAATGTTTAAGCTGGAAGTGGAAGGATGCCTAGGAATTAACCAGGTAAAGAAAAAGGAAGAAGAAAATGTGTGTCACAATGAGAGGGTACATGTAGAGAGACCTGGAAATGAGGGGAAGCAGGGTATTGTCCAGTTGAAAGAGAATATGATGCACAGATTTACACAAGACAGAAAGAGGCGTGGGATGGGCTGGAGGAGAAACCTCAGCCAGAACCAGAGGGTCTAATAAACCACATCACAAAGTTTCCAAGTTATCCTAGAGATGATGAGGAGAAAACTGTTGAAAGATTTAATTAGAGGGAGGTGGGAGGGGGGTTCAGGAGGGGGAACTCATGTACACCCGGGGCGAATTCATGTCAATGTATGGCAAAACCAATCAATATAATATTGTAAAATAATTTGCCTCCAATAAAAAATAAATAAATTTTTTTAAAAAGAAAAAAAAATATTTAATTAGAAAAGAAAAATTTATTTTTAAATGACATCACCAAGCAAAGACAGAGCTGAGAATAAAGTTGTTTCTTGGAATACAGGATGCTTTTGTGCCAATACATTATTCTTTAGTTAAACAAATATTTAGGCAATGTTTACCATATAACAGGCAGAGCCCTGAATGCTGGGGAAATGGAGGTCTCTAACTTTAGGGAACTTATAGTCTAGTAGGAAGAGAAAGGCAATAAACAAAAGAACGAATAAGTAGATAATATAATATTGAGTATCACTAAGATTCATGAAGAAGAAAGGCAAAGGAAAGTAAAGGAAAGCTTAAGGCCATGCTATTCCTGTGGGTGGTCAGAGAGTCCTGTGAAGTTGACGCTTGAGCAGAGAGCTGGAGGAAGCGAGACCTCTGATTCACCAGACCTTCTCAGATGGTCTCCCCTCCATGGACTTTTCAGATGGCCAGGTAGGGTTGAAAGTCAAATGAGGCTTTTAATAATAAGGAAGGTTGGTTCCCTTGGTCCGTTGGACTCATGATCTTGCACATTTGACCTTGGGTGTTTTAACCTTCCATGTCTGCTGCTGCTGCTAAGTCGCATCAGTCGTGCCCGACTCTGTGCGACCCCACAGATGGCAACCAACCAGGCTCCTCCGTCCCTGGGATTCTCCAGGCAAGAATACTGGAGAGGGTTGCCATTTCCTTCTCCAATGCATGCATGCATGCTAAGTCACTTCAGTCATGTTCAAATCTGTGCGACCCTATGGACAGCAGCCCACCAGGCTCCTCTGTCCACGGGATTCTCTAGGCAAGAATACTAGCTGAACACAAATGAAACATGCAATCACACCATCACATTCAGTGCTGATCTGAACCCCCAGAATTATTTAACAGCTGCTTTAATTTTGTCTCCTGATCACAAGTTACTGGATGTGTGTATTTATTGACCTTTTCATTTAAAAACAGAGTTGAACCTGATCAAAAGCAGGGCAGAACCTAACACTGCAGCCCAAGCACATCACAACAATATATGGCTGAGATGGAAATCTCCTGGTGATATAGCAGGCATCTATTAGGGAGCTGAGTCCAGGGCTTCTTTACTCATTAATCAGAGCCTCCTGATAAAGTCTGTCACAGCCAGAGTGGTGGTTTATTTTTTATTTCTTTTAAAAGATATAAAACAGTATCATTGTCTTTATTGATCTCTACTACCGTTATTATCAGAACATGCTCTTTAAAGTCACTTCCTACAGCTCCTCTTCCCATACCTTTCCTGGTAGTTTTGCATTCAGAGAGGCAGTGGTTAGTAGCGGGTTAGGACTGGAGGTTTGATGTCTGATATTCTGTATTGAACCACAGCTCTTTTACCTACAAGCTGGGTGACCTTGAATAAGTCATTTCACCTTGCTGAACCTCAGTATTCCTGGGCACACATTGACAATAATAATGCCTACTTCTTTGGATAGTTGAGAAGATTAAATAAAATAATGAGCCTGGTATTCTTTGGGCTTCCCAGGTGGCACTAGTGGTAAAGAACCTGCCTGCCAGTGCAAGAGACATAAAAGAGACACAGGTTCTATCTCTGGGTCAGAAGATCCCCTGGATTAGGAAATGGCAACCCACTGCAGTATTCTTTCCTGGAGACTCCCATGGACAGAGGAGTCTGGTGGGCTACAGTCCATGGGGTCACACAGGGTCAGATACAACTGAAGCGACTTAGCATGCACTCTTTGGAAATGATTCCCCAAGATGTAGCTCATAAGAAAGATTTAGGGAGGCTGTTATAATTTAGATTCATGAGCCTCATTAACAGATATTCTGAACCAGAGGCTAGGGATGGTCATTCCTGGGTGGTTTTGTATAAATGGTTCCTAGGGATGGTCATTCCTGGGTGGTTTTGTATAAATGGTTCCTTAGGATATGCTTGAAGGAAATTGCCCTATATTTATGTTTTGCTGAAATTTTTCTAGTGTTTCCACAGCCTGAATTATGCAGTGCCCAGGCATCCTGGATTCTGCCTTTCCTCTAAGACCCATTTTAGCTGTCTCCTCTTCCATAGTCCCCTCCCAAGTTCCCGAGGCTTGACGGTATTTCTCTTTCTGCTGGCTGCTCACACATTTTTTTTCCCCTCTCCTTCACTATGGCACCTTCTATTAATATACTAATGTTACAAACTAAATGTTATCTTCTAGAACCATGAGATAAATAGATATAAACTACGCACTAGATATACTATATATAAACTATGCACTATATATTACATTCATGTTAGTGCAGATAACCTGTTATATCAATATAGAGATAGGCAGTATATTTTGTGGGCTTTTCTGGTAGCTCAGATGGTAAAGAATCTGCCTGCAATGCAGGAGACCTGGCTTTGATCCCTGGGTCAGGAGGATCTGCTGGATAAGGAAATGGCAACTCACTCCAGTATTCTTGCCTGGAGAATCCCACAAACAGAGGTGCCTAGTGGGCTACAGTCCATAGGGTGACAAAGAGCTGGACATGACTGAAATGACGGCATGCATGTGCTCTGTGCCAGGAGTTGTGCTAGCTACCAGGGTTACAACAGTGAAAAGGACTGACAGGACTTTTAGACACAGAGCCTAGAATCTGTTTGTCTCTCCTTCTCTAGACTAAAACCTCCTTGGCTCCCAGCTCCCACAGTAATCCAGTCACCACTGAATAGAATGACATCAAGATTTTTGAAGCTCATAGATGAAAGCAGAGGCCACTCTCATCACATCTGTGTTATCCAACTTGCGCCTGTGGCTGATGGTCAGACACTGTCTTCTTGAAATTAAGTCTGTTTGTGGATTTTCATCTTTTAGCAGTCAAGCCATTATCTATTCCCCTGGGTTTGTGCGTTTGTCACATTTGCAGCAGCTGGTCTAACACCATTGGGGGTTTGCCATATTTTCATCTCTTCTAGCTAATTTCCTTGGGATTGGATTGCTTTTTTGAAAATTGTTTCCAAAAGAAAAAGAATTATAGATGCCACGATGATTTCACAATATGCAGACTTCTGTTCATCCATTCATCCATTTAACAAGAATTTATTTCATGCCTACCTATGCTATAGACACTGTTTTGCCTTAAGCCTCGCCCCTACAGGTACTCAGTTAACGTTGGTGGAATTAGTATTTTACTGGCAAATACTCTCCATCTCTGGCTCTAGGAGCTTTTCCTCTCTTTAGTAGGCAGCGGATGTGTGAGCATTGTTGATCCAGGGGTTTCTGTCCTGGGGATGCTGCATTGACCAGCTCTGATGCAGAGCCATCAAACACATTAGAGCTCCATTATCTTCAATGCGACAGGATGTGTTATGCAAGACCAAAACATTGATGTGGCAAAACAGAAAGAAAGGAATACAGATTTTTTACATTTGCAGTGAAACTCCCATCAATCACACCACCAAGACTCAGAGCAACTGAACTAATATCTGAGCTGTAAGATTGCACTGTCTCTGACTTTCCTGTCAATCAGAAATGTTTGTGCATGGCAATTCACCATCTGAAACAAACATCGAAAGACAAGGGGGTAGGAATATAAACAAGGACACAGAAACATCCTGTCAGTGTGCCCAAAGTGTGCTAATTACATTGAAGGCTGTCTCAGGTAACAGATATATATTGGGTCCATATCCATTCTTCATCCTGTTTGGAATGTTTCCCAGCCAGTTAACACTCTCCAAGAATGAAAGAGGCATAGTATCATTGATGATGTCATCATCAATGTGATCATTATGATTGTCACCAAAGCAAACACTCATGTGGGTCTACCATGTGCCTCAAAGACTCTATGTATATTTTCTCTCTAATTCCTCACTACCACTCTATAGCAGAGGTACTACTTACCATCCCCATGTTGTAGATTAACTGAGACACAAAGAGGATAAGTAACTATCCCAGGTAAGTGACAGGGTTGGGATTGGAGCCCAGTTCCCGGAGACCTAAGGTAGGTGAACTGTCAGTTGTATCATGTGCTCTCCAGAAAAATCACAGACTGATAGATTCAAGGGTCATTTGCTTTAAGTCAGTTGAATTGGTGAGACCAAAGCTGGTAATTGGTTGATCTGGGGACCTCAGTCTGAACCAAACTGATGGTCAGATCCTCTCTTGATGTTTAGCTCTATGGCTGCTGAAGGAATAATGAACTGACTCACAGGTTAGCATTCCTGTACATTCTGAGAGCCAGGCAACGTTTCCGTGAACAAAACATCATCTCTGTCCTCAAGAAGCTCATAATCTGACAGTAAGGAGAGGGGATGGGAGCAGACTCTGGGAGGGGTTCTGTCTGTGTCCTCCACAAGATCTGTGAGGACTAAAGAAGGAGCCCCAAACCTATTCTCAGAAGGATTAGTAACAGTTCTATTTTTGGAGCAATCTTACTCAGAGAATAGGTTATCCAACCTCTCTTCCTACCAGTAGTACTTTTATTAATTGCTTCTCTTTATAAAGCAGTTGGGGAAAGGCTTAGAACTCCAAGGAACAGAAATCCATCAGTTCAGCTTTTTCTTTTTTTTTTCAATGAACTCCTTTATTGTCTACTCAAGATACCATTAAGAAATAATAAGATATTACCCCCTTGGTTTCTTAACTCCCTGCTCTCTGGTCTCTCTTGGTAAATTATTTCAAGGGGCTAACTGAAATGAAAGCACCTCCAGCTCCCTTCTCTTGTCTTGGTCTTAGGATAATATGACAGGACAAGATTTGTCCAGGTCAAACTCCTTGACTACAACCTGGTCACTACTATACTACTTCCCTAAAGGGATGATTGGCAGTAATGACACCTAATTGCAATTTCTTATTTATATTTGGCATGGAGATCAGTCTTCATATATACCGTGAGAGAAGTAACTAGCAAACACACAAGAAAGTTTTATGACCTAAAGCAACGTGAATTTAAAGACTCGTGATTTTGTTTCTTCCCTTGTTGTAACTCCTAGAAATTATCTCATGGGCATGAAATGGCCCGAGCCTTATGGTGCTATGAGCCCCAAGTAACAACTTGTCCAGCTCTGTATCTTCAAGGGAAGGAAGCAATGGCACATAGAAAATGCCCGGGGGTTCTTCATCAGCTGAAACAGGATTGTCCAAACATCTCCTAATACAGATTGTAGGAGAACAAGACATCAAAGCAGAGACCTGAAGGATGAGTAGGAGTTCTTTAGGAAGAGAGATGGGATGTGAATGTCCCATATACAGACAATGTATCTGTAAAAACAGAGAAAGAGGAGTTAACCAAGTGTTTCCTAATGTTTGTCAATGACTAGAAGGTAAAATCCAAGAAGGAGAGTGTAAGGAAGTGGGATTAGTGGGGGTAGGCAGAGCCCTACATTTGGAGAAATGGCTTTGTAATAAAAATTCTGATAATGTTAAGAATTGCAGAGTGGAGGTAGGTTTGAAGAGGAATGGTTTCTGCTTTAGGGAAATACTTCGAAAAATTTTTTCCTATGTGTTCAAATTCCCATTTTGTGGTCATTTGATGATGGATCAGTTCTTCAGTCACTCAGTCGTGTCCTACTCTTTGTGACCCCATGAATCACAGCATGCCAGGCCTCCCTGTCTATCTCCAACTCCTGAAGTTCACCCAAACTCATGTCCTTTGAGTCTGTGATGCCATCCAGCCATCTCGTCCTCTGTCATCCCCTTCTCCTGCCCCCAATCCCTCCCAGCATCAGGGTCTTTTCCAATGAGTCAACTCTTCACATGAGGTAGCCAAAGTATTGGAGTTTCAGCCTCAGCATCAGTCCTTCCATGAACACCCAGGACTGGTCTCCTTTAGGATGGACTGGTTGGATCTCCTTGCAGTCCAGATACCTCATGTCAAAGAGAATCCTATTTCAGATATTCTAGTTATTGCAATACATCCTAATATTGCCACATGATGCAATTTTTCCTACAACAAGAAGTCTTACACTTTGTCAATGCCATTTCTATTTTCCTCCTCTTCAGCATTTAAAGGCATGCATTTGCATGTTTCTTTTGGATCCAATAACTTGCTAGGCACTCCCTCCTTCATGTTTGTCCTCTGGGAGAGACATTTCCTGAGAAAAGTCTTTGGGTTGGACTAGATGTGTAAGGGGTACCATTAAGAGCATATATGCCATTGAGAGAATATACGAATCCTGCTCTCAAACCAGCGTTTATACACTCAAATGCTGGAGCATGTGGGTCACTTCCTTATTGAGCTTAGACAAACAGAGATAGCCTTTCCTCTGCGCCTCACCCAAGTTCCCCCTTAAGTTCCAAAGTGGTGGGGGGATGCCCCTGCCCAAGAGGGAGGAGATAGTACATTGTCTCCAATGTCATTGAAAGGAGAGAGAGGTTGAAAAAGAGAGACTTTGAGAGTCACTCTGGCAGGTCCAGTGAAACCATTGCCCCAACCACACGTCCTTGGCTTGGTCAATCCAGATCAATCACGTTAACCTTCCCCCACCTTTGGTGATCAGATGAGGGAAAGGAAATCTCTATGAGTATGGTGACTATAACTAAACAAATATACCTCTATTTTGGTTCTTTCTCCAATTAATTAATATTTCTTGCCAACCAAGAATATTACATTCATCATATTCTTGCTGAGGAGAAAGAACCAGTGCAGTAAGTTGTGTCTGGGCAGTAATGATGGAAGCCTTGATCCTCATACTCTGGTGTGTTTGGTATAGCGTGGGCTTATCTCTCCACTGGTCCTTGAATGACAGAACATTTTGGCATCTTCAAGAGGAAATTCCTGTGGACTGAGCCCTTGGGGAGGGATTTTCACATTAAGGGTTTTTACCAGATTCTACAGAGGTGAAGAAAGCCAACAACACCGCCAATTTCAATTTCAGGACATAATGGATTAAAGTTATTTCTAGAAGGAGATGGACAGTTATATAAGGAGGTGATCATGGAAAGTCACACACATGTGGACTTTATGTCAATTAATTTCACTGCATAACAAACCACCTCAAAGATCCCTGCTTCAAACAATAAGCATTTATTATTGTTTACTGATCTGTAGGTCAGCTGGGCAGCTCTACTGATTTAGAATGAGATGGACTGATCTCAGCTGGGTTTGCTCATGAACCTGCGATCAGATTGTGGTTGGTTGGAGACTTGTTAGTCTAGGATGGCCTCACTCATGTATCTAGAAGTTAGCTGGTTGCTAGGCAGGATGATAGGTAGTGAATGAGCCTGGTGTCTTTCATAATCCTGTAGAGTAACCCAAACTTGTTATAATAGAGTGAAAGTGTTTAATATCTCTTGAGCCCTAACCTTGGAACCAGACACACTCACTTCTGTTGCATTCAGTTAAACAAAGCAACTCACAAGACCAGCCCACATCAAGGATGGGGGAGACTCTCTGCCTCTTGAAAGAGGAGTTGCAGAATCACATTGCACAAAGCATGGATACAGGAAGGGGTGAAGAATTTAGATGATTTTGCAGTTTATCTACCACTGAACAAAAGGTTTCAAATGATGTAAAAGCTGTGAAGTGCCTTTAATAAACTATGTAGCTAACCTCATGGTCAGCTGACCTCAGATCTATCACATTTCCAAAGGTTACAGGAGATTTTTTTTTCACCTCTGGGAATGCAGATTACAAGATATGGGCACCTTCTCCCTCCCCATCCTCTCCTATCTCCCCAGCGCTATGATGATGCCCATGCCCTGCCCCGGGCACCTTTAATCCTTGTAGAGCCACGTTTGATGGAGTTAATGTGATGAAGTCAACCAGATGGAAGGAGGATGCTGGGATGTGCATGAGGCAGCAGAGGAACAAACCCAGACTCTCGCTCCACTCCCTGACTCTGCCAGCTGCTCGACCCGCTTCCAGATGGATGAATCAGAGCCTTTCCAGAGAGTTCAGCTCAGGCCTGCCATTGCTACACAGGCATTTAATGTGGGAAAATTTTAATCACGTTTGTTTTCCCATGTTTCGTCCTAACGACAAATCATTTTTAATGGGAAGCTAGGGGGTGGGGAAAAAAAGATGTAGCAAATCTTGGCTGACAGTTTTATCACCAGTCTCAGATCTCTGGTCCCAGGGCTGAATTTGCCACCAACTACAAATCATCCTGAGTGAGTGAGACGTACAGAAAATGGGAAGAGGGACGAATGTAAGGTTCCCTAGGAGGGCCCCATGTTGCTCCCTGCCTCCCAGTTGTCCACCAGCCCCCAATAAGAATTTGCAGACATCTGCTGTATTCCAGGTGTTTTCACGTTTGCTCTTCCCTTTCGACGTATATGGAAACTGACACTTGAGGCCCCTGGTGACTTGTCAAGAGTTCACCGAGCTACTGAGTCATGGAGCAGGGGCTTAAATCCAGGTATGTCTTACTCAAGAGTCTGTGTTCTTCACTGTGGCACCATGCTGCCTCTCTTCATCAATCACAAAACATTTAACATTTCTTGATAGTTATAATTTCTAAGATTTGAGAGATCCAAAATTGATTTCTCTTTCAGAAGTCTTTTTTCCTAAAGTATGCTTTCATACGTAGACTAATCTCAACACGGATAAATATGCTGTGCAATGTTCCATGTGTGATCCTGGAAGAGTCAAGGCTGACAACATGTCCAAGTTTCCTCTATGGTAACAAACACACATGGTCCCTGATCTTCCATGTATCAGGCAGAGCACTATGAACCTTTTCTCTGACTGATACCTCTCTTGGATCACCTGAAGTGTGTTGGTCTTTGTGGTAGAAACACCATTGGTTTTAGGACTTTGAAGGAGACCTGATTTTACAAGATGGAATCTTGGTGGTAGATCATGTAACCTTTTATTTTAAAAAATTAGGCTTACCTTTTTAATTACACGAATAATACATGACCACATCTGGAGTATTTCAAGAAGTTCTGAGATATGGATATATCATTTCATGCAAAAATACTTTGGTATATTTCCATCAGATGAGGACTTTTGAAGAAACATATTCACCATCATATGGCTTATTGCATCTTTAGTTTATTCATATGTGAAATGGCATGAAAAAAAAACCCAGAAAGTTCATTAAAGGGTAATAAATGAGAAATTTCAAAGATCTGAGTGAAGAGCCAGGAAATATGACTGTGAAAATCGAACTGTAGGAGAGTTTCAAGCAGAAGGCAGGTGGTCAACAGCAGCGAATGTTACTGAAAGGTCAAGTAGAATGAAGGCTGAAAAGTGACCATTGAATCTAGCATTGAGAGGTCCTTGGGGCTCTCGAGTGTATTGCAGTGGAACTGTGTGAATGGGAAACTAAATGGTGAAGGAAGCAAGGTGTGAGGAAGTAGAGTGTATGGCTCATGTTTTCTAGAAGTTTGAACAGAAGCTTAGGGGAAGCTTCTACTCTTGGGGGTGAACCAGGATTGAATGAAAGTGCTCTTAGAAGAAGCATGCCTTTCTTGTTGTGAGGAAGGATCTAGTTAAGAAGTGAATCAGAACATATAAGACAGAAGGGAAAATTGTTGCAACAAGGTCTCAGTGAAGTGGGAAGAGTTGGTGTCAATAGCATAAGGGAGGGAGTTGACTTCAGAGAGAAGGAAGAGTTCTTCGTCTTCATAAACATGTATTTATTGAGCCTGGTCCATGTGGCACTATCCAAGGTCCTGGAGGATATAATGAGAAACACGCCCTGGCCATCCTTTCAATGTTTTCACAGTCTACCTGTTGCTTCAAGCCAACTAAGCAGACTGTTATTGTATGCTGATACATAGTCTCTAACTCAGGTCTTTGGAGAGGGTCAGAGAAGACTTCTGAAAGAAAGGCTCTGAGCTGAGACTTGAGGGGCCTATGAAGAGTGTTCTTGCAGAAGGAACAATGTGTGTGAAGATCTGGAGGTCAAAGCAAAGGTGATCTACATTTTACCCTCAGGAGAACAGATATAAATAAGGATGGGTAAAGACATAAATAAGTTTGAAGCAGAAGCCAAAGTTGCTAAAGTGCAGGTTGAGTGGCCTGTTTTCTTGGAGAACAGGAGGCTGGGGGAATTAATGGAGGCAATAGAGATATTTTGAGTAAGGACTGTGAGACTGGAGATGAGATGAGTCAATTTATTGTGTATTTGAAGGGAAGGCATTGACTTCCATCCTGTAGAAAATGTGTCTACTTCTCACTTTCACTGCCATCAGTGAGTCCAAATGATCCTCACCTTCCCCCTGGACCACAGAAATAGCCTGCACATCAGTCCCTGCCCATCCATTCCTTCTTCCTCCATTACTTTCTTTATGCAGCATCCTCTTAAGTAGACCACATAGCTGCCCTGCTTAAAACCCTCTGATAGCTTCCCCTTGCACTTAGGGGGAAAAAAGATCTAGACCCTTTGCCACATCCTACAAAGTCCGGTGTGGTTTCTGTCTACAATCTCCAAACTCATTTTGAGCCTCCTCCTCTCTAGTCCAGCCACTCTGCCTTCTTTCAACCCTTCCTCAGATTTGCTATGCTTCCTGTTGCCCCCAGCCTTTGCATATAAAGTGTCCTGTGGCTGGGTCACTCTTGTGTCTGTACCATCTCCCAAACTCTGTCCCTACCCCCACCTCCAGTTAACTTCACACGACTTACTCTTTGGACTTTAGCTCAATCTTTACCATCTCCAGGAAGCTCTCCCTGATCTTACAGGATAGGTCACATCTCCTTTTTTTTTTTTTTTTTTTACATCTCCTTCTTGACAGCACTCAGAGCATTATAAACCTCTTTATCGTGGGCACTTCATACAGGAGCAGTTTTACATTTAATTGCCTAATTCTTTGACTGACATCCCTCTCAACCATTACTATAAGCTCCCTGAGAGCAGAAATGGTATCTGTTTTTCCCCTTCACAGTTATGACCCCACGACCCAGCATAGGGTCAGACACACAGTAGGCACTCAATGAATACTTTACAAATGAAGACATGAATACATGAATATTAATTAGCAGTCCTTGAAAAACCATTGCACCCTCAGCAAATCCTCATTGAGCTGTTGATTAAATCCAGTTTCATCTGAGCATGAGCAACCTTTTCCTCCCAAACATGTCCATATGATGATTTTCATATCTTTGTGCAAATATATCAACTCCCCGCAGCCCATGCACATATGTTGTGTATGCAACCCCCACCCTCGTAAACACATCGTTTAGACAAGAGACAGCAGACACACTCTCATCAAATCCATGCCTGCGACCAGGAGGTGAAGCAGCCCTCGTTGCTTTAGCACACATGTTTATTGATGATGCAGATTAAACTTTAATCATATTGCACCGTTTCAATTTCCAATTGAAATTGAAAGTCTGAGCCACGTATGGGTTTTTATTACCTTCCACTTACACTGCTGATGGAAGCGATCGGAGGGGAGCCATCTTCTCGGGCCTCAGGTGGGGCCGCTGGGCCATAAATCAAATTAATACTGCAATGTAGTGGAGGTGCTAATGCACAATATGAGATGAGAAGGGTTAGGAGCAATTTGGTGAGTGTGGGCTCATCATCAGGGTGGGATGGTGTGTGAGGTATAGGGGCTCCAAAGTGGAAAGAGAGGCTTCTGCCTCCAGTTTTCTGCCTGGCATATGCCAATGGCTGGCATCTTTATAAACAAAGGAAAATGCTATTCAATAATGCTTTCAAAAAAACTATGACAGCAAGTTCCTCCTGAAGAAGAGTATGGCTTTTCCATGTGAGTGTTTTAACTGGTGAATCCCTAAAGACAGCAGACACTGCTAAAAGGGATGACAATTGGTGTTTATCTCACATTAGACTGAAAGGCGTTTTTGCAAATGTATTTAGTATTATTGCAATAACACCTGTTGCTGAAAATGGGGATATCAGTATTCACACAAACGCAAAACATCAATATCTGTGATTTTTGACTGAGCTTTTATTCTCTGCTAAAAATAGCCATCTATTTGGGTAGAGGGAAGTTGGCTTAGGTATCATGCTAGTACTGGACCATAAAATAGAAGTTAATCAAGCCTTCATGCCCCAGTGGGAGAATAATAATAGCAACAAGCTGCATTTACTGAGTGCTTACTGTATGCGAGTCTCTGTGCTGAGCAGTTACCTAGCTTGCATAGCAACCACGTGAAGTGTGCCATTAATACTGAGTAGGCATGAAGCACTCGTTCAGTGCGTGGCACAGAGGAAGTCCCCAATTATATTAGCACTTCGTTGTTGTCGCTCCATTGCACACTTGAAGAAATGAAGATCTGGAGAGATGGAATGGCCAAGGTCACGGAGCCAGGAAGAGGCCCAACTGTGATTTCACATCCAGATGTCTGACTTTAGTGCCTGGACCTTTAACCACTGGTCACTGCTGCCTCTTCATCCAGAAGCCTCCATCAGAATAGATCTGTAAATAAACCCACCTGTGTTTTGGGGTGGGGTGGGGTGCAAGTTTGAGTCTATAACTGGGAAATTCAATGTGGATGAATCAGTTGAAGAATTCCAAGGTTCATGAGGAATTGGAGAGTTGGATGGATCAGTGACCTAATTATTCTTTCTAAGGTGTCCACTTCATGGTAGCTTTTGGGATGCAAGAATGAAAAGACAAAGCCACGTCCTCAGATATCTTAATCTATAGGGCAATCCACTGTTTCATGTGCGTTTTGTCAGTGTCTCAGCTGCTCCACTAGTTTGCTCAAATCTCTTTCCCAATATGAGACCTTACACGAGGATGAGGAAGCAGCCTGGCTAATGGCCATAATAAGCACTTTCCTTATATGTCTTCATTTTTGCTCAGTGCCATCAAAATCATAGTTGGGGAGGCTGCCTGGGTTCCATCTTGCACACTTTTCAAGACCCTGGCTTTTTTCCTTCACCTAAGACAAATGTTCAGCATCTCAGCACTGGAAAATCTCCGTGCCACTGGCAGGTAGAGGGAGGAAAGGAAGAGGGAAAATCTAAGCTAAACCATCTAAAACTCCAGCAGGATAGCTGAAGATAATAGCACCATTGGCCTTGTGTTATAAGATCATGGTTCCCACTGTGTTCTGGGTGCTTTACTGGTTTCACCAGGTGTAACATCACACCTCTTCCAGGGGGGTGGGACAATCTCCATTTTATGGAAGAAGAAACAGGCTCAGAGAGATTAAGACACTTGCCCAGAATCACTGGGCACCAATACATGTCCCATCCCAAAGTGCATGCTCTTTCAACTAATGCAGCATTGCCTCCCATTTTAATTATTAATTTTAATCTCTTACCTTTTGGAATAAGTTATATCTGCAAATGTTGCAAAATCCAAAGGTGCATCAGTGTATAGTGGAAATTTTCCTTCCCTACCTCTATCTCCTGGTCCCAGTCTGACAGTGAACATCCATCAGAAAGGAAGAGGTGAGAGGTCTGTGGAGTGTCCTCCAGGAGTTTCCAGGTTAACCATGAAGCCAGAAAAAGCACCACAGAGGCCAATTTACTGGACAAGGCAGATCAGTGTGAAAAGTGTCTTCCAAGCTGGATACAAATGCTTTGGGAGAACAGCCAGTATATTTCCAGATATTGGGGAGAGACCATCATGGATGCCTGCATGGATGAGGTAGTGTTTGACCTGTCACTGAGGTATGAAGAGTGTATATAAGACTTCAGTTCAGTTCAGTTCAGTCGTGTCCGACTCTCCGCGACCCCATGAATCACAGCACGCCAGGCCTCCCTGTCCATCACCAACTCCCGGAGTACACTCAAACTCATGTCCACAGAGTCGGTGATGCCATCCAGCCATCTCATTCTCCGTCGTCCCCTTCTCCTCCCGCCCCCAACCTTTCCCAGCATCAGAGTCTTTTCCAGTGAGTCAACTCGTCGCATGAGGTGGCCAAAGTATTGCAGTTTCAGCTTTAGCATCAGTCCCTCCAATGAACATCCAGGATTGATCTCCTTTAGAATGGACTGGTTGGATCTCCTTGCAGTACAAGGGACTCTCAAGAGTCTTCTCCAACACCACAGTTCAAAAGCATTGATTCTTCGGTGATCAGCTTTCTTCACAGTCCAACTCTCACATCCATACATGACCACGGGAAAAACCATTGCCTTGACTAGACGGACCTTTGTTGGCAAAGTAATGTCTCTGCTTTTTAATATACTATCAAGGTTGGTCATAACTTGAGGAATATTTGAAAGAAAAATGTCATTGGTCATGCATTTTCTGCCCCAGGGTCTTCCCAGAGGCTGGTCCCCAGTTCCTAGAGCACATTTCCTTCCCCTTCAATCTGACAAATTTCTATTTACTTTCTTCTAGTCCCAATTGGAATGTCCTGTCCTTAAGGAAACATACTTAGGCAACCCTCTTATCTGGATTTTATGAGCTTTCTTGGCACCTGGTACATGTTTATCTGTAGCACTTTCAGTTATTCGAGTAACTCCCTGACTGATGTCTGTTCTTCTTCTCTAGACTATAAGACTCACATTATCAGGGACTGTGTCTGCCTTTAGATACTGCTGTCCTTCTAAGCACACAATTGAGACTCAGTTATAAAACCTGAGTTGGAGCCTCAGTGACACTGGGCAGTTGACTTGAATTTTCATTGTTGCATTTTATGAAAATAATAATAGCAAACACTTTTGTAACAGTTTCTATAATTGCCAGGCCTCAATCTAAAGGCTTATGCATGTAGTAACTCACCTAATATACATAACAACCTTATGAGATAGGCACTACCATCTCCATTTTACTCATGAGGATACTGAGACCCCGATAAGGAAGGCAGCCTTCTAAGATAGTCTCCAATGATCACCTACTCCTAGAATCCATGCCTTTCTGTTATCTCCTTCTCTTGAGAGTAGACTGGACCAGTGACTTGCTTTTAAATCAGTGGGATATGGCAAAGATGATAGGATGTCACTTCCCTGATTAGGTTACAGAAGTTGGTGACTTACATTTGCTAGAAGACCATTTTATTTGCCTTCTCAACTTGCAGGCTTTGATGAAGCAAGCTTCCATGTAGGAACTGAGGCCAACAGTCCACAACACTCAAGGAATTGAATCCTGATAGGTTTGAATGAATGAGGTAGCAGATACTCCCCTTGACGAAAGCCCTGGGTGACACCTTGACTATCCTCTTGTGAGAGACCCTGAATAAGAGGACCCGGCTAGGCCATGCCCCAAACTCTGAGATCATAAATGAGGGGTGTTTTAAGCTACTAGATTGTGGGGTTGTTACACAGCAATCAATGACTAATACAGCCAGGAAACTTAAGTCATTTGCCCAAATTTACACACCTAGTGCACAGAGAACTTGGATTTAAACTCGAGGAGTCAGATTGTGGAGTTCATGCTCTGAGCACCACACTCTACTGCCTTATTGGAATGCAGAGACGCTTCTTATACTTACTTGAAAAGTTTTCAAACAAATTAAAAGATACCATGAATGGAAAATGCTTAGCAGAGCACATGACACCTAGTAACGGCTTAATAAATGTCAGCTCCAGTGATTATTACCTTTATTGTTATTTGACACCTTCAAGACATGAGCACGGAAAAGAATCAGTCCCATAAACATGAGGGCTGAAAAGATGCTCACAGTTGTCTTCAAGAGAGTAGCTTTTTGCCTTCATTAAGAACTACCCTGAGGAAAGTCTTTAATAAAACATTCACGAGCCACCACTGCTGGGGAGGCTGAAATGGCAGCCCCCAGGTGGCCTCCAACCGCAGGCAGATGCACTTGCCAGTTTTCCCTCTTCCTCTGCTGTGTCTCTATTGAAACCCTAGAGAGCAAGGGGGAAAGGTTTGTCTGAAACTAAGCAGACATTGTAGTTGGGCAGGAATGGATTTGAGAATTCTAAACAACACTCCCAGGATATTGTTTTCCTCAAGTCAGGGTATCATGAACAGAACAGATCTGGGCTTTTTAAAGCTGCTTCCCTCCCCATTTTTATAAGGGAGTCACAGGGAAGAGGATATTTCTGGAGGCTGTATCCTGGCAAACAGCCACCATCATTCTGTGCCCTTCAACCCTTCCCAGCGGACAGGATGAGGAATTGCTTGGGTTTGTGTAGAGGATGAAGATACCTTGTATTGATATCCATGACTTGGGCATGCGTGCATGTTCAGCCGCTCAGTCATGTCCAACTCTTTGTGACCCTATGGACTGTAGTCTGTCAGGCTCCTCTGCCCGTGGGATTCTGCAGGCAAGAATACTGAAGTGCCATTTCCTCCTCCAGGGGATCTTCCTGACCCAGGGGTTAAACCTATGTCTCCTGCGTCTCCTGCAGTGGCAGGTGGGTTCTTTACTACTGAGCTACCTGGGAAGCACTATGAGTTGGGCACCAGGTTGGAAAAACTTTGTCTTTTCCACCTATGTTTCTCCTTACTCCTCATCCAGAACACTTCATTTATGACACTTTCGGTCAGCAAATATGTGGAGGATTTTCCCCATTAGCAAAAAGTTATTCTCCATGACTGAGAATTTTATGTAAAGCATTCAACTGAATGCTTTACAGTTTAACTCCATTTTGACACTGTCAGCCCAGAGATAGTGTCAGATCCAACAGGGTAAGGGCTCAGTCCCACAAGGCTTTCCCACCCCTCTTTAGGTGTCAACTGAAAGTAGTATTTCCCAGGTTATGCACAGATTCTAACTTGGCCGTATATCAGAAGTTCAGTTTATTTGCTAGAGCATCTCACAGAACTCAGGGAAACACTTATATTTACCAGCTTATTAAAGGATAAAGGATATAAATGAACAGACAGATGGAGAGATTCATAGGGTGAGTTTGGGAGCATCCAAGCACAGGAAATCCTGTCACTGTAAAGTTGGGGTGCATCACCCTCCTACAATGTGAATGTGTTCACCAACCTGGTAGTTCCCTGAACCCCATCATTTTGAGATTTCTATGGAGACTTTATCAGGTAGACATGACCAATCATTGACCTCATTTTCAACCCTTCTACCTTCTCAAGAGAATGGAGTTCTGGGTGCCGAAAATTCCAGACTCCTAATCACAGCTTGGTCTTTCCAGTGATGAGCCCTCATTCAGAAAACATACAGAGTCACCTCATTAGAGGGAAAGACACTCCTACCACCCAAGAAATTACAGGCATTTCAGGAACCCTGTGTCAAAAACTGGAGTCAGAGACCAAATATTAGAACCAGAGATGTTCCTAGTGCTCTTATAACTTAGGAAATTCCAAGAGTTTCAGGAGCTTTGTGCCAGGAACCTGGGGGTAGAGACCAATATATATACTTCTGTTATCTCACAGGGACCCAGAAGAATGGGGGAGGACATGGGTCTGACTCCAGAGGTCTGCCTTTCATCCGTCTAATCACGGTGGACTCTAATGATAGAAAAGTTATAACACTATTCACAACAAAGCCTAACATTCAAACAGAATAGGGATGCATCCTTCTCAAGAGCAGAAAAATATGGAATATATTCTGACTTCCTCTCTATCTGCCCCACCAAGAATCGGCATAAAGCAGACTTGTCTGTGTTTACACAATGGTCTTTATTAGCATTTCTCAGTTAATTCTTTAGTGTATCTATCATCTCTGAATCTTACATTTTTGCCTTGCCTGATAGAGGCTGAGTTTTCTT
This sequence comes from Moschus berezovskii, assembly GCF_049115385.1. Classification (NCBI taxonomy): domain Eukaryota; kingdom Metazoa; phylum Chordata; class Mammalia; order Artiodactyla; family Moschidae; genus Moschus; species Moschus berezovskii. Next base: position 59,614,361 of record NC_142478.1, on the reverse strand, counting down.
CTTGGTGTGTATATATGCCCTAAATAATTTATGATTCCTGATATACAACTACTGGCCTTTAGGAAAACACAAACACATTTGCTATCTTATGAAGATCCAAGAAATTCAGAACGTTTGAAGACACCAATGGCTGGTCTGTTAGTAGTGTACCTTGAAATGTCAAAACTTATATCCAAAGAAATCAATGCCTGAATTCTTCCTTCATTTGTTACTGCTTCTACTTTTTCAGTATAGAGCATGGGTTGTTATGGTGATGGGCAGCTGGGATATTGAGAGACTCTTGGAGAAAATATATTATTTATGTGAAATGATCCATTTCTAAGTCAGGATGCGGATGGTGTATAATCTCCTCTTATGGCCCAATCAGTCAGCCACCATAAGGTTGAGAAAGTGCCTAAACGTTGCTTAACTCCCATAGATTTGCCATCTTGGGACTCTTGTGGGTAACAGCCATGAGAGGGGAAGGCTCCTTCAAGCACACAGGCATTTAGTAGGGGTTGGCAAACTATGGTCCCCAGGCCAAACCCAGCCTGCTGCTTTGTTGTAAATAAAGATTTATTGGCACACAGCCATGCCACTTTATTTACATAGTATCTAAAGTTGCTTTTGTGCTATAACAGCAGAATTAAGTAGTCATGACAGATACTAAAAATGATCTGCATAACCTAAAATATTTACTGTCTGGCTCCTTAAGTAAAAGTTTGCCAACCCCTGACATGGTTGTGGCTATGGGAGAAGCAGGGTCCTTTTGTAATAGAAGTCTAGAAAGATGAATTCAGGAGACCTGAGCGAAATCTCATCTCCTTGACTGACTAGCTGGATGAACTTGAATACACCCATGACCCTATCTTGGTCTATCTCCTCATTTCTAAAATGCAGACACCTCTGTCCATAAGCTGGCATCCTCCTCCAGGGCAAGAGCCATGATTCTCTGGCCATTCTTCTTTCCTGTATTTACTCTTGGAAGAATGCTGGTGATATGTGTTGCAGGAGTTGAACAAATGTTTGCTGAATGAATGTGTCAGACATCATTATCTCGCAGAGTTGTCATAAGGCTCAAATGGGATAATAGTGCACACAGTGAGAAATAGAATATGCTCCAGGCACCAGAGGCTATTTTAGATGGCTCCATCTCTGGTTTGGAAGCTTGGGCCAGAGAAAATTGGCGTTGGTTCACATAGTCTTCTCCTCGGACTTTGTGTCCTGGTTTTCCTTTGTTTCATTTGGGTTCTTTTGGTTGCGAAAAACAAGACCCCTTCCAGTTGCCTCCAAAACATCAGTGTGTTATTAAGGCAACTGTGAACTGTAATTCAGTCTGGAAAGCTGTCAGGACCTGCGACCGCTTTAGGCACTAGTGTCTCTTGTTCTCTCTCTCGTCCTCTCCAGTTACTTGTACAGTTCTCCTTCCTCTCTGTTGGCTAATTTCCTCTCACTCTTCATCTTTTCTGCTCAGGTAGAATTTTAGTTTATTAGTGGCTTGTCTTTCATATCTCAAGTTTCCTTTTCATCCTCAGCCCCTATGACATCTCAGTTCCCAGCTTTACAATTTTCAATACCTCAGAGCCATCTGAATGGTCAAATGTATCTTTTCATCCCAGGTCACACAGGACATGTTTTGGACCCATCACTCCTAGGTCACATAGTCCACATGTGTCCCAGTTAACTGACAGGAGGAGGAGGCTGTTTCCTGCTGAAACAATGAGGCCCATGGGGTAGATGATTTTCCTTGAATGAGTTTCTGGGGGCAAGCATTGAATGGCATCCCTAATGTGACTCTCTCTTTTCTCCTCTTCTTTTCTTTTTACTTAAGATTTTGTATATATATTTTTGAAAGATGCTTTTTATTATTTTTTTTTCAGCTTAAAACAACATTTACAATATTGTATCAGTTTTGCCATACATTGACATGAATCTGCCCTGGGTGTACATGTGTTCCCCATCTTGAACCCCCCCTCCCACCTACCTCCCCATATTATCCCTCTGGGTCATCCCAGTACACCAGCCCCGAGCATCCTGTATCATGCATCGAACCTGGACTGGTGATTCATTTCACATATGATAATACAAATGTTTCAATGCCATTCTCCCAAGTCATCCCACCCTCGCCCTCTCCAACAGAGTCCAAAAGACTGTTCTATACATCTGTGTCTCTTTTGCTGTCTTGTATACAGGGTTATCATTACCAAATTTCTAAATTCCACATATATGTGTTAGTATACTGTATTGGTAAATTTCTTTCTGGCTTACTTCACTCTGTATAATAGGCTCTAGTTTCATCCACCTCATTAGAACTGATTCAAATGTATTCTTTTTAATGGCTGAGTAATACTCTATTGTGTATATGTACCACAGCTTTCTTATCCATTCGTCTGCAGATGGACATCTAGGTTGTTTCCATGTCCTGGCTATTATAAACAGTGCTGCGATGAACATTGGAGTACATGTGTCTTTCAATTCTGGTTTTCTCGGTGTGTATGCCCAGGAGTGGGATTGCTGGGTTGTATGGCAGTTCTATTTCCACTTTTTTTAAGGCATCTCCACACTGTTCTCCATAGTGGCTGTACTAGTTTGCATTCCCACCAACAGTGTAAGAGGGTTCCCTTTTCTCCACACCCTCTCCAGCATTTATTGCTTGTAGACATTTTGTAGCAGCCATTCTGATTTGTGTGAAATGGTACCTCATTGTGGTGTTAATTTGCATTTCTCTGATAATGAGTGATGTTGAGCATCTTTTCATGTGTTTGTTAGCCATCTGTATGTCTTCTTTGGAGACATGTCTGTTTAGTTCTTTGGCCCATTTTTTGATTGGGTCATTTATTTTTCTGGAATTGAGCTGCAGGTGTTGCTTGTATATTTTTGAGATTAATTCTTTGTCCGTTGCTTTGTTTGCTATTATTTTTTCCCATTCTGAAGGCTGCCTTTTCACCTTGCTTATAGTTTCCTTTGCTGTGCAGAAGCTTTTAATTTTAATTAGGTCCCGTTTGTTTATTTATGCTTTTATTTTCAATATTCTGGGAGGTGGGTCATGGAGGATCCTGCTGTAGTTTATGTCGGAGAGTGTTTTGCCTATGTTCTCCTCTAGGAGTTTAATAGTTTCTGGTCTTACATTTAGATCTTTAATTCATTTTGAGTTTATTTTTGTGTATGGTGTTAGGGAGTATTCTAGTTTCATTCTTTTACAAGTGGTTGACCAGTTTTCCCAGCACCACTTGTTAAAGAGATTGTCTTTTCTCCTTTGAATATTCTTGCCTCCTTTGTCAAAGATAAGGTGTCCATAGGTGCGTGGATTTATCTCTGGGCTTTCTGTTTTGTTCCATTGATCTATATTTCTGTCTTTATGCCAGTACCATACTGTCTTGATGACTGTGGCTTTGTAGTAGAGCCTGAAGTCCAGCAGGTTGATTCCCCCAGTTCCATTCTTCTTTCTCAAGATTGCTTTGGCTATTTGAGGTTTTTTGTATTTCCATACAAATTGTGAAATTGTTTGTTCTAGCTCTGTGAAAAATACCATTGGTAGCTTGATAGGGATTGCATTGAACCTATAAATTACTTTGGGTAATATACTCATTTTCACAATATTTATTCTTCCAATCCATGAACACGGTATATTTCTCCATCTATTAGTGTCCTCTCTGATTTCTTTCACCAGTGTGTCTTTTGTTTCTTTAGGTAGATTATATTCCTAAGTATTTTATTCTTTTCTTTGTAACTGTGAATGGAATTGTTTCCTTAATTTCTCTATTTCCTCATTATTAGTGTATAGAAATGCAAGGGATTTCTGTGTGTTGATTTTATATCTTGCAACTTTACTATATTCATTGATTAGCTCTAGTAATTTTCTGGTAGAGTCTTTAGGGTTTTCTGTGTAGAGGATCATGTCATCTGCAAACAGTGAGAGTTTTACTTCTTTTCCAATTTGGATTCCTTTTATGTCCTTTTCTGCTCTGATTGCTGTGGCCATATTATTATTATTATTATTTTAGCCATGCCATGGAGCATGAATATCTTAGTTCTTTGACCAGGGATTGAGCTCGTACCCCCTGCAGTTGAAACATGGTGTCCTAACCACTGGACTGCAAGGGAATTCCCACTGCTGTCTTCTTTTATAGTCTCTGTCTAATATTGGGTGCAGTAAAATTAATATTACCTTTGTGGCATGTGACTGGTGGCAGTCAAAGGTGGACAACCAACTTCACAAACCTCCAGTTTGTTTACAGACATAGGGACCACTGGAAAGCCATGATATTTTCAGATGTACTGTCCCCACAATGTCCTTGAAGTTTTCCCTCCAAGCAGCCTGTGAGGTTACATAGAGATAAGGCGGGGACCTCATTGCTGGGCACTCAAATCCTCTGGGAAATGAGACAGAGAAGCTAGGTTAAAGGTGGACTTACATCAAGAAGACCTTTTGAGTCCTGCTAATCATGCAGACTGGAGTAGGAAATGGCCACCCACTCCAGTATCCTTGCATGGGTAATTCCATGGACAGAGGAACCTGGTGGGCTACAGTCCATACATTTGAAAAGAGTCAGACACAGCTGAGCAACTGAGCACACACTCAAACAGTCATGAAGAATACCCACCTCCCTACCTGAAGCTAGACTGATGAGGACCTTTACATTTACTTGAGGTCAAAGTCAAGCAAAATAGGCAAAAATTGGTTTCATTTGGCAGACCTCTCCTGTTGGCTTCTTACCACCCCTAGGACTTATTCTTTTCATGATGATGGCTTCCTCTTGCCTCACCTCTTGCTTTCCAGTCCAGAAGTATCAGATAGAGATCTCAGATAATAAAATGTTAAAACAGACACAGGCTAATTTTAGCAGAAAATGAATTTATTAGAAGGATATTGGATCATAGAATCAATGAGAAGCCTGGAGAACCCAGCTCAGAAAAGGAAAGGGATACTCCAACTTCTGAGTGGTGTGAAGTGGACAGCATTCTTGAAAAGATATCCCTCTGGAAGAGGTGATGGCAAACACTTTTACTTTTCAAGGTCCTATACTCAAGATTCAAAGTCACAGCAGGAAAGGGCTGATCTGCCACACTTGAATCACACATCCTTGGGTGGGAAATAAAGTGCCTTAACTGTTGCCATCATTAAGACTGTACACATTGAGTGAGAGGAAATCTCCCACAGGAAATTAAAGAGTTATTACTTAAGCTGGAGGGAATGGATCCTGGGCTCCCAAAAGTTGACAAATGTTCTTTGCTACAAAGCAGAGACTATGACAGTAAGGATCTCAAAAAAAAAAAAAAAACATCGGCAAGGAGGACTCCATGAGCAGAAGGCTGCCCCATTCAGATCACTTCTTATCAGAAGCAGATCGTATTTTGTCATCAAGAGAATTGAGTTGTGTTCTTTGCTCTGAAGACAGTTTCTGTTCACTGAAGCCAGACCAGCATGTAATTGGAGCAGACAGGCATCTACAAGCTGTGATTTGATGAGTTCTTGGAAGCCTCCTCTTCCAACAGTATCCCCCTAGCCTCTGGCCACTTCTTAATGCCAGGAAACACCCCATGCATAAGCCATCTCTTTGGATTCAGCATCACTCCTCCAGTCTCCCTACTGAAATGGCAAATGTCCCTAGAAAGGGCAGCATCTTGGGTCTTAACATCTGAGACTGAACAAATTTTCCACTCATTTACATTAAATCAGTTCAAGACCACAAACCCTGAGCACCTATGTGTTGCGTGCCAGATGCTATGCTGTATGCCAGCGTGTAAAAGTAAACAAGATACAAGCAGTGCTTAACATGGACAGAACAAATCAGCAGGAAGGACAGATATATTAATATGCAGTGATTTTAATACTGATGAGAGCTCTGAGAGCAGTGCACCTCTAGGGGAAGAGGGAAGAATAGGTACAGAGCAAAGCTGGTAAGGGAAGAAAAGGTAAGTTCTGGGATTTCTTTAGAGGGTGGAGCACATTCTTCCATGCTCCAGCTTCTGCTGAGCCCTCTCCGGGTCACCTGGGCTGTCTTTACCTTCCCCTCCTATCAGAGCTCAGCTTAAGGATCCCCAGCTGAGAGCCTCATACCTGAGACTTGCAGTTAGCACGTCTGGCAGGTCCATGTATTTGAAGACAAGCAAGAAAACCCTTGGTCTTTCCAGAGACTGCCAATGAGCATGGGGTGAGATGACCAGCTGCTTTACCAAGCTGTTTGCTCTACCTCTTGCAATAGGATACTCGTTTCATGTGTTTTTTCCTCCCAGATCATTAGTTCTCATTACTTTGGCATCTAAACATTTTTGCATGAATATCAGACAACTGAATTTTGGGGGGAATAGCTTCAAGGGTGACTCTGTCAAGGTTATGATATATGAATTTAGATATTTTCTTGCCTGTGTGGATAGGTGTAGATGTGTATGTTTTAAGGGATCTCTTTTCCCCTTTTTGTATTCCTCCAAGGATGAGGCTAATATGGTTATAATAACAAAATTAGTTCACCACTTACTAACTGTTAATTTAATTTTTAATTGTCCATTAAATCAGATGCTGGGCTGTTTATATTTTAATTTTAATGTCAGAAAGTTAAATTGGTTTCCAAATGAAGGTTAACAAGGGAAGGCTATTCCTGACTCTCGAAATGAGTGAAATCACGTGCAATCACACACATGCTGCTGTTGTTTGGAGTGTGGACAAAATGTGAAGAACGAGGATAATCATAAGTAGTTATTGAGTCTTGCTGTGCGCTGGTCTCTGCGCTGCGTGTCTTAGATCCATTGTCTCATTGGTTCCTTGCAGAAATGCTATGATGTAGCATCTGTTCCTATCACCATTTTACCTACAGGAGAGCTGAGGCTCCGAGAGGGAACGACTTGACCGAGCCAGGAATCAGACTGATGTCTCTTTATCTCCAATTCCAGTGCTCTGAATTAAACTGCTACACCACCTTGTTTGAAGATGTTGCTCTGAGGAAATAATGGGAGTAGACATGAGAGTGGGAAGACAGAGTAGTATAATGAGGAGAGTCAGGCCTTAGAGGGACAGTAATGGATTCCTCCAAAATTAAGATGAAGAATTCCTAGGCAAGGTGATCTAACAGGTCCCCTTGGGCTGCTGCATCCTCAGATTCCATGACATTGCACCTGCAACTGAGTGCTGTTAGTAGCTGAGGTTCTTGTGAGCAGAGAAGAGTCTGTGGGCATCCCTGATGCCCAAAATAGAGAGAAGTCAGAGTGATGCCTGCATTTGGGTCCTTTCTCTGGTTCTGTGCAGAAAAACAAAACAAAACAGCAGAGTAGGCGTTCTTATGGCTTAACTGTTGGGCAAACAGTGTTCTGTAGGGGTGTGTGGGGGTGTGTGGGGGTGTGGGTGTTGATATTCAGCAGTAAATCTGAAAAACCCAGGGACAAATATTGCAGAAGGGCAAGTGAGAAGAGACAAAGTCATAGCAGTTTCTGAAGCTTTCTTTTGAGAGAATCTCTAACATCCTTAGAAGGAGCGACAGATTAAGCTCTCATCGGCTAACCCCTAACTGGGGATGAAACGATAGGCAACTGACAACTGGATAGCTCCTCCCTTCTTCCTCTCGTCCTTCTCCCTCTCTCCCTCCCTCTCTTACTACCTCCTGCAGCCCTCCCTCCTTTTCCCCAGCTCTCTTCATCCCTCTCTCCCTCTCATCCTCCCTTCCCTCTAATAAATACTTAATAGGAATTCTCTGATTCTGGCACTGCATTAGGTGCTATGGAAACAGGGATACAAAGAGTGGCTCTGTCCCTACCTGTTGCCACTTCACAGCCTAGAAGTTTCCAGGGACATGAGCTATGAGAAATGTGTCTTGCATTCAACCTCCACCTTTGGAGGTGGAGCCCTCTCATTCTGAGTGGAGTCAGACTGAAAGAGAAACCATTCCGTTGCTGGAGACATTCAGTCTTCAGTTTTTGCCAAGGTCTGACTCTCCTGTGACACCTTAGAAGCATCACTGCATAGAGGTAAAGAGTTTGGACCCCAGAAACAACTTCTAGGGTCCAAATCCTGCCTTCTCCATTTCTAGCTTTTAGACCTTGGAAGATACTTATTCTCTCTGTGCCTCAGTTTCTTCATCTGGAAGATAGGGATATGAGTTCATATCTCAGAGAATTACTGCCAGCATTAAATCAGAATATTGACATAGTGCTTAGGAAAATGTCTCACACATACATAGTAGATGCTGGATAATGTTTGTTAAATAGATGAGGCTTCTTTTGCATTTCCCTGCATAGCTTATGGACTAAAATCCATGCCCAGATGTCACTAATTTCCTCTTATGCTTTCTTGTACATGACCCAGAGGCTCTGAAAGAAATGTAGTGGGACATCCAAACTGACTTCAGCCATTCTCTCCTGCGTCCTCATGAGCAGCTTCCAGGCACAGCCAGCTTTTACTATCAGGAGTGACCAAGGACATTTGTTTTGTAGAATTCTTGTGCTGGACAGTCAGGTTGCCTGGGTGACATGCACCATTTCCTTGTATGCTTGATACCCACGGCCCAGATTTTAGTTCTTGGGAATTCAGTGTTTATGTGCTAAACCATTCCCCTAAGGAACAGATCTTACATGTTTAGGCTTTACATGTTCAGGAAAATTAACCTTGTGGCAAGACTGCCTGGGTTCCCAGATGTCCCTCTAAGAACATCAGGGAAGGTCCCAAAGCATGATCAGATTAAATAAAGCTAATGTTCTGATCTTGTCCCCCCAGAGCTCTTCCATAGCCATACAAGGGCTTCTGTAAAACAATTGAGTTCTAAAAGAAAACAAGAGGAACAGTCAATGGGGCTTGGTGTGGTCTGGCTAAATTCCCACTGTGATTGAATTTCATATTTTACACTGGGCTGGGATGATTTCCAGAGACCAGTCTATGAAAACAACTAGACTGAGCCAACTCTGTTTTCCTAAATAACTGTGAAATTCAGAGCCCTTTTCTGACTTGGCAGGGGCTCAGAGAGGAAAGGGCTCTTGTTGGTGAAAAAAATACCAGCTTGGAGTCCAGTACCACTCAGTTTCCCAGATTACTGCAGGAGATGTGCAGAAGGAGATATTGTCCTTAATCAGAATGACATGGTAGAATGAACATAGTTTGGGGGTGGTGAGACACCCTCAGTTTGAATCCTGGATCTGTTACTTACTAGATGTGCCTTTGGGATGGTCACTAATCTGTTTAATCCTTAGGTTCTTCATCTTTAAAATGGGTGTGCTAGTCAGCTTATGCTGACTAGTTAGTCATGCTGTTAGTTATGTTGTAGTAACAAATAGCCACCCAAATCTTGGTTACTTAGAGCAACAGAGGTTAATTCATCACTCATATTATACTTTTGCTGCGTTCAACCCTTAGCTATAGTTTTATGGCTTTTCTCCATACATATTCTTCATTCTAAGGTCCAAGATGAAGAAGCATCCACTTACTAGCTTGGTTTGGTGCCCAGGGATAAGGAATGAGGTAGAGTTGTGCAGTGTCTCTAAAGCTTTTGGCTAGATGTCCCTGATATTCACTTCTGCTCACATTCCGTTTACCATGGTGGCAGGGATGTTATAACCCTCTCACAGAGAGGCAGTAGAAATAGTATGACAGTAAGCAGGATCATTTGACCCTCTCACAGGCAGGACCACAAATAATTTGGAGCCCACCACAAAGAAATCATAATATTCCCTTCTTCATAGGAGAGGCATGGAGCCCAAATAGAATCATACACATGAAAGTTTATAATATACTATTAAATTCTGTGTACATGCTAATTATTACTGTTTAATGCCAAGTTCTCTATGGGTCTCATAGAGGTTGAATGGAGACATATTTTATACATATCTCTGTTTGGAAATCTGCTGCTGTTGCTATTTGTTTGTTTCAGTCATTTCTGACACTGTGTGACCCTATGGACTGCAACTTGCCAGGCTCCTCTGTCCATGGGATTCTCTAGGCAAGAATACTAGAGTGGGTTGTCATGTCCTCCTCCAGGGGATCTTCCCAACCCAGGGATCAAACCCAGGTCTCGTGTATTGCAGGCAAATTCTTTACCGCTGAGCCACCAGGGAAGCCCATTTGGAAATCTATTTGTCTTTAAATATATTTCCCATGTGCTTTTAGGGCTAGGCTGCTGATTTCAATATCAGTTTATCAAGCCCCTTTTATGGAATTCTAGAATCCAAAGAGGTTAGTTTTGCTTACAGATGAATGCCCAGCCCAATATTTTAGAAACTCCTGATAAAGAATCATGACATTGCCTGGCTTTGTGTCACTAAGAATGACAGACTTTCCTGAATGGAACTGGGCTTTGTCAGTTGGGATATGACCCCTCATTGTCAGCTGCTTATTGATTGACTCTGTTCTTGCTCCTGGAGAAGACATTTACAGAATCACATCAGAGAAGGGCAAAGAAAAAAAACCACTCCAGGGACAATTGATTTAGAATGCTGGAGACCCAGAAACTTGAGAAGGGGGTTGAGAAAGAATCCTGAAAACACCAGGAAAAAAAAAAACAAACTCATTTAGATTTATAGAAAGTTTCATTAGTTAATTAATTTATTCAATCAATTATTTTAAGTGCCTCCTATATGCTAGGCAGTTTGCATTCAAATAATTTGTTCATTAGTTTTTTTATTCACTATTTGACAAATATTTACCGGGCATTTACCATTCACCACACTCTGTCTTAGGCATTGGAACTCTATCAATGAGCAGAACACTCAGAATTCTTTGTCATGAAGGAGTTTATCTTTTGGGAGTGGGGGACAACTCAGGAGACACACAGTAAATAAAATAAATAAGCAAGTAAAACACATGGTATAATGGTACAAAATTAAGAAAATAAGAAAGAAGGATGGGGAGTGTTGAAAAGGGAACTGTCTTTGAAAAATTGGATATCAGGAAAGTTCTGATTGAGAGAGTGGCATTTGAGAGAATTCCTGAATGAGGTGAGGGAATGAGATTTGCAGGAAAACAGTCATGCAGAGGGAATAACACTTGTCTTTTGTGAGGTGGGAGCACACCTGGTGGACAGGAGGAACTGGGGGCTGGAGTGCAGGACACGGGAGGAGGATGGCGGAAGAAGACATTAGAAAGGAACAGGGGTAAAATCACGGAGGGCTCATAGGCCGTTGTAGGAACTGCAATCTTCTAAGTGGATGTAAAGTCCAGTTTAAGGTTTTGAGCCAGGAACAGCCAAACCAGAATGACAGTTTTTTAAGGTACATTTTGGCCGCTGTCCTGATGATGACTGCTTTTTTCCCCTGCGGCTTCCTGACCAGAAGGTGGCTGGGATGGAATTAAGGGAGACCTGGGAGGAGGTGAAGGCAACGATATAGAGGGGCTTCCCTGGTGGCTCAGTGGTAAAGAATCTGCCTGCTAGCGCAGGGGACATGGGTTCAATCCCTGATCCAGGAAGAGCCCACGTGCCGTGGAGCAGCTAAGCCCATGAGCCTCAACCACTGAGCCTGCACTCCAGAGCCCAGGAGCCACAACTACTGAGTCTTGTGCTGCAACTACTGAAGCCAGTGCGTTTAGAGCCCATGCTCCACAACAAGAGAAGCCTACACAGCACAACTCGAGAGTATCCCCTGCTCACCACAGCTAGAGAAAAGCCCACGCAGCAACGGAGACCAAGCACAGCCAAAAGTAAAATATACATGAGTGAGAAATGGTGGAGTTCAGGCCAGGGTAATATGTGGTGGTGACAAGAAGTGGTTGGATTTGGAATACATACATATATTTTAAAGGCAGAGCTAACAAGATTCGCACATGAATTGGATACGAGGTGGGAGAGAAAGAAGACTAAGAAAGGGCCCTAGCTCTCATGGGGTAACAGACACCTGAGCATATACTCATAAATCAGAATAAGTGTGATGATGGGGTACATATGAGTCCTCTTGGGGTACCTCCTGTAGAAATAATGAAGATACCTTAGCTGAGTTTTAAAGGGTGAGTGGGATTTTCCCAAGAGAAGAGGCTCTAAAAACGGTATATGCAGAGAAATGGAAAAATTCAGTGTTGGGAGGGCAAATTATGAGATGCATTGAGAGATGAGACTGGAACATGGTCAAAGCCAAGCTTTGAAAGGTCTTGTAGGCTAACTTGAGGAATGGGACCCTTTTTTTTTTTTCCAGGTGGTACACCCTGATTTTATCAACAAATGACATGGTCACATTTGAGCTCCCAAAGGGTCCTCCCTTTGCAGGGAAGGGTCTTCACTGTGCAGTGTGAAGAGTAAATTGGAAGTGGAGGCAAAATTGGAGGCAGGTGTATAATTTAGGTGGGTCTCGTAAGGAGAAGGGGATGAGGCTTGACTCAAAGAGGTGGAGTTGGGTTGATAGATTTTGACATCCAATCCTCTAAGGCAGGGAAGCGTGCATGCTCAGTTGCTTTAGTTGTGTCTGACTCTTTGTGATCCCATGGACTGACTGTAGCCCGCTGGGCTCCTCTGTCTGGGGAATTCTCCAGGCAACAGCACTGGAGTGCATTGGCATTTTCTCCTCCAGAGAATCTTCCCAACCAAGGGATTAAACCCTTGTCTCCAGAGTCTCCTGCACTGCAGGCAGATTCTTTACCACTGAGCCATCAAACTTTTGACACCAAGAACCAGTTTCATGGAAGACAATTTTTTCACAGATTGGCGGGGGGTATTTTTGGGATAATTCAAGCATATTACATTTATTCAAACATATTGCATTTTATGCACATCAGCTCCATCTTAGATCATCAGGCATTAGATCCCAGAGGCTGGGGACCCCTGCCGTATGGGCAGCAGGACGTCATGAAGCAATGCCCTAAAGACTACATACTGTCTGTACCACTTACATATAATATTGTTGCTGTTGTTCAGTCTCTGAGTTGTGTCCAACTCCTTTGGACTGTAGTCTGCCAGGCTCCTCTATCCATGGGATTTACCAGGCAAGAAAACCAGAGTGGGTTGCTATTCCCTTCTTCAGGGGATCTTCCCAAACTAGGGATTGAACCTACATCTCTTGCATTGGCAGGCAGTTGTTTTGTTGTTGTTGGTTTTTTTTTGTATTTTTTACCACTGAGCCATCAGAGAAGCCCTCCATATAATATAGACTTCCCTTTTTCAGAACCTGCAGGGAGGTTTTACAGTATTCAGGTGAAATGTTGGAGAAAGTGACCATTTTGAAGGACAAAGGCCAATTTAAGCTACAAAACGTGTAGCATGGAAGGGGACTGGGGAGTTGCAGATTCATATTTTCAGCTACTTAACCACAATAGGAATAAAGAACAACTTTATTCAAATATATCTCTTTGGAGAGCAAGACAAGATGCTGATAGGCTGTCTGGGTCACATGACTACCCGAGGCCAATCACAGTGATCAGGAAAATCAAGATGATTGGCTCAGGCTGGTTCAGATGATATAACCTCTGTGGACCTGAAGAAAGTAGAAAAATGGGAGTGAGGAAGCATCATCACTGCCAAATTAAGCTGTGATCTCTCAAAGAGCAGAAGCTTTTTCAGGTAGTTCTCTATGCCAAGATAACTGGCCCTTCTCAAACTTGACCTCTTCCCAAACCTAACACAGTGTCTCCTCCTCTAGGAAGTGCTTCTGTCATGACTAAGGCAGATTAACCCTGTCTCTTCTCTGTGTCCCAATGGCAACTGATTTATATCACAGTTATCATACCTAGAATGTTGCCTTGTACTTGGCTGCCTATGGTCTGCCTCAGATCTTTACTTCTCAGACTGTGTACTTCTGGAAGATATTGAGGTATCTCATTTATCTTTGTACCCCAGTTCCATAGCCACATAATAGACACTTGAAAAGTCATAACTCAAATGGTGATATCTTTTTCTCTTTGAAACCAAGTTTGTACAAAATCAGCATTTCTTAAAGAACACTAGCCCAGCAAGATGAAGTGCTAAAGGTTCAGAGTTCAGAGAGGATACATGGTTTTTTGGTCACCATTAGAACTCTTCTTTGGGTCAACACATCTCTCCCTCTACCATGCTTAGTTTATGTTCACCTACCCAATCAGACTGCTTCATACTCCTGGCTACAGAGAGTGAATCAGACAGGGGTCCATGATGCAAGACAGATAAACTGGGGGGAAATATTTTCTTAGTCTGTCTTATAGATTGTAAGCTTGAGACTTCCATGGAGCAATATTGCTATCAAACACAAAAACCTGATAATGAAGCCAAACAGGGAAGAGATGTTCAAACAGATGAGGACAGAATAAAGGAGGAAGACGAAGGGAGAGAGGGGGGAAGAAGCAGAGAGAGAGAGATTAGACGGTATGATTTGAACCCCTGGTTCCTTTTAACCTAAGGTATATACAATCCTAGGAGCTGGACTTATATCAATCAATAAATTATCTTTTTGCGTAACCTAAATTCAGCTGTGCTTCTGCCATTTGCAACTGAAAATGTCAAGATTAATACAATATTATATCTGCTTCTTAGAGAGGCACAAATTCTACTGGGATATAAAAGTTTCTGACAAGTCCTGCGGGAAAAAAATCTATTTCACTTTGTTTAACTGAGTGTCTCTAACCAAGGGGTTCACTTCATTTAACCAAGTACAACCCAAACTAATTTGGTCACCAGTTCCTTTTTTCCAGTAATTAATATTGTTAGGTCTACTCTTTCTACACTTTATGGAATGTGGGGCTGAAATAAATGCTATCTTAGGCTAAGAGAACATAGGTTTGATAGTGCAAAGTGAGGTTAACTGATGCATATAGAAACTAGGTCCATGGCTTAGGTCAGCTTAGTGGGTAGAGAGCTAATAAACTGAGTTAAGGGGAACCTCTAGCCCCAGAAACCTTTACCACACTTGAGTTTATAGTACTAGCAATGGGGTAAAATAGCTTATTACTTCTAACACATAATATTTGTCAAGTGCTTACTATGTCCCAGGCACAGTGAAGAAGCTCAGAGAAGTTGAGTGACTTGCCCAATGTCATAAAACCAGGAGGTGGAGGAAACAATATTTGAACCCAGGTCTGGCTGACATTGAAACTCATGCTCTTTGCTATTAAATGTTCATCCTTAAAAACTTGAAAATAAATCACCTAACTAGATGCATTTGTTATTTTTCATGATGATTACTTACATGGCACATCTATGTTTCCAGTAAGGAATCCAGTCAAATTACCTCCTCACATTTAAAATTTTTTAAAGTGTTTATTTATTTGGCTACATTGGGTCTTAGTTGCATCATGCATGCTCTCTGGCAGTGGCACATGGGCTCCAGGGTATAAGGGCTCAGTAGTTGTGACATGTGGGATCTTAGTTCCCTGACCAGGGTTTGAACCAGTGTCCCCTGAATTGCAAGGTGTATTCTTCACCAATGGACCACCAGGGAAGTTCCACCTTCCTCACATCTTAACCAAGTACACTTTACACCACACCCTGGCTGAAGCAGCCCATGTGGATTATAAATATGGGTTATTATTATATTGTCATTTGTCTCAATGCTCTTTTAATGGGCCAGTGTTTGCAGTTCTATAGAGGTACACAGATAAATAGAAATTTTGAAAAACAAAACAAAACAAATCCAGCTTAAAAAAAAAAATCAAAACTATCTGAACACTGCTCGTTGGAGGGTGAGATGGTGGTGTGTGAACACAGGAACTGCCAGAGTTGATTTCTGGTCTATCAGTAGATGCTGACTCAGTAACAACACTGCACTTCCTTCCAGGGCCCTGAAGCAGGACAGTCTTGCAGTGTGAGAATCTCCCTGAGACTCTGATGAGTGGCCATCAGAAGCTAGCTTGGTTATTTCCTGGGATGGGAAGTTCAATCCGTGAAACATTACTGGTCAGAGAGAGGAGTCAGTCAGGTGCATGTAGTCATTCAGAAGGAAGACCTGATCAGTATTAGGGAAGGACATTTACAAGGAAGGACTGGATGGGAAGTCCAGGACTTTGAGCCTTGGCCCTGTCACCGACAAGTTCAGTGACTTTCTTAAGTATCACCGAATCTTTCTAGGCTTTAGTTTTCTTCTCTGCAAATGGGGAAGCAGAACTTACATGTGCCTGCTGATGAGGTACTTGTGAGGGTATAAAAATACTATTATGTAAAAATGCTTTTTAAATTCTTATGTGCCCATAAAACATAAGATGGTCATACTAGATTGTTGTTACTGTTTATTTTGGGAAAAGCAGGGAGGACTGGAAAGTGTTAAGAATAATATATGTATTTTTTAAGTCAATGATTAAAAATTTATTGTATTATATGTTGCAGATTTACATATAACATACATGTATATACATAAAATGTACAAGAGAATGTTTTCAATGTATTAGCAGTTTTAGGTGACTTTTACATTTTGCCATTTACTTTTTCTATGTAGTTCAAATTATTATGATGCACATGGATTATATAGTCAAGAAAAAAGATAGAAGAATAGTTGTTTCTATTGGAAATTGTAGCAGACACAGAAATATATAGCTCAGGTACCCCTTCAAGAAAGGGCTCACTGCCCAGGTATAGGGAATGTGGTCAGTGGACAGCCTGCCAAGGTCACACCCTTTGAGGCTGGCCCCATCCAATGGCTAAACATGAGAAGGATAAGAGGGCCTAGCCATTTCCACCCAGAATAGGTGCTTTAGAAAAAAAAGAAAGCAGCATTGAAATATATACATTACCATATGTAAAATAGATAGTGAGAAATTGCTATATAACATGGGAGCTCAGCCTGATGCTCTGTGATGACCTAGAAGAGTAGGATGGGATGAGGGGTGAAAGGGAGGCTAAAGAAAGTGGAGACATAGGTATACTTATGGCTGATTCACATTGTTGTATGACAGAAACCAACACAACACTGTAAAGAAATTGTCTTCCAATTAAAACTTTTAAATGTCTTATTGAGGTACAATTGCTATACAAAAAATTGCATTTATTTGATGTATACAATTTGATGAGTTTGGACAGATGCATACACCCTTGAAACCATCACCACAGCCAAGGTGACAGACATATACATCACCTCCAAAAGCTTCCTTTTTCTTAAATTGAAGTGTATTTGACATATAACATTAGTTTCAAGTGTACAACATAATGATTCTATATATGTATATATTGTGAAATGATCACTGCAATAAGTCTATTAACAAATTTTTAAGTGCACAATATTTAAAAATTGTTAATTCTAGGTATATCTACAACATATCTCTAGAACATATTAATTTAGCATAACAAACTTCATACCAGTGAAACAACATCATTCCATTACCCCCACTCCCTGCTTCACTGACCCCTGGTCCATTATACTAAGTGAAATTAAGCCAGACAGAAAGCCTAATTCCACTTATGTGAGAAACCTAAAAGAAGCAGAGATGAGAGCAGGGTAGATGCTTCTAATGGGCACTCTTGCTCCATGGCCTGTATTGGCTGAGTAGGGACTGCCCTGGGGTGGGCTGCGGTCTGACAGCTGCCTTTGTTCAATCCTGCTGCTTTCCTTTTTCCTTCAAGGGTATTACTCTCCAATAAACCTTTTACATTTGTTTTATCTTAGCATCTGCTCCTTAGAGAATTTAACCAACATGGGGATGAAAAATGGAGGGATGTTAATAAATAGTACCAACTGTCACGCAGAGACCCATGTTCTCACTTATTCTTTACTTCTTTCTCTACAATCTTTGTCAAGTCATCAGTTCAGTTCAGTTCAGTTCAGTCGCTCAGTCGTGTCCGACTCTCCGTGACCCCATGAATCACAGCACGCCAGGCCTCCCTGTCCATCACCAACTCCCGGAGTTCACTCAAACTCATGTCCACAGAGTCGGTGATGCCATCCAGCCATCTCATTCTCCGTCGTCCCCTTCTCCTCCCACCCCCAACCTTTCCCAGCATCAGTCTTTTCCAGTGAGTCATAGACATAGTCAAGTCATAGACAGGCCATATCTAGGTCTCCATCACCCTCACTAAAATCTGAGAAGGTTGGATTGAATGATCTTCAAGAACATTTTTAATTTTAGAGAGTTTGTGGGATACAATCCCAAGACAGGGCTGCCTTTGGCTAATTTGTGAAATTTGCCCTTAACTCACTTTCCTAAATATCTTCTTAGCCCAAACCTGACTTCTCAGAATCTGGACACCCTGTGGGGTCTTCCCAAGTTCCTTATCTTAAATTCCCTCCCCAGCACTTCAACACTGTCCTATGGGCAGGCATTTTTTCTTTATCTGTCTTCTCCGCCTAGTCAAAGCCTACAGCTCCCTTATCCCATGTACACAGTACTATGAAGTTCAGAAAACAGAAGACACTGGCAAACTAAATAGTGCTGAATTGCCTGTGTCTCTTAGTAGAGAACTGAAGGAATCTCTCAGAGGTTGTCAGGCATGTTGTTCTGTCTCTAGACTCCCCCAGATTCACTTATCTCATCTTTGCTAATTCCTGGTAACCTCCTTCCCCTACTTGACCTGAATAACTCCTAGAGCAGTTTTACTATAGTGGTTTTACTGTAGCACTTTTACATCAGACAAAATTGGGTTTGAGTCTTTAGATCCACTGCATATGAGTTATTTAACCTTACTGAAACCCTCTGAGCCTCATCTTCATCTGTTCAAGAGGCATAATGATACCCGCCTCATAGGGTTATTGTAACCATTAAATATAATAATAAGGCAATGTGTTTAGCTTAGAGTCTAATACATGTTGAGCGTTTTTGGAAAAGTGGGTTCTTATCATTATGTATAAGAATACATAGGAAAATATATTTATAATAAATGGATTATAAATATTCAGTCAGTTCAGTTCAGTCGCTCAGTCGTGTCCGACTCTCCACGACCCCATGAATCACAGCACGCCAGGCCTCCTTGTCCATCACCAACTCCCGGAGTTCACTCAAACTCATGTCCACAGAGTCGGTGATGCCATCCAGCCTTCTCATTCTCTGTCGTCCCTTTCTCCTTCTGCCCCCAACCTTTCCCAGCATCAGAGTCTTTTCCAGTGAGTCAACTCATCGCATGAGGTGGCCAAAGTATTGCAGTTTCAGCTTCAGCATCAGTCCCTCCAATGAACATCCAGGACTGATATCCCTTAGAATGGACTGGTTGGATCTCCTTGTGGTACAAGGGACTCTCAAGAGTCTTCTCCAGCACCACAGTTCAAAAGCATCAATTCTTCGGTGATCAGATTTCTTCACAGTCCAACTCTCACATCCATTCATGACCACTGGAAAAACCATAGCCTTGACTAGACAGACCTTTGTTGGCAAAGTAATGTCTCTGCTTTTTAATATATTATCAAGGTTGGTCATAACTTTCCTTCCAAGGAGTAAGCGTCTTTTAATTTCATGGCTGCAATCAGCATCTGAAGTGATTTTGGAGCCCAAAAAAATAAAGTCTGACACTGTTTCCACTGTTTTTCCATCTATTTCCCAT
The DNA here is from genome assembly GCF_049115385.1 of Moschus berezovskii. Lineage (NCBI taxonomy): Eukaryota > Metazoa > Chordata > Mammalia > Artiodactyla > Moschidae > Moschus > Moschus berezovskii. The sequence continues at coordinate 59,595,054 of NC_142478.1, read as the reverse complement.
GAAGCGATGGGACCAGATGCCATGATCTTTGTTTTCTGAATGTTGAGCTTCAAGCCAACCTTTTCACTCTCCTCTTTCACTTTCATCAAGAGGCTTTTGATATTACTTACAATGAATTATGAACATTTATATGTGGTAAACATGTTAATGCACTCCCCAAATCCTTCTTCAAGGAAGGACCTGCTATCCAGCTGCTGAGGGTGTTACTGGTAGTTGGTTTTCACCTGCCAGCCCTTCAGCCCTGCAGCCTCAGCTACAGAGTATTACCTTGTCCAAAGACATACTTCCCAAGGCAACTCACAGCAAGTTAGTAATCCATGTGGAAGCACAACAATCTGACCATTCTGACTCAACTTGAGACACCTCTGAAGGACCATTCTTACTTAAGAGAGTAAGGGACTGGCTATGGGATTAGCCATAGCTGGGGGATGTCCCATCCAATCCTTCTGTGGTTCCCTCTATTCCTCAGTTTCCCCTGCTTGAACTGCCTATCCCTGTAGCCTATTATATCACATCAAATTGTCTCCAGTGCACTAGTTTTTCCTTCCCAACCCTTGGTCCTAACTGCCAGATTTTAGTTATGTTTTAGGAGACACACTGTTGGAGAAAGAGAAGAGTTTCTAGGGTTGTGTGTGTGCGTGTGTGTGTGTGTGTTGGGAGTGCCAGTGTTTGGAACTCAGTAGTAGAGAAATTGAGTTGTCAAAAGTTCATGGAAAGGATGACTCATGGGGCCTTCACCAGAGATGTTGAAAGCAGCTAGCTATAAAGGAGAATGAGGAGGGGACTGCAGGGTAGGTGAACTCAAGTCTTCTTCCTCTTCTTCCACTTCCTAGATCTGTGAGTTTTGGGTGACTCACTTTCATCTCTGTGCCTAGTTTCTCCCTCACTAAAATTATTAGATTGGGATAGATCAACCAGTGGTCTCCCAATTTAGCTGATCATTGGGGTCATGTGGAAAGCTGCTTAAAAACAGCTTTCTGGGCTCCAGTCCCCAGAGAAATGTTTAGGATATTGAGTGATGCCTGGGAATCTGAATTTTAACAAATTTATCCAGGAGCAAGAAACACTGGACTAGATTATTTCTAAGACCTTCTACCAAAATGAAGTATTAATAAATATCTTGTCCTTCTTGGAACAGTGGAAGCCTCTCTGCACAACCTCCTTACTACTGTGGTTTTGGTGGAGGTACCAATTGCAGGATTTCATCCAAGACCCAAACATGTCCAATCAGAGGACCACACTCCTCTGTGGTCACTGAGAAGGGCCTATAAATGTCATGTGACCTAGTCAAGCCAATCAGAGTTCTTCCCTGAGACTTTCTACTAGGAGCTGGAGAAAATATAGTCTATTGTCTATGGTCATGGAACTCAAAGGCCCTTCCAGAGCTTCCAGGTGCCATATGTACTGCCAGATAGAGAAGGTCCACTTGCTGCAAAAGAGTGTGACATTGAGTAGGAAGAAAAAGGTGAAATAAGATAGACAGAGTCAGACAATCCCAGTGGCCTCCAGTTTCTCAGGCCTCAGAACTACACTAATTACCTCAGTTTATTCCTGGAGCTACCCCCTCTTCTGTGGACCAATAAAAAGCTCATTTTTCTTAAGCCAGCTGAAGCTAGGTCTGTCACCTTCAACTAAAAGAATCCTGTGGTAAACTCAGGTTTCAAACCAACGTCTGTTTCCAAAGTCTGTACTTCTAACCACTGTTCAATCTTGTTTTCTTCAGTGAAGGCCAACAGAGAATGTTTTATCAGTTCCCCTCTGCTCCCTGCTCATCCACCTGCTCCAACAGTTTTTAAAACCTTAACCCTCCTGCTGGAGTCTTATTATGTTCTTCTCTTTTCTGCTCTTATGGTACTTTTCACACAACTCAATTGCTAGTGATCATTTATTGCCATGGACCATAATTTATCATATCTATATTAAACCTCTGTAAATTTTTTGGTTCTATCTCCTCAGTTAAATTATAAGCTCCTGGAAAGCAGAGGACATGTTATATTTTTAAATACAGATTCTTCACCTTCATGGTCACAGGGATGATCAAGAAGCAATTTCAGCTCTGTTAAGTTGTAAGTGAAGGAACTGGGATTCAAATCTAAGAAGGGTGCCTCTGGAACCCACACTATTAGATACTGTGAGATGATTCAGGGACTCCAAGGAGAGAACACCCAGAGGAACCTGCCTGTTCATTTGGGATGATCTGTAGGAAGTCAGTTCCCCCTGCAAAAGCAGCCACATCTGCCCATCAGCAGGCAAGATTCCCAAAGGAGACAGAAGCCTCATTTATAAATCTGGCAGACATGTTATAGATAAGTCATTAATGTTGATTCCCTGGCCTCACTTCCTAAGAACACAGGCAGTGATGGAAGCTACCTTCCCAAGATCCAGAGCTCCACCCCATCCAGTGATGTGAGACTCGCAGCTCTCCAGAACCATTGCCTGGGGAAAACCATTCTGCCTGACCCTCTGTCCTAGCTGCATGAGCCCTTGCCCTAGCTGCTGCACCTTATACTAAGAGGGTCAGAAACAAAAACCCACAGGAAACTAGAGACATGGTCCCTGCCCTCGGAGAGTCTAGAATTTATTTGAGGACACAGCTCATGTCTGTACATGAAAACCAGTTTGGAATATTTATGAGGCTGCCTAGTATTCCATGTAAACAAACAGTGTGTGCTGAATATTGTTGGAGACAGCGTGTCCTGGAGCAGGAGGGGAGCTTGCAAATGGTCTAGTCCCGAATGGTGCCTTGTGAGCTGAATTAGCTTGTAGATGTGTGTAACTCACAGAGTGTTTTGTTTAATTTTTATTTTCCATGCATCAACGTTTAAACTTGGGATGAATTCACATAACGTACAGTTTCAGGCTTCAAAAGCAGGTGATCTGGAAGCCCTAGGCTTATATTCCTGCATGGCAACACCTGGATGAGCAAGGAGAACATCCTCTCAAGAAAGGATGTATGCTCTTCAATTTGCCAAAGTCCTTTCCAGACCCTATTGCCTCCCCAGTCTGAGGCCTAGTGTCATTTGCTATGTATTGATCAATGTGTACTCCTGTTTTTCTTATAGTAGAGCAAGAAATCTCTATCTACCAGCTTTTTGCACTTAAATAAACCACTTTGTGCATTAAGCTTCTGAACATGTGATCCTTAGTTTCTTCCAAACCTACTTTTCATGAAATTAAGGCTTAGAGAGAGGAAGAGACTGAAACCTGGAATGGTAGAACAATCTCTGGGCTCAGTCTGATTCAAGATGACTGGAAGCTTGGGTCTGAAACCCATCACTAGCACCTGATGTCTATATGTTCCTGAGAAGTTTGCCTCAGGCTTCCAAGACTCAGTTGACATATCCATGAAATGGACACAAGCATAACCATTCTACTTATTGTAAGGATTAAAAGAGATAATCTCATAAGTACTTCATAAACTTTATTAAGTACGGGAAACCATAATATCATGTTTACTTATTCAGTGCCCTGAGTATGCCAGTCTTCATAATTTGTATTTAATTTGGGTCTCTGCCACTGACTTACTTAAATATTTGCAATTCTGGAAAGAATCTTCAGCCTTTTAGGCTTTTGTTTGCCCAGTCTTCCTTCTTTTTAGCTTTGATAACAGAAAGGTTATATTCTTGGCGCCATACCATCTGTGCTTTAATTAATTTATTTATGCCTCTCAAGTTGCATGTTTTTACAGATACAGCCCTTCAAAGTCCTTGAATCAGAGCAAAGAGCAAATAATTTCTTTTTATGACCAAAAGTAACAATAATGAATTATATTTTCTGAGCTGTTATTGTGGGTCAAGCACTGTGCAGGGAAGATCCTTTACATGAATTTAATATTCACAGTGTCCCTGTGAGGTGAGTGTACTAGGTATCTATCCCTATATAACAAATTGCTCTGAAACTTAGCATCTTAAAACATAAATAAATATTTACTACCTCACACATAGTTTCTTTTTTATTTATTATTTTTTGATCCTCATGCATAGTTTCTGTTGGTCAGGAATGTGAGAGTGATTTAGCCAAGTTGTTTTAGTTCAGAGTGTCTCTTTCAGTTGCAACCTTATCTGAAGGTTTGATTGGAGCTGGAGGATCATTTTTCAAGGTGATTCACTCACAAGCTAGTGAGTTGGTACTGGCTGCTGGCAGGAAGCCTCAGTTCATTGCCTCCTGCTTGAGCATCCTCCTGTAATGATGGCTGGCTTCCTTTAAACTGACTGATCCAAAAGGAAGCAAACCTCCAAGGCAGAGGCTGCAATATCTTTTATGGCAGACTCGGGAGTCACACTCCATCATTTTAGTGGTATCTTATTGGTTGTGTAGGTCAGCCCTATTCATTTTCAATAGGGACTACGTAAGAACTTGAATGTCAGGAACAAGAATCAGCATCTGACTAGTGCAGTGAGAATTCCAATCATATTAAAAACATATTAAAACATTAAAAACAGAGCAACTATGGCTTGGAATGATTGCATAAGTTTTCTTTTTTAAAAAATTTATTTATTTTAATTGGAGGCTAATTACTTTACAGTATCGTAGTGGTTTTGTCATACATTGACATGAATCAGCCATGGGTGTACATGTGTTCCCCATCCTGAACCCCCCTCCCACCTCCCTCCCCATCCCATCCCTCTGGGCCATCCCAGTGCACCAGTCCTGAGCACCCTGTCTCATGCATTGAACCTGGACTGGTGATCTCTTTCACATTTGATAATATACATGTTTCAGTGCTATTCTCTCAAATCATCCCACCCTCACCTTCTCCCACAGAGTCCAAAAGACTGTTCTATATATCGTCTCTTTTGCTGTCTCGCATGTGGGGTTATCGTTACCATTTTTCTCAATTCCATATATATGCGTTAGTATACTGTATTGGTGTTTTTCTTTCTGGGTAACTTCACTCTATATAATAGGCTCCAGTTTCATCCACCTCATTAGAACTGATTCAAATGTATTCTTTTTAATGACTGAGTAATATTCCATTATGTACCACAGCTTTCTTATCCATTCGTCTGCAGATGGACATCTAGGTTGTTTCCATGTCCTGGCTATTATAAACAGTGCTATGATGAACATTGGGGTACACGTGACTCTTTCAATTCTGGTTTCTTCTGTGTGTATGCCCAGGAGTGGGATTGCTGGGTCATATGGCAGTTCTATTTCTAGGTTTTTAAGGAATCTCCACACTGTTCTCCACAGTGGCTGTACTAGTTTGCATTCCCACCAACAGTGTAAGAGGGTTCCCTTTTCTCCACACCTCCAGCATTTATTACTTGTAGACTTTTGGATAGCAGCTATTCTGACCGATGTGAGATGGTACCTCATTGTGGTTTTGATTTGCATTTCTCTGAGAATGAGTGATGTTGAGCATCTTTTCATGTGTTTGTTAGCCATCTATATGTCTTCTTTGGAGACATGTCTGTTTAGTTCTTTGGCACATTTTTTGATTGGGTCATTTATTTTTCTGGAATTGAGCTGCAGGAGTTGCTTGCATATTTTTGAGATTAATTCTTTGTCCGTTGCTTCAATTGCTATTATTTTCTCCCATTCTGAAGGCTGTCTTTTCACTTTGCTTATAGTTTCCTTCATTGTGAAAAAGCTTTTAAGTTAAATTAGGTCCCATTTGTTTATTTTTGCTTTTATTTCCATTACTCTGGGAGGTGGGTCATAGAGGATCCTGCTATGATTTATGTCGGAGAGTGTTTTCCTAAGTTTTTCTCTAGGAGTTTTATAGTTTCTGGTCTTACATTTAGATCTGTGTATGGTGTTAGAAAGGCCTTTTCTGGTGGCTCAGACGATAAAGCCTCTGTCTACAACGCTGGAGACCTGGGTTTGATCCCTGGGTCAGGAAGGTTCCCTGGAGAAGGAAATTGCAACCCACTCCAGTACTATTGCCTAGAAAATCCCATGGATGGAGGAGCCTGGTGCAGGCTACTGTCCATGGGGTTGCAAAGGGTCAGATATGACTGAACGACTTCACATGGTGTTAGAAAGTGTTTGAGTTTCATTCTTTTACAAGTGGTTGACCAGTTTTCCTAGCACCACTTGTTAAAGAGATTGTCTTTTCTCCATTGTATATTCTTGCCTCCTTTGTCAAAGATAAGGTGTCCATGGGTGCGTGGATTTATCTCTCGGCTTTCAATTTTGTTCCATTGATCTATATTTCTGTCTTTGTGCCAGTACCATACTGTCTTAATGACTGTAGCTTTGTATTTATAGCCTGAAGTCAGGCAGATTGATTTCTCCAGTTCCATTCTTCTTTCTCAAGATTGCTTTGGCCATTCGAGGTTTTTAGTATTTCCATACACATTGTAAAATTATTTGTTCTAGTTCTCTGAAAAATACCATTGGTATCTTGATAGGGATTGCGTTGAATCTATAGATTGCTTTGGGTAGTATAATCATTTTCACTATATTGATTCTTCCAACCCATGAACATGGCATATTTCTCCATTTATTTGTGTCCTCTTTGATTTCTTTCATCAGTGTTTTATAGTTTTCTATATATAGGTCTTTTGTTTCTTTAGGTAGATATATTCCTAAGTATTTTATTCTTTTTGTTGCAATGGTGAATGGAATTGTTTCCTTAATTTCTCTTTCTGTTTTCTCATTGTTAGTGTATAGGAATGCAAGGGAATTTTGTGTGTTAATTTTATATCCTGAAACTTTACTATATTCATTGATTAGCTCTAGTAATTTTCTGGTGGAGTCTTTAGGGTTTTCTATGTAGAGGATTGTATCATCTGCAAACAGTGAGTTTTACTTCTTCTTTTCCAATCTGGATTCCTTTTATTTATTTTTCTGCTCTGATTGCTGTGGCCAAAACTTCCAAAACTATGTTGAATAGTAGTGGTGAGAGTGGGCACCCTTGTCTTGTTCCTGACTTTAGGGGAAATGCTTTCAATTTTTCACCATTGAGGATAATGTTTGCTGTGGGTTTGTCATTTATAGCTTTTATTTTGTTGAGGTATGTTCCTTCTGTTCCTGCTTTCTGGAGGTTTTTATCATAAATGGATGTTGAATTTTGTCAGAGGCTTTCTCTGCATCTATTGAGATAATCATATGGTTTTTATCTTTCAATTTGTTAATGTGGTGTATTATACTGATTGATTTGCAGATATTGAAGAATCCTTGCATCCCTGGGATAAAGTCCACTTGGTCATGACATATGATCTTTTTAATATGTTGTTGGATTCTGTTTGCTAGAATTTTGTTAAGGATTTTTATATCTATGTTCATCAGTGATATTGGTCTGTAGTTTTCTTTTCTTGTGGCATCTTGGTCAGGTTTTGGTATTAGGGTGATGGTGGCCTCATAGAGTGAGTTTGGAAGTTTACCTTCCTCTGCAATTTTCTGGAAGAGTTTGAGTAGGATAGGTGTTAGCTCTTCTCTAAATTTTTGGTAGAATTCAGCTGTGAAGCCATCTGGTCCTGGGCTTTTGCTTGCTGGAAGATTTCTGATTACAGTTTCGATTTCCGTGCTTGTGATGGGTCTGTTAAGATTTTCTATTTCTTTCTGGTTCAGTTTTGAAAAGTTATACTTTTCTAAGAATTTGTCCATTTCTTCCAAGTTGTGCATTTTATTGGCATACAGTTGCTGATAGTAGTCTCTTATGATCCTTTGTATTTCTGTGTTGTCTGTTGTGATTTCTCCATTTTCATTTCTAATTTTGTTGATTTTATTCTTCTCCCTTTGTTTCTTGATGAGTCTGGCTAATGGTTTGTCAATTACATAAGTTTTCTAAGATCACATGAATAGTATTGGCAAAGCTTGGATTCAAACTGAGATTTGTCTGTTTGTAAATATGCAGATACACACTCTAAACCACACAGCCATACCGCAACCCAAATAGTTTTAAAATAGCAAAGCACTCTGTAAATAGATTCTATCAGTTGATAGAATATTCCAGGAATGGGTATAATTTTACTGATGACAAAGACATCATTCACCTATTCATTCACTCATTCATTCATTTAACAAATATCCATGGAATGCTTCTTTAGTGCTGAAATCTTAGATAGGTGACTCGGCCAAAAGCACACAATTAATAAATGGTAGAGCAGGACACAAACCCAAGTCTTTATGACTCCTAGTACAGTTATCTCTCCACTACCTTGAGATTTTTTTGAATCTATTTTGTATGTCTTCAGAGCCTCTCAATGAGGCCCAGAGAAATGAAGTGATTTCTCACAGTCTAAGAGAACAGGCTAGAGAAACACCATATTTCTCCCTCTAAATGGCTCTGAGCCCTGGAGCAGACAACCATTCCAACCTACAAGAAAAATTCAGCTGGAATCATGATTTGTATCTCACAGAATCTGTAATTATGGGCATCAGGTCTTAGCCCCCAACATGTTCCAGACACTAATCAAAAATATTGTTGTATATGGCCAAGAAGCACATGAAAAGAGACTCAACATTACTAATTGTTAGGAAAATGTAAGTCAAAACCACAAGAAGATATCACCTTGCATCCACTAGGATAACTACTCTCAAAAAAACCCCAAATAACAAAATGTTGATGAGGATAGGGAGAAAGTGGAATCCTTGTGTACTGTTGATTGGAATGGAAAATTGTGCAATTACTAAGGAAATCAGGGTGGTATTTCCTCCAAAAATTAAAAATAGAGGTACTATATGATTAATCAGTTCCATTCCTAGATATATACCCCAAAGAATTGAAAGCAAGAGCTTAAAGAGGCATTTGTACAACCATGTTCATAGCAGTATATTCACAATAGCTAAAATGGAGAAGAAACCCAAAGGTCCATCAGTGGATGAATGGATAAACAAATGTGTTGTGTTGTATACATACAAGGAATATAATTCAGCCTTAAAGAGGAAGAAAATTCTGACACATGCTTCCACCTGGACAAACCTTGAGGACTTCATTCTAAGTGAAATAAGCCTGTCACAAAAAGGAAAACACTGTATGATTCTACATATCTGAGGTGCCAAGAGTAGCCAAATTCACAGAGACATAAATTAAAATGATGCTTGCTGGGGGAGGGGGATGGGGAGTTAGTATTTAATGAGTATAGAGTTTCAGTTTTGCAAGATGAAAATAATTCTGGAGATGGGTGGTGGTAATAGTTGTACAACAATATGAATATACTTAATACCCCTAAACTGTACATTTAAAATGGTTACAATGGAAAACTTCATGTTATGTATATTTTATCACAATTAAAAAATACATCATTGTGTTAATTACATTGTGGAGACAAGCCCCGATGACAGCCCACCTTATAGAAGAAGAAATAGAGGCTCCAAGATGTTAAGTCACTTGCTCAGAATCACATAGCTGGGAGGAGCAGAGCTGGGAGATTTAAACCCAAATTCTTTCTACGAAAATATACAACTTGTTCCTGGATTTGCTGCCAAAGGGAGCCCTGGTAACCATTTCACCATTGCTGGGGCAGCAATTTGTCAGTCAGTGAAGGCCTTGGGGAGACAATTGGATTTTGTGGTCTGAGATCAAGCTGGGGAGAGGAAGGGCTAGGGCTCTGGCTGCTTGATCAAGGACAGCTGAAATAAGAGCAGCACGTCTGTTGTGAGCTAGTTCTCTTGAAAACATCCCAGGGGGGCCTTGGCTGCACAGCTGGAATAATTGGGCAGCCTGGGAACACCAAGAAAGATATTTACAGGTACAACTGCTGTAGTCAAATATTTTTCTGCAGCAACTGGGCCAAATACCTTCAGCTTTAAAAAAAAAAAAATCCCCAACATACTGGGACTTGTTTTTGTTTAACTTGCAGGTGGGAGGATGTGGTGAGTGGTAGTATCTTTGTTGCTCCAGAAAAGTGGGTGGAAGATGAGAGGGGAGGGGGAGGCTGTCTTCTTTTCTTTCACTTGTCTTCCATGCTTTGTGCTTGTGCTTTCCACATGCAGCCCCTTGCTGGGGAAAGTGACAACTTAATTCAGAACTAGTGAAAAGGAGGCTAAACTTGGCTTAATGAGAAGTGACCGAGGAGCATGCTGGATTAACCAGAGAAGATTGTAAAGTCTGTGTAAATGTCAACTGCTGGACTACTTGGGGTGGAAAGGCACTCAGGCCAGTCCGGGAGCTGCAGCAGCTTCCCAAGGTGTGGAACTTACCAGAATGCTGTCTGAGACAGACAAGTTGGTTATGAAAAAAGTTTCCAGGACTTTCTGAGCCTGGCAGAAGCTTCTTACTGGTTACGATTCTGACACCAAGTGTCGGTACCACTCAGTCACACTGCATCCCAAATGTGGGTTTTCCTCCATCCACCAAGCAATTCCCCAACACCAATTAGATGTCCTATGCATGAGTGGAAGTGTTACTCACTCAGTCATATAACTCTTTGCGACCCATGGACTGTAGCCTGCCAGTGTCCTCTGTCCATGGAATTCTCCAGGCAAGAATACTGGAGTGAGTAGCCATTTTCTTCTTCAAGGCATCTTCCTGAACCAGGGATCTAATTCTGGCCTCCCACATTTCAGGCAAACTCTTTACCATCTGAGCCACCTGCGAAGCCCCAGATCTCCTACAGTTCAACTCAATTCTGACACCCTCTACCCTGACATCAGATTCCCCAGGTGAAGGGTTTAGTGTCACAAGATTGCCCCGACCTCCACTTCAGACACCAATGGCAAGTCCAGACTGTTACCTATATTTCTGACCTCCTGGCTATAGATGGGTGGTTTCAATGATCCACTCCTTGATTAATTTGCTAGAGTGGCTCACAAACCTCAGAAAAACATTTTACGTACTAGATCACCAGTTTACTGTAAAAAGGATATAATTCAGGAGAACCAGATGGAAGAGATGTGCAGGGCAAGTTACATAAGAAGTAGCTGAAGGCTCAGGATACCTCCCTGAGCATCCTCTCCCAGCACCTCCACCTGTTCACCAACCAGAAGCACTCAGAGCCTGTCCTCTAGGTTTTTACGAAGGCTTCATTACTCAGGCACAATTGATTAAATTATTGGCCTTTGGTCATTGAACTCAATTTGCAGCCCCTTTCCCCCACACCCCCAGAGGTTGAGGAGAGGAGTAGGTCTGAAAGTTCCAACCTTCTAATCACATGGTTAGTTTCCACCCCACCCCCCCCACCCCACCCCCGGCCCGCCCCCCCCACCCCCACCCCACCCCCCACCCCCACCCCCGCCGCCACCAGCAGCCTCCATTCTTAGGTTACCTAGGAGTTTTCCAAAGATCACCTCATTGACATAACAAAACACCTTCATCACCCTCATCACTTAGGAAATTCCAAGGGTTTTAGGAGCTCTGTGCCAGGAATAGAGATGAAGGCCAAATACATATTTCTTATTATAAACCACAGTATCACACTGGTTTACAGGGGTGGGAGCCCTCATCATGGAAGACAAGAAGAAAATTTTATTTATGGAAAACTTACCAGAATTTCCTGATGCAACTGAGCCAGGGCTCATGCTGAGTTTTTCCACATGTAGAAAGCTGAGAGCTTTCGAGCAGTACATGTCCACCTTTGGACTCTGCTTCTGTTCCTTGATAGCTCCTTGAACTTGGGTTTGCCTCTTGACCTTTCTGAGTCTAATGTTCCTCCTGTGTGAAAGGGGTTAATGATACCTGTCTGACAGGTTTCTTGGGGGAACTAGAGAGGATTAGATCTATGCCTGGCACACAGTCAGCACCCAGTATCTGGAGTTTGTTAATGTCATTTATGTCATCTCTGGGAGTCCTTATGCTAATATTTATGAGCTATAATCATTCACCAATGCATCTAGAGAGAAGCACAGAAAGTGGGTTATTTTCAGTATTGTTCATTTCTTTCCTACAACAGGGCCAGCAAACTTTCTGTAAAGGGCCATGTGGTAAATATTTTTGACTTTATAGGTGGGTGGTCTCTGTAGCAGCTACTTAACTCAGAAGCAGCCATGAGCATTATGTAAACAAATTGGAATGGCTGGTGTACCAATAAAACTTTATTTACAAAATTAGGCAGCAGATTGTATTTGGTAAGCACTTTACTGACTCTTCTTTATGGCCTGGTCACTTCATTTTGTGTTCTAGCTAGTGGTGAATATACCTGATCTTTCCATTGGAATGTAAGCTCCTTGAAGTCAGGATGCATTAGGAATTGCTCTTGTGTGTTCTCAGTTTCCTCAAAATAAGGAACTCAATAAATGCTTCCTTTCTGGACAACCATGGGGAACTTATCATGGAATGAAGAATAGTAGAATGGTTAAGAGCACAGGGTTCAAAGTCATAAATGCCTGAGTTCAAATTCAGTGTCTGGTCAAGTGAAGTCACTCCTTTGAATCTCAATTTTTAAACTGTAAAAATGGAGATAAACCAAGTGCTTGTTTCATTAGGTTGCTGGAAGGATTTAAGATGATGCATGTAAAATTCTTAGTGAAGTGCCCAATAGGTAGAAAATATTTAATAAGTGTTAGTGGAAGGGGCAGATCCCTTAACCAGAACCAAGATATCCCAGACACTCAATAATATCTGCAAGATGCCACTCATGAAGCCCAAGGGAAAATCTCTCTCCCTGGGCCTCAGTTTCCTCATCTGTAAAATAGCGATAAGAAGTGTTAAAGGGGTGTCGTGAAATACTAGTGAAACTGTGGTGAGAACACTCGGTAAATCATGCAGTTTCTCTGACAATGGAGCTACTTTTACAAGTATCATTCTCAGTATTTTCCTTTTCCTCCTCCTCCTCATCTCCTTAGGAACCCCCAGTCCCCTGTTCATGGGATTTCTCAGGCAAGAATACTGGCAGTAGTAGAGAAAATGTTAGTTGCTCAGTTGTGTCCAACTCTTTGCCATCCCATAGACTGCAGTCCGCCAGGCTCCCCTGTCCATGGGATTCTCCAGGCAAGAGTACTGGAGTGGGTTGCCATTCCTTTCTCCAGAGGATCTTCCTGACCCAGGGGTCGAACCCAGGTCTCCAGCATTGTAAGCAGATTCTTTACAATTTGACCTACAGGGAAAGAATATTGGAGTGGATTACTATTTCCTTCTCCCGTAGATCTTCCCCACCCAGGGATCAAACCCAAGTCTCCTGCAGCTCCTGCATCTGCAGGCAGATTCTTTACCCCTGAGTCACCTGGGAACCCCTAGTCCTCAGCTCTCCCTCCCCTAATAGTTTTAGATAAGGGTTTATCAACCTTGGCACTACTGACATTTGGACCTGGATAGTTCTTTGTGGTGGGAGCTGCCTTGTGCATTGGAGGGTGCGTAGCAACATCTCTGGCCCCTCCCAATTTTATGTTAGTAGCGCTCCCTCTCTTCCTCCACCAGAAAGAAAGAAAGAAAGAAAGATAGTGCTAAGTTGTAGCCTGCCAGGCTCCTCTGTCCATGGGATTCTCCACCAGTGATTCCTCACCAGTGGTGGTGGGATTCTCCTTCTCCACCAGTGGTGGATTCTCCACCAGTGTGACAACCAAAAACATTTGTGCATGTTCAGTCAAACATTTGTGTCTGACTCTTTGTGACCCCATGGACTATAGTCCACCAGGCTTCTCTGTTCATGGGATTTCCCAGGCAAGAATAGTGGAGTGGGTTGCCTTTCCTACTCCAGGGAATCTTCCTGACCCAGGGATTGAACCTGCATCTCCTGTATCTCCTTCATTGGCAGGTGGATACTTCACCACTGTGCCACCTGGGAAGCTCAAAAATGTCTGCTGCTGCTGCTAAGTCGCATCAGTCGTGTCCAACTCTGTGTGACCCCATAGACGGGAACCCACTAGGCTCCCCCATCCCTGGGATTCTCCAGGCAAGAACATTGGAGTGGGTTGCCATTTCCTTCTCCAATGCATGAAAGTGAAAAGTGAAAGTGAAGTCACTCAGTCGTGTCTGACTCTTCGGGACCCCATGGACTGCAGCCTACCAGGCTCCTCTGTCCATGGGATTTTCCAGGCAAGAGTACTGGAGTGGGTTGCCATTGCCTTCTCCACAAAAATGTCTAGACTTTGATAAATGTCAAAATTGCCCCCCACTTAAAACCACTACATTAGGACAAGGCTGATGGATAGAGCAAAGCAAAATTTTGGAGAAGGAGGAAGAATTCTCTGGGGCACTCTGTGCTACAAAAGACACACAGGGAAATGATTACCCTCTCTGCAGAGACACCAATATAGTAAAGTGTGACTTGGGCAAATGACTTAATCTCTGTGATCCTCAATTTCTTCCTAAGTTGGGGTAAAAATCCCCCAAGGTTGTGGCTGAGAACTCAATGGAATGATATAAACAAATTGCTAAGCACAGAGTAAGTACTGAATAAATCATAACTACTCTTTCTACTGTGTTTTTTGTTATGGATGTAACTGATGATATATTAAAATTCCCTTTGGTCTCTGGAATTTGGAGTTTCTTTTCATCACTCATAGCACAGTCTGCAAACTTGAACAAATGAGCTGGATTTGACCTTTAGGCACGTCTTATTTGGCCCAGAGAAGGCACTGGTGACCCACTCCAACACTCTCACCTGGAAACTCCCATGGATGGAGGAGCCTGGTAGGCTGCAGTCCATGGCGTCGCTAAGAGTCGGACACGACTGAGCGACTTCACTTTTACTTTTCACTTTCATGCATTGGAGAAGGAAATGGCAACCCACTCCAGTGTTCTTGCCTGGAGAGTCCCAGGGACGGGGGAGCCTAATGGACTTCCGTCTATGGGGTCGCACAGAGTCGGACACGACTGACGTGACAGCAGCATTTAGCCTGTGGTGTGATTCTTAAATGTTTGAATCCATAGCTTACATTTCCAAATCAGGAGATTTCACCTAAAGTTCCAGATCTGGGGCTTTTCCTGAAAACATGGGTAATTGGTCTGTGTTGAAACTGCAGACCTGCCTGGAGTCTCCACAAGGTGGCTGGAGATGGTGGCTGCCCTCTCCTTTAGATGGGGTATAATCTCCTGCTCCCCTAAAGCCTCACCAAGCTCATTTCAATTTCCCTTGGTGGTGTTTTTCCTCTTGGTGCCTAATAAGTATTTGGGTTTGCAAACCCTGTACCTAGAATTCTTTTTTTCAAACCCTTAGAGCTGATGATTCTTACCCACGTGTTTCAGTTCCTTACCTAAAGTTGAGCCTCCTTTCCATCCCGAGAGGTTGGCGGTCACTTAAAACTGGGCCTACCTAATCTCAGTGTCCCTTTGACTGTCTCATTCTTGACAAGAAGCCAGGCAAGACCATCGCCAAACTGTCATTTCCATTTGGGGTGTTGTGCAGCTCTGAGGCTCTGGGATCCCATCCTGTCATCTCTTCCCATCTTCCTGACCCACATCCTCCCCCCAGTCCTGTCTCCCCCAGCAGAACCAGAACTGGCAGCTTCTCGACAACCATTTATCAGAAGTGAGGAAATAACAGCTTTTAACCATGGTTCTTATGCTTAAAGACTGTGATCAAATTCCAAACCATTTCCAGAAGTGCCCCTTGGGGCCCAGAGGTAGACGTGGTTTCCATGATAACAAGTCCTTGCTGGCTCCCATCTCCAGTTCCCCAAAGGGAAGCAGATCGTACCTTCCAATGGTGCTGGGGGAAATTTAACTACAAAACCCTGCTAGGAATGACATGTACAGAGATAACTGCACTGCTTCACTGGGGACCTGTAATCCAACATGTTACTGGTAACTGCAGCTCTCAGGGAGAGCCGTGTGGTGCCATTCCCTCCACATCCCTCCTCCAGCTTGCTTCAGCCAGTGTGCAAACTGGAGCATCAGGGGAACCATGGGTGGGAAGAAAGACGCAAGTTCTTTACAGACAGGCTTATAACCTCTCCCTCAGACTATCTTGAGTTTTAAGTGCTTTCCTGGGAGTGATAAAACACTGAAAAGACAAAAGAGAAACCAGAAAATTAAACCAGGAAAGGCTGGGGTTGTAAGGAAGATGCTTCATGAGTATAAAATGATAATATATGCAAATTACTTAGAGTTCTTGGGTATCGAGAAAGCATTCCATACTAGAGATAATATTTATTATCATCTGATTGGCTCTGCTTCAGAGGCTGCAATGATAACCATATCAAACATCTATGGAGTACTTATTCTGATTCATGTCCCTGATCTTATTTAATTCTCACAGCAATCATACCTGGGTATTGTTATTGCCTTTTAGAGATAAACTGAGGCTCAGGCCAGTTAAATAGACTGCTCCAGGCCACACAACCTGCTAATGGTAAGTGGTAGTTTAGTCACTAAATCATATCTGACTCTTGTGACCCCATGGACTATAGCCCACCAGGTTCCTCTGTTCATGGGATTTTCCAGGCAAGAATCCTGGAGTGGGTTGCCATTTCCTTCTCCAGGGGATCTTCCCAACCCAGGGATCGAACCCAGGTCTCCTGAACTGCAGGCAGATTCTTTACCGACAGAGCCACCAGAGAAGCCACGTCAGTGGTAGGACACAGACCCAAACCCAGGTCTGTCTGATTCCACGGTCTGTGATCATATCAATCACACAACATTGTCCACTGTTCTCCACTCATTTGAGAGTGAGTGGAGAACAGTGTTTGGTCTAGAGGGAGGAGTAGAGGAGTTTGTGAATTTCTAAAAGCAATGCACATATCCGCCTTTTATTTTATTTTATTCCCACTCTCTACTGCAGAACCACAAATACAGTAGGTGCTCAACAAACATTTGTTGAATTAATGAAAGAGCAATGATGAATTCAAATGGATGTGCCTCTGTAGGTGGGCTTTCAGGCAAGGGAACAAGATTTTATATTATTATTGTCTGTTTGATTTTCCTTCTCTCTCTCTGAATTGTGAACACTTGCTTCTTCTGTCATGGTGTCTCTCTTAGTTGGCCAAAGCTACCATAACAGCATATCTTAGACTGGGCAGCTCAAACAACAGGAAGTTATTTTCTCACCATTCTGGAGGCTGGAAGTCTGAGACCAAGGTCAGAACAGGTTTGGTTTCTTCTGAGTCCTCTCTCCTTGGCTTGCAGATGGCCACCTGCTCACCATGTGTCCACATGATGATCTCTCTACATTCACATGTCCACTGTCTCTCTTGCTCCATGTCCTGACTTCCTCCTCTTACAAGGATACCAGCACATTGGATTAGGGTCAACCTAATGACCCTGTTTTAACTTAATTATCTCTTTGAAGGCCTTATTTCTAAGTACAGTCACATTCTGAGGTTAGAGCTTCAACATAGAAATTTGAAAGAAGATACACTTCATTCCATAGCAGTATCTGTCTTATTTTTGTATCCTTAGAACTTCACAGGAGGTCTAGCACTCAGTTTCCTAAGTAGATTGGATAAATTAAGAAAGGAAGTAACTTTTATGGTGTTGTAGGTCAATTATGCTTCATTTAAAAAAAATGAAAGAAAAAGGAAAGAATAGAATATATAAGGATAAATGGTGGGATGGATAGATGGGCGGTTATATGGATGGATGGATAGATGGATGATGGGCAGATAAATTGGTGGATGGATGAATGGGTATCTGGATCTTGTGTGTGATGTTTCACTGAGATGGACAGCCTCCTGCCAACATCTGACTACTCATGTTTGTACAATATTGTCTTACATTTTGCTTATATATTCTGTTTATTGCTCAACTCTGATCCATGAGGACAGAGGGTTTTCTCTGTCTTGCTTGCTGGAACAAAGCTGGCACCTAGCAGTTATTCAGTAAGTATCTGGTGAATGAATAAGTGAGTGAATTAATCTTCTCCTGTGACCCCCCCCATCTGGATACTTCAGTTCAGTTCAGTTCAGTTCAGTCGTGTCCAACTCTTTGCGACCCCATGAATCACAGCACGCCAGGCCTCCCTGTCCATCACCAACTCCCGGAGGTCACTCAAACTCATGTCCATCGAGTCAGTGATGCCATCCAGCCATCTCATTCTCTGTCGTCCCCGTCTCCTCCCGCCCCCAATCCCTCCCAGCATCAGAGTCTTTTCCAGTGAGTCAACTTGTCGCATGAGGTGGCCAAAGTATTGCAGTTTCAGCTTTAGCATCAGTCCTTCCAATGAACACCCAGGATTGATCTCCTTTAGAATGGACTGGTTGGATCTCCTTGCAGTCCAAGGGACTCTCAAGAGTCTTCTCCAGCACCACAGTTCAAAAGTATCAATTCTTCGGCGCTCAGCTTTCTTCACAGTCCAACTCTCACATCCATACATGACCACTGGAAAAACCATAGCCTTGACTAGACGGACCTTGGTTGGCAAAGTAATGTCTCTGCTTTTTAATATGCTATCTAGGTTGGTCATAACTTTCCTTCCAAGGAGTACGCGTCTTTTAATTTCCTGGCTGCAATCAGCATCTGCAGTGATTTTGGAGCCCAAAAAAATAAAGTCTGACACTGTTTCCACTGTTTCCCCATCTCAAGACCCAGCAAAAGGCTGGCTCTTTTTCTGAGAAGCCTTCCCTGACCACTCATATTTGTAACGATCTTGCTACTCAGAGGTGGGAGGGGGTTGGGCTAGTCTCACAAGCTGCTAACTGTGTTTCTTCAGCATTAATATGCCTTGATTCAATGAGTCATATAAGTAGAACAGCTTGTATATCTACAAAATTCAGATTCCCTAGCACCACTCCCAAGTAGAATGAATCCACCAGTCTGGTGCAAGGCATTGGAATCAGCATTTTTAAAGAGATGCTTATTGAAAACCAAAAAAAAAAAAAAAAAAGGAATCAGCATTTTGATATGCTTCTCCCAGCATATTCTCAATTACATAGTCCAGGCCTTAAGAAACTGAAAAGTTAAATACTGGGAACCTGAGATCTTAACTCCCTAGAATTTAGCCAAACCTTCTGCATTTCTCTGCTACTGCTGCTGTTGTTTCAGTCGTGTCCAACTCTGTGCGACCCCATAGACGGCAGCCCACCAGGCTCCCCTGTCCCTGGGAATCTCCAGAAAAGAACACTGGAGTGGGCTGCCATTTCCTTCTCCAATGCATGAAAGTGAATAGTGAAAGTGAAGTCGCTCAGTCGTGTCTGACTCCTAGCGACCCCATGGACTGCAGCCTACCAGGCTCCTCCACCCATGGGATCTTCCAGGCAAGAGTACTGGAGTGGGTTGCCATTGCCGTCCCCATCTGCATTTCTCTATTTTTCTGCAAATAGATAGCTGGTAACTTTCCCTGCATTCATCTTAGAAGGATATAATTTTCCTCTGATAGACATGTATGAGCTATATTTTCTGATTACGTATGCTGGATGTTGGGGAGGGATTTGAGCCACAATAGGTTTTATGAATCCCAGACCCCTTGGTGTTCTGTTACAAGGTCCCAAGTCCCTCTGAGAAGTAGCCAGGAGAACCAGTTCTCAGGACAAAGGTTTCAGATCCAAGGGCAAAGGTCCTAAGGGCCAACTGATTTATTCCCCTGGTTTATTACCTTCTTTCTTAACCTCTCAACTCTCACCCTGTACCCATGAGCTTACAATGTGGGTGGTTGTGGTATTATGTTGGAAGGAAGCTAAAGCTGTCGGGAATTAGTGAGTATTTCACTGGGGAAAGAATTTTTTTTCTTGCTTCTTTGTTGGTCTTGTGTTTGGAAACTGACTAGATGCTCTTATTTCCCTCTGACTCTTCCTGCATCCTCTCTTTATCCTCTTCTCTCTCTCTTTTTTCTTATGTCTCCTCTTCCTCCATCTTCTCATCATCTCTTTTCTCCATTCAACACCTACCATATTGTTTTTGGAGCGTGTTTGTGAGTCTGGCTCTATATCAAGAGTTTTACAACTACTGTTCTCTAGGATTCTGATGATACTCTGACGCAAGAACAAACCCAAATGCCTACTTGGGATGTTTAGACCCGAGGGAGTGGTGGGAACCATGGCAAACTTGTCCTTTGTAAAGGAGGCTGCTACTACTCATCTCCCTCTGAATAGCCAGGTGGGGTCTTCTGACTTTTTCAAGAAAGGCTAGAAATGCAAATCTTCATGTGAAATATCTTGGTTTTTAAATGCAAGAAACTAATTGATTTTTAAAAATTGTTCAAGTAAAACAAACCAAGAGGTTTAATTTTGCCTGTGGACCACCAATCTGTGACCTCTACCATCCACTAGAGGGTGGCTCCCATGGGCCTAGAACATCATGACATGCATCCACTGACCCCAGATTCTGGGAGTCATATAGATCATTGTCCTCTTGTGTGTTATCCCAGGATTCACAAAGAACTATGGCTACAAAGAAGGAAGGTTCAGATAAACCAAAAAATAATATTTTGTAGAGCTGCAGCCTTGGGTGTAGTAACGGTTAGTCACATGTGGCTATTTTATGTAAATTAATTAAATAAAATGTAAAATCCGATTCTTTAGTCACACTAGCCACATTTCATGTGGTAGTTTTGTATAACTACTATATCAGCAGCAGCACAGATATAGGCCATTTCCATCATCATGGGACACTCTTCTGGTCAGTGCTATAGAGAATCTGATTCTGGACTTGACCGTTTTCTCTGTCCTCCTCTCCCCGTAACACACCTCTCTGTTGTCTAACCCCCTAGGGTAATCTCATCCAGTGACAAGAGAGCTTATCTGAAGGGAAAAAAGAAAATCATTTCATATGTGTTAATGGGGGAAGCTGAGTTGAGCTTACCTTCCTCTCAGTGAATATGTACATCATAGTGCTCTTTTGGAGACTTTCGCCTGCCTCTGATTAGTTCAGAAAAAAAGCTAATTCTTGGAAGGTATTTCAGAACAGAGAGAGGAGCAGCAAGACCTTAGAGAAGATGTTTTGAGGGGGTGCCAGCAGTCTACACCTGGGAACTTTATCCTGATGCTATGTCTCCTGCTACTTCTGCAAGGTCATTAGAGTAAGTTAGTCCAAGTTAGTCCTAGCTCAGTGATGGGAAAGAAAATACATGGAGGTTTTCAGATGCATAAAGGAGGAAAGAGATCTCAGAGGGAATGTAGGACAGCTAATAAAGTAAGACAAGCTTTAAATTAATGATGATTCAAAAATGCCAGAGTTACCAAATTCCTTTTTTTTAAAGATTCAGTAAGAAAGTGGAAAAGTTGGAACATTTACCCAACATGAAGAAATTGCTAGAATAGTTATCAGCCAAGATGTAATTAGAAAAGACTTGGATGAGTCGAGGCGTCTGCAGGGTTGGCAGAGGGTAAGGGATGGGTATAAAGTGGATCTGCCAAATTGCTCTATGATTCAGGACCTGGGTGGGTGGGAAGCCAGGATGTCAGGGGAGAGGAAAGCCAAAGGAAGAGCTATTTTTGCAGAAAGTTTGCTTAGGACAGCCATCTGGAATCGTGACAAGGAGACTTAATGGAGTATTGGAACGAGCAACATAAAGAGAGGAGTGAACATTTTCAAGGTGGTTCAAAGCTAATTGCAAGAGACACGAAAGAGCCAGTCAGATGGAGATCAAAGTGTCAGCTTTATTACCGATAAGAAGCTCTTTTGGAGGACACAGCTTGCTAATACTCTTCTAAATTGAACTTACCCCCAACCCCAACATCAGGCAAAACTGATGGGCAGAGCCTGCTCTGCTTAAGCCCAGAATGCACTTTCTCTGCAGGCAAGCAGCTCCCCTAAGAGACACTTGCTGAGCATGTTCAGTTCCTTCTTCCAGATGCACCAATCAGGTGGGACAAGAAGCCAGGAGTGTCGTTCTACTGGAAATCCCTGATAGGGAACCATGAGGCTAGTGACTAAGTATTCTCCCTCCCATACTTCCCTCTTCCCGTCCAACAATATCGACTGGTCTCAAGAAAATGGCACATTGGTTTTAAGGACATGAGGGAATCAGAATTGCAAAGTCATTAGAATCTGAGGAAAATATATGGTCTCCCTCTCTCTTTCAGGTTCCTGACACTAGATTTTTACATGGACAGATTTATTGAGGCCCTTCAATTTCATGGCATCTTCTCACCCTCTCTGCTTCTGCTTTCTGTGGATTATAACATTGACTCTATCAGTTGGGTTCTGTCATTATCTCTCCAATTTACTGATAGGAAAACTGAGGCTCAGAGGTGTTAAATGCTTTGTCTAAGTTCACTCAGCTGGTAAATTCAGGAGCCGGGATTTGAACTCAGGCCTGCGCCCTTACCTACTGCTCTCTCTTACTGCCCCAGGACAGGTGGAAAGCCTGACGGGCCCAGCCTCTTAGTTTTCATACCAGACTGTGAACAGAGTGTGTGGATCCATAGGCTTGGAGAGACTTGTCCTGTCCAGCAGAAACCAAAACCCTCTCCCGTTGCTGTTCAGTTGCTAAGTCACGTCTGACTCTTTGCGACCCCATGGACTGCAGCACGCCATGCTCCCCTGTCCTTCACTGTTTCTCAGAGTTTTCTCAGATTCATGTCCACTGAATCAGTGATATTATCTCATCGTCTGCCATCCCTTTCCCCCTTTGCCTTCAGTCTTTCCCAGCATCAGGGTCTTTTCCTTTGGAGCCACCTATCAGCTGTGGAGCAGTCAGTCGATGATCAAGAGAGTGGCTCTAGAGCAACCCAGGTGTGTATGTGTGCTCAGTCATATCTGACTCTGTGTGACCCTATGGACTGTAACCCACAGGCTTCTCTGTCCATGGGATTTTCCAGGCAAGAATACGGGAGTGGGTTGCCATTCCTTCTCCAACAGATCTTCCCAACCCAGGGATTGAACCCATGTCTCTTGCGTTGTCAGGCAGATTCTTTTACCACCGTACCACCTGGAAAGCCCAACACAGATCAATGTTCAAATTCCAGTTCAGCCAGTGACTTGCTCTGGGACCTTGGGCCAGTCACTTCAACTCTCTGAGCCTCAGTTTCCTCACCTGTAAAAGGAGATTTTCCATTTCATGGAAATGTTATAGGAATTCAATGAGGTACTGAGTATTAACACTTAACAGTGAACGTTGAATCAAATCATATTATTCTTTTTGTTATAGAAGAGTCAGAACAGGAAGTGCTAAACTTTTCACTGTTTACTCAATTATGACAATCCTTTTCATGCCACTGTATCTTTGTCCATGGTGTTCCTTTTGCCTGGAATGCTTTCCTTCCCTTCTATGTAACTCCTGCGGTTTGATGACCTCCTACTTGTGCTTCAACACCTAGCTCAACGTTCACCTCTTTTGGAGCCTTCTGAGATTCTCCTAAGCAGAATGACCTCTCAACTAGGTCCCTCTTCCCTTCTCTATTAGGGCTTTTAAATAAAATGGCAGCTCAATGATCTGATAACCTGTCTCTGTTCCCAACTCCCAACAAGGTTAGAGCTTCTCAAAATAAGAGAGCTATGCCTGAGTCATCAAACTGTCCCTCATTTAACAAGGACGCCATATTAAATGCTCCACAAATGTTTGAGCAAATGAACACTTATCATAGCTATCTGATGCTGCTTAATGATTCATACTCTTATAAACAACGTACTTATTTCTCAATTTCCATGATTCAGAAGTCTGGTATGGTTTAACTGGGTTCTCTGACTCTGACTCTGTCACAAGGCTGCCATGAAAGTGTGGCCCTGGGCTGCAGTCATCTGTCATCAGAAGACTCAACTGGGAAGGATCCACTTCCATGCTCACTCATGCCATTGTTGGCAGGTGTCAGTTTCTTGCAAATTGTTGAACTGAGATTTCACTTCTTCATGTACTGTTGGCCAGAGACTTCTTTTGATCCTTTGCTATGTGGGCCTCTCTGTAGAGCATCTCATAACATGGAACTGTCTTCATTAGAGAGAGCAAGAGAGAGGACAAGAAAGAGTGCCAGCAAGAGTGTACTAACAAGAGAGTCTTCTGTTATCTAATCAAGGGAGTGACATACCTTTACCTTCACTGTGTTTTGTTCACTAGAAGCAAGTCACTAGGTACAGCCCACACCAAGGAGAGTGGGGTTACACAAGGCTGCAAATATCAGGAGGAAGAGAGCATAGGAAGCCACGTCAGCAGCTGCCTACCACACTTAACAAGGCAAAGGGGAACAGAGGGGAGCAAAAAGAAGAGAATGAAGTGCTGAAAGGAAAGGATGAGGAGAAGAAGGGGAAAAAGAAATAAGAATAAAGACGACAATGGAAGGGAGGGTCAGTCATCAAACACTGATTGGACATCTGTTGTATTTCCTGTAAGATAATACAAGAGACATGTGGGCTGTGATGTGATTCCTTCCTATGGGTGTTTTTCAAGATGGGGAGATGAAATACCCACGTAAGGGATGCCTACGTAGTAACTCAAGGTCATCTGTGGGTTGGGCTACATGGTTCATCAGACCCTAAGTATTATGAAATTGAGATGAAGGTGAACTCATTGGGTCTGGTATGCTGGGCAAGGTGGGGCTCAAGCTGGGGCTTGCAACATGGGTAGACCTGGGATATGGAAGTAGCATGAGGAATGATATAGGAACAAGTTCAGATATGAGAAAGTGAAAGTGAAGTTGCTCAGTCATGTCCGACTCTCTGAGACCGCATGGATTGCAGCTTACCAGGCTTCTCCGTCCATGGGATTTTCCAGGCAAGAGTACTGGAGTGGGTTGCTATTGCCTTCTCCAGGGGATCTTCCTGACCCAGGGATCAAACCCAGGTCTTCTGCATTGTAGGCAGACTCCTTACCCTCTGAGCCAACAGGGAAGATTCAGATATGAGGACTGATAAATAAATAAATAAAAAAGACTCAATAATAAATAAAAAGGACTCAAAATACCTGTGGGGGATTCTAGGAGGGTATTAGTGGGAGATGAGATTATGGAAGCAGATGGAGACCAGATCTTGAAGGTTCCTGAGAGTTTTGAGTTCCATTGGGTAAACAGGTGGGAGTCTTTGAAGGTGGCTGGTAGGAGGCTGTGTAAATGAGATTAAACACAGAAGTCTGGAATTAGAAACGCTGGCTTTTCAGGCCTCAGCTCCATTGCTTACAGCTGTGAGAAGCTCCTGGGGCAAGTGATTTACATTAATGAGCCTCAGTTTCTTCATCTGTAACATAACATCTTCCCCATGAGCTTGTTGTAAATATTAAATAAAATAACTCTATAAAGTGCTAATGTAAATGCCTGTCATATAGTGAGCCCATCTTGAGTAGTTAAATAGTTGCTATTATTTCTGAATTGGGGGTGGGGGACATGATTACCCTAAGAGATGGAGAAATTTAAAACATCCAAGTCTTCCTCTTATTGGCAAAACATTCATCTGGCCTTTGCCCTTGTCTCTTCCTGGTTGTGGACCCTGACAAATGAGCAATGGGGACCTAAAAAGTGACAGATGTGTCCAACTAGGACAGGACAAAGAGGGGAAGGATACAAAGGAATGACCAAACAATGCCTGGAATCATGGTCAATGGAGCTACAGGGGTTTAAGGAACTGTCTTTACAGAAATGTAACTCTGAGGCCAAGTCAAGGGCAAGTTCCCAGAATTTGCATGGGGGCACTGGTACAGCTGTCCTTATTCAGAGGGAGGGGCCTGACTTGGATTCCGATGGCAGGAGCGTCCTTGGAGGTCAGTGGAATGGACATCCCTCCTTGTATTGTATTGTTATTCTTTGAAGAAGGTTGTTGACCTGAGCAGTTGTGGGAGGGACCATTGGGAAGGACCTCAGACTTGAGTGAATGAAGATCCTGATCTCTGGGGTGGTGGGGTTAACCTAAGTAAGTGAGGAAGTAGGGGAAGTTTGTTTGCTTTTTTCATCCACCGTTTTGCTCCTCCAAATTCCTCTTGGCCTTTTTATTGAGATAAAATGTACTCTCCGGGGTTGAGTCTCATGCTGGATTAATGTAATAGTTCCTCCTCTCCACTTCTTCCCATCAAAGCTTACCAGTCCGGGGTTTTATTCCCTCAGTAGTCCAGATAACATTCCTTCTTCCCCCTCTATTATCTCATAAAGTGATGATACTCAGACTTTCAAATTTCAAGTACTAGTGAATTTTCAATGTTGAAACTTCCTTGTTGGGATAGAGATATAGATTTATTAATATCTCAACATGAAGGTTTCTAACTCTCTATTTTGTCAAATAAATATCTTAAACAAACTTACTCTATAAATGACATTTTTTTCAGCTCCAAAGAAGAAAGAATAGTCTCAAGTAAGGGCAATCCATTGAATGGAACAATTTCAGCTTTTTGAGAAACTTTCCCTACACTGACTTTATTTTTTTGTGATTGTATTATGATTTGGAAACTGTGGTCAGGGGTAATTTATGCTAAGGTGTTAATGGTTTCATAACATGTTCATTTAGGAAATATCAAGTGCCTCCTATGTGTTAACCCTTATGTTATATGCTGGACATGTGGAGATGAAGGAAACTTGGCATCTGATGTCAATAAAAATTCAGTCTTGATTGGGAAACATTTGTGAACAATGATGATGATTCCAGGGCTTCCCTGATAGCTCAGTTGGTAAAGAATCCGCCTGTAATGCAGAAGACCCTGTTTCAGTTCCTGGGTCGGGAAGATCCGCTGGAGAAGGAATAGGCTATCCACTGCAGTATTCTTGGACTTTCCTGGTAGCTCAGCTGGTAAGAATCCACCTGCAATGTGGGAGACCTGGGTTCGATCCCTGGGTTGGGAAGATCCCTGGAGAAGGGAAAGGCTACCCACTCCAGTATTCTGGCCTGGAGAATTCCATGTATTATATAGTCCATGGGGTCGCAAAGAGTTGGAAACTACTGAGCCACTTTCACTTTCATGCTGATTCCAATTCAGTGCCTCAGAGCATGTGGCGCTGTGCTGTAGCAGTTTAGACAGAAAGGTATCTGGGCTGAAGAGCAGGATGGAGAAAATTTTGTAGGTGAAGAGGAATTCAAGAAAAGAACTGTCTCCTGGAAAGACAGAGAGCTGTGTTTCTAAGGGCTGCCATTTATCTGGGAGCTATAGGTCGCTCAGGGTTTTGATGTCACCCAGTTTTAATCATAATTCTGTAAGGCAGATATTACAATTCTCATTTCACCATAAAGGAAAGTTCATTCAGGAAAGTCACATGCTGGAGGTCACAAAGTGAGAGGCAGACATGGGGTCTGAATCTAGCCCTGCCTGACATCAAAACCCATGGGTTTAACCACCCCAGAACCTTCCTTAGAAAGCCCTCAGTGGCCCTCTGACTCTTATCCATATTCTCAATTCTGCTCACAAGGAGATGAGAAGAAAATGCAGCCTGGGGTTAGATTGTCAGTAGCTAAGTTTGCTAGATAAAATAAAAGGTGCCCAGTCAAATTTGATTTTCAGATTAACGATGAAACTCATTTAAAGTGTGTCCCAAATATTACATGGGACATACTTATACTTAAAAAACATACATTGTTCATCTGAAATTCAAATTTAACTAGGTGGCCTTTATTGGTGTTCTGTATTTTTATTGATTACGTCTGTCCACCTTTTCAAAAGAATGCATTTACAACTGCATTTAAACCAGAACTTACAGAACTTAGAAGAGCTTTGAGTAAAAATTCTTGCTTCCCGTGGAAACTCAAGTTCTTGTATTGTCAACCTTAAATTAGGTTTCAGTGAAGCAAGATGGATTTAAGCTAGCCCCCTCTAACCCCTTAAAAAAGAAAGAGCAGTCTATTAGTTTTACTCAATATTGTGATTTCTTATGTGGAGAACGTCATGGAGCAGAAGAGTAGTTTCGAATGTTGCAATGTCCCTAAAAGGAAGGTAGGGGGTTGCGGGGTGGGAGTAGGAGATAAGAGTCCTGCTGCTGCTGCTGCTGCTGCTAAGTCACTTCAGTCGTGTCCGACTCTGTGTGACCCCATAGACGGAAGCCCATCAGGCTCCCCCGTCCCTGGGATTCTCCAGGCAAGAACACTGGAGTGGGTTGCCATTTCCTTCTCCAATGTGTGAAAGTGAAAAGTGAAAGTGAAGTCGCTCAGTCGTATCCGACCCTTAGCGACCCCATGGACTGCAGCATACCAGGCTACCATGGGATTTTCTAGGCAAGAGTACTGGAGTGGCTTGCCATTGCCTTCTCCGGATAAGAGTCCTAGATAATCCCAATTTGGAGATTCTCCAATCCTATGGGAACTTCTTAGGATCTCCCACCCCATCCCCATTTCTCTTCTATTCTGGATAGCTGAACCTCAGCTTTGCTTCCCATCTGGAGAATCCATCCCTTTGTAGGCCTCGGTGCACCTAACAGGAGGGAGCTGAGAGGGAGTACAATTTCAGAGCACTTAGCAGCCACAAGAGCTTCCCTTTCTTCTCTTCTCCCTGCTATTTGACAAACAAGAAGGTTGTTTAATCACAGAAAGCACACTGAAGTGGAGTTTTTATCTTGAGCCATTCACCAAAAGGATCAAATTTGGGTTGCCTTTGAAGAAACGAAAGAGAGTGGCTTCTTTCCTTCTTCTTTCCTGTTCCATCAGCTTTTTTTTTTTTTTCTTTTTAAGTGACAGTTTGAAGGGAAAATGCTTACAGTATGGAAAAGACGTAGAAAACTCCCTGTTAAAGATATATAATCAAACCTTTTGGGCTAATGAAACCTAATGCTTGTCTGTATAGTTTCTCTCTTTTTTTCTTGACCATTGTTCTGCAAACCCTCTGACCCAAAGCTTCACATTTTTTCCCTCTGTATTGCTAGGGCCGCTTAGAATTTGGGATCCAAGAGTTATGCCAATCTTGAGATTGTTTAAACATTTGGGCCAGTGTATGGGGAGAAGGAAATATGGAAGCAGACACTCGGCATACATTATTTCCTGTAATCCTCCCAACAATCTCTTCAGGTAAAGTGCTGTTCTCCACACTTTACAGATTAGGAAACTGAGACTCAAAGAGTTTCAGGGTAGATGAGGTCAGATGAAGGCTTTGTGGAAGTGTTAGAACAGAGGGGCTGAGGTTGCTAATTTGATACCCACTGAAAGACTTCCTTGACTCACCCACTAGTTGTAGCCTTTGCCTTCCGAATTACTCATCTGTACAAAAGAGATCTTCACAACCAAGATAGTCACGATAACGTGATCACTGACCTAGAGCCAGACATCTTGGAATGTGAAGTCAAGTGGGCCTTAGAAAGCATCACTACAAACAAAGCTAGTGGAGGTGATGGAATTCCAGTTGAGCTATTTCAAGTCTTGAAAGATGATGCTGTGAAAGTGCTGCACTCAATATGCCAGCAGATTTGGAAAACTCAGCAGTGGCTACAGGACTGGAAGAGGTCAGTCTTCATTCCAATCCCAAAGAAAGGCAATGCCAAAGAATGCTCAAACTACCGCACAATTGCACTCATCTCACACGCTAGTAAAGTCATGCTCAAAATTCTCCAAGCCAGGCTTCAGCAGTATGTAAACCATGAACTCCCAGATGTTCAAGCAGGTTTTAGAAAAGGCAGAGGCACTAGAGATCAAGTTGCCAACATCCGCTGGATCATGGAGAAAGCAAGAGAGTTCCAGAAAAACATCTATTTCTGCTTCATTGACTATGCCAAATCCTTTGACTGTGTCGATCACAATAAACTGTGGAACATTCTGAAAGAGATGGGAATCCCAGACCACCTGACCTGCCTCTTGAGAAACCTGTATGCAGGTCAGGAAGCAACTGTTAGAACTGGACATGGAACAACAGACTGGTTCCAAATAGGAAAAGGGGTACGTCAAGGTTGTATATTGTCACCTTGTTTAATTAACTTATATGCAGAGTACATCATGAGGAACGCTGGGCTGGAAGAAGCACAAGCTGGAATCAAGATTGCTGGGAGAAATATCAATAACCTCAGATATGCAGATGACACTACCCTTATGGCAGAAAGTGAAGAGGAACTCAAAAGCCTCTTGATGAAAGTGAAAGAGGAGAGTGAAAAGTTTGGCTTGAAGCTCAACATTCAGAAAACAAAGATCATGGCATCTGGTCCCATCACTTCATGGGAAATAGATGGAAAAACAGTGGAAACAGTGTCAGACTTTATTTTTTTGGGCTCCAAAATCACTGCAGATGCTGATTGCAGCCATGAAATTAAAAGACGCTTGCTCCTTGGAAGGAAAGTTATGACCAACCTTGATAGTATATTAAAAAGCAGAGACATTACTTTGCCAACAAAGGTCCGTCTAGTCAAGGCAATGGTTTTTCCCATGGTCATGTATGGATGTGAGAGTTGGACTGTGAAGAAAGCTGAGCGCCGAAGAATTGATGCTTTTGAACTGTGGTGTTGGAGAAGACTCTTGAGAGTCCCTTATACTGCAAGGAGATCCAACCAGTCCATTCTAAAGGAGATCAATCCTGGGTGTTCATTGGAGGGACTGATGCTAAAGCTGAAACTGCAGTACTTTGGCCACCTCATGCGACGAGTTGACTCACTGGAAAAGACTCTGATGCTGGGAAAGGTTGGGGGCGGGAGGAGAAGGGGACGACGGAGAATGAGATGACTGGATGGCATCACCGACTCTGTGGACATGAGTTTGAGTGTAGTCCAGGAGTTGGTGATGGACAGGGAGGCCTGGCGTGCTGTGATTCATGGGGTCGCGGAGAGTCGGACACGACTGAGCAACTGAACTGAACTGACTGAACTGACTCTAATAATATTAAATCCCAAACTGCTATTGTAATGTGGGTATTTTTCTTCTCACCACATGGGGTGACATAGAACAAATGAAAGTCTTCCCAACTTCCTGACAGCTTGAATGGAATAAGCCAAATAAGGCAACATGCTCATTAGAAAATAGATACCAAGATTTTCAAACTATGGGCATGAATGCCATGCTGCTGCTAGTCAGTGATGGACTTTGCCGAACACTTTGGAAAGTTCCTTGGATTTTCACCCATAGATTTCATCTGCTCACATCCATATGAAGCCACCGCGGCAGGTTTCAGCAACCTATCTGGTCCAGTTGATTCCCTACTGCAGCTCTTTCCCACCACACCTGCTGGCCTTCAAATACTGGAAGGGCTTAAAATACAAAATGAAGAGTTGGGTGGGGGTTAGGGCTAGGATTGAGAGGGGAAAGAATTCAGGTGGTAGTGATCCACCTTGTGAATGCACGCATTCATTCACACAAATATTCATGTAATCACTCCATAATGTTTATTGAGTCTCCACTATGTGCCAGGACCCATTCACAGTGTGGAGATTATAGCTATGAACATGATGGATGATACCATTCAACAAAGACTATTTTAGTAGTTGGGAAGGGAGCAGATAGTTTTGGTGATGAGTTTTATTATTATATAATCACAATGTGTGGCAGTTGTTTCAAATGAGCTACACGTGTGTATCATGGGAGGAAGCTGGTCTTCTCCAAGGAGGGAAGATTCTGAGTTGAGATCTGAAAATAGGTGAGATGTGGGTGGCGGTGGGAAGAGAAAGCATCCTAAGCAGAGAGAACTGATGTACAGAGATTCAGGGGGAAGAAAAGAACAGAGTAGTAGTTTCTTCCTCTATCCCTGAGCCCCCCACTCTTGTTTTTGTGACATTCCCTTGCCTGCACAGTGAGACCCTGTTTATAGCTCCCAGGGATTCTTACCTAGCCAGGTATCTATAATCTCTTGGACAGTCTTATTCATGTTTTATCCCAGGATAATGCACATAGACAGGTAAGCAAGAACATTTCAGAGAACTTCATAGGTTTCATTGATCCCATAGACCTCTGGCTTCAAAAACTACAACTCAGGGAACTCAAACAGGGGCTCTGTATCAACTTAAAGGAATGGGATGGGGAGGGAGATAGGAGTGAGGTTTAAGAGGGAGGGGGCATATGTATACCTATGGCTGATTCATGTTGGTGTTTGACAGAAAACAACAAAATTCTGTAAATCAATTAGCCTTCCATTAAAAAATAAATCATTTTTTTTTTTAAGAAAGAAAGAAGTACCAATGCCTTATTTTGACATTCATGCCCTTCCTAAAGCTCCAGCTTCTTTCTTCTCTAGCTGTATCTCCAGCCCCAGGGCCTGTAAACTGAGCTATTTCTGGGAAGAGACTCTGTTCTCTTTCCGTGCTATAGCCTGTATTCTCCCTCTCTGCCTGGGACACTCTCTGCTCCTACCACCTCTTCTGGATGACTCTTATTTCTATTTCACAACTCAGCTCAGCTGAGTTAGTTCCTTTAAAAATCTTCCCATAACTCCCTTGGGCTGGGCCAAGGACCCTTCTTGAAAGCTCTCCCCGTTAGCGTGCCGGTGGCTCTGAATTCTGAATTTTGTCTTTTTAATGCTTTGTCCCCCTGCTACTGGATTAAGAGCTCCTTGAAAGCAGAGGCTATGATATATATTAGACCCCCGTGCCTAGGACCCCTATGTTCCATGAGACATTCAGTCAGTAATTCCCAAATAAATTAGTGGAGTGCCCCAGCCTTGTCCCCAAAAGTTCACTCCCTAGCCCTATAGCTTTGATTCCTGTGTAATGCAAACCTGCATGCATGAACCCAGACTCTAGCTGACTTCCAGCCATGGGACTCCAGCTCACAATTATCATTATACTCAGATCTTCCAAATTTCCGTCTCTGTGAACCACAGGAGCTACTCTAAAGAGTTATTCACCTCCGGACCCTTGCTTTTTCTAGGATTGTGAATTTCCTCCAACCACTGCATCAAGTCCCCTTACTCCACAACCCACTGAATGTCCTTATTACTTCTGAGCCAACATTTAGCAAGCATGTAATCTCAGTCATACCAGGCCCAGAGTTGGCTTTTTAAAAAACTTGCTATTCCATAGGAGGTCTGGGGACTAGCATCCATGGCATTACCTGGGAGCTGTTTAGAAATGCAGAATCTCTGGTTCTACCTTTGACCTAATGAATCGGAATCTAAATTTTAACAAGATCCCAAAGTGATTCTTGAAAAGCACTGGAACACACAGTTTTTCAATTTTGGTTGCATATTAGAATCACCCAGGAAGCTTAAAAGAATTACCAGGCACCACCTCGGACCAATTGAATCAGATTCTTTGCTTATTTTATTAAATAAAAAAAGTATTTATTTGGCCATGCTGGGTCTTTGTTGCAGCATGTGGGATCTTCCATCTTCATTGTAGCATTCGGGATCTTTTTTTTTTTTTAGTTGCAGCCTAGGTAACTGTTCCACCTGCCATTACCTGTGTGACTTGAAAGCCTCAGTTTCCACATATGCAAAGGGTGGATCACAATAATAGCTTCATCTTTGGATTGTGATGAGGAGGGAACAGATGATTTATGCTTAATCCAAAGCAAAGGTAGATAGCCATCACTCAACAAATACTAAATTTGTGCTGTGTATAAAATGACTATTATGACTATTCCAAGCAAACAAAGTCATGAAGAAATTGTAGAATGTCACCCCTGGGAGGGCCCTTAGAGATGCCAAGTCTATGAGTTGCCACTGGGTTGAGAGGGAAAATGTTTATGCCTGAGGAAAGCTGGATGAGATGCAGTTAGGAATGGTGGGGTCTGTGCTGTAAAGGAAAGCGTTTGCCTGTGACCTGTAGTCATTGAAATTCTGTTTTAAAATACTCTGTGGGCTTCAAATAGAACACATCTGTTGGCCAGAAATTCATCCTGTGGACTGCCAGTTGGAGGCCTCTGAGAACCCAACCGTATGATTTCAGGTGGAAAAACTTAGGCCAGAATTAAGAATGAGTGGCCCAAGTTTATTTGTATTCTTTTTCGGCTACACTGGGCACACAGGCTTCCCAGTTGTGGCATGCGGGCTCAGTAGTTGTGCTGTACAGGCTCAGTTGCCCCTCAGCATGTGGGATCTTATTCCCCTACCAGGGATCAAAGTTGCATCCCTGCATTGGAAGGCAGATTCTTAACCACCACACCACCAGGGAGGTCCTGAGTTGCCCAAGTTTAATGAGGACAGGAGTCCCAGTCCTTCAAGGCCTCTATGTACTGCCCAGTCTCATATAAAGATCCCCTGAAGGAGATGAGGCTGAGACTGTTAATCTTGTTGCTTAAATTCCTGAATCATAGATCGAGGGAATCTTCCATAAAGTCTAGTTGAGAAAGATTTTTTTTAATGACATTTATCATTTTTCTAAAAACAAAATTTATTTTGATTAATTTATTTATTTTAATCATGACCCCCAGAGAAAAGTAAAAGAGAATGCTCGCTAGACATTCTGGCTGTATACTGTCAGACAATCCCTTCATTTATTTAAACAGAATCTGCTTCAGAGGGCCACCATGGGGCATAAACGTAAAGATATTCATGAAGTTCTTGCACAGAGAGGAAGGATTAAATGCATTGGAAGTTACTCTGGGCTTTGAATTGGCAGGAGCTTGCTTAGAATCCGGCCAGCCTGTAAGGTAAACTAAATTTCCAGGAGGAAAATGATGCATTAACAACCGTGGTCACATCACAACACTGACTATCGATTTGTTTGATCTTATTTCTGCAACGTCCAATCCAGGGGCAAGAAAGTAAGGAGGATCCTGCTGCTGAGAGCTAGCCCCAAAGCACTTGGGTGCAGAAGATGCCAGGCTTCAGCTTTGCCTCCAGATCTGCAATTTACAGGGACCTATTAATAGGAACAGCCTCGGTTTTCTCTTTCTTGTCCTTTTATTTTTTTCTCCAAACCAAAGGTCAGTTGCCTTTGTCTTCTGCTTCTGAGCATTCCAGGAGAGACTCCTGTACTCCTTTCAAGAGAAAAGAAGTAACAGACAAGACAAAGCGAAGCACATTCAGAAGTTGCAGTCTGTCTTTAAAAGCAGAAGGTACTAGAGGTGGAAATTATATTTTAAGACAAAAAGTATATCATGAGTTTCTACTGGTATCTCTAGCTCAAATAAGGGCTGCAGGTTTTTCTCATAAACCATAAATATCACATTTGTATCTCCTTTCTGATATGCAAAAATCCAAGTTTAGTGACACCAACATAATTACTCATTTTCTCTATCCCACTGTATACATGTTTTAAAACAAGAATACTTATACCACCACCTATAATATGATTATTACTAAAATCATTTTCAGATTTTGTTTTAACATCTCACTTAGGTGTATATTCAAACTACTGTGTTTTAAAGTCCACTGAAATAAAATCACATTGAAGTTTATTTACTTTTATGCTTGATTTTTAGGGATTACTTTTTAATATAACTTTATTTTTTAATTATGTAAAATATTTGACTAAAGTCAAAATTTTCACAAGTGTATTCAGACATAAGAATAAATGATGGATTAGAACACCACCATTTTTTGCAACCTCCAATAAATTAATAAATTAGGCAAAGATCTTCAGTGTCAGCTAGCATCACAAGAAAAGAAAAAATCATACATTATTAACCTTCTGGTTGAATTTCTTTTGAACTTAAATCTTATTAAACTTCTAGATCTAACCATCACTTAATAGAAAATAGAGGGTGCAGAGAAACTTGTCATCTATGCCACAGGTATGCAATCAGGAAAATACAGATTATGGGAAATTCTACTAGACAAACAACCAGGTTTCTTATAAAAAACAAAGATGTGCTCGCTTTGGCAGCATATACTAAAATTGGAATGATACAGAGAAGATTAGCATGGCCCCTGCTCAACGATGACATGCCAATTCATGAAGTGTTCCATATTCTTCCTCTAATTAAAAATAAAATTTAAAATACAAAAGAAAAGGAATTACATGTATGAATGTACATGTGTGTCTGTGTGGTGGGGGAACTTACAGAGAAAAGCATACTTAAGGAATAGCATCCATCAACCACAGTGAATGAGCCTTATTTGAAACCCAATTCAAACAAACCAATAAACAAATAAACAACAACAACAAAAAAAACCACTTAAAAGGCAGTTGGGGGAAAGTAGACATTGACTGGATATTTGATGATATTAAGGAATATCATATATTTTGTCTAGTGTGATAATGATATGGCCATTGTGCTTTTAAAAAAGGCAATTCTTATCTTTTTGAGATACATCCTGCAATATTTACAACTGACTAGAATAATACAATGTCTTGGATATACTTCAGAATAATTTAGGAGTGTGGAAAGAAGGCCAGAGTAGGATTTAAAAAATCAACTATGTGTTGATAATTGTTGAACTTAGAAATGGGTACACAGGAACTCTTTCTGCTAGTCTCTTTATTTTTGAATATGTTTGAAATTTCTATAGTAAAAAGTTGGTTAGAAGTGACTCACCTCTTTACCTAATAAATGTCCTTAAAGCAGACATTTTAGAAATGAAAAACTAGTGTTACATGTCAATAATGGAAGATAACTACAAAAATAAATCCAGTGAAAACAGAGCAGTATTATCAAATGCTAATTGCCCATGCTTCTGAAACTGAAGTCATTTTTTCACTGTTAAAATTAAGTCCTAAGAGATGTGTTCAAGACATTTTCAGAAAATCAGAATATGGAGATTTACTTCTGGAGGTAACCTATTGGCTAGGAAAACAAGTGATAAAAGGAATAGTTTCTCACCACATATAACCATGTGCTCTGACGTTATTTAGTACTCTATCTGGTATCACCTACAACCTTCTGAGGGGTGGTGCCACCAGGGTTCCAAGGAATCCCACTTTGATAAATAATGATACAATATCATTGGCTTTTAAAACTGGGCAGAATAATGGCAATTCTCTCATTTCATTGCACTGAGTGTATTCCTCCATCATTAACTTCCATTTTTTCCTTCCATTCTTCCATCACTGTGTTCTCTGGTCTTCAGCGTCTTCTTTGTGTGTACCAATATGTGGTCTTTCTACATACTGAACCCTCTTCCCATTCTGAAAGTCAGTTTCCAAATCAAAATTGAGACATGATAGTTCCTTTCCTACAGAATTGTTGGCAAGGATTAAATGAGAAGCTTCTTAATTGAAGTATATAGTTGATTTACAGTATGTTAGTTCTAGTGTACAACATAGTGATTCAGATATTTCTATTCTCTTTTTCATTCTCTTTCATTTGGTTATTACAAGGTATTGAATATAGTTCCCTGGCCTATACAGTAGGACCTTGTTATTTATCTATCTTATATATCAGTTCAGTTCAGCCGTTCAGTCGTGTCCGACTCTTTGCAACCTCATGAATCACAGCACGCCAGGCCTCCCTGTCCATCACCAACTCCCGGAGTTCACTCAAACTCATGCCCATCGAGTCGGTGATGCCATCCAGTCATCTCATTCTCTGTCGTCTCCATCTCCTCCTGCCCCCAATCCCTCCCAGCATCAGAGTCTTTTCCAGTGAGTCAACTCGTCGCATGAGGTGGCCAAAATATTGGAGTTTCAGCATTAGCATCAGTCCTTCCAATGAACACCCAGGATGATCTCCTTTAGGATGGACTGGTTGGATCTCCTTGCAGTCCAAGGGACTCTCAAGAGTCTTCTCCAACACCACAGTTCAAAGGCATCAATTCTTCGCCAATCAGCTTTCTTCACAGTGCAGCTCTCACATCCATACATGACCACTGGAAAAACCATAGCCTTGACTAAATGGACCTTTGTTGGCAAAGTAATGTCTCTGCTTTTTAATATATTATCAAGGTTGGTCATAACTTTCCTTCCAAGGAGTAAGTGTCTTTTAATTTCATGGCTGCAATCAGCATCCACAGTGATTTTGGAGCCCAAAAAATAAAGTCTGACACTGTTTCCCCATCTATTTGCCATGAAGTGATGGGACCAGATGCCATGATCTTTGTTTTCTGAATGTTGAGCTTCAAGTCAACCTTTTCACTCTCCTCTTTCACTTTCATCAAGAGGTTTTTGAGTTCCTCTTCACTTTCTGCCATAAGGGTGGTGTCATCTGCATCAGTTCAGTCGCTCAGTCATGTCCGACTCTCCGCGACCCCATGAATCACAGCACGCCAGGCCTCCCTGTCCATCACCAACTCCCAGAGTTCACTCAAACTCATGTCCACAGAGTCGGTGATGCCATCCAGCCATCTCATTCTCGATCGTCCCCTTCTCCTCCCGCCCCCAACCTTTCCCAACATCAGAGTCTTTTCCAGTGAGTCAACTCGTCGCATGAGGTGGCCAAAGTATTGGAGTTTCAGCTTTAGCATCAGTCCCTCCAATTAACATCCAGGATTGATCTCCTCTAGAATGGACTGGCTGGATCTCCTTGCAGTCTAAGGGACTCTCAAGAGTCTTCTCCAACACCACAGTTCAAAAGCATCGATTCTTCAGCGGTCAGCCTTCTTCACAGTCCAACTCTCACATCCAACATGACCACGGGAAAAACCATTGCCTTGACTAGACGGACCTTGGTTGGCAAAGTAATGTCTCTGCTTTTTAATATACTATCAAGGTTGGTCATAACTTTCCTTCCAAGGAGCAAGCGTCTTTTAATTTCATGGCTAAAATCAGCATCTGCAGTGATTTTGGAGCCCAAAAAAACAAAGTCTGACACTGTTTCCACTGTTTTTCCATCTATTTCCCATGAAGTGATGGGACCAGATGCCATGATCTTTGTTTTCTGAATGTTGAGCTTCAAGCCAACCTTTTCACTCTCCTCTTTCACTTTCATCAAGAGGCTTTTGAGTTCCTCTTCACTTTCTGCCATAAGGGTAGTGTCATCTGCATATCTGAGGTTATTGATATTTCTCCCGGCAATCTTGATTCCAGCTTGTGCTTCTTCCAGCCCAGCGTTCCTCATGATGTACTCTGCATATAAGTTAAATAAGCAAGGTGACAATATACAACCCTGACGTACACCTTTTCCTATTTGGAACCAGTCTGTTGTTCCATGTCCAGTTCTAACAGTTGCTTCCTGACCTGCATACAGGTTTCTCAAGAGGCAGGTCAGGTGGTCTGGGATTCCCATCTCTTTCAGAATGTTCCACAGTTTATTGTGAT
This sequence comes from Moschus berezovskii, assembly GCF_049115385.1. Lineage (NCBI taxonomy): Eukaryota > Metazoa > Chordata > Mammalia > Artiodactyla > Moschidae > Moschus > Moschus berezovskii. The sequence continues at coordinate 59,556,537 of NC_142478.1, read as the reverse complement.
CGACACAGTCAAAGGCTTTGGCATAGTCAATAAAGCAGAAATAGATGTTTTTCTGAAACTCTCTTGCTTTCTCCATGATCCAGCGGATGTTGGCAATTTGATCTCTGGTGCCTCTGCCTTTTCTAAAACCTGCTTGAACATCTGGGAGTTCACGGTTTACATACTGCTGAAGCCTGGCTTGGAGAATTTTGAGCATGACTTTACTAGCGTGTGAGATGAGTGCAATTGTGGGGTAGTTTGAGCATTCTTTGGCATTGCCTTTCTTTAGGATTGGAATGAAGACTGACCTCTTCCAGTCCTGTGGCCACTGCTGAGTTTTCCAAATCTGCTGGCATATTGAGTGCAGCACTTTCACAGCATCATCTTTCAAGACTTGAAATAGCTCAACTGGAATTCCATCACCTCCACTAGCTTTGTTCGTAGTGATGCTTTCTAAGGCCCACTTGACTTCACATTCCAAGATGTCTGGCTCTAGGTCAGTGATCACGTTATCGTGACTATCTTGGTCGTGAAGATCTTTTTTGTACAGTTCTTCTGTGTATTCCTGCCACCTCTTTTTAATATCTTCTGCTTCTGTTAGGTCCATACCATTTCTGTCCTTTATCGAGCCCATCTTTGCATGAAATGTTCCCTTGGAATCTCTAATTTTCTTGAAGAGCTCTCTTGTTTTTCCTACTCTGTTGTTTTCCTCTATTTCTTTGCATTGATCACTGAGGAAGGCTTTCTTATGTCTCCTTTCTATTCTTTGGAACTCTGCATTCAGATGCTTATATCTTTCCTTTTCTCCTTTGCTTTTCGCCTCTCTTCTTTTCACAGCTATTTGTAAGGCCTCCTCAGACAGCCATTTCGCTCTTTTGCATTTCTTTTCCATGGGGATGGTCTTGGTTCCTGTCTCCTGTACAATGTCACGAACCTCCGTCCAGAGTTCATCAGGCACTCTATCAATCAGATCTAGTCCCTTAAATCTATTTCTCACTTCCACTGTATAATCATAAGGGATTTGATTGAGGTCATATCTGAATGGTCTAGTGGTTTTCCCTACTTTCTTCAATTTAAGTCTGAATTTGGCAATAAGGAGTTCATGATCTGAGCCACAGTCAGCTCCTGGTCTTGTTTTTGCTAACTGTATACAGCTTCTCCATCTTTGGTTGCAAAGAATATAATCAATCTGATTTCGGTGTTGACCATCTGGTGATGTCCATGTGTAGAGTCTTCTCTTGTGTTGTTGGAAGAGGGTGTTTGCTATGACCAGTGCATTCTCTTGACAAAACTCTATTAGCCTTTGCCCTGCTTCATTCCGTGCTCCAAGGCCGAATTTGCCAGTTACTCCAGGTGTTTCTTGACTTCCTACTTTTGCATTCCAGTCCCCTATAATGAAAAGGACATCTTTTTTGGGTGTTAGTTCTAAAAGGTCTTGTAGGTCTTCATAGAACCGATTAACTTCGGCTTTTTCAGCATTACTGGTTGGGGCATAGGCCTGGATTACTGTAATATTGAATGGTTTGCCTTGGAAACGAACAGAAATCATCCTGTCATTTTTAAGACTGCACCCAAGTACTGCATTTCGGACTCTTTTGTTGACCATGATGGCTACTCCATTTCTTCTAAGGGATTCCTGCCCACAGTAGTAGATATAATGGTCGTCTGAGTTAAATTCACCCATTCCAGTCCATTTTAATTCACTGATTCCTAGAATGTCAATGTTCACTCTTGCCATCTCCTGTTTGACCACTTCCAATTTGCCTTGATTCATGGACCTAACATTCCAGGTTCCTATGCAATACTGCTCTTTACAGCACCGGACCTTGCTTCTATCACTGGTCACATCCACAACTGGGTATTGCTTTTGCTTTTGCTCCATCCCTTTATTCCTTCTATAGTTATTTCTCCACTGAGCTCCAGTAGCATACTGGGCACCTACTGACCTGGGGAATTCCTCATTCAGTATCCTATCATTTTGCCCTTTGTTACTGTTCATGGGGTTCTCAAGGCAAGTATACTGAAGTGGTTTGCCATTCCCTTCTCCAGTGGACCACATTCGGCTGTGGTCCATGTGATCAGATTGGCTAGTTTCCTGTGATTATGATATCAGTGTCCGCCCTCTGGTGCCCCCTAGCAATACCTACCGTCTTATTTGGGTTTCTCTTACCTTGGTCGTGGAAAATCTCTTCACAGCCGCTCCAGCAAAGTGCAGCCGCTGTACCTTACCTTGGGTGAGGGGTATCTCCTCGAGGCCGCCCCTCCTGACCTTGAACGCGGAGTAGCTCCTCTCGGCCCTCCTGCGCCCGCGCAGCCACCGCCTGTTGGACGTGGGGTAGCTCCTCTCGGCCGCCGGCCCTGGCCTCAGGCGTGGGGTAGCTCCTCACGGCCGCGCCTCTTTGCGTGGTTCGTTGCACCCGGGCCCGGCGTCTCTCGCGTCGCGTCTGCGCCGCCGGGGCCGGCGTCTCTCGCGTCGCGTCTGCGCCGCCGGGGCCGGCGTCTCTCGCGTCGCGTCTGCATATCTGAGGTTATTGATATTTCTCCCAGCAATGGCAGAAAGTGAAGAGGAACTCAAAAGCCTCTTGATGAAAGTGAAAGAGGAGAGTGAAAAGTTTGGCTTGAAGCTCAACATTCAGAAAACAAAGATCATGGCATCTGGTCCCATCACTTCATGGGAAATAGATGGAAAAACAGTGGAAACAGTGTCAGACTTTATTTTTTGGGGCTCCAAAATCACTGCAGATGCTGATTGCAGCCATGAAATTAAAAGATGCTTGCTCCTTGGAAGGAAAGTTATGACCAACCTTGATAGTATATTAAAAAGCAGAGACATTACTTTGCCAACCAAGGTCCGTCTAGTCAAGGCAATGGTTTTTCCCGTGGTCATGTATGGATGTGAGAGTTGGACTGTGAAGAAGGCTGACCGCCGAAGAATCGATGCTTTTGAACTGTGGTGTTGGAGAAGACTCTTGAGAGTCCCTTATACTGCAAGGAGATCCAACCAGTCCATTCTGGAGGAGATCAATCCTGGATGTTCATTGGAGGGACTGATGCTAAAGCTGAAACTGCAATACTTTGGCCACCTCATGCGACGAGTTGACTCACTGGAAAAGACTCTGATGCTGGTGAAAGGTTGGGGGTGGGAGGAGAAGGGGACGACGGAGAATGAGATGGCTGGATGGCATCACCGACTCTGTGGACATGAGTTTGAGTGAACTCCGGGAGTTGGTGATGGACAGGGAGGCCTGGCGTGCTGTGATTCATGGGGTCGCAGAGAGTCGGACACGACTGAGCGACTGAACTGAACTGAACTGAACTGAATCTTGATTCCAGCTTGTGCTTCTTCCAGCCCAGCGTTCCTCATGATGTACTCTGCATATAAGTTAAATAAGCAGGGTGACAATACACAACCTTGACATACTCCTTTTCCTATTTGGAACCAGTCTGTTGTTCCATGTACAGTTCTGACTGTTGCTTCCTGACCTGCATACAGGTTTCTCAAGAGGCAGGTCAGGGGGTCTGGTATTCCCATCTCTTTCAGAACTTTCCACAGTTTATTGTGATCCACACAGTCAAAGGCTTTGGCATAGTCAATAAAGCAGAAATAGATGTTTTTCTGGAACTCTCTTGCTTTCTCCATGATCCAGCGGATGTTGGCAATTTGACCTCTGGTTCCTCTGCCTTTTCTAAAACCTGCTTGAACATCTGGAAGTTCATGGTTCACATCTTGCTAAAGCCTGGCTTGGAGAATTTTGAGCATGACTTTACTAGCGTGTGAGATGAGTGCAATTGTGCGGTAGTTTGAGCATTCTTTGGCATTGCCTTTCTTTGGGATTGAAATGAAGACTGACCTTTTCAAGTCCTGTGGCCACTGCTGAGTAGTTTGTATTTGCTATATCCCAAACTCCTAATGTATCCCTCCTCCTCTTTCCCCTTAGTAACAATAAATTTGTTTTTTATGTCTGTCAGTCTGTTTCTGTTTTGTAAGTAAGTTCATTTATATCATATTTTAGGTTCTATAAATGAGTGATATTGTATGATACTTCTTTCTCTTTCTGTGTGATAATACCTCAGTCCATGCATGTTGCTGCAAATGGCATTATTTCATCCTTTTTATTCCTGGCAAGCCACTCCAGTACTCTTGCCTGGAAAATCCCATGGACGGAGGAGCCTGGTGGGCTGCAGTCCATGGGATCGCTATGAGTTGGACAAGACTGAGTGACTTCACTTTCACTTTTCACTTTCACACATTGGAGAAGGAAATGGCAACCCACTCCAGTGTTCTTGCCTGAGAATCCCAGGGGTCGCAAAAGAGTCAGATATGACTTAGCGACTAAACAACAACAATAATTCTGACTGGTATGAAGTGATACCTCACTGTAGTTTTGATTTGCATTTGTCTTAATAGTGAAGTTGAGCATCTTTTTTATGTGCCTGTTGGCCATCTGGATGTCTTCTTTGGAGAAACGTCTATCTAAGTCTCTACCCTAAATGAGATAACGTTTATAAAAGGTTTAGCATAAATGGAGACTAGAACATAAAACATAGTAACACTTATGCAATACATGCAGTTATTATTATCTAAGACAGTCTATTGTCTCTTGGGGAACTATGCAGTCAGGGGAGGAGGATTCCTGGTTTATTCTGTTAGTCTACGAGCGTCCAGAGCAGTGTATTTCCATAGTCTAGAAGAGAAATGGAAAAAAAAACAGTGAATGCTATATTCAAATTAGACATAAGGTAGAGATTTCAAGAAGTGAGGATTAGTAAGCCCAGAGTAGTAAAATCATTTTTTTTCTCCCCAAAAGTCTATATGAAGAAATACAGTATCTTGTAATTTGAATAGTTTAGTATGATCCTTTTTAAGAGCACAAAGATAGATGAATTGGGCTCATTATCATATTTCCCATTATCTAAGTAATTATTTGAATCATTCACTGTTCACTGGACTTTTGGAAATGGGTATAGATGGTAAGGTACCCTGATGTCCCTTGATAATGGTGGGTAATGATTAGCTGTATTATACTCAGAAAATTTATGGACAAAGAAAGTAAGGGGTTTACCCCAATAACACGGTAGTGTCAGGTAGAGTTTGAACTGCTTTAGGAGCGTAGCTATTTCTCTGACCTAGTGATGCAGCCTTTTGGGATCATCAGAGAGAAGGATGTATAAGAATCTCTATAGTTCTTGCTCTAGAGTGCCTGAGTTTGCAAATCCTAGAATCATTTCTCCCTGATCTCCCATTTTTCTAATGCAAGAGCAATACCATTCAGGTAAAGAAGCACTCTCTAGAAATGGCTAGCAAATTGATTTTAATTTGAGTCCCAACTCTAACCGATTAGTGGTGGGATTTGAACCCAGGAAGTCTGGCTGTGAGGCTCTAGAATTTATCATCCAGCACTCCCAGCTTAGAAGACTTAACACCACGTGCTTCTCAGTATGTGACTCCTTTGGTATCTGACAATTTTCACACTGTGTCACCATGGTATACCTGGTATCCCAAGATTCTCCCAGCCCCCAACCAAAACCAGAGTCTGTATTCTGTTGTATTTCAGTAGCTAAGTCGTGTCCAACCCTTTGCGACCCCACGAATTGCAGCACGCCAGGCTTCCCTGTCCTTCACTATCTTCCAGAGTTTGCTCAAACTCAAGTTCATTGAGTCAACGATGCCACTGTATTTTGTACAGACTCCCTTTGCTCATATCAAATCACCTGGGGCAAGTCACTTGACCATCCTACATTTCAGCTTCATGACCTTTAAAATACAACAATAAAAGGTTCCCCTCCCACATTCAGTTCAGTTCAGTCGCTCAGTCGTGTCCGACTCTTTGTGACCCCATTGATCACAGCACGCCAGGCCTCCCTGTACATCACCAACTCCCGAGTTCACTCAAACTCATGTCCATTGAGTCGGCTGCTAATGCTTTTCAAAAGAGACAATATTGTACAAATTGGAACTTTATCAACATTCTAAAGAATTAGAACAGAAAACAGGCTGGGAAATGTTGATTTTTCTTGTGGGGGCTAGGATCACATCTACCCCTCCCCTGCAAGTGACTCAATTCAGAGCCCCAATGTCATGACTAAGTCAGTCAGTCAGTTAAGCCACTCAGTTGTGTCCAAGTCTTTGCAACCCCATGAATCGCAGCACGCCAGGCCTCCCTGTCCATCACCAACTACCGGAGTTCACTCAAACTCATGTGCATCAAGTTGGTGATGCCATCCAGCCGTCTCATTCTCTGTCATCCCCTTTTCCTCCTGCCACCAATACCTCCCAGCATCAGGGTCTGTTCCAGTGAGTCACCTCTACACATAAAGTGGCCAAATTATTGGAGTTTCAGCCTCGGCATCAGTCCTTCCAATGAACACCCAGGATTGATCTCCTTTAGGATGGACTGGTTGGATCTCCTTGCAGTCCAAGGGACTCTCAAGAGTCTTCTCCAACACCACAGTTCAAAAGCATCAGTTCTTCAGCAATCAGCTTTCTTCACAGTCCAACTTTCACATCCATACATGACCACTGGAAAAACGATAGGCTTGACTAGACAGACCTTGGTTGGCAAAGTAATGTCTCTGCTTTTTAATATACTATCTAGGTTGGTCATAACTTTCCTTCCAAGGAGTAAGTGTCTTTTAATTTCATGGCTGCAATCAGCATCCACAGTGATTTTGGAGCCCAAAAAATAAAGTCTGACACTGTTTCCACTGTTTCCCCATCTATTTGCCATGAAGTGATGGGACCAGATGCCATGATCTTTGTTTTCTGAATGTTGAGCTTCAAGCCAAACTTTTCACTCTCCTCTTTCACTTTCATCAAGAAGCTTTTTAGTTCCTCTTCACTTCCTGCCATAAGGGTGGTATCATGTGCATATCTGAGGTTATTGATATTTCTCCCGGCAATCTTGATTCCAGCTTGTGCTTCTTCCAGCCCAGCATTTCTCATGATGTACTCTGCATATAAGTTAAATAAGCAGGGTGACAGTATACAGCCTTGACATACTCTTTTTCCTATTTGGAACCAGTCTGTTGTTCCATGTCCAGTTCTGACTGTTGCTTCCTGACCTGCATACAGCTTTCTCAAGAGGCAGGTCAGGTGGTCTGGTATTCCCATCTCTTTCAGAATTTTCCACAGTTTATTGTGATCCACACAGTCAAAAGGCTTTGGCATAGTCAATGAAGCAGAAATAGATGTTTTTCTGGAACTCTCTTGCTTTCTCCATGATCCAGCGGATGTTGGCAGTCTGATCTCTGGTTCCTCTGCCTTTTCTAAAACCAGCTTGAACAGCTGGAAGTTCAAGATTCACGTATTGCTGAAGCCTGGCTTGGAGAATTTTGAGCATGACTTTACTAGCGTGTGAGATGAGTGCAATTGTGCGGTAGTTGGAGCATTCCTTGGCATTGCCTGTCTTTGGGATTGGAATGAAAACTGACCTTTTCGAGTCCTGTGGCCACTGCTGAGTTTTTCAAATTTGCTGGCATATTGAGTGCAGCACTTTCACAGCATCATCTTTCAGGATTTGAAAGAGCTCAACTGCAATTCCATCAGCTTCACTAGCTTTGTTCGTAATGATGCTTTCTAAGGCCCACTTGACTTTATATTCCAGTATGTCTGGCTCTAGGTGAGTGATCACACCATCATGATTATCTTGGTCATGAAGATCTTTTTTGTACAGTTCTTCTGTGTATTCTTGCCACCTCTTCTTAATATCTTCTGCTTCTGTTAGGTCCATACCATTTCTCTCCTTTATCAAGCCCATCTTTGCATGCAATGTTCCCTTGGAATCTCTAATTTTCTTGAAGAGATCTCTAGACTTTCCCATTCTATTGTTTTCCTCTATTTCTTTGCATTAATCACTGAGGAAGGCTTTCTTATCTCTCCTTTCTATTCTTTGGAACTCTGCATTCAGATGCTTGTATCTTTCCTTTTCTCCTTTGTTTTTCGCTTCTCTTCTTTTCACAGCTATTTGTAAGGCCTCCCCAGAGAGCCATTTTGCTTTTTTGCATTTCTTTTCTATGGGGGTGGTCTTGATCCCTGTCTCCTGTACCATGTCATGAACCTCCATCCACAGTTCATTAGGCACTCTGTCTATGAGATCTAGTCCCTTAAATCTATTTCTCACTTCCACTGTATAGTCATAAGGGATTTGATTTAGGTCATACCTGAATGGTCTAATGGTTTTCCCTACTTTCTTCAATTTCAGTCTGAATTTGGCAATAAGGAGTTCATGATCTGAGCCACAGTCAGCTCCTGGTCTTGTTTTTGCTAACTGTATAGAGCTTCTCCATCTTTGGCTGCAAAGAATATAATCAATCTGATTTCGGTGTTGACCATCTGGTGATGTCTGTGTGTAGAGTTTTCTCTTGTGTTGTTGGAAGAGGGTGTTTGCTATGACCAGTGCGTTCTCTTGGCAAAACTCTATTAGCCGTTGCCCTGATTCATTCCGTATTCCAAGACCAAATTTGCCTTTTACTCCAGGTGTTTCTTGACTTCCTACTTTGCATTCCAGTCCTCTATAATGAGAAGGACATCTTTTTTGGGTGTTAGTTCTAAAAGGTCTTGTAGGTCTTCATAGAACCATTCAACTTCAGCTTCTTCAGTGTTACTTGTTGGGGCATAGGCTTGGATCACCGTGATATTGAATGGTTTGCCTTGGGAATGAACAGAGATCATTCTGTCATTTTTGAGATTGCATCCAAGTACAGCATTTCGGACTCTTTTGTTGACCATGATGGCTACTCCATTTCTTCTAAGGGATTCCTGCCCACAGTAGTAGATATAATGGTCATCTGAGTTAAATTCACCCATTCCAGTCCATTTTAGTTCGCTGATTCCTAGAATGTTGATGTTCACTCTTGCCAGCTCCTGTTTGACCACTTCCAATTTGCCTTGATTCATGGACCTAACATTCCAGGTTCCTATGCAATATTGCTCTTTATAGCATCGGACCTTGCTTCTATCACCAGTCACATCCACAACTGGGTGTTGGTTTTGCTTTGGCTCCATCCCTTCATTCTTTCTGGAGTTATTTCTCCACCGATCTCCTGTAGCATACTGGGCAACTACCGACCTGGGGAGTTCCTCATTCAGTATCCTATCATTTTGCCTTTTCATACTGTTCATGGGGTTCTCAAGGCAAGTATACTGAAGTGGTTTGCCATTCCCTTCTCCAGTGGACCACATTCTGTCAGACCTCTCCACCATGACCCGTCTGTCTTGAGTGGCCCCACACGGCATGGCTTAGTTTCAGACTGGCTAGTTTTCTGTGATTATGGTTTCAGTGTGTCTGCCCTCTGCTGCCCTCTTGCAACACCTACTGTCTCACTTGGGTTTCTCTTACTTTGGACGTGGGGTATCTCTTCACGGCTGCTCCCTCAAAGTGCAGCCACTGCTCCTTACCTTGGATGAGGTCGCCCCTCCTGACCTTGAACGTGGAGTAGCTCCTCTTGGCCCTCCTGGGCCCATGCAACCGCCGCTCCTTGGACGTGGGGTTGCTCCTCTTAGCCGCCACCCCTGACCTCGGACATGGTGTAGCTCCTCTCGGCTGCTCCTGCGCTGTTGCAGCCTGGCGCTGTCGGTCGCCGCCCCTGATCTTGGGCGTGGGGTAGCTCCTCTAGGCTGCGCTTCTGCGCGGTACTTCGCAGCCGGCGCACTTCTGCCGGCATGACTAAGGATGGTCTCAAATATCTCAGACTACTTAAGGAGCCTGTTCTCAATGGTATTTCAAATGACATCAACTTCGGAGTGGGAAATAGTGCGTGAGAGTGATCAGTGAGTGGGGAATCTGAGGCAGGAGAGAGAGAAGGGAACATATCTGAGCCTAGCTTCCCCTTTCCTTCACCTCCAAGCTCCCCAGCCCCTACCTCCACCTGCTGGCAGGGCAACCCAGTTTAAGAAGGCAGCAAATGCATCTCTAGTTGTTGACCAGAAGGGGTCACTGCAGAGTGAGCAGTGCTCTCAGACACTGTCACAAGCAGGCAGGCAAATATCCAAATCCAAATCCAAAAGTAGATAATACATTTTTGGAAGGACACTCTGTTACTTCAGAGTTCACACTGCCTTCTGCCTACCGTTTCTTTCCTATCTCCTCCTATTCTCTTTTAAAGAATTTAAGAAGTTCACAATGGTGCCCTGGTCCCTTGGGTCCCTATGGCTATCACCATCAGCAAGAAGCACGAGTTTATTCCCACTGTGTCCAATATGTACTGCCAGGAGCTGGGAGGCCTTTAAGACTTGGCAAAGCCTCCTTCCAGGAATGTGAGGTCTGGGGAGTGGGAGTAACAACTCTGCTGAGATAAAAGGACTCCAAGGGAGAGATGGGCTAAGGGGGTCCCGCGTGCCTTTCTTATTGAAAACCCTGGGGGTGAAGGACAGAAATTCTGCCCAGATCCTCTGCCTCTAGGTCTTATTGTGATTCTAAACTTCCACTTTCTGGGATTAGGGTTGGACTGGGAGGGGGTAAAAGATGGAGAGGGAGACAGAAAAGTAACTATCCCCCTATAATCCTCCGATTTCCCCCTCAGATCTCTCCCCCAAGACTTCTCTTCTCCAAATGGGACTCCTTTCCTGAGATATGCAGTATTAAGAAAAAGTGGTTGCAGCAGAGTTCCCCGGGACTGGATGGGATGGGGTGGGGTGGGGACGCTCCTTCCTTTGGATGAGTTTGGCAGCGGGATGTTGGGCTGGCTGGCTGACTGTGAGGCACAAAGAGACATCCCTTATGCCTCATGCACAGATGTAACGCTGCACCCCTCTGCGGGCGGGGCCGGCTCGGCAGATGGCGAGAGGCCGAATTGGTGACGGATTGTCCATCAAATGGCACTTTCTGGCTGGTGAGGATCTCGCTTGGTACCCAGGCTCAAAGAGGAATCCAGAAGACTCCACCCCTACCCCCTTGCTGCTGTAGACAGTCCCTCTCAGAAGTGAGGCGGGGGGCGGGGGCAGGTTGGCTTGGGTGGGTTGATTAAGTTTTTTCTACCTCCCTCAATAGAGGATCTTCTACAGGACTTGAGAAGGGGTTGGGTAGGGAGGTGGCCCGGCCCAGAGGGCACGCAAGAAAGGGTTGGGGGGAAGTCCGCAACGGAGGGGGAGGCGAGGGAACTGGAAAGCAAGATCTCACTCCCGGTTCAGTTCGGGTGCCGGGATTGCTTTTCTCAGGGGTCAGCGCTGCAACTCCGTAGCCGCGGGGCCCTGGTGACAGGCGCACGCCCCGCCCTTTCTCCTCCCTAGACCTGCGGGCTTTTGTTATGCAGATGGCGGCGGGAGGCTGAGACAGAGGAGGAGGGAGTGGGTGGGGAGGAGGAGAGGCGGAGAGGGGGGAGGAAAGTGCAGCTCGCGCGACCAGCCTCCTCTTCCAACGTCACATTGTGAGAGAGACAAAACCCGGGCGCGCCGGAGCTCACACGCGCACGCACACACAGACAACCCCGGCGCCTCTTCTCTCCGGCGCTGCCGAGAAAGCCAGTCCTCCCTTCCTTTCCTGGGGCGCTGAGGCTCCGCCAGTCAGAGCGCAGCCCAGAGTCGACCCAGAAAGCGAAGAGAACCTGCAGACAAGCCTTCTTTCTCCCCTGCTGACCCGGGCTGAGGCGCTCCATCCCCCGCCCTGAACCCCTGTCTTTCGCACCCCACCCTTCTCGGTTTCACACGGACAGGGACCGAGCCGGTGTGCCCCCTTTTGGAATCCACGTTTCAGCACTTCGGACAGCGCCCGGGAGCCCCGGGCCCTTTGGGTTGGCTATGGCGAGCGTTCAGCAAGGAGAGAAACAGCTTTTTGAGAAGTTCTGGCGAGGAACCTTTAAAGCCGTGGCCACCCCGCGTCCAGAGAGCATCATTGTCGCCAGTATCACGGCCCGCAAGCCGCTGCCAAGGTAATGACCTCCTATTTAAGAGGGGAGACCCTGGCAGTCCCCCTTTTCTGGCCTGTGCCCCAAGCCCTGAGGGTTGGATGCAGGCAGCTGGGCCAGGGCGCCTGTCTTTTCCCATCACTACTCTGTATCTCCCGCTGGAACATGGGAACTAATTGCTTGTGTGAGGCTGAAGCTGTTGAGAAGGGACAGAGTGTCTTTAGGAGGAGCAACGCTCAACCGGCTGAACTGGCAGCTGCTGTTTGAGAGGTTTTGCTGTCTTTGGGTGGGTGGTGGTAGTGGGAGATGACTTGACTGAGAAACTTTTCTTGGTATCACAGAGCTCCGAGGACAGGGGGTGAACAAATGGTGGAATTGAGGCAGTCGGGGGTGCTGTACAAGAAAAGATGAAGATTGAACTCGCTCAAGCCTTGTTCAGAGACAGCGGTACATTTCTATACTCAGAAACTAGGGAGCTCTGAATGTTTTGACAAAAGCCCATATGCTGTTCCCTCAAATACACCCTAAACAGCACCCTCCTCTTTGCCTTTCTGGCTATTGCTCCTGCTGAATTATCTAGTCTCCAGCATCCAAAACCAGGATTCTGGTCTCAAGAGTCAGGGAAGAGCTCCCAAGATCATGAAGATGAGCTCAGAAGAGTTTAATCTGTTTCTTCAAAAAGAAGCTGATTGCTTTGAACTCAGGCAAAAGAGCAGTCCTTATGTGGTGGCAGAGTAGTGTGTTGGAAGGAGGATGAGGGAAGAAATGAAAGAAGAGCAGAAAGAGGGTGAAGAAGATGTGGGGTGAATCAGAGAGGAGGTTGGATGCAACGGAAGCATTCCAAGACAGAGAAAGCCCAATCTTTTCATAAATCATTCAGTTTAGAGGAGTTTGGGAATGAAAGGAAGAAGGCTGTGCCCTCTGTCAGGAAAAGTCAAGGCTGTATGAAAACTCATCTTTTGCTGGTGCTAGATGAGTGGTTGGGTAGGAGAAAAAGAAAGAAGTGGTCCAGGGAAGACCACGTAGAGGATTTATTAATCCTGGCAGGCTTCATTAGATAGTAGATTGAAAACATTTCTGGGAAAAGGCTTCAGACAGAATGTCTGGTCTGGCACAGTTGCATCTGAACTTTCCAGTGGGTGTACGATGGAGGACTGATGGGGAGTCATATCTTAAGAATCAAACTCAGACTGGAGAACTTTTCATAGTCTGATAGGGACCTGGCTCATACAAGTGTTTAGAAAAATGGGTGTCCCATGTTGGGGAAGGGTGGACTAGAAACATGACAGGCCAGCAGGATGGAGCAGGCTGTAAGTGGCAGCAGCAGCAGCGAGTATTTGTGTCTGGGATGAGGGGATATCCTCTGACACAGGCTGGAGAAGACGAACAATAACACCAAGTGCCACCAAAAGCTGATGTTACTCTGCTTAGAAGGAGGTCCTTTGTAGAGAGCTTTGACGTCAGCGGTTTTATCTTCCTGGGTTTCTGCCATCCATTCCACCTTCGGAGTGCACCTACTGTTGGCAAATCAGTGCTGCGTTGGCCACAGAATATGCCCTTGTAAAAGGGACTAAAGGAAATTTCACTGGAAACTAGAAGTGCGGCAGTTGGTCCAGAGTCTTCCACATATTTCAGGGGTGCAGGAAGAGGACAGCAGGTTCCTGGTGGTATTTTAGTTCAGATGGGCATACCTTACGTCCGCCGTGCTTGGTCCCTTCACCTTTTGTCTGTCAGTCTGTCACTATCATGATTTTTTTTCCTAGTCATACTCTCAGTCATATTAATCGCTCACAAGGTTTCCCAACCGTCATGCTTTCTGAGGCTTTGTGCAAATCCTAATTTAATTCATATGAAACTCTTACAATAGCCAACCCTCTCCAGCCAGGTATCATTTCATGCCTGGTGTCTTTTAATGTCCCTAGTCTCCTACCCCCGGAAAACCCATTCCCAAGGTGAAAGTCTGAGCATTTAGCCCCTGAATTATTTCATGCTGAAAGGATCGTCTTATTACTTCTGTAACAGGCGTGGCCTTTCTGTAGAATAGATTCCAGTTTTGTAGCTGTTACTCCTGGTTTGGGGTAGAGAGTGAGCAGCGAACATCTGTATTCAAGTCTTCAAGAAGGACTGGGTTGGAGTTGTTGCTTAACAGACTGGCTACAAAACCTGAAACATCCTCATTTTCACCCACACCATCCACATCCAGTGATGGTCAGTGTCTATCTCCTTTGTAATGTTCTGTACTTATTTAATGGTAAATGTACTGTGTTTCTAAAGCAGAGTTCTTAGGAAGGAAAGAAACAGAGGCACGGGCGTAGCATCACCTGGGCCCAGCAGCTTCCTCCACAGGCAGTCTGGGGACTTTGTCTCATCAGAAATGTTGTCTCCTTTCATGAATGAGGCCCCACTCACAGTCAGCAGATCTGCCAAAAGAGCTGGGGAAGGGGGAGGATGAACCACCAGCCAGTCCTGTTTGTTACACACTTAATAGTTGTTTATGGATGAGGGATACCCCCGAATGAACTTCCCCAGGATATTTTAAGTCATTTTCTGAAGATAATTTAGTACGAGGATAGAAGCTTACATTCAGTTCGTTGATTTCATAGCAATATGCATACAACCTTTCTCCAAGCAAAGCATCCACTGGTCCCTCCCCCTCTCTCCTTCTGTGAGGCATACTTGGTGAGGCAATATCTTTATAATGTATCAAGTTGCAAGCAGATGTCTGACTCACATGTCAGAACACCCTAGCAGAGTGGGAGGCAGTATATCACAGTGGTTAAGAGCTCAGAACTGAGCTTTACAGGAACCTAGATTCCCTGGTTCTGCCATTTAGCCAAGTGCCTTAGGCAAGTGGCTCTACCTAGTTGAGCCTATTTTGTCAGCTTGAAAATAGGAATAACAATAGTAACCATCTCAGGCAGTGAGTTAGGAGAACTGAGTCAGGTGAAGCACTTCCCAGTGTGAGGGACATCAGATCAGATCAGATCAGATCAGTCGCTCAGTCGTGTCCAACTCTCCGTGACCCCATGACATAGTGATTGTTTAATACACATTGATTGTGTTTTTCCTGTCTATCCATTTCTCCCCCTAATAATGCTGACCATAAAAAAATGTGAGTTTTCAACTCCTAACAGGCAACTGCATCAAGATGGAGTGGGTAGGATGAGAGCAGTCCAATATTTTCCTCCCTAAGTTCCGGTATTTCCTTCCCTGGGGGAAGGTTGGGCTTCCCAGGTGACACTAGAGGTAAAGAATCAGCCAGCCTGCTAATGCAGGAGATGTAAGCGCTGCGGGTGCGATCCCTGGGTCAACCCACTCCAGTGCTCTTGCCTGGAGAATCCGGTGGACAGAGAAGCCTGGTGGGCCACAGTCCACCAGGTGTTGCAAAGAGTCGGACACAACTGAAGCGACTTCGCACTCGGGGGAAGTTTAGCTGCTTTCTAATCCAACACTTTCAGTTGAGGGCGGTTGGACGGCTGGTGAAGAACTGTCTGAATTCAGAATTGATTGGTACAATATCCTTATGGATTATCCTTTCAGATTGTACAGGGATGACCAAGCACTGGCAGTCTAGCCAAGGTTCTAACTCTTTGAAAACCATAGTTCTAATCCCCTAGTCCATCAAATCTAGAGTGACTATATAATTTGTAGTTCATATCAAAGGTAAAAAGGGTCATCTGTGAGTGGTTGAAGGAGAAGGCAATGGCAAGCCACACCAGTACTCTTGCCTGGAAACTCCCATGGATGGAGTAGCCTGGTAGTCCGTGGGGTCGCTAAGGGTCGGACACGACTGAGCGACTTCACTTTCACTTTTCACTTTCACACATTGGAGAAGGAAATGGCAACCCACTCCAGTGTTCTTGCCTGGAGAATCCCAGGGATGGGGGAGCCTGGTGGGCTTCCGTCTATGGGGTCACACAGAGTCGGACACGACTGAAGTGACTTAGCAGCAGCAGCAGTGAGTGGTTATTCCAAGGTGGAAGCTCTAATGGGGCCTATCCCAGGCAAACCTCACCACCTACCAGGTGGAAGAGAGCCAGCATGAATCAACAAGGTACTTGGGGTGTATGAGACTGCCTCTTTGACCCTACCAAAGAAGTATAGTCATTTTCCTGGTACTAATTAATTCTCTTTTAAAATTCCTTAGCCCAGAAAAGTTTGTATCCAAGAAGTTTAGGCTCAGAGTGGGAAATCTAGTGTTGCAGGCCAACTCAAACTGTAATAATAATCATATCAATGAAGAGTAGTTGAAGACAATAAATATGTAACTGTTGTCTGTAATTAGTATATCAACTGTTCATAGATACGGGAGTGTTTGTAAAAGGCTAGAGAGGAACCCTCCCTTAAACAAAGTAAGCATTCCCTTTCCTATTTTTTTGGCAAGCTATTAATTTTCTTCAAAAATCCTTTCCATGCAGAATAGTCCAGAAGCAGACTTCAGCCCAGTTCCTGTCTAAAGGATCATAAATTCCAAACTATCAGAGATTTTACTGCATAAAGGGAAAGATGGCCAAATTGTTAGGCAGGGAAAATGCCTTTGAATCATTTAATTCAAAACTCCCCTTCATGCCAACAGATCAGTTAGCGCGTTTGTGCTGACTCTGTCTTTGGTAGCCGAGTAAGGGGCTGATGGGAGGCAATTTCCTGTGGTTAAGAGCCAGTAGACAAAGGTCAGGGAAAATGCTTGTCCGGCGATGAATGAATGTTTTCTCTGCAAAGGGAGTGTTACTGTTTGGGTCAAGCCTTTCTCCTTCTGAAAGGTGAAATTTAGTGAATGGTATACAGACAGGGTCAGTGAGGGGATAATTTCTGACACTGCCGTATTCACTTGGCAACCGTGCTGTCTTAGAGACCCGGGCTGCGGTAAATGTTCAGTGAAACTTACATGCATTAATTGAATGAGTACACATGGCCCAAACCCAGCATCAGATTAGCCCTCTCCCAGTCCCAACCCCATCCTGACAGGTTGAGGATGCTGAACAGTGCAACCTGGGAGACTGGGAGACAGACAGACAGACACACACACACACTACAAATAGATTTGACTCTGGCAACCCCCTCCAGTATTCTTGCCTGGAGACTCCCCATGGACAGAGGAGCCTGGCGGTCTACAGTCATGGGGTTGCAAAGAGTCAGACATGACTGAGTGACTGAGCACAGCACAGCGTCAGAATGAAGCTCTCTAAACAGAGATCTGTGTGGTTGGGTGGGTGGCCATGTAGGCTGGTCCATGGACAGGAGGTTGAACTTAATCCCACCTGGAAGTGCTTTCCAAACCTGTATGAGTTCCTGTTAACTCCAGGCCACCACAGAGGTAGGGACATCTCTCCCATCCTATAAATGAGAAAGAAAGTCTGGGTTAGGTGCCTTCTGCTCCATGGGCACCTTGGTCATCCTGCAGGGGAACTACACATTTTTTAAATTATCCTTTCTTTCAGAGTGGCTCAATTTACCTTCCTGTGAGGTGGAAGAGTTCGCAGGGGCTTAACAAAACTGGAATTCAATACTACTTATTACTAAGACTTTCCCTGAGGTGTGAGAGACTATTTCTGGGGTGGAAGAGGTAGGACAATGAAGAGCCTGGGCTCTGAAGTCAGATGGACCCAGTCTGACATCCTGCAAGGCTACTTCCTAGCTTTGGGAATCTGCTAGTCACTCTACCTCTCCATGCCTCAGTTTCCCTGTCAATAAAATACTCATCTCACTGGGTTGTGGTGAGATCATTCTCACTACAGTCGCCTAAAAGAGCCAGTGGAGATTTGTACAGAGCTGTTTTAAAAATCCAACAGGCCCCCAAGGCAAACTAATTAAAAGAATTGTTTCCTTTTACTGTTTGCAGACACTCACCGGCTCCAGTGGCTTTTGGCAAGCACCCTGACCTTCTCAATCTCGGTTTCCTCATCCATACAATGGGGCTAATAATAGCAGCCATCTCCAAGAGCTGTTGGGAGGACTGAATGAACTAATTTATGGAAAGCTGCTGTTTGGCACACAGTGAGGGCTCCACAGTGTTAGCTCTTACTATTAATAATAAATGATCGTTCTTATTATTACTGTGTGCCAGGCCCATCGGGGAGAAAAAGATGAATGAAATGCAGTCTTTTTATTTGAGGGCCTTGGAATTTAGCAGCAATGGGAGACGTAAGCATGAGTGTGTGTGAGTGAGGCTGTCTTAATACTATAGTGTAGATAGGAATAAAGAAAGGGGGATGTGGAAAGTCAGAGAAAGAGATCCTCAGTGAAGCTTGGAATCCTTGCTTATCGTCATACAGTAATCATTAGTTATCTCAGCTGTGAAATGGGAATGATTCTTTTATTTCATCAGTATTACCTACAAATGCAAGGAATGATCAGAATGAATACGGTCTTTATCCCTTGTAGAGTATCAAGAAAGAGCTTTTCTTTTCCCAGAACCTTTCTATGGGGCTAAACTAGAAGGTGGGGGGAGTGGGGGGGCATTATCTGTGGGGATCTTAGTCAGTGTTAATGAAGGGGGCCTGTAGGAAGGAACTGCGCTTAAAATCTTCCAGTTCCCCTGTCAGCAGCTCAAGGATACAGTCTCGGGCTTGGCCCATTAGGTTTCTTGTCCTTCATGGTCCAGTTTTGGCTAAAACGAAATCCAGTCTGCATTCCTCAAGCCGCCACCGACGGTGGGGAGATCAGAGTGAGCCCGTACATGTCAAAGAGAAAATAAACCAATGGGGAATGAGTGCACAGAGTAGAAGAAGCTGCATGTGACTAAAAACCAAAGCCATACTTTCATTCATTCATTCAGTAGATTTATTGAGCTCTTTCTCAGTACAGCAGTGAACAGCACGAAGCCCCCCGCTCTCATGGGGGAGAAAAATAATAAAGAAAGAAAGAAAGAATGTAAGGTCAAGTGGTAGTAAGTGCTCAAGAGAAGAATAAAGCAGAGCAAAGGGCTGAAGGGTGAGAGAAGGGACGGCATTATTGGATGGAAGTGGGCCAGGGACCTGGAGAAGGGAAGGAGTCAGCCATGAGGATTACTGCGGGAAAGTGTTTGTGGGAATGGAACATACAAAGGCCCTGAGGTGGAGTAGTTTGACATATTGGAGGAATAACAAGGAAGGTGATGTGGGCAGAGCAGAGTAAGTGTGGAGGAGACTGACAGGAGACGACTCCCTAGACATAGGCAGGAGACAGATCAAGCCTGTAAGACACTTAAGGACTTACCAGGTCCTCCACACCTAGGCTAGGAGGATGGCGGGGTGGTCCCAGGGGCAGTCAGGGACCCAGGTCTGATCTGTTTCTCTTGGCTCCTCTCTCCCAACTCTAATGCAGCTGGGGATGACTTTGAACAGCAGAGTCAGCTTAGCTGGGCCCCTTCCATGCATTATAGACAAGCATGAAATTTACAATCTCTCTGATTGTGATCAATCAGATTAGGAAATTGAAAAAGACACTGTTTAGACTTCCAAATAGCAATGGCAAATCTTGTTCCCATGGTGGTGAGGGTTTGCTGTATCTCTCATATCCCTGCATGCAAATCTAGACTATTTCTCTCACCTTGCAGCCCCCTAGTCTCCCTTCACTGCACACCCTTGAAGCTACAGCCTATGCACTCTCTCTCTCTCGGCCTCTTTCCCTTCCTCCATCTCCACTGGAGATTTTGCTGAGGGAGCTCCCATATGCCACCAGCCCGTATGTAGAGCTCCATGAAATAAAACACAGAATTAAGATGTCATAGAGACAAAGCCAAACCAAATACAGGAACAATGCCGAATCCTAAAACAGTCATTAAGTAATTCACATCTACATTTGTCTATTCAAAACAAATATTAAGATCCTCTGGACGCAAATGTCTCTCATCAGGAGAATCCCCTAGTTGCCAGATTCCCTGGGCTTACATCCTGTTGACAGGTTCGCTGAGCAGAAACACCAACGGATCACTGTACTCTAGCTTCATTAAAAGTTAAGCTTAGGCAAGTGAGCTGGAATTTTACAAGACAGTTACCACTCCTACGGGAAAAGCGGTGCCATCTGGGCCTGACATGTGTGTATTCATGATATGTGTGTGCATTCTCTCATGGTGGGAATGTGTGTGCCAAGCTCCTTATGTTAGTATGTGCCTAGCCCTGTGCTAAGCATGTTTCATGTGTCATCCGATTCCATCCTCACAGTAACTTAAAGAGAGAGGTATTTTTAAAACCCATTTTTACAGATGAGAAAACTGAGGCTCAGAGAGTAGATGTGACTTGCTCATGGGTATATGGATGGTAAGAGTCATAATTGGGATAAAAACCCAGAGCTCTTAACTGATACATTTATACTTAAGTGCCCTAGGTGGCTAAGTGGTAAAGAGTCTGCCTGCCAATGCAGGAGGCACAAGAGACTTCAATTCGATACCTGGTTCAGGAAGATCCCCTAGAGTAGGAAACTGTAACCCACTCCAGTATTCTTGCCTGGAAAATTCCATGGACAGAGGAGCCTGTCAAGCTATAGTCCATGGGGTTGCAAAGAGTTGGACATGACTGAGCACACACACACACACAAACACTTTGCAGAAGAGGAAAACTGAGACCAGAGAGGTGAAGTGTGTCTTGTCCAAGGTCACATAGTTTATGAGACCAGAATCTTAACTCAGGTCTGCCCGGTGGCAGCTATGTTCTTCTCTGCCTGCAGCACATCTGTCACTGTAGTTCAGATAAGGTCATGGGTGTTTTTCTTTTGTTTTAATCATCTTATTTTATGTCCAATCAGCTTAGGTAATTGCCATTGTTGTTCTCCCATCTCACACCACTGTCAGTAACTCTGTCTTCCTCTGTCCTTACCCTCCTTACCCATCTTCATATCAAGCTAGAGGAACCACTATGAAAAGTAAGTCAAACTCCCTACCCTCAACTAAAGCCCTCCATTATTGTCCCTTGGTTGGTAGAACTTTAGGCCCTTGGTAACTCCCAGCCATGGTACCACTCCTGCCCACCTCCCCCAAGATCATTTCTAAAATGCTCCTTCTGCATTATTAACAATAGCTAGGACATGGAAACAACCTAGATTTCCATCGACAGATGAATGAATGAATAAGCTGTGAGATATATATAGATATAGAGATATATAATGGTATATTCAGTTCAGTTCAGTTCAGTCGCTCAGTCGTGTCCGACTCTCTGCGACCCCATGAATCACAGCACGCCAGGCCTCCCTGTCTATCACCAACTCCTGGAGTTCACTCAAACTCATGTCCACAGAGTCGGTCATGCCATCCAGCCATCTCATTCTCTATCGCCCCCTTCTCCTCCCTTCCCCAACCTTTAAAGGAATGCGTTTGAGTCAGTTCTAAAGAGGTGGATGAACCTAGAGACTATTATACACAGTGAAGTAACTCAGAAAGAGAAAACAAATATCATATATTAACACATATATATGGAATCTAGAAAGATGTTACTGATGAACCTATTTGCAGGGCAGCAGTGGAGACACAGACATAGAGGACAGACTTGTGGACACAGCAGGGAAAGGAGAGGGTGGGGTGAATTGAGAGTATAGCATGGAAACATATACATTATCATATGTAAAATAAATAGCCAGTGGGAATTTGCTGTATGACACAGGGAGTTCAACCCAGTGCTCTGTGAAAATCTAGAGGGGTAGGATGGGATGGGAGGTGGGAGGGAGGTTCGAGAGGGAGTGGACATATGTATACCATGGCTGATTCTCACTGACGTATGGCAGAAATGAACACAATATTGTAAAGCAATTATCCTCCAATTAAAAATCAGTTCAGTTCAGTTCAGTCGCTCAGTCGCGTCCGACTCTTTGTGACCCCATGAATCACAGCACGCCAGGCCTCCCTGTTCATCACCAACTCCTGGATTCACTCAAACTCACGCCCATCGAGTCAGTGATGCCATCCAGCCATCTCATTCTCTGTCATCCCCTTCTCCTGCCCCCAATACCTCCCAGCATCAGGATCTTTTCCAGTGAATCAACTCTTCGCATGAGGTGGCCAAAGTATTGGAGTTTCAGCTTCAGCATAAGTCCTTCCAATGAACACCCAGGATTGATCTCCTTTAGAATGGACTGGTTGGATCTCCTTGCAGTCCAAGGGACGCTCAGGAGTCTTCTCCAGCATGACAGTTCAAAAGCATCAATTCTTCGGCGATCAGCTTTCTTCACAGTCCAACTCTCACATCCATACATGACCATGGGAAAAACCATAGGCTTGACTAGACAAACCTTTGTTGGCAAAGTAATGTCTCTGCTTTTTAATATACTATCTAGGTTGGTCATAACTTTCCTTCCAATGAGTAAGCGTCTTTTAATTTCATGGCTGCAGTCAGCATCTGCAGTGATTTTGGAGCCCAAAAAAATAAAGTCTGACACTGTTTCCACTGTTTTTCCATCTATTTCCCATGAAGTGATGGGACCAGATGCCATGATCTTTGTTTTCTGAATGTTGAGCTTCAAGCCAACCTTTTCACTCTCCTCTTTCACTTTCATCAAGAGGCTTTTGAGTTCCTCTTCACTTTCTGCCATAAGGGTGGTGTCATCTGCATATCTGAGGTTATTGATATTTCTCCCAGCAATCTTGATTCCAGCTTGTGCTTCTTCCAGCCCAGAGTTCCTCATGATGTACTCTGCTGCTGCTGCTGCTGCTAAGTCACTTCAGTCGTGTCCGACTCTGTGTGACCCCATAGACAGAAGCCCACCAGGCTCCCCCGTCCCTGGGATTCTCCAGGCAAGAACACTGGAGTGGGTTGAGATTTTCTTCTCCAACGTGTGAAAGTGAAAAATGAAAGTGAAGCCGCTCAGCCGTGTCTGACCCACAGCGACCCCACGGACTACAGCCCGCCAGGCTCCTCCATCCATGGGATTTTCCAGGCAAGAGTACTGGAGTGGCTTGCCATTGCCTTATCCGGATGTACTCTGCATATAAGTTAAATAAGCAGGGTGACAATATACAGCCTTGATGTACTCCTTTTCCTATTTGGAACCAGTTTGTTGTTCCATGTCCAGTTCTAACAGTTGCTTCCTGACCTGTATACAGGTTTCTCAAGAGGCAGGTCAGGTGGTCTGGTATTCCCATCTCTTTCAGAATTTTCCACAGTTTATTGTGATCCACACAGTCAAAGGCTTTGGCATAGTCAATGAAGCAGAAATAGATGTTTTTCTGGAACTCTCTTGCTTTTTCGGTGATCCAGTGCATGTTGGCAATTTGATCTCTGGTTCCTCTGCCTTTTCTAAAACCAGCTTGAACATCTGGAAGTTCAAGGTTCATGTATTGCTGAAGCCTGGCTTGGAGAATTTTGAGCATGACTTTACTAGCATGTGAGATGAGTACAATTGTGTGGTAGTTAGAGCATTCTTTGGCATTGCCTTGCTTTGGGATTGGAATGAAAGCTGACCTTTTCCAGTCCTGAGGCCACTGCTGAGTTTTTCAAATTTGCTGGCATATACAGCATCATCTTTCAGGATTTGAAACAGCTCAACTAGAATTCCATCACCTCCACTAGCTTTTGTAGTGTTGCTTTCTAAGGCCCACTTGACTTCACATTCCAAGATGTCTGGCATCATGATTATCCTGGTCGTGAAGATCTTTTTTGTACAGTTCTTCTGTGTATTCCTGCCACCTCTTTTTAATATCTTCTGCTTCTGTTAGGTCCATACCATTTCTGTCCTTTATCGAGCCCATCTTTGCATGAAATGTTCCCCTGGTATCTCTAATTTTCTTGAAGAGATCTCTATTCTTTCTTATTCTGTTGTTTTCCTCTATTTCTTTGCATTGATTGCTGAGGAAAGCTTTCTTATCTCTCCTTGCTATTCTTTGGAACTCTGCATTCAGATGCTTATATCTTTCCTTTTCTCCTTTGCTTTTCACTTCTCTTCTTTTCACAGCTATTTGTAAGGCTTCCTCAGACAGCCATTTTGCTTTTTTGCATTTCTTTTTTATGGGGATGGTCTTGGTCCCTGTCTCCTGTACAATGTCATGAACCTCTGTCCATAGTTCATCAGGCACTCTATCTATCAGATCTAGTCCCTTAAATCTATTTCTCACTTCCACTGTATAATCATAAGGGATTTGATTGAGGTCATATCTGAATGGTCTAGTGGTTTTCCCTACTCTCTTCAATTTCAGTCTGAATTTGGCAATAAGCAGTTCATGATCTGAGCCACAGTCAGCTCCTGGTCTTGTTTTTGCTAACTGTATACAGCTTCTCTCTCTTTGGCTGCAAAGAATATAATCAATCTGATTTTGGTGTTGACCATCTGGTGATGTCCATGTGTAGAGTCTTCTCTTGTGTTGTTGGACAGGGTGTTTGCTATGACCAGTGTATTCTCTTGGCAAAACTCTATTAGCCTTTGCCCCGCTTCATTCCGTGCTCCAAGGCCAAATTTGCCTGTTACTCCAGGTGTTTCTTGACTTCCTACTTTTGCATTCCAGTCCCCTATAATGAAAAGGACATCTTTTTTGGGTGTTAGTTCTAAATGGTCTTGTAGGTCTTCATAGAACCGTTCAACTTTGGTTTCTTCAGCGTTACTGGTTGGGGCATAGGCTTGGATTACTGTAATATTGAATGGTTTGCCTTGGGATCAAACAGAGATCATTCTGTCGTTTTTGAGATTGCATCCAAGTACTGCGTTTCGGACTCTTTTGTTGACCATGATGGCTATGGCTACTCCATTTCTTCTAAGGGATTCCTGCCCACAGTAGTAGATATAATGGTCATCTGAGTTAAATTCACCCATTCCAGTCCATTTTAGTTCACTGATTCCTATGTGTCGATGTTCACTCTTGCCATCTTCTGTTTGACCACTTCCAATTTGCCTTGATTCATGGACCTAACATTCCAGATTCCTATGTACATTCCAGATTCCTATGTATGCTCTTTACAGCATCAGACCTTACTTCTATCACCAGTCACATCCACAACTGGCTATTGTTTTCGCTTTGGCTCCATCCCTTCATTCTTTCTGGAGTTATTTCTCCACTGATCTCCAGTAGCATACTGGGCACCTACTGACCTGGGGAGTTCCTCATTCAGTATCCTATCATTTTGCCTTTTCAGGGCATCCTTTGTAGCTCAGCTGGTAAAGCATACACCCACAATGCAGGGGACCTGGGTTCTATCCCTGGGTTCAGAAGATCGCCTGGAGAAGGGAAAGGCTACCCACTCCAGTACTCTGGCCTGGAGAATTCCATATACTGTCAAAGAGTCAGACATGACTGAGTGACTTTCACTTCACCAATTAAAAATAAATAAATAAAATACTGTTTCTCACTCCATCTGGTCCAGCTGCATCCTGTTCCCTTTATTTCCTCAAATTTCCCATGCCCTTCCAGCCATGGGGCCTTTGCACATGATGCCAAGAAAGCAGTCTCTCTCCCCTGGTGCCTAATTTACACCTACTCACTCTACTTTCAGATCTCAGCTCAAATGTTATCTCCTTAGGGAATCCTCCCACTATCCTCTAGACTAGGTCACACCCAACATTAACTTTCTTATCGGTGTAGTACCTCTCTTGAGTCTAAACAAATTTGTAATTTTGTACTGATTTATGGGATCATTTGGAGAAGGAAATGGCAATCCACTCCAGTATTCTTGCCTGAAGAATCCCATGGACAGAGGAGTCTGGTGAGCTGCTGTCCATAGGGTCGCACAGAGTCAGACACGACTGAAGTAACTTAGCAGCATGCATGCATGCATGGGATCATTGGTTGAAGTGTACCTCTTCTAATAGACTGAAGAGGATGGGGACTGTGTCAACTTGTTCATTGGTTTATCTCTTTCACTTGATACACAGCAGGGGGTCAAACAAATGTTAATTAATTGCAGGAATTGTAACTCTTTCTCCCCAGCAAATCATTTTCATACCTAATAGTGTGAACCATAAAGAATTTCCAGTATTCAAAAATAGCAGTGTTTACTTTGATTCTTAGAAGAATCCTTTGAATTACTGAGGGTAGAGGCCATGTCTGTCTCATTCTTTGCTCTATCTCAGCATCTAGAATAGTGGCCCATGTTTGGGGGATCTTTAAATGTTTGTTGAGTGAATAGTGGAGGGTATGCAAATATAAGAGCATGGTACAGGTAAGGAAACTCAGAGACCTACACGTGTACATCATCAGAATTTTAGAGCTAAAGGGATTTTAGAGATCATCCAGTCTCTTCATTTTACATGTGGAGGATGAAGGGATATGTTTTATAGTATTTATAATTATTGGAACAACTGTACAGGTATAATTTATAAATAAATATATGAAGGTTTCATTATAAAAAATTTCTTACTGAGAGAGATAAGAGATCAAAAGATCTCCGGGGCCCGCTCATGTAATTCAGTTCTTCATTTTGCGGATGGGGAAACTGAGACCCACAAAAGGGGAAGGATTGCCTGAGGCCTTTACATAGTCTAAATCAGCCTGGGTGAGCTCTGGGTTCAGCGAAGTGCTGCTTGAGAGCGTTATGTCACGGTTTGTGTGTTAGCTTCCCTGCTGTGATCAGGCCATCAGAAATCACTGTCTCTTTCCCCCGCCTCTCGCTGTGAGATGTGGCATCCTGCCCCATGAAGTCCTCTTGTGGCATATGCTGCCCAAAGCCTGGTCTGGGGATCCTGAAGAGACGTCCATCTGTACTCAGCCTGTGTCTCACAGAGCAGGTGAACAGCTCTGGCTCTTCCCGGGATCATATTTCAGAGCTTTCAGCCAGTAAGGAGGCTTTTCTTTGGGCAGCCTCCCTTTCAAGGCCAGATGGCAGGTGGTTCTGGGGCCCAGCCCACTCCCATAAAGGGTAGATAGGCTCAGGGCAACTCTTTCCATGTGGACAGTTGTTTCTAGTAGGAAGCCATCGCAACAATAGCACATCCTAGTGATCAGCTCCTGGTAAGTCACTGTTGGTTCACGGTGGCGTTTAGTCTGCAGTCAAGTTGGGAGGGCCATCAGGGACGTTTGAGGAACTTGAATGCAGCCTCTTTATTTTATAAGTGGGGAGTCAGGGCCACAGAGAGTGCGCAGGACACTTTGTGGAGCATCAGAATGTTAATGCCAGAGGCACAGGTGACATATGGGTCACCCGACACCTAGTTCTAAGATGCCACACTGCTCAGAGTTCCTTGGAGAAGAAGGCAGAACAATTAATTTATTCCCATTTTACAAATGGGACAATTGAGGCTGAGAGACATGAAATGACTTGCCTTAAAGTAACATCATGAAATAATGACACATTATTATTGTGGTGGTAGTGGTGGTTTAACTATTACTGTTGGTCTTATTTGAGTCTCACAGAAGTTAAGAGACTGTTTTATGTCCATTTTGCAGAAGAAGAAACTGAGGCTCAAGGCATTGTAAAGACCCAGAAGAAATGCCAGGTCTCTTGATTCCAGGTTCAATGTCCCCATCCCACTGCAGACAAAACGTGTAATCCAAGAAACTTGTGCCCTGAGCATGGATCCACTAGGCAAGGGGAGGACAGGCACGACCACCTCTGGTCATTGACCAGGCTGCATTGCCAGTGTCACCCACTTAAAGCCCCTTTCTTTCTCTATACTGAGTGTACCAGCCTCAGGCCCTTTTCAGCTGCCCCAATGTATGCCTTTTCCTGAGTGGAGACATTCCCTTAGAGTGAAATCCCTTTTAATGGCCAAGGAGGGAGGGAGAGTTTGGAGTAGGACCCCAAAAGTGCAAGGGGGGTTCAGAGCTCAGGAGCCTTAGGAGGAAACTTACCTCATCATTTCAGGGGCCCAATAGAGGCAAATCAGCCTCCAAACTTCAGTGGACGAAGCATAAGTCTAGAAACCTTCCTTCTTCCACAGGAAAGGTTATGTATGACCCCTCCCCCCAAGAAAAGACATGTCGCCACTATGAGAGACTATAGTGACATGTCGCCACTGTGAGAGACTATAGTGCCACCACTATAAAAGACACTTGAGAGTCTTTTCATCCCACACTCTCTAACTTCATTTTATGGAAGGAATCCAACACAGAGTAGTTAGGTAACTTGCCTAAAGCCTCACAAGCAATTAGTGCCATAGACAGTGGGTTCATCACAGAGCATCAGTGGGTTCTAGGGAAGAGGAAAAGAACCAGTATGATTGCCATTCACTGCCTGTACCCATCCACATCCCAAAACACTGGCTGGACCTACAGTGTGTATGGCCTACACCCTGGACCTACAGTGGCTATGGCCCTTTAGTAAATTAACTCTCAGACTCACCCCAATGGTGGTTTGAATGCAGGAGCTGCAGACTGTGATCTAAGTGTTTTGATGTTTCCCAGTTTGTGGTTTGGACGAGATGCCATCAAAGCCACCTGATGCTTGCTATCCCCACTCCGGTCCATAAGTCCCTGTTTCCTTCCCTCTCCTTAGAAAGTTGTCCTGCTCAGCATGCTCCCCCACCTATCCTGCTCATCCAACCCTAAGGAAGGCATCAACTCCCATTCCACTTGCCAAGAAAACGCTGCTGTGACACATGTCAGGGGAGAAGTGTTTCACAGTTGGATGAGTTCTGGCTCTGTAGTTAATAAGCTTCAGTTTGAATTCTATCCCACCATCTATTAGCTGTGTGATTTTGAGCAAGTCACATCACTACTCTGAGTCTCATTGCCCTCATCTGTATCATGGTGACGAAAATCTCTAACTTGAATAATTGTTGGTTCCTGGCTTGACTATTTGAAATAGTTGCCCTAGGACATTAAGGCTTATGTTCAACAGAGAATCATTTTGGTAGAGGAAAAGTACCAAAAGACCATGTGATTATTCTCCTAAATCTCAGAGCTCATGGGTTCCTATTATACAGATGGAGAAATTAAGACTCAGAAAGGCAAAGGTACTTGCCTGCCCAGAGTCAAACAGTGAATCAGAACTCAGGTCCCCTCACTCCCAGGATTCACTCCTCTGCCTCACTGAGCTCATGAATGTCAGTGTTTCAACTCTTCATCTGTCAAAGTTTTAATTCCTAACCATAGTTTCTGAGTACTTACTATATGCAAAATGCTTTATCTGCAGCATATCACTTAATCCACTAAACTATAAGGCAGTTGTATATTATGACAATTTCCATTTAGTAGATGGGAAAATTAAGGATCAGAAGGTAAGTAACTTGTCTAAGCTCACATAGCTAAGTGATGTCAGAAGTGCCATTTGAATCCTGTGCTGGTAACTCTTTCTAGCTCTGGTTGGAAATGCCTGCTCTGCCAATCTCCTGGTATAGGAAGGAAAGGTCAGAAAAAGTAGGGGCACCATATGGAAACAAGGAAGTTCTTGACAAGCTGTTTACATTGTTCCATCCCAGTGCCACAGTGATGCAAAGAGAGAACATAGCTCAAGATGTATGTCCACTAGTACTGCCCAATTTTATTTTGGGGTGAGCACACTCACTGAAGGAGTTTGATGCTACATTAATAAAGCAGCTTTCCTGGAAGCAAGTTTCCCTAGGGAAGAAAAGGAGATAAACGAGGAGAATAAGTTTTTCTTGAGTGAGAAATTTGGGGCTTATAATTGTAATAACTACCCTGAGCTGACCTGTTTGGGTGCTTCCATTATGCAATCATGGCCATTGTTCACAGGCACAATACTTCATGCTTGCTGTGAACTTGACTGACACACTCACCTGTCCATCCATTAACTCATCATCTACTCCTCCATCCATCCATCCATCCATCCACCCTGCATTCATCCACTGATCAAGGGACCATTAGTTTATTGATTCATAATCTCATCCACCCATTTATGTATTCTCCAGCTATTTGTTCCCTCATCCTTTCTCTAACTATTTTCTTCTCCAACCCATCCATTCATTCAACCAACCAACCAATATTTATTGAGCACCTACTTTGTGCCTTCTTCACCATTTCCCTGTATTTATGGTAAAATAAGTTCCATTAATTTAACAGATGATAAGAAACAGCAGCTTAAATAATTTATTTTTCAATACCTTACAGGCATAAATCCTGGTTGAACTTGTTCTTCCAATCTTAGTTCTCTTTTAAGACACCTGAAACGTCGTGGTCCCAAGGAATTTAGACAACTTAGATTTGTTTGTTTTTCTCTGAGGCCTTTTGCTATTGAGATTCAAATGATTGTATTTATTCATTTTTATCAGAAACAAAGTTTGCAAAAAAAAAAAAGAAAGAAAGAAAGAATCACAATTGCTATGATCCTTTTTTAAAACTTGTGCAAAGGGATTTCACATCTGAAATCCCTTCTGATTATCCATTCATACCTTCACCCAGGACTGAGTTTCTACTATATGTAAAGCATAGTAATAGATAAAAATTACTCTTAAGTTGCTTACTTTCTAGTAGAAGAGACATGTCTATAAATAACTAGCAACTAGCAGGGCAGGAGTTAAGTTTGTCAAAAAGAGAGTTGAAGTCTGAACAGGTAAAGCGGCTGGCCAAAGGTTAACAAGTTAGTAGTAATGCCATACAATTTTAGGTATTTCCTATTGATAAATTAGGGCTTCTCTGGTGGCTCAGTGGTAAAGAATCTGCCTGCCAATGCAGGATATGCAGCTCTCCTGGAGAAAGGAATGGCAACCCATTCCAGTATTCTTGCTGGGAAATCCTGAGGACAGAGGAGCCTGGCAGGCTACAGTCCATGGGGTTGCAAAACTTAGTGACTAAACAACAACAATTGATAAACTAAGTTCTGTGCTGGGCCACTTGTAGGTATCACTTCCCTGTATTCATGCCCCAGTCCTATGCAGTAGGACTATGCAAAATGTCCCCATTTTGCAGATGGAAGTAAGGCTCAGAGGCTTTAAGCAACTTTGCCAAAGTTACCACCTTATACAGGTCAGAGTTAGGATTATAACCCCTATACATGTTGCCACAATCTTCTCTCTTACCCAACAATTTCTTCCCCAGAGGCGAGATATGGGGAATGTCACTAGTGAGGCCTAGCTGTTCTCTTGCTTTCAAGTTTCTAGATGATCACTTCAGTGGAAGCTTACCCAAAGACAGCTCAAGCACAGGGAGAAGGGACTGCCCAGCAGTGAGGCTGACCTCATGGGGCTGAGTGAAGCGTTGCCTGAGGATAGTGATGGTCCTTTTTCACAATGGGCAATTACTCAGAAGGAGAGTCAGGCAGCAGGAAGTGCCTTTCATGCCAGAAGTGTTCTTCCCTACAATCCCTTCATGGATTGAACCATCCATGAAGAGGGATAACCTTTCAAGACAAGGAGACAAGAGATATTGGTAGTTAGCCATGTTTTCTTGCCCAGAACTAAACCCAAAGATGGCAATTCAGAGGACCACAAGCTGAGTCATTGGTACTGAGGAAGGGCAGCGGAGAATAGATACATGTTAAACACAAGGTTCGGAGAAGGCAGTGGCACCCCACTCCAGTACTCTTGCCTGGAAAATCCCATGGACGGAGGAGCCTGGTGGGCTGCAGTCCATGGAGTCGCTAAGAGTCGGACACGACTGAGCGACTTCACTTTCACTTTTCACTTTCATGCATTGGAGAAGGAAATGGCAACCCACTCCTATGTTCTTGCCTGGAAAATCCCAAGGACAGGGGAGCCTGTTGGGCTAACGTCTATAGGGTTCCACAGAGTTGGACACGACTGAAGCGACTTAGCAACAGCAGCAGCAGCAAGCACAAGGTTAAGCATGACAGATCCTTGGTAAGCCCATTTCCTTGCACTAAACTTGTCGGGTGATTAAAAACAGCCTTATATTGTGAGAACACAGGTCCAGAGAGGTTCCTTTGCTTGCCCAAGTTTGCCCCTCTTGACCATCCATTCACGCACATTACCACGGAGACACACATCACTCCTGCCCACGTGGAACCCTTTTGGTCTTGCAGCTCTCTCCCACTTCCTCCTCCCCTCCCCTCTTTCTCCTCTCCTCACCTCTCCTCTCCCAGCAGAGACAATCTCTTTCTGCTCTGGAGAAATCTTTTTTCTTTTGTGTTTCTTCAGGACTTTCTCCTAAGTCCATAAATCCCCTTCCTTAAAGGCTTTGACTTTTCTAGAAAAGTCATATTCTTTCTTTTTTCAATGCTGACACATGCCTTCACTGAGGCAAGGCGGGTAGAACCCATGATTTGCTTAAATGGTAAAAAAGAAAAGGGGAAAATGTGGGGAGGGAAAAACACATAGATCAGTATCTCAAAATAGTATCCCATTTTCATGCGATATTTTCTTTAAGCCCCTTAAGCTTTTGAGATGGGTGCCATTAAATTGCCTCCAGTTAATAGATGGGGAAGCCCAAGTTCAGAAAGATTATGTGATTTCTCCAAGGTAACACAGGGAGGAAGTTGATCCAAGATTCAAACACAAGCGTGTAAGGACCCAGTAGTCAAGATTTTAACTACTGTGTTCTACTACCTGTGAGAAAAATGATATCAAAATTGTTCAAAGATGAGAATTGACTTGCCCAAGATCATGCAACAAGTCAGAAGAATGGGAGCCAGTTTTGCTGATCAGAGGCCTATCAGTCAATACACATATATAATGAGCACCACCGACAGGCATCTGGGCCTATGCCCATGCAGTTCAGTCTCTAAGGAGGTTACACTTAACACCCAAGAATAAAGTTGAGAGGAAAGAGCTGTTCATTAGAGGGTCGGCCAGACTACAGACCTATACAACTGAGTAAGGGCAGGATGGCAAAGTTCCATAGAGAGGGTCAAGAGCTCCAGCCAGCTGAATCACTGTGTTGGGATGGGCATATGGGGCTACATCTGAGATGAATAACAAAGAGTGCTTTGATCCATTAGTGATGTCTGTCATTGGTGCAAGAAAGGGAAGTGGTAGTATGCATGCTATATATTTATCTTTCCCAGGAAAGGAATGCTACAGCTTTGGGAAGGATCAGATCAACTATTGATACTAACCACTGAACACTTTGCTGCCTAGCTTTTTCCATTCATTGTTTCAATTAATGTTCATCATAAAACACCCCTCCCCCTATTATACAGATAAGAAAGTGGAACCTCACAAAGGGAAAGTCACTTGCCCAAGGCTAAAGAAGCTAGGCAGTGGCTAACCAGCTCTGATAACTACTGTTAAATACATAAACCGTTGGGTTGATTAATAGAAATGTCAATAGAAGAGCAATCCTGGAACCGGTTAATTAGTGTGTGAATGTATATATTTGGCCAGAGGGCTTTGTCTTGTTTATCAGCCACTAGCACAGGACCCAGGACAAAACTGATACCCAATCCATATTTACTTAGAACTATGAATAGGCGTTGTATTATATACCCCAGGAGGGGTGGTTTAGAGAGTAAAGAGATTTCACTGCACTTGTAATGGGAAAGTATCTAGTTCAGTGCTTGGCACAAGCTAGGACTACAGTAAATATCTGTTGAATCAAAAAGTGCTAGAGGAGTTGGCTACTAGGTGGGATTCAGAAGAGAAGACAATCTTGGTAAAGACAGGATTCAAGGGCCAGCCTGCCCACTGCTGATCCTCAAGATGCCATGTTAAATGGACACATGTCATAATCTCCTTAGGCGAGTCAGGGAGTTGAAGGAGGAGAAGGGGTGTCCTATACCCAGGGAGTTATTTCTGGCTTTGTGTTCTGCCAGCAGGATGTTAGGAGGTTGCAAGAGCCAAATCTGCTGCTGGGGGCTCTGGAATTCAGAGCCAGGGCGATGGATGCCAGCTTCATCTTGCCTGGAGCACCTGAGTGCTTTGCAGAGCAGGGAGGCAGCAGGGAGGGTTGGCCTCAGGAAGCCCAGTCTTCTCCCACCACATCTTTTCCCAGCTGTGTCCAGCCTCTGTTAAGTTTGGGGTTATTTATCAGCAGAATTGGCACATTATTAAAAGATTTTCAAATTATGAAAGCTCTGTGATATGGGTAGAATTATTTTTTTTCTATTTCACAGAAGAAAAAAACCAAGACTGATAGAGTTTTTTGGAATAATAATAACGTGTGAGTCAGACATTATACTAAGAATTTCCTATATACTAACTCATTAAAGCTTCACAGTGCCCTATGAGATGGGGAATATTATCTCTATTTTGCAGAAGGGGAAACTGAGGTTCAGGAAGGTCCAAATGTCATTAAATGCAGTCCTATCTGATTCCGGAGCCCATGTGTTTAACCTCCATGCTATATAGGCTCTTCGTCAATCAGTTAACTAGTTTAGTAATTAATAATTTACTTTTATATAGTGTTTTACATTTTTCAAATGTTTTATGTATATTTATGCCTTTGAGCCGTGCTCTAGTGCTTTAATACTATAAGGTGGGTGGAGCAGGTATCCTTTTTCTTCACATCTTTTGACACATCAAAAATGGTGCCAGGAGTTAGGAAGGTACTTTCTGCTCTGCTCTGACTCTCCTTTGTACAGTGTGTATGATGTGTGATACTTTGAACTGCACAGGCAAGTAGCTCCAGCACTTGTACCATTTTACTTGTATGTTTCACTTCTCCAGGCCTCAATTTTCTCATCTCTAAAATGAGGGGAATCATTTTCTTCCAATAAAGTTACTGTGAGCATTGGAGATGATAAATTAGAAGAGAGCCTAACATGTCAGACACATCAAAGAAGCACCTAGATGCACACCTCTGCGTCTACCATTTTATAAGAATGAGCAAATACTTCTCTTGTTGGTTCTCTTTAAGGATTGTTGTTGTTTAGTTACTAAGTTGTGTCCAGCTCTTTGCAACGCTATGGACTGTAACACGCCAGGCTATTCTGTTTACTGTCTTTCGGAGTTTGCTCAAATTCATGTCCATTGAGTCTGTAATGCTATCTAACCATCTTATTCTCTGCTGCCCACTTCTCCTTTTGCCTTCAATCTTTCCCAGCATCACGGTCTTTTCCAATGAGTCAGCTCTTCGCATCTGGTAACCAAAGTATTGGAGCTTCAGCTTTATCAACAGTCCTTCCAATGAGTATTCAGGGCTGATTTCCTTTAGGTTTGCCTGGTTGGTGTGGACATCTGTAACAAGATGTAATTAGTTACAGTTAGTCATCTATAACTAAGGAAGAGCACCATTTACTCTTAGCACCCTTGTTTCCCTCCTGCACAACTAATCACTAGAAAGAAAGAGTCTCAGACCCAGGAGCTGTGAAATGTCCAATATATTTAATCCCAGTGGATCCCATATTTTCAGTGACCAGTTCTATATTAAAGACCATGATGGTATTGATCTCCATTTGGGTAATTCCAGACCAGAGCTTTAGCCAGGACTGGGTTAAACTGTTTCTAGGTACGAGAGACATCTCCTAGAAAAGAGAGGCAAAAAGAAGAACACAGAAAATATATTTACCATTGGAGCCTAGTTTGTGATTACAAGTCATCTTGCTGTGGACGGCCCTATCCTTGGGCTGCAATTATGCCTGTTCTGAGTTTTCTCCAGAAACAGCTACAGATGAAGGCAGTCTGCCAGAACCTAACCTAAATGAAAGATTAACATTCTCCATAGTCGTGGGGTTGTTTGCTCAGTGGGAGGACCTGGGAGGCAGTGTAGCTGGAGAGATGGGGACTTCCTTTCACATCTCATCTTCTTTCTTAGGAATCCCTCAGACCCACTGGAACCGATTCCCAGAGCTCCTTCTTCCCAAGGAACATAATCTCTCACCATGAGAAAGCATCTACTGGCTACTTATACCATTTAGACTCAAAGAATAAGCAGAATAGATATAATCTTGGAGATATTCAAGAAGGTCATTAAATAAAAATAGTGAATTTAAGGTAGGCAAAAATAGCAGCTACTTGGGATCTCCATGGCTTAACATGATCCAGTCCTTTCTTGTCCATATCTTA
Organism: Moschus berezovskii; assembly: GCF_049115385.1. NCBI lineage: Eukaryota > Metazoa > Chordata > Mammalia > Artiodactyla > Moschidae > Moschus > Moschus berezovskii. The sequence continues at coordinate 59,521,032 of NC_142478.1, read as the reverse complement.
GTCCTATATGGGTTGAAGAAGGGCTTTGCTTCATAAAGCCATACAGGGACCTACCTCTGTAACATGGCTTCCAGGCTATGATCCAGCTAGAAGACAAGGAAAGTGAACCAAGGCAGAGAGGTCACACTTGCTCTTAACTGCTTCTGCCTTGAAGTGATCCATTACTTCTATCTATATTCCACTGGTGAAAGCTAGTTACAGGGTCCCTCCTACATGCTACGAGAACTAGACAGGTAATTTTGTAGCAGGTCTGGGTAGAAAGGGAAAGAAATTTGATGCCATCCTCTCCCATACACAGAAACTGCCTTTCATTCCTGGAATCACAGCCTGAAGCTTCTCTGATAAGCTCTTTCTCCATATAAGAGGAAGAAGGCAGGAAAAACAACAGTCATGATTTACTGAGCATTTCCTATGTTCCAGGAACTGCGATGAACTCTTCATATGCATTAACATGTTGAACATATTAACTCCATTAAGTATATTTTGTTACTCCCATTTTACAGAAAAGGAAATCCCCAAGGAGAGAAGTAATTGATTCATGACCACACAGCTAGGAGGTGCTGAAGCCAGGGTTTGAACATGGATCTTTCTAAAGCCTGTATTCTTAACCATCAGACCATACTGCCTATGTGAAGGGTAACTTTCAGAGTGTTGTTGGAAGGATTAATTGTGGTGATAGGAAAAGTGATTTTCAGTGCCTGGCCTGCCATTAATGCTTATTAAATGTTACAAAAATGAAATCAAAGAAAAATACTCAACTATCAGAAAGCTTCTCTTTGATCTTTGGGAAGTAATCTCCTTTGTTTTTTTCCTTTGAAAGTTTGCTCATGCTTGTATTCGTTCACTCATTCATGTCCGACTCTGCAATCCCATGGACTGTAGCCTAGCAGGTTCCTCTGTTCATGGGATGTCCCAGGCAAGAGTACCAAAGCAGGTTGCCATTTCCTCCTCCAGGGGATCCTCTCTACCCAGCGATTGAATCCATGTCTCCTGACTCTCCTGCATCAGCAGGTGGATTCTTAACTGCTGAACCACCAGGAAAGCCCTTTATAAGTTTAGTATTCCATTTATTCACTCACACATTCAGTAACATATCCATCAGGTGTGTTTTATGTGCCAGACTTGGTGCAGGATGCTTGGGTTGTGACAGTGAACTAGATAAAGTCTCTGCTCTCAATAAGCAGTGTTTTGACCTCAGATGGATTTATTCTTCCAGAATTCTTAGAGATTCTGAGAAGGCACATCAGGGTTGTCAGAAAATTGGAGTCTGGTTGGCCAGTTGGGATGGGATGGAAACTCAGTTAACTGGAAGGGTCTGTTTCCCATTCATGGGGCAAATCTAGTCAGTCAGTTCAGTTCAGTTGCTCATTCATGTCCGACTCTTTGTGACCCCATGGACTGCAGCATGCCAGGCTTCCCTGTCCATCACCAACTCCCAGAGCTTGCTCAAACTCATGTCCCTTGAGTTGGTGATGCCATCCAACCATCTCATCCTCCATCGTCCCTTCTCCTGCCTTCCATCTTTTTCAGCATCAGCATATCTTTTCCAATAAGCCAGTTATTTGCATTAGGTGGCCAAAGTTTATTGGATCTTCATCTTCAGCATCTCTGAATGAATCATCTTCATTCTCAGAATGAATATTCAGGACTGATTTCCTTTAGGAGTGACTGGCTTGATCTCTTCACAGTCCGAGGGACTCTCAAGAGTCTTCTTCAACACCACAGTTCAAAAGATCAGTTCTTTGGCACTCAGCTTTCTTTATGGTCCAACTCTCATATCCATACATGACTACTGGAAAAACCATAACTTTGACTAGACAGACCTTTCTCAGCCAAGTAATGTCTCTGTTTTTAATATGCTATCTAGGTTGGTCATAGCTTTTTTTCCAAAGAGCAAGCGTCTTTTAATTTCGTGGCTTCAGTCACTGATATCTTAGGTGATTTTGGAGCCCAATAAATTAGTCTGTCACTGTTTCCATTGTTTCCCTGCCTATTTGCCATGAAGTGATGGGGCTGGTTGCAATGATCCTGGTTTTTTTATGGGGCCGGATGCCATGATTTTCATTTTTTGAATCTTGAGTTTTAAGCCAACTTTTTCCTCTTTTCACTTTCATCAAGAGGCTCTTTAGTTCCTCTTCAGTTTCTGCCATAAGAGTTGTGTCATCTGCATATCTGAGGTTATTAATATTTCTCCTGGCAAGCTTGATTCCAGCTTTTGCTTTGTCCAGCCTGGCACTGATGTACTCTGCACATATGTTAAATAAGCAGGGTGACAATACACAGCCTTGACATACTACTTTCCCAATTTAGAACCAGTTCATTGTTCCATGTCCAGTTCTAACTGTTGCTTCTTGACCTGCATACAGATTTTTCAAGAGGCAGCTAAGGTGGTCTGGTATTCCCATCTTTTTAAGAATTTTCCATAGTTTGTTGTGATCCACGCAAAGGCTTTAGTGTAGTCAATGAAGCACATGTAAATGTTTTTCTGGAATTCTCCTACTTTTCTGTGATCCAATGGATGTTGGCAATTTGATCTCTGGTTCCTCTGCCTTTTCTAAATCCAGCTTGAACATCTGAAGGTTCTCAGTTCAAAGACTGTTGAAGTCTAGCTTGGAGAATTTTGAGCATTACTTTGCTAGCGTGTGAGATGAGTGCAATTGTGCAGTCATTTAGACATTCTTTGGCATTGCCTTTCTTTGGGATTGGAATGAAAGCTGACATTTTCCAGTCCTGTGGCCACTGCTGAGTTTCCCAAATTTGCTGCCATATTGAGTGCAGCACTTTCACAGCATCATCTTTTAGGATTTGAAATAGTTCAGCTGGAATTCCATCACCTCCACTCGCCTTGTTCATGGTGATGCTTCCTAAGGCCCACTTGATTCTGCACTCCAGGATGTCTGACTCTAGGTGAGTGATCACACCATCATGGTTATCTGGGTCATTAAGATCTTTTTTGTATAGTTCTTCTGTGTATTCTTGCCACCTTTTCTTAATATCTTCTGCTTCTGTTAGGTCTATACCATTTCTATCCTTTATTGTCCTAGTCAATAGAGGGGTGTAAAGAATTGTAATGTTTTTATTTGGGTCTTTCCATGAAGTTTTTCCTTTCCCATATAGTGACAGATGGGCTTCCCTGGTGGCTCAGTGGTAATGAATCTGCCTGCCAGTGCAGGAGACACAGGTTCAATCTCTGGATCGGAAAGATCCTTGGAGAAGGGAATGGCAACCCACTCCAGTATTCTTGCCTGGGAAATCCCATGGACACAGAAGCCTGGCAGGCTACAGTCTATGGGGTTGCAAAGAGTTGGACAGGCCTGAGTGACTAAACACCACAGTGACAATGCCCTACTTCTAATGCTTTGGTCTCTCTTTAGGGTCTCAATAGCTGCAAGTCTATTTCTCAATTACCCTAGATGCTATAACTGGTGCAGGCCTAGCATATGATACCAGGAGAGCCAACCTCAGGCATTCCTCGGGATCACAGGCAAGAGAGGGGCTTCTCACTGGGCTCTGGTGGTGAGAAAGGCCACACCAGACAGGAATTGTTAACGTCCAGCCTTTATTGTTTATCCCAACACCAGGCACTGTGCTGAGAAACAGTATGTGAATTGTATTGCTTCTGTTAGGGGGTAGAAGCTCATTCTACAATTGAGAAACCCAGAGTTCAGAGAAAGTAAGAGCACTCATTCAAGGTCACACAGCCAGGAAAGAATGGATCGGAGTTTGAATTGCTGTACTGCATTGCTACCCATCATCTCTGGGTCCCAGGGAGGAAGAGAATTGTAGGAAGGATTTGCTAGGCTTGGTAAACAACCTGTGATCCAGGGACCAGGCGTCAGTAGATCGAATGCTTCCACTTGGGCTGTATTTCCGTGTTTACCCTTACCCCTCAACAACAGCATCATCCAATCCAAGCCCTAAACCTCCAAGCTCTGTGCCCTCATAGCTCCATCATGTCCTGAGCCCCATTCCCTCGGGCCCTGTGGATCTTTGATTCTTAACTCACTCAGGGAAGTGCTGCAAAAAGATTGAAGTCAGTAATTGAGTATATCTCTGCCTATCAAAAATCAGGGCCATTTTGTATATATTTTCTGCTTCTATTTCCCCTACTTGCTTTCCCCTAAGGGTGTGGGATTGTTAAGCAGGAGAGTTAGTAGAAGTTGTGACAGGAAATAGCCAAGTGAAAATGAGCTGTCTTCTATGCATGAAGAGCTCAGTGTGGATAAATACCACTCCTAGCACAACTCCAAAGGGAAGCCCTCTTCATGGGAGGTAGAAAGATATCAGGGACCCTGGAATACCCCTATCCTCTCAAGTCCCTTTTAGGCTTGCCATAATGGCCTGAAGTGCCAGAGACACCCTTCACTTTCATATTTCACTGGGACCTTTGGACCTCTCAGACACATGGTCTTCAAGTTGTTCTAAGCAACCAACACAGAGAAAATGCAGAATTATCTTCCTATTGTCTCTGTAGATGACAATATTACAAAGTTGTCATATGAAGGGGTGATTGGGATACACAACTGAAAAGTCTAGAGAATAAAGTATGATAGAAGTGTTTCAGGCTGTTTTCTTAAAGAAGTCCCCTCGCCAACTGCGTAAGCTCTGGGCCCCACACGCTTTGTTATGCCCCTGGCTCCATGATTCTGAGACTGTAGGATCCCATGGTTCTTGTGTCCTATGGGTCCATGATCCATCCTCAGCTTAGCCCTTTGGGGTCATTCCCACCTCCTCTGGGACACTGTTCATCAGGACATTTGATCCTAGATGTCACAATCCTGCAAGTCCCTGCTTTGAACCCAAAGCATTTGTGGACCAGGACTTGGAGTTCCAAGGGTCTCAGGAAAATACCGCAGCTTCCAATGGCACCTGCTTCTGGTGGGGAAATGGAGAGAGGTGCAGCGAGCTCTCAGAGGAGAAGGCCTGATTGATTGTCTTTGCATTTGTATATGCATCTGGGTTTCTCTATTATCCATCCTGCGATTGACAGTTCTGATGACAGAACTAGGTAGGTCAGGGTCAGGAGGGGGTCCAGCCTCCTTATTTACAGGCAGGGACATTCCCCAGAGTAGACCAGCAGTTGGTCCAAGCCTGTTGCAAAGTCATTCAACAGTCAGGATTCAAACCCAGAGAAAAGACCACCTTCCCTCTACACTTTGCTCCCCCAGGCTCAGAAAGGGAGAGCAAAGAAGGCACTTTGCCTCCTGCTGAGGAGGAACTGGAGGACAATTTCAAAAGCAGGGGTGGGGGATAAATAAAACTGTCCCAGTTTCTACCAAGCCACAGCGTCTTCTTCCAGGATCTGTTTTCCTTTGTTCCCTTGGCAGCACCCTGGTCTCCCCACTCCATTATGATTTCACTGTGTTTTGTGGAGGACACCCAACTGGTTCATTCAGAGACGAAGAACGCGGCTAGCAGCATCACTTCCCTGTGGCTGCAGATTCCAGTGTTTGCAGTTGCACAAAAGCCTGATTTGAAATAAACATAATAAAAGTTTTACAACAGGCTCAGTTGGGTGTAGGGTCCCCAAGCTCTAGCTGACTCTGGAGAAGCAGATTGCCTTCCAGAGCTCTCAGCTCAAAGTTATGGGGCCTTAACACTCTCCTGCCCTGAGCCTGGAGAGGGTGGATTCTAGTCTGTCAAACCTGAAGGGTCTCGACTTTACAGATGGTGAAACAGAGAAACTCAGCTGTCACAGAGCTCTTCTAAGATGATAAATGGAACAGTCCCTGGGGAGAATGTGGTATGTTGATTCCCAAGTTGGACTGCACAATGGAATCGCTTGGGGGATCTTTAAGAAACACTGTTGTCTGGTCCCACACCTAGACACTCTCATTTAATTGATTCAAGGTGATATCTGAACATCGTGAAATTTTAGACATTCCTTGCTGCTGCTGCTGCTAAGTCACTTCAGTCGTGTCCGACCCTGTGACCCCATAGATGGCAGCCCACCAGGCTTCCCCATCCCTGGGATTCTCCAGGCAAGAACACTGGAGTGGGTTGCCAGTTCCTTCTCCAATGTGTGAAAGTGAAGTCGCTCAGTCATGTCTGACTCGTAGCGACCCCATGGACTGCAGCCTACCAGGCTCCTCCGTCCATGGGATTTTCTAGGCAAGAGTACTGGAGTGGCTTGCCATTGCCTTCTCTGTTAGACATTCCTTAGGTGACTCTAATGTGCAGTGATAGTTGGGTACCATTGGCATGGTGGTGAAGGAGCAGGGTGTTCTATATTTGAATCGTAGCTCCAGTGTTTAATAACTTTGTCCTTGAGCAAGTGACTTCATTCATGTGATCCTGTCTCCTCCGTCTATAAGTTGGAATTAATACTATCTACCTCACCCAGGGTCAAAGTGAGAATTAAATGAGGTAATATATATTAAGAGCTTAAAGCAGTGCCTATCATGCCAAAAGTGATTAATGCATGTTGGTTTTATTACTGTTTTTGTTGTTGCTATTTTATTACTAATAAATACCACCATTCCAAGCCCCCAAGTAGGGGAATGAGGGGGAATCAAATCACAGGTCCACTGATGGATGAACTAGGATTCAGGAGACCCAGTTTTCTTTTTGACTGTTCTAATAGCAAATGAGCTGTGTGACCTTGGGCAAACCTCTTAGCCTCTCTGAGTTTAGTTGCTTCATCTTGCCAGATGGGCCTCATAGCCCCTGGCCATCTACTGTCCAGAGGAGTTGTGAGATTCCAGTAAGATAATGGATTTGAATGAGCTTTGAAAATGGGAATGCACCAGAGGAATTTGAGATATTATGATTATGACGGCCATTTCATTCCCTTCGCGCCCTGGCTGGCCCATCTGTTCTGGGAGCTTTTGGGTCTCTCTCTACCTCCTTTGGCCTCCAGTCCTGAGCTGTTCAGTCTGACATTTGGGCAAGTTCCAGCAAGGATTCTGTCCCTTCTCCATCTGCCCCTCTAGTTAACTCTTTTCTCTCCCTTCTTTTGGCTATCAGGACCAATATCTGACTCCAGAGTGGGTACCAATGGGGTTGGGGTGGGGGAAAGTTTCTCATCTAATTCTTTTTCTTGGAAATGGTCAGAGGTCTTGGATTCCCCACAGTCAGAGAGTTGGAAGGTTCCTATGAGAGTGTCTAGACAGACCAGCAGATGAGGCAGAGCGCGGAATTCAAACCCACCTTCCTGGATTTCTGTTTCTTGTTCTGCTCCACCTCCATCCCCACCCCATTGCTCCGAGCTCTTGGAGCCTCATCTACCCACCTCAACTGCTCTTGGAGAAGTCAGTGCCCTCAGGAGAATATCAGAGGATAGGGCAGTGGCTTGCTGCTCCCTCCAGCATCCTGGGCTGTCTCCCAAGGGTTTGTATCCTTGCCCATATCCTTTTTCCTCTGAGACTCCATTTTCTCACTGTACAATGGGAAAACATCACCTGGCTGTCTGTGGGTCACAGGAGACCATTACCTGGGATGGTTGGTAATCTCTGTCACCTCAGATGCCAGTGCTGCTCCTGGAGCTGGGGAGAGAGATATGAGGATTCTGCCGGGCCAGATCCCCCGGCTGGAGCCAGAGTCATCTGGGCCGCTCTGAGCTGTGCAGGCTGGGAGGAGCCTGGGAGAAGGCAGGCCTCCTGGATTGGCAGCTGCAGGCCTGCTGGCAGATGGTCTCCTAAGTGGGCCACCCCGGGGTCAGCTTTATGGATTTGTACATTAACCCTTCCCTTCCCAGCAGCCCTCAGACTCTGGTTCCTTATGACTTTGACCTGACCCACTGATGTTGCTGGGTCTCTAACTGAGCTGTGGACAAGACCCTGACCCACATCTTATCACTCCCCTCCCCATCTTACCACACCCCAGGAGACAAACCATCCCTCCTATGTGTCAGGTACTTCACAGTATGCAAAGCCAGACTCTGGTGCTTACAGTACTCAGGACTGGGCAAGACTGATGACAGAGCAACCTTTTAATATTATCACTTGTATTCATACTAATTTTTGTAAATATTGACTTACAAAAAAGAGAAAGGATCACTGCACAGAATAACCACTGTGAAGATTTTGGAGTTTATCCTTCTAGATTCACTAATTCTTTCTTTTTCTTTCTCTTCCTCTCTCGTCTTCTCATCTCATCCTTCCTCTCTGTATATATGTGTTAATCAACATGGGATAAATATTGGGCATTTTAAAATTTCAGACTTTTTTTTCTAATACGGCAATATAGTCTGAGTATCTTTCTATATCAGTAAATACCCATCCATCTCATCACTGTAAAAAGCCTGCATAGTATTTCATTATAGGCATTAATCAGAAGCAGTTTATCCACCATTGTTGGATGACATCGTAGGACCGAGAAGGAAACAAATGCAAAGAGGCTCAGTGACCCCATGGACAATACAATCCATGGAATTCTCCAGGCCAGAATTCTGGAGTGGCTAGCTGTTCCCTTCTGCAGGGGACCTTCCAAACCCAGGGATCAAACCCAGGTCTCCCACATTGCAGGTGAATTCTTTACAAGCTGAGTCACAAGGGAAGCCAAAGACTACTGGAGTGGGTAGCCTATTCCTTCTCCAGCAGATCTTCCCGACCCAGGAACGGAACCAGGGTTTCCTGCTTTGCAGGCAGATTCTTTACCAACTGAGCAATAAGGGAAGCCCAAGGTCACACAGCTTGTCGATAAGAGCTTGAACTTGAATTCTGGTCTTGGGGTTTTTAAATTCAATGGACAGGGAGGCCTGGTGTGCTGTGATTCATGGGGTTGCAAAGAGTCGGACACAACTGAGCAACTGAACTGAACTGAACTACTTATTAGGGTAAAAGAAGTAAAGGTTCAAGAATGCTGCACCTCAAAACCAATATGGACCCAACCTCACTCCAAGGGCAAGTCCTAACAAGCTGCATTTGTTGACTGTTCAGCTGATTCAGTTCTGGGTCAGAATCCCAGCCCCATCTTTATTGGCTGTGTGACTCTGGGCAGCTTCACTCCCCTCTCTGAGCCTCAATTTTTTCATCCATAAAACAAGATTATTAAGATCTGGCTTATTAGTCCATTGGAGGGATTAGATTAGGTAAGAAATTGCCCACCAAGTATGTGGCACAAAGTAAGTGCTCAGCAGAGGCTAGTGCTATTTCATTGCCTCTAAGATTTTTGATATTACTGCTTATAAGAATATTACTAATTTTATTAGTATTATTATCTGGTATAGCTCAGCAGGTAAAGAATCTGGATACTCCAGTATCCTTGGGCTTCCCTGGTGGCTTAGTTGGTAAAGAATCCACCTGTAATGCAGGAGACCTAGGTTTGATCCCTGGGTTGGAAAGATCCCCTGGAGAAGGGAACGGCTAGCCACCCCAGGATTCTGGCCTGGAGAATTTCATGGACTGTATTGTCCTTGGGGTCACAAAGAGTAGGACACGACTGAGTGACTTTCACTTTTCATCTATCATTATCTAATATCTGATATTACCTAATGTTATCTAATATCTAATAATACTAGAGCTCTAATAGTAGTATTAGCCCCAATGCAGGCATTGTAAGACTTCCAGGAAGCCCCTTCTCCTGGGTCTCAGTTTACCTATCTGAAAGCATAGTGCTGTCCCTGGTGATTTCTGAGGGTGGTTTTGTCCTCACTCCCTGTTCCTTGTTGGTGGCAGGCTGGTCTGGTCCCCCCCATCCCATTCCACTATCGGTGAGCTCTTTCTCCCCTCCCCCACCAGCCAGAGCCAACTGGTTGCCCCTCCCCCACCAGCTCTCCCGGCCTTTGACACTAATTGATACGGAGTTCCCCCTCTAATCCTGCCTCTGCCTCCAGGGCCCTTGTTCCTAGGGCATCTGCTTGATGAGGAGGAGGAGGCAGGGCCGACCCGCCACCCGCCTGTCTGCCATCTGGTCCCCTTCCCCTCCCTCCTCTCTACGCCACCAAGAAAAATCTGTAATGAATCCGTGGCCCCCACCCAAGGGGGTGGGGTGAGGCCAGGCCGGGCGCATGCTGGCTGTGTATATGCGCGCGTGCGCGCGCGCGCGTGCACACACACACACGCACACACACACACACACACACGCAGCTTGTAGACACAATTATTGGTAAAGCTTTTGTGTAAAGTAAAGCTCTTGCAGACCCGCTCCAGCTGAACAGCTGCTGGGAGGGTTCAGGAGCGAGATGCTAACAGGAGGGGAACTTTAATTATCCCTCCGAACGGCATCTTTGGCAGCCCCAGGGGACTGGACAAGATGGGGAAGAGAGAGGCAGGCAGGGGAGAGAGAGACCATTAAATTGGAGAATAGGGGGCAAGAAAGGGATGGGATGCACTAGCTAATGGGGAGGGATGAAGGGGGAGATTCACAGCGATCCCAGCCCCAAAGAGCCCGACTTTCTCCAATCCAGAGGTTGAAGAGATTTGCAGAAGTAACAGTTTTCTTCTCCTTTCCTGAATCCCTCTGCCCTGCATAACTTTTACTCCCTAAGCCATCAGGGCTGCCTTCTAAAGCCTGGCATCAAGAGCAGAACTTTGGGTTCTGCACTTCTAGGTTCTAATTGTCCTCTGCTCTTGCTGGCTGTGTGACCTTGAGCCAAGTACTTCTCCTCTCTGAGCCTTGAGGTTCTTCTGTGTAAAATAGTGATAATGGTAATACCTACTCACGGAGTTGTTGAATGATATAACATCAAGCATTCAGAGAGCACATATTTATTGAGTGCTTGCTGTATACCAGGTACTATGCTAGGAGTCAGAGATACAGGAGAATCTGAGACAGATCAGGGTGCAGGGAGCTGCTGACAATAAACAAGGAAACCAATTATAAAAAAAATGAAGTGTGAATAGGGCTCAAATGCCAGTTGCTACAATCAACTTTTCCCCCTTCTGATTTTCAGTCACACTAATTCTCCCCCCACCTTTTTTTTTAACTTTAAAAAAACTTTATTTTTAAGCAGTTTTAGGTTTATAATAAAATTGAGATTTCCCTTATACCCCCTGACACTATATACCCACTCCTTCCGGGCCCTTGTTTGGAAGGCATAGTCTCCCCCATTATCAATAACACTCACCAGAATAGTGTATTTTATACCAAGGATGAACATATATTGACACATTGCAATCACAAAATTCCATCCTTTAGGGTTCACTCTTGGTATTGTACCTTCTATGTGTTTGGAAAAATGTATAATGTATATACATCATTATAATATCATACAGAGTACTTTCACTGCTCTAGAAATAGTCTGTGGTCTTCCTATTTATTTGTCTTGTCCCCTCCACCACATCTGGCAACCACCAACCTTTTTTTTTAATTGCAATATAATTGCTTTACAATGTTGTATTAGTTTCTGCTATACAACAAAATGAATCAGCTACATGTATACATATATCCCCTCCCTCTTAAACCTCCCTCCCACCCATCCCCTTATTCCATCTATCTGGGTTATCACAGAGCACCAGGCTGAGCTCCCCATGTTATACAGCAACTTCCCACTAGCCATCTGTTTAACACATGGTAGTGTATATATGTCAATTGTACTCTCTCAATTTGTCGCTCTTCCTTCCCCCCATATGTCCACAAGTCCATTCTCTACATCTGCACCTCCATTCCTGTCCTGCAAATAAGTTCATTAGTACCATTCTCTAGATTCCACATACATGTGTTAATATACAATATTTGTTTTTCTCTTTCTTACTTCATTCTATATGACCTACCGTATGACCCCGCAATCCCACTACTGGGCGTATACCCTGAGAAAACTGTAATTTAAAAATACATATGTACCCCAGTGTTCATTGCAGCACTGTTTATAATAGCTAGGACATAGAAGCAATCTAGGTGTTTATTAACAGGTGAATGGATAAAGAAGATGCGGTACAGTGGAATATTACTCAGCCATAAAAAGGAACAAAATTGACTCAGTTGAAATGATATGGATGAACCACCTATCTTTTTATTGTCTCCATAGTTTGCCATTTTCAGAATGTCATTTAATTAGAATCATACAGCAGGCTTTTCAGATTGACTTCTTCCACTTACTACTATGCACTTTACTTTCCTCCATGCCCTTCATGGTTCAGTGGCCATTTCTTTTTAGGGCTGAATAATAGTCTACATTTACCCCCTTCGTTTCTTAGTTCCTAAGGTGGTGTGTTTAATGGCCATAGCTGTTTGCTCTAATGTTTCATAAGGGAGAATATTCTGCATGCAGAACAGCTGCAGGCTCAGTGCCTGGTTCATAGCATGTGCTCAGAAAATGTTTTTTGGGATGAATCGTTCAGACAGCCTACGTATACTAAGTGGTTGACAGTGAAAAGTACCAGCCCTTACATGGGAGGCTGAAGAGCTGTTTATCCATTTCAAACAGAGTGACACATTCTTCATTGTAGGGACTGTCCTAAGCACTGTAGGGTGTACACACACTGCTGATAGTGTCACAGCAGATGAAGGGGGATAGGGAGTAGGTGGATGTTTAGCTTTGTCTCTGTGGCTTATGTATTTAATGAGAAGGTTTTCATAAATTAGAAGGTTTTCCCCTGTACTAGTTATGTATATAAACATTAATTTTTTTAAAAGGGTGGCGGTACAAAAGTAGTACCATGGTTTATTTAGCAGCATCCCTGGCCTCTACCCATTAGATGCCAGTAGAATCCCTTCACCCACCACCCCACACTCCTAGTGGTGACAACCAAAAATATCTCTTCACTTCAGTCGCTCAGTCATGTCCAACTCTTTGTGACCTCATGAACCGCAGCACGCCAGGCCTCCCTGTCCATCACCAACTCCCAGAGTCCACCCAAACCCATGTCCATTGAGTCGGTGATGCCATCCAACCATCTCACCCTCTGTCATCCCCTTCTCCTCCTGCCCTCAATCTTTTCCAGCAACAGGATCCTTTCAAATGAGTCAGCTCTTTGCATCAGGTGGCCAACGTATTGGAGTTTCAGCTTCAGCATCAGTCCTTCCAATGAACACCTGGGACTGATCTCCTTTAGGATGGACTGATTGGATCTCCTTACAGTCCAAGGGACTCTCAAGAGTCTTCTCCAACACCACAGTTCAAAAGCATCAATTCTTCAGCGCTCAACTTTCTTTATAGTCCAACTCTCACATCCATACATGACTACTGGAAAAACCATAGCCTTGACTAGATGGACCTTTGGTGACAAAGTAATGTCTCTGCTTTTTAATATGCTATCTAGGTTGGTCATAACTTTCTTTCCAAGGAGTAGCGTCTTTTAATTTCATGGCTGCAATCAGCATCTGCAGTGATTTTGGAGCCCCAAAAAGTAAAGTCTGACACTGTTTCCCCATCTATTTCCCATGAAGTGATGGGACCAGATGCCATGATCTTTGTTTTCTGAACATTGAGCTTTAAGCCAACTTTTTCACTCTCCTCTTTCACTTTCATCAAGAGGCTCTTTAGTAGTTCTTCACTTTCTGCCATAAGGGTGGTGTCATCTGCATATCTGAGGTTATTGATATTTCTCCCAGCAATCTTGATTCCAGCTTGTGCTTCTTCCAGCCCAGCGTTTCTTATGATGTACTCTGCATATAAGTTAAATAAGCCTAGTAACAATATACAGCCTTGATGTACTCCTTTTCCTATTTGGAACCAGTCTGTTGTTCCATGTCCAGTTCTAACTGTTGCTTCCTGACCTGCATAGAGATTGCCAAATGTCTCCTATGGACCAAAACCACTACTTGGCTGAGACCTATTGATCCAGCCAGAAATATCCAACATGGCTGGAAAATCAGGACTGTTCAGACAACTTTGGAAGTTTTTGGAAATTTAAAGAAAAAAAAAAAAAAGAAAACCTTGAGTCTTGTCTGTTGCCTTCCACTGGAATTAGGGAGGAGCAGAGTTGCACAGCAGAAGAAGCACATGATCGGACTCTGACAATCTGAACTTAAGTTGCCTGGGTCTTAGTCTTCTTATCTATAAAATAGGGAGGCAAGGGCTTCCCCATGTGGGCCATTGTCCCTCTCTGGCCCCTTAGTGCAAAGCCCTTGGGCTTTGGAATTGATAGATCTGGTTTCAAATCCTCGCTGGGCACCCCTGGGCAGTGCACTTCACCTTTCTAAACTCTTTCCTCATCTGTAAAAGGGGGGTGATAACACCCCCCTCCTATGTTGGATTTGAGGATTACCTATGAGGAGGAGAAGGGGACAACAGAGGGTGAGATGGTTGGATGGCATCACCGATTCAATGGACATGAATTTGAGTAGGCTTTGGGAGTTGACGATGGACAGGGAAGCCTGGCGTGCTGCAGTTCGTGGGGTCGCAAAGAGTCGGACACGATTGAGCGACTGAACTGAACTGAGCTACGAGAATGTCTGCAGGCTCTTCACAGTGTCCTAATGTGGCAAAGTGCTCAGTCACCATGGCTACATTGCTTAGGGTAACACTGTTTGTAAGTTGTACTTTAGCCAAGATCCTGATATAAGCCAATAGTAGTTCCATGGGGAAGAGGGTCAGAGTCTTTCTTTTCCATTTCTTGGAAGGACATGCATTCATTCGTGCAGCCAGTGTTGACCACATGCTCAAGATGGGCCACTTCCTTTGATCAGAGATGAATCAAACACAGAGACCTCTGCATGGGGAGCTCCCACACTCCACTGTAACAGAGCATCTGAGCTGGGATTCACTTGGTGTCTTTCTAACCAGTGTTCCCATGACACAGTTCCCAGGAGGACATCCCCTGACTTAGAAACACTCCTCTGAGACTAAGTTTTCTCTGAACTGTTCTCTGCTTACCATCTTCCCTGCCTCCAGATCCAGCCCTTTCTACTCTTCCTCCTTTTCCCACTTTGGAATTGTAGGGCAAGTTGATTACAATCATAAGAACAGTTTTCTCTTATTCTTTCTGTCCTTCAATTTGTCTGTCCTCACCTGTTTTTTAACCACCCAACAAACTCCTTCAAGGTACTCTTTGTCTGCTCCTGAGACCCTCCCTCTCTTTTCAGCTGCACTCCTGCCAACTCTTCCAGCTTCTTTCTTCCCCTCTCACTGTGGCCTCCATCTTTGTCCTTTAACCCACAGTCCTTTGCTATTTCTCTGCAAAGATCCTGCAGAGTTCCTTTATTGGTTTTTTTGGTCAGTTACCTCTAACCTAAGCATTTTTAGTTTTCTCGTCACTATATCTCCCCTGCTTAGTGATTTCCTCTGTTGACATTACTATGTCTGTATTTATGCCTACCGAAGACGGGAGAATGGCTCAATTACCTTCTCAACTTGAGGGAAGGCGTGAGGGAAAAATCTCACCAGGTGTTTTACATCAGCCCGGGAGGTGATGCTGTTTACTCCCAGCGTGCACTAGGCTACAGGTGGAATTAGCAGAAGGATAGGTAAAAATTGGATCGCCCTCTGACATCTCCAGATACGCCTTCACAGTGGGGAAGCATCATTATTATTTTTTAAGTAACTGACATGATCTCCAAGAATATCAGATCGATGCTTGCATGTGATTAATAAACAAAACAAATTTTAGAGCCAAACAATTAAGCTGCTTGCTTTTCTGTTTACCAGTTTACCCCTCCAGTAGCATAAAAAAAACATCAATAGGGACAACACCATCAAGAAACCATAGTTTCCACATATATATGTGTTAATATACGATATTTGTTTTTGTCTTTCTGACTATGGAATGTATAAAAATGATACTGATGAACCTATTTTCAGGGCAGGAATAGAGGTGCAGACATAGAGAATGGACTTGTGGACACAGCTGGGGAAGAAGAGGGTGGAACAAATTGAGAGAGTGGCATTGAAATATATACATTACCATGTATAAAATAGATAGCTGGTGGGAAGTCACTGGATAGCACAGGGAGCTCAGTCTGGTGCTCTGGGAGAACCTAGAAGGGTGGGATGTGGGGGTGGGTGGGAGGCTCAGGAGGGAGGGGATATGTGTATGTTCATTGCTGATTCACACTGCTGTATGGCAGGAGCCAACACAATATTGTAAAGCAATTATCCTCCAATTAAAAAACTATTCAGCATAGGGATCACTGAAGTGAGCACACACACACACAAGAAACCTGCAGCATTTCCAGTTCAGTGATGAGGAAATAAGGCCAGAAACTTCCCTGTCTTATGGTTCACACTCTGGACTTTGAATCCAGCAATCCGAGTTCAGTCTCAGTAGAACCTCTTTGAACATTTGGGCTTCTCAGATGGTGCTAGTGGTAAAGAACCCGCCTGCCAATACAGGAGTTGGAGGAGATGTGGGTTTGATCCCTGGGGTCGGGAAGATCCCCTGGAGTCTCATGGAAGAGGAACCTGGGAGGCTACAGTCCATAGGGCTGCAAAGAGTCGGACATGACTGAAGCAACTTAGCACGAGAACGTGCACCTGAAGCAGCACAGGTACACACAGAACATAAACTGAAGTTAGAACTCAAACGTTCCAATTTCCAGACTTTAAGTCCGCTATTGAATCATTCAATATATTTTAAACAAGTTTTACTCAGAAAAGTAACACTTGGTTAATAGTTGATGAGAAGCACTGTAGAAGTATATAAAAGTGAAAGTCTGTTCATCTTCGTTTTCTACTTCTATCTACTAGAGGCAAATTACTGCTATGCCTTCTTATACATTCTTCCAGAAATGTTTTATATGAAAATACAATGCATTATGCTGGGAAACTTGCCTTTTCTTCTAAACTTTATATCTTGGGTTTCAAAATATGTCAATAAATTTAGAGCTGCCTGCTTCTGTTTTTAATCATTGCATTGTATTCTATTGTATAGGTGTATTATTCTTTATTGAATCAATGTCCTATCGATTCACAGGTTGTTTTCAGAATTTTTGCCTTAAAAACAATACTATAATATGAATTGGGTGTATCTTTGCCTCCTTTGGAGATCATATCGCTATATCTATCTATCTGTATCTACCTATCTATAATAAATTTCTTGTTGTTGTTGTTGTTCACTCATTAAATCATGTCCTGCTTTTTGCGACCTCATGGACTGTAGCACGCCAGGCTCCCCTGTCCTTCACTATCTTCCGGAGTTTGCAATATTGTTCTTTACAGCATTGGACTTCACTTTCACCACCAGACACATCCACAGCTGAGCATCGTTTCCACTTTGGCCCAGCTGCATTTCTTTCTGGATTTATTAGTAATTGTTCTTCACTTTTCCCCAGTAGCATATTGGACACCTTCCAACCTGGGGGACTCATCTTCTGGTGTCATATCTTTCTGCCTTTTCATAATGCTTATGGGGCTCTCGAGGCAAGATACTGGAGTGGTTTTCCATTCTCTCCTCCAGTGGAAATGGAATTGTTAAAATTCCCAGCATACAATATCATCCTAAAATTTTTTGGAAAAAAAAAAAGAAATGGGGGCCAAAAAGAAGATACTGTCCTATTGCTCTCCCCAAACTTTGCACCCTCCCTTCCCAAGGGTATGAGAGCCTTTTTTCCTGATATTTACGATTGGGAATGGTCAAGCTCTTTCATATATGTCATCCTGAGCAAGTAGTATGTGCATGTTCTAGTTCCCCTTTCTTTAATAACAAGTGAGGCTGCACATCTTTGCAGATTTGTTTGCTGTTTTGTATTTTTCTGTGATTGTTTTACTTCTCCGTGTCTTTATTTAATAGAATTAGGCCATTCTCTTTTTTCTTTTCTAATTTGAAGGGCTCTTTGCATAGTAAGGAAATTATTCTTCTGTCATGTGTGTTACCTCTTACGCTTTGTTGTTGATTCAGATGAGAATTGAGATTCAGAGCAGACCAAAAAAAAAAAAAAAAAAATCATAGGTAGCTTTTGGAGAAAGGATAGAAAGTGAAGCTAGGTTCTATCTCCCACTCCAATCCTCTCTCACCCAAGAATGCTTCACTGCAACAGATGGAGAACTATGAGTCAGAACAGGTATAAAGGTCTAATCTCTTCTCCTGCTGGACCTGGGTTCAGATGAGGGCACATACTAGAGAAAAGAAACGCCGTCTGCAAGGAGGGTCTGGCTATTTCCCAGATCCAGGCTACACTTGGCAGCCTGGTCTCATTCCCCAAATGCCACTTCATGTTTTTAAAGACCAGACACAAGGTAGCATATGGTCTACAGGAACCCTGCAATTTTTAAATTTAGGAAATCACAGGAAGTGAGGAAGTGGCTGGAGAGGGGAGCTCCTCTGGGGTTGTTCAGCCTCAGAAGGTGGGAAGGGAGAAGGGCTTTCTCTGCTTTGTGAGGAACTAGCTCACTTTAGCAGCAGCAGCAGCAGCAGCAGCGCACCTATGCAGAGAAGGCAATGACACCCCACTCCAGTACTCTTGCCTGGAAAATCCCATGGCTGCAGTCCATGGGGTTGCTAAGAGTCGGACACAACTGAGCGACTTCACTTTCACTTTTCATTTTCATGCTTTGGAGAAGGAAAACGGCAACCCACTCTGGTGTTTTTGCCTGGAGAATCCCAGGGACAGGGGAGCCTGGTGGGCTGCTGTCTATGTGGTCACACAGAGTCAGACACGACTGAAGTGACTTAGCAGTAGCAGCAGTGCACCTATGGTCACTGAATCCATGGCAAAAAAACTATAATTCCATGAGAGTGAGAATAACCTACAACCCAGCTACACCCCTTCTAGCCTGGAGAAACCCTCAGACACATGCCCAAATTCTGTTCCAAAAATCTGTTGAGGACCTGAGCAATTGGATGAATGTTTATTGTAGCACTGATGTAATTGTGAGAAACCAAAAACAACCTAAGTGCCCATCAATGGGGGAATTTAGAAATAATAATTTGTAATCAACCCCAAGTTGGGAAGGCAGTGACACCAAGAATGAGGCTGAAGCCCAAGTCTGGGATTGGAAAGAGGGCATGTGTTTGAGTGTAAATGCCAGCTGTAGGTGGATATACATATAGTATGATACTTAGGACAGCAAGATCATCCTTTGCTTCCCCAACATTTAATCGATCCATCTACAAGGCTTTCAGCTATAAACATAGCCCGAGTCTCTTCTTCTCCATCCCCTCAGCTCCTTAACTAGTCAAAGCTGTCACTGTCTCTCACCTGGACGCAGAGGGACAGTCTTCAAAATCCCCCGCTGCCATTTACAGTTATTTCTTCCCTCTGGGTTGTGCTTTATGTAGCCATCAGGCTGATCATTTAAAAACCAAACCTGTTCATGTCACTCCTCTGCTCAAAACCTGCCCTTCTGCACTAGGAACAAAGTCCCAAGCTGCTGGCAATGGTCCAGCTTCCTTTAGCACATCTTGTCTCTCTGGGCTCCCCTACTCTCCCCTTCCCCCTACTGCTGCAGCCACAGGGGTCTTGCTGGCCCTCCCATGTACCATGTTCACCCCAGAGCTGGGGCCTTCACACTTCACCCTAGACTATTCCTCCCCCAGATGGCCAGGTCCTCCCCATTCTTCAGACGTCAATATAAAGATTGTCTCCTCCAAGAGGCCCTCTCTTACCACTGTAGTGGACTAAATAAATAGTGTCCTCTCCCCCTAAAATTCAAGTCCACCTGGAATCTCTGAATGTGAGCTTATTTGGAAACAGAGACAATGCAGATGTAATTGAAGATGAGATCACACTGCGATAAAGTGTGCCCTTCATCCTGTATGACTGCCGTCCTTATGAAAAGAGAAGAGACACAGACATGGAGGTAGGAGGGCCATGTGAAGGTGGAGGCAAGGTTGCAGTGATGCTGCCACAAGCCGAGGAAAGCCAGAGCTGCCAGGAGCTGGAAGAGGCCAAGAAGGCTCCTCCCCTAGTGGCTTTGGAAGGAGCATGGTCCTAACAGCCCCTTGATGTTGGACTTCTGGCCTCTAGAACTATGACAGAATAAATGCCTGTTATTATAAGCCACCTGGCAGGAGTGGGGGCTTCCCTGGTGGCTCAGAGGTAAAGCGTCTGCCTCCAATGCAGGAGACCTGGGTTCGATCCCTGGGTCGGGAAGATCCCCTGGAGAAGGAAATGGTAACCCACTCCAGTATTCTTGCCTGGAGAATCCCATGGACTGAGAAGCCTGGTTAGGCTACAGTTCACGGGGTCGCAAAGAGTCGGACACGACTGAGCGACGGAACGGAACGGCAGGAGTGGAGGGGTTCTGGGAAGCAGGGCAGAGACACATGTGCTAAGTGTGGCTGTGCCAACAAAACGAGACTAGAACCTAGGGAGTTGGAGACTCTTAAAAGCAACAAACAGAAAGGGGAACCCACTGAACAGAGAGTCCAGAGTGGAGGTTTCTGGCATCCCTGGGAGGGGTCCACCTCCTCTTCCCTTTGTTAGCAGAGGCCCTCCTTCAATCCCACCCTCTCACGGCCCATCCAGCTTACTCATGAACTCATTCCCCTCCCAGCCCTCTCTTCCCCCCTGCCAGCAGAATGGTGGCTCCAGTCTGTCCCATTCTTTGGACTCAGACTGACCTGAATTTAAATTCCGACTCTGCTATTTACCTGCTCTGTGACCTCCAGCAGGTTACTTGACCTCTCTGAACCCCAATTCCCTCATCATAAACATGGGAGAGAATAACCTAGCAGGTGGTTGTGAATATTAAAATAATGTCAATAGATGGCTTAGCACAGCTAGGACATAGTATGAGCTCCAAGCATGATAGCCATTATAAGCGTCATGAGAAAAAGAGAAGCAGAGAGGAAGGGCCAGAGAAATGCCTGTGTTCTGGATAAGAACCAGAATGAATGGGTTTAACTGGAAATCGGTTTAACTGGATTGAAAAGGAATCCTCTAGAGTAATGGAAAAAATTACTCTAATTTGCTTTGTTGTAAATTGGAATTTTATATCCTAGATTAATTTAAAGTGGCGCATACTTACTCTTGAGCTACCTAGGAGTCATGAAGATTCTGGAGCATCTATTCTGCCATCACTGACCCCCCAGTAGTGGCTGAAGTTTGTGTCTCCTTAAGGATTGTTTGGTTACAGGAAACCAAAACTGAATCAGTGAAGCACAAGTAGAAAGAGGTTTATCACAGGGAATACCCCAGAACCCAGTTGCTCCAAACTGCCAGACTGAACCCTCAACTCTCCATCATCTTTCAGGTCTGCTACCCACAACTGATCCCCTGAATCTCCCTGCCCCAATTCCACATTCCCAGAGGAGAGGACCTGCCTGGCAAAGATGTATGTTAATCAATTTGATGTAAACCTAATCCTAATTTAAATGTTCTGGGGGTCAGCTCCTTAAATATTTAATAGAAGCTTTAAAAAGAGAGAGAGAGAGAGAGAGAAAGGTGAGCACAAAATCCTTTGTGCCGTGTGAACAGTTAAGCCTAATCACAGACACACTGGTCATCCCTGGGTGGAAATAATGGATTTTCTGCAGGTGGGGCTGCCTGCAGATCCGAGCCTGTTATCTTCCTTCCTCCCATCAGCATGGGTAAGAGGGACTCAAGTAATCCCTGAGGTTTCCCAGGATTTGAATTCCCCTGAGCATCTTCCCACCATCCACCCACCTCAGCTGAGTTTGTGTTAAATTCTCACTTTCAGCCCCAAACAGCAGCTGCTTTTTGCCTTTTCTGGCAGCAGCTGCCTTTGTACCCTGTTGCCTCCTTCCCAAATAAGACATTTAATTTTTTTACCCCGCTCTTTCTGAGATCTCCTTCCTCCACTCGTGGTCGGTCTTCCTTCACCTCCCTGGGGTCAAACGACTTCATCAGGAAATGAAACAATTGTCCCAGACAAGACCTCCCTTCTCCAATGATTTTATTTGAGAAATAGGGTTCTGTGATTATGGATCATTTCAGAGCTAAAAGCCGGGGTATTTGAAGGGGAAAGGAAATACCAACAAACTCACCAGATTTCAGGGAAGCAAGGGGCTGGAGAGACCTGTAAATGAGTGGTTTTCAATCCTTCAGGGGGACCAGGATGCCTTGAGAAGCTGTAACAATATGGACGCTTTTCCCAGAAAAATCATGGACACAAAACACCAACGGGGCTGCTGCTTACTGGCAAGGCAACTTGAATTAGAGAAAGGAACCCCTTTCTCTGCGTGGACTTCAGCCCTCTACTTAGCCCTTTGACAGGGTAACCCTGTGCAGACAGTAACTTGCACAATTGAGAGCGGTGTTCCTTCGTGGACTCTGCTGGATCAATCACTTCCTCTCCAATTTAGCATGCACTCCCTTTATTTTACCGATGGGACCCTGAGGCTCAGAGCGGGGAACTGGTTTTCTCAAGGTCAGATGGTGAGTCAGATACCTTGGATGAGAGTCTTGACATTCAGCCTTTCCAACTTTATCCCCTGCACCTACATACACAGACCCTCTCACCTACTTCCTGAATAAAACCAAATGATCATTCCCACTCTACTCAGAGACAAAGCAATGAGTGTGGTAGATAAACATCTCTTGTCTAAATATCTAAATTAAATCCTTGTAGAAGATGCTTGCATTGAAGTGTTGGTAAACCCAGTGGCCCCAGGCAGGGAAGCGCTATTCGTCTTATCAGCACAGTCTGGGTTGAATGATCCATTTCCAACAGTGCAAAGAATGAAATCATGGAAAGGATAAGAGCCAGGATGGAGGGGGCGTGAGTCGGGGCTGGTGGCATTGAAAAACTGTAGCTCGAGGGGGCAGGCTGTCCTGAAGAGGGCCATTCAGGTGTGTTAAAGACAGGCCCGGTATGAAAGCGCAAATGAATCACCCCAAATAGATGAGATTTCTCTCTGTGGTAACTGCCAGCAGAGCTGGTGAAGTTTTCTATTGATAGCACAGGAAGGAATGAGCTGGGGGGAAAAAAAAGAGGATTTTATCTTGGAGCCAAGAATGAGTAAAGGCTTTTGGGGAAAAAAAAGGGCAGGTGATTAAGCTGGTCTTTTTCAAAGAGAAATAGTCTTATTGGGTGGACAGGAAAAGGAGGGGCTGATCCTCCCCACAGAGGGGCGCCGTTGTGTCAGCAAGAAGGTGGTGATTCACAGAGGCAACAGAGAGGAGCTTTGGGTTCCATGTGTTGTCTGAGGACCTTTCTTGAGATTGCTCTTTCTCAGCCTTAGTTTCCTCATCTGTACAATGGGTATGAGTGAGCTACTATAGGCAACAACAGTGATGGATTTTACAAACTTAGTGTTGAACGAAAAAAAAAATGGGTACAAAAGGATACCTACTATATGATTCCATATTCCATTTATATTGTTGTTTATATTGTTTCAGTTCAGTTCAGTTCAGTCACTCAGTCGTGTCCGACTCTTTGCGACCCCATGAATCACAGCACGCCAGGCCTCCCTGGCCATCACCAACTCCCGGAGTTCACTCAAACTCATGTCCATTGAGTCGGTAATGCCATCCAGCCATCTCATTTTCTGTCGTCCCCTTCTCCTCCCGTCCCCAATCCTTCCCAGCATCAGAGTCTTTTCCAGTGAGTCAACTTGTCGCATGAGGTGGCCAAAGTATATTGTTTGGCTGCCCCCAAATATGCCATAATGGCATATTGGTTATTTTGAATTAAAGTTACTTAAGGAATGCCTAACTCAAGAGGGATACTTTGGCCTTCCGTTCTATCTCCCCAAAAGCAGGAAATAAATCTCTCATGTGAAAGGTGAGTGCACTGCAACTGGAAGTCTAAGGGATACCCTTATCACTAGAGATACAGGGCTGAGGAGCCTGTATAAACAATCCTTGTTACTTTTAAAATTTACTTACTTAAGCTCAAACTCTGTTTAGATTCTTCATTAATTAAGCATCTGAAACCAAAGTTTCTTTGTCCTATCAATTCCTCACAAATTTATTGTTTCTTTGTCTAAAAAGTATAAAAGTTGCCTGCTTTGGACACTTCTTGGGTCCCATTTTTATGAGATCTTTGTGCACATGAATTAAAATTGGTGTCTTTTTCTCTTGTGGATTTCTCTTGTGTCAATTTTATTATTAGTCCAGTCACAAGAACTCAAACGGGATCAGTTCAGTTCAGTCGATCAATCGTGTCCGACTCTTTGCGACCCCATGGACTGCAGCTTGCCAGGCTTCCCTGTCCATCACCAACTCCTGAGCTTACTTAAACTCATGTCCATCGAGTCGGTGATGCCATCTAATCGTCTCATCCTCTGTCATCCCCTTCTCCTCCCACCTTCAGTCTTTCCCAGCATCAGGGTCTTTTCCAGTGAGTCAACTCTTCCCATCAGGTGGCCAAAGTATCGGAGTTTCAGCTTCAGCATCAGTCCTTCCAATGAATAGTCAGGACTGATTTCCTTTAGGATGGACTGGTTGGATCTCCTTGCAGTCCAAGGGACTCTCAAGAGTCTTCTCCAACACCACAGTTCAAAAGCATCAATTCTTCTGTGCTCAGCTTTCTTTATAGTCCAACTGTCACATCCATACATGACTACTGGAAAAATCATAGCTTTGACTAGACAGACCTTTGTTGTCAACATAATGTCTCTGTTTTTTAATATGCTGTCTAGGTTAGTCATAGCTTTTCTTCCGAGGAGCAAGCATCTTTTAATTTCATGGTTGCAGTCACCATCTGCAGTGATTTTGGAGGCCAAAAAGATAAAGTCTATTACTGTTTTCATGATTTCCCCACCTATTTGCCATGAAGTGATGGTACCGGATGCCATGATCTTAGTTTTCTGAATGTTGAGTTTTCAGCCAACTTTTTCACTCTCCTCTTTCACTTTCATCAAGAGCCTCTTGAGCTCTGCTTCACTTTCTGCCATAAGTGTGGTGTCATCTGCATATCTGAGGTTGTTGATATTTCTCCTGGCAATCTTGATTCCAGCTTGTGCTTCATCCAGTCCGGCATTTCTCATGATGTACTCTGCATATAAGTTAAATAAACAGGGTGACAATATACAGCCTTGACATACTCCTTTCCCTATTTGGAACCAGTCTGTTGTTCCATGTCCATTTCTAACTGTTGCTTCTTTATCTGCATACAGATTTCTCAGGAGGCAGGTCAGGTGGTCTGGTATTCCCATATCTTTAAGAATTTTCCACAGTTTGTTGTTATCCACACAGTCAAAGGCTTTGTTTGGCATAGTCAATAAAACAGAAGTAGATGTTTTTCTGGAACTCTCTTGCTTTTTGATGATCCAACAGATGTTGGCAATTTGATCTCTGTTTCCTCTGCCTTTTCTAAATCCAGCTTGAATATCTGAAAGTTCATAGTTCACATATTATTGAAGTCTGGCTTGGACAATTCTGATCATTACTTTCCTAGAGTGTGAGATGAGTACAATTGTGCAGTAGTTTGAACATTCTTTTGCATTCCCTTTCTTTGGGATTGAAATGAAAACTGACCTTTTCCAGTCCTGTGGCCACTGTTGAGTTTTCCAAATTTGCTGGCATATTGAGTGCAGCACTTTCACAGCATCATCTTTTAGGATTTGAAGTAGCTCAACTGGAATTCTATCACCTCCACTAGCTTTGTTCGTAGTGATGCTTCCTGAGGCCCACTTGACTTCACATTGCAGGTTATCTGGTTCTAGGTGAGTGATCACACCATCGTGGTTATCTGGGTCATGAAGATCTTTTTTGTATAGTTCTTTTGTGTATTCTTGCCACCTCTTCCTAATATCTTCTGCTTCTGTTAGGTCCATACCATCTCTGTCCTTTTTTGTGCCCATTTGTGTATGAAATGTTCCCTTGGTATCTCTAATTTTCTTGAAGAGATCTCTAGTCTTTCCCATTCTACTGTTTTCCTCTGTTTCTTTGCATTGATCACTGAGGAAGGCTTTCTTATCTTTCCTTGCTATTCTTTGGAAATCTGCACTCAAATGGGTATATCTTCCCTTTTCTCCTTTGCCTTTCACTTCTCTTCTTTTCACAGCTATTTGTAAGGCCTCCTCAGACAACCATTTTGCCTTTTTGCATTTCTTTTTCTTGGGGATGTTCTTGATCACTGCCTCCTGTACAATGTCACGAATCTCCATCCATAGTTCTTCAGGCACTCTGTCTATCAAGAGGGATTGTGGGAGATATTTCCTCCCTCCCATAATATTCAGCCCCCAAACAGCAAAACTCATCTAGAAGTCAGAAGCATCAGGAGAGGGAGATGAGAAAGAGATCAGAAATGAGAATGGGAGGTAGGGGAGGGCATGAGGCTTCTAAGTACTGGGAATATTCTGTTTCTTTAATCTGGTAGAAATGCATTGATCTAGCTCTACCTTGATGACTAGGGAGCTCTTCTGTAAGTCTGTTACCTTTTACTTAAAAAAAGAACTAACCTGTGTTCATAGAGGGGATGGAATCTCTAGGCAAATGACTACCTATAATTCAAGGCAGACAATAGAGAAGTTACAGAATTGAGGCAGAATGACAATCAGGAGTATCAGCTGATTTGTGGGTAGGGGAGGGGTGTACATTCATCGGCATTTGGATTCAGAGAAGAAGAGCTCCAGGGACACCTTGGATCAGCCTGAGCTGGCTAGAACTTCCCAAGGATCAGACAGGTGAGGGAGTGTGCGTATCACTGCCCCCCTGTGGCCACTGATGCCAGACTCTTTTTCATAAAGGGCTGAGAATCCTGGCTTTTGTCCAGCCCTACTAGGGACCTCATATGTGAGCTGAAGTTAGTAGAAAGGACATGTTTGTGACTCAGTTAAAAGAGTAGAATGCTTGTTTTTCTTTCTCTTATAGTGAAACCTCAACTCTCTGGTAAAGACCTTATGATTAGTTGTTCATTTAAAAAATCTTTTTCCAAGGCCCATTCTGTGCTGGGCACTGGTCCAGATTCTGGGGCTCTTACCACAGCTAGCTAAGGTTATCACCCCATGGGGCAAAGGTTCTAGGTGGCTATTTAAGCAAAGAGGTGATCTCCATGGGACTTCCTTCACAGGGAGAATCCCTAAAGCAGCAGTAGAAATGTAAGCCAGATGCCTAGCAGAAATTCCTGACTGCGAGTTAGTTGAATGTCTACCTGATATGAAATAGGAAGCTTTACTGGGCGTAGTTTTCATGTATCATGGAACTGAGTTGCTAGCTATAGCCTACCTAACATTGGCAGAGGGATTTTGAAATTTATAAGGCATTGTTTTATACACACACACACACACACACACACACACACATATATCTCAAATGGTAACCCAGAGAACCTGTACCACGGAAGGTGTATTCAGCAGCAGGTCCCAGAAAACATAATGAAAAATGGCTTAAAATAATGAGAGAGATGTATTCTCCTACTAAACAGAAGTCCTAAGGAAGAGTAGGTTAATTCAGCAACTCAACTAGACCTCAGGTTTGACTCTGCCATTCTCAGGGTGTTAACAATACTTTTCCTCAACACTGCAAGAAGGCTGCTGCATCTTCAGCCATTACATACATACACAGTGAGACAGAGCACCCTTTCTCGTATACTATTTTAGGAATAGCACAATAGTACAATAGGAATTCCCTCAAGGCCTCCCAGACTTATATCACATGCTTATGCCTAAATCGGGCTACCTTGGTAACTCAGATGGTAAAGAATCTGCCTGCAATTCAGGAGACTGGGGTATGATCCCTGGGTTGGAAAGATCCCCTGGAGAAGAGAATGGTAACCCACTCCAGTATTCTTGCCTGGGGAATTCTGTGGACCGATGAGCCTAGATTAACCTAGTACATGGGGTTGCAAAGACCCCATTCGGACATGACTGAATGACTAACACACATACCTAAGCCAGTCACCAGCAAGGAGAATGGCTTTGATCAATCAAGAATCATTCTCTGGTGCTGCAGAAGGACCCAGCCTTCCCTAGTGAGGCAAACCTACTTCCCCCAGCCCAGATGCCTGAACAGAATCAGAATTCTGATTAACAAGGACACATTCTTGGATTACAATATGGAGAGCAACTGGGTACAAAAAGGATGAAACTGCTAAAAGCTTTGTATTTACTGGCAGGGTTATCTATATTCCTCTCTCACTTCTTCCAGACCACAGTTCCCCTAGCTGAGAGGAACTATGACAGCCAAGATCCCATAAAGCATACCAACTCCTCTAGTCTCTGTTGAGAGCCAGATGGTAAAGGGAAAGGTCACAGGTCTCAGGTCAGATGGCCAAGGGCTGCTTGTTGTGTCTTGGGAAAGCAGAGCTAGAGGTCTCAGCATCATCCCAACAGCAGGTCTCAGGCACTGAGCCCCTGGTGCGCTAGGCTCTGTTCTCCCAACTGGCCTGGCTTCTGGCCTCAGATTCTTTCCCAGAGTCTGGCCTTGCCTAACTCAGGGTCGCTGCCGGCTCATGGTATATCTCTGTGCAGTCACCAAAGGTGCCTTCTCTGGGTGGTTGGATTCTGGCTGATGCACACTGACAGCCAGGCACACAGGCTGGTGGAGAGAATTTGGGCTGGGCTCAGCCTCTATAAGCCCCCTAGGTGGGCACCTTGGGCAGTTCATCAGTTGCACACATATAGAAACCCTGCCCCTCACAAGCCCCAGGTTGTTGCATATTATACACCCAACTTCTCCTTTATGTCCTGGTTGGTTTCTGCCTTGAACAGGCAGCCTGTCAGCTTTGATCTTTTAATCCAGGATTCGCCAGAGCATGATTGACATATATTTAAACTGAGCCTCCCTGGGGCTGAGACTTGTTCCTGCAGAAGTGGAGGGACAGCCAAGCTGCCAGGTCTCTGAGCTGGATCTTGGGGCCATAGGATCTTTTTCTGATCCCTCTACATCTAAACCAGGCTAATGCTGGAGGCATAATATCCATGTCTTTCAGAACCCTATCAGGGACTCTTCCAGCCATGTACTGGGGCCATAGGAAGAGAAGGGGACCATTAGCTATTAAACACTGTGTGGCAGGGCCTGTTCTGGGTACTAAACAAATAGGAGAAATGAGAAAACATGGTCCCGCCCCCTGCAGGGCTTGATTTTCTATGGAGGTGCACTTGGGTCAAGAGTTACAACACAGACTGAGGATTGATGGAGGTTTGGGAAGAGTCTCGGTGTCCAGAGCAAAGGCATGTAACCTTGATGTATATGTGCGGGTGTGTATGTGTGTGACAGAACATAAAGATTTCCAGAAGAAATGAGACTAGTCAAACAGGGAGTGTAGAGGTGGTGTTGGTGTCAGAGCAGAGGAGCAGTATGTGCAAACCTAGGAGGTTAGGGGAGCTGTCTGTGTTTCAGGGTGGCTGTCACGTTTCATGCAGCGGGGCCTGGGGTAGGGGTAAGTGGTGAGAGGTGAGGCTGGCTCAGATCATGGAAGTGCTCACTCTGTGAATCTAGGTCCTCCTAGAAACAGATGCCAAGACAATAAGGACTTTACTAGGGAAACTGCCCAAGAGACAAATGCTGGGAGAGCATAGGACCTTGAATAGAGGAAAGAGGGGAGAAAGAAAGGTTGAGTGGAAGCATCCTAGCCTGACTTGCCATCTGGGGAAAGTCTGGGGCTCTTGGGAGCTCTCCAGCCCAAGTTGGCGGCCATCAGAGGAGTTCCCTGCGTCCCTGCCTTGGTATCCCAGCCATTGATTTCCCAATTCAGCCACACCACCCCAGGTGATAGGTCTAAACTAATTCCATTCTCCTGCAGTTGTTTGAAGATGTTTTATATGTAACCCAGTCGAAGCCGATAAGACATGAGAAGTTTGCTGAGGAGCTTTTAGGAACAGACCTCTTAAGTCTTTTTCTTAAGACTTTAAAGACAATCTTTTTCTTTCTCTGGGCATGTTGGTATCTGTGTGGGATATCTGGGACAGTTAGCCTACCTGAAATCAAAAGAGGGCAGCCAGAGAGCACAGTCCTCACACCAAGGTTGGAGGAGCAAAACGATGGAAAGAACTTGGGCTCTGAATGACATTGAGTCACTGAGTAAATCAGTCCTGGAACCCACAGGACCACTGGACTTCTTGAAACTAAGGTCACATATTTAATTTAAGATTTGCATCGATCTGAATCAGGATTTTCTGTTCCTAAACTCAAACAAAGCATAATCCCTGTTTTACAGGTAAAGAAATGGAATCTTAAAGTCCCATCGCTGATAGATGGCAGAGTAGGGACACAATCCCAGATCTTCCTTTCCTTTGTCAATGACAGATTTCCTCTTGGATATCAACTTGAATCACCTGTAATGATAAAACTCGAGCTCTTACCCTGTGTGACATTGTATATGGGGCAATGAGACATCCACAGCATTAATTGTGCCCTCACTGTATACTCTGCACAATGCCAATCATTGTGGAGGGCATAAGTGACCGAATGTTAGCCCTGCTTTTAAGGAGTCAATGATATACCTGAGCATAAATGAACATAATTAGAGACTAGAATGAAAGATCACTTTTAAGGGGCACTTGCTACATGGTAGACAATGGGATAAGTATTCAATAAATAATGTGTGTTCCTCACAGCAAACAACAGGGTACTTTCTTTTATTTTCTTTTACTGTCATTGTCACCATATTACAGCAATGGAGGCACAGAGAGGTTACTAATTCACCCAAGATCACAAAGCTGGTATAAATGAAATTTAAGGTTTTCTGACTTCAAAGTCTGTGCTCTTAACCAATATGCTAGACTGCCTCTCCTAACAGACATTCATTAGTGCAAGGCAGCATCAAGCCAAGTGATGGATATACAGGATGATAATAGTGAGGATTCTTAAACACATTCGTGAAGGTGCTTTGCACATGTTATTGTTAATCCTTATGGTTCTCAAACTTGAGCAATGGGATCACCTAGAGGGCTTGTTAATGGCAAGCCACTCCAGTACTATTGCCTAGAAAATCCCATGGATGGAGGAGCCTGGTTGACTGTAGTCCGTGGGGTCGCTAAGGGTCGGACACGACTGAGCGACTTCACGTTCACTTTTCACTTTCACACATTGGAGAAGGAAATGGCAACCCACTCCAGTGTTCTTGCCTGGAGAATCCCAGGGACGGGGGAGCCTGGTGGGCTTCTGTCTATGGGGTCGCACAGAGTCGGACACGACTGAAGTGACTTAGCAGTAGCAGTAGCAGAGGGCTTGTTAAAAGCATAAATTGCTGGGATCCACCCTCAGTTTCTGATTTAGCAGATTCCAGCTGAGGAGGTATCTTAGGATTTGCATTTTCTAACAAGTTCCCAGGTGATACTGAATGTCTGGGAACCACACTGTCAGGGGCACTGCCTTAGAATAACTCTATAAAAGAGAGATTACCATCCCCATTTTGCAGATGGAAAAAGTGGCTTGTACTGGGAAAACTCATTTACCCACACTTTACAGAGGGTAAGTTCTAGTCCTAGGACTTGAACCTGGTTCAAGCTGGGCTCAAAATCCATGTTCTGTCTGTTGCACTATGCTGCCTCAAGATAGAAATGCATCATAAACTCAGGAGGAAAAGAAACTGTGGGAATGTTCAGGGAAATCTTCCTGAACGAGGAAGTTACCCTGAAAAAAATGAATTTATATTGGCCATGCTAAGCTATGAAGGGTGAAGGGGTAAAGTAAAAGTCTCTCAGTCATGTCTGACTCTTTGTGACCCATGAACTATACAGTCCATGGAATTCTCTAGGCCAGAATACTGGAGTGGGTGGCCTTTCCCATCTCGAAAGATCCTAAGCTATAGACATGACAAAAGGAATACTTGACTTGCCACATTATAGCTGTGCAAACACCCTTGCCTTGAATTTCTACATAATGAGAGGGATTGTGGTGAGGAAATATATATAGTCAGGTTTGCTCCATAAAAGGGAGGTCTGGACAGAATACATATCCTGAAGTAGGTAAATAACAGGGACCTCAGAGACAGGAAGGAACTGATTAAGGGGACCAACAGCTAAAAAGGTAAACACAGGTGAGGAAATACTATGCCCCATACCCAAAGGAGAGGAATGACTTGTATTACCTTATTTCATGCCAGGGGATGGGTAGGCATTACACCATCCCCGTTTATTCCCTCAAGTGAGAATGTGCAACATGGCTTGGATATACTCCCACCAGAACCTGCTCCCTTATTCCCATTCTAATTTCCTTAATCAAAGCAAAGGACAAGGACAGTGATTTTTCCTTTGACATTGATTGAAAAATGATGATGTTCTGTGATTGAAGCCACTGGGCTTGTTCAGCTTCAAGGAAGCAGTCAATGCAGACATGAAGACACAAGCATTGTGAACAAGCATTTCAAGAAACGATATGCGAAAGAGAAGTCTGTCCTCTGTGGCTGCCAAGATTTGAAGTTGGATTAGGATAGATGGAAATTCCAAATTAAGAAAGAGTGTGCTAGTAATTCTTAATGCCATGCATTAATCCAGTCATTGAGTCATTTGACAACCATCCACTAGGAGCCCATTGTGTGCCGGTGGTGGTCCTAGGTACTTGGTGAATCAAACAGAAATGGTTCTTCTCTTCATGGTTGGCCTGAATCCATCTTGTTAAAACTTAGGCTGTTTTGAAGTTGAATTAGTTTAAGTCCCTTGTCAGCACGAGAAAATGTGCATAGTCACCAACTGACCCTTCTCCTACACCCCCATTTCTTCCTGCAGTGATAACATATGCTTTCATTGTAATGAAAGTTGCTGAATATGCCAAAAACACATCATTCAAACCATTTCTCCTCCAAGGAGTGGGAGCCTCGGATTAAATGCAGAGACAACACTGTCAGGGATCCAGTAAGCAGGCTGTACAAGGTAAACAAGTTAGGAGCACATTCTGATGTAAGGGGGTATTTCTCAGTGAGGATGAGCTCTCAGATAATGGCCCATCCCTCAGGGGCCCACACAGCTGTCCCAAGGCATTTCTGGGGTCTGAGAGAGAAAATCCATCAGTCATTCAGTACAAAGCTGGGGAGCATTTCGACTTTCTAATAGGGTCATTAGCTGGGTAACAGATGAAATTGAACAGTGACAGAAGGTCAGAGGTAACTGAAACAGGAGAGAAAAATACATGGTGAGTCTACACATTCTTTGAGAACACACATTTTCCTCAAAATTCCCTCAACCGCCCAGCATCATGAAATGTCAGAAGCCAAGGGATTTGTAAAGAACAACTCAAAGAACCACAGGATGAGAAAGAGTCTATCCACAAGGGAGGGATGACAAATTTTCAGAAACCAGCAAGCTAATCCAGAGGAGCTGTTGATAATATCACAAGGCACTTACAAATGCATTCCCAGTGATTCTGTAAACCCAGGAAATCAGGCAGAATGATTTGTGAGAAACAAGGATCTGTGTTCTGAACTGAAAGTTTAATTCTGGCTTAGCAATTTGTTCCACCTATGACTTGTATTAATTTAACCTTGCTTTTCTGATCATTAAAAATAATATATGTCCATTTCAGAAAGTACCGAAAGAAAACAAAAATCACTGCAAATATCCCACAATTTTAAAAAAATATTAACTTTTTATTGATATCCCTACAAGTCTTTTCACATGCATTTGTGTACATTTCTTTCTATTCCAAAACTAAAATCATATATCCATAGTTTTAAGAACTGTTGTTCTCACTTAATAATATGTTATGAAATTTTCATGAGTTTTCCCCCATATTGAAAACTATTTTTATGAATACTATTTTTTATTGTCTATGCTACATTCAGAAAACGAAGATCATGGCATCTGGTCCCATCACTTCATGGCAAATAGATGGGGAAACAGTGGAAACCATGTCAGACTTTATTTTTTTGGGCTCCAAAATCACTGTGGATGCTGATTGCAGCCAGGAAATTAAAAGACGCTTACTCCTTGGAAGGAAAGTTATGACCAGCCTAGATAGCATATTAAAAAGCAGAGACATTACTTTGCCAAACAAGGTCCGTCTAGTCAAGGCTATGTTTTTTCCCGTGGTCATGTATGGATGTGAGAGTTGGACTGTGAAGAAAGCTGATCGCCGAAGAATTGATGCTTTTGAACTGTGGTGCTGGAGAAGACTCTTGAGAGTCCCTTGGACTGCAAGGAGATCCAACCAGTCCATTCTAAAGGAGATCAATCCTGGGTGTTCATTGGAAGGACTGATGCTAAAGCTGAAACTCCAATACTTTGGCCACCTCGTGCGACGAGTTGACTCACTGGAAAAGACTCTGATGCTGGGAGTGATTGGGGGTAGGAGGAGAAGGGGACGACAGAGAATGAGGTGGCCGGATGGCATCACCGACTCAATGGACATGAGTTTGAGTGAACTCCGGGAGTTGGTGATGGACAGGGAGGCCTGGCATGCTGTGGTTCATGGGGTTGCTAAGAGTCGGACACGACTGAGCGACTGAACTGAACTGAACTGAACATGAGTACCTTAGGTTGAGACATATAAAATTAGTGATATTTGACCTTTTTTAACCTATAAAAAATGGCAATTTTGTATGGTTCACCTGTATTATAATTGATTTTTCCAGTCTGATATTCATTGACATTTAGACTGTCCCCAGATGTTCTCAATTATAGAAATTTTGCGGTGAACTTCTTTGGGTTCAGCTCATTGCACATCCATGATTATTTTCTTCTAGTAAATCCTTATGCACTTATTATGTATTGCTATGTAACAAATTAACACAACGCAAACTTAGCAGCTTAAACAACACATTTTTTTTTTTTTAGTTCACAGTTTCTGTGGAAACTGTGTCTTCCATGGAATCTGGGTCTTCTTCAGGGTCTCTCTCCCAAGGCTGCAATCTAAGTGTAAGTCAGAGCTGAGGTCTCATTCAAAGACTTGACTGGGGCAGAATCTCCTTCCAAGTTTATTTAGGTGGTCCTGGGGAGGATTCAGTTCCTTATTAGTTGTTGACCTCAGACCCTCGCCATGTGTGTTTGTCCATAGTACTGCTCACAGTATTGCAGCCATCTTGATTAAAGCCACCAAGAGGAGGAGTCTGCTTGTCAGATGGGAGTTACAATCTTACATAACTCAGTTATAGTCGCAACAGTCCATCACTCTTGCCATATTTGATCTATTTAGAAGCAAGTTCCAGGTCTGTTTTGCGGGTTGGATTCCCTGGGAAGCAGGATCTAAGATGGAGATTAGATCCAGGGAATGTATGAGAGAGTGACCTTGGGGTCAAGTGACACCTGTGGAAAGGAAGGGAAGAAAACAGGAAAGCAATAAAACAGAGAGGAAGTTGCATCCTGTTGGTCTGCAAGGAAGTCTCAGTGGGGACCTCAGCTGATCCCATAGAGAGCTCTGAAGCAGGGAGGACCCTTCAAAGTTGTCTGGAGTTGGGGGCAAGAGGATGAACCTTTATCCCCCACATCAATAATGAATGTAGGCTGCCTTAGGAAGATGAAGAGCTTTGTACTCTGCAGAGACAATCCCTGATGGGGCTGGCATCTGAGTGCTGTCTGCCGACAGGACTTCCAGGGCCTAGGAGAATACACCCTTCATTCTTTATGGGGCATTTGGGCATAAATGCTCCCCCAGGGACAGGGGAGCCTGGTGGGCTTCCGTCTATGGGGTCACACAGAGTTGGACACGACTGAAGTGACTTAGCAGCAACATATTCAAATAAAATTGTGATTTGGCCGTTAGATCTCTATGGCTTATTTTCTACTCATTATAAATTTGTACCCTTACATACCATCAGTCTTACCCCCTATACCCCATTCCCTGGTAACCACCATTTTGATTTCTTTTTTAAAAAAATAGGTTTGACTTTTTAAGATTACACGTGTAAGTGATATCATACAGTACTTGTCTTTCTCAGTCTGACTTATCTCACTTAGCTCACCCATGTCATTGGTTCAAGGTTCACCCATGTCATTATAAATGACATGATAACTTCCTTTCTAGTGGCTGAATAATATTCTATTGTGTATATATGCTTTATTCACTCATCCACTGATGAAATTTCAGGTCATTTAGATAGCTTTGTGAATAATGCTGTAATACACACAGGTGTGCATATATCTTGCTAAAATCCTATTTTCATTTTCTTTGGGTATATACACAGAAGTGGAATTGCTGGATTGAATAGTAGATCTATTTTTCAAAAAATTTTAGGGAACTCCATATTGTTTTCCATGGTAGTTGGACTAATTCAGACTCCTACTAGCAATATATGATGTTTCCCTTTCCACCGTATCCTTGCCAGCACATGTGGTCTCTTGTCTTGTTGATGATAGCCATTCTAACAGGTGGGAGGTGATGTCTCATTGTGGCTTTAGTTTGCATCTCGCTGATGATTAGTGATGAGCATCTTTTAACGTGCCTGTTGGCAATTTTGATATCTTCTTTGGTTTTTGTTTTTTTTCAAGTTTATTTTATTGAAGTAAAAGTGATTTATAATGTATTAATTTCTGCCATTTAGCAAAGCAGTTCAGTTATACATTTCTATACATTCTTTTTCATATTCTTTTCCTTTATGGCTTATCATAGCATATTGAATGTAGTTCGCTGTGCTATAATATAAGAATCTG
Source organism: Moschus berezovskii (assembly GCF_049115385.1). Classification (NCBI taxonomy): domain Eukaryota; kingdom Metazoa; phylum Chordata; class Mammalia; order Artiodactyla; family Moschidae; genus Moschus; species Moschus berezovskii. The sequence goes on along the minus strand of NC_142478.1, from coordinate 59,484,898 downwards.
TTGTTTATACATTTTATGTAATAGTTGTATCTGCTAACCCCAAACTCCTAACATCTCCTCCTCCATCCCCTTCCCGCTTGGAAACCACAAGTCTGTTCTCTATGTCTGTGAGTCTGTTTCATAAAGTTCACTTGTGTCATATTTTAGATTCCACATATAAGTGATAGCTGGAGAAAGAAATGGCAGTGCACTCCAGTATTTTTGCCTGGAGAATCCCATGGACAGTAGAGCCTGGTGGATTACAGTTCATGGGGTCTCAAAGAGTTGGACACGACTGAGCAACTAACACACATAAGCGATATAATATAGTATTTGTCTTTTTCTGACTTACTTCACTTAGTATGATAATCTCTAGGACCATCCATGTTGCTACAAATAGCATTATTTTATTCTTTTTATGACTGAGTAGTATTCCATTGTATGTGTACCACGTCTTTTCCTTGATGTCTTCTTTGGATCAGCAATGTTTTCTTCATTGTTTCTTAATTCTCTTACAGCTCCTTCTCTTCTACAGTATTGGATGTTGTGGATCCATCCTTTGTGTCTTTTTGTTTTCCTTTTCACTTACCTATTTCTGAATTAGGGGAGTTTTCTTGAGCTTATCTTTATTTTTGATCCTTCATAATATGCATCTACTATTTTAATGCCTCTATTGTGATTTTACTTTTAACACAGCCAATGTTGTTCACTTCCACAGCATTTTCCAGATTTCTTAGGTACCCCTCTATGATTATCTCTTCTAGCTACATAGATACAACACCCTCTTTCATCTTATCAAGAAAATTTCTAAACTTTTCTCCTTGTAGTAGGTTTATATTATTGAGTCTTCTTTGTCATCATTTTCTAAACTTGGAGTCTTTCCACATGGCCAAGCATTATTCTCTGTTTGTTCAGACTTATAGAGTGAGATATATGCTTATCATAAATTGGAAGCTTGTATGGGTTCTAAGAGGTATTTAGTAGATCTTTTATTGGATATATCAGGCCAGATGAAGGGAAAACAGAAACATTCAGATTTATTGTTATTTTCCTTTTCCTTTTCATAGATTCAGCTGTTTGGAGAGATAAGAGAGGTAGCCAGGGCCAAAGATATCTCTGGTGAGGCGCTTTGCCTGTGTGGAAGATTTTCTCGTTTGTGGGAAAGCCAGAAGTGGTCAGTGAGATCCCAGCAGTGCCCTGCCTTTTTTCACTCTCCAAGTATGAATCAGCACTACTTCATGTGGCTACTGGCTCCACTTCAATTTCCAAAGGTACCAGTGGCTTCCAAAATTATCCCTTTATGATTTGTGGCCCATCCTGGCTTCCAGCAGGTGTTTGTAGGGTCTGGCAAGGCTGTCTTCCTTTTGCCTCCAGACCCGATATTCTGAGCACACAATGGCCTGTAGCTGAGCCTGGGCCTTCTTCATGTGTTTCCTGTCAACCCTACACCTTGCTGACGTTCTTCAGTTTTCATCTGACTTGTGAGGTTTGCAGTTCCCCAGCTTCTAGCATAAACAGAATGTCTCATGCCTAAATAAAGGAAGAACACAGTTTGTAGCGCTGTGCTCTCTGTTTGTAGTCCGTCGGTCATCTCAATGGCAGTGTAGGGACAGCAAGTAGAGGGAGATGGATAACATCTTTGGGGAGTTCTTGATTGCCAGCTTGATTCTGAATAGCGCTCAAGCGAATAATTGGCCAACTTTAAAGGAGACGGAAAGAGGGAAAGAAGCAGTTGAGTGCAGAAAGGCAAGGAAGATAGGAGAGGGGAAAAAACACAGGACAGAAAGCAGAATGAAGCTACACAATGGTCTGTGCTGCCCACTTGTGCCTTATGATAACCACCCGCTGCTGTAGCCAACTATGCCTGGGGTTCCTAGGCTGGTCCCAGATCCTCCAGTGATATCTGAGGAACACATTGATGCTACAGATGCTGTTCTGGGTGAGCTCTTTTCAATTCTGCTACCCACTCTTCTAGGGAGAGAGGGCACCCCAAAATTTTTGGAATCTTGTTCTCAAAAGGTCTGAGAAATGAGTATGGTGGATAGCCAAGGGAAGGCAGATATCCTTGCCCCCTGCTGGTGAAAACAAGAAGTGTTTTTTCTTGGGAAGCTCACTGGTTTGGCATTCCTTGGTCAAAGGGGAGTGGGAGGCAGAGGGGAAAAGGAGAGAGGGAAGGAGAAGAATAAGGAGACACACATACATACACACAGAGACAGAGGTCTTGGAATGAAGTCCACTCAGACTGCAAAAGGTCATACCTGATGAGGGGAAACGTACCCTGAGAGTTCAGGATTGTTATCAGAAAATAGATTTCTCCATCCCAAATGCAAAACAGAAAGTAGGGGTCTTGTGGGTAGGGTTGGAGGGGAAACTAGGAACTCAGGAGAGAGACAGGGCACCACTAACTCCTCAGAATGAAAATTGAATTTCTGTTGAATGTTTTATAGATATCTGTTTGCCTCCCCATCACATTACAGTCTGGGTGAAAAATTATCCTAGGCCCACCAAGGAAAATAGAACTGTGTGAATCAAGATTTTGTTGCCACGGACCACAACAGTTATCACATGGAATTTCTCCGTGGGTCAACATGGGCTGATTTATTTATATATATGCCCTGTGGGTATCTATTAGGACTTCCACACTGTGATCATCACAGGGACAGCTCGTTTATATACGTGTTGCCCAGGCACATGGTAATGCCCTATAATACATTCACTAAAGAGAAGGAGAAGGAAGGCATGAAAATGTATTTGGGCTGCTTCTGAACCTTCAAGACCAGAGTCCAGGGCTGGCGATTGTGACACCTGGATTCCCATTCTGATTCCATCCATTGCTGGATATGTAAACTTGGGCGATAGCATCCTCTGGCTGCATTTCAGTTTCCTCAACTGTAAAATAAGGATAATCCTATTCCGTGCTGATCCAGCAGGTCAATGAAGTATGATTGTGGCTGAAATACTGTAGGAATGACTAGCTTGGGCAAGTGTTAATAATAGTATTACAAGTATTTACTTATTCATTCAACAAACATTTATTGACCAACTACTATGAGTCATTCACTTTGATAGGTGTTGGGGACTCAGCTATGACCAAGGTGAGCCCTACCAGTGTCTCTACTCTACTACTCTACTCACAGTCCAGTGACTGACCTTTCTCCCCAGCCTTGCTTATGTCTTTGCTTCTTTATTCTTGAAATTCAAAACATTTACTAAGATTTCTAGGTGCTTGTTTTTTTCTCATTCTTTTTTCCTGGAGTTTGCTGAGTATATTTGATTTGCCAGCGGAAGTTGTTCTTCAACATAGTGAAATTTTCTTCATTATTTCAGCGTGCTCTGTTGTCTCCCATTCCTGAATTCATGCTCTGCATTTCTTCTTTTGTCCTCTTCATATGTACATCTTCCTGGAATGCCAGGTAAGGAATGATGTCCCCAGGAATTTGCTAATAGGAACTTTTGCTTCCCAGTTAGAATTAGTTTATTATGAGCTCTCCCTGGAAAGCCATTACGATTCTCCCTCACCTTCTATGAAGGCAGAAGCCAAGAGGGTGAATAGGAGGAGCTGAATTGGCCTCTCAATACGCAGCTGTTTTCTTGATAACGAGCCTCAGTGACTGAGAGCAGTCTCATCCGCCTCTGTCCTCCATCCCAACACTTCAAATATAAGAGCACCGAACAAGACCCTGAAGCAGTTAAGGAAGTCAGGGGTGGGACTTGGCTCAATCACAGCAGGCTAACAGTTCTCATCACCAACCAGCACCACAGTCACTCCTTGTTCTGCTGCTCAATCCCTGCAGAACACAGCAGGAAAGACCACAAAACACGATCAACAATGCAGGGGTCAGTGGTGACATACTGCACAGCACCAAGAAGGCCTTGTTTTTATCTTGGCCTAGGCAAAGGGCATGCGCTTGAGAGCACCTGGGAGTGTCTCCAGGTGGGCCTGGCTGGAGGAGTTTCTGAGTGATGAGATTATGGGCAACTTCCTTTTTTTCCACATGTTTCAAATGCCCTATAATTTTCATGTTTTATGGCTGGTATGACTGTTTACATGTATTAGCTTATTTGATTGTCGTAATAATCCTCGTTCTGTGAGAGGATTTCACTTTACCTCCATCTTCAGAGAAGGAAACTGAGCCACAGAGGGGTAGAACTATTTGCATAAGTATGGAGCTTGGATTCAAATCCAGTTCTGCCTGGGTGTAATGAGGTGACCTGGGTTACAATCACAAATCTAAGTCTTTGTGACTTTGTTGGAGCCCCTTAAGGTGTCTACACCTCAGTTTCCCCATCTGTCAAGTGAGGATAATGTCCCATGACTCATCTAACAGAGATATTATAAAGATCCAGTGAAATGGTAGATGTGAAAGCACTTTCCTAACCTTACTTATGTGAGTTATTTTCATATAATTTCTATAATATCAGTGACATTTCAATTCAAGGATAAAATAATGAACCAAACAAGTTCAAAAGTCAGCTCCATATCAAGTCCTGATATGGAGCCCATGAACTTAAAAAAAAATTTTTTTTCTAGTAGGTGAAAAAGGAAAGATGCTTTCTGCCTGTTCTTTATTGAATCAAATTCATTCACAGGTTTAAGTGCCAGCAGTTGGACATTTCTAAGCTGCACTCAGGAGAGGAAGGTAATAAGGTGAAGTCTGTCCCCAGACTAAAATCTCTGTTTTCTTCAGCTTTCGTAAGATGCCTTTGTGTTTATAGGGAGGTCTGAGGAGCCTCATGTACAAATGGAGCCCAACCAATGCCTCATTTGGTTCTTGACTGAAAGTCATCTAGTGTTGAGACTTTCATCTGCAAAATGGAAATAACAGGACGGAGGTGATTGGATGCTCTGGGCAGTGGCCCGAGGGTGAAGAGCATTCTCAGTGAGAAGAGAGAGTGAATCAATGGCCATCAAAGCAAGCTGAGCTTGGGACTTCCCAGGAGGTCCCTGGAGGGACCCTGGAGTTTAAGACTTTGCCTTCCAGTGCTGGGGGTGTGGGTTCCATCCCTGGTCAGGGAGCTAAGACCCCACATGCCTCATAGCCAAAAAACCAAAATATAAACAGAAGCAATGTGGTAACAAATTCAATAAAGACTTTTACAATGGTCCACATCAAAAAAAAATTTTCTGAAAAAAATGAGCTGTGCTCTCTCTGCTCAACTTGGCTTGACTCTTCTTAGGGGTCTTGCTTCAAGGCAGGGAGGCAGGGCCAAATGGTCTCTCCAGGATCTTCAGCTCTAGGAATCATTGGCATCATCTGCCAGCATTGGCCATCAAAAACTTCAGAAGCTAGGAATGATCTTGGAAATCGCTTGGCCCAATACCTTAATTTGGCAGATGACAAGAGCTCAGAGGGATTCCAGGACTTTTGCAGAAGAGCCAGTGAGCAGCAAAGCTGAAAACTAGAACTCAAGTCTCTTGACTTGCATTTCAGATCTCTTTTCATCTGACCAACTGCCTAAAATGCAGTTGGAATCCCAGGTTAGGGAAGCATGTTATGCAGTGGGGTGGGTGGACGAAGCAGGCAGAGCTAGTGAGAGAGGGAAGGGGAAAGTATTTGAAAATGAAGCAAGAAAGAAAGGATTGAGAAGGAAGGGGAGAGATGGGGCAGGAACAAGAGAAGGCAGCAGGAGAGTGAAACAGGATTTGCAATAAGTATGAGGGATGCTATGGAAATTACTTTTTGAACGGCATTTAATTGGTTTATTAGTGTAATTCAGTCGCAGTTTGATTTGATTCAAACCTCTGATGTGTGTGATCCACCACCCACCAAGGACACTGCCAGCCTTTACAGACAACAACAAGCAGCAGGCCCGAGAGGACAGGGTGGCGGTGGGTGATGGAGGATGAGAAAGAGAGGGAGAAGCAGGAGGATCAGGAGAGAGAATGATGGAGGAGAGGGAGGAAGGGTAGGGAGAAGAGAAGGGAGAGGGAGGTGGAGAGATGGAGGAGAGTGATAAGACCTGAGGAAAGAGAGGAGACAGAGAGAAAAAGAAATAAAGGACCAGAGGGAAGACTGGAGATGGGGTTGGAGAGAGGAGTGGGAGGGGAAGCAAGGGGCGGAGAGGCTGAGGGGAGAGTAGAGATAAGGGGAAAAAAGAAACATGGCAAATGGGAGGCCAGGGAGACCTGGGAGGCCCAGGAAGTCGGAAGGTGATGGAGGATAGATGCTCAGAGAAGGAGAGGCAAACGAAAAGGACGACTAAGAGACAGAGGACAAGGGGGAGAAGAAAATTGTCCAGGGGAACAAGGTTGCAAACACATGCATCTACCCCCCCCAAGCAACACACACATATGCACGCACACAGAACTGTGTCCTGGACATCTCCTGATACCCCCAAGGACTCATGAGCTGGACATGTTCTGGACTCCTGGCACAAGGGTGCCACCAAGGGCCTGCTACCCTCTGGGTTGTTTTGTTTTTCAGTCCACTGCAAAGGAAACACTTCGAGGTCACTGGTGCTACCTCAGTGTGCATGACAGGGGTCAGAGCGTAGCTAAGCAGCTCCTTCTGGACACCACACTACCCTCCCACCCCCGCACCTGAGGAGATTGGGGTCAGGGAGACATAATGGTAGGATCTCAGAGCTGCAAACACCAGAGCCTTTCCCAGATGGGGAGATGGGGGCTCTGGGAGGAGAACAGAGTCAGAAGCATAGTTTCCAAGGCTACTTGTCCCTCCTCCCAGATCAGGGCTGGAGCCTCCATCACAGGCTGTCAAAATAGTGTTGTGTGGTGGTTGTGGGCACAGGCTTTGGAACCAAACAGACTCAGTCCTGCAGACTTGGCCAAGACCATTCATGGCTCTGAGCTGCACTTTCTACAAAATATGAATCAGGATCATCCTGATATCATATCATAAGGGTGCTGTGAGAGACCACAGACATAAAAATATATGAAAAGTTATCTAGAAAAGGCTTGGCACATAATGAGTGCTTGATGTATTGTGATTTTTTATTATTAATAAAAAGAAGACACTGAGATAACTCAACAGAGTTGGGAAGCTTCTCCTTAGCTAGGGATTTGAGAAGGGCATTAGAGCACTGTGTTATGATATCAGTTCACTTCAGTTCAGTCGCTCAGTCATGTCCAGCTCTTTGCAACCCCAAGGACTGTAGCATGTCAGGCTTCCTTTTCCATTACCAACTCCTGGAGCTTACTCAAACTCATGTCCATCGAGTCAGTGATGCCATCCAACCATCTCATCCTCTGTCATCCCCTTCTCCTCCCACCTTCAATCTTTCCCAGCATCAGGGTCTTTTCTAAAGAGTCAGTTCTTTGCATCAGGTGGCCAAAGTATTACTTTAAACTTCTGCATCAGTCCTTCCAATGAATATTCAAGACTGATTTCCTTTAGGATTGACTAGTTGAATTTCCTTGCAATCCAAGGGACTCTCAAGAGTCTTCTCTAACACTGCAGTTCAAAACCATCAACCCTTCGTTGCTCAGTTTTCTTTATAGACCAATTCTCACATCCATACATGACTACTGGAAAAACCATAGCTTTGACTAGAAGGACCTTTGTCATCAAAGTAATGTCTCTGCTTTTTAACATGCTGTCTAGGTTGGTCATAGCTTTTCTTCCAAGGAGCAAGCCTCTTTTAATTTCATGGCTGCAGTCACCATCTGCAATGATTTTGGAGCCCAAAAAGATAAAGTCTGTCACTGTTTCCATTGTTTCCCCATCTATTTGCTATGAAGTGATGGGACTGGATGCCATGATCTTAGCTTCCTAAATGTTGGATTTTAAGTCAGCTTTTTCACTCTCCTCTTTCACTTTCATCAAGAGTCTCGTTAGCTCTTTGCTTTCTGCTATAAGGATGGTGTCATCTGCATTTCTAAGGTTGTTGATATTTCTCCTGGCAATCTTGATTCCAGTTTGTGCTTCATCCAGCCTGGCATTTCACACGATATACTCTGCATATAAGTTAAGTAAACAGGGTGACAATATACAGCCTTGACATACTCCTTTCCTGATTTGGAACTAGTCTATTGCCCCGTGTCCAGTTCTAACTGTTGCTTCTTGACCTGCATACAGATTTCTCAGGAGGCAGGTCAGGTGGTCTGGTATTCCCATCTCCTGAAGAATTTTCCAGTTTGTTGTGATCTACACAGTCAAAGGCTTTGGCGTAGTCAATAAAGCAGAGGTAGGTGTTTTTCAGGAACTCTCTTGCTTTTTTGATGATCCAGTGGATGTCGACAAATTTGATCGCTGGTTCCTTTGCCTTTTCTAAATCCAGCTTGAACATCTGGGAGTTCATGGTTTATGTTCTGTTGAAGCCTGGCTTGGAGAATTTTGAGCATTACCTTGCTAGCGTGTGAGATAAGTGCAATTGTGTAGTCAATTAGACATTCTTTGGCATTGCCTTTTTGGGGATTGAAATGAAAATTGACCTCTTCCAGTCCTGTGACCACTGCTGAGTTTTCCAAATTTGCTGGCATATTGAGTGCAGCACTTTAACAGCATCAACTTTTTGAATTTGAAATGGCTTAGCTGGAATTCCATCACCTCCACTAGCTTTTTTCGTAGTGATGCTTCCTAAGGCCCACTTGACTTCACATTCCAGGATGTCTGGCTCTAGGTGAGTGATTACACCATCATGGTTATCTGGGTCTGAAGATCTTTTTTGTACAGTTCTTCTGTGTATTCTTGCCACCTCTTCTTAATATCTTCTGCTTCTGTCAGGTCCATAACATTTCTGTCTGTCTGTGTACCATTCTGTCCTTTATTGTGGTTATGATATAAACCCTATAAATCAGAATGCCTTGGTAGAGATCACAGTTCTGCCAATAGTGACCTTGGACCAGTTAATTAACTCGCTGTGCCTCCATTTCTTCATCTGTGAATTGGGAATGACACTAGTTCCTGCTTCATAGCGCTGTTCACGAAGATCAGATGAGATGATACACAGGCAGTGTCTCAGCGTCTAAGCCATGTAGGTGTTAGATAAAGGTTAGCTCTCATTATTAGTGTTGCTGGGCTCAGCTGTGTATGCATGTGGGCACTGAGGACCAATAGGTAGACACACCCATAGTCAAAAGCAGTTGGTGCAGAGCTAAGATTAGAACCCAGATCTGTCTGCTGGGTTAAGATGTCCCAAGACTCCAGAATCCCTGGTGAGGAATCTTTCCACATTGCCACACTTCCAAAGGAAAAGATCCCCCCAGCCTACCCCTTCCTGACTGCCAACACCATAGTTTAGCTTCTGCCTTCTAAATTAGGCCTTAGCTTCATTTTTGATGCAGATGCCTCCTTTGGAGAAGGAGGAAGAACAGAGTGTGTTGCGATATAGACTTTGGAACTCCCAGGCCTTTGTCACCAGCCCCCAGCCCCACTCAGACAGATATATGCACTCAAACACGCACACAGACACGTCCTCCATCTCCATCTGTAATTACGGAAGCCAAGTCAACGTAGCTGATGGTAATTGGCTGGGAACACAAGCTGGATTTACTCTAATGCTGATTCCAGGGACCTGTAATTTTCATCAGTGACACAAGAATTTTTTTGGAACTGCAAAATGCACACACAGCTAATGAGCTGTAATTCTGAAGAGCTCTTGTCTTGATTAGGGCTAATTATTTTTATAAAGAAAATAATTAACAATCCCAGTGACCCACTAGGGGGAAAAGAAGCCTGATTTGGGCACCATTAATTATCCCATGGCTGAATTTAGGACCCCTTTATTTCTTCCCAGTCCGCACTGGACAGAAGGAGACAGAAGCTGAGTTATTCTCTTTATTCCCATTATATCCCTGGAAGAGCAAAAGGAATGTGCAAGAGTGACCCCTTTTCCAGGGAAAGGAGATCTCTTGACTTTTACACACACCGAAGCTTATCCAGGGAATCTTGGAACTGGAAGGGACCCCAGAGCCCTGGGATAAGTCTGGAGGTCTGGCTTTGAATTCCAGCTGTGTGACTTTCAGCAGATTACTTCTGTGTCTCATGTTGACTTTGGGACCTGCAGCTTCCTTCCTTATTTGATCTTGAATGTGTGAACTGACTTCTCTGAGACTCAATTCCTTGCCTGTAAAATGAGCATCATAATAATAACTGTTCCACAAAGAGGTTGTGGGGCTTCCCCAGTAGCTCAGTAGTAAAGAATCTGCCTGCAATGCAGGAGATGTGGGTTTGATCCCTGGGTTGGGAAGATCCCCTGGAGGAGGGCATGGCAACCCACTCCAATATTCTTGTCTGGAGAATCCTATGGACAGAGAAGCCTGGAAGGCTACAGTCCGTGGGGTCGCAAAGAGTCAGACACGACTGAAGCAACTGAATACAAGAGGTTGTGAGGACCCATTCGTTCAAGAAATATTTATTGAATACCTACTATGTGCCAGATGCTGTTTGAGATGTTAGGGATGTAGCAGTGTAACAATAAATATGAGAAAGTTTTTCCCCTCATGGATTCCATGTTTTAGTGGAAGGAGAGAGGCCATAGATTGATATGCAAGTCAACACACAGTGTGGTAGAAGGTGGTAAGTGCTGGAGAGAAAAATGAAATCAGGAAAGGGGATTAGGGAAAGCCTGGTGTTGGGCGGGGGCCCTTGGTTCTCTTGCACATCTGGTGTTTAAGGCAAACCTCACTGATGAAGTGACATTTGAACAAAGATTTGAAGGAAATGTGGGGATAATCCAGGTGACATCTGGGGGGAAAGCATCCCAAGCAGAGATGTGCAAATGCAAAAGCCCTGAGGTGGGAACACACTTGGCTGGTGTAGGTACAGCAGTTTGAGAGGAGAGGAGAATGATGAGATTAGAGAGTCAACAGGGGACTGATTCATGCGATGAGTTTTGGTGATTATAAGGACCTTGATTTTTACCTTGAGTGAGGTGGGAAGCGCAGATTTGAAAAGAGGAATGACGCAGTCTGACTCCCACTGAAAGTAGCCAGATCAGGCTGCAGGGGAGGGAGAGTAGACTCAAGGGGACTAGAACAAGGATTTAAGGAGATACTGCACATGAAACATCTAATACAGAGCCTGATGTGGGTTTTTTTCTTGATAACTTTTATGCATTTTTTAAATTGGAGTGTAATTGCTTTACCCCTTGGAGAAGGGAATGGCAACACACTCAAGTATTCTGGCCTGGAGAACTCCATGGACAGAGGAGCCAGGTGGGCTGTGGTCCACAGGGTCACAAAGAGTCAGACACGACTGAGTGATTAAGACTTTCACACTTTCAATTGCTTTACAATGTTGTATCAGTTTCTGCTGTACAATGAAGTGAATCAGCTATCTATACGCATATATCCCCTCCGTTTTGGACCTCAGTGATCAGTAGTGCATTGGTCCGCTCCAGCTACTATAACAAAACACCACAGACCAGGTGGCTTATATAACACAAATTATTTCCTTCCAGTTCTGAGCCTAGAAGTCCAAGGTCTAGGTGTTGGAAGATTCGGTTTCTTCTGAGGCCTCTCTCCTTGGTTTGAAGATGGTCACCTTCTCACTGTGTCCTCCAATGGCTATCGCTCATGGGCCATTGTCTGTGTCCCAATCTCTTCTTACAAGGACAATAGTCATATTGACTGAAGACCCACCCATATGACTAATTTTACCTGAATCACCTCTTTAGAGGACTTATCTCCAAATATAGTCACAGTCTGAGGAGCCAGGAGTTAGGATGTCAGAATATGAATGGAGGAGGTGCACAATTCAGCCCATAAGTTCAGTTTAGTTGATCAGTAGTGTCCAACTCTTTGCGACCCCATAGACTGCAGCACACTAGACTTCCCTGTCCATCACCAACTCCCGGAGCTTGCTTATGTCCATCAAGGCAGCAGTGCCATCCAACCATCTCATCCTCTGTCATCCCCTTCTCCTCCTGCCTTCAATCTTTTCTAGTATCAGGGTCTTTTCCAACGAGTCAGTTCTTTGCATCAGGTGCCCAAAGTATTGGAGCTTCCACTTCAGTATCAGTCCTTCCAATGAATATTCAGGACTGACTGATTTCCTTTAGGATTGACTGATTGGATCTACTTGCAGTCCATGGGACTCTCAAGAGTCTTCTCCAACACTACTGTTCAAAAACATCAATTCTTCAACACTCAAGTTTTCTTTATGGTCCAACTCTCACATCTATATATGACTACTGGAAAAACCATAGCTTTGACTAGAAGGACCTTTGTCATCAAAGTAATGTTTTTACATTTTATGCTATCTAGGTTGGTCATAGCTTTTCTTCAAAGGAGCAAGCCTCTTTTAATTTCATGGCTGCTAGTCACCATCTGCAGTGATTTGGAGCCAAAGAAAATAAAGTCTGTCACTGTTTCCATTGTTTCCCCATCCATTTGCCATGAAGTGATAGGACTGGATGCCATGATCTTAGTTTTTTGATTGTTGAGTTTTAAGTCAGCTTTTTCACTCTCCTCTTTCACCTTAATCAAGAAGCTTTTCGGTTCCTCTTCACTTTCTGCCATAAAGGTTGTGTCATCTGCATTTCTGAGGTTATTGATAGTTTTCCCTGCAATCTTGAGTCCAGCTTGTGCTTCATCCAGCCTGGCATTTCACATGATGTATTCTGCATATGAGTCAAATAAGCAAGGTGACAATATACAGCCTTGACATACTCATTTCCAAGTTTTGGAACTGGTCCATTGTCCCATGTCCAGTTCTAACTGTTGCTTCTTGACCTGCATACAGATTTCTCAGGAGGCAGGTCAGGTGGTCTGGTATTCCCATCTCTTTAAAAATTTTCCATTTTGTTGTGATCTACACAATCAAAGGCTTTAGGGTAGTCAATGAAGAAGAAGTAGATGTTCTTCTGGAATTCTCTTGCTTTTTCAATGATCCAATGGATGTTGGCAATTTGATCTCTGGTTCCTCTGCCTTTTCTAAATCTAGCTTGACCATCTGGAAGTTGTAGGTTCATGTACTGTTGAAACCTAGCTTGGAGAATTTTGAGCATTACTTTACTAGTGTGTGAGATGAGTACGATTGTACAGTGGTTTGAACATTCTTTGGCATTGCCTTTCTCTGGGATTGGAATGAAAACTGTCCTTTTCTGGCCCTGTGACCACTGCTGAGTTTTCCATATTTGCTGGTGTATTGAGTGCAGCACTTTGACAGCATCATCTTTTCAAATTTGAGATAGCTCAGCTGGATTTCAATCACCTCCACTAGCTTTGTTTGTAGTGATGCATCGGGAAGATCCCCTGGAGAAGGAAATGGCAACCCACTCCAGTGCTCTTGCTTTGAAAATTCCATGGACAGAGGAGCCTTGTAGGCTATAGTCCATGGGGTCACAAAGAGTCGGACACGACTGAGCGACTTCACTTCACTTCAATTCACTTCATTTCATCCTAAGGCCCACTTGACTTCACATTCCAGGATGTCTGGCTCCAGGTAAGTGATCACACCATCGTGGTTATCTGGGTCTTAACAAACAGTAAGAGTAGTGATAAATTCTTCCTCTTCTTATGCTCCAATTAGGGTATCTCTTATCTATGCCAATCACACCCTCTTCATATGTGAGCCTTACCTCTCAGGGACTAACACGGGCTTTGCACTTTTCTCAACCCCTCCCCCCCTACTCTTTGGTCAACAAATATTTATTTAACAAATACTTTGTGCCGGGTACTGGGATACTGTCCTAATAAGTTCATTTGGGTCGTTTGGTTGTTCTTGACATGACGTGGTTTTTAGAACATTCACCATCTTTAACAGATTGTTCTGGATTTGTTCTGAGTCAGCTTTGGGGAAGTGTTTGCTTATCACCTACCTATGCCAGGCTCTACGCCAGGCTCTGATGATGACAGTGATGAGGAAGACAGGTCTCTGCTTTCAAAGAGCTCTTAGGGATTTGTTCAGTGTAGCTAATCACATAAACAAACCCATCCTGACACATCAGTGGGTGTTCATCTGTTCTCCTCTTGAGACAACATATGTGTCTTTTGGAGACTTTGTAACTCAATGAAGTACATGTGGTAGGGTTTCAGGCAGAGGGACAGATTTGTGGAGGAGATATCTTTTGCATGCAAGCCCAAAGTACACACCATCTTGTATACTAGGTTGCTTAAAGGTATCTACCAACTGGATGAGACCAGGAGTCATATCTGTCATGTTTTACTATAGATCCAGTAAGGTACATTGTAGTTGGCACATAGTAGGTGCTCAGGAAATATTTGTGGCACAATAAATGGACCTCAGATTACATTATCTAGAATTGTATTGTTCAATATGGTAGCTACTCATCACCTCTAGCTACATATATTTAATTTTAAAAATTAAAAATATTAAATTTATTATTTATTTTATATTAAATCTATTATTCAAGTTAAAAATCCATTTCCTCAGTAACCCTAGCCACAGTTCAAGTATTCACTAGCCATGTGGATTAGTAACAATCCTATTGGATAGTGGATCTACCCAGGTGGCTCAGTGGTAAAGAATCTGCTTGCCAATGCAAGAGATGTGGGTTTCAATCCTTTGGTCAGGAAGATCCCCTAGAGAAAGAAATGGCAACCCGCTCCAGTATTCTTGCCTGGGAAATCCCATGGGCAGAGGAGCCTTGTGGGCTACAGTCTGTGCAGTGGCTTGGAGGTGAGTTACGGGCACACACACATATTGGACAGTACAGATACACACTACAGAATATCCCCGTCTTCACAGTAAGCGTATTGCTGGGACAGTGGTTTTCAGTGGAGCTCAGTTTTATCCCCAAGGGGCATTTGGCAATATTTGGAGATGATTTTGGTTGTTACAACTGGGGGGTTGCTGCTGGTATCTAGTGGACAGAGGCCAGGGATGCAACTCAGCATCCTACAGTACATGGGATGGTCCCCAAAAACAATAGTGCAGAGGGTGGGAAATCCTGTTCTAAATGATCTATCTCCGCAAGGGCTGGTGCTATGGGTTTCTGCCTGAAGCAATTTGTGGTTCTCCTTTATAGATGGTAGCTCAACAGTTTAAAAAGTTGAGTTATACTATGTAATTCTTCCAATTTGGGGATTTTTGTTAGGGCTAGAATCATTCCCAGTTTATAGGAGAAAAGAGTAAGGCTCAGAAAAGTTTTGTGCCTCAAAAGGGAACAGAAATGTAACTCAAGGGTGCAAGTTACAGGGAGGCTGTTTTTTTCCCCCTCAATTAAGTTTTTTCTCTGTAATATGGAAGAATTTTCTAACCATCAGAGTTTTCTGAAAGGAGTTCCCTCCTCCTCACAGAAGGTATTCTGACTGAGATTACTCCACGGAGCTGTATCTCCAAAGTACTCCATGGACTATTAGCCACTCGACCATTAAACAAATTTTCTGTGGCCACACATTTTTGAGAAAAACTATATAACACGTTCCCTCCCTGGGTTTCTACATTGCACTTAAGACATGAAAGGTTCTGATAAGTCCTGAGGCAGCAAAACCTGGTCCTTTTTGTTTAACCTGGTATTTCTCAATTCCATTTGGGTAGACAGTCCCATCCCCATACCATTTTAAAGGAGCAAGCAACTATTCATGTAGCACCAATGTTCACTGCAATACATTTTGGTAAATGCTGCAGTCAGGCACAGAACGGATTATCAATCTCTTTGTCCTTGGGTCTGTCTGTACTTTTATCACTATCTATGTGACCATGGGCAAGTCCTAGTGTTTGGAGTCATTTGGTGTATCTGGATCTAAGCTAAATGACTTATCTAAGGCCACACAGCAAGAGGGTACATTTCAGAGTTTGGTAGGCATTTATTTATCATTTTCCTCCTTCTGACTCTTGGGAGTATATGTGATTCAATGTGAAGTCTTTCTCCCTAGGAGTCTGAATCAGAAGCAGTGTGCCTCAATCATCTCTTTGGTGCCACATACCCAAGGAGAATTACATCACCTGACTTGTTTAGAATATATCACTGTGACAACAGTGGCTGTTCTTGTTGTATGAATGTAGATGGATCCTGTGTAGCAGTGGGTGGGTGCTGGCTTATCCAGTATAGAAGGGCAGGGCTGTGATTTTCAACTGATAAGGACCATATGTGTCTGTCAGGTGGGTGTATTTGGGTAGGTGTATATGTCAGCGTGCAGTGTAGTGCTTCTAAGACTTACTTGGGGAAAGACTCTTGTGAAGTGAAGGCTTTTTGATAATTTAGGATGTGCAAGGGTTGAGAGAGAGAGAATGGAGTAAAGTACAAAAAGGGAGGATCCTTAGAGGATAGGTAAATTGGAGTTTGGGGTGCTGTG
Source organism: Moschus berezovskii (assembly GCF_049115385.1). NCBI lineage: Eukaryota > Metazoa > Chordata > Mammalia > Artiodactyla > Moschidae > Moschus > Moschus berezovskii. Next base: position 59,468,757 of record NC_142478.1, on the reverse strand, counting down.
TTTTCCAAAGTTTTGGACCCCTGTTATTATTTGTCTGAGATATTTTAGGTGGCCCCATGGACACAGCATGAAATAACACATAATAATATAGTGAGAAAATGATTGCCCTTCCAATTCACTTTCTATCCTTCCGATTGTCAAAGCGTTGTCTAAATTTGGGACTGCTATGTTTTTAACACCTCTCAACACTCGCTAATCTTCTTTTCTTAACAAAAGAGGAAGCAGGTGTCAGGCTCAGAAGCCCAAAGCAGGTAGCCGTGTATGGTTGGGATTTAATAATGTTCTTTGTTTTCGTCCTATCTATTTTTAAGGTTGTCTTCTGTCTCTGAGAAGGACTTTCATTTTCCATCATTTTCCATTTATAGTTGTGATGTTAGGTTTCTCTTTTAACTAAATGTATTAAATAAATAGCAAGTCAATTTCAAGACTAATATTAAGCAAATATGAGTGTAAAAACACATGGATAAATAGTCAACAATCATGATTGGTCTTGTGTGAGCAGCTGAGGTTTAGGAAACATATTTTGAGAGAGACATGGCCTTGAAGAAAGCAAGTCTGGGCTAGGTGCCAGCTCCATCCCATATTAGCTGTGTTGTTTCAGATAAGGCTTTTTGACTCTCCGAGTCTCAGTTTTGTAGTCAACTAAGCAGGGATAGTAAATTACCTATCTCATATGGTTAATGTAAAATAAGCATATAAAGTACCTAGTTAGGGGCTCAAAAAGTGACAGCTCTCACAGTGCTTATTTTGTGACCATCAAGTCAATTTGTACATGTGGTGCCTCTAAGGGTCCCTGGTTTTGGGTAAAACAATTTCTTTCTGATCCACATTCCAACAGTAACATTTATTGAGTACTTGCTGTGTGGCAGGCACTGTTCCAAGCCTTAGCCACGTATTATTTCATTTAATATCCCCAGTGATTCACCCAAGTAGATGTTATCCTCCCACTTTACAGATGAGGCACAGGGAGATAGAGTAATTTACCAAAAATCACACAACTAGAAAATGGCAGAGGCAGTCCTCAAACCCAGGAGCCTAACTCTAGTATGCATGCTCTTAACCATGCTCTCATGGGTGTCAGGAGCTCCTACATTTTTTAGACCTAAGGTAAGGTTTTTTGTAGATGATGAGAGTGATTGCATTATTTGAGAGTCCTTTGGTTACAGGATGGGATGTAAACCACACTGAGGTAGCTCCAGTAACAAAGAGGATGTACTGGTTCTCATAACTGCAGAGTTAAGTAGCTTCTAGTCTAGCTAGATTCAGGAGCTTAAACACTGTTGTCCACTTACTCATTTCTCAGGCATCCTCTCCTCTTGGAGTTATGGGTTGGCCTACCAGGATCTCCACGGTTTCATCTTATCCTTTTTAGTAACGTCTAGGAAGGAGGGTCCCTTCCCAGTGGGTTCAGTAGATGCCCCAGATTTGAGTTTCACTGGCTCAGTTGGTATGGTTTGGATAGGTGCCCATTTACCAGCCTGTCACTGTGGCCAGGGGCATGTGATGCCTTGATTGGCCAGGGCTGGATCATAGATTCATTGTGGAAATGGGGTAAAGTTACCTTCACCTGAATCAGATGGACCAAAAGTAGAGAAGCGGATGGTCACTCAAGAAGAATCCATTGCTCATATCATAACAGCAGAGAATAAATGCTCAGCAGGGAAAACTATGAAATCTTATTTACAGTCTTCATTGAGAAGGTTCATGGGCTAGAAGCCTGCACCAGGAAGGAGAAGACTGGGGTTCCATCACCTCTCTCCCACTGGTTTGCACTGTGGCTTTGGACAACCCTATAAATCCTAATCTGTCTCCATGTCTATGACTGTTCCATGAGACAGTAATTTCTTGCCATCACATTTTGCAAGACTACTTTAAAGAGGACATGCAATAGTGCTATTTATATATGTAATTAATGTTGCTGCTTTTCTCCCTCCATGGTTTCTATTAAAACACACACACACATGCACTTTAGCCTAGGTTTTTTTCCAAAAGGCTAATACCCATCTCAGAATCCCAATTTAGCTAGTCCCTGCTGGATTTTTAAGACCTGCCTTTATCTCACCACAAGAATAAGGTGCCTCACATTTGGTACATACTTTCAAATAAGCAGTTTTGAAGAGCTCAGGTGACATCTTACCAGGATGCCTATGTGCCAGAGGTCACATGGTTAAGCTGTGCCGAGTGCTTTACATGTACCATCTCATTTAGTTGTCCGGACAACCCTGTTCCATCATGGGTAATAAGAAGCAGGGATGATAACACAGGGTAGACAGATTGGGATCTGGAGAGCTGAGTGCAAAAAGTGATTCTGCATCTAATAACAACAGGGCTGTGGCCAGTCACTTAACCTCTCCAAGCTTCAATTTCCTCATCTGTAAAATGGGAACAACCCAGAGGATATGTCATAAGGTTGTTGGGAAGACACAATGAGCTGAGGCATGTAAAGGCCTTGGCAACATGCCTGGCACCTAGTGGGCACCTGCCCAAGGTCACACAGCAGGCATCTGTCCCAGCCCTGTCTGCCTCCAGGACCCATGCCATGTTGCCTGACAACAGAAGCATGTCTCATCTGGGGCCATCTGAGGACGCCCTTCAGCTTCCGGCAACTCAGGGTCTCTGGCCCCTTTAGTCTATCCAGATATGCTTTGTACACTCAGACTACAAATTGTGTGCCGCAGAGTCCTGAAATAACTCTGCTCTTCCGGCCAGTCCCCCCTCCCAGCCTCCCTCCCACCAGGCCCAGAATAGCCACACACATCATGGCTCCAAAACAGTCTGCAGGATGCTTCCTCCCCTTTGATAATAGCTCAGCCTTGTCTCAGGGCTGGCATAGCCAGGGCCACAGTGCCTGGTGCAGCCACAGTAAGGATTGGGTAGGGTATGCTGTCATCTAGAGATGTCACTTAAAAGAAGATGTCACACCTGTCATTACACCTGGGGATAGAGGTGGGGAGGGCGAAGACGTGTGCCAGGACAGATGATGTTCTCTCATCTTGCCAATGGAGAAACCAAACAGCTAGTTACAGGTTCATAGCCAGGGTCTAATGTGACATTTCATGCATCTTTACCTTTTATTAAGAGAGTTGGCATCCCTTTTGTCACTTATGACCTCTTTGCTGTGGCCTGCAAGGCTCTGCCGGACCTGGTTTCTGTGCCCACCTTTTGAATCTTATCATACTCATCTCCTCCCCCTTCCCATTTTGCCCATGTTCTTTGCACCTTTTTTTCAGTTCTTCAACCTGCCTGCCCCTCCACCAGCTCTCTCTTCTGCCTCAGGACTTCTGCACATGCTGCTCTCTCTGCCTGGGATATTCTTACTCAACTTTCCTTTGAATGGTTATTTCCTTCTTGAAATTCAGATTTCAAGCAAGTCTTTCCTAGTCTAACCGTCTCCTTTCCTTTGTTGTACATATCACAAATATGTATAACTATATGCAGAGTTCCAAAGAACAGCAAGGAGAGATAAGAAAGCCTTCCTTAGTGATCAGTGCAAAGGAAAAGAGGAAAGCAACAGAATGGGAAAGACTAGTGACCTCTTCCAGAAAATTAGAGATACCAAGGGAACATTTCATGTAAAGATGGGCACAATAAAGGACAGAAACAGTATGGACCTAACAGAAAGAGAAGATATTAAGAAAAAGTGGCAAGAATACACAGAAGAACTATACGTAAAAGATCTTCATGACCCAGATAACCACAATGGTGTGATCACTCACCTAGAGCCAGACATCTTGGAATATGAAGCCAAGTGGGCCTCAGGAAGCATCACTATAAACAAAGCTAGTGGAGGTGATGGAATTCCAGCTGAGTTATTTTAAAAATCTGAAAAGATGGTGCTGCACTCAATATGCCAGAAAATTTGGAAAACTCAGCAGTGGCCACAGAACTGGAAAAGGTCAGTTTTCATTCCAATCCCAAAGAAAGGCAATGCCAAAGAATGCCACACAATTGCATTCATCTCATATGCTAGCAAAATAATGCTCAAAATTCTCCAAGTGAGGCTTCAACAGTACATGAACCCAGAACTTTCAGATGTTCAAGCTGGATTTAGAAAAGCCAGAGGAACCAGAAATCAAATTGCCAAAATCCATTGGATCATAGAAAAAGAAAAAGAGTTCCAGAAAAAGCATCTACTTCTGCTTTATTGACTACACCAAAGCCTTTGACTGTGTGGATCAAAACAAACTGTGGAAAATTCTTCAAGAGATGGTAATACCAAAACATCTTAGCTGCCTCCTGAAAAATCTGTATGCAGGACAAGAAGCAACAGTTAGAACTGGACATGGAACGGACTGGTTCCAAATTGGGACAGGAATACATCAAGGTTGTATATTGTCACCCTGTTTATTTAACTTATATGCAGAGTACATCAATGCCAGGCTGGATGAAGCAAAAACTGGAATCAAGTTTGCCAGGAGAAATATTAATAACCTCAGATATGCCGATGATACCACCCTTATGGCAGAAAGTGAAGAGGAACTGAAGAGCCTCTTGATGAAAGTGAAAGAGGAGAGTGAAAAGGCTGGCTTAAAACTCAACATTCAAAAAACTAAGGTCATGGCATCCAATCGCATCACTTCATGGTAAATAGATGGGGAAACAATAGAAACAGTGACAGACTTCATTTTCTTGGACTCCACAATCACTGCAGATGGTGACTGCAGTCATGAAATTAAAAGACGCTTGCTCCTTGGAAGAAAAACTATGACCAACCTAGACAGCACATTAAAAAGCAGAGACATTACTTTACCGTCAAAGATCCATCTAATCAAATCCTGTACACCAGGAATGCAAGGATTCTACCAGGAATGCAAGGATTCTTCAATATCTGCAAATCAATCAACGTAATACACCACATTAACAAACTGAAAAATAAAAATCATATGATTATCTCAATAGATGCAGAGAAAGCCTTCGACAAAATTCAACATCCATTTTTGATAAAAACCCTCCAGAAAGTGGGAATTGAAGGGACATACCTCAACATAATAAAAGCTATATATGACAAACCCACAGCAAACATTATCCTCAATGGTGAAAAACTGAAAGCATTTCCCCTAAAGTCAGGAACAAGACAAGGGTGCCCACTCTCACCACTACTATTCAACATAGTTCTGGAAGTTTTGGCCACAGCAATCAGAGCAGAAAAAGACATAAAAGGAATACAAATTGGAAAAGAAGAAGTAAAGCTTTCACTGTTCGCTGATGACATGATCCTCTACACAGAAAACCCTAAAGACTCTACCAGAAAACTACTAGAGCTAATCAATGATTACAGTAAAGTTGCAGGATATAAAATCAACACACAGAAATCCCTTGCATTCCTATACACTAATAATGAGAAAATAGAAAGAGAAATTAAGGAAACTATTCCATTCACTGTTGCAACGAAAACAATTAAATACTTAGGAATATATCTACCTAAGGAAACAAAAGACTTGTACATAGAAAACTATAAAACACTAGTGAAAGTAATCAAAGAGGACACTAATAGATGGAGAAATATACCGTGTTCGTGGATTGGAAGAATAAATATTGTAAAAATGAGTATACTACCCAAAGTAATATATACATTCAATGCAATCCAGTCTACATGCAATAAATGCTGGAGAGGGTGTGGAGAGAAGGGAACCCTCTTACACTGTTGGTGGGAATGCAAACTAGTATAGCCACTATGGAGAACAGTGTGGAGATTCCTCAGAAAACTGGAAATAGAACTGCCATATGATCCAGCGATCGCACTCCTGGGCATACACACCGAGGAAACCAGAATTGAAAGAGACACATGTACTCCAATGTTCATTGCAGCACTGTTTATAATAGCCAGGACATGGAAGCAACCTAGATGCCCATCTGCAGATGAATGGATAAGAAAGCTTTGGTACATATACACAATGGAGTATTTCTCAGCCATCAAAAAGAATGCATTTGAATCAGTTTTAATGAGGTGGATGAAATTGGAGCCAATTATACAGAGTGAAGTAAGCCAGAAAGAAGAACATCAATACTGTATATTAACGCATATATATGGAATTTAGAAAAATGGTAACCTGAACCCTGTATAAGAGACTGCAAAAGAGACATAGGCATTTAGAACAGTCTTTGGGACTCTGTGGGAGAGGGTGAAGGTGGAATGATTGGGGAGAATGGAATTGTAGCATGTATATTATCATAAGTGACCAGTCCAGGTTCGACGCATAAATTTTCCTCTGTTCAAAAAAAAAAAAAAAATACTCTTTACTATGCAAAAATAAATAAATAAATAATACGCTTCTTAAAAAAAAAAAAAACAAAGCTATGGTTTTTCCAGTAGTCATATATGGATGTGAGAGTTGGACCATAAAGAAAGCTGAGCACTGAAGAATTGATGCTTTTGAACTATGGTGTTGGAGAAGACTCTTGAGAGTCCCTTGGACTACAAGGAGGTCCAATCATCAATCCTAAAGGAAATCAGTCTTGAATATTCATTGGAAGGACTGATGCTGAAGTGGAAGCTCCAATACTTTGGCCACCTGATGCGAAGAACTGACTCATTGGAAAAGACCCTGATGCTGGAAAAGATTGAAGGCAGGAGGAGAAGGGGACAGCAGAGGATGAGATGGTTGGATGGCATCACAGATTCTATGGACCAAGTTTGAGAAAGCTCCGGCATTTGGTGATGGACAGGGAAGCCTGGTGTGCTGTAGTCCATGGGGTTTCAAAGAGTTGGACACGTTGAAGGACTGAACTGAACTGATGTACATATTTCTTCAGAACACTTATTTCTTTAATGTCTATCTTCCACGCCGAATTGTTAGCTCCATTATAGTAGAGATCCTGCCTGTCTTGTTCACTGAGTTTTCCCCAGAGCCCAGTACAGTGCCTGATCCATAAGAGGACTTCAGTAAATACTCTGGAAGGAGAAACATGTTGAAAACAATTTTATATGGTAAGTATCATCATCCCCATCACACATATGACAAGACAGAAGCAAATAGTCTGCAAAGTACTGAATCACTATGCTATATACCTGCAACTAACACAACAACGTAAAGCAACTATATTTCAATTTTTAAAAGTATCAGTGGATTTCCCAAGGTCACTCATAAAGCTAGAAACAGTGCAGAAATGAAAAAGTCCGTGGTTCTTTCTGTTCCTCACAGCCACTTTAGAGATACGACCATGATTCCTCCTTCCACCCCAAGTGATGCCAGGAAGGCCTCTTCCTGCAAGATAATTCCCTGGGCTGAATCTCAACTTACAGATAGATGATAACCAAGAAGGAAGATGAAGAAGGATGTTCCAGGCAGAGGGAACACCAGACACAAGGCACATAGAAAATTGCCTCATGGCAAGCACGGAGTACATAAAAAATATTTCATTGACTCAGTCTATTAATTTATCCATTCATTCATTCGTTTGTGCCATACTTTTTTGAGATCTACTGTATACCAGACATTTGGGGATGGGGACATTAGGAATGCATAGGTAAATAATAACATAAGACATGAATAATACTAGTTAACCTTTTTTGAGCCTATATTGTGTCCCAGATACTGTATTAAGTACTGTATGTGGACTATTTCATTTTAAACCCTCATGATAAAGGTCCATATAGTCAAAGCTATGGCTTTCCAGTAGTCATGTACGGAGGTGAGAGTTGGATCATAAAGGAGAATGAGCACTGAAGAACTGATGCTTTTGAACTGTGGCTTTGGAGAAGACTCTTGAGAGTCCCTTGGACAGGAAGGAGATCAAATCAGTCAAATCCTTAAGAAAATCAACCCTGAATGTTCATTGGAAGGACTGATGATGAAGCTGAAACTCCAATATTTTGGCCATCTGATGTGAAGAGCCGACTCATTAGAAAAGGCCCTGATGCTGGGAAAGATTGAAGACAGGAGGAGAAGGGGATGACAGATATGAGATGATTGGATGGCATCACCAATTCAATGAACATGAGTTTGAGCGAACTCCAGGAGATGGTGAAGGACAGGGAAGGCTGGCATGTTGCAGCGATGGGGTCTCAAGGAGTCGGACACAACTGAGCAACTCAACGACAACAACAATGAGATAGATACTCCCTGACACTGGTGCAGAGTGGTGTACCCATTCTACAGTGGAGCAGGCAGAGGCTGAAAGAGATTAAATAACTTACTTAGGTCATTCAGCCCATAGATAGAAAAGCTAGAATTATTAATAAAATCTAGGTTCAGTTCAGTTCAGTCACTCAGTTGTGTCCGACTCTCCGCGACCCCATGAATCACAGCACGCCAGGCCTCCCTGTCCATCACCAACCCCTGGAGTTCACTCAAACCCATGTCCACAGAGTCGGTGATGCCATCCAGCCATCTCATTCTCGGTCGTCCCCTTCTCCTCCCGCCCCCAACCTTTCCCAGCATCAGAGTCTTTTCCAGTGAGTCAACTCGTCGCATGAGGTGGCCAAAGTACTGGAGTTTCAGCTTTAGCATCAGTCCTTCCAATGAAGACCCAGGATTGATCTCCTTTAGAATGGACTGGTTGGATCTCCTTGCGGTACAAGTGACTCTTAAGAGTCTTCTCCAGCACCACAGTTCAAAAGCATCAATTCTTCGGCGATCAGCTTTCTTCACAGTCCAACTCTCACATCCATACATGACCACGGGAAAAACCACAGCCTTGACTAGACAGACCTTTGTTGGCAAAGTAATGTCTCTGCTTTTTAATATATTATCAAGGTTGGTCATAACTTTCCTTCCAAGGAGTAAGCGTCTTTTAATTTCATGGCTGCGATCAGCATCTGCAGTGATTTTGGAGCCCCAAAAAATAAAGTCTGACACTGTTTCCACTGTTTTTCCATCTATTTCCCATGAAGTGATGGGACCAGATGCCATGATCTTTGTTTTCTGAATGTTGAGCTTCAAGTCAACCTTTTCACTCTCCTCTTTCACTTTCATCAAGAGGCTTTTGAGTTCCTCTTCACTTTCTGCCATAAGGGTAGTGTCATCTGCATATCTGAGATTATTGATATTTCTCCCAGCAATCTTGATTCCAACTTGTGCTTCTTCCAGCCCAGCGTTCCTCATGATGTACTCTGCATATAAGTTAAATAAGCAAGGTGACAATATACAGCCTTGATGCACTCCTTTTCCTATTTGGAACCAGTCGGTTATTCCATGTACAGTTCTGACTGTTGCTTCCTGACCTGCATTCAGGTTTCTCAAGAGGCAGGTCAGGTGGTCTGGTATGTTTGAATTAAAAACCCAAGATCATAACCCATTGGTTATCTCATCCTTTGTATAGCTCTTCTATTGAGGAGGGTTCATCATAAAATAAAATTCCAGAAATAATGACACAAGCATTCCTCAGAATCGTGAGTTGCTGTCAGAAATCTTTGTCCTCTCCCTACCTCTTCTGATTATCCCTAGTGTTGGAGACCAGCCAGCTACTTCCTCTCCTGGAGCACACCCTGTAACCCCATTCCTCTGCCTTTGCCTTCATCCCTCCTATCTTTTTCTTCTGTAGACTTTGTTCCCTTAACACCCTTCACCTTCTGTCTAAGGTTGGCCCTGCCCATAGCAGCCAAATTCAGTGTCATCCACCCCACCTGCAGCTGTCTGATACTTGGCAGGCTCTCCAGTTGAGAGGCCTGTGATCACTCTTTCCCTTGAGCAGGGCCAGACATGGAAAAGTTGCCTTCAAATCCTGCAATTACATCTCCCTAGATTGCAGCTATTTAGCTGGGGACACCTCTGCCCGGCCCTCCTGCGTGCTCAGCAAGCACAAGGCTTGTGAACAATAAAGCAACATTTCAGAGCCTCTGGGGTAGTCCTCAGCCCTGAAATCATTTCCATTTGGGTCTTGGCTTAAGAAACATTTATTCTACCAATTAAGTGCCCTCTTCTCTGTATACTCCTCAGGGTTTCCACTTCACACTCAGCCCCTTGCCACTCTGTTGAAGAGACTCAGAAGGATGTTTGTTTGTTTATTTGTTCATTCATTCATTCTGACAGGCATTAGTAAGACTCTGGGGCTACAAGGCTAGGCAGCCAGACACAGGTACCAGATAAGAATTTCTCTGTTTCTCTCTCCCTGGGTGATAGGGTGACGGAGAGGAACACTTATCAAGGATGTGTGGAGCCACAGAAAACTTCCAGAGGTGGGAATGATTAGGACAAGCTTGAGATATAATCAAGAGTTGGCCAGGATAAAGAAGATGAATAGTGGAAGCTGTTCACAATGTGTGGGGAGAATTGAGGTGAGAGAGAGCCTGGCCCATCATGGGAAATGCAACCTCAGCTAGAGAGTGGATGCAAGTTGGGAACTGAAAGAGAGGGAGCTGGGAAGGTATAGGGAGGGATTGGATTCTCCTGAGCATCACAGGGGCATGTTGGTATCTTAAAGGCATTGGGGAGACACATCTTCCATATGTCTCACGTTAGTGGCAACTGGGTTCTTGACCTCTCTTCTGGATATTTCTCCCAGGAGATCTTTGTCCACAACCAGCTCAGATCCTGGTAGCCCAGAGCAGGCCAGACTCCAAGACAGAATTGTTCAGCATATCTGGGGAACACAGAGAGGGTGTAAGGTCCCTTCATGCTGGGGATTGGATGGAGACTTGAGCTGACAGGATTATAAGTAGGTTCTCCTCTTGATGCCAATCCAATCCCCTGGTGCTGAGGAAGCATGAGTAGGAGAGTGGAAGGAGCCTACGGTGGGCTTAGTCTTGGCACTGACTCTGATTACTATGTGACTTTTGTATAGATTTGACTCACTTTTCTGCACCTCAGCTTCTCCATCTATAAACTGAAGTGATAGATGCGCTTTCAGCTTTGAGATTCTATGAGTATCAGTTCAGTTCAGTCACTCAGTCATGGCCGACTCCTTGTGACCCCATGAAATGCAGCATGCCAGGCCTTCCTGTCCATCATCAACTTCCAGAGTTTACACAAACTCATGTCCAGTGAGTCAGTGATGCCATCCAGCCATCTCATTCTCTGTCATCTCCTTTTCCTTCCACCTTCAATCTTTCCCAACATCAGGGACTTTATTACAAATAAGTCAGTTCTTCACATCAGGTGGCCAAAATATTGGAGTTTCAGCTTCAGCATCAGTCCTTCCAATGAACACCCAGGATTGATCTCCTTTAGGTTGGACTGGTTAGATCTCCTTGCAGTCCAAGGGACTCTCAAGAGTCTTCTCCAACACCACAGTTCAAAAGCATCAATTCTTCATTGCTCAGCTTTCTTTATGGTCCAACTCTCACATCCATACATGACTACTGGAAAACCCATAGCCTTGACTAGATGGACCTTTGTTGGCAAAGTAATGTCTCTGCTTTTTAATATGCTATCTAGGTTGTTCATAACTTTTCTTCCAAGGAGTAAGTGTCTTTTAATTTCATGGATGCAATCACCATCTGCAGTGATTTTTGACCCCAAACAAATAAAGTCTGACACTGTTTCAAAGGAGAACAGACTAGAATCTAAGATGACTGGGACCTGAGAACATTCCTCATATCAGCCCATGGTGCAAAACCCCTTTTCCCCTGGAGTTAATCACCTCAATGGACAGATGGAAAAACAGCAAAAACAAAGTTAAAAAAAAACAAACTGCCTAGAACAACTGTGGATCCAAAGGAGAAATTATTGTTGATATGACACTCCCATCCTACACTGCTAAACATGGATGGACATTTTCAGTTATCCATGCACACACTCCCACATTCTACTAACACAGATAACTGTATGTGTGTGTGCACTAGAAGCAGATGCGTGTAGACTCATACACTCTCATCCTCTTATCCAAAGTCTCTGACGACCTCTCTGTACCTCAGATATTCTTCATAGGGGTCAGAGCTCTGCAAATGTTCTGTAATTTTATCTGGGTTTGGCGTGCACATACACGCACACATTCAAATGGCAGAATCAGTCCTCCTATTTTTTGAAACCTACACAAGGCAGAATTTCTCAGGCCCTAAGGTGTTTTAGCAGAGACTAAGTATGGATGTGAGAGTTGGACTGTGAAGAAAGCTGATCGTCCAAGAATTGATGCTTTTGAACTGTGGTGTTGGAGAAGACTCTTGAGAGTCCCTTATACTGCAAGGAGATCCAACCAGTCCATTCTAAAGGAGATCAATCCTGGGTGTTCATTGGAGGGACTGATGCTAAAGCTGAAACTGCAATACTTTGGCCACCTCATGCGGCGAGTTGACTCATTGGAAAAGACTCTGATGCTGGGAAAGTTTGGGGGTGGGAGGAGAAGGGGACGACCGAGAATGAGATGGCTGGATGGCATCACCAACTCTGTGGACATGGGTTTGAGTGTACTCCGGGAGCTGGTGATGGACAGGGAGGCCTAGCGTGCTGTGATTCATGGGGTCGTGGAGAGTCGGACACGACTGAGCAACTGAACTGAACTGAACTGAACTGAAGTTTTCAGCAGAGACTAAGAAAATGAGGTCAAAGTTAGCTGATTGGGACTTAGTCAACTTCCTCCATGCATTGTCTGTAACTTCTTTGATAGGAGTCCCTCTGAAGGATAGCCCAAAGAGCATAAAAATGAGACCAGGACTTCAGCTCCCTAACAATCAACTTTCCATCCCATCCTATGTTTCAGAAAACTACTTCTCTATGCTGGATCCTCCACATCTCACATTCCAGGACCTCCAACTTCCTAAAAGACATAATGACCTTCAAAGACAGGCTTCTGGGATGACATTAGGTCACTCCTACTCTTTTTTCAAAAAATTATTTATTTTAATTGGAGGCTAATTACTTTACAATATTGCAGTGGTTTTTGCCATACATTGACATGAATCAGTCATGGGTTTACATGTGTTCCCCATCCTGAACTCCCCTCCCACCTCTATCCCCATCCCATCCCTCTGGGTCATCCCAGTGCACCAGCCCTGAGCACCCCGTATCATGCATCAAACCTGGACTGGCGATTAGTTTCACATGTGATAACATACATGTTTCAATGCTAACTCCTACTCTTATAAAGTATTTTATCAACCTTATAAGGCCTGTAGTCTAAGAAGGGAGGAAGAAACATAATCCTCACCTGGCAACAAAATTCTAGTCACTGGCTAGTTGTTGTTTTTTTTATAGTGAAGCCCTATATTCTGTCAGTTCACTTCCCAACCTCATCCTTTCAGACTCCCTACTTCCTGATCTCATCTGAGCATGCCTGTTCCCTCCCAGCACCTCTTTTTGTGGAGAGTGTGTGTGTGCGTGCACATCAGCATGTGTGGCAGAGCTGTGTACTCATTGGCAGAAAAGTCCTTGAAGGTTGAAGGAATGAATAATAGAAGGAAAACAATCACCACCCTGTCAAGCCCCAGACCGAAAATTCTTCAAGATGGACTCAAAAATAGCAGTTTCCTGCATGCTAATTAACTTGTTCCAAAGGTGGGGGCAGAATGTCCTTGAAATAGGGAGGCTAGAAAAAGAAAAAGGTATAGCCCTGTGTGAGCACTTGGGCGCGTGGTCAGAACTTCCGCTCAAACCCAGGGGCTTTGCTGATTCATGTCCGTGAGAGCCTGACAGTAGTTCAGCACCAAGGACAGCGGGCACTGATTAAAGAACTTAAGTGTGTGGGGAATTCAACCGTGAACCTGGCTGCAATTCCAGCCATCCTTACCTATTGAAGTAACTAGTTACATACCTTTCAGGCATCTCTCACTTTTTGAAAAATGTGTGCTCCTGAAAAGTTGTATATAAATCTGTGTTTTATAATGTAATCAGGTCAGAAACACATATATTTATTTCCAGTAAGTCTTCAGGAGGATGAGGTGGGAATCTCTACGCTTTAGTCTCCCTGATTTCTGAAGAGGTAGATTTGGAGACAGTGTAACTTAGTAGTTAAGAGACTTATAAGAATATATAAAGATTTCTTGGCACTATTGGCATTTTGGGCTGGATAGTTCATTTGGGGATCTTCCCTGTGCATTGTAGGGTGTTTGCAGCATCTGTGGGTTACATCCATTAAATGCCTATTCTATTTCCCAGTTGTGATAACCAAAAGTGTCTCCAGACATTGTCAAATGTCCTAAAAAACCAAATCTCCCACCTTCATTGAGAATCTGTGGGATAGGTATATATGGGTTTGACTCCTGGTTCTGCCACTTATTAAAGGCATTAGTCAATTACTTTACCTACTTCGTGGCATTGTTTTCTCATACACATAATCAAGATAACATTAATATTTAACTTAAGGGTTACTGTAAGAACTGAATAATATATTGCTTGTCAGCTTATTTAACATAGGGCTAGGCACATAGTAAGCCTTCACTGGATGCTAGTATCATCAATAAAGTGGTTGCTGCCACCACCATCAGCAGCAACAGCAGCGGTATCATCATCATTTCAGTCATTTAACTCCAGAGATTATTCTGCCATGTTTCTAAACCATTACTTCAGAAAACACTGCTGGCATCCACTAAACAGTTGGCACTCTGCTAGGGAATGGATGTTCAAACATGAACAAGTCATATTCTCTTTCCCCCAAAAGAACTAGAAGTCCTGGATTTGATCTTATGGTCATAAATACATGAAACATAAATGTGTGCATAAATGCATGATCATAAATCCATGGTAATGTATGCATGAGACTTTATCCTACATCTATCAGTAAAGATTGTGCTGAAGTAACAACCAACCCCCAAATGTCAGAGACCTAAGACAAAAAGGTTTCTTTTCATGCTCACCCTACATGTTCATCATGGGTTGACAAGAATCTCTGCTCATGCTGCCCTTTCTCAAGAGCCCAGGCCAAATGAACTTCTGCCATTTGAAAAGTCTGTAGTTACTAGGGCAGGGGGAAAGGGAAAACTGTGAACTTCACACTTGCCTTTAAATGTTCCTACCCAGAAGTTACACATATCAATTCCTTTCACACTTCATCAGTCAAAGCAAGTCATGGCATCATGCCTAAATTTAAGGGGAAGGGTTGGTACAATCCTACTGCATTCCTGAATAAAGAATTTAAATATTAATTAATAGTCCTAAACTTACCATATAATCATTTCCCAGGTGCTAGCCATTGATCCATAGGGGGACATGCAAGTAAGAGTAATAGGTTCTGTCTAAAACCCTTTCCAAAAACAGAAACAACTCAATCGTTCCATCCTCCTGGTGACAAGAGCATCATCACACACCAAACGTGACATCTTGTTCTCTTGAACATGAAGAGGACAAAGAGAGAGAAATTCATGGAAGTCATGAGTGTGGCCTCCTGTCTCCATTCCTAAAGCCAGAACACCAGATCCCCAGGATTTAACATGTGAGGATATTGGACAACATGCTCAAAACATCATAAGAAAAGCTCATGCTTTTCAAAAGCAAACAAGAAGCAAAGCAATATCCACACCTTTGGTTGTTCCTATTATCTTCCAAAAATAATTAACAAGGAAATTTTAATGGGAGTAGGGTGATACCCAACTCCATTGATTTACAACTCAAATAGGGATAATTCACTTCAAGGCTCCATTGGCCATTTCATTTTGGTTTCCAAAGGCTCCATTATTAATTCATTTCTAAAGTGATCTCTCTCATTCCCAAGGGGTATATCCCAGTAACTACGTGCTTACAATACTCTATTTGATTAAAATTTAACAAGCTATGTTATTGGCAAATAAACTATTTATCTCAGTGCTGTTGCCAATGCCAAAAGGAATGTTTTGAACAAAGGAATGGAATTGACACACTAAAGGGATTGTCATTAATAATTCACAGTAGCCAAAAATGCACACATATACATTTTTTTCCAATGGTGGTGGTAGAGAGTTTAAAAACAAACGAACAAACAAACAAAAACAGAGGAGTTAGCCAAAGTCCTCTGGTTTCCTGTTTATTAAAAGGAGTAAAACCAAGAAAGTGAATTCAGGTTGTCGTGTGGTGTTGTGGAAAGAAGATATAAGAAAACTAGCCAGAGTCCAGCTTTTAATTTGCTGTGTGACCTTTGGTAAGCTACTTAACTTCCCTGGGCTTGTTTTCTTCTTCTTAAAATGATGCAAAGAAAACTTAGCTTATTTAAAGCTTAGGTTTTTGTTGGGGTAAAGTAAGAAGGGGATGCAGAAAGTGCTTTCCAATATCAGACATGATAAATGATTTTCTTTTGTGTTCCTCAAACCAGATACTGATTTATCAGGCAGAAACTTGTGGAAAAGCGGGGGAAATGCTCTTTTCTTGTCTGTTGGTGGTTGGGGAGGAAGTTCTCAAGGGAAACCCCAAGCCAAGTGTGACTTCAACTGATAATGAAGACACTGATCTGAGCAAATTGCCCCCATTGAACCTTATGTTTCCTGCTCCACTGCAAACAGTAATAGTTGTGGTTTGTTTAGCATTTGATGAATATATACTAGGAATCATACCAACCTCTTTATGTATGTTACATATTATCTCACAGGCACCTCCATGAAATGGGCACTATTCAAGCTCCCATTTTTTCCTGGAGAGAAAAATTGAGGCTCACAAAGTTTTCTTATCCAAGGTCATCAGCTGATAGGTGGTAGGGCCAGCAAGTAGGACTATATCTCAGATCTGTCTCTGGAGCCTTAATTCTTAATCCCCTCACTCCTTTGGTTTTCATGCTAATTGAGGACTTGCTGTTCTTTTTTTTTTTCTTTTCTGTCGCCTGCCTACCTTCACCAAGGTGTAGACTGCTCTGGGTGAGTCAAAGTCCTTGGATAAAATATGGAAGCAGGAGCCAATTAGAATGCCAGAGGGTACAAATGTTAGGCCCACTTGACCAAGGATCTTGTTCATTGAACTTTATAGTACCTAGGATAGTTTTTTGCCCAAAATATGGCTTTACAAAAATCTATGGGTAAGCAACTGGATGGATGGATGATGGATGGAAAAATGAAAGAATTTCCCATTTAATAGACAGATAAATAGCTGAGAAAAGAAGAGAAGCTAAAGGCAAAGGAGAAAAGAAAAGATATACCCATCTGAATGCAAAGTTCCAAAGAATAGCAAGGAGAGACAAGAAAGTCTTCCTCAGTGATCAATGCAAAGAAATAGAGGAAAACAATAGAATGGAAATGACTAGAGATCTCTTCAGGAAAATTAGAGATAACAAGGGAACGTTTCATGCAAAGATGGGCACAATAAAAGACAGAAATGGTATGAACCTAACAGAAGCAGAAGATATTAAGAAAAGGTGACAAGAGTACACAGAAAAAGTGAAAGTGAAAATGTTAGTCACTTAGTCATGCCCAACTCTTTGCGACCCCATGGACTACAGCCCACCAGGCTCCTCTATCCATGGGATTCTCCAGGTAAGGCTATTGGAGTGGGTTGCCATTTCCTTCTCCAGGGGATCTTCCTGACCCAGGGATCAAACCTGGGTCTCCTGCAAGGCAGGCAGATTCTTTACCAACTGAATTAGGAGGGAAGCTCTGAACTATACAAAAAAGATCTTAATGATCCAGATAACCACAATGGTGTGATCACTCACCTAGAGCCAGACATCCTGGAGTGTGAAGTCAAGTGGGCCTTAGGAAGCACCGCTACGAACAAAGCAAGTGGAGGTGATGGAATTCCAGCTGAGCTGTTTCAAATCCTAAAAGATGATGCTGTGAAAGTGCTGCACTCAATATGCCAGCAAATTTGGAAAACTCAGCAGTGTCCACAGGACTGGAAAAGTCTGTTTTCATTTCAATCCCAAAGAAAGGCAATGCCAAAGAATGTTCCAACTGCCACACAATTGCATTAATCTCACACTCTAGGAAAATAATGATCAAAATTGTCCACGCTGGTCTTCAGCAATACGTGAACCGAGAAATTCCAGATGTTCAACCTGGATTTAGAAAAGGCAGAGGAACCAGAGATCAAATTGCCAACATCCGTTGGATTGTGGAAAAAGCAAGAGAATTCCAGGAAAACATCTATTTCTGCTTCATTGACTATGCCAAAGCCTTTGACTGTGTGGATCACAACAAACTGTGGAAAATTCTGAAAGAGATGGGAATACCAGACCACCTGACCTGCTCCTGAGAAATCTGTATGCAGGTCAAGAAGCAACAGTTAGAACCGGACATGAAACAATGAACTGGTTCCAAATTGGGAAAAGAGTACGTCAAGGCTGTATATTGTCACCCTGTTTATTTAACTTATGTGCAGAGTACATCATGTGAAATGCCAGGCTGGATGAAGCACAAGCTGGAATCAAGACTGCCAGGAGAAATATCAATAACCTGAGATATGCAGATGACACCACCCTGGCAGAAAGCGAAAAGAAACTGAAGAGCCTCTTGATGAAAGTGAAAGAGGAGAATGAAAAAGTTGGCTTAAAGTTCAACATTCAACAAACTAAGATCATGGCATCCAGTCCCATCACTTCATGGCAAATAGATGGGGAAACAATGGAAACAGTGACAGACTTCATTTTCCTGGACTCCAAAATCATTGCAGATGGTGACTGCAGCCATGAAATTAAAAGACACTTGCTTCTTGAAAGAAAAGCTGTGACCAACCTAGACAACATATTAAAAAGCAGAGACATTGCTTTGATGACAACAGTCCATATAGTCAAAGCTATTGTTTTTCCAGTAGTTATGTATGGATGTGAGAGTTGGACCATAAACAAAGCTGAGTGCTGAAGAACTGATGCTTTTGAACTGTGGTGTTGGAGAAGACTCTTGAGAGCCCCTTGGACTGCAAGTTGATCAAACGTCATCCTAAAGGCAATCAGTCCTGAATATTCTTTGGAGGGACTGATGCTGAAGCTGAAACTCCAATACTTTGTCCACCTTATGCGAAGAACTGACTCATTGGAAAAGATCCTGTTGCTGGGAAAGATTTAAGGCAGGAGGAGAAGGGGACAACAGAGGATGAGACGGTTGGATGGCATCACTGACTTGATGGACATGAGTTTGAGCAATCTCCAGGATTTGGTGATGGACAGGGAAGCCTGGTGGCTGCAGTCCATGGGGTGGCAAAGAGTCTGAACTGAACTGAACTGAACCGAGACAGATAAATAGACAAGTTGATTTAACAACCATGAAGACGTCTGTTTCCTGGCTGCCTTTGGTATCTTGTTTGGCAAAGAATAACCTCTAATATGTGTTGCTAAAGTTTTGTTATTCGCTGATATTAGCTGCTTGTCACTTTAGTGGCCCCAGGTTTTGTGTGCTCATTGAAGGTACCGTTTGTAGTCCCAGTCCTAACGTATCAACTAGCTAAGTGTTGGTTTGATCTTTTTGTCTGAGTCGTAACAGTAACAGTGGTTGCTATTTATCGAGCCCCTTTTATGTGACAAATACTGTAATAAGCTTTTTACCTGATTTCCTATAAATACACAACAAAGTCACAGTGTTGATATTACTGGTTCCATTTTATAGATAAGGAAAACTGAGTGTTGGAGAGGTAATCCAGTACCACCCAGGTCAATTAGAGACAGATATTGGATTCAACCCTGAGTGAATATAGCTGCAAACTGGTACCTTTTTAACTCTATACGACTAGTTCTCAAAATGTGGCCCCACTATCAACAGAAGCAATATCTCCTGGGAGTTTGTCCTAAATGTACATTATTGGGTCCCAGACCAGATGACCAAATTAGGAACTCTAGGACTGGGACCAGACAGCTGAGCCATCACAAGCCCCGAAAGTGCTTCTGAGGCATGCTTAAGCTCGAGGACCACTGGTCCAGTGTAGAAATGTTGCCTCCTCAAGTTGAAGGATGCATTTACACTAACTCCTCCACACCCCTTCACCTGAGGTTGCTTGTGACTAGCAGCACTGATTGGATCTAGGGAAGGAATGCATGTCAGGGTACAAGTTACAGGCCCTTCCTCCTTCCTCAGCCCACCATCGACTCTTGTCAAAATCCCTGCCAGCTCCTCCTACTTCCTTTCGTACCAGTAGCTCCGGCCCCTACTCCACACATTCATATGTGTGTTCATACATACATATTTGTAATATCATAAGAGAGTGAAGCCAGAGAGGTCTTTCCAAAGAGTAGAGCCGACCATGTCCCTCTCTTGCCTAATCCCCATCAAGAGCTCTCCGCTGCTCTCAGAATCAAGTCCAAACAGTACTCATTGCCTATCAGGTTCTGCAGAGTCCGCTTTTGCCTGCCCTGCCCATCTCCCCTCATCCTGTTTAGCTCACTCATTTCTGCTCTGGCCCCACTACCTCATGTCCACCCACGACTGGTCATTTCCTTCCTAGTTCTTCTGCTTAATCATACACCTTTTTGCATTTTTCACTTGACTGTAATCTCCACAAAGGCAGATTTTCTCAACATCCTGTCCTCAGTGCCTAGTACTATGCCTGGCACATAGTAGGTGCTCAGTACATATGTACAAATAAGACACAGGAACCCAGTATTTTTCATCATGCTATAGCTTATTGTGGAGGCTTCCCAAGTGGCAGTAGGGGTAAAGGATACACCTTCCAATGCAGGAGACATGGGTTTGATCCTTGGGTTGGGAAGATCCCCTGGAGAGGGAAATGGCAACCCAATCCAGTATTCTTGCCTGGGAAATCCCATGGAGAGAGGAGCCTGGTGGGCTACAGTCCATGGGGTTGCCAAAGTTGGATACAACTTAGCAACTGAGCACACACAAACTACCCTAGTATGGTTTGTTCCCTTTTCATGAATCTGTTGGGTCAGAGCTTGAGTTCTAGAAGCCAGCAAGCATGGATTTGAATCCCAGCTCCCCCATCACATTCTGTGTGATTCGGATCATGTGAGTTAATGTCTCTGAACCTCAGTGCCCATGCCTGTAAGATTGGGTGATAGAGTAGTTGGGAGATTAAGTCATGCTGTAAATCTCTTAGCACAGTGCCTGGCATTCTAGGACCCATTTTTATTAAATCTAGCCTCCCTGGCTATATTTCAAGTTCTGCAAGTGGCTGGTGGCACACACCTTCCCTAGCAGATGTTCACAAAATACGAGTCCACCAGGGATGTCCAAGAGGGGACAGGGCCTAGGACGATCAGAGCCAGCACAGCGTGTTGTTTAATGTCAGTCTTCAGATTCAGACTGAGAAGTAGTTGTCTCTTCTACCTCCTCCCGCTGCTTGGTGAGCTTGGCCAAGTCCTGGAACTTCCCCTTGCCTCGGTTTTCTCCTCTGTAATCAGTGATGGTTACACAGGACCTTTGCAATAGCTGTTGCAAGGAGTAAATGCAAACAGAGCCCGGCAGAACAGTGCCTGACTTGAGCCAGCTCATAGCAAGCCCTGAATACCATCATCTTCATAACTGCCATCATCACTATTGTGATCCAGCCTGGGAGTTGGAGGACAAAAAGAGAGAAAAAGCAGGCTTTGTGCAGATTGCTTATCCCACAGCCAAATCATCTATCCTGCTTCTTTCTGCTTCCCTTCCCTTTCTAAACTGGCCCCTTCTACAAGCAGAAAGACTAGGTAGCTACAGCAGGGGTAGGGCCATCATCCAAACTCCACTTTCTTTTCCTTTTGTGTATGCAGAAATCACCTTGAAGTGCCTCTGTTTCCATGGCTATGGGAGTTTTAGATATTTATCTTCCCATCCACATGGACCCCTGAGCACGGTAATCCACACACGGCTTGCCACGGGGCTTCTATTGCTCTTGCTCAGGACTGACTTCTTGCAAGTACCTGCCATGGAGGTGTCTGGAACAGCTGATGGATTTCCAAAACCAAGAGATAAAACGGCGCTTGTTCCCATTAACTGATCCCAAAAGGAAGGCAAGGCTTAGAAATGGAGAGGAGACGATGGCAAGGAGAAGGAGCAAGAAATTCCCATGCAAGGCTTATGGTGGGTAAGGGCGATGCCACCTCCCAAAGATCCTGTTCTGGGGTGTGTTTTTTCTGCCTGGGAACTGGGGGAAAGGAGGGGGCCCAAGCTAAGGCCAAAGGTTATAATTCAGGGTAGCTGAGGGAGAAAAACAGGGAAAGAGCCATCAGGCTTAGGGAGATCTCCTTTGGGAGAAGTTCAATGTGAGGCAAAAATAGAAACAGGAGAGCCCCAAATAGAAAAGTCAACATTTAGAGAGATGGAGGGCAAAGCAAGCGGAACACAGAGTGGCTTAGCCTGTTATCTTCGGCTCCCACCCCTGGCTGGGCACTAGAATCACCAGCCTGAAGAGTTTTCTACATATATAAATACTGGAGTCAATCCCTCCTCCACTGTCACCTCTTAGATCAGAGTTCCCAAGGGCAGGGCCCAGGAATCTGTATTTACAGAAGGTGCCTTCCCTGATTCTGAAGGAGCCAGATCAGCAATGGGCTGTTGATGCACATTTGAGAACCATGGATTTCCATGATCAAAATATAATCCTGTCAGCTGGAGACCACAGTGTCTGCTTCATGACACTCCCCAAGCCTGACTGGGTCTGAGCCTGCATTTTGGAGCCTGAGAACAAAGAGTCCTGTGTGAGAAGGGAGAAAGTGGGAGGCTGGTTGTTGTTTTTTTCCTACCAGGGAATGAGGAGATGGGGGTGGGTTCATGTGGGCAATTTCTGGAGCACCCCCAGCCAATGAGATGTGAAGTCACCTTGTCTTTTCTCGCCTGGAAGAGAAAGGGTGGGCCAGTTTTCTGGGCCAGCCTTATACAGGCCAGTTATTTCTTAGAAGGTGCTAGGAATAGAAAGCCACCAACAGATTACCAACTGTCTCCCAAGTTAGGGATGCCCAGCAAGGTTGGACCCAGGTATGACCAGCTCTGTGGACTCCCAATGCTTTTGAGGATAACAGATGGGGAGATGAGTTAGGAGGTTGCTGCTGCCTACATCTGCCTGATGGCTGCCTTGAGAGAGCAATGCAAGTCCCTCGTCTCCAATGTTGATCTTTCTTAAAATTGAAATTGTACATGAAACACCTGATTTGGAAAGGGCCACAAATTTGAGTGTTAGAAGGTACCTTGCTGCACAGGCAAAACATGTCTACAGGCTTCTTCCCTCCAGGAGCTTCTTCAAGCAGGGGAGGATAAAAAATGCCTGGCTTCTTTCTACCTGCCCACTAAGTGAATTGACTTTGAATCACCTGTCTGTTCACCTGTTTATTGGACCAGAGCAGTATTCTAGGCACAGGGGATTCAGCTGCAGACAAGACAGCCCACAGCCTTTAGAGCCATGGATTCCTCATATTAAAGAGCTGAGAAGCCTGAACCTCCACCTCTGTCTGGAGTTTCCAAATTGTATTCTGTGGAGCTATCTCTGAGCTCACCTTGAAGAACACGAAGAAGGTTGAGCAGTCGGGTACCCACATTACCCTTCCCTGCTGCAAATGGAAGAGCTCCATTTTAATCTGTTTTACGTGGGGATAGTTTAGGTAGCCACCAAGTCTACAAACAGGAAAGCACCATGACAAAGGGAAGGCAGGATAGCTTAGTGGCTGGAAACACAGATTTATGTGTCAGAAACAGGTCTGGGTTGGAATACTGGCTGTGGCCTTTCTTAGCTGTGTAATCCTGGGCAAGTTGCTTACCCTCTATGAGCCTCAGTAATGCTGTTATGAGAATTAAATGTATTAATGCTCATAAAGACTCAGCACATACTAAACACAACAAGTGGCTGCCACCATTGTTATTTTTTTATATTTGTTCACAATACTTTTTAAGGAGAGTTTCAGTTCAGTTCAATTACTCAGTTGTGTCCAACTTTTTGTGACCCCATGGACTGTAGCACATCAGGCTTCCCTGTCTATCACCAGCTCCTGGAGCTTGCTCAAACTCATATCCATCAAGTCAGTGATGCCATCCAACCATCTCATCCTTTGCCATCCCCTTCTCCTCCTGCCTTCAGTCTTTCCCAGAATCAGGGTCTTTTTCAATGAGTCAGTTCTTCCAATCAGGTGGACAAAGTATTGGAGCTGCAGCTTCAGCATCAGCCCTTCCAATGAATAGTTAGGACTGATTTCCTTTAGGATTGACTGGTTTAATCTCCTTGCAGTTCAAGGGACTCTCAAGAGTCTTCTCCAACACCACAGTTCAAAAGGATCACTTCTTCAGCACTCAGCTTTCTTTATGGTCTAGCTCTCACATCCATACATGACTACTGGAAAAACCATAGCTTTGACCAGATGGACCCTTGCTGGCAAAGTAATGTCTCTGCATTTTAATATGCTGTCTAGGTGGGTCACAGCTTTTCTTTCAAGGAGCAAGCGTCTTTTAATTTCATGGTTGCAGTCACCATCTGCAGTGATTTTGGAGCCCAAGAAAATAATAATCAATGAAACACACAAATCTAAGTGTACAATTCAATGAGTTTTCACAAATACACACACCCTTGAAACCTATATTCCCACCAAGAAAATTCCTTCAGGTCTCTCCTTAGTTCCCAGCTTCCAAAGATGACTGTCCTGATGACTTTTCATGATAGGTTAGATTTGCCTGATCTAGAACTTCATAGAAACAGAAAAATACTCTGGGCCACCTCCACCTTTTATGTCTGGCTTCTTCTGCAAAGCAATGTCTACGAGGTGTGGGCATGCAGCCTCTCCATCAGACTGAGATCACCTTGAGAGTGGGCTCCAAGTGTGTAGATCTTTGCCCTTCTGGCACCTGGCCAGTGTCCGGCACATAGCTAATGCTTTTAACTTATTTGATGAATGGGTGGCTGAGTCTCAGGTGAGAAATAAGGGGATGAGGGTGGCTGAGTTACACTCTTGGTGAGGGAAATGAGGCACTAGGTGTCCTCTGGTCCAGACCCAGAGCTTCTGGTTGGGAATGGGAGCAGAGTCAGAGAGCTTGTGTTTCAGAGTTCAACTCAGCAGCCTTTGATCCTTGGCTCTGCCACTTACCAGCCAGGAGACCTTTCAGTTTTCCATGCCTTGGTTTTTTCATCTACATTCTGTGGACTAATAAGAGCACCTACCTTACAAGGTTATTAGGAGACAAAAGGAGATAACCTTTTATCTAAAAGGCTAAATAGTTAGGGTTCAATAAAAAGACAGCCATGAATAGCTGTTATTACTGTTCTGTCCAGCCATCCTTTTTTTTTTTTTAAGTGGGGCTTCTTCTCCCCATCCCGCCTCCATATTTATTCAGTCGAAACTCAAGTAGCAACTTACAAGAGGTGTGGGAGTGACAGCTTTCGCAGAACCCAAGAAGTAATAACCCCCAAAAGAGGTCCCCTCGCCTTACCTTCCTTCCCTACCTGTTCCCCAGACAGCTTTTGACACAGAATTCTTAGTCCCAACCTCACATCAGAGGGAAGAAAGAGCAAGGGAGGCAGAGACGAAGACATATTATTTTTCCCCAGGCTGTTAGGGAAGGGAGGGTGAAGTTGCCCTCTCTGAGTTGATTGATGTTGCGCTTGGGGATCTGAATTCTCTGATGTAATTACACTGTGTGCTTCATGCGATAAGGAGATTAATCAGTCCATTACGCAGGGACTGTTTTACCCACAGATGGAGGTAATTGAACGGAGATTTTGGACATCTCCAGGACCCAGGAAATCAGCCAGTCTGCTCTGGTTGCAGGCAGGTGGCTGGCCTCTGGGCATCTAGACCATCTTCTCTAAAGAGGAACAACAACTATTGTTACTGCCACTTACTAGCTCCTCTTAGGCCCTCGTTAGGTTCAAGGCACTTTGCATGCATCATCTCATCTAATCCTTACTAGTGCCCTGTGAGTTGGCACCTAGTCTTAGCTCCATTGTACAGAAGGAATAACTGAGCCTCAGCTAATTTAAGACATTTGCCGCAGAGTCACAGAGTTAGAGTTCTGATTTGAATCTAGCTCAGATGCATTCAAAAGTGTCCACAATTATTATTGCCTCCAAAGGAGAACAAAGAAATGAGAGGTGAAAACAGGTAACAGCCAATCTGTCCATTGTCTGGTGATCTGAACAAACACATGAGATAGGAGAAATGCGTCAGCTCAGCTGGGCACACAAAGGAGGAAAGAATGTGACACTCCAGGACCCAGGAGCTAGTTTGCAAAATGAATTGCCCGTCTTTGAAAAGTCAGCAAGTGCACTGATGAACATGAGGAAGGTGGTTAAAAACATTGGGTTTGACGCTGGCATGACTACTTAATTGTGTGACCTTGGACAAGTTGAATAACCTTTGGGAGCCTTCATTTTCTCATTTAAAAACCAGCATAGTAATACCTACCTTATAATGTTACCAACCAGAGTTCTTGGTCTCCTTAATCAATAGAAATTGATCATAAGCCAGACAGGAAATTCAGGCAAAGGTTTATTGGGGCCCCTGCTATAGCATAAGGAACCTGAGAACAAGTAACAGGTCCGCTTAATCGCTCCTGAGTGAGGTGCAAGCTGGTTCCTTGTATGGGGTGAGGGCAGGGGTATGACCAAGGATTTGGGCCAGAGGAGTGGCTTAGGTAGTTTGCCCATCCTTTGGTGGTGGTGTTTGCAGAGGGCACGTGCAGTACCCTGCTTTCACTCCCAATACCCTGCCCAGTTCTTCAAAAGTGGCAATTGGGCTTTTTGGTCTCTTTGTGTCTTGTCCAGAATTTGCCCCACCTGTGCAGGCACGCAGTTATTTTTAGTCCCTTATAGTTTCTTTGTATTTAGTTGCTCAGGCGACATTTGTCCAGGTTCAAGCACTGCAGTCCATGGGGTCGCTACAAGTCAGACATGACTGAGCGACTTCACTTTCACACATTGGAGAGGGAGATGGCGACCCACTCCAGTGTTCTTGCCTGGAGAATCCCAGGGACAGGGGGACCTGGTGGGCTGCCGTCTATGGGGTCGCACAGAGTTGGACACAACTGAAGTGACTTAGCAGCAGCAGCAAGCACTGCAGCAAAAGATCCCAGTCCCAGGCCTATCTCAATAGGTTTATCATTGGCCTAAAGGAATAATATATGTAAAGTGCTTGAGAGAAAAAGAGTCTGCCCAGAGTTGGGGCTCATTATTAACAATGCTGTCGCTGGTAGTGATGCTGTTGATGAGGGTATGGCAGTGTCAGGTGTTGTGTACATTTCCCTCCTAGGTTAAGCACTCCTGCTGCTTCCCTTCCTTTCCTCTGACCACTTGCTGCTGCTGCTGCTGCTAAGTCACTTCAGTCGTGTCCGACTCTGTGTGACCCCATAGACGGAAGCCCACCAGGCTCCCCCGTCCCTGGGATTCTCCAGGCAAGAACACTGGAGTGGGTTGCCATTTCCTGACCACTTGCTGAGAGATTAGTTAAAGGAAAAGAAAAATATCACATTTTTGTGGGCCTTTCTGATGTTCCTGACTCCACCGAGGCACTTCACCCACATAATCTCATTCAATGCTCACCATAAGTAGCTCCAAGAAACAGATATGATTTTCACCCCCATTGTAGTGTGGGGGAAACTGAGACTCAGAGATTAAATAGATAAGAAGTACCATCTTTATGAGCCAACAAGGGTAATGGTGATTAATATAAAAGGTTTGTTGTTGTTTAGTTGCTAAGTGTCTGACTCTTTTGCAACCCCATGGACTGGTGGGGTGAATTCTTTACTGCTGAGTCACATGGGAAGCCAGTGTAAAAGGTTATTGCCACCTAATTCAGTAAACATTAAGTGCTTGTTAATCCCTACGTTAAGGCTGCAGATGAGAAGACAAGTAAAACCTACTCCCATGGACTCTGAGTCAGATGGGCCAGAAAATCATATATATATATAAATTATTTTATGATTTGATAGATAATACATTATATATCTTATTATGGTCTAAAGCAATAGTTCTCATCTCTGGCTCTATAAGAGAGTAGATTCCTGGAAGGAGGGAGGTGCTTTTAAAAAATATCAATGCCAGGCCCCTGCCCTAGAGTGGCAATTTCAAATAGCTCTCCAGGCAGTCTTCAGTGAAGGTACTGGTCTAGAGGTCTAGCACTGTCTGGAAGGGAGAAGTCCTAGAAGGCCCACACCAAGTAGAATGAACTTCCATATAGGATGAAACAGAAGGTCTTCTCTAAGGCCAAGCCTTGTGGGAGAAGCTCAGAGAAGGTCAGAGGAAGACTCCAGGGTCAGGGAGCATTTGAGAGAGTCTTGAAGGAGGAACAGTGATCAAGGCCAGTGTCCCTTCCATAGGAGCTGATGGGTTATGTGAAGGTTAACCAGTGGTCAGCATCCCTAATCTCCAAGTGAAATAAATGTTAAGTTAGTCAAAGCTTGGGGTGAGTAATTTTGGATCTTTCTTGTTCGTTCATAAAACATCCAACTGACATTTACTGCACACTTGTTTATGTTTTTTTATAAGGCATTATTTCTTCTTACTTAAAAAATGAGCAGGATTTAAAAAATGATCAAAAATTTTAGTATTAGTAACCACTCACTGGTGGGCTTCCCTGGTGGCTCAGATGATAAAGAATCTGCATTGCTGGAGACCCAGGTTCGATCCCTGGATAGGGAAGAGCCCCTGGAGAAGAGAATAGCAACCCACTCCAGTATTCTTGCCTGGGGAATTTGGTGGACAGAGGAGCCTGGTGGGCTACACGGGGTCACAAAGAGTCGGACATGACTGAGTGACTAACACACACATACAACCAGTCACTGATCAACATGTGCTGTGGACTGCGTGATGATAATGAGGAGGATAACAGCTGCCATTATGGAGTGTTTACTGTGTACCTGCCACTGTGTTTATTTACTACTTTGCATGAATTAAATCATTTAATCCTCACAAAAGCCCTTTGAGGTGAGTGTCACTACTGTTCCCATTTTACAGATGAGAAAACAGGCTCAGAGAGGTTTAGTAACTTGGTTAAAGATCACAAGCTAGTAAGTGGTGGAGATCAGAATTCCAGGAGAAGCAGTCTATTGTAATGGGAAGAAGCCATGGGCAGGATGCCTGGGGCTCTGGATCAGCCCCATCATTTCATGCTTTTGCCACTTCTAGTGAATTACTCCCTTTCTTTCTGTGTCTTAGTTTCCTTCCCTATGGATTGAGTCTTTGAACCTCTCAGGGCTAATCATTATATAATTCAAAGACATAAAGTACAAAATCATAGGAGTGGTTGGGGAAAGGAGGTGCAGACTGAACCTTCTGGATGAAAAATTTATTTTGGGAAGTTGTCAAGGTCTGGTATTCAACCACCCCAAAGAAGTCAAAGAGTACAGCTGGTGCTTTGCTGATTCAGTGGAATGGCTGGCAGGGAGATGGGAGCCAAACACACTGAGAATCTGTGTAATCAGAGAAAATGTCTTCATGATTTGCCATTATTTTCTCGATAACAAACTGGAACTCCAGCATCAATACTAATAACTAGTTGAAGGAGGCGGGAGTAAGGAATGAATTAAAATTTTTTAAAAGCTGTTTTTTGGTAAAGCACTGGGAAATGTTCTGGGCTCCTAAATTTAAAGGGGTATTTTTAGTACCTGTAATCAAACCGACTTGCGTAAACACATCTGCTGGAATACTGGCATCAAAATGTCTTTGCCATCTTCATTTTTTACATTTCTTGCAGCCCTCCCGGGACCCAGGGAGAGTTTCACTGATTTCCTTCCTTTCATTATGTTTTTCCAAATCAACTAAGTGAGAAAGTCAAATGGAATATTTTCTTTTTCATTGAATGCTGCTGAGTCCCTACCTGAAGAGCAGCAGCAAAGTCTTCAAACTTTACCAAGTGTAAGAATCACTTACAAACTTTGTATCAAATGCTCATTCCTGGACCTTACCCTTAGATTCTAGAGGGCCATGTGGGCCTGGGATTCTGTATTTTACACACGTTTCAGCTGATTCTGATGTAGGCAGTCCGGGGACCACAATGATTACTTACTACTGGGCTAGGGACTAAAGCAGATTTAGAATAAGATTCTGGCTCCATCATGCACAATCTGTTGACTCTGGGCAAGTTCCTTGAATTTTGAAATATCAATCACCTCATCTGTAAAATGGACTATAAATGCAAAAAAGCAAAATGGCTGTCTGAGGAGGCCTTACAAATAGCTGTGAAAAGAAGAGAAGCGAAAAGCAAAGGAGAAAAGGAAAGATATAAGCATCTGAATGCAGAGTTCCAAAGAATAGCAAGGAGAGATAAGAAAGCCTTCCTCAGTGATCAATGCAAAGAAATAGAGGAAAACAACAGAATGGGAAAGACTAGAGATCTCTTCAAGAAAACTAGAGATACCAAAGGAACATTTCATGCAAAGATGGGCTCAATAAAGGAGAGAAATGGTCTGGACCTAACAGAAGCAGAAGATATTAAGAAGAGGTGGCAAGAATACAGAGGAGGACTGTACAAAAAGAGCTTCACGACCCAGATAATCACAATGGTGTGATCACTGACCTGGAGCCAGACATCCTGCAAGGTGAAGTCAAGTGGGCCTTAGAAAGCATCACTACGAATAAAGCTAGTGGAGGTGATGGAATTCCAGTTGCGCTCTTTCAAATCCTGAAAGATGATGCTGTGAAAGTGCTGCACTCAATATGCCAGCAACTTTGGAAAACTCAGCAGTGGCCACAGGACTGGAAAAGGTCAGTTTTCATTCCAATCCCAAAGAAAGGCAATGCCAAAGCATGCTCAAACTGCCGCACAATTGCACTCATCTCATACGCTAGTAAAGTAATGCTTAAAATTCTCCAAGCCACGCTTCACAGTACATGAACCGTGAACTTCCAGATATTCAAGCAGGTTTTAGAAAAGGCAGAGGCACCAGAGATCAAATTGCCAACATCCTCTGGATCATCGAAAAAGCAAGAGAGTTCCAGAAAAACATCTACTTCTGCTTTATTGACTATGCCAAAGCCTTTGACTGTGTGGATCCCAATAAACTGTGGAACATTCTGAAAGAGATGGGAATCCCAGACCACCTGACCTGCCTCTTGAGAAACCTGTATGCAGGTCAGGAAGCAACAGTTAGAACTGGACATGGAACAACAGACTGGTTCCAAATGGGAAAAGGAGTACATCAAGGCTGTATATTGTCACCCTGCTCATTTAACTTATATGCAGAGTACATCATGAGAAACGCTGGGCTGGAGGAAGCACAAGTTGGAATCAAGATTGCTAGGAGAAATATCAATAATCTCAGATATACAGATGACACCACCCTTATGGCAGAAAGTGAAGAGAAACTAAAAAGCTTCTTGATGAAAGTGAAAGAGAAGGGTGAAAAAGTTGGCTTGAAGCTCAACATTCAGAAAACGAAGATCATGGCATTCAGTCCCATCACTTCATGGGAAATAGATGGAGAAACAGTGGAAACAGTGTCAGACTTTATTTTGGGGGGCTCCAAAATCACTGCAGATGGTGATTGCAGCCTTGAAATTAAAAGACGCTTACTCCTTGGAAGGAAAGTTATGACCAACCTAGATAGCATATTAAAAAGCAGAGATGTTATTTTGCCAACAAAGGTCCATCTAGTCAAGGCTATGGTTTTTCCCGTGGTCATGATGTGAGAGTTGGACTGTGAAGAAAGCTGATCACCAAAGAATTGATGCTTTTGAACTGTGGTGCTGGAGAAGACTCTTGAGAGTCCCTTGGACTGCAAGGAGATCCAACCAGTCCATTCTAAAGGAGATCAATCCTGGGTGTTCATTGGAAGGACTGATGCTAAAGCTGAAACTCCAATACTTTGGCCACCTCATGCGACGAGTTGACTCACTGGAAAAGAGTCTGATGCCAGGAGGGATTGGGGGTGGGAGGAGACGGGGATGACAGAGAATGAGATGGCTGGATGGCATCACCAACTCGATAGACATGAGTTTGAGTGAACTCCGGTAGTTGGTGATGGACAGGGAGGCCTGGCGTGCTGTGATTCATGGGGTCGCAAAGAGTCGGACATGACTGAGCGACTGAACTGAACTGAAATTCCATCATCTCCACTAGCTTTATTCGTAGTGACGTTTTCTAAGGCCCACTTGACTTCACATTGCAGGATGTCTGGCTCTAGGTCAGTGATCACACCATCGTGATTATCTTGGTCATGAAGATCTTTTTTTGTCCAGTTCTTCTGTGTATTCTTGCCACCTCTTCTTAATATCTTCTGCTTCTGTTAGGTCCATACCATTTTTCTCCTTTATCGAGCCCATCTTTGCATGAAATGTTCCCTTGGTATCTCTAATTTTCTTGAAGAGATACCTTGTTTTTCCTGTTCTGTTGTTTTCCTCTGTTTCTTTGCATTGATCGCTGAGAAAGGCTTTCTTATCTCTCCTTGCTATTCTTTGGAACTCTGCATTCAGATGCTTATATCTTTCCTTTTCTCCTTAGATTTTCACTTCTCTTCTTTTCATGGCTATTTGTAAGCCTCCCCAGACAGCCATTTTGCTTTTTTGCATTTCTTTTCCATGGGGATGGTCTTGGTCCCTGTCTCCTGTACGATGTCACGAACCTCCACCCATGGTTCATCAGGCACTCTATCTATCAGATCTAGTTCCTTAAATTTATTTCTCACTTCCACTGTATAATCATAAGGGATTTGATTTAGGTCATACCTGAATGGTCTAGTGGTTTTCCCTACTTTCTTCAATTTTAGTCTGAATTTGGCAATAAGGAGTTCATGATCTGAGCCACAGTCAGCTCCTGGTCTTGTTTTTGCTGACTGTATAGAGCTTCTCCATCTTTGGCTGCAAAGAATATAATCAATCTGATTTCGGTGTTGACCATCTGGTGATGTCCGTGTGTAGAGTCTTCTCTTGTGTTGTTGGAAGAGGGTGTTTGCTATGACCAGTGCGTTCTCTTGACAAAACTCTATTAGCCTTTGCTCTGCTTCATTCCGTGCTCCAAGGCCAAGTTTGCCTGTTACTCCAGGTGTTTCTTGACTTCCTACTTTTGCATTCTGACAGAATGTGGTCCACTGGAGAAGAGAATGGCAAACCACTTCAGTATACTTGCCTTGAGAACCCCATGAACAATATCAAAGGGCAAAATGATAGGATACTGAATGAGGAATTCCCCAGGTCGGTAGTTGCCCAGTATGCTACTGGAGCTCAGTGGAGAAATAACTCCAGAAAGAATGAAGGGACGGAGCCAAAGCAAAACCAATACCCAGTTGTGGATGTGACCGGTGATAGAAGCAAGGTCTGATGCTATAAAGAGCAATATTGCATAGGAACCTGGAATGTTAGGTCCATGAATCAAGGCAAATTGGAAGTGGTCAAACAGGAGATGGCAAGAGTGAATGTAGACATTCTAGGAATCAGTGAATTAAAGTGGACTGGAATGGGTGAATTTAACTCAGACGACCATTATATCTACTACTGTGGGCAGGAATCCCTTAGAAGAAATGGAGTAGCCATCATGGTCAACAAAAGAGTCCGAAATGCAGTACTTGGATGCGATCTTAAAAATGACAGAATGATTTCTGTTCGTTTCCAAGGCAAACCATTCAATATTACAGTAATCCAAACCTATGCCCCAACTAGTAACGCTGAAGAAGCCGAAGATGAACGGTTCTATGAAGACCTACAAGACCTTTTAGAACTAACACCCAAAAAAGATTCCTTTTCATTGTAGGGGACTGGAATGCAAAAGTAGGAAGTCAAGAAACACCTGGAATCACTATATCTTTCACTAACTCTAATTTTGATGCTTCTGTAAACCTCACCTGCTTCCAAATGCATACAAGCTTACCCATCTCAAAAATGACTTCACTGGGTCTGGCTTCTACACTGGTGGCTTGGGAGATTCTCCTCCACCTAAAGATGGCATGGGCATCTTGAGGGGAGGCAGGTGGGATGTACGATTTTCCTACTTGTGACTTCAGGAAAGCCATGGCACATTTCTGAACCTCAATCCCCTGCCCTGTAGAAGGAACTGTTGTGGAAATTGATCCTTCCTTATGGCCTGATGTTGTAAGCATCCATTTGCACACCTGCTTTGCACTGAGCTGTAAGCTATTGTATCACAGATACTTCACCTTTGTCAGCGTTCTAAAGCTCAGCTGTCCAGCTCAATGCTGGGCAATCACAGGTGCACAATAAACGGGGGCTAGTTGACCAATTAACTGAGTCGATGATGTCCCCAGGAGCTCTGGTCACTGCCCCCACATTCTAAAAGGACCAAAATAGCAAGCAAACTTTGAGCCTTACTACACTCACTGGTAGTCAAAAAAAATAAAATAAAAGGATAGCATACCAGGTGAGAGATGATGTTCTAGATGTGTTACCTTGTAAGAAGTAAGCTTCATATCATGCAGATGATCACAACCATTCGTGGCGAGTCTACTCCCACTCATTCAACAAAGTCTTTAAGCAGGGCTGGATACTCTCCTGGGTTCCGGCAAGAAATCAGTTCAACAGACCTAAGACCCTGCCCTCACTGAGCTCGTGAACAATTATTATTCCATGTAATGTTTGCCGTGATAGGAGAAAGCTAGTCTGAAAAGCAAGTCTAGCTACGTGGGAGACTGGTTTGGGAGGATGTGATACAGGGGTTAGTCAGGTGAAGGGAAAGGTGTTTCAGGCAGAAGGAACTGCACGTGCAAAGATGTGAAATCATGAGTGCAGGAAAGATTTGAAAGAATTCTATTGGGTCAGTATGTTTGGAATAAATGATGCAGGAACAGGGAACAAGGGCCAGAGAAATGATGGGCTGGAATCAGATCACGTCCGTGATCCCTACCCTGAGGCAGGGTAGGGAGTCTGGACTGCTCTAATCTCAACGAGCCTCCAATGAAGGGTTTTAATCAAAGAAGTGACTCAATGAGATGTGCCTATATAAAGATGCCCCTAGCTGCAGTGGACAAGAAAGATTGGAATGAGGGAGATGGGAGACAGGGAGACCAATTAGAAGGCTATAAACCAGGATCTGAATGGCAGGGATACTTGTCAGAGTAATTTCTTTGAGGCATTTGGTCGCTGATTGCCGGCGATCTTCCCCAGCTCTGTGTGTTTGCGATGACACCGGACTATGCAGAAAAAAAAGCCATTTAATCATGCTCGCCTGCTGCATTGCACACTTGGCCCTGCCCAGTGGCTGCATTCACTGTCGGGAGAATTGTGAGTTGTACTGCAAGGAAAGGAGAACTTGGGGTCAACTACCCCTCGATAAGCCCCCAAAGCATCCTGTGTTGTCAAATCCTTTAAAAGCACTGGCTATTATGCCTGATCATTTCCACCCATGAAACTGCCAGGATCGCCTAGTCAATTACTAGTCAAGTGGGGAAATGTGCATTTCATTAGGAGCCTCTCACTTCAGATACACAAGGCCGTATATGAAATGAAATGTTCTGTGGTTGTTTTTTTTTTTCAGCCAGTGATTAGGTGCTGTAATTAAGAAGGCATTGTGCCTGATTTCCAATCTTTTTTACTTAAATTTAATTGATTTTCTCCTTGATTTAATCAAACCAAATTCAGCTACCTGGCATACTTCTCCACTCAGATGCTCAGAAGAACGCTGGTGCTTAAAGATGTAGGGCCACGCCTAGAAAATGTGTGTTGTTGGCTGGTTCTAAGTCCCAACTTCTGTTGACTGGCACGAGAGGATGTTAAGGACCCAAGTGGTTCTATTCAGCGCTAGAGAGGGAGCAGGGAGCAAGAGCTGATTTTAGACCTTTGAAATGTGGCTCTGCTGTGTGACCTTGGGTGAGTTATTTAACCATTCTGTGCCTCAGTTTCCTCCTATTTAAAATAGGAATGATAATGTTGTCTTCAGAGCACTGTGATGAAAATTAAATGAGTTATCTATAAAACCTTGGAAGATTGGAATATAAGTACTAAAACTGCTATTATTATTTCCATATCATTGTCTTTTCAGTAACTTATTTAATCATCACAACATTCAGTGGGACTGGGTTATTCCCATTTAAGGTAAAGAAAGGGAATTCATGGTTAGGGAGTGACTGAGCCAGAATTCAAGTCCAAATCTCACCCTCATAGATGCTGTCCCTGTTACCCAGTGGCTTCTTCCTCCCCATGATGGACACATGGAAACAAAGATTTCTGAAATCAAGTTCTTTGGTCAAGGTCACTCAGCTCGTGGTGGGAGAATCAGAACCTGAGCCAAAGTGCTCTGGATGCAATGACTGTCCCATTGCTCCTCCACTGTCTCTCAGAAAGGGCAGGCAACTTTCTCAAAGGCAAACAGCAATAAGATCCATGTGATATTGTAAATCCACTCATAAGTCCTAGTGCTCTCAACCTTTTTTTCCCAAACAGTCCAGACATATGACAGATGATGTTCATATACCCAGGAGATCCCCTTGCCTAATCCAAGATCACATAATGTTAACATCCAGTACACAAACTTAATTTAACACCTTTCCTGCTCAAGAAAACATAGTAAAACTCAGGATAAAGGACTCTATTAAAGGAGGAATCGTGAATCCATCCACTTACTCATTTCACAAATATTTAATTGCACCCTTACTTTGTGCCAGGCCCTATTCAAGAGTCTGAGGAAACAACTGTGAACAAAAGCGACAAAAAAAAAAAAATCCCTGCCTTCATGAAACTTCAATCTTAGTGGGGGGTGGGGAAATTTTACAGTAAGCAAAATAAACTTAAATGATTATCTTTTAAAATATATAGTACAATCAGTTCAGTTCAGTTCAGTTCAGTCGCTCAGTCATGTCCGACTCTCTGTGACCCCATGAATCACAGCACGCCAGGCCTCCCTGTCCATCACCAACTCCCGGAGTTTACTCAAGCTCATGTCCATAGAGTTGGCGATGCCATCCAGCCATCTCATTCTCTGTCATCCCCTTCTCCTCCCGCCCCCAACCTTTCCCAGCATCAGAGTCTTTTCCAGTGAGTCAACTCGTCGCATGAGGTGGCCAAAGTATTGCAGTTTCAGCTTTAGCATCAGTCCTTCCAATGAACACCCAGGACTGATCTCCTTTAAAATGGGCTGGTTGGATCTCCTTGCAGTCCAAGGGACTCTCGAGAGTCTTCTCCAGCACCACGTTTCAAAAGCATCAATTCTTCGGCGATCAGCTTTCTTCACAGTCCAACTACAATAGAGGGAAATAAAGCAGGAATAGATCTTTGTACAATGGGGAAGGGTTGCAATTTTAAATAACGTTTATGTAGGATTGTCAGGGGAAAAAAGTCAGTGAGAAAGTGACATTTGAGCTGACTTGAAGCAAATGAAGGAGGATGTCATGTGGATATATGTAAGAAGAGTGTACAAGGCAGTGGAAATGGCACATGCAAAGGTCCTGAGGCAGAATTATAACTGGCATCTCAGAAGAAGGAGGCCAGTGGGGCAGGAGTAGAGAAATCAGGAGAGAAGAATGGGGAGTGAGGTCAGTGTGGTAACAGAAGCCAGGTTGCATGGGTCTTGTAATTATTTTGGCTTTAGGGAAGACCTTGGAGGGATTTGAAAAGAGGAGAGCTGTGACATGACTTGAGTTTTAGCGCTTTCTGAGGAATAGGTTACAGGACAGCAAGGCTGGACGCAGAGAGGACAAGTGAGGGATGATGTGGGCTTGGACCAGGGTGGTGGCCACAGAGGAAGTGAGAAATGTTTGGATTCTGGGTTTGCTTTTTTTTGATTGGAAGATAATTGCTTTACACATTGTATTGGTTTCTGCCACACAACAACGTGAATCAGCCCTAAGTATATATATTTATATCCTCCCTCTTGAACCGCCCTCCCACTCACCATCCCATCCCACCCCTCTAGGTTGTCACAGAGCACTGGTTGAGCTCCCTGTGTTATACAGCAACTTCCCACTAGCTATCTGTTTTACTTATGGTAATACATATATTTCAGTCCTGGATTCTGGATATATTTTGAAGGTAGCATCAAGACTTGCTGATAGGTAAGACCTGGGGTTTGCGAGGGAGAAGTCAAGGACAGCTCCAAGGTTGAAAGGAGCTGCCATCAGCTGGGATGATGAAGATTCATGTGTTCATACTTTTTTTTTTTCAATTGAAAATCATTCCCAAATTTTCATCTTTAGTAATCATTAGTAACAAAACCATGACAGAGCTTACAATTGATCGTGATGGATCAGTGTGTCACGCTGTGGCTGACAGCCGCTGAGCTGTTCTGCAGGGAGACATTTCTCCCTTGAGTTGGCAGCATCCCTTGTGGGTTGTGGCTCTGCCTTGTGGGTCTCACGATCAGCCTCGTTATTCCTCAAGAGTTAGAGAGTGGGCTAAACTCCTAGTGGGGGTCTCCGTGGGGCTCTGCACCTCCTCTGAACACAAGCCAAGACCCTCCATCAAGAGAAGGAGCCCCCCTATACTGTCCAGCCTCTTCCCTGCCCCACCCCCACTGAAGACAGACAGTGGAGCCCCCTCCCCCTACACTGTGGATAATTCCACCACCACGGTAGCCTCGTCACTCTTTCCTCTGTCTCTCCCACCTTCCCTTCAGGCTATGTAATTTGAGGAAATGTGGACCTGTTTAGGTTTTGACTGAAAACATTTGATTGATCTTCTCAAATGGGCCACTTTCTGGAGAGATGGAAAATATGTTTGTGATTTTCCCCCTTCTTTTAAATTGCAAGAAAAGGCAAAATGCTGTTTTTCTTCCTGAGACTGTTCCAGTACATAAGGATGAGTTTGAAACACTGAGCCAAGCCGGCCTGGCTGGTGATTCAGCGGAGCAGTCATGGGACAAAGCTGTCACTCCCTGCCAGCCGCCACACCCAGCAGCCCAGTTTGACCTCTGGATCCTTGCTCCAGCCCCCTCCCCCCATCCCCCACGCTCCCCACCCAGCCTCCAGCCAGAGGAAGTGGTTCCAGCAGAAAGAGTTGGGATGGAGCTTCCAGGAAGAACCTTCTTCAGAGTAGCCTGAAGCTCAAGGAGGAGGACCAAGTTTCTGCTAACTTCTCTGCCACTTCCTGTGGAGCATCCCCTCTCTGAGCATTATGGGAAAGAGGTTTCAGATTGAGGAACCATAGGATCCTATTCAATTTTACACACGAAGGATGCTTAGCAGAGCCAGAGCTCAGGAAATGTCTGGGGAAGGAGAAGGAAGGAGAGAGGAACAGAGGCAAGAAGGGAGGATTTGACAAGGGGGATGAAGTCTGGTGTTTCCTGGAATTCAGGACTTCTCCTTGTGAAAGTTCCAGGGAAGTTGACTCATTTCCCCTCAGTGTCCACCATTTCTGAGGATGTCAACCAGACTTCCAGGTAACAGGAACAAAGATCCTGTACCTGAGGGCTCACAGGGCAGAAGTTAATAGCTCTGGGGAGCAGCCTTCAGTCAGGACTGACAGGAGTTGAAGGGTAAATTCTCCAGGTGCCTCAGATGAAAGTACCTGGAGTTGTGTGTCTACACTGGTTCCCAGGGCTCCCCAGCAGGACTAGGCTCCAGATGCCCACAAAACAGTGGCTCCTTCCTTCTCAGCCTGCCTCTCCACCTGCCTACCAAGCAGCCTGGGATCACATCACTAGGGCTGCATATAAGGAAATGGTCCCACTCCCAAGTCAGCCAGGGGCATTTGCTAGTCAGCTGATTCTTCAGAAAAGGGCTCAGACTTACTGGGCCCAGAGCCAAGCTGACAGTGCAGCTGCCCAGAATATTCTGGGTGTCTACTGTGGCCTTGGGTCTGCACCAGAGGACAGAAGAGCAGCTGGGGCATCTAGATGCACAGCAGGGACCCACCCAGGAGGGTTGGCCACACAGGGATGCAGGGGTCAGGCATTGCGAGGGGGGAGAACAGTGCAAACAAGACATGGAATTTAGAATCATTTTTTTAAAATTCAGGAAAAGCCCTGCTGCTGCTGCTAAGTCACTTCAGTCGTGTCCGACTCTGTGTGACCCCACAGACGGAAGCCCACCAGGCTCCCCCGTCCCTGGGATTCTCCAGGCAAGAACACTGGAGTGGGTTGCCATTTCCTTCTGCAGTCTTATGACAGACCATGAGTGTCACAAAATGCATGACCTCACTGAATCCCCATCTCAGCCCTGTGATGCAGGCACTGTTAAGCTTTCCATTTTGCAGGTGGGGGAATCTAGGCACAGAGAGGTGAATTCATTTGCCCAAGACCACATTACAAGTATCTGGCAAAGCTGAGACAGGAAGCCAGGCCCCTGGGTCCAGAGAGTCTAACTGGTGAGGAAGGGGAATACCTGGAGGTCAGTGGGAGTGGGGGCTTCTGAACACTGAGCAGAGGGATCCAGTTTGTCCTCTGCCTCTTGGAGCTGAGGAGCTAGTGGTATGGAAGGTGGGAAGGTGAACAGCAAGGCATTTATAGCAGGAAAGCTGGGGAAAGCCACGCTCCTTTTCTGCGTGCAGTGCCCTCAGGGGAGACTAGCTGCCCTTAAGTACCTGCTCATCCTGGAGAAATTTCTATTACAAATGCCAGTGTCCTGGGACTTGGGAACTGTCCCAAATGGTATCTGTAGCCACATTGACAGTGAGACACACTGCCATCCACTGTCTGTCCCCTCGGTTACCCTCTCCCTCGCTGGCTTGATTAGGCTGTTTATCCAATCAGTTCTCCCATCCAGCCAATATTTACTGAAGACACCATGGATTTGGCACCTTCCAGGTGCTGAGGACACAAATGCTAGAAAAGACTCAGGCTCTGCCTCAAAGGCTTCATAGTCCAGGGCAGGGGAAGAGAAAATCAAGCAGAGAGGTATATTGTGAGCATAGAGAAGGGATGTAACTGGCCTAAGTAGTCAGGAATGGCTTCCTGGAGGAGGTGGCATTCTAAGTTGAAATCTCTAAAAAATGAATAGGAGGTACTCAGGTTGAAGGAGCCAAAGTGAGTGATGCCATTTCTTAATTAGTAAGAAATAAGCACTGTTCTAAGAGCTTTACATGTATTAACTGTTAATCCCTGAAATGACTCTGTGAGACAGGTACTGTTACTATCCACATCTTACAGATGAAGCTCTGAGGCCCAGAGTGGTGAAGTCAATTACCCAAGGTCACAAAGTGCAGGACAAGGGTTTGAACCCAGTAATCTGGTGCCAGGCCGTACCCTTAAGTTTCATGCTCTGCTGCATCTCGATGCTAGGACTGTTCAGGGCCCTGCAAGATGTCAGAAGTTTTGAGCACAGTGAGTGAGAAACAGCAGAGAACGACACACCTGGAGAGGTCAGCCAGAGCTATGGAACTTGAAGGCCCTTGAGATCCACATCAAGGACTTCAGAGAGGAGACAGATGCTGAGATGCTTTGAAGTCAAAATGGTCAAGATCTGCCGAAAGGCTGGATTTGAGAGTGAGAGAAAGAGGGGGTCCGGGGGGGTAGTGGGTTGCCGCTTGCATAAGAAGCTGGAAGGTGGAGCTGGAGGACAGGTTGTGGGGGTGATGATGTGTTGAAGTTTGGACAGGTAAGTCTCGGGTGCCTGTGGGACTTCCAGGATGAGAGGTAGAGGAAACAGCTGGACTAAAGTCTCAAAGTCAGAAAAGGGAGATAGCCCAGGATGACCACAAATCCTGGGTATCTACTGTCTGTGCCCTTTTGATTCCAGGTGTCCCAGTTTGGACAGTGAATTCTATGGTCACCCTGGACATATCTGAGCTGCCACATGATTCATCTTGACATTGACAAAACCTGGGTCCAGCTTTTCTGGAATTCACATCTCTGTGCCTAGATTCCCCCTCCTGTAAAATGGGAAGGTTAACAGTGTCTACATCACAGGGCTGTGATAGGAATTCAGTGAGCTCATGCATTTTGTGACATGCACAGTCTGTCACAAGGGCTTTTCCAGACTTTAAAAAAATGATTCTAAATTCCATGTCTTATTTACACTGTACTCCCGACTTGTGATGACTGCCTCCCGCCACCCTGT
The DNA here is from genome assembly GCF_049115385.1 of Moschus berezovskii. NCBI lineage: Eukaryota > Metazoa > Chordata > Mammalia > Artiodactyla > Moschidae > Moschus > Moschus berezovskii. The sequence goes on along the minus strand of NC_142478.1, from coordinate 59,427,281 downwards.
GTGGCCAGCCCTCCTGGGTGGGTCCCTGCTGTGCATCTAGATGCCCCAGCTGTCCTTCTGCCCTCTGGTGCAGAACCAAGGCCATGATGGACCCACAGAATGTTCTGGGCAGCTGCACAGTCAGCTCGGCACTGGGCCCAGGAAGTCTGAGCCCACCTGAATAAAAAAGGACTCTTAACTTCAAGTCCACAAAGGCAAGTCCACTCTTGGCTTATGCAAAAAGATGCCAAAGGGCCTTTACACAGGAAAGGGGCAGGGGACAGCACATAGCCTTCCAGTTGTGTTTTGCATCTCGATCAACATAGAGTAAAATATCTATAGAAAGAAACCAGGGTTTCGGTTAGATGGTTAGCCCCTAAAGGCAATCAAAACTCTAAAACAGGATTCTGAACCCAGGAAAGATCCTTCTCAAACTCCTCACCACCAGTTTCTTCTGAAGGCTCTGTGCCTCTCGGTGAAGGCCATAGTCAGGAGGCAGCTTTTTCACTGACTTCCAGTCCCTGGCTCTATATACCCATCACACAGCTATAGAAGGACATGAAGTTTTCTTGTATCGTTGCACGGTGCTTTCAGAGGCCCAAAGCAGGAGGCACTACTGGGGTAATGTGGTATCCCCAAGTGGTCCCCCATAGTGTTCGGCCCTAGAAGCACAGTCGTAGACAAGTGAAGACCATGGATTCTGGAGGCAGACTGTTGTTTTTGTTCATTTGCTAAGTTGTGTTCAAGTCTTTGTGACCCCATGGACTGCAGTACACTAGGCTTCCCTGTCCTCCACTATCTCCCTGAGTTTGCTCAAGTTCATGTCCACTGAGTCGGTGATGCTATCTAAACATCTCATCCTCTGCCGCCCTCTTCTTTTGATTTCAACCGTTCCCAGCATCAGGGTCTTTTCCAGTGAGTTGGCTCTTCAAATCAGGTGGCCAAAGTATTGGAGCTTCAGCTTTATCCTTCAATGCATCCTTCCAATGAATATTCAGGGTTGATTTCCTTTAGGAATGACTGGTTGGATCTCCTTGCAGTCCAAGGGACTCTCAAGAGTCTTCTCCAGCACCACAGTTCAAAAGGATCACTTCGTCAGCACTCAGCTTTCTTTATGGTCTAGCTCTCACATCCATACATGACTACTGGAAAAACCATAGCTTTGACTATATGGCCCTTTGTTGGCAAAGTGAGGTCTTTGCTTTTTAGTATGCTGTCTAGGTTTGTTATGACTTTCCTTCCAAAAAGCAGGCATCTTCTAATATCATGGCTGTAGTCACAGTCCACAGTGATTCTGGAGGCAGACTGCCTGGGTTCAAATTCCATCTCCACCACCCAATATTGGGATCTCCTCTTGCCTCAGTTTCTTCATTGGTAAAATGGGGATGATCATTGTACCAGCCTCAAATAATTGTAGTAAGGATTATCAGGCAAACAGATGCAAAGCACTTAGAACAGTGTTGGGAGATAGCTAATGCTCCATGAATATCTGCTGTTATTATTAGTAGTATTAGCATTTATAATGGCACCATCAGTTATCATCCAACCTAGAAATGGAAGCAAGTAAAAGAAACCAGGAGAAGGAATGAAGAGAAGAGGTGTGGAAAAGGGCTTCTTGGCTGCCAGGGCTTTGCTCAGAAGTCCCCAGGGTTCCACAGGATAACATTTCATTCAGATTTTTTTTTTTTTACCAGAATGAGAAATGCAGGTTCTGTGTCAGAAATCATTGCAAATTCCAAATTAGCGAGGTTTCATGGTCCGTGGAAAGGCGCTGGAGGGAAAATTGGTCGATGGGGTGTTTTTTAGCTGTCAGAGCAAGCTGGCTGATTGATTGAGTGTCTCCGTCAATAGACTGTGCAGACAGCAGCCAGGCGACCGGGTGCAGGCAAGCAAATAGGAAGAAGATAGAACACCAGTGAGGTGGAGGCAGAGACATGGGTGCAGTGGGGACTTAGTATACCAAAAGCTGGGCTGTGTGGCCATCCTGTCTGGAGACCAGCTACAGTTTCTTGAGAATTCTGGGCATCCTCATTCACTTGCTGTGTGTCCTTAGGCAAGTTACTACACCTCTCTGAGTCTGTTTTTCTCATCTAAAAACAGCCCTTACAATATCCACCTCAAGGGTTTATTATGAAACGTAAATGAAATAATGGGATTTAAATATCTGGTGAGGTGTTGTCACATGATAGGTGCTCAGTAAACGTGTGGTCCCTTTACCGTAACACAGTGACTTGAAGTTGGTCTCCTTATGCTTCTGCCTAGGAACTCAGAAGCTGTGTTTAGAGGTGACAACCTCATCCTTAATTGGGGATGAATGGGCCATGTGGGTCCCTTCTGTGCCACCCCCAATGTGTTTAGAAAGAGACAAAGAGATGGGGATGACTTAGATGCAGAGGAGAATCTGACTCACAAAAATCTTTGAATTGGACAGACTTTTCAGAGGTCACTGAGGCCTCTGTTTCCAGGGTCAGGCAGGTTGGAAGCCATATACACCTCAAAGATGACTGTGAAAGAATAATCTACAAGTTTCCTCACCGAGCAGAAGTTCTTTCTCTGATGGGAGCTACCAAGTCTCTTTCAAGCTAAGTGAAATTATAATTATAACAGATATTGTGCTTAGCTTAATGACTATACATTTCCTACAGCTACCCCAATACATGAGGTATTATCCCCTTTTAAATAGTTATTTATTTGGCTGGGCCAGGTCCTAGTTGTGTGCAGCAGTCCAGATCTTTACTTGTGGCATGTGGGTTCTAGTTCCCTGACCAGGGATTGAACCCAGGCTTCCAGCATTGGGAGCACAGAGTCTTAGCCACTGGACCACCGGGAAGTCCCATTCCCATTTTTAAAATGAAAAACCTAAGTCTTAAATAGATGAGGGACCTTGGTCAAGGTTATGCTGCAATATCAGGGAGCAAAGAGAGTGCAGAATTTGTTCCAATGAAGAACTGGACAGTGGCGGGGGGTGGGGGGGCATTGTTCAGGAACAGCTGAGCTGAGCCTTGATGGCTGAGTGAGGCTTTTCCGGGCAGAGAAGTGAAGAGAGGGCACTGCGGGCAGAGGGATCAGCTTGAGCAGACATCCAAGTTGAGAGACTCTGCCCCAAAGGCTATTTACAATGAATAATTACAATTACAATGACAGCTAACATTGATTAAGTGCTTACTCTGCACCAGGAATGGTGTTAAGCACTTACGTGCATCACCTCTATGAGCTGGACACTACCATTAACCCTGTTCTGCAGAAGAGAAATGAAGTGACTCGTCCAAGATCACAGCTTGAAAACAGCAAAACCAGCTTTCAAGCTGCAGTCTGCCTGATTCCAAGGCTCCTTGAGGTTCCTGGTTGTTTAGGCACTATCTGTGCTCTACAGAGAAACCACAGAGCTGAAAAAGACTTCTGCCCACATGCTAGGGCTGTCCTGAGATTTCCTAGTCTGTTCCTGCCCCAAGTGCTCTTAGGGCTTAGGGGAACCCATCAGGGTTGAAGGGAGATAATCTAGAAGCTGACTGCCAAATAAAGATAAAGTTTCCTAATAAACTCGCAATCCTGCGGTAATGGGTTTGACTTTTAAAAGGCAAGTAAAAATCCCAGTGGAGGTACAGACCTTTCCCATCAACTCCTTAATCAGAATTACTGTGAAAGAGCCATCTCTTACAGGTAGTACAGCTGGATGCCTGGGCTGGCATTCAGAAATGTTCACTTCCAGGTAAAGTCAGAAGGCTGGTCTCTCCAGAGATCCCTCTCTCCCACAGGAAATCCTGTCAGAAAGGAATGATTAATGGCAAAGGAGGGGCCTGTGGGACAAGCTTAGTTCAGTCACTCAGTTGTGTCTGACTCTTTGTGACCCCATGGACTGCAGCACGCCAGGCTTCCCTGTCCATCACCAACTCCCGGAGCTTACTCAAACTCATATCCATCGAATCGGTGATGCCATCCAATCATCTCATCCTCTGTCATCCCCTTCTCCTCCTGCCCTCAATCTTTCCCATCATCAGGGTCTTTTCCAATGAGTCAGCTCTTCGCATCAGGTGTCCAGAGTATTGGAGTTTCAGCTTCATCATCAGTCCTTCCAATGAATATTCAGGACTGCTTTTCTTTGGGATGGACTAGTTTGATCTCCTTGCAGTCCAAGGGACTCTCAAGAGTCTTCTCCAACACCACCAGTTCAAAAGCATCAATTCTTCCGCACTCAGCTTTCTTTACAGTCCAACTCTCACATCCATACGTGATTACTGGAATTAAAGGAGAGTGAATGGGAAGGGTTTGATGTGAGAACTTGCTGATGATTGGTGCAGGAGCTTCAGAGGCAGAGTCTTCTAAGAACTTTCTGTTGATTGGTGGAGTTGCAATGGACCAACCTGTCCATTAATTCTGCCACCATCATCATCATCACTATCATCACCAACATGTTCATCAAATAACATATGTTGAGCCTTTGTTATGTGTCCAGAAAATGTGCTAAGCATTTTACAACAGTCTAAGGAGACAGGTAATATTAACATACCCATGAACATTTGCCATCCTTAGTTGGGAAAACTAAGGTTTGATAGTACTAAGTCACTTCCTCTGGGTCAATACAGCCTAGGAGCAGCAAAGCAGAGCTTCAAACCCATATCCCTTTGACTCCAAACAATGCAGTACTTAACTATTGTTTTGTATTTAGTAGTTTGTTAGAGGAATTCTTCAGAGAAGGCAATGGCAACCCACTCCAGTGTTCTTGCCTCAAGAATCCCAGGGACGGCGGAGCCTGGTGGGCTGCCGTCTATGGGGTCGCACAGAGTCGGACACGACTGAAGCTACTTAGCAGCAGCAGCAGAGGAATACATGGTCTGGGTCGGTCTTCGATGGAATTCACAGCATATTAAGCCTGAGACAGCAATTTGGATGCACAGACTTATTGACGGTATACTTTTAGAAGAAAGGGAGTGAGAAAGCAAGCTAGGGCAGCACAGAACACAAGGTCTAGTTTCGTCTGGAATCTAGCCTTAGCCTGATCCCACAGGGAGCTCTGGAGTGTGAATAGCATCGCCTTGCGGCAAGGGAGGTGGTTGTTTGTACTCCTAAGCCAGTCATTGGCTGTGGGATGCCCTGCCACCCCCCAAGGGTGGACATAACCTTCTTGAAAGGGGTGCTCATATTTGCAGCGAACCCCCTCACCATCTAAGGTCTGACCAAGAGTTCTCACTACAGCTACCAAAGGATGGATTGGTGGTCCCTGCTCAGCCCCTAACTCACCAAGTGTCCTTGAGTATACTGCTGCCCCCACTCTGGCCCCCAGCTTCTCCTGGGTACAGTTCCAAGAACTGGCTTAGCTCTGACAAGTTCTGGTTCTACAGTCTAGCAACACAGTCACTGCCCCCAGTCTGCAATCTCTGTTTCTATAAGCTGGGAGGAGAGATGGGGCCCTTTGGGTAGTTCCAACAGTGTAAGGCGAGGTGTCTGACAGCTTCCCCCACTGAAGCTCTTTATCTCACTTCTCTGCTGTGTTATTTTAAAACTAACATGCCCAGACCTCAGGAGCTCGCTGCCTGCAAGATTTGTGGCTTGTCTGTGCTGTCCTCTCTACAGATTTTAGCGGCAGCTTACTCTCTGCTTGTTATGAATTTTCTACCAAACCTCATCCCCAGGAAGTGGGGGACAGGTGTGTTGTGTGTGTCTGTAGGAACACAAAGTCCTGACTGCACCACACTCTCAGAGGCCGCCCCCATTGCCACCTCCACCTCTGTGATTCCAGCTAGTGTCCAGTTGGTTGTCCCAGGAAGACGGGGAGACATCAGTTCACTCCTGGGCTTTTGAGAGAGAAGAGCCAGGACACAGCAGGGAATGCCCCAGCACAAGGAGGATCTCCAGGGACACTCAGGGGCTCCCCTGACCTCCCTGCTCTTCCCTTTCCAAGAATCCCCTGTCTTGGGCTTTTTGGGAAAAGAGGATGAGAATAAGCAGTGATGCTGGAGAACAGTGTGGTCACTCCCTGGTAGAAGTGCCGCCCCGTGCCAGAAACTCAGCGCTGAGCGTGCACTATGATATTTCATCCTCACAACCACCCTGTGAGGTGCCGACAAGTTGTGATTTCACCCGAGATGGGAAGAGACTGGCCCAGGGTGAGTGCCTAGGCAGAGTCAGTGTGAGAATCCTGGCACCATGCTCCGGCAGCCCTCCCCAAACAAGCAGCTCGCCCCGCTCTGTGCCATCTTGTTTCCTGAAGGCACAGGTGCCACCTCTCTCTACTTAAGACTTCTCTCTCGGGTCACTTTCACCCCACATGAGAGTTTCTTATGTACCCGCCCCATGACTTCTCTGAAACTGTGAGCTCCCTGAGGGAAAGACTTGTGTCTGGATCATCTTGAAATGACCCTCCACCAGAAGTAAAGTGATGCTTAGCAGATGAGTGAATGAGTGACTAATAAATCAGTGAATAAATGAATAGCTAATGAAGAAATAGACGAAAAAATGCATAAACAGTAAATGAATCACTGCACCTAAAGGAATATATTGGAGGAATCCAACATTTTATGAATATATTTTAAGAGTCAGTCTGCCAGGCTGGGTCACTTCTTCTTACTCTGAAACCCCGCCAGTATAAGGCTCTCAGAGCTCTCCTATGTCCTCAGTTTCCCACTTCACTGTAGCCAGGTGCTCCCTGTTACTGCCCAGAAGGGCCAGTCTGCTGGCTTTCAACACCATCTACATGCTGACATCACTCAAGGGTGTTTTTCCAGCACTCATGTCTTCTCTGAACTCCAGTCTCATGTACCCACATCCCACATAGGATGTCTAATCAGCATCTCAAAGTTAACATGTCTAGAACTGAGCCCCGGGGAACCCTTACAGAACACCCCTCGCCTGCAGCTGTCCCCATGCAGTTGCCTGCAGCTTCATCCTCCTCGTTGCTCAGACCAAAACCCTTGGAGTCACCCATAAGCAAACTTGGTTGTATGCGTGCGTGCTCAGTTGCTCAGCCACATCCTACTCGATTCCAACTTCAGTCTGTGTCCAGAATCCGACAGCTTCTCACCACTACCGCATTGATAACACTGATCCTGGCTCTCATCTTCTCTCCTGTGAGTTGTTGCAGTAATCTCCCCACAGGTCTTCCTGCATTTATCCCAGCTCCCTGGTCATCCTTGCTTAGCAAGCTGCTAGAGAGATCCTTTAAAACCCAAGTCAGATTACATCGCATTTCTGCTTGGAACCCTCCAATGGCAAGTCACCTCAGAGAAAAAGCCCAGTCCTAGCAATAGCCCAGCAGACCATGATCTGAGACCCCCTCACCCCTTACCCTTGTTCCCTTTGCTCCCTCACTTCCAGCCTCGGTGCAGGGAGTGTATTGCAGTCTCAGGGTCTTGGCAATGGCTGTGCCCTCTGCCTGTTTTGCTCTCTTCCAGGCTCACTCCCTCATCATCTTCAAGTCTTGCTCAAATGTCCTCGTCTCCATGAAACTTTCTCTGTTTTAAAACCACAGGCTCCTCCTGGTAGTAGCATTCCTGGTTTCCCTTATTCTGCTCCACTTTTTTTAAATAGCTCTCCTTGTCTTCAAATACTCTCCAAAGTTATCACTTATTTCTGCTTATTTTCTGCTCTCCTCCTCCGTCTGCCCATGCCAGGAGAATGCAAGCTTTACCAGGCAGAGATTTTTTTCTGTCTTATTCTCTGTGTGTGTCTCCAGTACCTAGAACATGCCTTATACATAGTAGGTGCTCAGGAAATATTTGTTGAATCAGTGGCTGAATGAAGAAAAAGGAAACAGTCCCAGATAGCACCTCCTGGGATGTTTTTACTCTCTCAGCTGTTGAACAAAGGCTCCTCCTGCTCCAGGCTGAAGGTTTTCCATTAGGCTGAGGACTTCTGCCCTCTTTTCAGCAGATCTTGCCTGCTTGGTGCTTTCTCTAGCAGTAGTCATAATGATGCCCTAAAGGGACCCACCTAGCACAACACTCCCAGGGCAAGAATCTCTAATCAGCAATTCACCCTCCCTGGAGCAATGCAAACCTTGTCTGCAGTTTCAGCTGATGGAAAGGTCTTGAAGGTGCCCTGGGCCACAGCGAGAGGTGTTTGCCTTGCCCATGGTGACATAGCTTGGTAGAACCAAGGTTTGAACCCAGGTCAGTAGAACTGCAGGACCTCTGCACTTGCCCAGCATCGCTGAGTAACCCTTTACAACGTGTTCAAGTGAGAAACAACGTTTTGGAATTCAGCCAGTTCCCAAGTTTGGGGTGCCTGCATTTCAGACAGCCCCAAGAAACCAATCCAATCCCCCTCTCAGCACTTTGAACCCTCACTAGGCAAGTAGGCAATTGACAGGCCAGCCTGTGAAAGGAGAAGTGATAGGGTAGACTAGGGCTGGATTGGAGGGCAGCAGGGGACTGTGCTCTGTGATGAGAGTTCAAAACCCAGACAGGTTGGGGGCCTGACCTGCTCAGCTGAGCTGGGTAAGAAGTGCTGAGCTGATTTTTCTCCATATGGTTCTTTCATCTTTTGACCTGAACTTGGGAACTGGACAATTTTAGATGTACAGCAGGGCTTACCGTGCACACATACACGTGTTCACACACTCTCAGCCCTGAGAACTGAACTAAACCATTCTCATCAATTACCCGAGGACAGAGAGTGCTAGAGGGCTGGACTTGGACTCAGGATCAAGTCCAAATCCTTTGTAAAGTCTACAGCCTGGCTACTCAAAGTGTGGTCCGTGGAGCAATAGCATCACCCGGGGATTTTGATAGAATGCGGATGCTGAGTCAGTAGGTCTGGGTTAGGACCTGAGCTTCAGCATTTCTAGCAAATCACATGCACATGAAGGCGTGAGAAGCAGCTGTCCACATGGCCCTGAAGACTCTGCTCTGTCTGCTTCCTTAGTCTCAGTTCAAGTATTTTTTCTGCTCTCCCACATTCACTGCAGCGTTATTTACAGCAGCCAAGACATTGAAACCACCTAAGTTTCCATCACTAGATGAATGGATAAAGACAATGTGACATATATCATATCTATTAATGTATCTAATAGATAAAATGGAATTCATTCATAAAAAGGAAGGCAGCCCTGCCATTTGCAACAATATGGATATACCTTGAGGGCATTATGCTAAGTGAAATAAGTCAACCTCAACTCTTGCATCCTCCACCCCAAATATCTCTTCCAATTTACTGCTTCCTCTGCAGTTCTGTGAAGTCCATTGCTGTGGCTCGGTACTAGGCCTTTGCTCCTGACCAATTCCCATGCATCTTTTAGGAAACTTTCCATAGCCATCTCCCCAGGCTGGATTAGGTGCTCTCTCTGTGGTCCTCTGATCTTCTCTCCATTGGAGAACTTAACACATTGTAATCCCCAACTGAGGGATCAGTGTTCCTCTTCCAGCTTGGAAACTCCTTGAGGACACAAGGAAGTCTTAGTTACTTTGGAGTCCTTCAAATCTAATACCAAGTAGGTGTTCAGTAAACAGCTGCTGACTAAGTGAATGAAATGGTGAGGGAAACGCCAGCCTCATAAAACGTCTTTGCTTTCTCGTTCAGTCCCTGAAGCTGAGCATTGTGGCCCATGCATCCAAATGATGTCTCCCACGGTGGGTCTCTGGAATCCCTGGTCTTCCCCTAAGCTCCTGTGCTTTTTTTCCAACTGTGAGATCAAAACTCAAAAGAGTCACAGCTCCTGCAAATTATCCCCAACGAGGCTTAATTAACCTTGAAAGGGACTTGGTACCAAGACCTCAGGCCAGGATCGTAACAGGACCCAGACCAAAGTTCCAGGAGCCAAGGCACAAATTAGCCAAATCCATCTTGCCCTGGAGCTAGCTTAGTCCCATGATAAGCCTCAGGCTGTCTGGTGGACTCATGAGCTGAGGGTCTTGCACCATCATTCTCTACTGAAACAAGGAGATGGTAGATTTCTGGCTCAGTGCAGAGACAAGGGCAGGTCCTTCACAACTCTGGAGGCAAATATAGAACAAGAACCTGGGCATGAACCTTGGATGGGAAGAAACTGCCTTTGCTCCCCAGGTCTCAGTGTCTTCATCTGAGTAATGGGGATAAGTTAATCAAACTGAGCACCCTACCGAGAGCCTTGTCAGCATCCACTGAGACACTGGATTTGCAAGTGTTCTACACCCTGGGAGAAGCTATCGGTGGGGTGGGGAAAATAAGTGTCAGGGATGTGTCCTGAATCTAATGGCCAAGTGCCATTTCTGTTTGTGGAATATAAGATGCAGGTCAAACCTTAAGGTACATCTACTTCTCCAAATCCATGAAGCAAGTCCCTGTCTTACAGGAAAATTACTAAGATTCACCTTGTGCCCCTACTTATCTCCTTATGTTTTCAGAGTGTTTTCCAGATTGCTCTCCTTTTTATCTCAGCTGATTCTCATAAACAAGCAGGGAAGCTGGTGCTCTTGCCATTTACTGTCCCTGGGTCTCAGTTTCTCTGTCTGTATAGTGGGCATTCAGAAAACTAAGATCATGGCATCCAGTCCCATCACTTCATGGCAAATAGATGGGGAAACAATAGAAACAGTGACAGACTTCATTTTCTTTGGCTCCAAAATCACTGCAGATGGTGACTGTAGCCATGAAATTAAAAGACGCTTGCTCCTTGGAAAAAAAGCTGTGACCAACCTAGACAGCATATTAAAAGGCAGAGACATTACTTTGCCGACAAATGTCCTTCTAGTCAAAGCTGTGGTTTTTCCAGTAGTCATGTATGGATGTGAGAGTTGGACCATAAAGAAAACTGAAGAATTGATGCTTTTGCACTGTGGTGTTGGAGAAGACTCTTGAGAGTCCCATGGACTGCAAGGAGATCAAACCAGTCAATCCTAAAGGAAATCAGTCCTGACTATTCATTGGAAGGACTGATGTTGAAGCTGAACTCCAATACTTTGGCCACCTGATGCGAAGAACTGACTCACTGGAAAAGACCCTGATGCTGGGAAAGAATGAAGGCAGGAGGAGAAGGGGACAACAGAGGATGAGATGGTTGGATGGCATCACTGACTCGATGAACATGAGTTTGAGCAAACTCCGGGAGTTGATGATGGACAGGGAAGGCTGGCGTGCTGCAGTCCATGGGGTCACAAAGACTCAGACAGTACTGAGCAGCTGAACTGAACTGAAAGTGGGCATGACCATGCCTGCTCCTGGGTTTCTTTGGAAGATTAAATGAAACAATGCATGAGAAAAGCTTAGCTTGGCATCTGGCACAGAGTAGGTGCTTGATAAATGCCTGCTGTAATTATGATCAAAGGATGTGGCAAAGGGAATTCCCTGGTGGTCCAGTGGTTGAGAGTCCACCTTACAATGCAGAGTGTGTGAGTCAGGGGAACTAAGATCCCACATGCCAAGCGGCAACTAAGTGTGTGTGCCATGACTGTAGAAGCCTGTGAGCCACAACAAAAAGCCCACATGCCACAACTAAGACCTGATGCAGCCAAATAAAGGACATGAGAAGAGCACTGGACTAGGAGTCAAAGGCCACGTAGTTCAATCCGGAGTTCTAACATCTGTCTCCGTGTGCTCCTTGTTTCTTGGGACCTCAGTTTCCTCATTCTGCACAGAGATAAGTGGAGGTTGGGATTCTCACTTCCCTCAAACATTGTTTGTGTCTGATTCCCCAAATAGTGTTTAACTCAAACTAGCACTCGAGGCTCCCAACCAGTCTGAGTGAGCACTTTGGTGGAGTCACGAGCTTTGATGGGGGAGGCAGCTCAGGAGACTTTCGCAGAAAGTTCAGCCCTCTTATCGGAGGCTGAGAATCTGCTGGTTGCCATGACTACGGAGAGCAGCATCTAAGCTCTAGGTCGCTGATTAGCAGGAACCGAGCAGGGAGGCCTTGAGGAATTCAGCACTCATCGCTCCCTCCCTCCTTCTGTGAAGCGGAGTGAGCCAGCCCTTGACTTCACTGTTTCAGCTGTCCCCTGAAGATCTCGCCTTCTTTTAAGTATTTTTTTTAATGCAACATCAAAGGGCCCTGTGGTAAAAACAAGGCAGCTGCCGGTACTCCTCAGCAACGATGGAACACAGGATTTTTCTTAAAGCCCTGCAAGGATGCAAAGCTGGAAGCAAGGAAGGAAGATGGGTGGGGCCAAGGGGGTGGGGGTGCCATGGCTGAGGACTGAGTTCTCTGAAGTGCTTTGTGGCCTCAGATGGACGGGTCCTTCTCCCTGGACCTCTGCTTGTTTATATGTGAGGAGAAGTTGCATGATCTATGGTTCTCACATGAGATCGGTCATCAGAATTTATTTTAAGTTCCTTCCTTCCTTCCTTCATTCAACAAATGTTTCTTCAGCAGGAAGGCACTCTATGCCATGCACTAGATCCTTAGGGACCCAGAGGTGAGAAAAGAGACTAGTTGCCACTCTCAGGAAGCTCACATTCTAGTCCAGAAGACAGCAAATAAACACGAGAAATGGTCATTTCAGATATTCATAGTAACGAGTACCCTGGAGGAGGGAAGGTACAACAAGACTGTGATGGAGGCAGGTGACAAGAAGAGCATGATTGCTTAAAGAAGTCAGGGAGGGCTTCCCGGAAGAGGTGACATTTGAGTGAAAGGAAGGAGCTTGAAGAACAGCATACCAGGTGGAGGGAACAGAAAGAGCAAACGCCCTGATTAAGGGACCTGTTCCATATGAAGAGTAGCAAGAAGGCCATGTGGCCAGAGCAGAGTAAGGGAGAGGTGGAGGGGTAGAAAATGGGGTCTAGAGTAGGAGAGAGACCAGATCAATCAGAGCTTTTTAATCCCAATGATCACTTTGGATTTATTGACCCAGTTGAAGGCAGAATTACCTGGGATGTTTCTTTAAGATACAGGTTCCCACATTTCATCCTTGGACAGTCTGATTTATTATGGCTACGATGGGTCCTAGGAATCTGTATTTTCAAAAGCTCCTTGGGGGCCTCTGAAACTGTGCCAAGTTTACAAAGCCTAGACTACATGCTCCCTGAGTCTCTTTCAGTTTTAAAAAAGCTAAGAGGCAAAGTGTTAGAACACATTGAAAAAAATCTTTAATTTTATATGAGGAAGGAATCCTTTCTTCTTTCCCTCACCACTCCCTGTCAACCTGATAGAATTAATTCTATTCTTTGTTTTGTAATCCCATGTGAAGTACCCAACACCAGGAATGGGAGACCAATGCTATTGGGGGAAAAAAAATACTACCACGTTAGGGAGTGTCAAGTTATAAACTGTAGCAACTCCATTATACCTCTGTTCATCAAACCATTGTCAGGGATTCCCCATCCCTAATTCTGAACCATGCTGCTGGCAGCTATGGATGAGGCATTGTCCCCGCCCTTAGCCTTGTCCCCCAGTGCCTGGCAATATCATCCACCAGCTTTCCCCACTGGAGATAACCCATGCCTCTATTAGCACAAGTCACTGATACCTTCCGCCCAATGCCAGCACTATTTGTCATTCACTGCCAAACTCGTCACATCAGCTCTCAGTTTCTGCCTAGTACAAGGTTGCCTCAGGCACATATTTGTGTCTTGGTTTCCTGTAATGCTCCAGAAAGCCTCAAATTCCATTCTTGTATGTGTGTCCCACTCAAGACTCTCTTGGGCAATACACATCCATTGATAAGCACACTGATCATTTTTCTAAGGGAAATACGAGGAATAATAGAAAAGGTGTTGATTGAGCCATCTGAGTAGACAGAGTATTGGCTGGGTTATTTCCACCAATGGTTACCATGAAGGGATTAGCTCAAGGCATCTCAAAAAGCTCTTTATAATTTTTTGAAACAGATGAATGTTCTCTTTCGTCAATGCCTTTGCCCTTTCATTTATTCTTTGAACAAATGTTGCTGATTGTATATCCCACATTTAACCAGCAGCCAAGGATGCTAGTTCTGCTTTCAAAATATAGCAGAATCTAATCACGACTCATCACCTCCATTGCTGCTGCCCTGCTCTGGGCCTGGTCTATTGCAATGGTCTTCCTGTTTCTGCCCTTCCCTCCCTTCCTTTGAGTGTCCTGAGCTCAGGGAGTGAACCTTCTGAACATCACCCATCCCCGCCACAGGGAACCCAAAGTTTTTCCCATGACCTATAAAGACCTCATCTCTGATCTCTCCTCTTATCATTCTTACCCCTGCTTGCTGTTTCTTGTGTATGCCAAGTGTCTTTGAACTTGATATTCCTTCTGCCTGGAACATCCTGCTTACAGATATGTGTGTAGGAGTTACATATTACTGAGCAACAAAATACCCCAAATTTTTGTGACTTAGAGAAACAATTAACAGTTAAGTTTTGCAGTTTCCTTGAGTTAGAAGTTTGGCTGGGTGACTGGATCACTACCTCTCAGACATTAGCCATGGCTGCTGTCTCATCTGATAGCTTGACAGGGCTGGAGGACTCACTTCCAAGGTGGTTCACTCACATGACTGGTTGTGCTGGCTGTTGGCAGGAAGTCTCGGTTCCTTGTCACATGGATGTCTCCAAAGGGCTGCTTGAGTGTCCTCACTACATGGCAGCCAACTTCCCTCAAAGCGATCAATCCCAGAGGAAGAGGCAGAAGTTACCTTCATGACCTAGTCTTGAAAGTCACACACAATCACTTTTACTTCATTCTGTTCATTCAACTTGAGTCGCTAGCCCATCCAGTATCCTGCTGCTGCTGCTAAGTCATGTCAGTCGTGTCCAACTCTGTGCGACCCCATAGACGTCAGCCCACCAGGCTCCCCCGTCCCTGGGATTCTCCAGGCAAGAATACTGGAGTGGGTTGCCATTTCCTTCTCCAGTGCATGAAAGTGAAAAGTGAAAGTGAAGTCACTCAGTCATGTCCGACTCTCTGTGACCCCATGGACCGCAGCCTACCAGGCTCCCCCATCCATGGGATTTCCCAGGCAAGAATACTGGAGTAGGTTGCCATTGCCTTCTCCACATCCAGTATCCTAGGGGAGGGAAATTAGGCTCCCTAATTGATGGTATGAATGTCAAAAATTTGTGAACACATTTTAAAGCCAACACAAACTGCATGGTTAATCCCTGGTCCTTCAATTCTCCACCCTCATTACTTCCTAAGAAAGGTCCCCTCCATGATTATTTTGCTGTTGTTATTGTTTAGTTGTTAAGTCATGTCCGAATCTTCTCTGACCCATTGCACTGTAGCCTTCCAGGTTCCTCTGTCCATAGGATTTCCCAGGCAAGAATACTGAAACAGGTTTCCATTTCCTATGCAAGGGGATCTTCCCAAACCAGGGATTGAACCCACATCTCCTGCTTTGGCAAGCAGACTGTTTACCAATGAGACACCAGGGAAGTTCCCTCCATGATTACCCAATATGAAATAACAATCACCCCTCTCACTTTTCTAGGGTCTTTACACTGATTTATTCTCTCTATAATTTATTACTGATGAATAAGCCATATTATTACTTGCTTGTGCATTTATTACCTGCTTTTCCATGTATAATCCAAACTCCGCGATCTCTGGGAACACCTGTGTCTTGTTCACTACATCCTCACACTTAAAACTGGCCTGGAGACACTGAAGGCACCCAGGGAATCAGAGTCGATGAATTTTAGGTTAGCCTCAGCTCGGACAAGAATGGCAAGAGGCAAACCTTGCTGGAGGCTGGCAGAAATTGCAAGCTTTGAGTTGTCTGAAAAGAGCCAGGACAGCATTCCACACAGATAGACCGGAGGGAACAAAGACATGGAAATGGAACCCTCATCATGGGGGAAATGGGGCAGGGAAGTATAGGGAAAAGTGGAGTTCTGGAAGCATGGAACTGACAGTGAGAAGGGCTAGGTAGACCCCACTAGAATCTCCATCTTTCCTGGGCTTGAAGCGTCTCCCAGCTCTGCTTCTAAAGATACAGTGATAAGCGGCTGACAGAGATGGATGTGTTTTGCTGCCCTCCCTTCAATATTGACCAGGCTTGGCCTGCGCTCCTGGCAGCCCCAAGGAGCATGGGGGCTTATCAGATGCATTTATCCTGAGTCATAAAACCAATCTTGATGCAATGACTGCAGAAGCTCGGTGCAGGAGAGATGCTAAAACCTTTGATCAATGCTTGACCTGGTATCTGCAGGCAGAGCGCGCAGGCAGGGAGGGCAGCAAGCATGCTTGCTGGATGTTGCTAGATCCACCTGTGGCTCTCAGACTCCTGACTCTTCCTGGTTAGGAACCAGGAGATTTGAGTGATGGCCCCTTCAGAGACTGAGTAACTAGGCAATTTCTTTTCCTTCTCTGGGACTCAGAGAAGGAGGTGGGACACAGGTCATCTTCTCAGAGGCAGAGGGGAGAACTTCAGGCCTTCATTGGGACTGCTATCCCAAATGGGTGAGCTCACACCTGCTAAGGACACCAAATAGGAGGCTTGGTTCACAGAGAAGTAAAGGGAAATGGAAAT
Organism: Moschus berezovskii; assembly: GCF_049115385.1. Taxonomy (NCBI): domain Eukaryota; kingdom Metazoa; phylum Chordata; class Mammalia; order Artiodactyla; family Moschidae; genus Moschus; species Moschus berezovskii. The sequence goes on along the minus strand of NC_142478.1, from coordinate 59,410,953 downwards.
TACATATTTTAGGCCTTTCCTATTTGCTTATATTATCTTATTTTATCTTCACAACAACTCAATGGTATATGGACTGATATTATCCTCTATTTTATAGCTGAGTAAACTGCAACTCAGAGAGGTTGAGTGACTGATCCAAGGTTCTATAGTTACTAAATGGTGAAGATAGTGTTTGAATTAAAGTATCTCTGTACCACACACAGATAAGAGAGAAAAATGGGATAGAAATGGCAAAAGAGAGTTTGAACTAATCCTGTCTTGCTTTTGGCCTCCGATTAAGTCTTCAAAATTCTCCAAGCCAGGCTTCAACAATATGTGAACTGTGAATTTGTTCAAGCAGGTTTTAGAAAAGGCAGAGGCACCAGAGATCAAATTGCCAACATCCGCTGGATCATGGAGAAAGCAAGAGAGTTCCAGAAAAACATCTATTTCTGCTTCATTGACCATGCCAAAGCCTTTGACTGTGTGGATCACAATAAACTGTGGAAGATTCTGAAAGAGATGGGAATACCAGACCACCTGACCTGCCTCTTGAGAAACCTGTATGCAGGTCAGGAAGCAACAGTCAGAACTGGACATGGAACAACATACTGGTTCCAAATAGGAAAAGGAGTACGTCAAGGTTGTATATTGTCACCTTGCTTATTTAACTTCTACGCAGAGTACATCATGAGGAATGCTGGGCTGGAAGAAGCACAAGCTGGAATCAAGATTGCCGGGAGAAATATCAATAACCTCAGATATGCAGATGATACCACCTTTATGGCAGAAAGTGAAGAGGAACTAAAAAGCCTCTTGATGAAAGTGAAAGAGAAGAGTGAAAAGGTTGGCTTGAAGCTCAACATTCAGAAAACAAAGATCATGGCATCTGGTCCCATCACTTCATGGGAAATGGATGGGGAAACAGTGGAAACAGTGTCAGACTTTATTTTGGGGGGCTCCAAAATCACTGCAGATGGTGATTGCAGCCAGGAAATTAAAAGATGCTTACTCCTTAGAAGGAAAGTTATGACCAACCTAGATAGCATATTAAAAAGCAGAGACATTACTTTGCCAACCAAGGTCTGTCTAGTCAAGGCTATGGTTTTTCCCATGGTCATGTATGGATGTGAGAGTTGGACTGTGAAGAAAGCTAATCACTGAAGAATTGATGCTTTTGAACTGTGGTGTTGGAGAAGACTCTTGAGAGTCCCTTGGACTGCAAGGAGATCCAACCAGTCCATTCTAAAGGAGATCGATCCTGGGTGTTCATTGGAAGGACTGATGCTAAAGCTGAAACTCATACTTTGGCCACCTCATGCGACGAGTTGACTCACTGGAAAAGACTCGGATGCTGGGAAAGATTGGGGGCGGGAGGAGAAGGGGACGACAGAGAATGAGATGGCTGGATGGCATCACCGACTTGATGGACATGAGTTTGGGTGAACTCCGGGAGTTGGTGATGGACAGGGAGGCCTGGCGTGCTGTGATTCATGGGGTCGCAAAGAGTCGGACATGACTGAGTGACTGAAGTGAACTGAACTGAACTGAAGCAGTAACAAATAAGCCCCTAAACCTCAGTGGTTTAACCTAAGGCAAAGTCTGATGTGATCCAGGCATCCCTTCTCCCATCCAGTAGCTTCACTGTTTGGAAGGTGTGGCCTCGAAAGTCACTGTGACAGAGAGGAAGAGAGAGCTGGAGACAGCACACAGATCTGACTGCCTCAAAATGGAAACAGTCTATATCACCCGCAGTCGGAAACCATGGACCCCTTATGATATTTATGACCCCAACTCAACTCCAAGGGAAGTCAGACATCTGTGCATGCTTGATGAACATTAAGAATCTGTCATATCCTAATGCTTTTGCCTCCTTCTTTCTTCCTCTATAGGACAGAACCCCAGAGCAGCCCCACGGTCCCAGCTCAGGATGGGCCCTCGGAAAAGCTGAGCCAGCATTTGGCCTCCAAGGTCTTGGGCACCAACAGCTGGGACAGAGGCAAAGCCTGCCGGGAGCCCAGTCCTGCCAGAGCACGCAGGTGAGACTCTGCCCCCATCCCCCTCTCTGATCTAACACGGAAGTTCAAGTTGAGGATGGAAAAGCAAAGTTTATTTCTCTGACCACTCTTCCCCTCTTTCTCTTGCAAGTTCCTCTTTGAGATCCTTAAATCAAATCAAAACCCATTTAAGAATTAGTTGGAAGCTATGAGTACTAAGAACACCCTCCTAATTCTGTGTACCATTTCAGAGGATTCGTAGACTCCCGAGGCTAGTAAACAGGTGTCTAAGTAGTTAAATATTTACCCCCTATGATTTTGATTTTTAACCCGCTAAGAGTGAGTCTCTTGAAGATATAGCTATATGACTTTTGTTGACTGGCAATGCAGAGACGTTAACATGTATTCTAATTACTTATATCATTTTTTTTTTCTACTAACTGTAAATACCAGATTCTTAGAATGGAATTAATTATGCCAGCATTTTTTGATGTTTTATAAAGAGTTAATAACTTCCAAAAGATCAGCCACACAAATAAGTTTGAGAAAGCAACTGGTTTTGTGGGAAAGCTCTCAGGACAGTAATCACACAGGCCTCGAATCATATCCCAGCTCAGACACGTCCTAACTGTGCAGCCTTGAGCAAGGCAGTTCAGCTTTCTTAGCCTGATTTTCTTTGCCTGTAGAATGAGACAGTAAAAATCATAACACCCTCAAAGTGCTTTTGTTAGTATCAAAGTATATAAAACATTTGGTGCATAGTAAGTGAATATACAGTAGCTGTGTTATTACTAATAATGACAATAATATTCTTATTAATATTCTCTTTTCCCAGTGAGGTTCAGCGGGGTTGGCCTGTTTCAATTCCCAAGCAGTTTTTCATCCAAAACCATATCTTTTTGCCGTGGGATGGATACTGCTTTAAAAAAAAAATCCCTGGAGCCTGCCCCAATTATAAAAGGAGATAACTTGACTTCATTTAACTGCAGCCTGAGCATTTGAATTTAATTGAACAGGAAATAATTATTCCTGAGGAGTGGAGGTTTTTGAGGTTCTGTGAAGCGATATGAGATATGTATCTCGTTACATTAGACCTTGGCAAATATACTTTTAATAATCAGCTGCTACTTAACCCACCTTTTGCCTCCCATTTAATTTCCAGCAGGAACTACAGATACGATGTATTGGGGAGGGAGGATGATGAACTGCCGATTAATTATTTAAAAACTGATTTATTTACCAAGGTGAGCCATTTGCAAATTCAATAATAAATCTATTAAGGAGCAGTTAACCTCTATAACTCTGTTTTAAATAATCAATTGGTGTTTGGGTAACGTAGAGCATCTGTCTTATTAGGTCAGCATTGGCTCCTTATTTGAGGCATTTAACCTGAAGTGCAACCAAATCAGTCATGAGGTGATGATTAGGTATTCACTGTGGGTCCATCACCCTCCCAGGAGCTGGATCATCTCTCAGCTCAGGGAACCCTGGGTCCTCTAACGCCTTGTTCTGGGTTCTCCTCAGTGCCTCCCGCAGCAAAGACTTGACGCCGCTACCTTCCTCCAGGGGGAAGAAAAAGAAGAAGAAAGCTACGCGGAAGAAGAGAAGGAGGTGAGGGCCCCAAGGGGCCATGAAACCCTGAAGATGGAAGAAGGGACAAAAGGGTTCTTGAGTTAGGCAGTGACTCCTCTGGGATTCAGATCCCCTCTTTGCCTCTTAACTTGCTGTGTGACATTGGGCAAGTCGCTTCACCTCTCTGAGCCTGTTTCCACTTCTTTAAAATGGTAGAAATACCTACTTGTTGGGGTTTTGTGAGTATTAGACAAGAAAGTTGACGTGGAAGCAGCTGTCACAGTGTCTGGCACATAGTAAATGATAGTCAATATGAAGCATGATCATGACCATTAGTATTTACTTCTTGATGTACTTTTGGAGAACTCACTTTATGTAAGTGCCATGCCAGGCACTTTGATCTCACATAGTTATACTTGTTTTTCTCACGATGAGAAACCTTAAGATATAATCTTTTAGCAACTTTCAAATACACAGTATTGACTCTAGTCATCACGACTCCTTTTTCTCATAGTTATTATCCCCATTTTAGAGATGAGAAAATAAAGGCTCAGAGAGGAAGTTACAGAACCTACAGACACTTTATTCTAGTCTCCTCAATTGCTTCTACCACTACAAAAATGCCAAGGATAATGGACTTTATATTTTTTTCCAGCTATTGACTTTTTTGTACCATATGAATTTTTTTCTTTTTACTTTTAGGTTTTTTTTGCATTTAAAATTGTTTTCAGGCTTTCCTCTAGGCTGTAAATCCCTACACTAAAAGCAGGTTCAGTGTTCCAGACCCCAAGGGGTGGTCAGAGAGATGTTTCTTACATGGCCTCAGTTCAGTCGCTCAGTCATGTCCGACTCTTTGCAACCCCATGGACTGCTGCATGCCAGGCTTCCCTGTCCATCATCAACTCCAAGAGCTTGCTCAAACACTTGTCCATCAAGTCACTGATGCCATCCAACCATCTCATCCTCTGTCATCCCCTTCTCCTCCTGCCTTCAATCTTTCCTAGCATCAGGGTCTTTTCCAATGAGTCACTTCTTCACATCAGGTGGCCAAAGTATTGGATTTCAGCTTCAGCATTAGTCCTTCCAATGAATATTCAGGACTGATTTCCTTTAGGATTGACTGGTTTTATCTCCTTGCAGTCCATGGGACTCTCAAGAGTCTTCTCCAACAGGACAGTGCAAAAGCATCAATTCTTTGGCACTCAGCTTTCTTTATGGTCCAACTCTCACATCCATACATGACTACTGCAAAAACCACAGTTTTGACTAGATGGACCTTTATTGGCAAAGTAATGTCTCTGCTTTTTAATATGTTGTCTAGGTTGGTCACAGCTTTTCTTCCAAGGAGCAAGCCTCTTTTAATTTCATGGCTGCAATCACCATCTGCAGTGATTTTGGAGCCCAAGAAAATAAAGTCTGTCACTGTTTTCACTGTTTCCCCATCTATTTGCCATGAAGTGATGGGATCAGATGCCATGATCTTAGTTTTTTGAATGTTTAGTTTTAAGCCAACTTTTCCACGTTCCTCCTTAGAGGGGCAGGTTAAAAAACCTCGGAGGCAGTATTTGAAGAAGCCTCCAGGGGGCAGCAGATAGCAGAATCGGGATGCCTTGGGCCCCAACTCCATGTTTTCAGGGGTTCTGTTTCCTTCACCCCTACTTTAGCCTAGTTCTAAGTGGTGAGGCCCAAAGAGGACCCAGAGGGTAATGTGAATGAAGGCCTGAGTTCCAGCCATTCTATGGTGAGGGGTAGAATTGGGGTAAGTGGCCTGAGCTTCCTGATTTTAGGGGTGGGCAGGAGAACATGTCAAAGAAAGAAGCCAAAAAAAAGAAGAAAGTCACAGGGATTAGGCTTCATTCCTTCATTCCTTCAGTGTGTTTGGGGACGTGTGCTCTGATTCCCTAAGTCAGATTGCTTTTCAACCCTGCATCTCCACCTGCAGACATGTTTTATTTGACCTGCAAATTGTTTTTGTCTTTTTAATTGATGGCCATTGTTTTAAAACCAGGAGACTTCATACGAAAATATGTTCTCTGACAGCTACTATTGAAAAGGCAAGCGCTCTAGAAGCCCAGGCCTGCATTCCTATCTGAGACCTTCAGCTAATCTGAAAAGAAGCCATCCCCCCAGGTCAGGTGCTCCCTGGCTTACCACAGGCCCCACCACTCCCTACCACCTACCCCCTGAACCCGCTGAATCCATTTAAGCTGTCTGAGAGGCAGGTCTCTGTTGGTATGGAGTTTGCAACTCCAGATGTTTCAACCTTGGTATTTCATCAGTGGGAGAATAGGAAACTTAGAGCGAGCCATGCCTGAGGTGACTTGGGAATTAATGGTAGAGTCAAGACTGGAATTCAAGTCACCTGAACCTCAGCCTGGAATCATAGTCATGATTCTAGGGCATCTCTGTTTCTTGGGTAACCCCTTTATGGCAAGGACCCATGCTGAGAACATCCTGGCAAGATGTCCTGCAGAAGTTTGGTCTGACCAGGGAGACAACAGGGTGGGGCAGAGGAGGGACCTTTAAAGCATACACAGTTTGGAGAAGGGCAGCAGACAAAAATAAATTTTGTGGTCTGACCAGGAGGGCAGCTTTGGGATGATGCAGTGATTGAGAATAAATCCCCTGGGATCAGAGAGGCTTCAATTTGAATCTCAGCTCACTCACTTCTTAGCTGTATTTAGGCAACTGTCTTTAGACAAGTCACTTCACCTCTCTGAATCTCACTTACTTTGTCTGAAAAAGGAGGGTAGCAATTGTACCTACCCAAAGTATTGGAGTTTCAGCTTTAGCATCAGTCCTTCCAGTGAACACCCAGGACTGATCTCCTTTAGAATGAACTGGTTGGATCTCCTTGTGGTACAAGGGACTCTCAAGAGTCTTCTCCAACACCACAGTTCAAAAGCATCAATTCTTCAGTGATCAGCTTTCTTCACAGTCCAACTCTCACATCCATACATGACCACAGGAAAAACCATAGCCTTGACTAGGCAGACCTTTGTTGGCAAAGTAATGTCTCTGCTTTTTAATATGCTATCTAGGTTGGTCATAACTTTCCTTCCAAGGAGTAAGCGTCTTTTAATTTCATGGCTGCGATCAGCATCTGCAGTGATTTTGGAACCCAAAAGAATAGTCTGACATTGTTTCCACTGTTTGTCCATCTATTTCCCATGGAGTGATAGGACAAGATGCTGAAACTCCAATACTTTGGCCACCTCATGTGAAGAGTTGACTCACTGGAAAAGACTCTGAAGCTGGGAGGGATTGGGGGCAGGAGGAGAAGGGGACGGCAGAGAATGAGATGGCTGGATGGCATCACCAACTCTATGGACATGAGTTTGGGTGAACTCTGGGAGTTGGTGATGGGCAGGGAGGCCTGGCGTGCTGTGATTCATGGGGTTGCAAAGAGTCAGACACAACTGAGCGACTGAAATGAACTGAACTGAACTGAAGCAGTATGTAGAAGGATTAAATGAAATAATACATATAAACACATAGTAACATTTAAGACAAAGTATCATCCTTGATATGTGTTCCTGGAAGAGCTGAGGCTGTGTCCGGGAACTGGAGAAAGGACTGATCCTGGCCCTCAAAACCTCCCTCTCAAGTATGTCTTCTCTCCACGGCAGGTCACCATCTTATAGCCCATCACCTGTCAAGAAGAAGAAGAAGAAAAGTTCCAAGAAACATAAGCGACACAGGTACTGTCCTTCCTCTTCTGCACACAGGACTGCCTCGGCTGGGGTTGGGGTGGGGTCGACAGTGGATGACACTGAAAGGTCACTTGGAGGCTTATCATTTCATTTATGAAAAATACTCATCTGTGTATGGTCTTGTGTTTGTAACTTGTGTAACTTGGGACTCCTGTTGCAAAGACCAGAGACCTACTAACACTAACTCAGGCCTGGGGGGCATTTGTTCTAAGGAGACCATCCAGGTCTCAGTGAAGAGATGGAACCAAAGCTAACACAACCCAAGCCCAATTCCATAGTGCACACGGGGGCACACAGACCCTCTAGCCTGTTCCCATCTCTTCCTGTCACAGGCCCGATCACAAGAAGGTACTGAATTTCTCTTGTTTGTTATTCTAAATTCCCGTGGAGAGGCCTTTCTGATAGATCCAGCTGTGTCCTAGAGAATGGGATCATGTAGAACATTGCTTCAGGATTGTCCATGTTTTGGACATACCTGTAGACAGCTATTTGTGGACTATAGTTACGAGGCATTAGTAACTGAACGCACATTCCCATGGGCTTCCCAGGCATCTCAGTGGTAAAGAATCCACCTGCCAATGCAGGAGCCACAGAAGACTCAGGTTTGATTCCTGGGTTGGGAAGATTCCCTGGAGAAGGAATTGGCAACCCACTCCAGTATTCTTGCCTGGAAAATCCTACGAACAGAGGAGCCTGGTGGGCTACAGCCCATGGGATCTCAAAAGAGATGGATACGACTAAGTGACTGAGCACGCACACACACATTCCCAAAGGTGCTCACTATACACACATGCATGTACACACACGCACACACACACACACAAGTTTGTGGGGGAAAATAAAAGACAGGAACGCTGTGCATGAGAGGTCTCAAATCTGTGGTTCATGGGCCAAGCCAACATTTTGCAATACAAAAACTTTTCCAGCACTTCTATAAAATCAGAAGCGCTCGTCATTGGGTCAGTCTTTCCACAGGCAGCCACCCACTGGAACTGAGGAGTTGCTGTGCATTTAGACACAGCCAGTGGGTGCCACACTGTCCCCACCTAACCTGCCTCCCCCATCTACACACATTTACAAAGCTCGTTTGACCCCTGGAGGGCAGAGGGTTTATCTTCATAAGCTATTTGCTGTGGTTGGCTGTGGATGACAGGGAAAGAGTGGTTTATATATTTTTGCTTACCTGTATCTTCCAATTTTTCTACTCCGGTGGTGGATTACTTGTGCAATTAAACAATCACAACAGAACAAAAGGTAAGAGGTCATTTGGGTTCCCCACCCTGCCACATATCACTCCCAGGTGGCTTTTCCCAACCCAGGGGTGTGGTCAGCTTTCAGCCCTTGTTGCCAGAATGGTCTCTACTCAGTTTGGTCTCACAGATTATGTCCACCACCTGTCCGAACATACCCACTGATGCTGTCTGAGTTTGTGCTCAGTACAGGTGTGAAAGTGAAAGTTGCTCAGTTGTGTCCGACTCTTTGCAACCCTATGGACTATACAGTCCATGGAATTCTCCAGGCCAGAGTACTGGAGTGGGTAGCCGTTCGCTTCTCCAGGGGATCTTCCCAACCCAGGGATCAAACCCAGCATTGCAGGTGGATTCTTTACCAACTGAGCCACAAGGGAAGCCCTTGTTAACCTGGTGTTTGAAATCTTTCCCAATGTGGAGTCCTTTGTTGAGGTGAGGTCCTGCCTGTGACCACACACTGCCAGCTTGTCACCTTCCTATGCTGAGGGGTTTGTCACAGTTTAGGGGTGGGATGGGAAGAGGGAGCATTTTTCTATATGAATCTTGGAAACCAAGTGGCGTCTCATTCAAGGGCTTCTCATAGGAAAGAGACTTGGCCAGAGGATTATAAACAGACTTTCTTTTGGGGGCTACAGTTGGCCCAGGAGTTGTCAGACGTTTAGAGGGAAGGAAGACCTTAAAATGGGAAATTAGGAGCGGGAAATATGATCTGATTCTTCTCAAACCCTCGTCTGCTGAGCATCACTCTAATCTTAGTCCATTTTCTCCAAGTTCTTGAATTGTCTGGTTAATGATGGTTGACTTTTTGGAACTGGAAGCTAAAGGTAGAGGATGCATTGAACTTTTTCTTCTCCTTCAATTAACTCAGGTTTCAGGGTTTAAAAAAAATTCCTTTTCACACCTATTTATTGAATACCCATTATGTATCATGAATGAGGAGATTCTGGGCCCCAGGAACAAAACAGTGACCAGAAACCAGTCCCTGCCCTCAAATTGCTCACATTCTAGTGGGGACAGTGGTAGTCATATTATGAAGAAGTCTGTACCATAGTGAGGCTCAGCTAGGCAGTTGGGGCTTGTGGGAACAGAGAGGGGACCAAAGCAACCTGAGGGGCCTGGAAAGTGCTACAGGAGGTGACATCTGAGAAGGAACTGGAGTTACACAAGTGAAGCTGTGTGGTCCTGGGCAACTTAATTCCTCTGAGCTTCAGTGTCTTTGTCACATGACTGTCAGTAGTACTTTACAGGTTTCGGGGGAAGACTGAAGGAGGTTGTGTGTGAGCGATGCTTAGCACGGAGCCGGGATCCCAGCAGGCGCTCCACATGTGGAATCGGGTTGTCCCTTGAGGATGTCGTTGACGGTGAATCCACAACTAGGGGGAGAAAGAACCAAAGTGAAGCTTGGGGAAAGGGAAGAGGCAGAGGGGCTCTCTGTCCTGGCCCCCTCCTGCGGCCTTTTCCAGAACGGGCTTCCTGACAAATTTGAGGGACGGCTGAAACACTGATAATCCAAAATGCACGCCAAGGTTTCTCATGTGATCTTCAAATCTAAAAGAGGAGGAGGGTTCACCGGATGTCCTGGTCCCCATGTAGCCTGACCACGAGTGCACTGATAGGGAATCCCCCGGCAGTCTAATGGTTATGACCGTGCTTTCGCTGCAGGGCTCATGGGTTTGATCCCTGGTGAGGGAACATCCCAGAAAAAAAAGAAGTTATAAATGTGCTGATACAACCATCCCAGGAAAAGAAACTCAGACTCACATTTATTTTCTCCCCCACACCCTCTGTTCCTTTCTTCTCTCCTCCTTGCTCACCTTCCCCCCCCCCCTCACCTGTCTCTTTCCCTTCCTTCCTCTCTCTCTCTTCCTTTCCCCGCCCCAATCAGGTCATTCTCCAAGAAGAGAAGGCACAGGTAAGCATCTTGTTGCCTCTGGTTGCTTGCTCGGCTTTCTGCTTTCCTAACCAAGTTTAGGTAGCTTCTAGGGTCCAGCTCGCAGCCCCCACCTCTGTGTTCACTCCCCCTTCATCTTCCTGGGCCTCAGTTTCCTCCAAAATGAAGGCCATGGTCTGGTTTCCCTGAAAGTTCCAAGCCAACTTTCAATTTCCAGTAGGCCACATGGTTGCTGCTAGGCCAGTTCCTACTGATCCTTCTCCCTGGCAAGTCTTACCACCCTTACCAGGGTCTGTTTGACCACTGGTTGAAATCTGGGTTGGGAACTTCCCTTGGTGGTCCAGCGGTTTAAGACTCCACACTTCTAATTCAGGAGTGTGTGCATGTGTGCTTAGTTGTGTCTGACTCTTTCGTGACCCTGTGGACTGTAGCCCACCAGGCTCCTCTGTCCACGGGATTTCCCAGGCGGGAATACTGGAGTGAGTTGCCATTTTCTGCTCCAGTGGATCTTCCTGACCCAGGGATCAAACCTGAGTCTCTTGCGTCTCCTGCATTGGAAAGTGGATTATTTACCACTGCACTACCTGGAAAGCCCCCACAATGCAGGCAGTGTGAGTTCAATACCTGAATTCAGTGTGAGCTCAATGAGAGTCAGGGAACTAAGGTGTGCAGCATGGCCAAAAGTAAAAAAGAAATCTTGGGTTGAGAATGTAGAGAAGCATCACCCCACCAAAGCCTTCCCAGATCCTAGCTAAGGGATAGAGGCCTAGTATTGGAAACACAGGGTGAGCACAAATAAAGCTATAACCTATAGGGGTACTCACTATAAATTAGATCCTGTGCTAAGCCTTGTCCACACGCATGGGTATTTGATCTCTATACATCCCCGTCACTACCCTGTGCAGAGCATATCTTTATTATTTCCATTTTACAGATGAAGAAACTAAGACTCAGGAGATGTGGCCGGCATGTCCACAGACACACAGTCAAAGGAGGCAGAGCCAAAACTACAACTCAAGTCTGTCTGACAGAAGATCAGGACAGCCTGCAGTGGCTTCCTAAATAACAGTAGCACAACTGCAGCCACTGACAGAGTACAAAATCCTTTCATTCATTCAGTTAACAAGTAGACACTGATTACCAGGATAATCTACTGACTTAGCCCAACAGCTTAAACAATGACCCCATTTCAAGGGCAAGGAAACTGGGTCTTTGAGAGGACAGGTAACCTGCCTGATGTCACACAGCAACTCAGCAGCAGAGCCAGGAGGTGAACTTGCTCTTTCAGTGAGGACCTGGGATCTCCAATGCCCAGGCTGAGTCCCAGACAGAGATAAATCCCACAGCTCATGTCAAGATGTGATTTCAGTTGGATGAAATCAAATTTCCCCTTCCCAGGACTTGAGGCCAGTGATGGGTTCCTGGTGACCCCTTGAAGCCAGTCTGGCTTGAATTATCAAATAGCATTTGCCTTTGGGGCCTCTATTTGATGATGCAGAGACCCTGAATCATCATTGTCCATTCTGCCCACACCCCAGTACTCTGACTTAAAAAAAAAATTTTTTGAATATTCATGAGCAGAACATTTCAGAATCTGCCAAACTTTAGGAGGCTTTAGAATATCTCCCTGGATTTTCTAGTCTTTTCTTTTAGAAAAGATTAGAACAGTAGTCAAGAGGGTAGGTGCTAGGGACCATTGATCTGGGACTACATTCCAGCTCACCTGTATGATCCTGGTCAAGTTTCTCAGCCAATCTGAGGCTCAGTTTCCACTTTCTATAAAATGAATACTTATTAAACATGCCATAGGTTGTCTATACATGTTAGTCGCTTAGTCATGTCCAACTCTTGCAACCCCATGGATTGTAACCCACCAGACTCCTCTGTCCATGGAATTCCCCAGGCAAGAATTCTGGAATGGGTTATCATTTCCTTCTCCAGGGAATCTTTCCTACCCAGGGATCAAACCCGGGTCTCTCGGATTTCAGGCAGATTCTTTACCATCTGAGCCACCAGGGAAGTCATAGGTTGTAGGGAGAATGAAATGAGATTATTGACAAAAGTATTAGTGAGTGCTTCCCCATAATAAAGCCTCAAAACATGGCACATATGATCACCTTTACCACTGCTGTCACCATTAAGCTGCCAAGACTGATCTCGCCATCCTCTATTCCCTGTCCTCAGTGTGGATGTGTGGGCTGCCTGCTCCGGTTTTAGAAACGATCTGTGTCCATTCCCAAACTGCCTGGATCTAGTGACCATCATGTGTTAAGCATTTTAACTACTTTATTTTTATCATTTGCTGGAGTTTTGCATCTTTCAATTGATTGGCCATTTCTCATGCAGCTCCTCCAGCCCAAAAAGCAAAAGAAAGGAAGAGAAGAGGCACAAAAAACAGTATGTACATTCCACCTGCAATGTACTGTCAATCTGGGGAAGCGGGGGACCGATCTCTGAATGGCCAGAGGGTTAGAATTACCGAAGAAGAAAGGAACGGGGGAGGGGGCCGGTGGGTGAGAAGGGAAAGGAAGGGGAGATCGAGCAACAGAACTGCGTGTAGACCTGCAGCTGTGGGTTTGGCCTGCATGGGTGTGTAAGGTGGTGTTTGCTCTGTGTGTGTGCATGAAAGTGAATGGTGTACATGTCTGTGTTCATTGTGTGAATTCTGTGTGCCTATGTGTGCACCGTGTAACCTTTGTACATGGTACGTATATGCATAGTGTGCACTTTGTAAATATCTGTATATTTTTCTGTTGTGCAAACATTTGTGTGCAATGTGGGTGCCTAGTGTGTGTGTGTGATATATATCTGTGTTCACAAGAATGCATCACATGTGCCCTTGCTTATGTGAGCATGAAGTTAAACAGCGTGCATATCGGTGCTCTATTTGTTCCAGTGTGTTAGTTCCATGCCCTTGGTGTGTGCACTGCTTACTTATCTGTGTGCATTACTCCTAGGGAGGGTGTGGGGGGGAGGTTACCAGTACGCAAGTGTGCTGTGTGTGCACGAGTGAGTAAGGGGGCTTGATCACATGCGTGCGCATACATGTGAGTTCCAGCCGTGGTCCCTGGGCTTAGAGCATGGAGATACTGGGGGAGCGCCTACCCCCAGCCTCGGTCCCCAGCTGGTCCTCGGTTTATAGCCAGTAGTAGAAATTCAAATCAGCCAGCACTGCCTGCAGAGTTCAGTTCCCAGTCAAATTAAAAGTAAATTTGGTTACAACCCACCTACTTTATACCCTTGCAAATGTTAGTGCATGTGTTTTCCAATCAACTAATATTTTATCTCCCACCAAGAAGCTTCTAAAGTGAGAATCAAAGGCAATGGGATGAAAGTCAGTGAGCTGCAGGGGAGGGAAAAGAGGAAGCAGGCACAGAGGGAGGCGCTCAGCTTTGCTGGCCAACCAAATGCCTCTTCACCCAAGGTCAGTGAGAAAGAGGGCATTTCAGGCACCATCACGGGGGCCTGGGGAATGCTACATAAAGAAGCAGCAGAGCTGTAAGTTAGCTCAGGGAAGAACTTCCTGATCATCAAGCTTTTTCAAGTCAAGTCAAGAGGTAGTCACTGGTCATCCGTGTTGAGCATGTTCATCCTAAGCATAGATAGAGCACCTGTTCTCAGAGACATGAGCATCATTTGTCTGAAGGGCTGCAGTCTAGACAGTCACTAAGCAGGGCCTAGGCCCAGACCCCAGGAGTTCTGGGACAGTCATCAAAAAAAGAAAAAAAATCACTGAGGTATGGACTGCCTGCCTGAGGGCAACAAAGTAGCTACCTTGCCCAGCACCAAGTCTCAGAAATCACAAGCAGGACATAAAAGAAGGTTCCGAAAGCCAGAAAAACAAGAGTCAGGAGAGGGAGAAGCAAGAAACAAGAGGCACCCCTGAGATAAAGGTGTTGTTCTTGCCAAAACCCATGGTTAGTTAAGGCTGCGTTTAAACGGGGAACCAGTGGAGTGAGTTACTTCCGCTTGTTCAGAAGGCCCTAGCAGGTGGCAGGCACTGTGTGGGGCCCAAGGACAGAGATTAGGCAGACATTCCTCCCAGTCTCCAGAGCTTACGTGCAGCAGGACACTGGGGAGACATGGGACAGGTCTTGGCACCACAGTGGCAGACGAAAGCTCAGGGCATGGTGGGACCCCAGGTGCAGGAAAGAGGGCGTGGTGGCAAGAGGAGATTTCCTGCGAGAAGGATGGAGGTAACCATTCTAGGCTGTAGGTCAGGCAAGTGGTTTAAATCTCTGTCCCTCAGTTTCTGCATCTATAAAATGGAAATAATAAGAGAATCCATTTTGTGGGTTGTTGTGAGGAGGAAGTGAGTCCATTTAAGGAACATGCTCAGAACCCAGTGCCTGACAGGGTGTGTTACAGTTTACCTGCCGTGACCATCATCGTCAGGATGTGATACAGTGGGGGCAATGTGTGAGCCAGAATACCAGCACCTCGGTGTCACTTGAGCCTTGCAAACCAGGATGGTAGATGCCATGCAAGGAGGCTGGAGAGCTAGGCAGGGGCTGGCTCCTGAAGATGCTTGGGGTTCAAGGTCAGAGTTTGGACTTGACATGAGGACAGTGCAGTGGTTTTAAACAGAGAAGGGATCACATGACAAGATATACATGAGTAAGAATACCTGAGTCCTTTGTTGGGATAACCAAGTTACCTTTTATTGAATCATCTCTAACCACCCCTTGGCTTCCTGACTTGGCCCAAACTATTGACATTCCTTGTATGTCCCCAGTGACCACTGCCACTGCTATTGCTACTTCTAAGTCATTATTATTGTTTAGAGAGAGCTGAAGTAAGTGGTAGTGGTAGCAATTACATGTACTGTAATTCTTGTTGATAATGACATTTGTAACTCACTCTGAAAGTGGGCTTTTGACTCCATGCTAAGAATCCAGACTTAACTTTCCTGGTCTGAGTTATAGATTGGCAGCCCAAAAGCCTAATGGATTCTGCAATTGTGTTTTGTTTGCCCCCAACAGTGTCTTTTTTTTTTTTTAATGAGTTTCCATTTAAAATAGGAATAAATTACACAAAAATCTCCATTTCTACATTTACTTGAAAAGTTAGAAGATCAGGTACCACAGCACTCTTCTGAAGGCAAAATCACTTTCTTTAGTCCATGCCCTCTGGTTGGTATTTTTTGAGTGCCCGACTGATTCACACATTATGGTGTTTGGCTCCTGAAATGGAGACTCCTGCTTTAGGCAAGGGAGAGGTGATGTGTGCAGGTGACACACACTCTGCTTCCAGAAGAGTCCTGGGGATCAGGCTGTCTCCCCCAGACGACCCCCTTTCTGTTCCTTGTCCTCAAGATAGCCAGTTACAAAGACCGGAAGTGAGGGTGATGCAGGGAGTGGGGGGTGCATGACCTTGGGACAGTTACTCAAGTGCAAGGGAACGATGTGTGTCACAAGATCAAAGCCTCTCTCTCTCTCCTCTGATTCCCTCCTTCTCATCCCCACCCCTCAAGATCGCGAAGCCGGCCCCGAAAATCTCGCCGCCACCGCCATCACCACTGTCCCTCACGGTCCCAGAGCTCAGAGTCCCGCTCCTCAAGCTGCGACAGCAGGTAACCCCCGCCCCGAGGCATCTCCTCACCCTGACCACAGCCCAGAGCCCGGCTAAGACACCATCACCATCAGCTTTGCCTCCACTGTCACTGTTGGGGAAGCCGCTTTCCCAGCAAAGGGGCATCCCCTGCCTCACACTCGGGCTGTCACCACTTTCTTGCAGAGGGGCTGCAGACAGAAGGACTTGCTGCCTCCACTTAGAAAAACAGCGACCACAGGACTTGCTAACACAGTGCTTCCATGGCCAGGTGCTAAGCACTCTTCATGGTCCACTGAATGATCCCCTCTGCAACCCTAGGAAGGAGGCACAGTTGTCATCTCCACTTTAGAGATGAGGAAACTGAGGCACGGAGAGGTTAAGGAACTTGCCAGGCACAGCTGCTAAGTGACAGAGCTAGGACTGAACTGGGACGTCTGCTTCACTTGGCTGTCTCTCACTCAGGGTTGTTCTAAGCACAGAGAAGCTAAGCAACCTATGAAAGACTGCATGGCACAAGGTATCTCGTTCTGTGGCCCTTCCGAGCCCTCTTGCTCCTAACATTGACCCTCTTTATGCTGACACATTGGCTGCCCCAGCCTGAGCAGGGAAAGAGGCTCTTGTGGATGAGAAGAACAAGAAAAAGAGGGAGTGGGGCTTCGTGGATGTTGGTGGTTGAAATTGTTGAGACCACTGGGAATGTCAGGGGCCCCTTGATGGTACCAGGCCAGTTTCCAGATGTCAGAGGCTACTTTATTTCTTAAGTCCTTCTCACACTTGGCCTATGTAGTCACGTAGTCACCTCACCTGGGACGATTTAAAAACCTCTCTGTCCTGATCCCGCCACATTCCCAGCTAAGTCAGAATGTCTACAGGAAGGAAAGGGAAGAAGAGAAATAGGAATCTAAATTCTACTCTGAACCAGGTACTGTGCTGCAATTGCAAATAAATTCTGTCTCTTAATCATCCCCGTCACACCGTGAGCCAGACCAGAGCTTCTCTGCCTTGGCTGCTCCGTGATTGCTTTGGAAGGCTAAAAATACCAGTGCCTGGATCCCATCTCTAGACATTCTGATCGAATCCAGATGAGCGTGGAGCAGGTGTGAAAGCAGCCCCTGACGTTGAGGACTCTCTCCAGTCGCTGTAGTGTTCCCACATCACACAAGGCTGCTCTGTGATCCTGAGTGATCCAGACATAATCAAGACCCTCTTGGAAGCAGGTGCAAGCCTGGACAAAACAGGGACTTGGTCCACGACCCCAAAGTGACCCTGCATCTCTCCATCCTCCATCTTGACCAGTGATAGCCTTGACCTCAGTCTAGTCTCCCCTCCTTCTAGGTAAGACTGGTGAAGACACCCAATCAGAGAATGACCTCTGTTCCCTGACAGCATCCAGTCAGATCAAAGCCCCAGAGTCCCCAACCACGTGCTCCTAAAAGACTCTCTCTGGCCACCCCCCCCCGACAGAGACGGCCTCCACTCGCCCCTGGTGCGCGCTCTCCATCACTGCAGGGAGCAGTAACAAGATGCTCGTTTGAGCACACGGTGCCCCCGTTGGCCTTTGTCCGGAGGGCGTTGACTCACTGAGCTTGACTGCATGATTGACATTAACACCTGAGAAGCCTGCGTGTTGGTGGGCAGAGGGGTGACTAGCAGAGCTGGCACCAGGATCCAGGTCTGTGTGACTCAGCCCGAGCCTGGGTGGGAGGACCGTGCAGATCCTGCTTGGAGACTCTCAGCGACCACACTCTACCCTTTCTAAGGCTTACCTCTTCTGAAAGGGGCACATAGCACAGGCCCCCACCCCAACCCTCCTTCTGCTATCACGTCTCCTGCTGCTATTGCCGCCTGAGCTTCCCAGCACCTTTTGCGCTGAGGGACACTCCAGCAGGTGTGGGAGCAACCTGAGAGCTGGCCCTTGGGCCACTCAATAGGAAAGTGAGAGGCCCTAGAGCAGAGAGGGACACTCCAGTGCAAGAAGCAGAGGCACTGGTTCCCACAGGGCCCTCGTTCTGCCACTACAAGCTGTGTGAAGTCAGGCAGGTTCCTAAACATCTCTGAGCCTCAGCTCTCTCATCTGGGATTAAGAAATAATACCTACAGTGTCTATGTCTTTGAGTTGGAGAGAGAACTGTGAAAGCACCTTCAGAAGGGCTTACAAATGCCATGAAAATCCATAAGGTGTTATTTTTACCACTGCTGTGACTCAGAGCTAAACAGTAATGCCGAGTCCAAATACACCCTTTCTAAGGAGTCAGAGATTCCTTTAGTTTCCACCACAGACAGTCAGCCAGATCTACATCTGACAAGCTTGCAGAAGGCATCTTTGTCGTTTTCATCATTTTTTTTTTTCAAAAGTTTTGGGTGACAGTCAATAAGATGCCTCTATTTCACAGATGGTAAAGCCAGATACACAAAGGCACACAGATATAAGCAGTTACATTTATAGACAAACACATGAAAACACAGATGGACACACCCAGACGTACACACAGTCACGTCCAGAGACAGACAGGCAAGCAGAGAGACAATCACAGGCACACAAAGGACAGTAAACGGAATAAGGATCATCGGGACCCTTTCTGTCTGCACAGCTGCATCCCCAGGCCCCACAGCGGTGCCAGGTACATGAATGCACATTTGGCAAATAAACAATTGAGAGAATGAATGAACACAGATGGGTGGGTGGGCGGAGGGATGCATACATAGTTTATGCAGACACACCCAAACATACTCTGCTGTCCTCAGATCCTATTAGTCCTTTAGTCACCTCTGTGCCCTGCTCCCCATCAAAAAACCCTCAGATCTCTCTGCCCTGCATCCAGGCACCGTGGCCGGTCCCCCGAGGGAGGGCGGAAGTCCCGTCGAAGGCACTCTCGCCGCTGCTCCAAGACCCTCTGCAAGGCCAGCCCAGAGGCCCGGTCCAGCCCCCAACCCAGCCAGCCCCTCCAGATGCTCAGCTTCCTGTCAGCCAGGGGTGTAGTAAGTATTCCGCACAGCCTCCTCTGCCAGTCTGGGCCGGACACTTGGGGGAGGTGGAGGCACAAGTTCAGGGCAGTGTATGACACATTTTAATTCAGTTTCGGGCAAATATCCCACTGGTTTCAGACCTCCTTCTTGATTTAACTGAATGGTCATTCACCAGCCTTTGGCAGCACTCGGCTTGGGGACTTGGCAAGTGGGTGTGTGTGTGGGGTGGGGGGAATGGGGAAAACCTGAAACACCCAGGTTCTTTATCAGGGGAATGGTGAAAACACATTTTGGTCTCCAGAGTGACATCTGCAGGAGGGCATGTGTGAGACACCGTAGGAGGTTTCTTTGGGGAAGAAGGAGAAGAGGGATCTTTGATGTAACAGAGGCACTGCAGCTTTGCAGTGAGGTCTGCGTCTTTGACAGCTAGGCTGCAGCACTGATGAGCAGATGGGATTTGATGTCTCCCGTATTAACTCGGCCTTGAATATATATGAGAATTTTCCTCCAAGGAGGTGATAGCGTTTAACCTCTCATATTCACACAAGGTCTCAGGGAGTTGAGGACTCAGCTGTCTTCACTAGTTGCTTCCACAGGTGGGACCAAAAAGTCAAGGCTCAGAAAGATGAAGGTATGGAGTAAAGCCATAGGGCAAAGCGAGAGTGAATCCATTCGAGAAACTGGCCTTACATGGGATCATGCAACAGTCCCCTAGGTCACCAAGGAAGGTCAGCTTCAGACAGTTGGGTGCCAGGGAGTCTCCTGAGCAAAGCATTTGGAGTTGGGTCTGAACTCAGCTTCCTAGCTGTGTAGCTTGGAGAAAGTCATCCAACCTTTTTGAAACTCAGTTTTCTCATTGGCAAACTTGAAATAATACCACTTCCATGGGGGGATTGTGGGGGATACCCAGTAACAGAAAGTATATGAAGGCCTTTTGTAGACTCTAAAGGGACAGACACACACACAGGAGGAGACTCAACATAGATGTAGCCTTCACTTACACCTGACAACTGGGAAGGGTCCTGTCTCCTCTAGCTAGGCATGGATGTGAAAATTTCAGAGAGCTGCTCCCTTAGAAAGGATGAGGTGGAAGTAAGGAAAAGCTCTGAGGTTCTTGCTGGGAGGTCAAGGAAGAGAAGCTGATGATAAACATTGGTTGGGTCTGGTTGACACAATAGTTATATCCACAGAGCTTTCTGGGAATCTTTTCTTTACCAATCAAGGCATCTGTATCACCAAGGTATAATTCTGCCGTAATCTTCTGCCTTGCTGGAACCGTCCACAGCTCACCCCAGGCCCTTCTTTCGTAGAAGGAGGGAACCTATAGTTGCTCAGTATTTGCAGATGGTAGATGCTCATGTTCATTCTCCCCTCCATGAATGTCTATGAAAGTTCTTCCCAGTAAGGCAGAGTCCAGAGGCCTGGGCTCAAGACTTGGCTTGGCCAGACAAATCCTGTTACTCCTCCCAGCCTCAGCTTCCTCAACTGGAAAATAAACATGATGATCACACCTGTGTCCCAAAGGAATTGTTGCAAAGGTAGAAGAAAATTTTAAATACAAGCAATAAGAGGTATAAGAATGGTTTTAAGTTAGTGAAAGCCACCCAACCTCTTTGGTCACAGTATTTATGGCAGTCATTAGGTGGCCCCAAATGACACTCCATAAAAAGTGCCACTGGGAGCAAATGGCTTGTATTCTCTCACCTGGGACAGTTTCCAAACCATCAGGACCAAGATGTTGCAAAAAGCTGAATGTTAACCCCCCACACCCCCCAAAACTTGTCCTCCCACACCAGTGAGTGAGGTACCAGATTGGCCACTGGTTCTTAGGGCCCAGCCCCTATTAGAAGAGCAGAAAACTCATCCATATCTAGAAGGCATAGGCCTTAAGAGCCCACCGAACCCAGTGCCCTGATTCCAAAAAGAGAATCTGAACTCAGATATGAGAAATGCCTTCCAGGGGCTCCAGCAAGTCAGAGTTGTTAAAAACATGAGATTATGATTTTGTGATCAAACCCTGGTCCCAAGTCAGGGATAGTTATAATATTTAAAACTTTGTCAGCTGCAGTTTCCTCATCCTTTAGAAAATGCAGATAATAAACCTCTTCTTCAAAAGCCTTGTTCAGGGGACAAAAGCAAAATAATTTTGTAAGCAGCTGAGCCTGGTACTTGGCACAGGGACAAAAGTAAGCAAATAGTGGAGAGTGTCAGGATGACAACATTCCAGATGCTGGCTCTGTATTTTCCAACTGCGGAACCTTGAGCAAGTTACACAAACTCTCCATGCCTCCGTCTTTCCCAAGTCTGCAGAATGAGGCTAATAGTAAGAGCTACCTCATAAGAGGGATATTGTAAGGATGCAATGACTCACTGTGAGACTTTTAGGCTGTAACAGGTGAGTGGTAGGTCCTTTGTTGCTGGCGGTGGATAGAAGTAATAGCAGTATTAACAATGGAAGTGGTAATAATAGTAGCAACAATAGTCGTGGCACTGATAACAGTAATGGAGTAGTAGGAATGGTTCCAGGCCCAGGCTAGTCTGTGGATGAATTGAGACCGCAGCTAGAAGCCCTGCTTCCCCTGCTTTCAGTTTCCTTCCATCCTTGATGGCAGCTGTAGCCCAAATGGCTGGCCCCACCCTGCTCATGGCTGCCTGACTCCTGGGGGCTTCGGACACCCCTCAAGTCTGGCCCTCCCAGTGCTCTCCACACTGGGTTCTTTCTCATCCTCTCTCCTGCACAGGCACGGGTGGAGAGGATACCAGGTTGGACCAAAGGGTTTCCGAGAGTCTGAGACTTTCCGGAGCTCTCTGCTAAAGAGAACAGCAAAGTCACTGTCATTGAGTCACTTGTTTGACCACTCATTCAAATCTACCAATTATCTACTAAGCGTCTATAAAGCGTCAGTTCTGATGTAGCCCTCAGGATCCAGTGAATAAGAAATAGCCTATGCCTTCTTATAAAGAAGACAGACAAAACTAATGGACAATGCACAACAATGAATGCTGAGATGGGACGGGGATAAGGAGGCAGGGGAGGAGGGGACTGGGGTTCGAGATAGGTTAGGGCAGAGGAGATGACAACTGGGAAACTGGACAATGGAAACAGAAATTGTTTGCTGGAGTCAGGATGGAGACAGAATTCCAGCACAGAAGATGGGGTTCTAGAGGTGAACAGGAGCTGGAGCATAAGAGATGTCCTATGCCATGGTTCCTGCCACAGCTCATGGCAGGCATCTCATATGCACAGCTCTTTAAAGAATCAAGGGCGGGCACATGACATCAAGGGGGCCTATTTACATACGTGAATATGCAAATAATCAATAAGCTAATGATAACCAGAAATCCTCTTGCTTGGTCAGAGCCCTAATCCAAATGGAGGGTCCCAAGGAATCAGTCCTTTGTGGCCTTCAGTTCAGTTCAGTTCAGTTCAGTTGCTCAGTCGTGTCCGACTCTCCGCGACCTCATGAATCACAGCACGCCAGGCCTCCCTGTCCATCACCAACTCCTGGACTTCACTCAAACTCATGTCCACAGAGTCGGTGATCCCATCCAGCCATCTCATTCTCTGTCGTCCCCTTCTCCTCCCGCCCCCAACCTTTCCCAGCATCAGACTCTTTTCCAGTGAGTCAACTCGTCACATGAGGTGACCAAAGTATTGCAGTTTCAGCTTTAGCATCAGTCCTTCCAATGAACACCCAGGACTGATCTCCTTTAGAATGGACTGGTTGGATCTCCTTGCAGTCCAAGGGACTCTCAAGAGTCTTCTCCAGCACCACAGTTCAAAAGCATCAATTCGTCGGCGATCAGCTTTCTTCACAGTCCAACTCTCACATCCATACATGACCATGGGAAAAACCATAGCCTTGACTAGACGGACCTTTGTTGGCAAAGTAATGTCTCTGCTTTTTAATATACTATCAAGGTTGGTCATAACTTTCCTTCCAAGGAGAAGGCGTCTTTTAATTTCATGGCTGCAGTCAGCATCCACAGTGATTTTGGAGCCCAAAAAAATAGTCTGACACTGTTTCCACTGTTTTTCTATCTATTTCCCATGAAGTGATGGGACCAGATGCCATGATCTTTGTTTTCTGAATGTTGAGCTTCAAGCCAACTTTTTCACTCTCCTCTTTCACTTTCATCAAGAGGCTTTTGAGTTCCTCTTCACTTTCTGCCATAAGGGTAGTGTCATCTGCATATCTGAGGTTATTGATAATTCTCCCAGCAATCTTGATTCCAGCTTGTGCTTCTTCCAGCCCAGCGTTCCTCATGATGTACTCTGCATATAAGTTAAATAAGCAAGGTGACAATATACAGCCTTGACGTACTCCTTCTCCTATTTGGAACGAGTCTGTTGTTCCATGTACAGTTCTGACTGTTGCTTCCTGACCTGCATACAGGTTTCTCAAGAGGCAGGTCAGGTGGTCTGGTATTCCCATCTCTTTCAGAATTTTCCACAGTTTACTGTGATCCACACAGTCAAAGGCTTTGGCATAGTCAATGAAGCAGAAATAGATGTTTTTCTGAAACTCTCTTGCTTTCTCCATGATCCAGCGGATGTTGGCAATTTGATCTCTGGTGCCTCTGCCTTTTCTAAAACCTGCTTGAACATCTGGGAGTTCACGGCTCACATATTGCTGAAGCCTGGCTTGGAGAATTTTGAGCATGACTTTACTAGCATGTGAGATGAGTGCAATTGTGCAGTAGTTTGAGCATTCTTTGGCATTCCCTTTCTTTGGGATTGGAATGAAGACTGACCTTTTCCAGTCCTGTGGCCACTGCTGAGTTTTCCAGATTTGCTGGCATATTGAGTGCAGCACTTTCACAGCATCACCTTTCAGGATTTGAAATAGCTCAACTGGAATTCCATCACCTCCACTAGCTTTGTTCGTAGTGATGCTTTCTAAGGCCCACTAGACTTCACATTCCAAGATGTGTGGCTCTAGGTCAGTGATCACGTTATCGTGACTATCTTGCTCGTGAAGATCTTCTTTGTACAGTTCTTCTGTGTATTCTTGCCACCTCTTCTTAATATCTTCTGCTTGTTAGGTCCATACCATTTCTGTCCTTTATCGAGCCCATCTTTGCATGAAATGTTCCCTTGGAATCTCTAATTTTCTTGAAGAGATGTCTTGTTTTTCCTGTTCTGTTGTTTTCCTCTATTTCTTTGCATTGATCACTGAGGAAGGCTTTCTTATCTCTCCTTGCTATTCTTTGGAACTCTGCATTCAGATGCTTATATCTTTCCTTTTCTCCTTTGCTTTTCGCTTCTCTTCTTTTCACAGCTATTTGTAAGGCCTCCTCAGACAGCCATTTTGCTTTTTTGCATTTCTTTTCCATGGGGATGGTCTTGGTCCCTGTCTCCTGTACAATGTCATGAACCTCCGTCCAGAGTTCATCAGGCACTCTATCAATCAGATCTAGTCCCTTAAATCTATTCCTCACTTCCACTGTATAATCATAAGGGATTTGATTTAGGTCATATCTGAATGGTCTATTGGTTTTCCCTACTTTTTTCAATTTAAGTCTGAATTTGGCAATAAGGAGTTCATGATCTGAGCCACAGTCAGCTCCTGGTCTTGTTTTTGCTAACTGTATACAGCTTCTCCATCTTTGGCTGCAAAGAATATAATCAATCGGTCTTGACCATCTGGTGATGTCCATGTGTAGAGTCTTCTCTTGTGTTTGTGACCTGACTCATTTCTTATCTACACTCAGTCATCTCTGTTCAAGGCATTAGAGAGATGAATAAAGAGGCTTCTAAATTCCAGAGCTCATGCTCTAGTCATCCACAGAGTACTGAAGTACTGTAGGATAAATATTGTCATTAAGATTGAGACTGAGTCAGTATTTGCATACTTGCAAACCAGTTGATAAATAGACCCTGTTGCCACCCACTCTCCAGTCAACAAAGCCATCCCTTTCCTCCTCTGGTACCTTCAGGACCTTCTCACAGACCAGCAGCTAAACATCGATACCTGGCAGCCCTTCAGTGCCAAGCCTGGTTCCTTTCAGATGGGGCAATACTCACACTCGACCGGTTGTTGAATTTTTTCAATATCAGCCTTGGAGGTGACAGAAGCAAGTATAATATGTAATAGGACCACAGAGGAAGGACCAGACAATGTCTAAGAGGTCTTGGTGTCTGAGAAGACTTTACAAATAAAGGAACATATGAGTTGGGCTTTGAAGGATGAGTAGGAGTTCACCCAGTTGAGTTGGCTGATGAATAAAGGGAATGGTAAATACCACTACATGCCAGGCACAATCACATACTTTACACAGGTTTTTTTTTTCCCTCATTTGATTCACAAAAAAATTCTTTGAGGTAGGTGCCATCATTATCACCATTTTTCAGGTGGGAAAACTGAGGCTCAGAGAGGTGGAATGACTTAAGTAGACAGCCCATTTAGGAGGAACAGGGGCTAGTATGTGATAGCCAGAGAGAGGTTGGTGGCTCCAAAGTTTGGCCACACCCTGTCCCCGTAGCAGAGGGTCCTCAGTTAAGTCTACCCTAACTGGAGGGGGAATTTAAAGGGGCTGATCAAGACTGAAGTTAGACTCAGGAGAGGGCAGGCTTCTTTTCTCCTCCTGCCTCCAGCAAGCCAGCAGTTTGCACATAATCCTTGTCGACAAAAACTTGCACAGATTAAAAAAAAAAAAAACGCAGAATTTAGACTCCATAAAAGAGGGCCTCATTTGTGAACAGAAGGAAGAGGAAGAAGATAGTGATGAAGACAGGAGCTTTGGAGCAGATCCAAACGGTTTGGAGTTCTTGACCTCATCTCCCTGTGAGACTGAGCCATAGCTCTTGCTTCCCTGAGCACCTACTATGTGCTGTATCCTACATGTGTCATCTCATGTATTTCTTATAACAGCCTTTCAATGGAGCTTCCATTAGTATCCTTCTTTTATAACGAATAAACTAAAGCCTGGAAAACTTAAGTAAAAGGTACCTATTAAGTGGAGAAGTGAGGATTCAAACCCAAAACATCTGCCCTTGGGGTCCAGATGCTTAACGACCTGACCTCTCTTATATCATTTTATTTTGCTGGACGTTGTGTCCCAATCTGTACCTTTAACTAATAATCATACCTACTTCATGGAGTAGTTATGAGAGTGGAATTAGATCAGTTGTCCATTTAGTTTTAAAATACGCACTAAGCACCTACTACGTGCCAGGCACTTGGTGAGTAGCAGTGAACAAGACAGACAAGGTTTTCTGCCTTCATGTAGCTTCTATTCTGTGAGCAAAACTTAGACTGGTGCTAGGGACATAACAATATACAATAGTTGCTAGTGTTATGATTTGTCATCATAATGGCTTAATTAAACTTGCTCCTGATAAACCCAGACATGATGTTTTTGAAACATCCCTGGCCTTGAAAAGTTTAATTGTATCTAAGATCTCAGAGGAACTTCAGAACAACTCCAGGAGAATGACAGGAAAAGCCTCCTGTTTTACATACCAGGGGAAATGAGCCTGAGGGAGATTACATGGAGGGCCCAGACCTCCCATCTCTGCCCCAGGTTCTTGTACATTCTGCAAAAGGCTTTGAGCCCTTGCTCAAACTGGGAGACTCACCATTCAGTTCCATTCATTGTAGTTTAGAGAGGAGAGGAACTAAAGTGTGGAAGAAAGGGGCTGTGAGACTCAGGCATTTGTGGGACCAGTTATTCTTTTTAAATGGAAAATGGAATCACATTGTCAACTTTTATGTTTGCCAAGCAAGGACAGAAAAAAGAAAACCACCATTTTCTATAATGAAAGGGGCATGTACCAGGCAGAAGAGGGAGAATAGCCATGGCCTCAGAAGAAAGGATGAGACTTTAAGTCAAATGCATTTAATTAGATGAAGAACTCATTCCATTGAACTTATTTTCTCATTTGAATTTGGACTGGTGAAAATTTTGCCTAACTGGATCCATGTAGAAATTTTCAAGAACAGGCTGAGGGCTACCAAGAGGGGCTTCTGAAAAAGGAGGGCTAATAAGAAATGGTGAGGTTGAAGCTACCAGTCCCCTTCAGCTTCCTGATGGAGGGAAGGAGAGAGGAGGCTAGACTATGTCCCTGGGCCCAAGGTCAATTTTAGTGAACAGCCCGGTGGGACAGTCCCCCACCCCACAGCCCTGAAGGACTTTGTCATCTTCCCACCATCCTCAGCAGATCCCTGTCTTTTTCCATCCCTTCCCCTCTCAAATGAACTCCTAACAGGTCAATGAATCCATTCTTTTGCTGTCTTCCTAGTGTGCAAAGGAAGATGAACAACAGCGAGGAAAATAAACTTAATGTCTTTGTGAAACAAAAGGGTTTAAAAAGGGAGGGGGCGGGGAATAACCAGAACCCTCTAGCTAAAAGCTCTGCCATGCAGCTCTACATTCACATGAGAATTTCCGGTCCCCCATATGGCAGGGAGGGGAAAAAAATTTATAGCCATCTCTCTCCATGGGGCCATTTGAAGCTCAGTAAATGGACTTGTTCAGTTTAATTGGAATTCTCTTCTTGATTGTATTTTTGTAACCTATTAGGCCGTGCTGCCTCTTGATCTCAGAATTCAGCTGAAATTAAATTTTGAAGTGTAAGTGAGAGGTTGCCTTTTTTCCCTGTTCTTGATTAAATAATGATTTGAAACAAAAACAATAAATAACAGTGCCAGCTTCCCTGGAGGGCTGAGAGAGACTCCCAGTGAAACACCAGGAGCTGGAGTTTGTGGTGGGGGATTTAATTACTTATTAGAAAAATCCAAGTGTTGATGCTGAGTATATTAAGGAAAAAGAAGGGGCAAGCTTATGCGTTCAAATGAAAAAAAAAAAAAAAGAGCTTCACACTGGTGAGGGCTAAAAGAATGAAGGGAATGTACTCATTTGTTTAGTCCCAATGGCCATGAGTTTGTGAAAAGCAATGTGTCCTTTAAAAAAATCTGAGATTGGCAAGCATGACCCAAAAGGGAAGAGTATGTAATAGCTCTGGGGTCTGGATAGGGCTCCATGGCTCTGGTCTCCTGGTTCCTTTCACTGACAAGAGCGTTTGAAAGGGCAGAGATGGGGAAGATGGGAGGGAGAGACAAAATATACAAGATGCACTATGTTCGTGCTGCTTTCAGATAGATTCCAGGTAGCAATGAACACTTAGAGAGTCACAAACTTAGATGTCCAGGGGCCAGGCCACTAATAGATATAAGCAACAGGGACCCCATAAGGCCAGAGGACAGGAAAGCACATGCCCCATCTAAAAGGAGCAGCTCCAGTTACTCACAAGCTGATTATTACCCAGCAGAAATGTCGACTCAATCTTGCCAGATCCTCTTACGTTTCAGCATGAGCTAGAAATGGGTTTGCTATGTGAGTATGCCCAACTCTACAATGTTGACAGTTCCTTCAAATTTATTGGTGAACATAAATTTGTTTAGCCAATAAGTAGGCCAAAGAAAGCATAACTTGAAACTCTGAAACAAAGCATAAACTTGGCCTGTCAGTTTTCTAGGGGTGATTTGGGGTGTTGAGACAGGTGCTGTCCATTTATGCCCCCCCACCGACTTCACATATTGCAGTGTCCAGCTTCTAGGTATTGCTCTCTGGCTGCCAAAGACCACTTTGCTTGGCTGGGCAGCAGTTTGAAACTGCTGAAGAATTGACACCTCTTGGGGGCAACCTTTAACCCATGAGTTGTGAGGAACTGGTGTATAAATATCCAGCTCGCTCCTTGGTTGAAATGAATTCTGGAGCCAGTTCTGTCTTCTCTCTTTTCTCTCCCCCAGCTCACTGCCCCTCAGATAAGATTCCTTGGTCTCAAATAAACTGCCAGCACTCAAATTCCTGTCTCAATTTCTAGGAGGATCCATATGGAGACAGGTGTTATTTTACTTTGTGATTAAACAAATTTTACAGGGGCTGAAGTTTTGTGCAAAGCCCCCAAAATAGGCCTTTGTGAAGACATGCAAAGAAGGACACAACTGAGATGGAGGAAGGGCTCAGAGTGGACCACAGAAGAGAAACCTGGTAAGAGGGTCCCAGGCCTTAGATAGGGGTCCCCAGTACCGTGAGTGCATTGTTCCTGCACAAAAGTGGATCAAGAATGACTCCTCGCAGTGAGCCTCTTGAGGACCTTAGCTTGAGGAGCTAAGATGGGGATATAGGAGCAGACAGCAGTTATGTTCATAGAAGAGAAATTTCCAAGAGATGAAGAACAAGATGAATTGTGAGAGGCCTGTTATCAAAATGAAAGACAGGAAGGAGCAAGGGGGACCATCCTGTCATGTCAGCGTCCAGTGGGCAACAGTTTGCTCTTCCATGGCAGAGCGGAAGTGATTATCTGACGAGGAAGGAGACCCTTAGGGATGGGAGGCAAGAACACAGAGGCCTCTGTTGTCTGCCTGTTATTATGTCCTTGACTTGAAGGGCTCCTCTGCATTGTCATGGCACCCGCTTACACACACAGACACACACACACACACCCTACAGTCTGCCTTTGGCCCCCCTGAGCTGTATCTTCCCTCCTCTGGAGAAGGAGAAGTCCAAGACTAACAGGTCATTAAACAATCTGGACATCCCTAATGAGTTTATGAAAATATTTCTATCATCTGGAAACTGGGGCAGAGCCTGTCAAGACTGGTAAAGACACAACCAAGTAGAGGTCAGTTGAAGGTAACAGAAATGAACGTCTTTGGGCTACCACTTCTTCCCCCAACCCTCAAAGTAATCCTTAAAGCAGGTCAAACAGGTCAAGATTTGTGTATCCAGGACCTGCCAGGCATGTCGTTATGCTGGTTGTGCCCTGTCCAAAGGCTTTGGAGTTAAAACCCCACTGACTCTCCATTTGTCAAGCCAGCTATGAAAACAGACATGGCGCTGCGTCAGTCCAGAGAAAGGTGTATCTTTTTTTCCTAATTTGTCTGACCAGAAGGGGCACCATTTTCAATTTCCTGACCCAAGAGGAACACCATTCTAGCATCCAAAGTCACTGCATGGGCCAGCAGCCCTGTTGAGTGCAAAAGACCAGATCCAGTTCATCTTTTAACCTGACCTCCCAGAATAGCAAAAGGGTGGCCAAGGAAGAAAGAGACCCAGCACTGCTTGTCTCATCTGGAAGGCTTCTCAGGTCTGGAGCTTCTCACCTTAGCCTGGAGCTTACGCTGTTGAGCATCTGTAGACTCTTGCTTTCTCTGAGATTGTAGGCCCGAGGAGGGCTGGGGGGAAGAGCTTTCCTTCTCTCTGCCACTGACCTGGACCTAAAACTTGATTATAGAGGTTCTCTGTAGCTCACATGCCCAGCCCTGAGCTGGTCTCAAGACCCCAACTTTGAGCCCATCCAGATAGAGACAGGTAATTATCCCACCGAGTAACAGTGCTGTGGCAGACAAAAGCCACTCAGTTTTGAATGAGTGAATGGATGGATGAAAGAATGCATGAAATAGAGCTTTGTGTTATCCTGGCCTGGGACTCAGAGGAGGCTTTCAAGAGGAGGTGACAATGTAAACTGGCGGAGGAATAAATTTACCCATGTGACATAAGGAACAGGGGGAAAATGTTCTAGGCAGTGCAATGGCATGTGCAAATGGCCTGGGGTTGGGAAAGCAAGATGTGGTGGCAAAACCAAGAAAACTTCCCAATTGATTGCCTTAAGGTTGTACAAACCAAAGTTGGGGAGGGGCTGTATGGAAGAGATGAAGTTTGTGAAGGACACAGGATTGGGTTGCAAAGAACACTGTCACGCATGTCAAAGAATTTAGGTTCTTCCAAAGAAATGGGACTTTTAGAGAGGTTGGTATTTTTAGCATAGGGTCTAGTTAGTGAGGACATTTCAGTAGTACGATTATCTGTTTTCTGGCAATGATAGGAAAGCATGATGCCTTATACAGTTCTCAGTTCTGTGACGTGTGGATAGTGATTGTGGTCAGGTGGAGAGACACTGAAAGGTCACTGTGAGCTCAGTGTATGGGACTGAGGATGTGAAAAAGGCAAGGTCCCTATCTATATCCATTAGCCTCGAGGGGCCTGACATTCAGGAAGTCCTTCTCCTTGGGTACCCATGATGCACCAGCACATATGCTTTGAAATTAGTAGTCAAGGTCAAAACGAGTACCTGGGTGGGAAAAGCCCGGCCTGGATGTGTCCAGGTAGCAAGCCAAAAGGTAACGAAATCCATTATATTCATAGTCCAGCCTGGCTTCCTTCAGGAAAGGCTTAGCTGAATCACTTGTGATACACTGGCTACCAAACACTCATCATCTCTGAGGCAAAGATTCCATGAGCCCAGACCAAACCCCAGCCTGACAGTCCAGGTTCCAGGGTCCAACTGCCTTGTGTGATGCGTTCTCAGTCCTGACAGAGGTGGTGGAAATACACATGTAACCACTGAACTCACAGAGGTGGTAAAGATTTGGCATCCAACCTGCAAACCAGAAGACAAAAAGGAGCTGAATGGAAAAGGGGTCTTTACATTAATTTTAAAAGAAATCTCACACTAGAAAGCCCCACTTGGGCAACCTGATTTTAAGATCCCTTGTCCCAGAGCAAAACAAGGCAGATTGTCCAATGGGAAGTGGCAGCCGCACTGGGTGAAAGTTGGTAAAGCTGGACCATCACCTCGTTGGTGTCCAAAGCCTCCTGGGAGAATCTGCAAAGGAAGTTCTGCCTCTCCAACTCCAGGAGCTGATATCCCAAGCTGGTGGAGCCATTGCTATTATTCTCACTGCTCCAGTCTCTGTATCTAACCCTCATGACCAGTTGCTGAGAAGACAGAAATAGTTCCTTAAGAAGTCCCTAGAGCCCCCCTTCTTTAGGCTCAAAGTTCATGGGAGAAACTGGGCAGGGGAAGCAGGCTTTTTATGGCGAGACCTATGCCAATACTTGCAGGGCCTGGGACAAGAGTATAGAAGGAGAAGCCACACACTAAATGTTTTTAAATCAAGACAGCAAACTTAGATGAAGTATGTTCTCCTATCTTGGCAAACATATCTTTGAAATGATCGGGAGAGTCAGATTTGGATTTAGAGCCTTGGACCCCTCAGAGTGCCGGACCACAACATGACAGTGTGGAGAGAATCTGCCCCAACGCCCTGGTCCCTCCCATTCTCCCCCCACATCTTGCTTCATCACCATGATGGACCTCTCACACATGCATATGGACACCTCAGTCCAAACATCCATCAGATAGCCATGTTTGGACCTACAAATGTGCACACTTGAAGCATGGTCTATCCCTGGGAAAACAGATCATGGAGAGCCTGAAGAGACCCTGGAAGGGGACTCAGCGGCCATTTAAACAGAGAATTCTGGGACTTCAGGTCTCCAGAGACTAATCTCAAGGAAAGATTTCCAGGTAGCCCCGCAGATTTCTTGACCCATGGGGATGGTTGTCACTGGAGGAGACCCAGGCAGAGGTCCCTCTTGCCCACAGCTAAGCATGGTATATTGATGGGGACCAGAACTGAGCTGAGACTGGTCTGAGTGTTTAAAGAAAACCATCCATTATACCTCTAAACACTCTACAGCCTTCCCAAGGGCTGGCTATCCATCACCTCCTTTACTTCTTCATCTATCCTAGATCAGCCACACCCAGGATCCTGGGGGCCCTTCTGCGTTCCCAGTCACCCCAAAGCCAAATCTCCAAGCCCCTCCCAAAGCCGTTTGTTACAAGCACACCCTCCCTGTGCCCCACCCCCATCTTGACCTCTCAGATTGATGCAAACTCTAGCCACCATCTGCATTGTCAGCAAGGGTTTCTTGATCCAACTTGGGCGTTAAGGGACTGACAAGGTTAGTGTTGATATGGCTTGAGGTCCCCTTACTGAGAAAGCCAGCCAGAAGTGATGCTTCACCTGTCAAGAACACTGAAAACCCAAAGTCCAAAGTTCAGGGCCAAGTGAGGATGTACAGAAAGGTGTGTGTTTTTACTTGTCATTTGCGACTCTAATGATGGACTCACCTTGCCCGCTCTTCCCTTTCTCTTACACCTTACCTACCTACTAAAGGAGGAGTTCTTGCTTGGTAAGTGGATATAATCCGCAAAGACATGAGAGAATTTATTAGAAGCCACTCGAGAGCCTTAGCTACCTTCTCCAGGGGGAAAGGACACACGCAAATATCCGTAGAGAGCTTTTTTTGTTTGTTTTCAGTCAGACAATTTGACTTCCATTTTTTTGTCCCCCCACCCTTTCTTTTCCCCTTTAGTTGAAAACTACTAAATATCATTTTGTGACCTTGACTTTATATTAAAAAAAAAACCCTCTCATCTTTATTTCATTTCTTTTCCCCATGTGATATTTGTTTAGGGTTCTATTTGGGCAACTTTTTCTTTAAGAGAAAAAAAAGTCAAATTCATTGAAGATTTGGTTGACATTTAAAATTTTGGCTTTATCTCCTTTTGTCGTTTTTAAGTTCAAGATGTATTTTTTCAGGCCCATAGCTTCCTTTCTTCCCCCTATCTTTTTTTATTTTTACTGTTGTTTTAGGTTAAGGGTGTTTACACACACCCCCTTTCTTTTGTCTCTTTTGTTTGAGTTAATTCATTAGAAATTTTGTATAATTTCCTTTTTCTTTCGTTTAATCTGGATCGCATGCTTTTTCTCTGCATGATACCTAAATCTTCCAGTTATCCTAGCAGGGGGTTTAAAAAAAAAAATAAAGATCTCCTTTCTGTGATTCTTTCAGGGATTTGTGCTTTTGTTTTTTGGCGTCTCTTCTTTCCTCTCCTCTCTCTTTCCTTTCGTTACAGTGCATCATGATGGTAAACATTTCTTGGTTATTTAGACGCAACCCACAGCCCCGGCACTCAGCAGTGTCCAATGGGTGTTTTTGCTTTCAGATCACTGGCTCGGGGTCTGCTGCTGACCTCTTTACCAAAACAGCCAGCCCGCTCACCACCTCCCGAGGACGCTCCCAGGAGTATGACTCAGGCAATGACACCTCCTCGCCACCCTCCACGCAAATCAGCTCAACCAGGTCTCGGGGTCAAGAGAAGGGCAGCCCCAGTGGGGGCCTAAGCAAGAGCCGGGACCCCAACAGTGGAAACACCTCTGATTCAGGGAACTCCTTCACCACTTCCTCACCCCAGAACAAGGGCGCCACTTTGGAGAACCTCTCCCCCACCAGCAGGGGCAGAGAGTCAAGGTCAGTGCACCTGGATGGGAGGATGGGAAGAGGGGTCCTGACTGAGCTCCACCATCTCAATCTCTCACCCTGGCACTGCACCACACACACACACACAGTCCAAGCCAGGAGACTTTTATTTGCAAAAGAGAGAGAAATTAGCATAATTTTTTGGGGAAAAAAAAAAATCAAGGAGATCAGCTTCAGGTATAGCTGGATCCAGGGTCTCAAAACTGTGTCATTGAGAAGTTGCCTTTCCCATTACTTCTCTTAGCTCTGCTTCCCCGCTCTTGGCTTTGTGCTCAAGCAGATCATCTCAAAGCATTGGCAAATATGCCATCCAGTTAGCCTGTCAATCTAGCCAGCCAATGGAAGGGAAATGCATCTTTTCCCAAAATTTCAGCAAACTATCAAGGCAAATGCTCATTGGCTCTGCCTAGTCCAGCTTGTTCACCCAAGACCAAACACACTGCCCAGAGGATGCTGTGTTCTTGGCTAGAATTTGTCACATGCCACCATGAGAGCTAATGAATCTTTCTGTGTACACTAAAATTGAAGAAAATCTGGTTCTCTGAAGGGAAAGCGGGGTACTGTTAATCAGAAGGAGGAATGGAAGTTGGGCAGGAAAAAAAAAAAAAGATGTCAATTTTATCAATAATTCCAGGAGAAA
Organism: Moschus berezovskii; assembly: GCF_049115385.1. Taxonomy (NCBI): domain Eukaryota; kingdom Metazoa; phylum Chordata; class Mammalia; order Artiodactyla; family Moschidae; genus Moschus; species Moschus berezovskii. The sequence continues at coordinate 59,376,274 of NC_142478.1, read as the reverse complement.
GTCTTAACATTAAGTCACTATCATTTAAAAATACACCAGTATATACTTTGAAGCTATTATGCCAGAAATACTGAGAACAGCAGTAACAACAGTAGCTATAATGTATGGAGCCCTGACTAAATGCTAGGTATTATGCCAGGGGCTTTCCGCAGATAATCTTCCTAAACTCCTTCTACAACCTTTATGGCATAGGTACTATTATAACTTTCTTTTAGCTAAGGGAGGAATTGAAGCTCAGAATAGTAAAGAAACTCAGTTAATAAGGGCTGGTACCAGGACTGAAAACAGATTTGTGTCTCCAGAACTGGAGTTAAGCCTGAACAGCATCTAGCAGGTACCTGCTTAATCTGATCTACATGGACAGCAGGATTAAATAATTTAGACCCAACCTTTCACTGTGAAATATAAATGATCTTTAAATCCATGGCTATTTATGTCATGTCAGCTATGAGCAGAGGGCAGAGTGGAAGAGACATCAGTTCTAAATCAGGGGAACCATAGACAGTAAAAGCGGGGGCTGGCAAGGGAGCAGGGACATAGCTTCAGAGCTGGACAGATCAGGACTTGAGACTCTGGGTGGCCTTTAGCAAGCAACTCACCCTTCTGAGTCTTCTCTGTAAATAAGCAGTAATAATAGTACCAACTTCCTAAGGTTGTTGGGGGAGTAAATGAGTTGATGCCTGTGAAGCACCCAGGATGCTAAGAGGCTCAGCATGTTTATTCCACAGCTATTTACTGATGATCTAGGACATAATGTCTCAGGCTCTGTCCTAGGTGTTGAGATACAGTGTCCAGAGAGACATGAGTTCTGTCTCCAGAAAGCTTGGTGTCTGGCTGAGGGAGATAACAGTAAGACCAGCAAGCCATGTAGGGGTGGGGGAGGCATTGGGGCTGGGGGTTGTGATTATACACTGGAGGTGACACAAGCAAACCAAAGGGAGTCGAAAGCCTGCAACCATTAGTAGGAATGGTCAAATGAAGAGGAAAGGGAACAGGGTTCCAGGCAGTGGGAATGTTCTAAGGCATGCAGACAAGCAAGGGAACAGGACCATTCCGGGAGAAACAAGTAATCCATTATGACTGCAGTCAAGAGAGGAAAGTGCCAGAGCTGAGACTGGAAGGTGAGCAGGGGCTGGGTCATGATAAAACCATATTAATGTGATTTGAACTTGACCCTTGGCCCAATCCAAATGAATATGTCCTTACTAAGAACCAACAGGAATCCAGCATGGCTCTAGGCAAGGTGAGGATATGACAGGACCCTGTCTTTTGTGTGAGTTTGAACAAGCCTCTACCCTTCTTTAGGTCTCCATTCCCCCATCTACAAAATGGGCTACACCAGTTTCCCGAACTTAAATCAGCCAGTTTTTGAGTTGTTCCATATCCAGATACTTCTGTTACTTTTATTTACTTTAGTAAACTCACCTTTTAATACAAAGAAACTTATAGTACTATCTTAAATAGAAAATATTGATCTCTTGTCCTAATAGAAGGCACCTGTGAAAATACATATGATTAAAACAAATTATTTTAGTTAGTTACAGTTGCCTACCCAAGGTTCTGAGTCTCAGGCCTGCTCTCTCTCTCTTTGCAAGTGTTAAAAGAGACAGTAAAAACCCACTAGTACCCAACCCAGGCTTTCTAATTAATATAATCAGAGAGACTGAAAAAGACAGGAGAGAACTAAATCTTGCACCGTGGGATTTGATCACACCCACCCTGCCCCCTCCCCTTTGGTGTGTTTTCTACTCTATCTCTACTCCTCTAACATCTGTGGTCTGGGAAATCTTTTCAGAGGTAATAAGAGGGGAAAGGTGGCAGGGGGTGAGGGGGGGCAGGTTGCAAGAGCACCACAGCCAAGGCAAAGGTAGGGAGGTGAGTATCAGCTCAGGACACCCCCAGACCAGTGGGCCAGCCAGTGCTAACAGTGGTTCTCCCCCATGCAGAGGACTTAAGTCACCATGTCTGGAATGCCCCGAGGTGAAGAAGTCCAATTTGGTCCCATCCACAGCCCGGAGCTCCCCCATGAGAGGGTGCTCACGAAGCTCCTCCTATGCCAGCACACGCTCCTCCAGCCACTCCTCCCGATCCCCAAACCCCAGAGCCTCCCCCAGGTACACCAGGAGCCGATCCACCTCCTCTGGGAAAAGGTGAGTGCGGTTTTGACCTGGACTCTTAAGCTAGCTAGGGTAACTAGAGATGTCCTTTGACCCCCAAGGAACAGGAATCGAACAGATTTGAGTTCAAATACCCATTCTATCCATCACTAACTGACGGTGTCAGTTAACCTCTCTGATCCGTAGTTTCCTCCCCTACTGAAATGAAAACTGTAACATATCTTACCCTGAAGGATTGTCCTGAGGACTGTTAAACACTTAAATCAGTACTTGGAACATAATATCAGTTTTGATTGTTGTTATTGTCATGAGGATCCACTCAGGTGTATCAATTATCTTCTGCTGCGTAAAAATTGCCCCCAGGCATCCCTGGTGGTCCAGTGGTTAAGACTCTGTGCTTCCACTGCAGGGGGCACGGGTTCCATCCCTGGTTAGGGAACTAAGATCCTACATGCCATGGAGCACAACCAAAAAAAAAAAAAAAAGCCCCCAAATGTAGCATCCTTATCAGTGAGTTTTGACTTCATTCCTGATTCTGTGGGTCAGCAGTTTGGGCTGAACTCAGCTGAGTGGTTCTTCTATTCCATCTTGGGTTCACATATGTGTCTTCCATCAGCTGGTGGGTTGGCTGGGGGCTGGCTTGTTTGGATGACCCCAGCTGATTCATCTCTGCTCCATGTGGCCTCCCATCTTCTAGCACGTTTGTCTGGGCTTATTCACGTGGTGATGGCAGTGTTTCAAAAGACAGCAGTAGTATGCAAGTCCTCAACTTGGAACAAGCATGATCTCTTCAACCATTTCCTTAGCCACTGCAAGTCACAAGACCAATCCAGATAGATATAAGGGATGCTCCTCTTAGGGGGAGGAACTGCAGAGTCGTCTTGCAAGGGGCATGGATACAAGGAGAAGAATGGTGCCTATCTTTGCATTTTACCACTCAATTCCAATAACCATTGATTATTACTTGATTTTCTCATGTGGAATAATGATACAGCAGAATGCAGAGACATGAGGTCTCAGGAATTGGAAGATTGCATCCAATCTAATCAACCCATGGCTTCATGGAGTCCAGTGTACCTCTACAAACAAGAACTTCCAACAGCAACCAGACTGTTCCTCTGTTGCAACCATATAATCAAAACACAGTTACTTATGTAGGTGTTTACCTCAAGACCAGTTCATTCAGAATAAGGGGTCAAAGAATTCAACATGATAGAGTGACATAAATAGAAGAAAAAATCAGGCAAAATGGAAAATGAAGGAGAGAAATAGAATTAAATCAGGAGCAAGGTTAACTCCCAATGGCAGGTTCTACCTTTCTGTATAGTCAGCCCTCTGTACTTGGGAGTTTCACATCCCTATTTATGAAAGACCAGTGTATTCAATGTACTCTGCCATTTTATAAAAGGTACTTGAGCGTCTACAGATTTCGTTATCTACAGGGGCTCCTGGAACCAGTCCCCCACAGGTACTGAGGGATGGCAGTAGTCAATATGGAGGTGTGCTGCAAATGTGACTCTAAGCTCCCTGGCAGATGAAAATGGGAAATTGTTCCTTTACATTATAAACAAAAAAGATAAAAATTGAACTAGCTGCCTAGAAGAGCAGTTATTTCTGATTTTTAAGTATGAAAAATGACTCATCTGGTTCCACAGAAAAAGGACAGTATGTACCACAGTAGATAGAAATGCCTGACATCCTTTCAAAGTGTCCAAAAACATGTTTCATCTTCACACTCTTTACTAACGTCTCTCATTAAATGGGGAAAGAGCAAGATGGCAAAAGCAAATTTTTCGGGGGCCACAGCTGGACACTATTGTCCCAGGAGCTGTTCCTTGTCCACACTCCTTTCCTCGCCCTGGAGAGTATGTAAGAACAGAGTCCCAGAGCGATAGTTATTATGATCTCCTAAGAAAGTAGGAAGGGACTAAGGAACACCTAGGTGAGGGCACGTTAAAGCAAGACTTCTTTTCAAATTCAAAATAGGAAAACTTTGGAGAGTGTCCCCCCTACTCATCCCTGTGCCCATGGCAGACATTGCTAATCCATCACAGTGCTCTTTCCCACTGAACACAGACACGGCCACATAATCCCTCCCAACCCTAGCAGGAACAACTAGCAGATCAAGGCATCAATTGTGAAATGAAAATTACTTTTAAGACTGAGGAAGCAGGGTAGATGTTTCCGGGAAACTGGTGGAGAAACCAAGGGACTGGTTTCTCTAAAAGTGGGAGGCATTAGCAAGAGGGAAGAAGTCTGGAAACAACATAGGGGCTAGTAATTTGGATGCACACAGCATCGTCTAGCAGAAGTCAGGAACATCTTGTAGCCAAACAGACATGGATCCAAACCCCCTACTAGCTGAGTGACCTTGAACAAATCACATCATCTCTCTCTGCCTCTGTGTCCCCATCTATAGAATGGGATTGATAACAGTCTAACCCTAGGAAGTGCTGAGGATTAAATGGGATAATATACACAAAACATTTAGTTCAAAATCCAGCACATAGTAAAATACATAATAATCATATAATAATAAACATTTCCTGTGTGCTGGGTGTACACCAAAATGCTAAGTAATTTACCCTAATTTACTTGTTTAATTGACAATTCTAATTGGGTAAGTACTTTTACCATTTTACAGATCAGAAAAGTGGCCCAGAGAAGTGAAATCACCTACCCAAGGTCACACAGCTACCAAATGGCCAGGATAGGAAGAACTCAATAAAGGGAAGTTGTTGATATTATTATTAACCATCCAAAAGGGAGGGGATTTCATCCTTAGGTAAGGGCTTGGGTTCCTCCGCCTAACCTCCAGAAATAAAAAGGCCCACCAGCTGAATAAAACGCTAGACAGACGGGGCAAGCCCGGCGGAGCTCAGCAGGCCCCTCAGCGGCTGTCTGCTCTCCTCTAGGTCCTCCTCGCGCTCTCCCAGCTATTCCTCCAAGTCTGGCAAGAGAAGCCCACCTAGCAGAAGCTCTAGGTCGCGCCGCAGCCCAAGCTACTCCCGCTACAGTCCCAGCAGGTACAGGCCCCGCCCCCAGGCTCTGACCCAGCTCCTCGAGCTAGGCTCCACCTCCGGCCATGCTCCTTTGCTCAGGTCCAGAATCTGCCTGCAATGCAGGAGACCTTGGTTCGATTCTTGGGCCGGGAAGATCCTCTGGAGCAGGGAGAGGCTACCCACTCCAGTATTCTTGGGCTTCCCTGGTGGCTCAGCTGGTAAAGAATCCGCCTGCTGCAGGAGACCTGGGTTTGATCCCTTTGTTGGGAAGATCCTCTGGAGAAGGGAACAGCTACCCACTCTAGAATTCTGGCCTGGAGAATTTCATGGACTGTATAGTCCATGGGCTCACAAAGAGTAGGACACGACTGAGCGACTCACTCCCCCACTCCTCTCCCGCATCATCTCTCTGGAGCATCTCCCTAGCTCTGCTCAGTTCCTCTCAGGCCAAGCCCCGCCCGTTTATGGATGGGAAGATGACTCATCTTTCCTAGTGGTTCCCTATGTCCTATCCGAGCGGCGGTGAGGTCCCCAGAACTTCCCTGCATCCTCATGTACTTACCCTAAACCCTCAGCCACACCCCGGAATTCATATCCCCAGCCCTCAGCCTCTTCACACACCTAGTACTGCCCCACACCCCTATATCCAGAGCCCCTAATTCTCACTTCTTACTCGGCACCTGGGCCCACCCACCTAACCTTCATATCCTGACCCCTGCAATGCCCACCTTCAAATGCCGACACCCCTCCCCACGCCCAGCTGTACCCCTCCTCAGTAGCCAGTCATCCACGTAGACTCTCCCATAGCTATGCTATCTTCCCTCCGGCCTCCCTGGGGGCCCCCTTGCTGATCTTGTCCCCTGCCCCAGCGGGGCAGGTTACAGTGGGCAGGAGGGCAAAGTGGGTGCCCTTCTCCCACACGCTCACACCGAAAAAGGCAGGGCAGCCTCAGCTCCCCGGTAACCACCCCGTCACCGCACCCCTTCAGGGAGCGGAACCCCAAGTACAGCGAGAAGGATTCGCAGCAACGCGAGCGCGAGCGAGCGCGGCGGAGACGTCGGTCCTACTCGCCCATGCGGAAGCGCCGGAGAGACTCCCCGAGCCACCTGGAGGCGCGGAGGATAACGAGGTGAGGCCAGGAAGCCCGGTACCACCTCCAGCTCACTTGCACTCCCTTCCCACCCGCCCACCCGCTGGAGCCTCCTTTGGGCTGCATTTCGGGACTATAGGAGCTCAGGGACCTCCCCAACCGTTGAAAAGAGGTTTCAGTTCAAAGCCCGGGGCGAGTCAGCACCCCGCCATCCAGAGGGCTTGCCAGAAGGGGGCGGGGCGGTGGGCGGGGCTGCAATGAGGTGGAGATGGCCTGAGGAATCGGGTGTGGCCGGAACCTGCGGAAGCTGCCGGGGTGCCACTGGCAGGGACCGTAGAATGAGGTCTGGCCTTGCAACGGGGGACGCGAGCAAGGAACTGAACGGGGATATTGCATGGGGGTGGAGCCAGGCAGTGGCAACAGACCTCCACCCTTAGACCCACGCCCCCAGATGCAAGGCTTGAATACAACCGTAGGTAATTATACCCTGAACGTCAGACTTGGTAGGTAAAGATTGCTGTAACAGGTAAAGTCTTAGATGAGAAAAGCCCTCGAAGAGAATCCTGAAGTCTGAGAATCCTCAGGCCTTGAAATGGAGAGAATGGCTGAATGCTGCCCTAAAAATGGCTCTTGAAAATTGGTGGGTCTTTCCCCTGGTCCTCCAAGGGTCAGCTACTCAGTCCAAAGACCCACAAGGAAAGGAGAATCCTGGCTGCCCATGCCTTCTCCCTAGAGATGACCTGAAGGGGAAAAAGAGCTTGTGCCCCAGACGGTAAGGCAGGTAATGGCGTCATCTTCTCAGATGTCTCACTGAACAGCCTGCCTTGGCCTGGGGTATGGTGGGAGCCCTGCACTCACTGCCTTGACTTTCAGAGGTATCCTTGGAGTGGACTTGGAGAAAGGCTAAGAAAAAGGGACTGGTGTTTCCAAAGGCTTTTTGGGTTCTGTACTCAACCCCAAATAATCTACCTGAGTGAATCCATTCAATGTTTCCCAAACTTCCATCACCCACCACTTTTGCCTTGTCTGATTAAGTGTACTGTTTACTTGATTTTCTTTAAATAGAAAGGCGTTTTTTTTAGGTCCATACATTTATTTCAAAATGAAACTTGATACACTACAATAAATAGAAAAATCAACCTCTTTTGCCATAAATAGAAGGTTCTAGTAAAAATAAAAATAGTAAAACAAAACTGTGATTAAAGTTGAGGTGTAGATTCTGTGGCCAGCTGGATGCTCTCTCTGAGCCCGGCCTTGCTATGTTAAAAAAGCGAGATTATCACTTTTCAAAGCATATCAGCACTAGACTGAGACCACCTCCTTGATGTTCTCAGGACTGCAAGGGAAGAGTAACAGGAATTTTTTTTCCCCCTAAGGAGCTGGGACATGTCTCCTGGGACAATCCCTGTGCTCCCAGGATTGCAGCTGGGAGGAGTCCTGCCCTGACGCTTTCCCCCTCTGATCTCTGCAGTGCCCGGAAACGTCCCATCCCCTACTACCGGCCCAGCCCCTCTTCGTCCAGTGGCCTCAGCAGCACCTCCTCCTGGTACAGCAGCAGCAGCAGCCGCTCAGCCAGCCGAAGCTACTCCCGGAGCCGCAGCCGCAGCCGGAGCAGGACCCTCACTAGCAGCAGCTGCAGCTCCCGTAGCCCCAGCCTGGGCTCCCGGAGCCGGAGCCGGAGTCGAAGTCGGAGTCGGAGTGGGAGCTACAGCTCAGCAGACAGCTACTCCAGTATGAGGCGCTAAGCCAGGGCCCTCCCATGAGCCCACTGCCTGTGGGGCCCCTTTCACTCTGGCAGCCTCCCCAACTCCCTGCCCACCCTGCCTTCTCCTTGGTGACAGACAGCCTTGAGGGCTCCTAGGCCCTCTCCTTCCTGCTCTCCTGGGGAGGAGGAAAGGAGGGTGTGGGGCCTCAGTCTCGATGTGGAACTGCTGGGAGCCTCCACCACACCCCCTGGGGCTCAGCTCAGGCCTGAGCATGTATAGAAGACTATCTTCTTTTGGCACAGAAAAGCCTCAACGGTTTGTAAGGAGCAATGAGTCCATGATCAGAAGTTTGGGTCTGGCCAGGAAAATGTAGAGAGAGTTCTGCTAACCCACTGCTGCCAGGCTGCATACCGAAGACCAGTGGTATTTATCACACCTGTCCTCATTCTCCTTTCATCCAATCTCGCTCGTGGCTACACGTGTATGGACCCCCATGGATCCCATGGGGTAAGGGGTGGATATTAGAAGAGAGCAGGGCGGTTCAGGTCCAGGAGAGGGGATCAAGAGTTTTAGCTCCCCACATAGGCCAGAGCAAATGCTGAAAGGCTATTGGGTCCTAGAAAGGGGGACACGTGACTAGGGGACATGGACATTTCACTTGGTAGTAGGTGTCAGGAGATAGGAGATGGACTCTCTGGTCATGAGTGTAGAAGCAAGGAGGGGGCACTAAGTCCACTGTTCCCAGTATCTCCTTGTGGTCAGGAAGAGGAGCCCAGTAGTTTCTATCCATGGAGAGGCCACCATGCCATTTACACAAAATGCCTCTTGGTGGTCCACAGGGACCACGTGACCTCTGAGAAAGGACACAACGGACAGTCAGGACAGCTTGGTCTGCAACCCCACTTCCCAAGTTTGCCTCGGCCCCAGTAGCTGGCAACAACTTAATTCCACGGGACCATCTGCTGAACATTCCCCAGGGCCGTGGCCAGCTGCCAGTCCCCAGCGCCAGCCAGTCTGGCCTTACCCTCTGGTTGGCGCCTGCCTGCCCCCTCCCCACTGCCCAGACTGCTGCACCCTGGATCCTACCCACTGCAGCCAAGCACCCACTCACCGACCTACCACCCTCAGCCTAAGTCACCCATTTTGCCCCTCAGGAATTTTGCCAGGATGGGGCACAGATCCAAATACAGAGAGTCTGGGGGAAAGGAGGTTAGATGCTCCGAAGCTCCTGCTGGTTTCCAGAGTTCTTACCAGCTTGGGAAAAGCCCCACCCTCATTTCTGCCCTCACCCCACTTCCCCGCCCCCACCCCCACCCGGGGCTGGGCAGTGAGGGTAAGCTGATCTCCAACACACAAACACCACCAGCTGCTTCACCCACGGAGGGCACTAAGAACAGGAGCATGAGGGAGAAGATCCTTAAAATAAACTCTGGGGCATCCCCCTCACCAGCTGACTGGCTTTCCGGAGCCTTGTGGGTGAGATTCCAGTTTGTGGTGGCAACAGCAGCAGGGCAGGGCATGAAGGGGGAGGGTGAGAGGGACAGTCCCCAGCTTCGAAACCTGGGGCTTTGGGAAGCAGAGAACCACATATTCTTTATCCCTTGTACCCCGAGGAGGGGAAACATTTGAAAAAAAAAAATCCTGTTTCTTAGAAGCAGTGATGTCCTTCCTCCCCAATCTCTCCCATCGCATCAGCCTGTGGGGCCAGAACCTGCCCTGCAACCATTCGGAAAGCCCTTCCTCCACCAGAAGAGGGGAGCCAGGCACCGGGGCAGCAGTGGGGGACCCGGCCTTTCCATGATGCCCGCTGGCCCAGAACTGGGCCCCACCCGCCAAGACCAATGGATGCCAGCACGGTCACTGCAGAAGGCCTGATGGCAGGTGCCTGGGACAGGGGCAGGTGCCCTGGGAGGGCCTGTACAGCAACTGTAAATAACCCTCTTCCCCACCCAGGAGCCCGAACTGGACTCCAGTCTCCATGGAAACAAAGGCTTTCTGGAGCCACGGAACCTCCTTAGCAGGAGAGCAGTGAAAGACTCAAGAGCCCCTGTCCAGACTGCCTTCATCCACGCAATTCTGGGGGACCATTTTTGCCTGGGGCTCCTAGCTAAACTCTTATTTATTTATTTATGTTTATTTATTTATTTATGGGATTCCCTCTGCCTCCCTCTCTTTTTCTCTCGGTTGCCATTAGCAGTATTCAAGTATTTATTTATTTATATGGAGAGGGTGTGTGTATCTGTGTGTGTGTGTGGTGTGTGTGTTTGGGGAGGAGGGGAAACTTCTAAAGTATTTTTGTGCATCTCTCTTTTTTTCCCCCCTCATGTCTCTATGGATGGGATTTGAGAGGCTGGACGTGGGTGGGGATTTTTGCCTTTTCCCTGAAGGGGAGAGACTTAGAGCTCTACACTTGGAACACACTGGAGGTGGCACAGAAGCACTTCAGGCCAAAGATTCATGACTAAGTCCAAGCTGGGTGAAGTTCAGGCCTGCACCCCAGTCCCCTGGCTACCAGTTACCTAACTGACGTACCAGAAAGATGAAAATGGTCAAGAAGCTTATGAGCTAAGGTGCTGACCTGACACTGTAGAGTCATAGCTGACATGGGGGTTAGAGTCTAAAGTTAGCACATAAGGCAAAAGCTTCAAAGTCTAAATCATCTGTGAAAGACCTTTAGGGAGGCACCCAGTGTAAGACATATGTGCACCTCTGAATCTCACCCTTATTCCAGGGAATATGTTTGTGGGTGAGGTCATTTGCTCTTCTGAGCCTAAGCTAAGTGTTTTCATAAAAGTTACACATACTTCTTAAATCCCCCTTAGCTAATTTCTCCCCATCCTCTGTGAGCTCAGGGTTGCCCTAGTGACACGGTATCAGCCATCCTGAGAGAGAGAGACAAACCCAAAGCAAAAGCCTTTTTCTGTGACCTCAGGAGAGAGCATACTACTATTTCTGAAGTTGGAAAACAAAATGAAAGGAGCAGCCGGAGGTTCCCCCCGCCCCCAACCCGCGCGAGAAGGCCATTTCAAAACCTGTCTTGGGAACCAGGATCCAGAGGTCTTGACCAGCCCTGGCTCTCTCACCCACTAGCAGCTGAATAGTGAGGGTGCCCGCCTTTTCCAAAGTCACTCTTCATTGCCTTGGCATGGCCAGCTCGCCTGGTCCGGCTTTGGGTTTGGTGAGACTTTTTCAACATCCCTGATTGTTTTCCCTGGCAATGTGACTTTACTCTGTTCTAACCCAAGCAAAGGAGTACCCCTAACCTGGGAAAGCTTGCAAGAACTTAAATGCCTCCTGGGAGAAAATCTGCCCTTCACTGTCACTTGGTATGTTTCTCAAATTTCCTTTACATTTCCTTTTCTTTCCATTCAAAAATAAAACTCTTATTGGGGCACCAGTAAACCTCGTTTAACCAGCACCCCCACCCCTGGCACTGCTGTTTCTCTGCATCCTTCACCCTCAGTACACTTCTGCTTCCAGGGGATGATACAGACATCCTGAAACCTGTTCATGCTGAGGACTTCCTTTTTTTTTTATTGGAGGCTAATTATTTTACAATATTATATTGGTTGGTTTTAGTATGGGAAATGGGAGGGAGATGTGGCTTGAGGTCAAGTAACATGCAGCCCTTTGACCCTCCTGCTCTGGATAGACCCTGGATGTGTGGAGCTAGGCAAATTGCTTCTTTTCTCTGGGCCAAAGTTTCCACCTTTGAGAAGTGGAGGAGTTTTTGAGATACAAGCCAGAATGTTGACCTGAGGCCTGGGCAATTCTTCAAAGACCTAATGAGTTCACTGAGACTTAGAGAAAAAAGGAAAATATCCTCAGACATTTTTAGGAGGTTCTCAATCATGAAAATAAAGCCTAAAAGCAATGTGTGAACTCCCATTAGTGGATTCAGAAAAGTGAATTCAAATCCCCCACCCTAGAACATTCTAGTTGATCCAGGTTGGACTGCATTTCTGTCTCCATCTGTTCCCTTCTTTGAAGGAAAGTCAGTCTTTCAGAAACAAAACACACAAATTATGATGTTTGAAAGACACGAGGCTCTCAGTCTCAGAGCCCCCATCACTTTATTTACCGAGACCCATCTTCCTTTCCAAAGGCTTTGCTTGAAGAGGTGAATATTTGGGGTGTTCCCAAAGGTTCGAAAGTCCATTTTTTTCTTCTCAAGTCTCATTTTTATCTTTTCTTTTGCTGTATTCCTTTTCACAAGTATTCAAAATAGCCTCACGTGCTTTACTTTCTTTTCCAGCTGAATAGAAAATTGTGTCTGATTTAAAAAAAAAACAACAGAATCCTCAAACTATATCCCTTCCGTTGGCCAACGGTGTCCAGCTGAGGACCTTAGGGTAGATACAGTGTCAACCGAGCAATGCTTTGTTGCGTCCTCTTCCCTCTCTGCACCCATGGGCCAGTGATACCGATGGGGTTGTCTTCTCCCCTCTGTGGCTGTTTTTTTGCATTATTTTTGGTTTTCTGAGGGTTTTTTGGGTTTGTTTCTTGTTGGTAGTTGTTTTGCATTGTAAATACCGTGATGGGGGCCCCTCATCAGAACATGGCTTAATGAATAATTTATTTCCTATTTATTGAGTGGTATTGGGAGAGGTGAGAGACCACCTCTTCTCCGGAAATGTTATTGGAAATCAGTCTGTCTCACAGCTCCACTGTCTGTGGTGGGGACGTTCTTGCCCAGGTAATGAATGAGTGCTGGAATCACCCGGGAAATTGGAATTGGCAGAAACGGAGGCTTCAGTCATACAAATCAAGCTCAAATGGAACTAAAACACTGGTTATCTCTGGAAAAACCTCATTTAGATGGAAATTAATTGAAGAATGAAATGCCTGTGCACAAACCAACTTCTATTAAAAAGTCACAACTCCTTGAAAGAGAGAGGGAGCGAAAAAAAGAGAATAAAAATTGTAATTCCTTTTCTCCGGCCAAGAAAAGCTATGCCTCATCTTCTAACGAGCCGAACCAGAGAGACTGGAACAGCATTCTTGTGCGGTTCTCTTGCCTCTATGTGTCTGTCTGGGTGAAATGGAGTGGTTCTCAGGCCTCAGTCTTATCATCTGTAAAATGAATCTTGGCCTAAGTGTTCTTGGTAGGGTGGAGGGAAGGGTTCTAACTCCGAGGCGGTGAGTTCCAGACTGTCAGATGTAGAATCCCTCATGTCTTCTGCTGCCTATGGGTTGAAGGGTCAGAAGAAAATGAAGAGCAGGGTGTGGACTTAATTTGCAGAGTGAGTTGGGAGTAGCTGAGTCCTGGCAGAAACAGGAGACCTCCAGGTTCTGGCACCTGGGAACTTCTGTGGCCTGGTGAAAGCCCTCTGTATGAGCTTGAATGTCTCTCCAAGCCCAACCATCCAGCATATTCAAAGGACAGGCCCGGATGGCTTTGCCGTGCTCTGGATTTCAGATCCCGTGTATTGTCAGGCCAGATTTTGTGCAGTTGCTCAAACCAGCTAGTGAGACTAGTCATGTTGCCGTGACTTATTTCTCAGATGAGAAAACTGAGGCCCGGGAAGGGGGCGCTTGACATGCCCAGGCTCCCTCGATCTCTGATCTGCCCAGCCCCATGCCCTACCTGTGCTCTTCCTGCCAGCTCTTTCTCGCCAGGCGTAGGCTGTGAGGACTTCTTTGTGCTGTATCTTTTCTCTCCTGATCCCCAACTGTCTCCTTCAGCAGTCATTGGCCAAGGACCCCGTAGAATCTACCACAGCAGCCCTGGGAGGGGGCTTGATCCACCCCAGGGCCACTTCTCCACATCGGGGGCTGGACCTCCCATCTGGAAAACCCCAACCTGGGAGACCCACCAGCAGCCCAGCTCAGCCCGAGCAGCCAGCCTCTGCCCGCCTGCCCACATCAGAGGCAGAAAGCCGCTGTGTCCACCGGCAACTTGGGACCCTGTCCTCCACCCAGTGACACAGGGGCCATGGCTTGTTTGATATCTGGTGTCCACAGCTAAGCATAACCTTCCTGGGGTTTCTGGCTTGTTTTTCAGCCTGTACAAAACATGTCTCTGTTCTAATAAAAGGTTCCATGGTATGGTGTTCTCATCCTTGGCCCGGCGTCCTCTGTCTACATATGGTGCCCAGAATCAGAGGGAGGGTGACAGGGAGGTGGGGACAGAAAACAGCCAAGCAGCACCTGCTGTGTGCTGCACATCGCCCCAGTGCCCATCTTGCTCCTTTCTTCAAGCTGGTAAGTATTTTGGGTTCACATATACATTCACAGCAGCCACCTTTCCCTAAGCCTTTTTAACCTCAGTCTTCGGCACTACCTATCCTAGGTATAGGTGTTAAGATCTCTTTTCTACTAAGAGGAAAATGGAGGCCAAGGAAAGCAAAGTCACCAGCCCAAGACCACAGAGTCCATGATAGGATGCAAGCGGACTGACTCCAGACACATCTGTTCTCTGCTCTGCCCCACAGCACATCTGCTCATGCAGTAAGTGGCCAGTTTTCTTTGGTAAAATTTTTTCTCTGAGGTCTTCATGGTCAGGAGGAAGCTCAGTCCGGGGCACAGATATGGATGTCCAAAGACCTGGATTCTAATCTGGACCCTAGTGGTATGCCAGGGAGCAAGGACCACACCCCACTGGGCCTTGGGTTATTCATCTGTAAAACAGGGACAGCAACAGTGACCTTCCTGGGCTGCTCTGAGAACCAAATGGAATAGTGGTGCTAAGAAAACAAAATAACAAACTGAGTGCATAGCAAGCACGATGCTGGTAAGCCTGATGACTTTTCTAAATAGAGTCTGAGTTACAGGAGGGGCTCAGAAAGACAGCCTAAAGTAGCCAGCTCAAAACCGTGGGGCCCCCAAGACCCAGGGGAGGCCTCCAGAAATGTTCTCGCTGTCTCATGTGAAAGTTTCTTGCCATAGAAAACAGGTGTTGAAAACCCTCACAGGGCAGCCAGGTGAGGAAGTGGACAGAGTTGGGACTCTGGGGAGCCAAGGAGCCCAATGCACGGTTGCCATGGAGAAATCTCAACTCAGGGCTGCCACGTCTCTCAATTTATCCAGAGAATCTGAATTTTTAGACTGAATTTCCTGATTTTTAAAATGTTCAAAACTCATTCTTTTTTCAAATACTATGTGGTTCCAAAAAAATTGTGTATATGTACACACACACACACACAGATAATACATATCATCCCAGGATAACATCCCAGGGGCCAGAGAGGAGGATGTGACTCAGCCCCACCTTCACCCCCACCCCCAGGGCTACTGGGAGGTGGTTTCAGTCCCTTGTTTACACGTGAGTGGGTTATTAATTAGCTCAGGAGGAAAGATCAAACAAAACAGGCTACCACCCCCCTCCAGAAATCTCCCTTGGGAATCTTGGATGGGACTACCTCCCTGGGGAAGATTCAAAACTATCACATCACATCACCACTCCCTGCCCCGCCACCCCTTACCCCCACCACCCACAATGATTTCCTTCTTCCCAAATTGGCTTGGTTAAGGCAACCACCAGTGTCTTCTTTTGAGACTTCATCAATAAATAATGATAATAATAATTATTATTACTTCTCATGGATCAATTATCATGTGCCAAGCCCTTTGCACACCTTAACTTGTTTTTTGCTAACAACCCCATTTAGCCTCATTTGACAGAGCAGAAAATTGAGGCTCAGAGAGAGAAGTTCGTGTAGCTAGTGGATGTTTGAACTGAGGTCTGTGGGCTCCGGGGCCATTTCTGCTGCACCTCTCTGCTTAAGAAGGTATGAACCCCATCAGCTTGGAGCTAGCTCTTTCTATGGGCCCCTGAAAACTTTTTCCAGAAAACATGTGCCAGGAGGTGGGCAGCCGTGGAGGTCTTTACCCTTCTGTGTTCTGACTCCCAGTTTTGGGTTACGGGAACCCTTGAATTTGTTCTTCCTAAAATTAGCCTGAACAGGCACCCCACCCCATCCTAGTCGCCAGCGGGGACAGCCCTGCTTCCACAAGTGCTTCTTCTTCAGGCCAGGCTGGCGACTGCCCAGAACAGAGATGGAGCAGAGGCAGCATCTGCCCTAACCTTCTGCAGCCCCAGGGGCACACATCGCCCTTCCACTGGGTGAAGGCACTCAGACAAGCAGGGCTTGGGGGAAATATCAGAAAACAAAACTTCCCAAGAGGCAGGGGCCCCTGGCTTGCCTCATGACAGTAGCAAATCAAGACATTTCTGGGCCCTAGTTACCCCCCCCCGATTTGGCTTAGACCAGTGGTTCTCAGTCCCGCCTCCACCCCTGTGACCTTTATCAAACTACCCACACGCGAGTCCCACTCTCACCCCAAATAAGAATCCCTGAAAGCGGTTGCCCATTAGCAGTCTTTTTAAAGGTTTTCCAGGTCATTCTACTATGAAGCCAGGGTTGAGAACGACTGAGTCAGATGGCACCTAAAATGTCACCTGCCAACCAGATCTGACATCCTGAGTGTGGGATGAGTTGTCATCACGGGAACGGAGAACACAGGCCATAACGCTCACTCTTGGAGGACCTGCTCTGTGCCAGGCATGATGCCAGGCACTTCACGGGCATTGACACAAATGACTTATGTGATTTCATCTTGCATCCTTATGAGTGTACCATTTTAGGCCGATTTTACAGATGCAGAAACTGAGGCGCAGTCAGGCAAGCTCGGATCAGATGGCTAGTAAGTGGTGCACGCTGGACGCTAGAATGAGGGTGAGTTCAACGGGACACCTAAAACAGCCTTGGAGATTCAGGGAAGGCGTCCCAGAGAAACGGACATCTGGGCTAAAGCCTGGGAAGTCAGTGGAGTTGGCCAGGCCAGAAAAGGGGCCCGTGAGAGAGGAGGAAGGAGCTGGGATGGCAGGCAGTAGCAAGTGCCTGGGTGCGGGAGCAGGCGGAGGAGGGACCTCACCAGCCTGAAGTCCAGTTCTGTCCCCGCCTCCCCTTGCATTCCTTCCATGGCGCTATTACTATCTGTAACAAGCGTGTTTACTTGTTTACATGATCGCCGTCCATCTCCAAGAGGTCAGAAACCTTGTCTACCTCATTCACCCCCCTCTCCTGTATGCCCCGCAGGGATGCCAGTCCGGCCCCTGGCTGGCTGCCATACAGTTGAGTCTGCTTGGGGTTGCCAGCTCTGTGCCTTACCCTTCCAATTCCCATGCATTTTTAAGCTGGTTAATTTTTACTTCGTGTGGGGGGAGGGGTGAATGGGGAGTGTGGCTAGGAGGACAAAAGCAGCGACATGTCCCACACAGGGCTCTCTCGAGCACATGCTGTCCCCACTAGGGGCTGTTTCCCTCCCTGGGAGTGAGGGGGGGCAGCACAGGGTGTGAGGTGGACAGATGTGGGCGCCTTATTCCCCCAGCACCCAACCTCTGGGGTGTAAGTCCTGGGGTGGAAAACATGATATATTTTTAAAAGGCAGTGGTTGAGAGTGAGGACTTGGGAGTCAGAAAGACCTAGATTTGAGCTTGACTCTGCTACTTCCTAGCTGTGTTTCTGTGTAAGTGACTTAACCTCTCTGAGTGTCAGGTTCATCACGTTTCCAATGGGGACAATGAAAGTGTCAGTATCATAAAGGTGCCATGGAGATGCATAGAGGTGATGCATGCAAGCATTTAGCCCAGGGCTTGATTGAGTCAGTGTCACTGTTATTGATCCTAAAACTGTCGGGGGTTGGGGGCAGGCTGGCTGAGTTGCCTAGATACCCGCACGATAAGTTTCCAGGAGGGCTCTGGGTCACCTTGGCAAAAGCTCCAACAGCCTCTCTTCTCACCTTTCATCATCTCGAACACCAAATTCTCAAGAGAGGTGCTCCCAGCTGCTGCTCTCCATAAATACCTCCTCCACCTAGAAGAATGCAGAGTCTCCTAAGAACTTGGAGATCTCCCCACATGTATCCCTACCCTGACATTTCGTCAACATTGTATACCAGAGTAGTTCTCACATCCATCCACTAGTAGAAAGACAAGGGGCACCGTTCAAGCATCTGTACCCAGAGCAACAGAACTTTCCACTCCTCTGAATCCTGCCTCTAAACCTTCTATAATATACCAACCTGTGGCCAGGTGACTCAAGGCAGTTTTTCTTTTTATCTTTTTTCCTCTTGCCAATAAAACTTGTCCAATGCTTTCTCAAGGTGGAACACTGAGTCCCTTTAGCAATCTACTCTGGAATCTAAAACCAAAATAAACAATAGCAACCACATTAATTGCATGCACATTGCCAAATGGATTGGGGTTGGAATGAGTGTACACACACACACACAGGATGTTTTCTCCTTGGAGTCTCTCTCACCTCAAATCACATCTCTGGATTAAGTAATCTTAACCTAAGGGAACCCATGACCTCCTGGGCTTGGCTTCAGAGAGTCTGAATCATTTGACATCCCGTGCAATGTTTTTATGTATGAAAATATCAGCATTTTGGTGCAGAGAATGACATATTTCCCACCAGTTTTCAAAAGGAATCCAACTTTAAATCTTTAGGAATCTTCTGCAAAATCTCTTTACTCTCTTAAGATGTGGCAGAGTTTCTAGGTGTCCCGCATGACCCTTTCATCCTCAGTAATAACCCCCCACCCCAATTTTCAACTGGGTTCATGGCCACCCAGAAAAAAGACTGCATTTCCCATCCTCCCTTGCAATTAGGGTGGCCATGTGGCTAATTTGGCCAATGAGAAAAGGCAGAATTTTTGCATGATAGTCTCCAGAAATTTCTATAGAAGAGATTTGTTGTGTGCTTTTTTTCCTTCTTTCTCATCCCTTCCTTCTTCTTGCTGCTGGAATGTGGACATGAGGGCTGGAACTCAGGTGGCTCCCTGGTCCGTGAGATGACTTTGGAAATGGAGCCCATAAAGAAGGTCCAGAAAGATGGAAAGGTGTCAGTAGCGAGATGGAAAGGTGTCAGTCTCTAAGGACTTTGTGGAGCAGCAACATCAAGGCAGCTCAGACAGAATGTCTGTGGAATGTAATATTAGGAAGAACTAAACCTCTCTGGTCTTTCAGCCATGGTTTTTTTGACTCTCTTCAGCTATAGTTCATTGTAACTCATGCTGCTGCTGCTGCTAAGTCGCTTCAGTCGTGTCCGACTCTTCATAACCCCATGGACTGCAGCCCACCAGGCTCCTCCATCCATGGGATTTTCCAGGCAAGAATACTGGAGTGGGGTGCCATTGCCTTCTCGCATTGTAACTCATACTCAAGGTGAAACTAAGCCAGTCCTGAGAAGGAGGTATCTTTATATCTCTCCTTGTCCACCTCTGTACATCCTTCCCAGTGACTCTAGTCTTTCTCCCCCTCCCAGCACAAACCGTGGGAACCCTCTTGGGCGAGTCCTCCTAAGAGCTGTCATTCCCAGACCTAAAAAAAACTGTTTCCAAAGCAGCTGCCTGGTGTCATGGTCACCAACTAGTCAAACCAGCTCTTGCTCTCACCTCAGAGATACATGGGGACAAGGCCCTCGAGATTATAGACTTTCCAGTTCTCCCCCCAAACTTTCAGAGTGACCCTCTACTAAATGTTGCATAATGGCACTCGGCGCAAGTGTCCCAAACTAGGAGGAAGAAATACCACTTTCCCAACCAGGTCTCTCCATAGAGGAGATAGAATGACTTACCCTCAGAATGATGCTAGCACCAAGAAAGTTCTTTTGAAGCAATACTAACAACCTCAAAAGGGTTGAATTTAGAAGACCACTCATCAGAATAGACCAGGATGCCGGGACTGGTGAAGGTCAATCTTCATCTTGATCCCACAGAAGGGCAGTACTAAAGAATGTTCAGACTACCAGACATTTGTGCTCATTTCCCATGCTAGTACGGTGGTGCTCAAAATCCTTCACGCTAGGCTTCAGCAGTACTTGAATCAAGAAATTTCAGATGTACAGGCTGGGCTTAGAAAAGACAGAGGAACCAGTGATCAAATTGCCAATGTTCGTTGCATCATAGTGAAAGCAAGGGAATTCCAGAAAAACATCTACTTCTGCTTCATTGACTACATGAAAGCTTTTGACTATGTGGATCACAAAAGACTATGAAAAATTCTTAAAGAAATGGGAATACTAGACCATCTTACCTGTCTCCTGAGAAACCTTTATGTGGGTCAAGAAGCAATAGTTAGACTCTTACACAGAACAACTGACTGGTTCCAAATTGGGAAAGGAGTACCACTGTCACTCTGTTTATTTAACTTCTATGCCGAGGACATCATGCGAAATGCCAGACTGGATAAGTCACCAGCTATAATCAAGATTGCCAGGAGAAATATCAACAGTCCTCAGATATGCAGATGATACCACTCTAATGGCGGAAAGCTAAGAGGAACTAAAGAGCCTCTTGATGAGGGTGAAAGAGGAGATTTTAAAAGCTAGTTTAAAACTAAACATTGAAAAAAACTAAGGTCATGGCATGCAGTCCCATCACTTCATGGAAAATAGAAGGGGGAAAAGTGAAAGCAGGGACAGATTTTCTCTTCTCCAGCTCCAAAATCACTGTGGAGGGTGACGACAGTTGCTTCTTAGAAGGAAAGCTATGACAAACCTAGATAGTGTATTAAAAAGCAAAGACATTACTTTGCTGACAAAGGTCTGTATAATAAAAGCTATGATTTTTACAGTAGTCATATGTACAGATGTGAGAGTTGGACCATAAAGAAGGCTGAGCACTGAAGAACTGATTCTTTTGAATTGTGGTGCTGGAGAAGACTCTTGAGGTCCCTTGGACTGAAAGGAGATCAGACAAGTCAGTCCTAAAGGAGATCAGCCCTGAATATTCATTGGGAGGACTGATGATGAAGATGAAGCAATAGTGAGGGACAGGGAGGCCTGGTGTGCCGCATCCATGAGTTCACAAAGAGTCAGACACGACTTAGCAACTGAACAATAACAGCAATGCAGTACTAACAAAGAAACCGCAAATTTCACAGTCTTACAGAACATAACTTTACTTCTCATCCAGTAGGGAGATGCCCCTCACTGATGAGTTGATGACCACAGTGCTAAGGAAGGAATCACCTAAAGGTCCTGCCTTCATGAAGCCAGGATCTCCCTGGGGTAAATTATAGTAAATGCTTTGATGCTTTGAACTGGAATTGACATACATCACTTCTGCTCACAACTCATTGACCACAACTAGTCACATAGGCTTCCCTGGTGGCTCAGAGGTTAAAGCTTCTGCCTCCAATGTGGGAGACCCGGGTTCGATCCCTGGGTTGGGAAGATCCCCTGGAGAAGGAAACGGTAACCCACTCCAGTATTCTTGCCTGGAGAATCCCATGGATGGAGAAGCCTGGTAGGCTACAGTCCACGGGGTCGCATAGAGTCGGACACGACTGAGCGACGGAACAGAACAGAACAGAACAGTCACATGGGCAACCACAGTGGTGTCATTGCTACCTACCAAGTGCCTGGAATTTTATTGAATCCCAACGATGTGCCAAGTTCTGTTTTATGTGCCAAGGACAGAGCCCTAAGTGACAAAAGTCCCCACACTCAACCCTCATGAAGTTTTCGTTCTAATAGAATAGGCAGATAAAAAAATAATAATAATAGAGTGATGAGAGGTCACTGTCAGTTAGTAGCCAGGGCTATGAAGAAAAAGAAACCAGCTGGTGTGAGAGAACATGACAGGAGAAGGTTTGTTTGAGTGAGTGACCTTTAAGTAGAGACTCCAATGAAGTGAGAGACTGGAAGTGTGGAGATCTGGGGAGAAGTGTCACAGGCGGTGGGAAGGTCCTTGGATGGAAATACATATGAATCTTTTGTCCCAAGGGCAGAAAGAAAGCCACTGGGACTTCAGCTCAGGGGTGAATGGGAGCAAGAAATCAGAAACATATCCAACAGCCTTTACTTCCTCCGTAAAATTTTTCAGCATCTAAAATTGTTTACATTGTTGATTTGATTATGTGCTCATTGATAGATGTGAGAGCAGAGACTTCTGCCTTATTCCTTGCTTTCTCTACCCCCCCCCCCAGGCTAGTGCTGTGTGCATAAGAAGTTAATAAATACATCGTGGATGAATTGCTGAGTGAATGAACCAACTGAGTCTCCTCACTGCCCTCATCTGCTCATCCTCACGTGTCAGTGGATGGCACCACCATCCACCCAGTTGCCCGGATCGAAAAACTGGGCAATGCAGTTGATGCTACCCTCTCCTTCCTCCCATCCAGTCATGTGCTCAAAATGCTTCTCTTTACTATATTAAGGATTATGTTTACCTTTGCCTTTCCTCAGCCGACAACCTAGCCCAGGCCATCCTCTCCCCCAGATTCTGCAGCAATCTTCTTTGCTGGCCTCCCTGGAGTCTTGTCCCATACTATACTCTCCATAAGCAGCTGGTGATCTTTCTAGAACTCACATCTCATCACATCACCTTCCCTCTCCAAACAGGTCAGTGGATCTTCAAAGTACTCAGGGGACTTCCCTGGTAGTGCAGTGGTTAAGATTCAAAGCTTCCACTTCAGGGGACACAGTTCAGTCCCTGGTTGGGAAACGAAGATCCCACGTGCCTCGAGGTGCAGCCCAAAACAAAATCTACAAAACAAAGTGCTCAGGACAAAGTCTAACTCCTTGGTGGGGTCTACAAGGCCCTACATAATCCGGCCCATACCTACCTCCCCAACCATGTCCCCCTCATAATCTGTGCAAACAATAACCCTGTGATATAGTTAATATTATCATCCCTGTTTTACAGCTGGCAAGACAGAGATTCAGAGAGGCTAAGACACTTGCCCAGAGCAGCACAGCTAACAGGATTCAAATAAGGGTCTGATGTATACCAAGATGGCTTATCCCAGGCAGCCTCCAGGCTCCCAAATATCAGTGTGTTCTGGTGTCATTCTACCGAGAAGTTCTGGAAGGACTGTCAGAAAGTTCTAGAGAGGAAGGCCCAGTGAGGAGAAGGTGGAAGGAGGGGTGGGCCGTGACCTGCAGGTCAGCTGTGGTCTCTTGGATCTGGCTGGGTTTGGAGAGCTGGTGCTCTGGCTGGGCACACAGTGGGTGCCAGGTGGCCTGGCTCACTGGGCAGTTGAAGGTACAGGCTTAGAAACCAGTCACCACAGATCTGACTCTGTGCCTTAGACGTTTCAACATAAAACAGGGTTAACAATATCCTAGGCTTAACAATATCCTGCCTTCTAGGGTTGTTATGAGGATGAAAAGAGAGAAGATATACCAGGCATTTAGCAAAGCTTGGCACTTAACATGTCTTGAATAATGGTGGGATCATTACTGTTCTGTTGCTCTGATTGTTGTTATTCACAGAATGATGAAGTGATTAGGAGCACAGGCTCTGGAGCCAACTTGCCTGGATTTTGAATATCAGTTCTGCCACGGAGCAGCTCTGTGACCTTGAAGGTTATTTAACCTCTCTGTGCCCCATCTGTAGTATCATCTGAGAATGGAGATAATGACAATGACTTCGGAGCAATTTGGCTGAGGATTAAATAAGTCGATACATAAAACACAACTGGTATAAAATGTTACATTTTGCTATTTACATTGTTATTCAGTTCAGTTCAGTTCAGTCGCTCAGTCGTGTCCGACTCTCCGCAACCCCATGAATCACAGCACGCCAGGCCTCCCTGTCCATCACCAACTCCCAGAGTTCACTCAAACTCATGTCCACAGAGTCGGTGATGCCATCCAGCCATCTCATTCTCGGTCGTCCCCTTCTCCTCCCGCCCCCAATCCTTCCCAGCATCAGACTCTTTTCCAGTGAGTCAACTCTTCGCATGAGGTGGCCAAAGTATTGCAGTTTCAGCTTTAGCATCAGTCCTTCCAATGAACACCCAGGATCGATCTCCCTTAGAATGGACTGGTTGGATCTCCTTGCGGTACAAGGGACTCTCAAGAGTCTTCTCCAACACCACGGTTCAAAAGCATCAATTCTTCGGCGATCAGCTTTCTTCACAGTCCAACTCTCACATCCATACATGACCACGGGAAAAACCATAGCCTTGACTAGACGGACCTTTGTTGGCAAAGTAATTGTTATTAGGATTATTATAATTACTTTTAGAGGTGGTTAGAGGAAGCAGTCTGGAGAGAATTTTGGAGTCTATGGTAGGAGGAAGCCAGAACTTAATAAAGAAGCATTACCTACATGGGATGAGGGCATGGACTGGTTTAGGGAGGGACCATGTGGGTTGTTTTTTATTTTATTTATTAATCATGTGTTTGTGTGGGCAGAAGAAAGAACACTGATCTTGAAGTTCAGACACACCTGGGTTCAGAACCCAGAGGCTGGTGGCCTCGGACAAGTCATATCATGCCCTAAGCCTCAGTTTCTTCATCAGTAAAATGGGGGTGATGATAGTGAAAATCTTGGGGTGGGAAGGCTGTTGTGACAATTAAATAAAAACATGCTTGGAAAGCATTCAGCTTGGTGCCTGGCACCTTCTAAGTGCTCAGGGAATTTTAGTTAATATTCCAACGCTGTCACTGTGTGTAGAGTCTATCACATGTAAGCAAGGCAGTTCAGACACAATAGATGTTGTTAGGAGACATCATCTACTGCGCCAAGATCTCCTTTCCCCCCCAATGCACTAGGTATCCTTCTAGGCACAGGGGATGCTGCTGGGAACAAGATACCCAAGGGTCCTGCCTTAAGGAGCTAAAGATGCTGGGAATTCCATTTCTGTCATTCACAGAGGAGCTGAGAAAAGGAAGGAAAAAAGACATGATCATACTTGCTCCCTATTTTTTGGGGAATGAGCCGGCTCTAGGGGTGTCCAAGAGAGGGAACGCAGAGCTGGGTCTTCCTAGACCTGGAAGCCGAGTGAATGTAAGGGGTGCCAGAATCTCCCTCCACACCCAGAACAAGAGTCCCCTGGAGTTGTAGATGAAACTTTAGGCATAAATGACATCCAGAAAGCCATGACTCAGAGGGATTCACAGAATAACCCTCTTCAGCTCCCACAGCAAAACCCCTGCTATCGTGGCTGGACCTGAGGTGAAGGGGCAAAGCCTGGGGAGGGAGGAACTTGGGTTTCTCACTGCAGTGGAAAGAAAAAAGCACAGAATTGGGCAGCTGACAAGCCTGGGTCTTCGTCTGGCACTACCAGTGCAAATTCGGGCTGCCATTTCTCCTCCCAGGGCCCACTTTCCATAGTGCAGAGTGATGTCACCTTCCCCCTGGGCAGTCTGTTTGAGGCTTAATTGTGGCCCTTCCCATGGGAAAGCTCCAAGAAGATGGCAGCCAAGAGAACCCTTGTTCCAGGACTTGGGGTCTCACATCGCCCCCTCCCCAGCCCCACCAGGGCCTTGCCTTCCTCAAGAGCCAGCCTGGAGGCCCCATCCCTGCCCTAGCCTCTTCCGGAGCTGACCCTATATTTTCACCTGCCTGCTGACAGCACTCGGGGCTTGCTGACTACTTTCCATGTGTGTGTTTGTTGACTCCTCTCCAGGGTGCCTGTCATCAGGGCCAGCAACTGCCTCCCTGTTCAGCTTCCCAAAGCAGAAGGCTGACCTGAGTTGCAAATACAGCAAGCCTCCAACGGGGAATGGGATAGAAGGCATGTAGGAAGGTCACCAAAACAGGGCCTGGGCAATATTGTCCCACTCTGGTAATTACCATAGACTCCCACGTCCCACTGGCTCAAGTTCCAATCCTCACTCAGCTGTGTGTCCAGGACAGGTGATTTCACCTCTCTGAACCCTGGAGATTCACTGAGGTGATGAATCAAAGTGCTGGGCACAGGGCCTAGTACACAGTGCTCAATAAATGTGAGCAGTGACCATGACTGCGAAAGGCAGTAGAGCAGAGGAGTCAGGAGCCAAGCTTCTGCCACTTCACTGGATATGTAGACACGAGGAAGACACATATCCTCACAATGTGCCTCAGTTTCCCCATCCATTCAATGGGGATGATAAAAGTCCCTTCCCTGTGGAGCTGTAGGGAGGATTAGCTGAGCTAATATACATAAAGTGCTTAGAACAAAACCTGGCATGTAGAGAAGTGTTAGTTGCTCAGATGTACCCGACTATTTGTGACCCCATGTACTGTAGCCCACCAGGCTCCTCTGTCCTTGGAATTCTTCAGGCAAGAGTACTGGCATGGGTTGCCATTTCCTTCTCCAGGGGATCTTCCTGACCCAGGTCTCCCGCATTGCAGGCAGATTCTTTACTGTCTGAGCCACCAGTGAAGCCCCGTAGAAGTGCCAGATAAATGGTAATGATTGCCATTGCTATTTCCTAGCTGCACCGCGACCCTTCCCTCCTGCAGGCCTGGAAGCTGCAATCATCCTTGAGAAGGTAGATGAGGTCCTTGAGTGTGTCTTCCCCCACTACTCCCCAGGGTTTGTGGAAGGGAAGTCTGGAAGGAAGGAGAAGCAGAGTCTTCTAGAACACACCCATCAGCAGACTTGGGCACAGATAAACAAGAAACAGAGCCCTATCCCCACAGAAACACACACGCCCGAGCCCACCCACTCCAGCCCACACACAAAACGCACTCCCTCGGGATCCTGCCACCCCCACCCCGGCTCGGAAACCTCCGCAGCCCCCACCCAAGTTAAAGACAGGGCCAGCTGCTTCTGGGTGTCATGCAGTGATTCTCCCCATCCTGGCTCCACACCCAGCCGGCCTCGCCCCGCTGTAATTACAGAGAGAGCTGAGGCCTCTCTGCCCGGTGTGACGTCAGCCTGAAGCTTCCAGCTCGATGATCTCACCCCGGTCACTGGGGATGGGGGTGCCGCCATTGCCCTCTCTTGGCCCAGGAGGAAGGCAGCGGTGTCTGGGTCCCTCAGCTCAGCCCAGACTGGAGGTTCCCACCCAGGCCCCGCCCCCGCCCCAGCAGCATCCCCAGGCTTTGTTTCCTCCGCTTCCTCAGCTGCAGAATGGGCACGGTGGCAGTGTCCCTGGTGCCTTTGTGAGAGTTTAGGGCACATCGACCACTGCGCAGCCCCGGGGCAGGAGCCCAGGGGACAGTAAGTGATGAGGATGCTGTCACCCTTCATACTCTTATTTTTAGCAGACTACCTCATGTGCACCCTGCTTAATACCCAACTGATTTCTCAACCAATGACTCACTTCTTTAACCACCCCCACCCCACCCCACCCCATGAGGAAGGCAGGACCCAGACCCCAAGCCCACAGAGGGGTCAATGGCAAGCCCCAGACTGCACACCTGCTGGGCACAGATCAAAGAAAAACCCAAGCTCTAGGGGCGCTGAGGTCAGGATAATTTACAAATTCATTCTCTGAGCTACAAGGGAGGGGCAGGAGAATCTAGGAAACAGGCCCTCTCTGGGCTTGGAGTATCAGATCAGACACCCTGCCTGAATACAGTGAATACAGCACCTTTGATAACTGTCATGATGAACTGTCCTCACTGTAAGAGAAGCTACCATTGGGTACCACTCCAATGGAGATCAGCGTGGTACCCTCACCTCACGGGATTGATGGTGAAGATAAAGCAGGTTAATGTTTGCAAAGCATTTAGAACAGAGCCTGGCACCTAGCAAGCATTATGTAATTGAGAGTCAACACTGAAAATATAAAAGTGATGGTTTGCTAAATATTTTAAGGAGGATGACACATCCGACAGGAGGCTACTGTTACATCCACTTTACAGGTGGGAAAGCAGATAGTTCAGAGGCACCTGAGGAGGAATGTTATTCCCCTCAGAAGGCAAGCACTGAGAGCCTGAGGCCGCTAAAGACTTGGAAGAGGGGATGGTAACCTAGGGCCATATGTCTTCAAATCTACTGGGCTCCGGAGTCTCTCTCCTCCCCTTCCGCGGGTCCCCAGGGAAGAGGCAGGACGCAGCAGGCTCTGAGGAAGGTATTTCCAGAGGGTGACCTGAGCCCTCACCCAGGCAGGGTTATTAATAGCCGGGCCACAGTGCCCCGCTGGGGGTGGGCGGGCTCCGGGGGAGAGCCGGCAGAGGGGGCGGGGCTGAGCCGAGCTGGGGGAGGAGAGTCCGGGGAGGCGGGGAAGGCCCCTCCCAGCCCCCGGGAGCCCAGCTGGCCCCTCGGCGGATTCTCTGGGGCTGGTTCATCACCTCCGAATACTCCTGTGACAGGAGGCGTTTGCAAAACCCGCCTCCAGCCCCAAGCAGCAATAAATAGAAGGCGCCCAGCCCACGAGAAGCAAGAAGTTTCTAGGCCTGCGTCCCCGGGTTTATTAAAGCTCTCGGCTTCACCCAGTGGCTCTGGCTGGGAGCCTGGACGGCTTGGGCGGACAGTGGCGGCTGGCTGATCTCCGGTGAGGCTGTGTAGAGAGGGGTCCTTGAGAATTCTGCTGGACCAACCGGAGGTCGCCTTCGGTGGCTGGAGTGTCTTTGGGGGCTCGGACCCCAGCCAAGTGTGTGCCTCTGTCCCTGGCAGTGGATGGTTCTGAATCTGAAGAATAAGCTTGGAAGGCCAGCGCACCCACCTCACCTTGCTGTGTGACCTTGGGCAGGTGGCTCCCTCTGTCTGAGCCTCTGTTTCCCATTCAGCTCAGCAGCCACCATGGCTGACGGTCAGATGCCCTTCCCCTGCCACTACACGAGCCGCCGGCGCCGGGACCCCTTCCGGGACTCGCCCCTGTCCTCCCGCCTGCTGGACGATGGCTTTGGCATGGACCCCTTCCCTGACGACTTGACTGCCTCTTGGCCTGACTGGGCCCTGCCTCGACTCTCCTCCGCCTGGCCGGGGACCCTGAGGTCAGGCATGGTGCCCCGGGGGCCCACTGCCATGACCAGATTTGGGGTGCCTGCTGAGGGCAGGAGCCCCCCACCATTCCCCGGGGAGCCCTGGAAAGTGTGTGTCAACGTGCACAGCTTTAAGCCGGAGGAGCTGATGGTAAAGACCAAGGACGGATACGTGGAGGTGTCTGGTGAGTGGGGGAGGACAAGAAGGAGAGAATGGGGGTGGGGGTGGGGGTGGGGAGGGCCCAGCCCCGGAGAGCCAGGAGAACGCTCCCTTAGAGGGGACGCTATGACAGCATGACACAGGTGACTTCAGGGCTGAGGAATGCAACCCACAGAAGTTATCTTTACAGAAAAGCCCTTCTCTTCCAGCTCCCAGGGGAAATTTTAACCTTTGGGTGCAGCATCAACCAGCCAACAGGCAGGGAAATGGAAACCACACTGCCTATTTTAACAGAAGTTAATGTAAAGAATAATAGATATAGGGGTAAAAAAACCAAAGAAGAAGTGGGGTTCATGCACCCCAATATCAAGACACAGTCTAGAAGGGGGGTGTTTGTAACTAGCTCAGATTTCAAGGGAAACACCTTCCCCTTGTCCCACATGAGGAAACTGAGGCATAATCATGGTTACAAAACTATGACGCGGTAGCCTTGATTGAGCGCTTACTGTCTACCAGGCACCATGCTCAGTGCTTTACCTGTGGCGTCTCAGTGAACGCAAGCGGAAGAGGCAGGTCTTGTCTGTCTCTTCTTTTTGCAGATGAGGAAACTGAAGTGCAGAGAGGTTCAGTCAGGGAATTGGGAGGTCTGAAGCGAATTGATATGTTGAACACCTACCAGGTGCCAAGGGCTGCAGCTTTTCTATTCTCAGCTCACTCCAGCCCTTAGAAGTGGAGGGGGCTAGTCCCATTTTACTGCTGAGGAAGCTGAGGCCCAGGCGGGGACTTGTCCAAGGACATGCTGTGAGTCAGCAGCTGGCAGAGTCTGGGCCTGCCCACATCCCACTCTGGAAGAGGAAATGTTTGGGGGAACAGGAAAGAGGAGATGGACACTTAGTCCATGTGAAGCAGAGCAGCGGGGGGGAAAAACTTTCTGTCTCTTCCCTCCCAATTAACATTCTATTAAAAAGCAGGTTCCTGGCAAGCTCTACCGGCCGGAAAATCAATAAAAGCCATAGCAAACAGGCTGGGCAGAGACAAGCCCCAGCAAAGCAGGCTTCAGGGGTGGGGGAGTGGGGGAGTTTCAAAGGCTCCCTGAGCAGAATTATAAACATCAGAGGCTCTAGAGGGTGTGGTGGGCTAGGAGGCACACTGGAGTCTTATGCTGGTGGAGGGGGGCAGCCAGGGCTTCCTGAGTTGGCTGAGGAGCCGGACATCTGAAACCACTTCTCTGTGCTTTGTTTCCTTATCTGGAAATTGGGGTTCAAATGGCTCTACCGCCTGAGGGCTGTTGTCTTAAATGAGACAACACATGTTAAGTGCGTACAAAAAACGACGCGTATAAAGTGCATACACAATGCCTAGAACACAAGGGATCAGTACTGTTGCTGTTGTTGATGTTATTAAAATGCTGGGCACAAACTAAGGCCCCAGTTCATACACACATACATACATGAATGCTTGCTAGATGCTTTCTGAGACCTGGGCTCAAATCCCGCCACCGCTGTTTATACTCTCTGGGTGGATATGCACAAGAAAGTCTTTTCACTGGTCTGAGCCTTAGTTTACCCATCTAAAGAATGGGGGTAAATAACACCCAACTAGCAAGGCTGTAGGGAAAATGAAATATGCAGTCTATGATAATAAATGCAGAGTGTCTGTAAGATGGAGCTGAAAATGTCAACCTGGTACTCTGCAAACAAGGTGATTATTATCACCACTCCACCTGTCTTTGTTTTAATTAGGGTTTCAGAGGCTTCCACCCCTGGGTGGAGGGTCTCCCATGCCCTGTGGCCCTTCCAGGAGACCTTTGTCCAACCTGGAGAACTTTTTCTCTCGTTTTCCTTTCTAGATAGGGTCTGGGAGTTCCAGGCTGCAATCCCAGCAGAGTACCTTACTAATCCAAGAGGCTCTGAGTAGTCACAGAGCCTCAGCTTCCACATCTGTAAAATGGGGTCACTGGGGGCTTAAATAAGACAAAAACAGACAATGCCTTTTTAGGTTGAAACTGCTTCACAGCTGTGCACTTAGCAACTTTGACTTGACAGAATGCCAATACCCTGAGTGTACATACAGAGATTCTTATAATAGGGATTTTAAAAATCAAATTGACATCCTGGGCTCCATTTAAAAAGCAATTTTCAAGGGACATGGGAAGTCAGACCAGTCTTCCCTCCTACCTCACTTAATGACACACCCATTCTTCCTGAAACTCTTCATGCAGGGCACTGTGCTAAAGGCTGACATGTGTTGGCTTACTGATCCCTCACATGGACTTCTGAGAAAATATGCATAGATGTGATATACCCACTTTACAGTTGAGGAAACTGAGGCCTAGACACAGTCACCTGAGATCATCTGCTTCTCCATAACAAGGTCGGAAATTCAAAGCTAAGCCTGCTTAGACAGTTCAGAATCAGGATGACGGGATCTGCTTCTAATTGAGTGGCCTGGGGCAACTCCTACCATCTCTTGGGCCCCACATGCACCCTTGGTTTTATAAGGAGTTGGACTAGATCAGAATTTGCCAAATGGCATGTTTTAAGATATCACTGTTCCATTCCATTCCGTCGCTCAGTCGTGTCCGACTGTTTGCGACCCCGTAGACTGTAGCCTACCAGGCTTCTCCATCCATGGGATTCTCCAGGCAAGAATACTGGAGTGGGTTACCGTTTCCTTCTCCAGGGGATCTTCCCGACCCAGGGATCGAACCCAGGTCTCGAGGCAGATGCTTTAACCTCTGAGCCACCAGGGAGGAGTCTAATAAATGGAGGGAGGGGTTCCAGGATTTTCAAAGGTACCATATGAAGCAAAATTACAAACAGGTCTCCTTACTGCAGTACTTATCAGAGCCTTGAATTTGCTAATATAGTTTATGAATCTCTGAAAGGCGGCCCTGTCTTATCCAACCACATATGAGTGTCTAGGTCCAGGGAAGTGTTTGGAAATTGCTAGACTAGATGATTTCCATCATACCTCACACACACCCCTCCCCCACCCCACAGTCACCAGCCAAGAAATGTTCTCTTCGTGGGTCACTGGGCCAGGCTCTGATGGAGGAAGGAACTGGAAAGCCCCAAGGCTTTATTCTACCCCTTTCCCTTAATCCCAGGGCCTCTGCCTTCCCTGGAAACAGCACCTTCTTTCTTCAGCTGGGCCAATGGCTTTCCCTGAAGTGCTGATGCCGCTCCTTGGCATCTACACTTCTCAGTGGCTGTGAGGGGCCTCTGGCTTCCCCTGGCCTCTAGATGAGTTCTTTTTTTTTTTATTTTTTAAAGACTCATAATTGCTTTTTTTTCTATTTACAAAAAAAAAAGAAAATGTTCTATGGTAGAAAATGTCAATAGGAAAGCAAAATTAAAAAGTTAAAAATCAGTCATAATACTTAAGCTGCCCCAGTAAATAGATATTCAAATAATATGCAAATTAAGCTTCAACTGGAACCTCTTAGCAACATTCTCTTTCTACCAGGTTAATTCCCTCTCCCAGTCCCCCTTCATGGAACTGCCTTTGCTCACAGATCCTCTTCCCAGCCCTTATTGCTCCCCAGTACTCTATTTTCAGAACATAGACAGAGAGATCTCATTTCTGAGAACCAGTTCTTTCCTCAGATATCAAAATAAGCCAGAAGCATCCCCCTTTTATGACTTTGGAAGCAATTCTCTGACTCACTGTCACTGGCTCCTCACAGTTCCCAGTAATTAGGAAGCTGTCACCACCACTGGAGAAAAGAAGAAACTGAGGTTCAGAGAAGAGGAGCAAAGTGCTTGGAGACGTCAGGGCAGACTCAAACCCCAACCCACACCCCTGCCTTGGAGTCTTTGCTCCAGCACTTCCAAGCTGTGTGACCTTGGGCACATCACTTAACCTCTCTGAACTTCCATTTCCCCATCCACAAAATGGTAATGCTTTCTAAGGTTTTTGTGAAAGATCAAGAGTTGATATCAGTAAGGTGCTTAGAACAGCGGTGGACCCCAAGAAAGCGCGATATAAAGAGTTTGCTATTGTTATTCTTACAGTCATCATCATTGTCGTTTATTACTGCCAGGATATCGAGTGTGCAAAAGCGCTGAGTCAGAGGCACTGGCCTGTCCCCAGGGGAAGCAGGTCTCTGGAGGCCCAGGCTTTGGGGAGTGGACCAGGGGACAGACAGTGCTCCTTTGGCCACGGGCCTGTATCAGAACTGGGCAGCTGGTGGTCACGGACTTGGCAGGTCAGAATAAATTCTCCAAGCTCCAAGCAGCAGCACATTTGCAAAGAGTATGTTCTGGTTAGGCAGACGTTCATGTTTAAAAACGAATTCCTATAAACATTCCCCTTTCTGCCCAGCTAGTGGGAGACTACATTGATGCAGCCTTTCCTGAGGGAAATTTAGTGACATACAGAGCAAGCCTTCAAAATTCTAGAACATGGAATTTATCCTAGGAAGTCATCAGGCTGAGTGTGACAATCTAGCTGTAAGAATGTTCAGCACAGTGAGGTTCTTTCCAATGTCAAAAACCCTCTCAGAACCCCAAAGCCAAGGATTGGCTGAATGAATTTATATTTCCATGCAGCCATTAAAAGTCATGTTGTCGATAAAGATATGCTGCTGCTAAGTCACTTCAGTTGTGTCCGACTCTGTGTCACCCCATAGATGGAAGCCCACCAGGCTCCCCCATCCCTGGGATTCTCCAGGCAAGAACACTGGAGTGGGTTGCCATTTCCTTCTCCAATGTGTGAAAGTGAAAAGTGAAAGTGAAGTCGCTCGGTCCCCCACGGACTGCAGCCTACCAGGCTCCTCCATCCATGGGATTTTCTAGATATATATATACCTATTGCTGATTCATGTTGATGTTTGGCAGAAACCAACAAAATTCTGTAAAGCATTTATCCTTCATTAAAAAATAAATTAATTTTTTAAAAAGTCATGTTGTCAACAAATAGTTGCTGTAATATGGAAAAATAATTATAATGGGTCAGCAAAAGAGAAAAACAAGTTACGGACATAACATACAATGTGATTTTTGATAAAATAGATGATATACACCTGTATTATATAACATGTATGCATTTCTCAGTAACAGAAAAATCTGGAACGTATACACAAATGTAGTTCTCTTGGGGTGATGCAGTTATAGAGGGTTTTGATTGTCTTTTCTTTCTACATTTTCAAACATACACATGCATTATCTTATAGTCAGAAAAAGTTATTAATAAAGGAATAATGAATAATAAAAAGGTAATGAATAATGTAATCACCTATAAATTATCAGCTTAAAATCTCGACTGCAGTAAGACATTGTATTACACAAGGTTATTTACTGTCTACATTCCAAAGCCCCTCAGAAGGGTGTCCCTGGGTAAATGAGCATTCTCGGCCCTGCAGTGTGGCCCCACAAATGAGGAGTGAATAATAATAGGAGCCGGAGGCCTGGCGTGCTGTGATTCATGGGGTCGCGGAGAGTCGGACACGACTGAGCAACTGAACTGAACTTCTTAACTGAATGACTCTGCTGGGCTCTAATCCGCAGTGTTTGAAGAGAAATTAGAGACACTCCGCTAAGAACAGAACAAAAAACAAAGACCCAAGGGTGGGGAGGGGCCAAAGGGTTCAGAATTTGTTACATAATTGCAACATGACAGCCAGTCTGTGCCTAAGCCCTCTTGTAATTTCATATTTTTACTTCCTGCTGCTGCTAAGTCACTTCAGTCGTGTCTGACTCTGTGTGACCCCATAGACGGCAGCCCACCAGGCTCCCCCGTCCCTGGGATTCTCCGGGCAAGAACACTGGAGTGGGTTGCCATTTCCTTCTCCAATGTGTGAAAGTGAAAAGTGAAAGTGAAGTCGCTCAGTCGCATCCGACCCTCAGCGACCCCACAGACTGCAGCCTACCAGGCTCCTCCATCCATGGGATTTTCTAGGCAAGAGTACTGGAGTGGCTAAGGGTAGAGAAAAAGCCCTTGTCTGCCAGCCAGGAGGATGAGGGGGCAGGTGGGATTTCACATCCATGTTGCTTCATGTGTCATTTCTGTTTTCTGTTTTGTTTTTGGAGATGGATGCATTACTTCCAGGCAGTTCTTTCAGGACTAGGTACAGATAATGGGGCTCAAATAACTAACTGGAAGCTGGACCAGGCAGAGGGGCAGCGGACCTCAGTCCCCAGCTTAGTTTCCAAGAGTTGGTTCTGAGGCCTGGACTGCCACACAGTTGCTGGGTGAGCTTGGACCCATCCCCGGGCCTGAGTTTTCACATCGGTAACTGAGGGAGAAAAGAAGCCCATTCTCAGAGCTGGAAAGGGCTCTGTGCGTTACAAAGCCCAGGGGGCTGGCAAACTAGCCTGACTTGTATCCTCTTGCTCATTCTGGGATGTTGGCCTCAAGAATCTCCTGGCTGGTTAGGAGCAAAGGGTGAGAGGTGAGACTTAGAAGGTGCAGCGCAAGGTCTTAGAAGACAGGACACCATCCCTGTGATTTCCTGAGTCTTAACTCCTAATCATCTACAAGTCACGGTCAAGGCCTCCTGACCTACCCGTTGTCATACTGTATCTTCACAACACCCTGAGAGGTGGTTTCAAGAGGGTCCACTTAGCAGAGGAGGGACCAGAGGCTCAGACAACTGGAGCCTCTAGACCAAGCCCCGGCCCACACAGGAGGCCAGGGCAGGATTCCCATCTGAGCCGAATCCTGAATGATGCCCACGGGACGCAGACGCTGACTTGTGACTTTCCTCTCCCTTCCAGGTAAACACGAAGAAAAGCAGCAAGAGGGTGGCATCGTTTCCAAAAACTTCACAAAGAAAATCCAGTAAGTAACCTGGTAGTTGGATTTCAGGGGAGGATTGGAGTGGGGGCGGCATGCCTGGGACCCCTCTTGGGCATCTCTCCTTCAAGAGACCCCCCCGGGGCAGGGAATTGAACTCTGTGAGTAGTTAAACAAACCTACAGTGGGTTCCCAGAAAGGGGGGTGCCATTTCATCTTCTCAGTGCCCAGTGAGGTGGGATTAACAATCTCGTTTTGTAGATGAAGAATTCAAGAATAGGAGAGGCAAGATGACTTGTCCACAATTCCATGAAAATCGGGGTGCTCACCCACCCACGTGATATCATGCCTCCAAATTCCTAATAGAATCTTTCAGGGGTTGCTTGTTCCAAGTCTCCCATGGCCTTCCCTAGGGCATCCATAAGAATTAGGCTGGAAGGTGTCCTGCTGTCTTTGTGACTCGCTACCTAGAAGGGTTCTGAGGCTGAGAGCCTGGGAGAAAGGAAGGGCCAGTTTTGCCAAGGGGAGTGAGAAGGGCTGAGACTGGGGGACTATGCGAGTAGCAGGAAGGCCACCACCAGGCTGAGCCAAAGAATCAAAGACAGACGGAGGCCCCAATGGCAATACCTGTAGGGAGGAAAGACTCACAGCGTCGTGCCAGCGGCCGGCTGCTCCACAGACACCGCGCCCCCTACATGGCACCCTCCCTTCTGTGCTGCTGCTGCTGCTGCTAAGTCACTTCAGTCGTGTCCGAGTCTGTGTGACCCCATAGACGGCAGCCCACCGGGCTCCCCCGTCCCTGGGATTCTCCAGGCAAGAACACTGGAGTGGGTTGCCGTTTCCTTCTCCAATGCATGCAAGTGAAGAGTGAAAGTGAAGTCACTCAGTCGTGTCCGACTCTTCGCGACCCCATGGACTGCAGCCCACCAGGCTCCTCCACCCATGGGATTTTCCAGGCAAGAGCTCTGGCTCGAAGTCTCTTCTAGTCTCATTTCACCTTTGTAGCAAAGGTGCAGTGGGGAAAAGAGACAGTACCCTCCTTATATTATGGGGAAACTAAATCTCCCAGAGGTGAAAGGATACACCCAGGGTCCTTAAAATGAGCATTCATTACAGCCCCAAACAGACCCTTGAACTCTTGAGTTCACCATGTTCAGTTCTTGAGCGAGGAATGCCCTTTCCTCAGTCATAAAAGGAAGGGATGCTGAGCCTTGTGGAGATACCCACAAAGGAAATGAGATCACAACTCGTGGTGGGCACACAGCAGGTCCTCATAAGTGTCGGTCTGTTTTTATTACTGTCGTCGTTATTGAATCTTAACCCCTCCCCTCACCCCAGCAAAGCTGTCCTGTGTCTGGACAGATGGCACAGGCTAAATTCTGAGGCTGCTTTCAGCTTTAAGATTCCGCATTCCTGTCTCTCCCCCCATGTGCCCATCCCTAACCCACCAGGCGCCTCTGGAGTACTCAAAAGCCTGCAGACACTTCCTGATAAGGCAAACGCCAAACACTTTTTCTCCCTGGCTGGCCTGCCATCACCAAGACCCACACCTTCCCCTAGTACCACAGCCAGATCAGACGTTGCTGAGAGGGGAAAGATGGGGAGAGAGGAGAGAGATGGGAGGGGAGCGAGAGGGCTGATGTTTCTTTTAAGAGACTGAAATAAGGTCTCAGGATGGAGTCACAGGCAGGTCAAAGCTGTGAAAGGGACTGAGCCAGAAAGAAGTCAGCAAATTCATCATCTCTAAAGACAGCCGTTTTCATGGATCTTGCCATCCCTGAGGCCTCTGGGAAAAAACAGCTTGCTGAGAGTTACTTGACCAGATAGAAATGCCTAAAGCTGCCGGAAGCAGAGCCACTACTCAAATGGGGCTCGGCAGCTGAGCTGGGCTGGTTTTTACAATATTGAACTAATCATGGCCAGGACCACCGTTCCCCCAGAGGCTCTCCTCGGTCACTTGGCCATCCTGATGCTGTTCACAAACCCTCCAAAGCTCCCCGCGTTCCAACAACCAAGAGCCCCCAGGACCCTCCTCCATCACCATGGCATGGATCCATCCATTCCAGCTGGTCAATGTCCAGCTGTGCCAGTCATTAAATATTTTGAATCTCGCTTCTGGGTGTAGGGAGTCCTGGCGCCATAACTGAGTGGGTGACTTGGAGCAGCATGCTAAACTGCTCTGCGCTTCTGTTCCACCTTCCCTTGGGATGGGGAGTGAGAGAATGTGTACAGACTCAGTGCCCATCCCATGGGGACTAATCTTACTAGAGACTCAGCAAGACTGGAATTACACAAGAGCAGCTGGGAGTCCTGAGACCTCCTGGCCCTGCCCTGACTCCATCACCAAGCAGTGGGACTGGGGTTTGGGACGGCCCCGGCCCCATCTCAGAGGTCTCATTGCCTCTCCCAGGAAATACTCCAGTCATTAGAGTTTAGGGAAGCTCCTTGAACCCAGCTGAGGCCTTTGGAGATTTCCTCCCAGACACGATGCTCCAGCCGTCTGCCTTGCCCACAGCTAGGGATTCTTCCCAACACACACATCCCCTTGGGAAAGACCCCGTTTTGACTGGATGAGGGAGATACTGGAATTTGCAAGTCAGGTCCAGTGCAGGGCAAAGACGGGAGACGGGGGCTTTTCCACACCTACCTGGAGTGAGAGACCAGGGAATGAAGGAAGTCATCAATGGAGGATGCCCGGAACCAAAGCAGACTTTCTTGTCTTTGCTCCATAGCTTCCCCGGTATCTAATCTGCCATTGCAGCCCCCTGTGGTATGTCAAGAGCCAGGTTACGAGGTGCAGAGGTTTGGGACTTCCCTGGTTGTACGATTCTGTGCTTCTAGTGCAAGTGGTTTGGGTTCCATCCCTGATTGGGAAACTAAGATGCCACATGCTACAGCCAGTAAATAAATAAATAAGCATCTAATGCAAGCTCTGAGGATCGTAAAAAAAAAAAAAGTTTCTTAATTGAAAACTCATTCTATAGACAGGACACAAGACAATGGTGCTTTTTTTTTTTTTTTTAAGATGTAGAGGTTTAATTTTATGCCATCTTTAAAAGAATCCTGTAGAGTAGGTATTGGGCTTCCCAGGTGGTGCTAGGGGCAAAGAACCCACCTGCCAATTCAGAAGACATAAGACACACAAGTTCGATCTCTGGGTTGGGAAGCTTCCCCTGGAGGAGGGCATGGCAAGCCACTCCAGTACTCTTGCCTGGAGAATCTCATGGACAGAGGAGCCTGGCGAGCTATAGTCCATAGGATCACAAAGAGTAGGACATAACTGAAGCAACTTAGCACAGCACGCAGAGAGCTGGTATTTTTAAGCTCATCTTGTGGATGAGGAAACTGAGGCTCAAAGGTTGACAGGACTCAGTTAAGGTCACATGGCCATAACAGGCTGGTCTGGGATTTGCACACAGGTCTCCCTATCTTCAAAGCCCGTAAACTTCCTACTTGATTGTGTGCATGTGTGCTGTCACGTCAGTCGTGTCCGACTCTTTGCGACCCTGTGGACTGTAGCCCAACAGGCTCCTCTGTCCGTGGGATTCTTCAGGCAAGAATCCTGGAGTGAGTTGCCACGCCCTCCTCCAGAGGATCTTCCTGACCCAGGGATCTATTCCCTGCATCTCTTATGTCTCCTGCATTGGCAGGCAGGTTCTTTACCACTAGCACCACCTGGGAAGCCCTCCTGCTTGGATCAGTTCAGTTCAGTCGCTCAGTCGTGTCCGACTCTCCGCGACCCCATGAATCGCAGCATGCCAGGCCTCCCTGTCCATCACCAACTCCCGGAGTTCACTCAAACTCATGTCCACAGAGTCGGTGATGCCATCCAGCCATCTCATTCTCTGTCGTCCCCTTCTCCTCCCGCCCCCAACCTTTCCCAGCATCAGAGTCTTTTCCAGTGAGTCAACTCGTCACATGAGGTGGCCAAAGTATTGCAGTTTCAGCTTTAGCATCAGTCCTTCCAATGAACACCCAGGATTGATCTCCTTTAGAATGGACTGGTTGGATCTCCTTGCAGTCCAAGGGACTCTCAAGAGTCTTCTCCAACACCACGGTTCAAAAGCATCAATTCTTCGGCAATCAGCTTTCTTCACAGTCCAACTCTCACATCCATACATGACCACAGGAAAAACCATAGCTTTGACTAGACAGACCTTGGTTGGCAAAGTAATGTCTCTGCTTTTTAATATGCTATCTAGGTTGGTCATAACTTTCCTTCCAAGGAGCAAGCGTCTTTTAATTTCATGGCTGCAATCACCATCTGCAGTGATTTTGGAGCCCCAAAAAATAAAGTCTGACACTGTTTCCACTGTTTTTCCATCTATTTCCCATGAAGTGATGGGGCCAGATGCCATGATCTTTGTTTTCTGAATGTTGAGCTTCAAGCCCACCTTTTCACTCTCCTCTTTCACTTTCATCAAGAGGCTTTTTAGTTCCTCTTCACTTTCTGCCATAAGGATGGTGTCATCTGCATATCTGAGGTTATTAATATTTCTCCCAGCAATCTTGATTCCAGCTTGTGCTTCTTCCAGCCCAGTGTTCCTCATGATGTACTCTGCATATAAGTTAAATAAGCAGGGTGACAATATACAGCCTTGACGTACTCCTTTTCCTATTTGGAACCAGTCTGTTGTTCCATGTCCAGTTCTGACTGTTGCTTCCTGACCTGCATACAGGTTTCTCAAGAGGCAGGTCAGGTGGTCTGGTATTCCCATCTCTTTCAGAATTTTCCACAGTTTATTGTGATCAACATAGGAGAGACCAAACGAGTCATTCACAATCCATCTTCAATTATTTTTTTGCCTTCTGTGCTTACGACCCTATACTATTATTTGCTTGTGATTTTTTTTTCTTTTCAATCAACCCACTTTTGATAAGGTTCAGTTCTCATCAATCAAACATTCACTCACTCAAGAAGGCGATTGTGAAATAAACCCAAAGCAAAATGTGGTTAAATTCTGACTAGACAGTGTTGCCTGCCTGAGGGCCTAAGTCATAGATCCACTCTTTCTTTGTTAAAAGAGAGAAAATATCAAGAGATGGTAGAAGCTGAGGTGTTAAAGGTGTGTTAACACAGAGCTGAAACTTTCCCTTAGCTGTAAATAAAAGGATTTAGTTTTTTTAGGTTCAATCACCATAGATCTTTCCACCGGTTTCATTGAACCTCAGTCCCTTTTGCAAGAGGACTGAGGAGGAATAGCTCTCCCACCAAGTGGGTTCAACTTAGAGGCCACCTGGTAAGAGCCCTTGAATAAGTCTGTTCCCGTATTGGGACCTTAGTTTCCCCATGTATAGCATGGGAACATTGTCCTGGATTGTCGACATCCATTTGGCCGCTGACATTTCATGGGTCAGTGATGATGCTAAAATAGTCACAGCTATCAAGGTGCCCACTTGTACATCTGATGCCAACAATGACAATATGGAAGCTGATGCCTATTGAGCACTTCCTATATGCCAGGCACTGTGCTAAGCCCTTTGCTTTCATCATTCTACATAATTCTCACACCACCCTAAAAGATAGGTGCTGTTTTAAACCACCTTTTCCTGTAAGGAGAGCTTCCCTGGTGGCTCAGATGGTAAAACATCTGCCTGCAATGCAGGAGATCCGGGTTCAATCCCTGGGTTGGGAAGATCTCCTGGAGAAGAAAATGGCAACCCACTCCAGTACTCTTGCCTGGAGAATCCCACGGACGGAGGAGCCTGGTGGACCACAGTCCATGGGGTCGCAAAGAGTCAGACATGACGGAGTGACTTCACTTCACTTCACTCACTTCCTGTAAGGAAATAAGGTCAGAGAGGTGAGATCACTAACCCGAGATCACACAGTCAGGAAGAGGTGTGATTTGAACTCCGGTCTGCCTGCCTGTGAAGTCCATGCTTATGGACCATGGCTGCCCTGTCATATGTCCCAGGTGCCCTAGGGGTTGGCGTGTAAAGGGTTAAACAGAGTCAGCCCATCCCACCAGCCGAGTGTGGTGGTGGTTTGGTCGCTAAGTCATGTCTGACTCTTGTGATCCCATGGACTGTAGCCTGCCAGGCTCCTCTGTCCATGGGATTCTCCAGGCAAGAATATTGGAGTGGGTTGCCACTGCTGCTGCCGCTGCTGCTGCTAAGTTGCTTTAGTCACGTCCAACTCTGTGCAGCCCCATAGACGGCAGCCCACCAGGCTCCTCCGTCCATGGGATTCTCCAGGCAAGAGTCCTGGAGTGGGTGCCAGTGCCTTCTCCAGTGCATGAAAGTGACAAGTGAAAGTGAAGTCGCTCAGTCGTGTCCGACTCTTAGTGATCCCATGGGCTGCAGCCCACCAGGCTCCTCCATCCATGGGATTTTCCAGGCAAGAGTGCTGGAGTGGGGTGCCAGTGCCTTCTCTGGGTTGCCACTAGGGAGGTTCAAACTTTTGGCCTTGTCTTCACTTCAGAAGTTTGGCTTGGCAGTTGCCCAAGTTCCCTTTCTTTCCCACCCTTCCCTGCAGGCTCCTTGGTAGATGCAGTTCATGTGGCTACAGGTAGCTGTTCACAGCGAAAAACCTCCCCAACCCCTCCAGGAAGGGTCCTGCCCATGACCAGCATGGG
Source organism: Moschus berezovskii (assembly GCF_049115385.1). NCBI lineage: Eukaryota > Metazoa > Chordata > Mammalia > Artiodactyla > Moschidae > Moschus > Moschus berezovskii. The sequence continues at coordinate 59,334,282 of NC_142478.1, read as the reverse complement.
CTCACTTTACTGCCTGGTCCTTTCATCAAGACCCCTGCATTTACAACAGGTAGAATCAGCCTAGACCTGTGGGAAGATCTGTGGTGATTGAACCTTCTGGCTTTCCCTACCGTGGACTTTTTTTCAAAAGTCTGATGCCTGGAAGGGGAGGCAGAGGAGTGTCATAATCAGCTATTCTTGAGTTTGGAGACCAGGATTCCAATTCTCTTCCCATGCGCTACTTGCCAGCTCTGTTACCTTGGGCAAATCAATTCACCTCTCTGATCTCAATCGCCTCATCTATATATTAGGGATAGTAATGGAAATGCCTTGTGGGATTATTATTTTGATAACAATAATGATTATTATTATTAAATTCATTATTTTGATAATAATAATAAATAATAATTATGTTTGATAATAATCCCACCAGGCAATATCAAAAATATTTTCTTTCAAATGAATAAAAGAATGTTTGGCTGTATTAAAAATAATAAATGAATCTTGTATTTTCCCCTAGGCTTCCTGCAGAGGTGGATCCTGTGACAGTGTTTGCCTCCCTTTCCCCAGAAGGCCTGCTGATCATCGAAGCTCCCCAGGTTCCCCCTTACTCACCGTTTGGAGAGAGCAGTTTCAACAACGAGCTTCCTCAAGACAGCCAGGAAGTCACTTGTACCTGAGACCCCAGTCTTGGCCCTTCCTTGTTCCCTCCCCAACCCCTGGGCTTCTCTGATTCTAGAATACATTACTATAGCTGAACTCATAGATTTAGTGTGGCTAAAATGTTGGGGGTCGGGGTGGATTGACCAGATTCCCTGGATAGTGTTAGTAGTAGGTTTTTCTGCAAGATGGCGCAATTGACAGGTCATGCTCCATTGCATTAGGCCAAAATGCTGGGAGTTTTCCTTTCTTTACCTTTTCTATCGTGATGAAAATGTTGCACATTTTACAGTTGCAAAACAAACAAAAGGGGACATAACATTTCACTTTGTATCTTATCTTGCAGCTAATGCAAGAGTTGTTTTTCTCTGGGGACCGGGATTCCCATTCTGGGCTCCCAATGTCCATACCTGCCCCTTGGTTTGGTTGATGGAACCCTCATAGCTCACCCCACAGTGTTTCTGCAGCCCTGGTTTACAAAGGGTTATAGACAGGTCTTATATCCCCATATGGGATTTATCCAACAACCACATGAAAACAGACAGTGTCGTGTGCCCTCTACCCAGGCATTTATAGCATGTTCCCAAGCTGGCACTCCCCAAGGACTTTAGAAGTCCTTTAGTTTATTCTCTGGTTAAAGTCCCTCCTTTCTTGTGTCTCCTATGTCCAAGTCGGGATTTTTACAGAGGGGGCTGTCTCCAGACAGCTCCACCAGGAACCAAGCAAAGGCCAAATAGTCTGGCAGGCAGGCTAGTGGTATTGTGTATATGGGTGGGACGTGCGTGTCATTGTTATTTGAATTGTGCTGTTGTTTAGGGAAAATAGCAGTAAACAATAATAAAAGGAACTGATGTTATTGCCTTGTGTGTTGTTTTGATGGGAACTAAATGCTGTACCACTTAGATATGCAATGTCAATTAGGGGTACTTGTGGTTGCAAATAATGATGCTCAATGCATTGTGGCTTAAATGACATAAATAACTTTACAGGAAGTTTAGATATGAGTGATTTCAGAATTACTTTTTCAGCTGTTATGCCACCAAGAACCCAGAGTCTTTCTATCATTTTTCTCTACCATCTCTGATGAGTCTACAAGTTCTATCCTCATGTTTGCAAGAAGGCTGCAGCAGCTCCAAGCATCTCAACCTCATATGGCCATGTACAGGAAGAGAAGGCAAGGGTAAAAATGTCTTTTTGTCTGACTTTCTCTTTCATCAGTAAGCTCTTTTCTAGAAGCTCTCTCTCAACAGTCTTTCTTTTTTTTTCATTGACCCAAACTGGGTCACATGAGTTTGTTGAAGCCGTCCCTGGCAAAGGGAAAGGAATGGCCATGATGGGCTTAGATCAATATTGATTTGTCCTTCAAGGCCTGGAACATTGCTGCTTGAAAAAGCAAGGTTCTGTTAGGAAGGAGGAAAGGGGCAGTCAACAGCCCACACATTGATGCTGCCAGGAGCCCAGAACCCTGAAAGGATGGTGGTAGGGAGCATGCTACCACAGTGCGTCAGTTAGAACTGTTTCTATGCTAAGTGTTAGGAAGCCCTACTCCAACTGATTTAAGCAAAAAGGGGTATTTATTTGGGTGCAACTGAGAAGTCCAAGATAAATGCTGCTTTCAGGTTTCTAAGGATCTTAATAGAACTCAGTTTGTTGGCTCCACTCCTAGTCTTCCTATTGCCCCCCCATACCTCCTGCTCCTAACCGCCATGTCCCCGTGCCCTTTCATGTGACCTCAAGACAGGTGCAATCACTACACCACAACACTACCGCCCACATTCCAGTCACCAGCGAGAAAAGCCAGTCTTTTCTCATCACATCTGCTGAGAGTCATTCTAATTGGACCAGCTTGGGTCACATGACCATCCCTGAGTTAAGCATAGCCCAGAAAATCAGTACTTTGATTGGTAAGGCCTGGGTCACATGCTCCATCCCTGGAGCCAATCTCCTTTAAGCCTCCCTGACCTGCAGGAAGTAGATGTTACCTTTACAATGAAGAAGTTGCCTCTAAGTGGCTTGGGTAAGTCCCATGGTGATGGTAGAACTCAACTTTTGTTTTTGGAGGAATTAATGAGGAGTTCCTGAGCTGCCTTTTTTTTTTTTTTTTAATTAATCTAAGTATAGTTGCTTTGGGTATCCCAGGTGGCACTGGTGGTAAAGAACCCACCTGCTAATGTAGGTGATGTAAGAGACACAGGTTTAACCCCTGGGTCAGGAAGATCCCCTGGAGAAGGGCATGGCAACACACTCCAGTATTCTTGCCTGGAGAATCCCATGGACAGAGGAGCTTGATGGGCTTCTATCCATAGGGTCGCAGAGAGTCGGACGTGACTGAAACGACTTAACATGCATGCATAGTTGATTTATGAGTTGCTTTTTAAGAGTACCTCCAAACTGTCAATGACAGCAGAATCACTGACTATTTCCCGAGCATCTACTTATTTTGGTCCTTTTCTGGGAGCCAAGCATATAGCAAACAATGAGCCATGATTCCTTCCCATAAGCAGCTTGAAGAGCAGCTACACAGGTGTCAGGTAACAGAAAGCCTGCGTGCTAAGTCACTTCAGTCGTGTCCGACTCTTTGAGATCCTATGGACCGTAACCCTCCAGGCTCCTCTGTCCACGGGATTCTCCATGCAGGACTATTAAAGTGGGTTGCCATGCCCCGCTTCAGGGGATCTTGCTGACCCAGGGATCAAACCCTTGTCTCTTACATCTCCTGCATTGGCAGGCGGGTTCTTTACTACTAGTGCCACCTGGGAAGCCTGACCCTCACTAAATCCTCCATGTGCCAGACCCTGTGCTAGGTACTTTACGTGTATTAATAGATTTAATCACCATATAACTCTATGAGTATTACCAAAGCAAACGTGTGTCCCCTGGCCCACAGTAATAAAGCCAATCTACTGACACCAGGTTGTGGAGAAGGACAGTGCAGTGTTTACTGCAGGGCACTGAGCAAAGAGTCCAGGCAGCTAGCATTCAAAAGGCCTGAACTCCCTGACGGCTTTCAGGGAGAGGTTTTTGAAGCCAGGGTGAGGGTAAGCGTTGTGGGGTGCGTGAACGGCTCATGGATGTTCTTATGATTGGCTGGTGGTGAATTACTTGGGAGTCGACATCATCAGCCTCCTGGTCCCCAGGTGCCCGTGGTGTGTACGTGCTTATTGTCAGCATGTCGTTAGCTTCTTCCATCTGGTCAGGGTTTCAACCTCTGCAAAACAGCTCAAAGGATTTGTCTCAGAATATTATCTATGGCCCTTGAGAAGGAACTAAAAGTCCTGGACTTTGTTTAATGGCTAAACAATTATTTTGTCCTGCTTGATTGTTTCCCTTTGTTTCTGGCTTTTCTTACTTCCCTGATGAAACTTATTCTTTAGAACTCAGAGAAGGCCTGGGAGGCTAAAGTTTTACTACAAACAAGAGACAGGTGAAGAATGGAGTGGGGATGGTGAGGGGGAAGGAGGGTCTGTCCTGAGAAGGCCCCTGCTCAGTTACATGCTGCTGCTGCTGCTAGGTCACTTCAGTCATGTCTGACTCTGTGCGACCCCATGGACTGCAGCCCACCAGGCTCCTCGGTCCATGGGATTTTCCAGGCAAGAGTACTGGAGTGGGGTGCCATTGCCTTCTCTGTCTCAGTTACATGAGGTTGGTTCAACTCTTATCTCCATTTTACAGATGAGGACACTGATGCAAGGAAGGACTAAGTGTGCAGCCCCAAATCATACACCTGGTGAGCAACAGGCTGGGGTTGGGGGTGTGAGGGGTGTCCTGACTCCACTAGTAACTGTAACCCTATTCTGCCTTTCTCTCAGCAAAGCAAAATCTAAGTGTGTCTTATGTGAATCTGTAAAACTTTTGGGAAGAGAAGTGATATTTCAAGCCGAGGCTTTGCAAGGGACTTGGGGTTGGGGAAGATTTCTCAGGGGAGGGTTCACTCCATAGTGGTCAGAGTTGAGCAAGCAGGATTAGGGATGGGGAGGTCCCTTGCCGGCAGAAGAAAACACAGGAGCCAAGGTGAAAGGTATGTCCCTTTTACAATCCTTTGATGGTTCCCCATTGTTCAAAGGATTGAGTCCAAGCTTCATTCAAGACTTGCAGAGCCTTATGGGATCCTTCCCCAGATCCCCTCTCTCCCCCAGCTCCCCTAACTCCCTCCCCTTGCACTGTAGCCCCACCTAACCTCCCTCTGTCCCTCTAACCAGACAGGCCCTCTCTTGCTCCCAGAACTTTGAATACACTGCTCTCTCACTCCAATGCTTATTACTCCAGCCCCTTCTTTGGCTAAATCTTTAAGATCTCAGCTCAGACTCCCACCAGACTGGCCAGAGCCCCGCATCATTACCCTCATCCCAACCCAGCACATCTTGAAACAGCTGGGAATTTGTGTAGCAGAATAAGTAATAACAATAATCACAAAACCCCAAACCGATCTGAACTGCTCTGCTTTAAAGGATGAGGGGAGAAATCGTCCAAGTAAAGGGGAAGACCCCTACTCACTTGATATTCGTTCAACAAGTATTTCCTGGGCACGTGCCAAGCGCAAGGCAACTGTGCCGGGTGTGAGGTTACCCTATCTCCCCACTTTGAGAACCTGGTGAGATAAAGAGAAAAAAGTAAAGCTTTCATTTCAGTGGTCATTCACCAGTTTTGGGTCACTGAATGGTAAGACCCTGAGCAGACAGAACAGCGAGCCCACCCACTGGAAATAAATATGTATTGAATGGATGATTGAATGAATGGTGAGTGTGGGTCTCCCTGGGCAGAGAGCCCAAGAGCCTGATCTCAGACCCCAGAAACCCAGCTTATTTCAGTTCTGAGAGGTTCCAGTTTAGAGACAAGCATTGTCATCAGAACAGATGACTAGGCCCCTCCCCAGAGTTCTCCAGTGATATGACAGAGGAATATCGTTCCAGGGTCTCACGTCGATGATGCTGCCGGGGTAGGGGCTGCCCAGAACCTGCTTCTATGCTCTGCTTTCTTGACCTAGCTCCCTGGAAAGTTGTATCCTCCACCCATCTCCACCCTCCTCCCAACTGCCTGCCAGCCAGCCGCTGCCAGTGGTGATATATGGAGATGACTTGATTTGACCTTGAAGGGAAGAAACAAATTAATGTGTCTCAAAATAAATTCTGGGAATCAGTGACTGGCTTTTCCTCCACCCCCTCCTCTCAGTGCCTCACAAGTTGTGCATCATAATGTGAAAATCAATACTGTCTCGTCTATGAGCCAACCCCTGGAGCTGGTGGGGTACAGGGCTGTGGGAGGCCCACCCAGGAGTGTCAGAGGGGGTGGGAGGACTCACGGTTTGTTGTGAGCTCTGCTCTGCTCTCTGGTTGCTGAGGGCTGGCTCCAGTCACCCTGTCTGTGGTAAGAGCAGCCCACCCAACCACCAGCTCCAAGTCCTCCCAGGTGTGAGCAGATGGGGACTCTCTGGGGGCTCCCAAGGAAAAGGGAAAGGCAGTCGTGTGAAATGGTATTGCCAGGGTCATTCTCCAAGGAGAACTGAGATACGGGGAGGGGAGGAGACTCCAGGCCCAGCCCCCACAATTCAGCCATTCAGTGTATATTTACTGAGCGCCTTTCTTCAGACTCGGCACCAACTCAACTATATCAGTTCAGTTCAGTTCAGTTCAGTTGCTCAGTCGTGTCTGACTCTCCGCGACCCCATGAATCACAGCACGCCAGGCCTCCCTGTCCATCACCAACTCCCAGAGTACACTCAAACTCATGTCCACAGAGTCGGTGATGCCATCCAGCCATCTCATTCTCGGTCGTCCCCTTCTCCTCCCGCCCCCAACCTTTCCCAGCATCAGAGTCTTTTCCAGTGAGTCAACTCGTCGCATGAGGTGGCCAAAGTATTGCAGTTTCAGCTTTAGCATCAGTCCCTCCAGTGAATATCCAGGATTGATCTCCTTTAGAATGGACTGGTTGGATCTCCTTGCAGTATAAGGGACTCTCAAGAGTCTTCTCCAACACCACAGTTCAAAAGCATCAATTCTTCGGCGATCAGCCTTCTTCACAGTCCAACTCTCACATCCATACATGACCACGGGAAAAACCATTGCCTTGACTAGACGGACCTTGGTTGGCAAAGTAATGTCTCTGCTTTTTAATATACTATCAAGGTTGGTCATAACTTTCCTTCCAAGGAGCAAGCGTCTTTTAATTTCATGGCTGCAATCAGCATCCGCAGTGATTTTGGAGCCCAAAAAAACAAAGTCTGACACTGTTTCCACTGTTTTTCCATCTATTTCCCATGAAGTGATGGGACCAGATGCCATGATCTTTGTTTTCTGAATGTTGAGCTTCAAGCCAACCTTTTCACTCTCCTCTTTCACTTTCATCAAGAGGCTTTTGAGTTCCTCTTCACTTTCTGCCATAAGGGTAGTGTCATCTGCATATCTGAGGTTATTGATATTTCTCCCAGCAATCTTGATTCCAGCTTGTGCTTCTTCCAGCCCAGCGTTCCTCATGATGTACTCTGCATATAAGTTAAATAAGCAGGGTGACAATATACAACCTTGACGTATACCTTTTCCTATTTGGAACCAGTCTGTTGTTCCATGTACAGTTCTAACAGTTGCTTCCTGACCTGCATACAGGTTTCTCAAGAGGCAGATCAGGTGGTCTGGGATTCCCATCTCTTTCAGAATGTTCCACAGTTTATTGTGATCGACACAGTCAAAGGCTTTGGCATAGTCAATGAAGCAGAAATAGATGTTTTTCTGAAACTCTCTTGCTTTCTCCATGATCCAGCGGATGTTGGCAATTTGATCTCTGGTGCCTCTGCCTTTTCTAAAACCTGCTTGAACATCTGGGAGTTCACGGTTTACATACTGCTGAAGCCTGGCTTGGAGAATTTTGAGCATGACTTTACTAGCGTGTGAGATGAGTGCAATTGTCTGGTAGTTTGAGCATTCTTTGGCATTGCCTTTCTTTGGGATTGGAACGAAGACTGACCTCTTCCAGTCCTGTGGCCACTGCTGAGTTTTCCAAATCTGCTGGCATATTGAGTGCACCACTTTCACAGCATCATCTTTCAAGACTTGAAATAGCTCAACTGGAATTCCATCACCTCCACTAGCTTTGTTAGTAGTGATGCTTTCTAAGGCCCACTTGACTTCACATTCCAAGATGTCTGGCTCTAGGTCAGTGATCACATTATCGTGACTATCTTGGTCGTGAAGATCTTTTTTGTACAGTTCTTCTGTGTATTCCTGCCACCTCTTCTTAATATCCTCTGCTTCTGTTAGGTCCATACCATTTCTGTCCTTTATCGAGCCCAGCTTTGCATGAAATGTTCCCTTGGAATCTCTAATTTTCTTGAAGAGGTCTCTTGTTTTTCCTATTCTGTTGTTTTCCTCTATTTCTTTTGCATTGATCACTGAGGAAGTCTTTCTTATCTCTCCTTGCAATTCTTTGGAACTCTGCATTCAGATGCTTATATCTTTCCTTTTCTCCTTTGCTTTTCGCCTCTCTTCTTTTCCCAGCTATTTGTAAGGCCTCCTCAGACAGCCATTTCGCTCTTTTGCATTTCTTTTCCATGGGGATGGTCTTGGTCCCTGTCTACTGTACAATGTCACGAACCTCCGTCCAGAGTTCATCAGGCACTCTATCTATCAGATCTAGTCCCTTAAATCTATTTCTCACTTCCACTGTATAATCATAAGGGATTTGATTGAGGTCATATCTGAATGGTCTAGTGGTTTTCCCTACTTTCTTCAATTTAAGTCTGAACTTCGCAATAAGGAGTTCATGATCTGAGCCACAGTCAGCTCCTGGTCTTGTTTTCGCTAACTGTATACAGCTTCTCCATCTTTGGTTGCAAAGAATATAATCAATCTGATTTCGGTGTTGACCATCTGGTGATGTCCATGTGTAGAGTCTTCTCTTGTGTTGTTGGAAGAGGGTGTTTGCTATGACCAGTGCATTCTCTTGACAAAACTCTATTAGTCTTTGCCCTGCTTCATTCCGTGCTCCAAGGCCAAATTTGCCAGTTACTCCAGGTGTTTCTTGACTTCCTATTTTTGCATTCCAGTCCCCTATAATGAAAAGGACATCTTTTTTGGGTGTTAGTTCTAAAAGGTCTTGTAGGTCTTCACAGAACCGATTAACTTCGGCTTTTTCAGCATTACTGGTTGGGGCATAGGCCTGGATTATTGTAATATTGAATGGTTTGCCTTGGAAACGAACAGAAATCATCCTGTCATTTTTAAGATTGCATCCAAGTACTGCATTTCGGACTCTTTTGTTGACCATGATGGCTACTCCATTTCTTCTAAGGGATTCCTGCTCACAGTAGTAGATATAATGGTCATCCGAGTTAAATTCACCCATTCCAGTCCATTTTAATTCACTGATTCCTAGAATGTCGACGTTCACTCTTGCCATCTCCTGTTTGACCACTTCCAATTTGCCTTGATTCATGGACCTAACATTCCAGGTTCCTATGCAATATTGCTCTTTACAGCACCGGACCTTGCTTCTATCACTGGTCACATCCACAACTGGGTATTGGTTTTGCTTTTGCTCCATCCCTTTATTCCTTCTATAGTTATTTCTCCACTGAGCTCCAGTAGCATACTGGGCACCTACTGACCTGGGGAATGTCAGTATCCTAACATTTTGCCCTTTGTTACTCTCCATGGGGTTCTCAAGGCAAGTATACTGAAGTGGTTTGCCATTCCCTTCTCCAGTGGACCACATTCGGCTGTGGTCCATGTGATCAGATCGGCTAGTTTCCTGTGATTATGATTTCAGTTTGTCTGCCCTCTGGTGCTCCCCGCGGCCGTGAGGAGCTACCCCACGCCTGAGGCCAGGGCCGGCGGCCGAGAGGAGCTACCCCACGTCCAACAGGCGGTGGCTGCACGGGCGCAGGAGGGCCGAGAGGAGCTACTCCGCGTTCAAGGTCAGGAGGGAAGGCCTTGAGGAGATACCCCTCGTCCAAGGTAAGGTACAGCGGCTGCACTTTGCTGGAGCGGCTGTGAAGAGATTTTCCACGACCAAGGTAAGAGAAACCCAAATAAGACGGTAGGTATTGCTAGGGGGCACTCAACTATATACCCAGGTACAATGGAGCCAGGTGTCCAAATATTGAAACACTTCAGCACCGTTTGATAAATAGCCCTGCCTCTGAAGCTGCCCGCCTACCATCCTATCCTTTACTGAACACATCTTTTTGTTCTAATGCTTTGACCACTTGGCACCTTGCTGACCCTGGAGGGACTGTGCCTCCCAGAGACAGCCTGCAAGCACACCTGTCTTATAGAAACCAATCCAGAGCCCCCACCCCAAGCTCTATCACACTCTGAGCCACTACCCAACTGCCCCGCTTATTCCAGGTCAGGTACCAAACAGCTAGGGCCAGCCCCTATGCCCCAGAGCTTACTGAAATTATTCAAACTAGGCCATTCCAAGACTCTTTCCTCCACCTCACCTGTTAGTTCTCACAAAAACCACAATACAGGCTCTTGTCCACCTTCCCTCTGCCTCCTGAATGACCCTGTGCTTCCCTGTGTGGCCCCCAAAGCACGGTCAGTCCCTCCCTCTTGGAATCTGAGTATAACAAGTTATTTTTTTTTTTCAATTGCAATCATCATCTGATCTTTCAACCATTCCATACGTACATAACAATAAAACTGACATTTTGAAATCTAGACACCTTCCTCCCTCTGCTGCTGCTGCTGCTGCTGCTGTCACTTCAGTCGTGTCCGACTCTGTGTGACCCCATAGACGGAAGCCCACCAGGCTCCCCCGTCCCTGGGATTCTCCAGGCAAGAACACTGGAGTGGGTTGCCATTTCCTTCTCCAATGTGTGAAAGTGGAAAGTGAAAAGTGAAAGTGAAGTCGCTCAGTCGTGTCCGACCCTTAGCGACCCCACGGACTGCAGCCTACCAGGCTCCTCCATCCATGGGATTTTCTAGGCAATAGTACTGGAGTGGCTTGCCATTGCATCCTCCCTCTACCTTCTCCCATTTCTTTCTAGGAACCAGTAGCTGCCTTTGGACCAGTGGCCATTCTGAATAACCAGTGTCCTGGTCCTGCAAGTTGTTAAAGGTTTTTAATATTTCCCCCCCACACACACCTCCAGGCCTCCTATGTATCAGGTACCACGCTGGATGCTGGAGAATAAGACAGATGTGAATCTCTGGCCTTGAGGGTGTTATGGGGGTCTCAGATAATATGTAACAAGCAAAGAAAACAGCAGGGTCCAGGGCTGAACTGAGTGTGAGCTCTGAGGTCACGGAGCACCAAGGCTGTTAGGGTTCTGAATTCCGATCCCAGTCCTGCTGCTCCCCTCTCCATATCCCTTTGTGTGACCTTGACCTCTGTTTATGGTTTTCTCTGTGGATGGGCATTTGTTTACTTTTCATTAATTTTTTTTTTTTTTACCACATTGTGCGGCATATGGGATCTTAGTTCCCCAACCAGGGATTAGAACTTGTCCCCTTTGCAGTGCAAGCATGGAGTCTTAACCTCTGGACCACCAAGGAAGACCCATTTGTTTTCTTATTTGCAAAAGTGTGTGATGGTGATGCAGGGCTGGTGTGAGGATTACACGTATACAGGCAAAGTGCTCAGCCCACAGGTGCTCATGCAGAATAAGTCCACATGGATGGGGAGCAGTAGGTGGTCTCAGTCTGAACCCTGCCTGGAAGGTGGAACGGAGGGTCTGCCAGGGATCCATGTCAAGTTGGAGAAGGCAATGGCAACCCACTCCAGTACTCTCGCCTGGAACATCCCATGGACGGAGGTGCCTGGTAGGCTGCAGTCCATGGGATCGCTAAGAGTGGGACATGACTGAGTGACTTCATGTTCACTTTTCACTTTCATGCATTGGTGAAGGAAATGGCAACCCACTCCTGTGTTCTTGCCTGGAGAATCCCAGGGATGGGGGAGCCTGGTGGGCTGCTGTCTATGGGGTCTCACAGAGTCGGACACGACTGAAGTGACTTAGCAGCAGCAGCAGCATGTCAGGTTACTGAACCAGTAGCCCCGAGTCTGTACCTAACACTCTCCCAGCACCTGCCTTCCAATTCTTAATGTCTCCATTTGGGAGAAGAAGAGTGGGAATTAGAGGCATTGAGGGGATTTCAGTCTCCATTGTCAGGGGTCTAGTGGTAATCCTGATACCATACCTCTATCATCTTAGTTGCCAACGCCCACCCACTTGCCCAAGAATAAACCTCTTGTGTTTTTAATTTACTTTTCACTTTATATTGGAGTATAGTTGATTGACAATGTTGTGTTAGTTTCAGGTATACAGCAAAGTGATTCAGTTACACGTATATTCATTCTTTTTCAGATTCTTTTCCCACAGAGGTTATTACAAAATACTGAGTAGAGTTCCCTGTGCTATACACTAGGTCCTTGCTGGTCACCTATTTTACATAGAGTAGTGTATATATGTTAATCCAAAACTCCTAATGTATCCTTCCCTCCACCTTTCCCCTTTGGTAACTATAAGTTTGTTTTCAAAGTCTGTGGATCTGTTTCTGTTTTGTAAACAAGTTCATTTGTATCATTTTTTTTAGATTTCACATATAAGCAATATATGATATTTGTCTTTCTCTGACTTACTTCACTTAGTTTGATAATGTCTAGATCCATCCCTGTTGCTACAAATGACATTATTTCATTCTTTTTAATGACTGAGTGATATTCCATTGCATATACATACCATTTCTTCTTTATCCATACCTTTGTCAATGGACATTTAGGTTGCTTCCATATCTTGGCTATTGTAAATAGTGCTGCTATGAACATTGGGTTGTATGAATCTTTTTGATTTATGGTTTTCTCTAATCCCAGGGGTCGGATTGTTGGGTCATATGGTAGTTCTACTTTTAGCTTTTTAAGTAACCTCCATATTGTTTTCCATAGTGGTTATACCATGAATGTATTACTTTTAAATCAGGAGAAACCTGCAAATACAACTCTGGAATATGAATCACACACACACACACATATATATATAATGGAAGAAGAGGATGACTTTAGCCCCTTAGCCTTCAGCACAATCCCTAGAACACAGGAAGGGTTCAGAATATCCGCTATTACCATCACTGTTGTTACTGTTGGTTACTCTGCAAAACCACCATGGTGGAGGGAGGTCATTTTAACAGAGAAAATGGGGCAGGGGAGAGGGTCAGACAACAGGCTGGCGGTGGACTACAGTACTTTCCTCCCCGGAAGATTTGGAAATTGAGGGGAGATGCAGGTGGGCGATGCTGCTTGGCTAGGCTGGCGCCTCCCTCCATCAGCTTCCGAATGGAGGTACCAGGGTGCTCACCCAGGCTGGAGACCAGGCACCCAGCCTCCAGCATCCCTCACTGGCTGAGTGAAAGGTCGGGATGGGGAAATACTCAGCTTATGCTCTAGAAATCCTCCTAGGGATTCAGATGTTATTGGTCTCTGGTGGGGGGCACTGGGCTTGAATATTTTTTAAAACCTCTCCAAGGATTTCAATTTGCAGCCAGGGTTAGGAACCACTGGAGAATCAGGGTGAGGGCTGCACAGGAGGAGCCCAGGGGAGGCTTGGACCCAGCCTGGGTGAGGTGAGAGTAGTTTCTGGGGGCTTCTAGGAAGAAGTGTTGTCAAAGTTGAAAGGATGAGTATTAATAATAACAATAAAATTAAATGTTTATTAGCTGCAAGGGACTGTCCATTCTCTTCACATCCATTTTGCCATTTAATCTATAGCCAAACTGCAGTGATTTAGAAATGTGCCCAGGTTCCCACAGCTAGGAAGTAGCAGAGTGGCTGAGCCAGTTTTAAACTCGGGCAGACTGGTTCCAGACCAATGTTAGCTTGGCTGGGGGGCAGGTGGGGTGGGAAGAAGGATTAAGGGTTTCTGGCAGAGGGAATAATGCCAGAAAAAAACAAAGCTCTTAATCCTGGCTCAGAGCCTCAGTCTCTTTACCTATAAAATGGGGCCCATCCATTGCCAGCCCTGAACATCCCCCAGAGGGTGACTGGGACGATGAGTGAGAGTGTGCAAATCAAATAGGACCACTGCTTAAGTTATTATCAGCAGCCCAGCAGCCCAGTAAAGCAGGGAGGGCAGAGAAAAGTCATGGACCAGCTGTCTTGGACACGTTGCCTAGTGACCTGATATCGTGGGACCATTTCCTTTTTCATTTGCCTGTTTGTGCTCCATCAGAGCTGCATGACAGACTAGCTTGTTCTGATTCTGACAGTGACAGCTTACAAAATCCACAGCAGACTGCATGACAGAGCTGACTGCCAATGGATGTGAGCGTGCACACACACACACACAGCCACACAAACCTCAGATCTAAGCCAGCACACACACAGCTGATGGAGGACAAAGAAGGTCTTCCAGAAGTGCCAAAACTGAGACTATCAAGGAAATGACAGTCCACTCCAGTATTCTTGCCTGGAGAATCCCGTGGACAGAGGAGGCTGGCGGGCTATAGTCCATAGGATCACAGGGTGTGTCCAAGATTTTTTAATAGATCAGCAGTTCCAAAGTGAGTTCCATCAAAAGAAAAAGGAATGGGTTGGGTTCTGCAGTCAAATAATTTTGGGAAATCCTGGGTTAGATGAGACTCACTTTTCTTTAGTCTGACGATATATGTTGTGGACATCTAAGAGGGTTCAGCTGGTAGCTCTTATTGTATCAGTTTAGCCTAAAATCAAGTGGCCTAAAACAATCAACATTTAATATTATGTGGTTTCCAAGGTTCAGGAATTCAGCTAAGGCCGACCTGGTGGTTCTGATTTGGGGTTTCTAAGGAGGTTGAATCAATATGGTGGACAGGTCTGCAGTCATCTGAACACTTGACTAGGACCGAGGGGTTTCTTTTTTTGGAATATTGTTGATGGACAATGCTGTGTTAGTTTCAGGTGTACAGAAAAGTGATTCAGTTACATATATATAAATTCTTTCTCAAAGTCTTTTTCCCTTATAGGGTATTACAGAATATTGAGTATAATTCCCTGTGCTATATAGAGGTCCCTGGAGGGTCTACTTCTTGTGGTTATTGCTAGAGGCCTCAGACCCATACCAAGTGGGCCTCTCTAAGAAGCTGCTCAAGTGTCCTCATGACATGGCAGCTGGCTTCCCCTGGAGCAATCAATCCAAGAGAGAGTGAGACAAAAACCCGGGAGGTCTTTTGTGCCCTATCCATGAAAATGGCATGATACCACTTCTGCTCTATGAAATTGGACAGTGTCGCCAGAGAGGAACAGTCTTGCCAGCAGGTCGAATTTGCTCTGACCCGAGGCAAGAGATCTGGGTTCAGATACTCCTGACACCAACTCTTAGAGATGAAAATCTCCCCCAGCGACAGTAGTGGGGGATGTGAACACCCCCTTGAGGAGACAAACATCAGGCTTTTGGACCCTGGGCCCCCAGTAGCCAGCCCCAGGGTGGTTCTGCAAAGAAAGGTCACCAGATACAAACCCATCTAAACAGGAGTGCCTGGAAGTCAGGGGAGGTGTGCTCAGCAAAGCCTGTGAGGCGATTCAAGTGGATCACCAGCAGTGCCTGCTGCATTTATACTCAGAGATAATTGGAAATGACAAAATGGCTCAACAAGAGGGGATTAAGCTGGACAAATGATGGTGCTTCCGCACAATGGAGAAAGTACGCAGCCATTAACTACCAAGCTCCCGAAGATGATTTATTGTCGTGGTACAGGGAGGGAAAGTCGGCCTCAATCAGTCTGTATAATACTCCGTTTAAAAGAAATATAAATTTGCATTTATATTCTAGTTGTTTTAAAGTGACACTGGTGGATGTTCAAGTTATTTATTTATTTCTCCTTCGTGCATTTGTGGGTTTGAATGTTTTGCCTTTAAGACAAGTAAACCTAGGTGCTACATTTAAGATTTGATTCTCAGAAGGGACCCTTTTAATGGTCCATATTACCTGATGTGCCTTTTCCTTCCCCTCTGACGACTTGACATGTGTGCCAGGTAATTGTTTTGTAATTGTTATGCGCACACACTCCAGGGCTGGACCACCCTGATTGGAATTCTGCTCCATCATTTATTAGCTGGGCATCCCTGAGCAAATTCCTTAACTTCTTTGTGCCTCGGGCTCCTTGGCAGTAATGCAGAGGTGATGATGGAGTGCCTTGTAGAGCTGTGCCGAGGAATGAATGAGTCAAGGTGTGTAGATGGCTTGGAGGATTCTCGGCTTGTAGAGAGCACTTTGGCAACGTGGACCTACTTTTCCCGGCCCTGCCCTCTTCCCTGATGAGTCTGAGCAGTTCAGGTCTTGTTTTGTTCTTTCTCTTCTCATCAAAGCTATCCTTCTGTTGGCATCCCTTTGGAATCCTTCCAGGCGTACTGTGTGGGTAGCGATGAATTAATCAGGGTGCCCAGTCACAGGCACCCTTGCTCAAGCCTTGGCTCCTCCAGGGAATGCCCTTTGACCCAGTTTCTGAAGCTCCAGAGAGCCCAGGGCCCAGGGGAGGCACACCTGTAGCTTCTGCCTAGCAGCTTCCATGTCCCTTTCCGCTGGCCCCAGCCTCTTAATAACCCTTGTGCATAGTTTCATTGGGAATATTAGCTTCACAGGGCCCTGTTCTTCCTTCACCAAGGGTGGGCACATGGCCCAGGCTAAGCCGATCAGTCTCTCATAGGAATATGAACCTTTGTCAGGCTGGGAAAGAGATGAAGCTGATTCATCCCAGTGACAAGGCACATTTTTCTTACTCTTTGGCTCCCTGGAGCGGCCCCATTCCCGTTTCAGGGAGGGGGACTCCTTCCAGGCCCCGAGGATGGACTCTTGTCTAACACTCAGAAATGAATTGTCTGAGAAGACGTGTACTGACAAAGCAAAAAGATTTTATTGAGAAAGGGTACCCGGGCAGAGAGCAGTAGGGAAAGGGAACCCAGGAGAACGGCTCTACCACGTGGCTCACAGTTTCAGGTTTTGTGGTAAGAGTGTGAGTTTCCAAGTTGTCTCTGGCCAGTCATCTTGTTTGGCCCGTATTTGGTCTGACTTGGGGTCCTTGCTGGTGGCACACGCATCTCTCAGCCGAGATGGCTTTCAGCGTGAAGGATTCTGGGAGGTCGGTAGGACGATATTGTAGGCTGGTGTCTCCTCCCTCCTTTTGGCCTCTCCCGAATTCTCCTGGTGAGTTTTTGGCAGCAGCACCACATCCCTTATCATTCCGCAACAAGAATCAAGTCATTATGATCGTTATCATCGTGCCTGGCTAATGTGGGCAGTTTCAGTCAGCAGGTTAGGTTCCCTAACATTTCCTGGGGTCCACTGCTGAGTTTTACTTTTGATTATTTGTGTTCTACCATATCCTTTCCTCCCTAAACTAGGTAAAGTCCTTCTGTTTCTTTTGAAACCAGTGAACACCAGCGGCTACAGTGAGACAGGAAGAGAGAGAAACGGAGGCGGCCGAGCAGCGTCTCCACGCCACCTACAAGGACGTCTGAGCTCTGATCCAGCTCAGCAACTAACTCCTCCCATGACCCTGGGCAAGTCCTCCCACCCCTTCCTTTGCTCCTCCATCTCCTGGAAACAGCCCATAAGTGCAGTATGCTGGGGGTCCTGTCCTAACCCCTCTCCGCTTCTCCCTGCGGTCATCACAGTCTGCCGTTCCAATGACCACCTCTAAACTAACACACCCAGTTCCTCCTTCTGGTCCAGATCAGCTCTCCAGACCTCCAAGTACCGCCTGGACATTTCCACCCAAGGCTTTCTCAAACTCTCCATGTGCAGAAAATAGCATTCAGGATCTCTTCCTGCACACTGTTCCCCTGCCTCCCTCCCCAGACTTTGGTACATGACATCAACACACACCTCTCCCCCAGAAAACCCAGAGTTCCCCTAGACTGCCCTCTCTCCTTGTCTGCCTGTCGCCAGGCATCATCCACACTCTCTGAGGCCCTCTGTCATATGAGTCCTCCTGTTTGTCTAGCAACTGTCACTTTATAACATCCATTCACCTGTTTGTCACTTAACCCTCGCAAGCCTGAGGAAAGTCCCAACAAGTTCTCACAAGTCCCAACCCGAGGAAATAAGGATTCGGAAGGGAAACAGCCTGGCCAAGGTCACATAAGAAGTAGAAGGCAGAGCTGGGATTTGAACTCAGGACTGTCTGAGCCCATACCCCATGCAAGGGCCAGTATTCCCTCTGTCCATGGTGCCTGAAGCGCTTCCCAGGTGGCTCAGTGGTAAAGAATCTGCCTGTAATGCAGGAGACTCAGGTTCGATCCCTGCGTCGGGAAGATCCCCTGAAGAATTCCCGAAATGTCAACCCACTCCAGTATTCTTGCCTGGAGAACCCATGGACAGAGGAGCCTAGTGGAATACAGTCCGTGGGATTGCAAGAGTCGGACACAGTTTAGCGACTAAACAACAACAATGGTGCCCACCTCAGGAGAAGCAAGATTTGGGCTAATGTCTCTCTGGCTGGTTACTAAGGTCCATGGGGTGCAAACAGCAACAGTGTTTATCATGAGCTCATGGGCTCCACCCAGTTCCTAATCTGGGCTCGTGACCTGGGAACTCATCTCCCAGACAACCAGAGTGATGCAGCAAACAGAGGGAGCTGAGCTGCCTGGGCAGGGTTGGAGGTGCAAGCCCAGGATGGACGCGTGTGTGTGGGGTGGGGGCTGCCAACATCCACAAGAGCCTCGCCCAAAACCTCCCCTCTACATAGTTACACCATACCCTCCCTACGAGCCGGAGGAATCCAGCACCAGTCCTAGCAGGGCCACCAGGAGCTGAAAGCCAGGAGTCTGGGAGGGTGGGGACCTGCGATGAGCACACAAGACTGCTGTGAGTCCTGGGGCCCTGGGAAAGGTATGGGAGACTCGGGTTCCACACCTGGTCTCAGCTACCACATGAATCCAGCATCTGAGCCCCTCTCACCTCCTCCTTGCTCCCACCTCAGTCTGAGCCTCTGTCGCAGCCTAGGCTATTTCCTTCCTTGTCCCTGTGGTCAATTTCCTTTTGGTAAAATATATAACAAAATTTGTCATTTTAACCATTTTTGTTTATTTTTTGTTGGCGTATAATTGGTTCACAGTGTTGTGTTAGTTCTGCTGTATAATGACGTGAATCAGATACCTGTATACAAACACCCCCCGCCTCGTGAGCCTCCGTACCCCACCCCTCTGGGTCATCACAGAGCACCGAGCTGAGCTCCCTGTGCTATATAACAGCTTCCCATCAGCTATCTATTTTCAGAAGTGCACAATTCACCTGCCTTAATTACATTCACTGTTTGTGTAACTGTCACCACTACCTGTTTCTAAAACTTCCATCATTCCCAATAGAACTCTGTAGGCACGAAGTAACATGTCCCCCTTTCCTTTTTCTCTCCCAGCCCTGGTGACCTCTAATCTACTTTCCATCTCTATGAATTTGCCTACTCTCCATATTTCATAGAACTGGAATCATAATGTTTGTCCCTTTGTGTCTGTCTGCCTTCACTCAGCATAATGTGTGCAAGGTTCGTCCATGTTGTAGCCTGTGTCAGAACTTCATTCCTATTTATGGCTGAATAATACCCGTTGGTATAGATAGATCACATTTTGTTTATCCATTCATCTGCGGATGAATTCCCTGCAGTCCATTTGTCTGCAACAGCTAGAATGATCCTGGGAAAATAGTACTCACTGTGGCACGAGTTTGTTTAAACCCTCCTACGTCTCCTTAATTCATTCAGAGCTATGCACCTTATCCTGCCAGGCTCCTCTGTGCATGGAATTCTCCAGGCAAGAATACTGGAGCCATTCACTTCTCCAGGGGAATCTTCCTGACCCAGGAATCGAACTTGGGTCTCCTGCATTGCAGGCAGATTATCATCTGAGCCACCAGGGAAGCCCTTATTATGGCTACAGAGCCCTAAAAAATTCGTTCTCACTCTCTGAATATGTGTGTGCATGCACACACACACACATCATTACCTCTGTCCCCCTCCAACCTTACCCCTCCCCATTCTCTCCACTCCTTGCTGTTCTAGGAACACCTCAGACTCACTATCACCTCAGGGCCTTTGCACATGCTGTTCCTTCTGCCTGCGATGCCTCCCCACTCCCCAGACATCTGCATGGCTAACACCCTTGTCTCCATCAGGTTTTTGCTCAGCTGTCACCTTCTCATAAGGCTCATCGTGAACACCCTCTCTAAAACTGCAACCTGCCTCCTTTCCATCCATCATTCCTGATCCCCCTCATCATGATCTAGTTTCCATAGCACTTGTCACTTTCTAACGTGTTATGCAATTTATTATTTCCATTGTTTATTATCTGCATCCCATCTCTAGAATGTAAACTCCTTGAGGACGAAGATTTTTTTTTTTTTTGGTCTGTTGTGTTCATCAGTATATCTGAAGCACTTTAACAGTGGCTGGTGTGCAGTAGGCACTCAGGAAATACTTGTTGAATAAATATATATGAATTGGGGCAGGTTGCTACACTTCTCTGAGCTCCTGTTTTCCCATCTGTGAATTAGGGATTATGACCCATCCTTTGGGTGGGGTTGTCACAGTGGGTATCAGATAATGACTGTTACCTCCCTTTGTAAATCATAAAGGACTGAGCATGTAAGAGAGGGATGGAAAAAGAAATCTGATCTTCACTGAGTACACTCGAGGCCAGATGCTTCCCATGACGTACTTCATTTTATCTCCATTTTACAGTTGAGGAAACTAAGGCTCAGGGAGGTGAAATAATGCCACTGGATCATGCAGTGTGAAAGTGTCAGATCTTCAACCCAGCTACCTGGCTTATTCTGTAAGTTGCTTCCAGCTCTGATTATTTCATAAGCTTAAGAAAAAACTCTACCTTCTCCAGGGACAACTCTGAGCCCAGGGGAATGGTAATGAGGATGAAGATGTGAATAATAGCTACCTTTTATTAAAAGCTTCCTACACATGTCAGGCTTACTTTACTACGTGCCAGATGGTTTGCATATGCTCTGCTCATAAGATAGCAGGAAACTGGTGTCATTATTCCCTTGTAACAAAGGAGGAATCTGAGGATCCGAGAGGTCAGACCATTTGTGTGGGTCCACACAACTAAGGAATAGCCGAGACAGCATTTGAGCCCAAAGCAATCCAGCTCCCATGACCTTGAAAGAGATCTTGACCTTGTAGATGTGGTTTCTTTAATGCCACATAAGCTGCCACGCCCAACCCCATGACCATCCCCAGGGACCTCCCCACTTCAAGCCAGCCCAAGAGGGCACTTTTGTAGGTGAGGGGGCAAGCACACCACCAACCCCCCATGACTGCCCCTCTATGTGTGCAGCAGGGTATGGAAAGAATAAGGAGTCGGTGGGAACCTAGATGGGGATCCCACGAGCCTGCAGTGCCAGCAAAGACAAATGAATAGACCGCTCAGCAAACCAGGGCACTTCCACCCCAGAGCAGAACTGTCACTGGTGAATAAATCATCGAAGCTCCACTCTGGACATGCCAATTTCAGTGGGAAAAGATGAGCGCATTAATCTGCCTGGTGACACCCTGGCTGTCTTCAGGCGGTGATGGGGTATGAAAATATTCCCAGCTTGTACTCTGCCCGGGGCTATTTCCAGGACAAGGGTGGTGGAGGTGGAGGGTGGGGAGAGGGTCTCATAGGAGAAATGGTGTTTGCTCAGACTTCCCGTGGTTGCCCAGATGCACAGTCCTAATGCTTTCTATGTGCTTTTAGGCAATCATAGTCATAGTAATCTCTCTCTTTAGTCACTAACTCATGTCCGACTCTTGCGACCCCATGGACTATATGTAGCCTGCCAGGCTTCTCTGTCAGTGGGATTCTCCAGGCAAGAATACTGGAATGAGTTGCCATTTCCTTCTCCAAGTCATAGTAATAGTTAGCATCTATAGTTAGCATCTATTGAGAGCGTACTATGTGCTAAGCATGATGGTTTTTTAAATATAAATTATCTCACTAACTGGCTAAAAATAAAATATTGTTGAGGAGTCTCTGTTTCATAGGAAAATGACTCCTTTGAGGGTGTCTGTTCTTTGTCGTGGGCTTCCCTGGTGGCTCAGATGGTAAAGAGTGCACCTGCAAAGCAGGGGACCTAGGTTCTATTCCTGGGTGGGGAAGATCCCCTGGAGAAAGGAATGGTTGCCCACTCCAATATTCTTGCACAGAGAATCCTGTGGACAGAGGAACCTGGTTTGCTACCACCCATTATTCTCAAGCATCAGATTATGTCTACAATAGGTGGTCCAGCCCAGGGAAACCTCCCAAGGGCTTCACTAACTTCCCAGCATCCCTGGCAGTAATATCTACCACGTGCAGCTTCTCCTGTCTGTGGTTGGATCCTGGAAAAAAAAATTTTTTTTAATGGAGACAACTGGAGACAAGGAAGGGAGGGAGACCAAGCAGGAAGCAGAAGAGGAGGATGTGAAGAAGCCAGCCTGTGGGGAAGGGAAGGATGGCCCAGGTCCAGGGCACCGGAACCTCAGAGCCGAGTGCTTGCCATTCAGAGGAACCTGGTCATGCTGTCCTGCCAAGTTCTGCTGTGCCCTGCCAAAACATTATTGTCTTGGTAGAAAAAAGCTACTAAACTCCATCATCCTTAGGAGGGCTTTCCAGAACGCTGCTGAGTCTGTGTTAGATCAGTGGAGTGAGAAGGGTTGAGGAGGAGGCGTTGGGCATGCACTTAGCAGCTTGATGTCACACAGTTCTCAAAGCAGCCCCACTTGACGGAGCAGCCGAAGGTGACGGAGCTTGCCCACAACCTCATGCCTCTGGTGGAATTTTATCATCAGGTCTCCCCAGATGTTTGCCATTGCAGCTTTCCGAGCCCTGACTGGCTGGGGGAAGCCATAGGTGGCCGCTCCTCAGACACCTGTCCACCAAAATCCTCCTAAGTCCTGTCACAGGCCAGCTTGTCCTACAGCCAAGACCCTAAGTAGCTCCTGAGGCCTTCTCCATCTCTTTTCTCTTTGGGTCCATGGAATAAATCATCAACAACCAGAAATCAGCAATAATAAAAAATGAGGTGAAGTTGTTTTTATTAATAAGATCATAATAAATTAGGTTACAAAATAGCATGTGCAATATGATCCCATTTAAAAATTGCATAAAAGCAAAAGCCCTGGGGAAAATAGGCACCTACTGTGAACAATGATTTTTTTTTTTTGAAGTAGGGAAAGGAAGATTTATGGATGATTTTTATTTTATTTTAGCTTATACATACTTTCTGACTTACCAACAATGTCCATGTGGTATGCATCTCACTTGCCAAATAAAGAACAAAATACAAACATCATTTTCCCCTCTAAAGAAAGAATGACACGGATACTTTGGGAAGCTTCTATAATACTGCTGCTGCAGAACAGAGCAAGCATCTGCATCAGCATCTAGCATTGTTCTCCCACTGGGCTTTGTGCTTACGTTTTGTTTTTGTAATGTTTTTTCAGGGAACATAATGTAGCCAGATCTGGGCTCTAAGCAATAGCATGATGGTGGAACAGATAAGTAGGCAGGCCATCAGAATTTCCATTATTTTTGTTTCTGTGTGGTGTAGAGAAAGGAAAAGAGTCCTGTCCCCGTGATTCACTATTTCCTTTTCCTCTTCTGCCTGTAGCTTCTAATACTCAAACAGATCAGTTCAGTTCAGTCCAGTTCATCCACTCAATCGGGTCTGACTCTTTGCGACCCCATGGACTTCAGCACGCCAGGCTTCCCTGTTCATCACCAACTCCCAGAGCTTGCTCAAACTTATGTCCATTGAGTGGGTGATGCCATTCAACCATCTCATCCTCTGTCATCCCTTTCTCCTGCCTTCAATCTTTCCCAGCATCAGGGTCTTTTCCAAAGAGTCAGTTCTTTGCATTAGGTGGCCAAAGTGTTGGCCAAAATACTTTGCATCAGGTGGCCAAAGTATTCAAATGCATGGGCCATCAAATTCCCTCCTAGCTCCTGGAGTTCTTCCTTCCTTTAAAGCCCCAACTACTCAGTCTCCACTAACTCAAGGCCCGTACCTTGAAGATAGTTTCTTTGTTCAGTGATTCAATAAAGCTCATAAAAGTCAACTTTGTGGGAGAACATATAGTCCAACAGCCAAGACCCTGGGCTCTGACATTCAGACACTGGAGTTCAAATCCCACTCTGGTTGAGTTCACCTTCCTACGCTGCCTGAGTTCAAATCCCAGCTCTGCCCTTGACTAACTAGATGATCTTGGGTGACTCACCCCACCTGTCTGAGCCTCAGCATCCTTGTCAGTAAGAAAGCAATAATTTCTAAAGCCAACTTCCCAGGATGGTTGAAGGAAACAATGCTTACAAAGCCTTTGGAAACATGTCTTCTATTTTTCCCTCTCATGAAGGTGACCAAAGGGTCAAGGTGGTCCTTGGGGACACAATGTTTTCTTTTTCTTTTAGTTTTTACCAGAGTCTATTTGATTTACAATGTTGTGTTAGTTTCTGAAAAGTGAGTCCATTATGCATAAACATATCTCCACTCTTCTTTACACTCTTTTTCCACATTGGTCATTACAGAGTATCGAGTAGAGTTCCCTGTGCTACACAGTCGGTCCTTATTGGTTATCTTTTTTTTTTTGGCCACACCATGCAGCATGTGGGATATTTATTCCCTGATCAGGGATCAAACCCATGCTCCCTGCCTTAGGAGTGTGGGATCTTCACCACTGGACCACTGGGGAAGTCCCTAGTTATTAATTTTATATATGGTAGTGGGTATATGTCAATCCCAATCTCCCAATTTATCCCGTCACCATTTTCCCTCTGGTAACCATAAGTTTACAACAATGTTTTCTTATCCTCTAAGGGTTCAAATGCAGCTTACAACTTTCTAGAAGGACTGGCCTGTCCCAGGTCTCCTACAGAACTAAGAACACAGCTCCACGTTGGCACAAGAGACCTCGGACCAATACCTGGCTGAGAGCAGGCCACCAACACAGCAGTTTTCTAAATCTGCCAAAAGTGTCTTGAAGCCTACCAGTTTTCTTGAATATTTTCAATGAATATGGATATGGTCTTCCTAATAAATTAGTCTTGAACATTTTCGGTGAATATATTCTTCTCAGCGGCATTTTAAGCTCAATTTGTCTGAAGCTAAATATCATGGGAGCTGTTTGGCTTTCTTATGATGATCTTCTAATGAAGAATATAGTCTTGAATATCTTAAGCAGAGTCTTGAATACAATTAAAACATCCTGAATAAATTTTGGGTTAAGAGTATTCAAGAAGTATAAATTCAATGAATATCATCATTGAGCATCTTAAACTAGCACAAGTATAAGAGTGTAAGTCACTGACTGTCTTTAAGCAGGGGTGTATTCCCATTCATTAACTATATTTGATAAGAATTTTCCTTAAATAAGGTTTTGGGAAATTGGCAGCGCTGACTAATTTGAGCAGTTGGTCATCAGCTACTTGATTTTTCAGAGATCTTCATATCACAGAACTGACTTTTGGTGGATTGGTCTGAATCCCTCAAAGACCACTGGGGAAGATGTCCAGAGTGCCTCCTGGAGGCCTGAGTAAGTCCACCCAGATTCGCCTCCAACCCTTTTGCTGGAGCCCTGATCTTCCAGCTCTGCCCTTGACCTCTGAGGTGCCCCCATCCTCTGGGCTCTAAAGGCAGCCCGTATTTTGAGAGGAGCATGTCATTTTCATTCTTTTTTAGCTATTTATGTTCCAGGAATATGGATAAGGGACTGAGAGCCAAAATTCAATAGCCAACGCTAGCCTTGAATCTCAATTCTGCCCCTGGCCAGCTGTGTGGCCTTGGGCAACTAACAAACCTCCCTGAGCTTTGGTTTTCTCTTATGTAAACAGGGTCAAACTCAGTCCAACTCTAGAGAGTCACATGGACGATCCCATGAGAGAATGCCATAAAAGTACAGAGTTTAGGCACATGGTAAGAGACTAATACGGGACAGCTTTTATTGTTTCTCTGAAAAACCCACTTGTGGTTTTGAACATATCTCCTTATGTTTCTAGCCCTTACTGTCCTCATCTGTAAAGCATAAAATGGTAGAGATGGATTGAATCCAAAGTCCTCAAAGTAAGGTCCATGGATGTCAGGAATTCTCCACAACACTTTCCAGGCATCCATGAGACACAGCTAGTTGCCATGCCCTTCTCCAGGAGATCTTTTTGACCCAGGGATTGAACCCAGGTCTCCCACACTGCAGGCAGATTCTTTACTGTTTGAGCTACCTGGGAAGCCCTTTTATAATAACACTAAAGTGTTGTTTGTTTTTTTTCAACTTCATGCTCTCATGGGTATAAAGGGGAATTGTCCAGAGTCTATAAGACCTATGATATCACAACAAACTCAGAATTAGCCATGAGAATCCAGTCATCTTCAATTATGAGATGTTAAAGAGTTTTGCAAAAATGTAAAGCAATGTCCCTCTTCTCACTTTTTTAGGGGAAGAAATATCAATAACCTCAGATATGCAGATGACACCACCCTTATGGCAGAGAGTGAAGACAAACTAAAAACCTCTTGATGAAAGTGAATGAGGAGAGTGAAAAGGTTGGCTTGAAGCTCAACATTCAGAAAACTAAGATCATGACATCTGGTCCCATCACTTCCTGGGAAATAGATGGGGAAAGAATGGAAACAGTGTCAGACTTTATTTTTTGGGGTTCCAAAATCACTGCGGATGCTGATTGCAGCCAGGAAATTAAAAGACACTTACTCCTTGGAAGGAAAGTTATGACTAACCTAGATAGCCTATTAAAAAGCAGAGAAATTACTTTGCCAACCAAGGTCCATCTAGTCAAGGCTATGGTTTTTCCAGTGGTCATGTATGGATGTGAGAGTTGGACTGTGAAGAAAGCTAATCACCAAAGAATTGATGCTTTTGAACTGTGGTGTTGGAGAAGACTCTTGAGAGTCCCTTGGACTGCAAGGAGATCCAACCAGTCCATTCTAAAGGAGATCAGTCCTGGGTGTTCATTGGAAGGACTGATGCTAAAGCTGAAGCTCCAATACTTTGGCCAACTCATGTGAATAGTTGACTCACTGGAAAAGATTCTGATGCTAGGAGGGATTGGGGGCGGGAGGAGAAGGGGACGAGAGAGAATGAGATGGCTGGATGGCATCACCGACTCGATGGACATGAGTTTGAGTGAACTCCGGGAGTTGGTGATGGACAGGGAGGCCTGGTGTGCTATGATTCATGGGGTCGCAAAGAGTCGGACACGACTGAGCGACTGAACTGAACTGAATATAGTTATTATCATATGTACAAACATTATAAAAATATGTTAATGTTTCATAGGCCTAATATTAATTTTTATTTATAATGGATCTATAAATACATATTTTTTTAAAGTTGTCAGTTTTAATTTCTAATATGGTGAACAACAGTAGATGTAACCATACAAACTGGGTCCTCATTTCAGAGTGTGAAGAAGTCCAGAGACGAATAAATTTGAGAAGAGCTGGATGAGATTGTTCCAGAAGGCCCAAGAATCTGGGGATGTTATGTGGCAGGCAGTTACTATATGCTGCCCATTCATCTGCATTCATTCATTCTAGAGCATGTATTTAATGAGTGCTTCCTATGTGCCAGGCACTTTGCTAGACACTGGGGCTGTGATGTGTAACAACACATAGTTCCTGGTAGGAAAGAGGCCAATGGGAGTGTTCTTTGGGTGAAACAGACAGATCTTAGGATGATCCTTATAGACAAGAGAAGGGAGACTTGTGTGGGCTAGGAACATGCAGGCAAGGAAGCCAGCATCAGGTAAGCAAGGCAGTGAGGATGCTCAGTTTGGTTTGCTGGAGCAGGCTGCGTACTAAGAGACTCAAGCCGAGAATTAAGATGAGGGTGTTTGGGGGTGCACAGGGGATGAAGGACCGAGTATGTTGGGTAGTGATTCAAGAATGAGGATCTCGGGACTTCCCTGGTAGTCCAGCGGTTAAGAACCCACCTTCCACACATGTGAGTCAGTTCTAGTGAGACAGGCGCATCTAGAAGCCTGTTCCACGGAGTGAAGTACGTCAGAAAGAGAAAAACAAATATCGTATGTTAACGCATATATATGGAATCTATAAAAATGGTACTGATGAACCTATTTGCAGGGCAGTAATAGAGATGGCAGACATAGAGAACAGATTCTGGACACAGCAGGGGAAGGAGAGGGTGTGACAAACAGTAGACTTGAAACCTGCACATGACCGTATGTAAAACAGATAGATAATGGGAATTTGCTGTGTAACACTGGGAGCTCAATACAGTACTCTGTGACAACCTGGAGGGGTGGGATGACGTGGGGTTGGGGGAGGGTCGAGAGGGTGGGGACACATGTATACTCACGGCTGATTCACGTTGCTGTGTGGCAGAAGCCAACGCAATATTGTAAAGCAATTATCCTCCAGTTAAATTAAAAAAAGAAAGCATCTACCTTCCAGTGCCGGGGATGTGGGTTCAATCCCTGGTCAGGGAACTAAAACAATTTTTTAAAGTTATTTATTTATTTTTGATGGCACTGGGTCTTCATTGCCGCGCAGGCTTTTCTCTAGTTGTAGAAAGCAGGGGCTACTCTCTAGTTGCAGTGTGTGGGCTTCTCACCGTGGTGGCTTCTCTTATTGTGGAGCACGGGCTCGAGGCTCCTGGGCATCAGCCATTGTGGAACACAGGCTGAGTTGCTCCAAGGCACGTGGGATCTTCCCGAACCAGGGATCGAACCTGTGTCCCCTGCCTTGGCAGGCAGATTCTTAACCTCTGGCCCCCTAAAACATATCTTTAATTAAAAAAAAAAATGAGACTCTTTGCCTAGATCAGTGCCTCAGACAGAGGCAGCCAGAATGGATGTGGGGTCACCTAGAAGACATCTCAGGCTCTCTCTCCAGATCTTCAAATGTGTTCCTCCTCCCAGCTAAAACATACTGACCTACCCTCATTTCATCTTCATCTGCCTGACTCTGCTCACCCACCAGCACTCTGCTCCCTCTTACCATGAAGGAAGCCCATATTAGTAGGCTTAGGCGGCTGTAACAAAACAATGCAGACTGGGTGGTTTAAACAACAAGCATTTATTCCTTAAAAGTCTGGAGGCTAAAATGTCAAGATTATAGCGCCCCAGATTTGGTTTCTGGTGTGACTCTTCCTGGCTTGGAGAGGGCTGCCTTCTGACTTCAGCCTCACCTGGCCTTTCCTTGGTGCACGCACTGGGGAGTGGCCAGGGAAGGAGCTTATAAGGACATTAATCCTATCAATTGAGCTATTTCAAATCCTGAAAGATGATGCTGTGAAAGTGCTGCACTCAATATGCCAGCAAATTTGGAAAACTCAGCAGTGGCCACAGGACTGGAAAAGGTCAATCTTCATCCCAATCCCAAAGAAAGGCAATGCCAAAGAATGCTCAAACTACCGCACAATTGTACTCATCTCACATGCTAGTAAAGTCATGCTCAAAATCCTCCAAGCCAGGCTTCAGCAATATGTGAACCGTGAACTTCCAGATGTTCAAGCAGGTTTTAGAAAAGGCAGAGGCACCAGAGATCAAATTGCCAACATCCGCTGGATCATGGAGAAAGCAAGAGAGTTCCAGAAAAACATCTATTTCTGCTTCATTGACTATGCCAAAGCCTTTGATTGTGTGGATCACAATAAACTGGAAAATTCTGAAAGAGATGGGATTACTAGACCACCTGACCCTCCTCTTGAGAAACCTGTATGCAGGTCAGGAAGCAACAGTTAGAACTGGACATGGAACAACAGACTGGTTCCAAATAGGAAAAGGAGTACGTCAAGGTTGTATATTGTCACCCTGCTTAACTTATATGCAGAGTACATCATGAGGAACACTGGGCTGGAAGAAGCACAAGCTGGAATCAAGATTGCTGGGAGAAATATCAATAACCTCAGATATGCAGATGGCACCACCCTTATGGCAGAAAGTGAAGAGGAACTCAAAAGCCTCTTGATGAAAATGAAAGAGGAGAGTGAAAAGGTTGGCTTGAAGCTCAACATTCAGAAAATAAAGATCATGGCATCTGGTCCCATCACTTCATGGGAAATAGATGGGGAAACAGTGGAAACAGTGTCAGACTTTGTTTTTTTGGGCTCCAAAATCACTGCAGATGGTGATTGCAGCCAGGAAATTAAAAGACACTTACTCCTTGGAAGGAAAGTTATGACCAACCTAGACAGCATATTAAAAAGCAGAGACATTACTTTGCCAACCAAGGTCCGTCTAGTCAAGGCTATGGTTTTTCCAGTGGTCATATATGGATGTGCGAGTTGGACTGTGAAGAAAGCTGATCGCCGAAGAATTGATGCTTTTGAACTGTGGTGTTGGAGAAGACTCTTGAGAGTCCCTTGGACTGCAAGGAGATCCAACCAGTCCATTCTAAAGGAGATCGATCCTGGGTGTTCATTGGAAGGACTGATGCTAAAGCTGAAACTATAATACTTTGGCCACCTCATGCGACGAGTTGACTCACTGGAAAAGACTCTGATGCTGGGAGGGATTTGGGGTGGGAAGAGAAGGGGACGACAGAGAATGAGATGGCTGGATGGCATCACCGACTCTGTGGACATGAGTTTGAGTGAACTCCGGGAGTTGGTGATGGACAGGGAGGCCTGGCGTGCTGTGATTAATGGGGTCGCAAAGAGTCGGTCATGACTGAGCGACTGAACTGAACTGAATCATATCAGATTAGGGCCCTGACCTTCAGTTCAGTTCAGTCGCTCAGTCCTGTCCAACTCTTTGTGACCCCATTGACTGCAGCACGCCAGGCTTCCCTATCTCTTACCAACTCCCAGAGCTTCCTCATACTCATGTCCATCGAGTCGGTGATGCCATCCAACCATCTCATCCTCTGTCGTCCCCTTCTCCTCCTGCCTTCAATCTTTCCCAGCATCAGAGTCTTTTCCAATGAGTCAGTTCTTCGCATCAGGCGGCCAAAGTATTGGAGTTTCAGCTTAAACATCAGTCCTTCCAATGAATACTCAGGACTGATCTCCTTTAGGATGGACTGGTTGGATCTCCTTGCAATCCAAGGGACTCTCAAGAGTCTTCTCCAACACCACAGTTCAAAAGCATCACAGTTCAAAAGCATCGGTTACCTGTCCTTATGATCTCATTTAACCTTCATTACTTCCCTCAAAACCCCATCTCTAAACACAGCCACCCCAGGTGTTGGTGGCACTCCAACTGATGAAATTTGGGAACCACAGACCTTCAGTCTATACCAGACCTATTTCCAGGTGTCACCACCTCCCTGCTTTGAATTCTGCGATCCACACCCCTACTGAGAAAGGACTGCTGGTGGTGAAAACATAAGCATCCTCACCCCAAGAAGAGATAGAGAAAAATAGAAAATATTCACCCCAGCAGCAAACCCTGAGAAACTTGCCTGAGCCCTCCCAGACTTCCCACACAAATGCAAACAGACACTGGAGGCTTCCACACCTGTCGTCTTTTCTTAGTTTACCAGATTAAATATATTTGCCACCAAGATGCTTTTATTAGCGGTGTGATTAGGATTTATTTTTTTCTTCAGCGGACAATCATTCCTGGAGCATAAACCTGTGGACATCTAAAGAAACACCATAGAGAAAGCCTAAGCAGGCAGCTTTTCCTCATTTTTCTCACAGGAGCTATTATCAATTCTTTCTTTCCCACCCTCTTTGTTTTATTATTTTTTAACTACATAAAAATATTTTATGCAAAGAGAATCAGAAGACAATGAAAACCACCCACATTTCCTCTCTTCAGAAGAGGAGATAACTGCTATTTTTATTTCACTTGTTTCTTTCTAGTCAACATTCCTATATTAAATATGTAGACATTTATTATTTTATTATTATAATTATTTTTTAAAAAGCCTCTCAAACGTGACTTGTATCCTCCTATTTTGTTATTATATGAGTTTCCTTCCCTGCTGATAAACATTGATTCTGTTTTTTATTTCCGCCTACTCTACTATTCCATTATATGGGTGTGTAATCATTTACGTAAGCACAGTTCTGTTGAGGCTCATCTAAATTGTTTTCAATCTTTTATGCTTATAAATGAAGCTGATATAACCATCTGGTAACTAAATATTTGTGCTCAGTCACTCTGTCATTCTGAGGGTGAATTCCTAGGACCAGTATTTTTCAATTAATGGGCAGACACTCTTCAGCTGGTATTGTTGCATGTTCCTAAAATACATGCACTATTTCACTATCAAAATGAAAGGGTTTCTTTTCTTCCTTTCCTTACCCCTTGTTGGGAGAGATCTTTGGAAAGACAGAAGGAGTAGTCAGAAGTTTTAAAAATATAATAATGCGGACTTCCTTAGTGGTCCAGTGGTTAAGACTCCATACTCCCAATGTACATGGGTTTCTGAAGGATGTTATACTCATATAATAACAAAAATGGAGGATACAAGTCAGGTTTGAGGGCCTTTTTGTAAGATAATAATAATAATAAATGTCCATATATTAAATATAGAAATGTTCCCTCTGGTCAGGGAACTAAGATCCCATATGCCACACAGCCAAACCAGCAAAAATAAGCTACCAAAAAAATAAGTAAAATATAATAATGCATCTGTGTAATACTGGGAGATTTCATTGATCATTAAATCGGCATCAAGTCCCATATATTTTAGTACCCTGAATTCAGCTAGCTTTCATTAAATGTAAAACATCATCAAGTTTAAGATGTATCATTATTTTATGTAAAATTAAGAAATAAATTTTAAAAATCTCTTCCAATTAAGTCACTATGCAATGCCTTCATAGTCCTTTTAAATACCTTGATTGATCACACCATCCTTTGAAAGTCCCTTCATCTGTTCCCAGGGATTTGGCAACTTCTTTTACCTCTTGTTGCTTGGCTTGATGTGACAAAAAAATCTTTAGCATGTATCTACGTGACAAAATGCAATACAGCTTCATCTATCAGAGTTTCTTCCTTTTTAGGGGTTCTGTCAAGATCTGGTTGTTATTTTGCAAGAAAATATGAAACTGGAGTTGTTCCATCAGATAAGAATTTGCTTCATGATGACCAGATCTCCATCCCTCTGCTGTGCTTGGGCATCTTTCTGTGCACACAGAAACTTCCCATTCAATGCTGACTCTTATCATGGCATCATCTTTCTGAAGACACGTTAATGGTGATTGAAATCAACATGTGGAGGCTGGGCAGTGTACATAACTCAGTTGAAGTAAGGACCATCTGAACAGCTAGGACCAAGTTGGCTTGGGCACAGGGAGTGAAATGAGATCACACCAAAATGGATCTCAGTTTCAGGGATGTTAAAATCAGAAAAAGAGTGCATCTTAGAATGGATGCAATAGATTAGTGGGAGCCTCACAGAGTTAAAAGAGATAAATATTAACACAAGTGTGCTGGTAATTTTGCTCCCCTTTCCTCTCAGTATGCCCCAGAATAGGCCTGAAATGGGAAATGTAGACCTGATGAATCTCCTGTGGGGGTCATGTCTCACTTGTCTCTGGATGAGATTAGCTTTGCCACACTGAGGGTGGCTGTAGAGTTTAAAGACACACAGATACATGTATCTATTGATATTTTGTAGAGAGGTGGATATAGACATAGATCAACATGAAACCTAAACAGAAACCCAAGAAACAGCCTTCTCCTCCGATTTTGAAGGAAAACTTAGAGACGACATGTAGCTCTCCAATATAACGCCTCTTAAGAGATTTTCACGGGAAGTTTTGAAGTTTGCGATTGTCATTTTTTGCTGTTCATTCAGGATAGAGTTGGGACACAGGAGGAAAGGAGGGAAAAGGGGGCAAGAGAACGTGACCACAGATAGAGAAGATGGAAAAAGCTGGGGAGAAAAGACCAAACCCCACTGGGCCAATCTGAGTGGAGTTCTAGAGTGACTGGAAGGAATTCAAAGGAAAACGTCATTTTCACCTCAGTCTTCAGGCTTCCCATTTGTTTGAGACTAGCCACCTGTGTAATTGTTATTATTATTATTTTGATATCTATGTGCCCTTCCAGATGCTATGACATTCAATAGCAAGAAAACTTTTCTTGAATGGCGCCAGACCTTACCAAGATCAAAGCACTGTGATAACAGCTCTGCTGACTTCTTCATCTATTCCCCGTGGCAACCTTATGAATTAGGAATTACTGGTTTCCGTGGACTAGATGAAGAAACTGAGATTCTGGGAGACCAAGAAACTAGACTAAGACCACAAGTTGGGAAATAGAGAGGAAGTCAAGTGAGGAGGAGAAGTGAATGGGATGAAGAGACAGGATCCCTGTTTGTATCATGTCTTCCTTATTGCTGCATCATCAATTACCCCAAACTTAGAGGTTTGTGGGAATTCTGTACTTTCCACTTAATTTTTTCAGTAAATCTAAAACTGCTCCAAAATTGTGTATTAATTTTAAAGCATATATCCTTGAAAACCCACCATGTAGAAACAACCACTTTTCAGTGATTAAACTTTCATTCTTGTTTCCATGCAAATATATTTATGTATGCAATGAGCCTTTGCTCAGCAAGGGCATGCCCATTTTTAAAAGTTTCAATACAAAAGGTCAAACCCCAGGAAACATGAGTGCTATTCCCCCTGCACCCTGAGCAACACTGGAACTCCCCCCAGGTTCACAGGGAACCACAGGCCTCTTATGTTGTTTTATTCCTTTTATTCTCTCAGCAAGTGGCAGGTGCTGAGGGACTCTCTGGCTGGCTGCCTGCTGTACCTGGCTGTGTAGAGAGGGATCAGGGGACAGAGTTCACCTTGACTTCAGCCTCTGAGCCCCAGGCCTGGTTGTCTCTGCAGACTTCAGCTGGGGAGAATCAGAGTGGAGGCTGAGAGGCGCTCAAGGCAGGTGAGTTCTGGCTTTTCGCCAGGATTAACAGTTGTCAATAAAGCTCCTGCAAAGCCTTGTCAGGACAAGTCCTGCGGCCCCTCCATGTCTGCCCCAAACCCTGGCCCTCCTGAAACTATACCAATCGAAGTCAATTTGACAAGAGTCCCACGCATGATTCCAGTCCTAGGGCAAGACAACCCAGGAGCGGGGACAGCAAGCCAGCCATCAGACAGATATTTCAAAGTGCAGAGCTAACGGTAAGTGACCTGGATAAATAATCTTCCTTCAAACTACAAGGCTGAAAACAGCCCAAACCCTTAAGAGTGTTGGTAAGAAACCTAAAACAGAATGAATGAAAGGGTAAGCCCCATCGCTGACCTTCAAATCCCGACCCAACACTTAGCTGTGTCTCCTGGAACAAGTTAACCTCTCTGAGCCTCAGTTTCCTCATTTGTGAAATATCATAATAGTGCTCACTTGATAGGATTCTTGTGGGGAGTGAATGAGATGATTGATGTTAAGTGTTTGCTGCTGCTGCGACTCTGTGCGACCCCATAGACGGCAGCCAACCAGGCTCTGCCGTCCCTGGAATTCTCCAGGCAAGAACACTGGAATGGGTTGCCATTTCCTTCTCCAATGTGTGAAAGTGAAAGTGAAGTTGCTCAGTCGTGTCCGACTAGTAGCGACCCCATGGACTGCAGCCCACCAGGCTCCTCTGCCCATGCGATTTTCTAGGCAAGAGTACTGGAGTGGCTTGCCATTGCCTTCTCCATGTTAAGTGTTTAGTCTACCAAAAACCCTCCATTTAAAAAGCTGTTATGAGTATTCAAGAGCCATTAGGGACCTGTGAATGTCACCCCTTCCCCACTGGTTTGCAGCTTAGGTGACTGAGGCCCAGAGAAGGAAATATCTTGCCCAGAGTCACACAGTGAGTTGCTGACCCTGGCTGGAAGTTTGGCTTTTGAAGCTCCAATCCAATGCTCTTTTGGCTGGACCCCAGTGGCCTTTCTTGCAAGTTGCAGAGTGTTCAGATCCTGACCTTTTCCAGTTTCCTTGGCTCTGTTTGCCTCTGGAGGCCCTAATGAAATATGGGGCAGGTGCAGGCAGCACCTCAGACAGTAGCTTTCTATTCAGAACATTATTTAGGGCTCAAGCCTCTTCAGCATGAAATTTAATCACTCCATCAATGTTGTAACAAGCTTGTCAGAGAGCTGTGGACTAGCTGGGAGTCATTTGGATGCCAAGGATGCCTTCAATCCTTTAGTTTCTCCTTTGGATCTTCAAGAGCTAATCCTGAAGGCAGGGTTTGGAGGGGGGAACAGGGAAGTTTCTCTTCTTGGCTAATGGCTAGGAAAGTGCACAGGGATACTCTGAATGATCTGGTCCCTCTCTGCCTCCCTCCCAACCTCATCACTACTGTAATCCCTGGTGCTACCTGTGCTCAAACCTCTCTGCTTTTCTTTTCACTCCTTGAATACGCTGATCCCATTCATGCCTCAGGGACTTTGCACCTGCTGTTTCCTCTGCCTGCAATACAGTTTCCAGCACTTTGCACAGCTGGCTTCTTCTTATCACTCAGGTCACCTCCTCAGATGAACTTTCCTGATGATTTTATCTATAGAAGTTTCCCTCTTCCACCATCACTCATCAATAACTCGTCCCAGGTTATTTTCCACAATACCTATCACTTTCTGAAAGGATCATATTTAATATTTGTTCATGCAATTTGTTGTCTGTGTTCTTCCACCAAAAGATGAGCTCTAGGAGGCTAGAGATTTGGAGCTGTTTTATTCATTGTTACCTCCTTGCCTGGGCCCAGGAAAGTCTGTCATTAGTAGGAAGGAGGTTAACAGTTTTTGCAGATATGCATATATGTCACACACATATGAACACCTACACATATGAAATCCCCACTCCTGGAGCTTAACTGTAATGGGTAAAAAGACAATAAAATAAACCATATACTTAGGCATGTGCACACACAATTCATTCATATATATCAGGGGGTATAATTGCTATTTTAAATGAGGTAGGATCCAGAAGGCCTGGTTGAGAAAGTGGTAGAATGAGCTACATGGATGTCTCGTGAAAGAGTGTTTCAGGCAGAAGTTTCGGCAAGTGCAAAGACCCTGAGGTAGGAGCACATCTGGCTTTCTATGGGAGACAGAGGCTAGTGTTGCTGGATGGAGTGAACACGGAGGGCTGTGAGAGGAGCCAAGGCCAGAAGTGGGTGGAGGCTGGAAATCATACTCAGGCTTTTACTCAGAGCATATGGGAGGCCCCTGGAGCATTTTAAGCAGAGAGTTACAAGTTTTTGCAGCACTTCCAGATGTTGCTTTCAGAATAGAATGGAAGTCAACAACTAAGGTGCAATTTTTAAATTGTATTTATTTATTTATTGGTCATGCTGCCTGGCAGGCAGGATCTTAGTTCTCTAACTAGGGATCAAACCCATGCCCCCACAGTATGGAGTCCTAACTACTGGACCAGCAGGGAATTCCTTAAGATACAATTTTTTTGTGATAGAATAAATTCAAAGCTGGCTGAGCATAATATGCAAAAAGTGTGTTTAATAGATTAAGAAATCTTTAGGGGAGGGGAGAATAGATTAGAATAAAGGGATTGAGGATGCAGTTGGGAGACTATTACAATAATCTAGTAAGGAACTATGGTGGCTCAGCCCAGGCCCAAGACTGCAATAGATAACAGCATGTTTTCTAACAATTCCATCCTCCCCTTCTTCCATAGAGATAGATGAGCACATGGCAGCTTAGCTGGGGACTACATTTCCCAGGTTCCCCTGGGTCAAGATGGAATTAACCAATGGAAATTGAGCACAAGCAATGTGTTAGCTAGTGCCACGTTTGCTCGAAAGAAAATTGTGCATGGTATTCTTTTTCTGCCTTCCCCTTTATACAAAGCAGACGGATGTGCTTGGATGCAGCCTAACCATGCAGATGAGGACAGTTCTGGGGAAAGAACCTGGGTCCCAAAAGAGGATGTGGAGCAAAGTCTGATGTATTCCAGACCACTCATCCCAGGACTTCTTCACAAGTAAGGAATGAACTTCTGCCTTCCTTAATCCACTGCATTTTGGGGTTCTTTGTTACAGCAACTTCACCTTCACCTCAACTACTGCACAGACTTTGTGGAAGATTTGGGAATATCGGGAGTGAATTATGGCACAGTGTGAAACAGGAAGCAACCTAAAATACAATATTCACCATCCCCATCCTTTGTTGTTCAATCACTCAGTCATGTCCAACTCTTCGTAACCCCATGGACTGCAGCAGGCCAGGCTTCCCTGTTCTTCACCATCTCCCGGAGCTTGCTCAAACTCATGCCCATTGAGTCGGTGATGCCATCCAACAATCTCATTCTCTGTTGTCACCTTCTCCTCCCGCCTTCAATCTTTCCCAGCATCTGGGTCTTTTCTGAGTCAGCTCTTTGCGTCAGGTGGCTAAAGTATTGGAGCTTCAGCTTCAGCATCAGTCCTTCCAATGAATATTCAGGGTTGACTTCCTTTAGGATCTCCATCCTAAAAGCTCCTTAACTAAGACCCTGTGGGGAACTTCTTGCAGACTGGCTTTCCCCTTAGGTCCCTTGCCTGATACCTCTTCTGATTATGCATTCTCACTCCCCCTATCTACACTTCCCCAGTGCCAAAGGATATCTGCAAACTTTGATTTTATTTTCTTAAGCAAATGAGTATTTTCTCAATCTTTAACACAGACAAGCTCCTGAGCCTTCTTCAGCGTTAATCAAAATTCTTGGTGGTGCATCCTCACAAAAGATGGAGGCATCCAGTCCAAGTCTCCATCCTAATACTAAGAATTAGCAGAAATGTGGAAATCATGGTTTTCCTTTCACTTGTCTCATAGTAAATTTGTTGGTGGATCTCCCTTACCTAAAAAAATACCCTCAATAAGCACATAGCAGTGGTGGCACAGTGGCGCAGGAGAAAATAAATCTTCCTCTAGCCTGAGAAAACTTTAGCATTTGCTTCTGGGGTTTTAAATTCTCTCTCCCATTTACTTGTATACAAATATTTATACAACAGGCAGCCCTGGATCCTAATCCACAAGGCTCTTTCTCACAGGCAGACACTCGGGCACACACAGACTTGCAGAGAGCTGAGTCATTCAGGGAGGTTCCTGGCTGTCCATTCTACTCTGTTTGCCTTTCCAATGCCAACTCCTGAGCACACTTCCCTGCCCCCAAGCTCTGTGTCCTTTCCGCTCGCTGATTCTTTGGGTGCCTTACCAGAATTCACGGTGGGGACTTTTTGCCACCTCATTTCCTCCCTGTTCGTCTGATCTGTTACATTCACTACTAACACTGAGAAGCCGGTTGTAAAATGCATCAGAAACAAGGCCTCCTCTTGAAGCCCCCGGAAACCAAACCCATGCTTGGCACAGTAGGGTTTTGCTGTCCTATTAGAAAGGACTGTCTTTTCCACCCCTGACTAGGGCTGCTGACCACAGAACACCTCTACTCTGCTGAGCACCCACACCACCCACCACCTGCTCAGCCAGTGTGGGGGAAACATGACACATAGGATCTTGGAGAATGAACTCCAAGACTCTGCCTCCTTGGGTGTGAGGGGATGGATGGGAGTCAATTGGGGAATTATGTGTTTGTATGCATGTCTCTGTGTGGACCTGTGTGGATGCCCATTGTGTGCTGACCGGGTGTGTTGTTATGTGCTTACAGTATAGGTTATCTGCTTAGGCAAACCACTTCAATATTCTTGCCTTGAGAACCCCAACATCAAATGTCAAAAAGATATGACACTGAAAGATGAAATCCCCAGGTCACCAGGTGCCCAATGTGCTACTGGAGAAGAGTGGAGAAATAATTCCAGAAAGAAGAGACAGAGCCAAATCAAAAACAACACCCAGTTGTGGATGTGACTGGTGATAGAAGTAAAGTTCCATGCTGTAAAGAGCAATATTGCATAGGAACCTGGAATATTAGGCCCATGAATCAAGGCAAATTGGAAGCAATCAAACAGGAGATGGCAAGAATGAACATCAACATTTTAGGAATCAGTGAACTAAAATGGACTGGAATGGGTGAATTTAACTCAAATGACCGTTATATCTACTACTGTTGGCAAGAATCCCTTAGAAGAAATGGAGTAGCCCTCATAATCAGCGAAAAAGTCCGAAATGCAGTTCTTGGTTGCAACCTCAAAAACGACAGAATGATCTCTGTTCATTTCCTAGGCAAGCAATTCAGTTTCACAGTGATCCAAGTCTATGCCCCAACCAGTGATGCTAAAGAAGTTGAAGTTGAATGATTCTATGAAGACCTACAAGAACTTTTAGAAATAACACCCAAAATAGATGTCCTTTTCATTATAAGGGACTGGAATGAAAAAATAGAAAGTCAAGAGATACCTGGAGTAACAGGCAAATTTGGTCATGGAGAACAAAATTAAGAAAGGCAAAGGCTTTTGCCAAGAGAACACACTAGTCATAGCAAACACACTCATCCAACAACATAAGAGTAGACTCCACACATGGACATTACCAGATGGAAATACTGAAATCAGATTGATTATATTGTTTCCAGCCAAAGATGGAGAAGCTCCATACAGTCAGCAAAAACAAGACTGGGAGGTGACTGTGGCTCAGATCATGAACTTATTATTGCCAAATTTAGACTTAAAGAAAGTAGGGAAAACCACTAGACCATTCAGGTATGCCCTGAATCAAATCCTTTACGATTATACAGTGGAAGTCACAAATAGATTCAAGGGATTAGATCTGATAGAGTGCCTGAAGAACTAGGGACAGAGGTTCATGATATTGTACAGAAGATAGCGATCAAGACCAACCCCAAGAAAAAGAATTGCAAAAAGGAAAAATGGTTGTCTGAGGAGACCTTACAAATAGCTGAGAAAAGAAGAGAAGTGAAAGGCAAAGGAGAAAAGGAAAGATATATCCATTTGAATGCTCTGCAAAGAATAGCAAGGAGAGAAAAGAAAGCCTTCCTGAGTGAAAAATGCAAAGAAATAGAGGAAAACAATAGAATGGAAAAGACTAGAGATCTCTTCAAGAAAATTAGAGATACCAAGGGAAATTTTCATGTAAAGATGGGCACAATAAAGGACAGAAATGGTATGGACCTAACAGAAGCAGAAGATATTAAGAAGAGGTGGCAAGAATACACAGAAGAACTATACAAAAAAGATCTTTATGACCCAGATAACTATGATGGTGTGATCACTCACCTAGAGCCAGAAATCCTGGAATGTGAAGTCAAGTGGGCCTTAGGAAGCATCACTATAAACAAAGCTAGTGGAGGTGATGGAATTCCAGTTGAGCTATTTCAAATCCTAAAAGATGATGTTATGAAAGTGCTACACTCAATATGCCAACAAATTTGGAAAACTCAGCAGTGGCCGCAGGACTGGAAAAGGTCAGTTTTCATTCCAGTCCCAAAGAAAGGCAATGCCAAGAATGTTCAAACTATCACACAACTGCACTCATCTCACACACTAGCAAAGTAATGCTCAAAATTCTGCAAGCCAGGCTTCAACCATATGTGAACGGTGAACTTCCAGATGTTCAAGCTGGATTTAGAAAAGGCAGAGGAACCAGAGATCAAATTGCCAATGTCCGTTTGATAATGGAAAAAGCACGAGAGTTCCAGAAAAACATCTATTTCTGCTTTATTGACTATTCCAAAGCCTTTGACTGTGTGGATCACAAAAACGTGGAAAATTCTGAAAGAGATGGGAATACCAGACCACCTGACCTGCCTCCTGAGAAATCTGTATGCAGGTCAGGAAGCAACAGTTAGAACTGGACATGGAACAACAGACTGTTTCCAAATAGGAAAAGTAGTACGTCAAGGCTGTATACTGTCACCCTACTTATTTAACTTATATGCAGGGTACATCATGCTAAATGCTGGGTTAGATAAAGCACAAGCTGGAATCAAGATTGCCAGAAGAAATATCAACAACCTCAGATATGCAGATGACACCACCCTTATGGCAGAAAGCGAAGAGGGACTAAAGAGTCTTTTGATGAAAGTGAAAGAGGAGAGTGAAAAGGTTGGCTTAAAACTCAACATTTAGAAAACTAAGATCATGGCATCCAGTCCCATCACTTCGTGGCAAATAGATGGGGAAACAATGGAAACAGTGGCAGACTTTATTTTTTTGAACTCCACAATCACTGCAGATGGTGACTGCAGCCATGAAATTAAAAGACGCTTGCTCCTTGGAAGAAAAGCTACGACCAACCTAGATAGCGTATTAAAAAGCAGAGCCATACTTTACCAACAAAACTCCGTCTAGTCAAAGCTAAAGTTTTTCCAGTAGTCATGTATGGATGTGAGAGTTGGACTATAAAGAGAGCTGAGTGCCAAAGAATTGATGCTTTTGAACTGTGGTGTTGGAGAAGACTCTTGAGAGTCCCTTGGACAGCAGGGAGATCCAACCAGTCAATCCTAATGGAAATCAGTCCTGAATATTCTTTGAAAGGACTGATGCTGAAGCTGAAACTCCAATACTTTGGCGGCCTGATATGAAGAACTGACTCATTTGAAAAGACCCTGATGGTGGAAACATTGAAGGCAGGAGGAGAAGGGGACAACAGAGAATGAGATGGTTGGATGGCATCACCGAATCAATGGCCACGAGCCTGAGCAAGCTCCAGGAGCTGGTGATGGACAGGGAAGCCTGGTGTGCTGCAGTCCATGGGGTCGCGAAGAGTCGGACATGAGCGAGAGACCGAACTGAGCTGAACTGAACTGACATAGGTGTGTGGGTCTGCGTAAGTGTGCGGATCACTCTCTCTCTGTGTATATTAACATGTTATTGCTTCCACTTATTTCTCCAGCCCACCTCATACCGCTCTTCTTCCAGTCTGTGTTCTAAACACACGCTCTTCGTATACTCCTCGTTCTCTCCAATCCCTGTCCCTCTCTGATATTCTCTTCGCACCTTTCTTTCATTGTCTCTTACTGTTTGTCCCCTTCTCTCTTAACGTGCTTCTCTTTCTTTCCCTTCCCCCTTCCCTTCCCCCTCCTCCTCCTCCTCATCTGCCCTCTCCCCTCCTCTCCCCTCTCCCCCGACCCCTCTGTACACCAGTGTCTTCCTCCACATCCATCTCACCTAGCTAACTCCTCCTTCTCCTCTGCCCTCAGCTCAACGACCCCTTCTTTCCACCCAGACAGCCATGGCCCCTGCTGGGGGACGCCCACAGGCCTCCCCTCTTCCCCATCCGTAGCTGTCTCGCCAACTGTGATGCTGCTCCCTGTTTCCTCTGCCCTCCCTTCCCAGAATCATCTTACATTGTGTAACCTTAGTTAAATGAAAATCTTTGCTCCAAACCGCCTTCCCTATACGGTTCTGCATTTGAATTGGCCACGAGAGGATTTGGGGCAAGCTTCAGAAGGTGAGCGTGAAGCAGCAACTAGCCGTGTGTATGCGCAGAAGGTCAGTTACGTCCTGGGGGCAACTCACACCTGCTGTCACGGGTCTGGTGGTTCCCCTTGCTGGGGGCTTGTGGGCCAGAGCTATGACAGACCAGAGCTCCCCTTTTTCCTCCTCAGTTTGGGTGCAGCTTTGTGGTCCTCCTGTAGGAGTTAGGCAATTGTGATTTTAGGAGAAATCTAGGCTGAAGCCCCATCTTTGGCTCTGCTCTTTTGGGATCCTGATCTAGACATTACTGAACAAAACTGAAACCCAGGTTCTGTCTTACTACAGAGACTGGGGTTGCCTCCACACCCCACTGCATCCCCCTTTGGTGTTTGCCTTACAATTCATGCTCCTCTGGGTTGATTTTCCTATACCTTCCTCCAGAGGTAGCAATGAATAGGAATTGTTTGTTTGTCTAAAAGCAGAGTGGAAGCTAAGTGTTTTAGGCTGTGAAGCAGCGTAATGGTCACGGCGCCTGTTACATTACATTTTATGGTTCTATAGCAATTACACTGCATTTTATGGTGTCATAACATATTACATTTTATGGCTTAATATCAGCTTTAATACAAGACATCATGGCCCAGAATTTTAACAAGGGGAGGCTTCTTCTGGTGGGATGGTAATGGCCTTTCCGCATGATCATGTGCCTTCCAACAGGAGGCCAGGGAAGGTGAAGCAGGGACTGAACTTCCTCCAGCGTCCACAGCCACCCCCTCGTATGCCCTGTCAGTCCAGCCTGGCATTCTTGCTAGGGATCTTTGGGCAGACTAGTTGAACAGATGGTGCTCTGGGCTTCCAGCACCGCCATCTCTCCCTAATCCCCATTTTCTTCTCCTCATGACAGACAGGATAATCTTTCTAAAGCACAGAGATGATCCTGCCACCTCTCCACTTAAAATCCATCCCTAA
Organism: Moschus berezovskii; assembly: GCF_049115385.1. Lineage (NCBI taxonomy): Eukaryota > Metazoa > Chordata > Mammalia > Artiodactyla > Moschidae > Moschus > Moschus berezovskii. Next base: position 59,290,562 of record NC_142478.1, on the reverse strand, counting down.
TGTCCCATTGCCTTCAGGGACAAGTCCCTACTTAGTCCCAACTCAGCCTGTGTTTCGGGGTCCTTCCTGTTCCCCCACATCCTGTGCTAAACCTGCAGTGAGCTTCCTGCCCTCTCCAGATGTGCTGGGCCCTTTTGCATCCTGTTCCTTTGCACACACAGTTTCTTCTGCCGGGATTCCTTTCCTGTATCTTTACTTTACTATGCCTGCATGCTAAGCCACTTCAGTCATGTCCAACTCTGTGCAATCCTATGAACTATAGCCCACCAGGCTTCTCTGTCCCTGGGATTCTCCAGGCAAGAATACTGGAGCGGGTTGCCATGCTCTCCTCCAGGGGATCTTCCCAACCAAGGTTCGAACTTCCACCTCCTGCCTTGGCAGTTGGATTCTTCACCACTGTGCCACCTGGGGAGCCCCTTACATACCTTCATTTAACCAATATTATATTGAACACCTGCAATGCTGGGCATTGTCCTGACTATTAGGGATGTAGCCATGAAAAAAAAAAACACTCAAAGTCTCTACTCTCGGGGAGCTTACTTTCTAGTGGAAAAGATGACTTTGTATCAGTCCTTCAAAACTCAATCATATCACCTCCTCCAAGAAGCCTACCTGGATAAGCCTAGGCAGTGAGATATGCATTCCAAGGCCATGGCATGACACTCATCCTCACAGTGTACTCATCTGATCCCTTCTCTACTTTCCCAAAGCAGTGACATTATCTGACCCACCTTTACTTTTCTATTGCTATCACTAAGCAAAGTCCTTGGCCTGGCCCTTGAAATTTCTCAACAAGTTGATCAAATAAATGAATGAATAAAGCAAGAGAGAATAAATGATTAGTGTGAATTAGGGGTGCCAGTGAAAATCAGCCCCCATCCTGAAACATCTCCAGCACAGTTGCCTTAAATCCTCTCATCACTTTGGGTTAAGCATTGCCCTCTTCCAGCAGGTCGCTTGAATGCAAATAGCCCTGAGAGTAAGATGTTTGCCTGGCTTATTCCATCGGGACTCTTGGGAGCTGACTGGAGACTACAAGACTTAAGTGAGCTGCTCACCTGGACTCGAAGATAAAGAGAGGAGAAAAGGAAAGAGGCTTTGCCCAGGATTCCTGCCTGTGCTCAAGAAATTAGTTGCAGATGCTGACAAATACATTAAGAAAAATGCCTTGAAGGGACTTCCCTGGTGGTCCAGCAGCTCAGATTTCAAGCTTCCACTGCAGGGGATACAGGTTCGATCCCTGGGGAACTAAGATCCTACATAGTGCAGCCAAAAAGTTTTTTTAAAAAAGTAATTTTAAAAAAGCCTTGGAAATCTTAACACCAATAGAGAAGGGTTATAGGGGGATACAAAACGCTCTGGGTTAGGCATCAGGTTCTACCCCTGATTCTGCCACTGACTTACTGTGCAACCTCTGGCAATACCCTCAGCCTCTCTGGGCCTTAGTTTCTTGAACTACAGAACTTGGAGGCTGGGAAAGATAGGATTAGAATCTCTTAGTAGTTAGCAGGGATCAGTGCTGACCAATGAACCATGAGGGGAAATCTGTCGGAGACTTTGGGCCAAGTTTCCCCTACTCTTAGAAAAAAGGCCAGTTCCTCTGAATGTGACCATTTCTAAATAGAGCACCAGGAACTGGGGTGTTTGTGGAATGGTTGTGATGGGCCAGGCCCTGTGCTAGACTAAATGCATTAAGTCATGTGATCATAACCGTACACTTCTGAAGTATTACCCTGATGCCCGTTTTACAAATAAGGAAACTGATGTTCGGAGTTGCAAACATTCTTTCCCAAGGTCATGTGGGGAGCAAAGGTCTGAGATGGGACTGGAAGCCAGGTCTGTCTGACTGCAAAACTAGTGATCTTGAAGTCCTCCTCTATACTGTCTGCATGTTAAAAAAAAAAAAGCTAATCCGGATGAGCCCCCTTCCTCTCACTGATCCATATTCATGCTGCTCAGAACCAAGTAATTGGGGCTGCCAAAGGGTGCTGAGAAGCCATCCTAATGAGCTTGCTCAGCTCCTCTTCTGAAACTACATCCCCTGCTGGGCTGTGGGGCCTCTTCTGTCAATATTGACGCCTGTCTGAGACACTCGGAAGCTGCCATGAACTGGGGAAGCAGCTGCTGCTGAGATTTAAAGAGAGAAAGGCAAAAAAGAAAATTACAAACCCCCTAACAACGCCACCGCTTGGCATTGCAGACCTAGCAAACCCCTGCACATCTGGAGAAACTGGGGAAGGAAAGCCTAGATGAGATGCCAGCTGACCTGCAAGGTGTGTGCTTGGGTTCCTGCACCCAGAGTCTATTCCCCTACCCATGGAGGACTGGGGAAATCTGTCTGGCAAGGCGAAGATGCGTCTTTGCCAGGTGTGCTCCTGGGGAAGCTGAGATTTTAAGTTCGCAGCCCCTGGAGGGGCAAAGTCATGTTTCTGAGTGGGGGAAAAGGGGGAATGAGAAAGCAGGGGTTTGGAACAGGACTTTTTAAGAAGGATGGTGTAACTGTGGAGTCAGACCATCCTAGGCTTGAACCCCTTAATAAGTGAGTTATCCTTTCTGGCAAATGGGATTTATTCATTCAACAAATATCCATGCATCTGGAGACCAGGACAGTCCAAAGTCACGGGCATATAGGCAAAATGCATAGAGCCTGGTTGCTTCCCTGGTGGCTCAGATGGTAAAGAGTCTGCCTGCAATGCAGGAGACCCAAGTTCGATCCCTGGGTCAGGAAGATCCTTCAGAGAAGGGGATGGCAACCCACTCCAGTATTCTTGCCTGGAGAATCCCATGGACAGAGGAGTCTAGCAGGCTACAGTCCATGGAGTTGCAGAGTCAGACACGACTGAGCAACTAACATAATATAATAACATTAAAATAATGTAGAACCTGGTACCTAGTGTGTCCTTAGGAATGCAGAGACTCCACATGGATCAGGCAGGCGTCATCACCCTGCCTAGATAAGGCTGGCTGCCCTATCCATGGGGAGTAACATGGCTGTGTAACAAGAGCTTTGAGGACAGCTTTTACTGCAGCCCCCAACACTGTCACACAGCCTTAGGTTATTATTCCATGTGATGGTTATTTTTATGTGCAACTTGACTGGGCTGCAGGTGGCCAGACATCCTGCCAAACGTTATTAAAGGAGTGTCTGCGAGGGTGTTTCTGGACAAGATTCACCTTTGAATCAGTGGAGTCTGTTTCAGCAGATTGCCCTCCCTGATGTGGGTGGCCCTCTGGGTGGCCAGGCCATTCAGGATGGCTGTTCTCTTGCTCCCTGCACATCCCCTGCTTGACCAGCCCCTGCTCCACTCACGTATCTATCCAGTCTTCATCATTATAGTGCTTGGTCAGTAACTGCCTACATGCTCGCTCCCTGCCCCAGCCGCTGGTTTCCCCGGCAACTGATAAGCCAACCTGACACCAATTCCCCTTATAAATAGTAGCCTCCTTCCCCATATAGCGTACGTTGTCTCCACGTCCTGCTTATCATCTGCCATACCTCCATGAAGGGAGTGTCATTCCAGGACCCTTCATTCTGGGTGTGTAAGATCCCCTATCTAATGGGTATTGATGTCTCTGTCACTGTCTCTACCTGGCTCTTTGGTCCCGAAGCTGAGTTTGCAGGCCTGCGGTGTGCAGTCCAACAACTGGCCAGCCAGGAGGCCGAAAACCCCCACGTGCACTGAGATGTCTGGAAATAAGGACGGGGAATGGAAAGTTGCAGGGGGTGACCCGAGGTGGCCGTCTACTAGCACGTGCGTGGGGCCCTGTGGCAGCTGACCATTCTGGGAGGTGTCTTTCTCTTCCATTACATTGAGGATATCCTGGTAAGGTCAGAGTTTCTTTCTGATTTAGAAGGAGTAGCTCCGTGTTCATGGCTCATCTGACTGCCTGGTGATGGCTGGTGAATACACACAGAACGCAACAACCTGAATTGTCTATTACATAATTGGGTGTTATCTGGTCAGGAAAGACCAGTCTACCCCCAACCCAGCACCCCTACACAATGAGGGACACAGGCTTTAAGGATATTAACTCAGGGACAGGCTTTTGGATTGGACGTGGCCATTTACCCAGAATGTGAATAACAAGAGTACCCTTGGGCTTCTGGTCCCAGTTCCAGTCCATGTTCCTGGCTACAGGAGAGGGCAGAACAATGAAGTAGAGGGATGGGGCCATAGCTACCTGCCGTCTACACTGCGTTACAACAGGTGCGAGACCTTACAGAAGGCCAACCCTGGGTTGTCAAGCACTGCAGAAAAACTGCTACTGGGGGCCTATAACAGCTGTGTGCAAAATAAAGACCTGCCATGGACATCGACATTGACTGAGGACCACAAAGTCCAGGAGTGGGCTGATAAAAATGACATCCATCGGCATTGCCACAGCCTTACAACCCCACCGCTGCCGGGCTAATGGAAAAGATGAACAGACTACTGAATGATTGAAGCAGGAAACCCACATTCTCAAGCTGTGGGCCAGGAGGCTGATTCAAGCCCTGCAAACTGTAACTGAACATCTCAGGGCATCGTCCCGCCCATCGTCTGCTCCATGGTCACCCAGAGTCAATACCATGTGAACTCAACTCTTAACCACCAGGGGATCCAAAGGTTGCCAACTATCAGTCAAGAAAATAACTCACTTTTGCCCACAGGATCTCCCCCCAGAGGGACACATTATAAATGACCTGGGACTGGCAGGTAAGTCCCTAGTGGCTGGGTTTGCCACGTCGTGGGGAATAAGATTAGAAAGAGACTTACAGATCTCACCTGTTGTCTACCCAGCCCCACTAAAGACTACTTAGGTAATTAATCTTGTCCCCTACTAGAGAAAGGCACCATTATACTATACCTCCAGTAAAATGTATAATATTATAACCCTCCAATACTCGGCACCACCTCTGGAGACTGCCGGTGAACAGGTGGTGACACGATACTGCTGGCCAGGACAAAAACCCCAGGTGGGGTTGGCATGATCTCAGAGTGCTGTTCCTGCTTGTATTCTGCTTAACGGTCATAATCTCCCCTGTGTTGTGCCTTTTAAACATCTTATATTTCCTCCCAAGTCTGAGTGGAGAGAATCTGCTTGCAGAGGGGGAGACACTGGTGGCCTCACTATGAAATGAATCAGATTGCTGGGTCTGCAGCGAGATGCTGTTGTCATCATCCTCTGGATTTTCATGAAAAATTGACCCGATAAGCACTTGGCTCCAAAGTCTCCTCTCCTGTAGGCAAATCCCTCTCCCTAGTTCACTAGGCGTCTCAGTCTTGATGCTCCTTAGCTGCTGTCGCATCACATTTGTGGTTTTTGGTTGCAGCGCACCTTTGTGCACTTGACCTCGAGGCTGTCATGGCAGAGGGGTGCGCCGAGAGTGTAAGGGTCATGCAGGGTCGGTGGGGTGGAGTGTGCGATCAGGCCATTCAAGATGGGTGTTCTCTTGATCTCGGTACACTCCCTGCTCATCCAGCCCCTTGTCCACTCATGTGATGCTGTTGTTGTGCTTAGTCATTCAGTCTTGTCCAACTCTTTGCTACCCCATGGGCCCCATGGAGCCTGCCAGGCTCCTCTGTCCATGAAAAGAATACTGGAATGGGTTGCCATGCCGTCCTCCAGGGGATCTTCCCAACCCAGGGATTGCACCCAGGTTTCCCGCATTGCAGGCAGATTCTTTGCCATCTGAGCCACCAGGGAAGCCCCCATTCATGTGATAGGCATAATCAATAACTCCCTCCAGGCTTCTCACCTGCCCCAGTTGCTGGCTTCCCTGGTAACTGATGAGCCAACCTGATGTCATGTCAGTTCCCCCTATAAATGGTAGCATCCTTCTCCCCTGAGTGGTAAAGACTGCTCCAGGTCCTGTCTGCTATACATGGTGGGTGTTGCTCCAGGACCTTCTGTTTCAGATGTGTACACAATGTTGTGTTAATTCCTACTGTATAGAAAAGTGATTTACACCTATAAATATGTTCTTTTTTCATATTCTTTTCCGTTATGGTTTACCGTAGGAAATTGAATAGAGCTTCCTTGGCTATGCAGTAGAAACTTCTTTTGGAGAAGGAAATGGCAACCCACTCCAGCGTTCTTGCCTGGAGAATCCCAGGGACGGGGGAGCCTGATGGGCTGCCGTCTATGGGGTCGCACAGAGTCGGACACGACTGAAGCGACTTAGCAGCAGCAGCAGCAGCAGAACCTTCTTTATCCATTCTCTATGCAGTAGTTTGCATCTGCTAATCCCAAACTTCCAATCCATCCATCCCTCACCCTCCTCCCCTTTGGCAACCACAAATCTATTCTCTGTCTGTGAGTCTGTCTCTGTTTTGTAGATAAGTTCATTTGTATCATAGTTCAGATTCCATGTATAAGTGATATAATCTGACTTAGTATGATCATTTCTAGGTCCATCCATGTTGTTGCAAATGGCATTACTTCATTCTTTTTATGACTAATAGTATTCCATTGTATATGTGTACCACATCTTCTTCATCCGTTCATCTGTCAATGAACATTTTGGTTGCTTTAATATCTTAGTTACTGAGAATAGTGCTGCAACAAACACTGAGGTGCATGTACCTTTTTGAATTACAGTTTTCTCTGGAAATTTGTGGCAACTCTTTTCATTCTCTGAAGAGTGCCTTTGAATCCACCAAGGTGATGTCTTTTCCATAGTGTTAAACTTCATTGTGCATTTCCCAGGTGGCGCTAGTGGTAAAGAACCTGCCTGACAGCACAGAAAATGTAAGAGACATGGGTTCGATCCCTGGGTCGGGAAGATCCCCTGAAGGAGGGCATGGCAACCCACTTCAGTATCCTTGCCTGGAGAATGCTATGGACAGAGGAGCCTGGTGGGCTTTAGTCCACAGCAACGCAGAGAGTCAGAAGACCTGACTGAAGCAACTTAGCATGCAAACTTCACTGTAATAAAATGAGAGAAAAGTGTTCCTAGGAAGAATTTGTAATGGCCTGGGTGTTTTCACCACGCCCCCCGCCCCGCACCCCGAGGTTCATATGTTGAAATTCTAATTCTGAAGGTGATGGTATTTGGAGGTGGGGCCATTAGGAGTAATTGGGTCATGAGAGCAGAGCCATCACAAGTGGGATCAGTGCCCTTGTAAAAGACCCCAGAGAGCTCCCCACCCCTTCCATCCTGTGAGGGTACAAGGAGAAATCATGGGCTATGAACCAGAGAAGTTGTTCTCAGCAGACAATAAACCTGTTGGCATCTTCATCGCGGATGACTCAGCCTCTGAAACTGTAAGAACTGTCTGTGATTTATAAGCCACTCAGTCTGTGGTCCTTACTCTGCTGGGGCTGCTTTAACTGAAAGCAGAAGATCTTAATTTTGATGAAGTCTGATTTGTCCATTTGTCTTTATATGGATTGCAATCTTGGTGTCATAGCTAAGAAATCTTTGCTTAAAGCAGGGTCACAGGAGCATTTTCTTCTGTTTTCTTCTGGAACAGTTTTTCCACCTTCTGTAGTAATAAGTTGGGCCAGAAAATTCTTGATAATTCTGTGCTAAACTCGCTTATTAAATATATTAGCTCTTTTGTGGATTCCATAGGATTTTCTACATAAATCTTCACATTGAAAATAAAGGTGTTTTCCTTCTTCCTTTCCAGTATGGATACCTGTTACTTCTTTGCTCTTGTTGTGTAGTTGATAAGTTGTGTCTGACTCTTTTGCAACCGCATGGACTGCAGCCTGCCAAGCTCCTTTGTCCATGGGATTTGCCAGGCAAGAATACTGGAATAGATTGCCATTTTCTTCTCCAAGGCATCTTTCTGACTTAGGGGTCAAACCTGAATCTCCTGCATTGGCAGGTGGATTTTTTTTTTTTTTTTTTTTTTGCCATTGAGCCACCTGGGAAGCCCAACATATCATTATTTCTTTCTTATTGTTGTTCAGTTGCTCAGTCATGTCTGATTCTTTGCGACCCCACGGACTGCAGCACACAGGCTTCCCTGTCCTTCACCATCTCCTGGAGCTTGCTCAAACTCATGTCCATTGAGTTGGTGATGCCATCCAACTATCTCGTTCTCTGTTGTCACTTCTCCTCCTGCCTTCAATCTTTCCCTTGAATCAGGTCTTTCCTAATGAGTCAGCTCTTTACATCAGGTGGCCAAAGTATTGGAACTTCAGCATCAGTCCTTCCAAAGAATATTCAGGATTGATTTCCTTTAGGATTGATTGGTTGAATCTCCTTGCAGTCCAAGGGATTCTCAAGAGTCTTCTCCAGCACCACAGTTCAAAAGCATCAATTCTTTGGCATTCAGCCTTCTTTATGGTTCAACTGTCACATCCATACATGACCACTGGAAAAACCATAGCTTTGACTAGACAACACTTTGTTGGCAAAGTAATGTCTCTGCTTTTTAATATGCTGTCTATGCTTGTCATACCTTTTCTCCCAAGGAGCAGGCGTCTTTTAATTTCATGGCTGCAATCACCATCTGCAGTGATTTTGGAGCCCCCCAAAGTAAAAAGTCTGTTACTATTTCCATTGTTTCCCCATCTATTTGCCATGAAGTGATGGGACCGGATGCCATGATCTTAGTTTTCTAAATGTTGAGTTTTAAGCCAAGTTTTTCACTTTCCTCTTTGACTTTCATCAAAAGGCTCTTTAGTTCCTCTTCATTTTCTTCCATAAGGATGGTGTCATCTGCGTATCTGAGGTTATTGATATTTCTCCCGGAAATCTTGATTCCAGCTTGTGCTTCATCCAGCATTTTGCGTGATATATTCTGCACATAAGTTAAGTAGGCAGGGTGACAGTATACAGCCTTGACATACTCCTTTCCCAATTTGGAACCAGTTCGTTTTTCCATGTCCAGTTCTAACTGTTGCTTCTTGACCTGCATACAGGTTTCACAGGAGGCAGGTGGTCTGGTAATCCCATCTCTTTAAGAATTTTCCACAGTATGTTGTGATCCACACAGTCAAAGACTTTAGAATAGTCAGTGAAGCAGAAGTAGATGTTTTTCTGAAACTCTTGCTTTTTCTATGATCCAACGGATGTTGGCAATTTGATCTCTGGTTCTTCTGCCTTTTCTAAATCTAGCTTATACATCTGGAAGTTCTTGGTTCATGTACTGTTGAACCCTGGCTTGGAGAATTTTGAGCATTACTTTGCTAGCATGTGAAATTAGTGCAACTGTGCATACTTTGAAGGGAAGGGGAAGCCTGGTGGGCTTCCATCTATGGGGTCACACAGAGTCAGACACGACTGAACTGACTTAGCAGCAGTAGCAGCATAGTTTGAACATTCTTTGCCATTGCCCTTCTTTGAGTTTGGATTGAAAACTGACCTTTTCCAAAGGTCACTGCTGAGTTTTCCAAAGTTGCTGGCATATTGAGTGCAGCACTATCACAGCATCATCTTTAGGATTTGAAATAGCTCAACTGGAGCTATTTCCATCACCTCCACTAGCTTTGTTCATAGTCGTGCTTCCTAAGGCCCACTTGACTTCACATTCCAGGATTTCTGGCTCTAGGTGAGTGATCACACCATCGTGGTTATCTGGGTCATTAAGATCTTTTTTGTACAGTTCTTCTGTGTGTTCTTGCCACCTCTTCTTAATATCTTCTGCTTCTGCTAGGTCCATACCATTTCTGTTCTTTATTGTGCCCATCTTTGCATGAAATATTCCCTTGGTATCTCTAATTTACTTGAAGAGATCTCTAGTCTTTCCCATTTTGTTGTTTTCCTCTGTTTCTTTGCATTGTTCACTCAGGAAGGCTTTTATATCTCTCCTTGCTATTCTTTAGAACTCTGCATTCAAATGGGTATTTCTTTCCTTTTCTCCTTCTCCTTTCACTTCTCTTCTTTTCTCAGCATCTGTAAGACCCTCATCAGACAACCATTTTGCCTTTTTGCATTTCTTTTTCTTGGGGTTGGTTTTGATCACTGCCTTCTATACAGTGTCATGAACCTCTGTCCATAGTTCTTCAGACACTCTGTCAATTAGATCTAATCCCTTGAATCTATTTGTCACTTCCACTGTTTAATCATAAAGGATTTGATTCAGGTCATACCTGAATGGTCTAGTGGCTTTCCCTACTTAATTCAATTTAAGTCTGAATTTTGCAATAAGAAGTTAATGATCTGAACCACAGTCAGCTCCCAGTCTTATTTTCGCTGCCTGTATAGAGCTTCTCCATCTTCAGCTGCAAAGAATATAATCAGTCTGATTTCAGTATTGATCATCTGGTGACGTCTATGTGTAGAGTCTACCTTGCCTTATTTTACCAGTAGGATATTGTGAAATAGAAAAGGTGATAGTTGTTTACTGTTCCTATGCTCATCTTGTTTCTGATACTGGGGGAAAGAATCCAGTCTGTTACTATTAAGCATTATGTTAGCCGCGTGGGGGAATCCCACTTTATAGATTTTTTACAAACAACTTGTTCAGTCTGAAGCTAACTATTCCTCACCCATGAAGCAGGACCCTTCTGCATTCTCTTTAGCACCTTGGGATCCATGAGGTTATCTGTCTTGGTTAATGGGAAGAGTCACTGTCTTGGGCCATAGGGATACCCACCTCCATTATCTCTAATCTTTGCAGAAGAGTCCCCAACCTTGGGGACTCACATGCATGGGCTTATAAGGACTCGACCATTTCTCCAGTTCTCTCCAGAGAGTACTCTTCTGATCTGAGAACTTAGCCACCATGGGTTCCCCAGACTTTCAGCAATGGCTTCTCATTTCAGGGGTCCTCCAAGCCCGCTCCCTACACCGCATCCTGGAAATTCCCTCATGGAAGAATGCTGGGCTGACTTTTTGTTTCTTGCCTCTCAGGGATCACTGACCCTATTTCCTGATCTCCAATAGCTTGAAATCATTGTGGCATATATTGCATAAATTTTTTGGTTGTTTCAGGCAGGAGGTTATTCCCATTCATATTACTCCATCCTTATTAACAGCTAAAGACTGTTCAGTTATTGAACTAATTCCAGGTTTTTGTTGGAGTTCCATTATTTGTTAAGAAAAAGCATTGTAATTATTAGTTACACGGCTTGTCTGATCCAGGGAAAATTGAGCCAGAGCACCTTATCTTGGTGTGCATAAAAAGCTAGGGAATGGTGAGAAGTGGTAGGAACTCTTGTTAATTATATATTACTATGCAGTGGTTGTGGTTTAGTTGCTAAGTTGTGTCTGAATGTTTGCAACCCAATGGACTGTAGCCCACCAGGCTCCTCTGTCCATGGGATCCCCCAGGCAAAAATACGGGAGTGGGTTTCCTTCTCCAGGGGATCTTCCCGACACAGGGATCGAACCTAGGTGTCCTGCATTGCAGGCAGATGCTTTACCCTCTAAGCCACAAGGGAAGCCCCATGTATTACTACAGTTATATCATCTATTACTGCACCAAATCTTACTACTACAGGGGAGTAATAGGAACCCAAGGCTGAAAGGAAAAGTCTTCAGTTCAGTTCAGTTCAGTCACTCAGTCGTGTCAGACTCTCCGCGACCCCATGAATTATAGCACGCCAGGCCTCCCTGTCCATCACCAACTCCCGGAGTTCACTTAAACCTGCTTTAATTCCCAAATATTCCCACTCCATTTCCTCCTCCAGTTCACAAATATTCTTTTTGGAAACAACTGTTGTTTTCTGAACAGAAAAAGTAATGTATTATCGCAGGAGAAAAAATTTGGAACAGAAAAGGCTCAGTGAGAACAGAAATAACTCTCGATTTCTCAGAGGAACACATATCCTTCCAGTCTTTTTTTCCCCCCATGCAGTCATAGCCATATACTTTCTTTCCATAAAACATATTGTACCATTTGGTGTGATGGGGGTATGGAAGGGATGGGCATGTTTTGATCACATAATGGAATATTTGAAATCCTGGGAAACTAGGGGAAAGGTCACCAACCAACTGTCCCCACTCACCCACCCCCACCAGACTGGAGCTGCCTGCCAGTTTGGGCATCCTGATCTATTCTATTCCCAGAGGGGGAAACCACACCTTTGAAAACTTTCCCCCATAGGACCTTGAAAATATTAACAGTTAGAAGCTTTATGGAGAGATGGGCAGGTTCCTGTTAATATCAACAGCTAAGGTTTACTGAGTACTTGCCATATTCCAGGAACCATGTTAAGAGCTTAACCTCCGTAAATCCTCAAAACATTTAAAAACTCAGGGGCTTCCCTGGCAGTTCAGTGGCTAAGACTCAGAGTTGTCAATGAGGGGGTGCAGGTTCAATCCCTGGTGAGGGAACTAACAACACAGTCTTCATTTTTACGCCTTCAATTTATTTTCTTCTCTAATATGCTTTTAAATGACTTCATAATGTTGCATTCTAAAGATATGTCATTAGTTTATATAATTCCTTGTCATTGGACAATTAGATTTTCCAATTTTTTTCCTTATGCTTTTATAAGTGTTGCAAAGAACACAGCTGTAGTTAAATCTTTATACACATAAGTGATTATCCCCTTATCATAAGTGATTAGAAGGCTGATTGCTAGGTGAATAGGCATGCATATCTCTTAAATGTTTTGATAGATATTGTTAAATTATACTCCAGGCAGGTTGCAAAAATTTACATTTCCATGAGTAGTATATGAATGTGTCTGATCCAAGGAGTTTGGGGATTTGGCGGGGGAGGGGGGGTTGTTTTGTTTTTTGCATTTTTGTTTTTTGTTTGCTTGTTGTTATTGTTTGTTTATTTTTTATTGAATCTACTAGGTCTTGGAGACCGTATCTCCACTGTTTGGCATGGTATCTTGGTATACAACAGGCACACAGTACATGTTGTTTGACACAACCTGAAGTCACAAGGAGTGACTACAGCATAATTTCTGTTGACCCAGCTTTAGGGGTCTTGTGTTCTTTGCAGCCACCACAGCTTCCTAACACACCTCATGGCATGCTCTTTTTTGGGAGAACCCTTTCTAATTTCATCACGGAATGCAGATCCCCAGGGCAATAGATCCAAGTCAAGGACCCTCACATCTTTCAGCCCACGCCCTCCCAAGAGCGGATCTGTCCTTCCCTCTCTCTGAAATCCACTCCTGAGTAGAGAAAGACAGAAGAAAATGAGACAGATGGAGACCTCATTAAAACAATCAATTATTTCAATGCATTTGGACATGACAAAAGTACACCAGGGCATGTGGGTTTTTAATAAGGCCCGTGCCGGGCGAGCAGCCTCGGGACTGACTGGCAGAGAATGAGGCAATGCTTTCTAGAAGGCACCTACTGTGATAATGTTACCTGCCGTTTACGCCATGGCAGAAAATAGACATGGAATCAGAGAACGTTAAATCTGAGATAATGGGTTTTTTAATTGTTTTCAAATTTTGGATGAGCGTTTTAATTGAAGTGGTTGGGAGGTTAATATAACTTTTGTATTTGATTATCTGGCAAGGAGAGGGGGAAATGAAAAGTGTGGGAAATTGAGGTAGTCTTTTAAAGAAGAAAAAACTCTCCTAACACATATCATGATACATTCCACTTCTGTATAGTCACTTTCATTAGACGTGGCGGAGGCAAAATGATTTCTGTACGTAATTAGTGCCAAGATCAGAGTAGTGCTAACAGCCTGAGGTTCTAAGTTAACCCTCTGCATGCTGAGGAGGGGAAATCTTCGTTCTTTCAATGAATTGTTATTAAGGGTTGGAGAGGCTCTAGCGTTTCTGGAGTGGCCACTGTTAACAGACACAAAGCCAGGCACTCCCTATATCTTTTGTCTCTCAACAGCTCAGAAGTTTTATTAGACTTATTCCACAAGTGAGGGAACTAAGGCTCAGAGAGGGTGAGTGAGTTGCTGAAGGCCACACAGCTGGTGAGAGAAGGCTGGACTCTGACCCAAACCTCAATGGTCAGCATAGTGTCAGAATAATGGAGCAGAGTCACACACGCCTGGATACAAATCACCCACCACCACCACCACCCCCCCAAAGAGCTCTGTGACATTGGGCTTATTTACCCAACCTCTTTGAGCCTCAATTTTATCTCCTATAAAATGGTAATAATGGTACCATCTGATTGTTTTTTTTAATTCTCTTTTGGCCATACCGCATAGCATATGGGATCTTAGTTCCCTCACCAGGAATTGAACCTGCACCCCCCACATCGGCAGCTCTGAGTCTTAACCACTGGACTGCCAGGGAAGCCCCTGGGTTTTAAAATGTTTTGAGGATTTACGGAGGTTAAGCTCTTAACATGTTTCCTGGTATGTCAAGTACTCAGTAAATCTTAGCTGTTAATATTAACAGGAACCTGCCCATCTCTCCATAAAGCTTCTGTTAATATTTTTAAGGTCCTTTGGGGGAAAGTTTTCAAAGGTGTGGTTCCCCCTCTGGGAGTTTCTAGCCTGTAGAGAGAATAGATTAGGATGCCCAAACTGGCAGGCAGCTCCAGTCTGGTGGGGGTGGGTGAGTGGGGACAGTTGGTTGGTGACCTTTCCCTAGTCTCCCAGGATTTCAAATATTCCATTATGTGATCAAAACATGCTCACCCTTTCCATACCCCCATCATGAATCTAAATTTTTTCTTTTTTGTCTTGAGAAAAATGATCCATTTAATCACCTAGAAAAGTATTAAGGGTATTAGACTTCACCTGTAGGCACTGAAGTTGAAGAGCAGGTTTTGACCTTGTTTGGAAAAGTGAGGTTGCCAAGTCTCTAGCCATCATGGAAGGTTTTAGTTTCCTGCATTTGGAGAAACTCTCTGGTAGGGTTTTAGGGAGCTCCGTCTACTCTTCTGGGGACAGAGTGCCCTTATCCAGATTCGAGTGTCTTCTCGCCCCTAAAACAGATGCTGCGGGCAAAGGGGGATTGGGCAGAATTCTCCAGCTTGTTCCTGTCCTCAGATTCCTTTGCCCACCCAGCAACAGTAAGGATCATTTATGGAGCACTTCCCCTGCGTCAAACACTGGCCCCATACGTCCAGCCCTTCTCACCAGCCCCACAGTTACTACCTGGTATGAGCCACCATCATCTGCCACCCAGATCCTTGCAGTAGCCTCCTAACTGGTTCCTCCACTTCCTCTCCTGCCTTCCTCAGGCTGTTCTCAACACCGCAGCCAGATGAATTGTTAAAACCTAAGTCAGATGAAATGACTTCCCTGTGTGAGACTCTGCAACGGGTCACTGTCTCACTCGGATTAAAAACCAAAACCCTTACGATGCCACGAGCTTCACTTGATCCAACCCCTGAGCCTGTTCTGCCCCCACCTCCCACTGCTGCCCCCGCTACTCACCGTGCTCCTGGACACTGGCTTCCTGTCTCTTCCCCAACACACCAGACACATTCATGCCTCAGGGCCTTTACACTTGCCACTCTTTTCCCATTACACACTTCTCCAAAATAAGCACATGGCTCACTTGTCGCATGTGGTACTATGGTTCAGAATAAAAGTGATAATATATGTGTATGTGTGTGTTTACACATATAGGGAGCTAGCAGTTTGAGGAGCTCCATCTACTCTTTTGGGGTCAGAGTGTCCTTATCCAGATTTGAGTCTTCTCTCCCCTCTGAATTCAAGTGATGAAATCAACAAAGATGTCTTCTGTTATGTTAATAAGGCAACTTTTGAACCCCACCTACCAATGGGAGCTGGTTGCTGGGAGAGCCAGTCTTGTAATTAGAGGGTTAAAAACTTTCAGTCCCACCCATCAACCATCTGGGGAGAGAGGAGCTGGAGGCTGAATCAATCCCCAACAGCCAGTGAGTCCTGCAGTCATTCCTATGTAATGAGGCCTGCAGAAAAACCCCAAAAGGATGGGTTTGAGAGGTTCCAGACTAGAGAACACACAGAGGTGCTGGGAGGGTGAGGGGATAGATGCTCCTCGCCCTGAGTGTCTCTTCCACTTGGCAGTTCTTGAGTTGCATCCTTTAATGCCTGTCATTGTTGGCTGACTCTCATCCGGAAGAATGCCAGCTCCACAAGGGCAGGCAGTGTGGTCTGATGGTCTGTCTGCTTTTCTGCTCTATTCCGGGTGCCTAGAACAGTGCCCGTCGTACCCTAGCTGTGCAGTTAATGTTTGTTGAATGAATAAGTGAATGTGTGAGTGAGTACAAGGGGTGACCGGTTTATCATCCACAGATGAATGAGGCCTGGCATCCAGGGGTTAAACTTTAACAGGGGTTTAAGTCATCACGAGCCCAGGTGTATAACGTGCCTGGCATACAGTAGGCACTCAGTTCACAGCAGTATTATTATTGTTGCTGCTGTTGTTGCTCTCAGATGTCTCAGCTCAAAACCTCTCTCCTCCATCTCTGATCCTCTCACATTTCTGGCCCCATATTCCCAGCCTCCCCATAGTTCCCCAGGGTTGGTTCCCACCAGGTCTCCTCTCCTGTTATCCTTCCCTATCCACCCCTAGATTGTCCTCTCTTCCTGCTCCTCAGGGGAGCAGTCAAATCCAGCAGGCATCTGGGACCTCATTCTATCTCTCCACAGAGTCTGTCTCACTTCCTGGAAAAGCAAATCATCATGAACCACTTCCTCCCTGGACCAAACATCAAAAGCATCCTTGACAACACGCACCAGTTCTGGCTGCCGACAGACCTTTTCAGATGGGACGAGCTTCCAATCAATTCTCATTTCTTCCAGGTGAGCGAGAGAAGCAGTTGGGTGACCCAGGGGGCCCTGTAAACCTCCCACCAGAAATTACTTCGGCTTCTACTTTTCTGCTCAGCTGGGCTGCCAGTTTCTCTGCAAACTCAGTTCTTTCTCCAAATGATTCACAGAAACTCTCCCCAAAGGCAGAGGCAGGTCTACTCCTGTAAGCTGGCATCCAATGCCAGAGTGACATTCACTAAATTAAAAACAAGAAAGAAATGATGGTAATAATAATAATAATAAATTTTTATAAGCACTAACTGGGTGCCAGGCCCTAGACAGATATGATAGCTTATTGAACCATTACCGCAACTCTTCGGGGTAGATACTTCTCTACATTATAGAGGAGGAAAATTAGGCACAGAAAGGTTAAATAACTTGCCCAAGGTCACACAGCTGATGAGTGGGGAAGCCAGGATTTCAACTCAGGTCATCTGGCTCCAATTACTGAATAGATACCATCTGGACAGACACAGCTGGGTGTTGTGTGTGTGTGTTAGTCACTCAGTCGTGTCTGACTTTTTGCAACCCCACAGACTGTAGTCCGCCAGGCTCCTCTGTCCATGGGATTCTCCAGGCAAGAATACTGTAGTGGGCTGCCATTACAAACAAACAAACAGAAACACAGAGCATGCCTTGCTGGAGCTAATGGTAAACCAGCAGAGGGGGCATGAAAGCATTAAACGTACAAATCAGTGTCTAGCTACAGGTTGCTACGATACCAGGAAGGGAAAAGAACATGACAGTCCCTTTGGCTTCCCCTTGGAATAAATGCTGAGTTTGGGCTTTCACTGGGTCCCACTGGTACCTTTCAGACCCTAGTTCAGTTCAGTTCAGTTCAGTCGCCCAGTCGTGTCCGACTCTCCGTGACCCCATGAATCACAGCACGCCAGGCCTCCCTGTCCATCACCAACTCCAGTGGTTATTGTTTCATGGGTACCCACTCTGTGCCAGGTACTAAAAGGCATGATTTATGCCCAGGCTCCCTCTAGTCATTACTAAGAGGGAAGTATTTTCATCCCCTCTGACAGATGGGACCAGAGACTCAAAGAGGCCGAGTGACTTGGTCAACAGACTTGCTTGAGGTCTTCTGACATTGCCGTGCAGAGTTGGGACTGACCATGGTGAGTCCATTCTTTCTTCCATATTGAAGGTCTGCTTTCTCATCCTCAGTACTATTGATGTTCTGGGTTGGATGATTGTTTGCTGTGGGCTGTCCTGTGCTTTCTGGGATGTGGTGCAGCATCCCTGGCCTCCACCCACTAGATGCTGGTAGTGCCCCCTCTTGCCCCAGTCCTGATGACCAAAAGTGTCTGCAGACATTGCACCATGTGCCCTTTGGGAAGTAGAGACTCTTTCCTATTTAAAAACCCTTTATAGTACACCAGATGGTCAACACCGAAATCAGATTGATTATATTCTTTGCAGCCAAAGATGGAGAAGCTGTATACAGTTAGCAAAAACAAGACCAGGAGCTGACTGTGGCTCAGATCATGAACTCCTTATTGCCAAAGTCAGACTTAAATTGAAGAAAGTAGGGAAAACCAATAGACCATTCAGATATGACCTAAATCAAATCCCTTATGATTATACAGTGGAAGTGAGAAATAGATTTAAAGGACTAGACCTGATAGATAGAGTGCCCGATGAACTCTGGATGGAGATTCGTGACATTGTACAGGAGACAGGGACCAAGACCATCCCCATGGAAAAGAAATGCAAAAAAGCAAAATGGCTGTCTGAAGAGGCCTTACAAATAGCTGTGAAAAGAAGAGAAGCGAAAAGCAAAGGAGAAAAGGAAAAATATAAGCATCTGAATGCAGAGTTCCAAAGAATAGCAAGGAGAGATAAGAAAGACTTCCTTAGTGATCAATGCAAAGAAATAGAGGAAAACAACAGAATAGGAAAAACAAGAGATCTCTTCAAGAAAATTAGAGATTCCTAGGGAACATTTCATGCAAAGATGGGCTCGATAAAGGACAGAAATGGTATGGACCTAACAGAAGCAGAAGATATTAAGAAGAGGTGGCAAGAATACACAGAAGAACTGTACAAAAAAGATCTTCACGAGCAAGATAGTCACGATAACGTGATCACTGACCTAGAGCCAGACATCTTGGAGTGTGAAGTCAAGTGGGCCTTAGAAAGCATCACTACTAACAAAGCTAGTGGAGGTGATGGAATTCCAGTTGAGCTATTTCAAATCTTGAAAGATGATGCTGTGAAAGTGCTGCACTCAGTATGCCAGCAAATTTGGAAAACTCAGCAGTGGCCACAGAACTGGAAAATGTCAGTCTTCATTCCAATCCCAAAGAAAGGCAATGCCAAAGAATGCTCAAACTACCACACAATTGCACTCATCTCCCACGCTAGTAAAGTCATGCTCAAAATTCTCCAAGCCAGGCTTCAGCAATATGTGAACCGTGAACTCCCAGATGTTCAAGTAGATTTTAGAAAAGGCAGAGGCACCAGAGATCAAATTGCCAACATCCGCTGGATCATGGAGAAAGCAAGAGAGTTTCAGAAAAACATCTATTTCTGCTTCATTGACTATGCCAAAACCTTTGATTGTGTGGATCACAATAAACTGTGGAACATTCTGAAAGAGATGGGAATCCCAGACCACCTGACCTGCCTCTTGAGAAACCTGTATGCAGGTCAGGAAGCAACAGTCAGAACTGTACATGGAACAACAGACTGGTTCCAAATAGGAAAAGGAGTACGTCAAGGCTGTATATTGTCACCCTGCTTATTTAACTTATATGCAGAGTACATCATGAGGAACACTGGGCTGGAATCAAGATTGCCGGAAGAAATATCAATAACCTCAGATATGCAGATGACACTACCTTTACAGCAGAAAGTGAAGAGGAACTCAAAAGCCTCTTGATGAAAGTGAAAGAGGAGAGTGAAAAGGTTGGGTTGAAGCTAAATATCCAGAAAACAAAGATCATGGCATCTGGTCCCATCACTTCATGGGAAATAGATGGAAAAACAGTGGAAACAGTGTCAGACTTTATTTTTTTGGGCTCCAAAATCACTGCGGATGCTGATTGCAGCCATGAAATTAAAAGACACTTACTCCTTGGAAGGAAAGTTATGACCAACCTTGATAGTATATTAAAAAGCAGAGACATTACTTTGCCAACAAAGGTCCGTCTAGTCAAGGCTATGTTTTTTTCCCATGGTCATGTATGGATGTGAGAGTTGGACTGTGAAGAAAGCTGATCCCCGAAGAATTGATGCTTTTCAACTGTGGTGTTGGAAAAGACTCTTGAGAGTCCCTTGTACCACAAGGAGATCCAACCAGTTCATTCTAAAGGAGATCAGTCCTGGGTGTTCACTGGAAGGACTGATGCTAAAGCTGAAGCTGCAATACTTTGGCCACCTCATGCGACGAGTTGACTCACTGGAAAAGACTCTGATGCTGGGAAAGATTGGGGGCGGGAGGAGAAGAGGACGACAGAGAATGAGATGGCTGGATGGCATCCCCGACTCGATGGACATGAGTTTGAGTGAACTCCGGGAGTTGGTGATGGACAGGGAGGCCTGGCGTGCTGTGATTCATGGGTTCGAGAGAGTCGGACACGACTGAGAGACTGAACTGAACTGAACCCCAGGAGCTCCCCCAAGCTTCTTCACAGCACAATATTTAACGGCGATTAATTGTTATTTGGGCCAAGAGGTTGCCAGTTGGCCTGGGATACACTTCTCAACACCCAAGTCCTCCCACCTCTAGCTCTGCAGGGTGTGTGCAGACCCCCCTCAACTCAGAATGTCCTCAGACTTGAGGACTGCTTTTCTATTTGTCCATTTCAATCAAGAGAAGCACCAGTGTTGGCAGAGCAGATGTTTCCTGTTGGTGCTTTCTGTGTCCTGAGCAGGTGGTCCTGTTAAAACCTTTCAATGAAGGCTTTTATTCCTGGATATGAGTGATGCGGGGAGGGGTGGGCAGGGAAGGGGGCTCTGATGTCAAATCCTGCAGAACAGGCTTTCTCATCCTAGCGTCTTCCACATGCCTTCAAACAAGACCCAAGATGTGTCCTTGTTTTGGGCGCCTGGTGAAAAGTGTGCCATGTGAGAGCCCCATATGGAAAGCCCTTCAACACTTTAATAGCTGAGTTACTGTGAGATGATGGAAAATAGATATATTGGTCTCTAGTTCCCCAGGTTCCTGGCTCCCAAAGCCCTCATAATGTCCTAAGTGATGGGAACACTAGGAGCATTTTCTGTTCTAATGAGGCGATTTTAGGTTGTCACTGGTCACCCAAAAGACCAAGTTGTAATTAGAAGCTTGAAATTTTCAGGCCCTGCCACCTTCTCCAGAGAGAGGAGAGGGGCTGGAAATGGGGTTAATGATTGATCATGCTTACATGATGAAGCTCCACAAAATCCCAATAGTATGGAATTCGGGGGAGCTTCCAGGTTGGCGAGCACATCCACACACAGTGGAGTGAGGCACTCAGCTCCACGGAGACAGCTGCTCCCTCGGCCAGGCCCTCCCAGACCTCGCCAACCCATGCATCTCCTCATCTCTCTGTTATTCTCTATCCTTTATCATATCCTTTAGTTTAAAATAATTATTTATTTGGCTGCACCAGGTTTTAGTTGTGGCATCAGTTCAGTTCAGTGGCTCAGTCATGTCAGACTCTTTGCGACCCCACGAACCGCAGCATGCCAGGCCTCCCTGTCCATCACCAACTCCTGGAGTTCACCCAAACCCATGAACATCAAGTTGGTGATGCCATCCAACCATCTCATCCTCTGTTGTCCCCTTCTCCTCCTGCCTTCAATCTTTCCCTTGAATCAGGGTCTTTTCAAATGAGTCAGCTCTTTGCATGAGGTGGCCAAAGTACTGGAGTTTCAGCTTCAACATCAGTCCTTCCAGTGAACACCCAGGACTGATCTCCTTTAGGATGGACTGGTTAGATCTCCTTGCAGTCCAAGGGACTCTCAAGAGTCTTCTCCAGCACCACAGTTCAAAAGCATCAATTCTTTGGCACTCAGCTTTCTTTACAGTCCAACTCTCACATCCATACATGACAACTGGAAAAACTATAGCTTTGACTAGACGGACCTTGGTTGGCAAAGTGATGTCTCTGCTTTTTAATATGCTGTCTAGGTTGGTCATAACTTTCCTTCCAAGGAGTGAGCGTCTTTTAATTTCATGGCTGCAGTCACCATCTGCAGTGATTTTGGAGCCCAGAAAAATAAAGTCAGCCACTGTTTCCCTATCTATTTGCCATGAAGTGACAGGACCGGATGCCATGATCTTAGTTTTCTGAATGTTGAACTTTAAGTCAGCTTTTTCACTCTTCTCTTTCACTTTCAGTTGTGGCAAGCTGGGTCTTAATTGTGGCATGTTAACTCTTAGTTGCGATATGTGGAAACTAGTTCCTTCACCAGGGATCGCACCCAGGCCCCCTGCATTAGGAGGGCAAAGTCTTAACCACTGGACCACCAAGGAAGTCCCTATCATATCCTTTAATAAGCTGGTAAATGTGTTTCCCTGAGTTCTAGGAGCTGCCTCTAACAAATTAGGGTCAGGGGAACCTTTGATTACTAGCTACATCTGCCAGAGGTTGTGGGTAACCTAAGGACTTACTACCTGGGGTAGGAGCAGTGGGTGGGACTGAGCCCTTAACCCGTGGGATCGACTCTACTCCAGTAGATGGTGTTAGAATTGAGATAAATTGTAGTACATCCAGTGCTGTCCTGGAGAATTGCTTGGTAGGAAAACCCCATACACTTTTGGTGACTAGAAGTGTCGGAAGTAAAGTGTACTGTGTGAGTAATTAAGAATACATCCAGGAGGGAAAGACTGAGTTGTTCTAATACAGTGACTTTGGAGGAACTGCTGTTAGCTCTTGGAGTCACAGCGCCTTCCTTTGAAAATTAGAAATACTAATATACCTCCTCTGATACTAATAATACAGGGAGTTAGGCGCATTGTAGGTTGGTTTCAGGCTCTGTTGTAGTAACCTGGGGACTTACTTCAATTCATTTATAAATGAATTGAAATGCTAGAAAAACCCATATGATTGGGGAGGTGATAGAGTGATTTGATTTGTGACATAAAGAACTGACTTGCTGACTTTAAACTGAAGTTAACTTGACTTACAAGGGTGTGGGGCCAGAAAAAATATAACCAGAACTTGCTTCTGTCCAGCTACTTCCTATGATAACACTGAAGGGAATTCCTATTTATCAGGACAATGCCAAGTTCCGTCCCAATGTCTTTATTATCTGGAGTTTGGGCTCTCTGTTTTGATTGGGCATGGACAGGATGTTCCTGGCTCAGCTTAATTGTCAGGAGTTTTCTTTTTTTTTTTTGCTAAGAACAGAGTTGGTAGATATGTATGAATGGTAGGAAAACTCTTCAGGTTTCTAGACAAGGTGTTGATGGTATAAAGTTTGAAACAACAACAAAAAAGCTGTGAATCTATGTCGGGTCCCATGTGTCAGAATCTGTGTGTCATATGGGTGTGACTCGTAACCTCTCCAGTCCATGGTACAATGAACACTGTAAGTTGTTTCTGGAGACCACTCACTCTTTCCCTCCAAAAGCACTCACTCATATTTCCCTGTGGGTAACTCCACCTCACCATCTTTTGCTCTGTTGTTTTTGGTGGAATTGATCTCACCCTCTGTTCTAGAATGGGCTCTGGTTGGCTAAAACCAGTAAGTGCCTATATCCATCATCCATTGTGACTGGTTGAGAGGTGAGCATCTGACCCAGTTCACACCAGTAAGACACCAGGAGAGGTTTTTCTGATATTTCTGGGACAGACAAATGCTCTGTCCTCCATGAGGCCTGCCACAGGAACTCATCTGTTCCCATTTTGGGCTTTGTGATATGAAGATGTGAGAATAGAAGGCCACTATGAGTCAACCTGAGGATGAAGCCAACAAAGCAGCAGAGAGAGTCATACAGAAACAAAGCCAGAGCCTTAAGGACAACATGGACCCCTTGATCAAATCATGCCTGAATCAGAACATTCCAGGGCAATTCAGTTATGTAAGACAGTAATCTTACCATCTCCTGCCCCCTGCAGTTTTCTTTCTTCCTCAAGCTAGCATAGGTTGGGTGTTCTGTTGCTTGCAACCATAATATTCCCAACTAATACACTCTATTTTCTCTGCCCTCCTCCTTCTCACATTTCTAGAATGAAACAAGGTAAAAAATAAAAAAGTAAGTGAAAATTATATGTAAAGTGTAAAGCACCATACTAAATAGATGTGGTGGAAATCAGAAACAATTTTTCTTTTTGGCTGTGCTTCATGTCTTATAGGATCTTAGTTCCCTGACCAGGGATTGAACCTGGGCCCTCAGCTGTGAAAGCACAGAGTCCTAACCACCAAGAAATTCCCCAGAAAAACTATTATCACTGCCTCAAGGACCTCCTAGCTCAGAATAATTCAGTTTTCATCAACTTTAGAATACTTCCTTCCATTCCTCTGAAATATATTAGTTTAATTACATTGAAATTATTAGATCATGCATTGATAATGGTGCTTAATGGGGTTCATAATATTATTCTCCTGTAAACAGATATGTATATAATTAATAAGTATGCTAAGATTCCTTGTATTCACAGGTACAAATTACACCCCAGCCCTCATCAGTGTGAGTCCAATTTGAGTAATCTGAGGGAAAATAGATAGTCCTTTAAGAAGATGTGTAGGAGGGCTCAGCATCTTCACTGGCTTCCAGTTAGTAACCCTTGTTTGGAGAAAATAGGAGGCTATGTTCCAGCTCTGTCATTGAACCTCTCTGTGACCATGGACATGTCAATTATCTTCTCTGGTCTCAGCTTCCCCATATATAAAGTGAGGTGGTTAGACTTACCAGAGATGCTTAACTTCTGGTGAACACCTGTGAGAAGTTGCTGACAACTGTGTGTCTTCTCCAGACAAGTGCATTTCTATATTTTATATATGGAATTGTTTAGTGTCTATAGCAAAAGGCCTGTCAGTTCAGTTCAATCACTCAGTCGTGTCTGACTCTTTGTGACCCCATGGATTGCAGCACGCCAGGCTTCCCTCTCCTTTACCAACTCCCGGAGCTTGCTCAAACTCGTGTCCATCAAGTCGGTGATGCCATCCAACCGTCTCATCCTCTGTCATCCCCTTCTCCTCCTGCCTACAATCTTTCCCAGCATCAGGGTCTTTTTCAATGAGTCTGTTCTTTGCATTAGGTGGCCAAAGTATTGGAGTTTCAGGCTTCAGCATCAGTCCTTTCAATGAATATTCAGGACTGATTTCCTTTAGGATGTACTGGTTGGATCTCCTTGCAGTCCAAGGGACTCTCAAGAGTCTTCTCCAACACCACAGTTCAAAAGCATCAATTCTTTGGCGCTCAGCTTTCTTTATAGTCCAACTCTCATATCATACATGAATACTGGAAAAACAATGGAAAACTATTTCATTTGCTTTTCCTTTTTCACCAAGCCAAATAAACCTTAAAAATCCAGATTAAATGACCTCTGAGGGTCTCTTAAACTCTGTATTTTAAGTGCCCATGATTCCATGATTTCTCAGAAGTAACAGGACCATTTTGTGTTTTAGAAAGATTACTTAATTTAAACATGGAAATTCTTTGAGAATGGGTATCAGTGGGGAGAGGTTAAAAGTGGGGAGTCAATGAGGAAGCTATTGCAGTCATATTGGTAAGAGATGACATGGTTCAAAAGAGAATAATAAAAGGGGATGGATTGGAGCCAGGATTGCTGGGAGACAGGGCTTGGTATAAGATTAGATGTAGGGAAGTAATTCCAGGATTCTGGCTGTCACTTAAAATAAGGCATAGCTGTGAGTAACAGAAAATCCAAAACTATAGTTACTTATACAGGAAAGAAGAATATTTCTCAGGTAAAAGACATCTGGAGATAGGCAATCCAGGGCTATTTGGAAGCTCTTCAATACTTAGAAAACCTGGTTCTATCTGTTCTACCATCCTGTCACATTTGTTCTAACCTCAGGGTTCAAAATGGTTGCAGGAATTCCAGCCATCACACTTGCCTTTCAGAGTATAAGAAGGAGAACAAGTGGAAGTACAAAATGGAGCCCCCTTAAAGAGATTTCCTGGTAACAAAACCTCCACTTTATATCTCTTCACCTGGAACTCAGTCATGTAGCCACAGCTAGCTGTGGTGAGGCTGGGAAATGTAGTAATGTAGTGATTTACTATGAAGATTGCCCAAGATTCTACTACTAAGAAAGGAGAATGACTATTCAGAGGCAACTAGAAGTTTCTGCCACAGGTTCCATTTATAAAGAGACAAAAGAAGGCGGAGGGGTGGAGGAGAAGAATCAGATTTAGGGAAGATGGTAATGAATTCACTTTGGGACATGCTGGCTCTGAGTGCCTGGAGGAACAACTATGAGAATTGTCTAACAGGTATTTGAATATACAGCTGGGAAACTCAAGGAAAAGGCTTGGGCCAGAGCTAAAGATTTGAAAGACACTACAATATGAGGGACATGTGGAAAAAAATCATCTCAAAACACAAACCTGATCATCTCAAGCATCCTTACCATCTTTGAAATCGTTTAAGATTGTCTCACAGCTTTCAAAGATGAAAATTCTTAATGTCATCTACACTGATTTTCATATTCTGCACTGACCACCGGTTTCCTCTAATACCACTTCCTCTTTACTCTCTCAGCCTAGGACATGCACGTCTTTCTTCAAGGGCCTTGTGGGTGCTGGTCAGTCTCACCTGTCCACCTCCACCTCAAGCTCTGACTCTACTATATTACCTCTGTTGACCTTTATAAGCCTTGTACTTTGGGGAGATTGGAATACTTACCCCATTTTACAGATGAATATAACATTGGTTTAAAGGATGAAGGAATATTTCTGGAAAGAAAAAAGTGTTAGTCACTTAATCACGTCTGATTCTTTGTGACCCCATGGACTGTAGCCTGCCAGCTTCTCTGCCCATGGAATTTTCCAGGCAAGAATACTGGAGTGAGTAGTCATTCACTTATGTCTAAGGTCACACAGCTAGTAAGTGGCAGAATCAGAAATCAGAGCCGAAATCTTACAAGCAGCTGGTACCCTGTTCTCTCCACTAAGCACACCAGACAGCTACTTTTGGGTGGCTCTCAACTCTCTTTAACAAGAAAGCACAGACAGAGAGATGGGGGAAGGAGTGGGAGAACCCCAGACACTCAAAGCACTGACTCTAGTGGAAGGCTTATTAAATCAGTCTGGACAAAAGCCTGCCCCATCACTCCCCTCCCACCTTTTCTTCCTACTTCCCACAGGAACTTGATTAATCCATTAGGTTTAACCTCTCTTTAACTTCCTGATTAGTTACATTTATAAACTCCATTTGTTTTTGCTTTCTCATCAAGCCAAACCAACACCCCCAGAAAAAAAAATAGGGCAATTTTCGGTGCCACTGATTTACTGCAATTTCTGAAAATCAGACCGAACCGAGGAGAGACACGATTGGAATTTCAATTCCTCCCGCTCCCATTGCAGGCATCTTTGCTGAGTGGAAGAGAAGTGTAACAGAGAAAAAAGCTCAACAATGGCAGAATCCCAGATTTGACCAAGGTGGCAAAATATCCAGCCTGTTAATAAAACAGATTAATAAATTCTGTAATTTCCATCTTCTGGTTGAGTAATAAAACCACAGAGTAAAATAACAACAAAACCCAAGAGACTATATATTTTTATGGGCAAAGTAAAATACTTAGAATTATGATATTGGTTCCCTCCTTCCATTCCCTGCCCCCCCACCCCTACAGTCTCTGGTTCAAACAACAGCTGGAGGGGATGTTTTAAATTAAATGACTTTTTTTATTTTGACAAAAACGATATGTGTACGTAGTTAAAAGCCAAATTTTATTATAAAAGTTTTAACAAGATTTCAGCAGTCCCCTCTACTTCCTCATAAAACATCACTCCCCACTCCTGCTCCATCAAAGCAAATATGTTCACTTTGGGGGATGTCTTTTCTGGTATTTATCTCCATATTTTAAGTAATGTACCAATACTGTTATTATTTTAATAACTTTATTTATTTTGGGGGTCTCCATTGTTGAGTGGGCTTTTTCTCTAGTTGCTGTGAGTGGGGGCTACTCTTGAGTTGCAGTGCTCATGCTTCTCATTGCACTGGGTTCTCTTGTTGCAGAGCATGGGCTCTAGGGCATGTGGGCTTCAGTAGTTGTGGCTCATGGGCTCAGTAGCTGCAGCTCCCAGGCTCTAGAGCACTGGCTCAGGATTTGTGGCGCATGGGCTCTGTTACTCTGCAGTGTGTGGAATCTTCCTAGATCAGGGATTGAACCTGTGTCTCCTACACTGGCAGGTGGATTTTTTTTTAACCACTGTGCCACTGGGGAAGCCCTAATACTGTTATTTATTGGGTTGTCAATTGTAAGCATTATCTATTATTTCTATTACGGAAGATAATTAGTTCTCTTAATGACCCTGCCCTCAGTTTTTCTTTCTTTCTGCCCCCCCATATATTTCATAAAATATCTTCCGTACAGTATCACAATTTTTGTTTAAACTAGTATTTAGTGTTAGCATTAGTAGAACTAGATGCCAGTAACACTCTCCCTCTAATTGTGCCAACAAAATTACTCCAGACGTTGCCACATGTGCCCTGGAAACAAAGTCATCCTTGATCAAGAACCTTAGGGTTCCTCTGCATGGCTCCAAAATTTCCCCATAGACTTGAAATATAGAGCATTCCTTTGCCACTGAAATTGGGGTAATCAAAGGTCACTTTTTTTTTTTAAGACCAAGATATTTTCCCAGGGGAAAAAAGTACCCAAGCAGAGGTATATTAATTCTCAGGACTATGCCAAGCAGTAGAATGGACAAGACAATGTCACATATTCCATGCCTTTAATGCTATCATGGGGGTCTATGGGACAGTCAGGGTGGAAGGGGAGCAGGGAGACAAGATGGAAACCAGGAATTCCAACACTGGGTGTGCCCAAGAGCTACCATGGAAGGAACGTATTACCTGGCTGTGATCTGCAAACACAGCATTTATTTTAGGATTAATTCTTTTTGTCTGGAGCTAGCTAACAAAGTCAGGGGTGGGACACAGGGTTGCTATTTTTTAAAACAGAGTCTCTCCTGATGGGTGCAATGGATAGCACATGGCACATGAATGGTGGCTACACTGGAGGAAACCAAGGGGGAAAGACAGAAGGTGCAGAGTTTTGCCTCTTTCTCTGTAGCCTCCGTGGTCCCAGACAACAGCCTCTCCAGAGTCTGCCACTTCAGCTCAGCCATTGTGAGCTCCTGGGAGCTCAGCAGAGGCATAGACCTTCCACTGATTAGCCTCAGAGGTGGTGGGGCAGCTCCAAGAGGCTGGAAGCAGAGGAAAAGCAGGGAGTGGGGAGGTGGATGGGTCTAATTTTGCGGGAGCCGTTTTCTGTTTACATAAAAATACCTTGAGTAATCAGCAGTGATGAGCAAGTAGAGGAAAGAGCCTGCCTGAGAGTCTGAGGATGTTATGATCAATTAAATACCATCTTTCAAAGCATTTGCAGAGGGGAATTTTAAAGTGGAACTGACTTTAATTTGGCAAAGAAGACTTGAAGTGCTTTTCCTTGGGGCTCCAAAATACATAGATATCTGCCTAGCTCGTCGCTAGCTTCACTAAGGGTATATGTTCTGTGAGTGTTAGTACCTCTATGTTTTTAGAATGAGTTAAAAAAAAAAAAAAACTTCTTTACATGATGAGGGTGCCAGGTGTTTTGCAAATATTATTTCAAACCTCGTGGAAACCCCATAAAGATGGGCAATATAAACTCTACTGTATAGGTAAGGAAACTGAGGCTTTAAGAGGTAAAGCAATCTCTCTAAGATGACCCAGCTAGATGGAGATATAGGGTCTGTTTTCACAGTTATGCAGAGTTGGTATGACTCTTGTGTTTTGTTTCCAGTCAAAGGCAGGATTTGGGCGGGGGTAGTGGGTAACAAATTCACCGCTTCCCCAAAAGGACAGAAGCTGGGCTTGATACAAAGATGTTAAGGTCCCAACCAGACTTTTCCTCCACCTTTACTCCAAAGCCAGGCTGAGCACAGTGATCAACAGGCCCTTCCAAAACTCCTGCAACTGCAGCAGGTTTGGCCATGACCTTGTGGCTAAAGAGAAGCAGATATTCGGAGCAACAGACTCTGGGTGGAGAGAGCATGTGTATTTTGGAGTCACTTGCAAACTGAGTGACCTTGAGAATTTACTCAACCTCTCTGAGCTTCAGTTTTCACCTAAGTGATTTGGAGGTGACATTTACTCTAAATAGACAATGCAGGATTCAATGTGATGGTGTGTTAATATGAGTGCTTGGCACAGAGGGTATGCTTATCAAAGTTAGACACCTTTCTGTCCCTTCTCTGTCATCTGTTCCAGGTGAACCCCAGGCTTGGGGTCCCTATCTCTTTTATGCAGTAATACCTGTCCTGTGAGGCTGTGCTGTGTTCAGAATTGGTTCAGGTGTGTGAGCTGAGCACAGACACACACACGGCTCATCATAAGAGCACAATAATAAGAATTATTATCATATGTCAGCACCTATGAGAAGAATCATTCAAATTACTATTGATTGAAAATATGCTCCTATCATCCAAAGATAACCTCTATTAACTTTTTCACATATATCCTTATAGATAGAGTAAAAGAGAGAAACCAGACTGCATACAACCTTTTTTTCTGCTTTGTCCACTTTACTTCTATACTAGGAATCTCTTTTTGTGTCCACAAATATCCATCGGCTCCTTTACTTGGAAAAATGATGTAGAATTCCTGTGCATTGACAAACCGAAACCCTTGATAGATATTTAAATTTACATTCCTTTTGTTCCTTTAAAGAAACCAGCCATAAACACCACTGTAGCTAAGCCACCATACACATTCTTACTTCTATTCATCCAACAGTTTTAAAGCCCAGAATACAAGCACGCCACAATTAATTTATGTATTTATTTGAACCAATATCCTGCTGTTGGATGTTTAGGTTATATATAACATTTTGACTCCTACAGATGATGTTGATATGAATGTCTGGATATCCCATCTTCATATCTTATCTATTTCCTTGGGATAAATTCTAAAGAAGTGGAATGAATGGGGGGCAGAAAGAATTTTTTAAAAACATTTATTTGGCTGCATCGGGTCTTAGTTGTGGCACCCGGAATTTTCATGACATCATGTGGAATCTTTGCCCGCGGTCTGTGGGTTCTCCGGTTGTGGCACATAGGCTTAATTGCTCCGTGGCATGTGGAAACTTAGTTTCCTGACCGGGGATTAAACCAGAGTCCTCTGCATTGCAAGGTGGATTCCTAACCACTGGAAGACCAGGGAAGTCCTGTAATTTATATTTTTCAGGCTTTTGTCACACTCAGAAAAATTGTCTCTGGACAGGTTTATAGGGTTTTTTTTTAACCATCATCTTCCTCGGCCACTTGCATTCATTCGGCAAACCCTGACTCAGGAGTCCTGCCTTCTCCCTGCTTGGCACAGTGGTGCAGTGTTGCAGCCGGGCCCTAGCTAGAAATGCAGTGGCCACTCAGCTTTCTCGGCTGTGTGGCCATGGAGAAATTGCTTCACTTTCCTGGGCTCCCATTTCCGCCACTTCACCAACATCCAAGCCTACTGCAATGATCACATGGGCAGCGATATTTGAAAGAGCTTTGAGGCCTGAGCAAACAGATGGGACTTATTGCCAACACAAAGGGTATTTCTCGTGTAGCATTCTCATTATTTTGTTTTTGCGCAGAACTTTGTTTGCCAGGAGACTCCTTATTAGGTTTTCTTAACTCTCCCCTGCTGCGGTTACCAGGACACAGATCGCATATAATTTCTTACAGAGAAAACAGGCCTAGGGAGACCCTGTGCTTTTCTCTAGACCATATCAACCTCGGGCCTGCCACCCCACCCTTCATCAGTCTGCTCTCTGTGCTGTCTTTCCTTTTCCTAGAATAGCAGCATAAAAATGTCTATTACCCCCAAAAGATGTACTTGTATGCAGATTGAATCTGATAGTTCTAGCAATTTAAGATGTAAAGGCAATTTACCATTTAGTGTTTCGTAGCTGGATGAAACGCAATGACCCTTTCTTTCTCGTACCAGAAGATTTGGAATTCTCTCTGAGGGTTGGAGTCTGAGGAGAAAGGGAAGAAGACTGCAGGTTTCTTGAGCTACTTGTTTCTGTATTCACCAAGGCATTGTCTACTTCAAAAAAAAAAAAAAAGCACAATCTAAAAGTTGAGAATTATGTTTTATTCAGTGGGATTTTCTGAGGACTTAAACCCAGGAGATGGCCTCTCACATGGCTCAGAGGGACTGCTACAAAGAGACAAAGGGGGATCCAGGATATACAGGAATTTTTGCAATGAAATCTAGGCAGTTGGAACATCAAAAATTACTGTTAATTAAAGAAAACCAGACATCTCAAGTTAATGAATCTAGTGCTTTTCTGTTGATGGGAAGTTGCAGAAGTCTAGGCTCACTGAAATTATTTCTTTGATATGCATCTTAGCTCTCTAAGACAGTATCCTGGGTTGTTGTTTTTTTTTTTTTTCATCCTGGATTGCTTCGGCATGCACAATTTGAGTGGTGGCAGTGGCTGCTGGCTTAATGGCCGCCAACATCCTTTATTGACATGGAGGTGACATTCTTCATCCACAGCATCTAGTGGCTCCAGATCCCCATCTACTGTGACAAGGAATAAGCACTAGTCTCAAAGCTTAAAACCTACAGCCTAAATGGCTTTGCCACTTATAGCTGATCAACTTATCGTTGCCTACTAGGTGTCACACACCAAGGTGCTATGCAGCCTTGGTCAAGTTAGTTCACCTCTCTCAGCCTTTGTTTCCTCTACTAGAAATCATAATTCCTACCCAATAGAAGAATAAAAAGAAAATATCAAGAGAAAATCTTGGTCACATAGTGGAGTTGCAATGACAATCTGAATCTGAGTAAGACTCACAGAATGACCTTTCAAATGACAAAGTAACATCTCTTTGTGCAAACATGTAATTGTGCATGGTATGTGGAGGCACCTATGAGAAACACCCCAAAACCTTTGACAAAGGGCAGTATCATTGTCCTCCTAGACTACCACTTCATTGCATGTGGATAATGTGGCCTTGGTAACTCATGGCACACACGCCTATGTCCACTTTCCCTTGCCCCTGGCAGACATTGCTAATCAAGCACATTGATCTTTGCTGAAATCCTCCTCAAGAAGGAGTTCCAGCTAGCTACAGCCAAGAGAACAGGGTTGACTAGTGTGATGCAACATAGTCAACCTCTGATTAAATTGATCAGAGCACAAGTATTTTAAGTAATCCTCCATGGAGGATTTTCTGCTTGCAGTTGCTAGAATACAATGCCCCTTTAAAGATGATGTTGGAGAAGTGCCATTTCCTCTGTACTGAAGATGTCAAAGCAAGCCTTTCAAGAGGGTTCAGACCTTGTAAAGGGGCCATAGAATAGCTGCTTACAAATGCCGGGGGATGCCAGAAACTCCTTAAGCCAGGAACCGCCCACGCTTAGCCTGGGTTTTAGTCCCAGCTCAGTCAAAGTGGTCCTTGTTCTCCCCCACACCCCTCCTCCAGAGAGTGTGTCCAGTGCGGAGAGACGCTAGCCTTTCTACTAGACGTTTGACCTTGGACAGGTTGCTGAACTTCACTGCCCCTCAGTTTCTTCAACTATAAAACGGGACACCGAACAGTGTCCACTGTGCAGACTTGATGAAAGCATTAAGTGAGATGGTGCAGGCAGAGCCCTGGCGCACAGGATGTGCTCAGCAAGCTTAACTTATTATGAGCTATTATTATTAAGCACTTACCAAGTGCTAGGCATCATTGAGCATTATCTTAATCGTGTCTTGAAAACAATCGTATGAGGCAGGTTTCATGTCGTTAAATTTTTTTGAGACTAATTGTTGCGGATTGATTTGTACCAGCATATGGTGTTTGTTGATATAAAGCATTTAATGATGAGTTTGTTTAGTTCTGTGCCCACACTTTCTTTCCTGGGAGTCCTAGCCCAGCACTGCAAGAGCATTACTGCGGGGGATATGACATCCTGTATTTTATGTGGCCTGCTAAAGCTGAAACTCCAATACTTTGGCCACCTCATGCGAAGAGTTGACTCACTGGAAAAGACTCTGATGCCGGGAGGGATTGGGGGTGGGAGGAGAAGGGGATGACAGAGAATGAGATGGCTGGATGGCATCACTGACTCGATGGACATGAGTT
The DNA here is from genome assembly GCF_049115385.1 of Moschus berezovskii. Classification (NCBI taxonomy): domain Eukaryota; kingdom Metazoa; phylum Chordata; class Mammalia; order Artiodactyla; family Moschidae; genus Moschus; species Moschus berezovskii. Next base: position 59,256,752 of record NC_142478.1, on the reverse strand, counting down.
TGAGTGAACTCCAGGAGTTGGTGATAGACAGGGAGGTCTGGCGTGCTGTGATTTGTGGGGTCGCAAAGAGTCGGACACGACTGAGCAACTGAACTGAACTGAACTGAAACAAGTGGGACAGCAGTGTTGGGATGCAGTGAAGATTTGAGCCCAGGTTGTTTCCGTGCTGGGGTGCCTTCATTTGGGTACCTGTGATGCATGAGGTAATTTCTGATGTGTTCTCTGCTTTATGTCACAGTCACAACAGCAACCCTGAATGTGGCTTTCCTGATATAAGCCCTTCCCACCGGTTACTAGCTATAGGAACTTGGGTCAGTTGTCCATCCCCCATTTCTTTGTCTTGTTTTTTTTTAATATTTATTTATTTGGCTGCGTCAGCCTTACAGAGGCACTGAATCTTTCGTAGTTGCACACAGACTTTCTAGCTGTGGCACTTGGGTTTAGTTGCTCCAAGGCATGTGGGATCTTAGTTCCCCAACCAGGGATTGAACTTGCATCCCCTGCACTGCAAGGTGGATTCTTAACCACTGGACCACCAGAGAGGCCCCGCCCAATTTCTTTATCTTAATGATAGGAATAATTACCTCTACCGCACAAGACTGTCATTCGTTCATTTGTTCACTAAATGTTTATTGAGCATCTAATGCCAGCTGTGCTATGGGCTGGATATATACCAGAAAACAAAATGGGCTCCACTTCAGAATTCAAGGACTTTCCTCTTTGGGCTTAAATAAGATGATTTATATAAAACTCTTAGCACAAAGCCTGGCAAGTAAAACATGCTCAATGAAAATTAACATCCCGATTACCATTACTACTGTGGCAGAATACTTTCCATAAAATAGGTTTTGGTAAGGGGACAGCAAGAGACAAAAATAGAAGGGTACCCATTAATACCCAGTGACTTCAAATGCTAATTTTTTTAAATATGTGCAATAGCAACCTGCCTGATTCCTTATGCTTTCAAAGCACTTTTAGGTCTTCTTGTTCTCTTTTTCATCATCCACCCAAACCAGATGCATGCATGTCTTTAAATTTTCATAAACATGCCCCTCTCTGTGGGGATAAATGTATTTTTCCTTAAACGCAGACCCCGTGTGTTTGATTCGCCTGGAAAGGTGTGGAAGCCACCCAGACACGGTGCTAATGGGATGTGACAGAACTCACAGCTTCTCCCAGGCCTGGAAGGAAGAATGTTGACGAAGGGGAGCTTAATGAGCTTCCACCCACATTTCAATTATCCTAACAAGCTGCCAGAGGAAGTCCTGTTTGCGATACTGTATTCTGGAAAGTTTTGACAAGCCCAGGAGAAATCTCTCTGGGCTGAATCTGAGAATGTGTAAGGAAGGAAAACAGTCTTCCTCCAGGAGCGATATGTATGGATGACAAGGCCAAGCTGGCCGTCAGCTTTGCCACCTGGTACTGGAGAAAGACCTCTGCTCAAAAACAACTCCCTCATTAGTTATCCCAGTGCAATTGTATCAGTTACCTGCTGCCAGCATAACACTGCATAACAAACAATCAGAAAGTGTCAGTGGCATATAATAGCAATTATTTTTAACCACAAGTCAGCGGATCAGCTGGGCATTTCTGATCATTGGAGTGGAGCCCAGTGAGGTTCACACACATCTCTGTGGACAGTTTGGTGAGTTTGCTGGTCTTGGTTGGGTAGTCTCACATGTCTCAGGACAACTGGACTGACTCAGCTCTTCTCTCCGTGATCTCTCACCCTAGCCACAGATTTGCTCACAGCGCAGCAGAAGGGTTCCAGAAGAAAAGCCAGATTCATGAAGGATCACTTGAAAAGCCTCAGGATAGGTATACTGCTACTTATGCTGCAGGCTATTGGTAAAAGCCTTCCCTGGTGGCTCAGAGGGTAAAGCGTCTGCCTGCAATGCAGGAGACCCGGGTTCGATCCCTGGGTCGGGAAGATCCCTTGGAGAAGGAAATGGCAACCCACTGCAGTATTCTTGCTGGAAGAATCCCATGGATGGAGGAGCCTGGTGGGCTACAGTCCATGGGGCCGCAAAGAGTCGGACATGACTGAGCGACTTCACTTTCAGTTTCATTGGCAAAAGCAATTACAAGGTTAGTGGAAATTCAAGATTTGGGAAAGAGACTCCATCCTCTGATGAGAGGGGCTCCAAAGTCTCATGGCAAAGAGTATGGATACAGGAAGACCATTGACTGAGTCCACAATACTCATTTGAGTATTGAGTCAATTGACTCAGTCCATTGACTGAGTGTAAAAATAACAACCACCATTACTGAACAGGATGTCTGCCACCTGTTTTATATACTTAAGAGGTTGTTAGGACTTCCATAGTGCTTCAGTGGTTAAGAATCTGCCTGCCAATGCAGGGGACACAAGTTCAATCCCTGCTCCAGGAAGATTCTACATGCTCTGAGGCAATTCAGCCCGTGAGCAACTAGGTGCACAGGCTTTAGCCACTACTGAAGCCTAAGCACCTAAGGCCTGTGCTACGCAACTAAAGAAGCCACTGCCATGAGTAGCCCCCACTTGCTGCAACTAGAGAAAGCCCACAGACAGCAATGAAGACCTTGCTCAACCAATATTAAATAGATTTAAAAATTATCTTTTTTAAAAAAGAGGATGTTAAAGGGGGATGCTTTGGGTCTCGGTTTCAGCTGAGGCCCCCATGAACCAAAAGTAAGATGTGATATTCAAACAGCTGACATTTCAAAGCAAGATGCCAGCCTTGCAAAGTTTCCAGGCAAACACAGTTTTGTAAACGTTGATCCAACATCCGCCTCCAGGGTGTAAAAAAGTTGAAGTTGGAAAATGGGCAGAAGATTTTTTGGAGGACGTATTCCAAAGTGAAGTGAGTCTCAGTCCCTCTTGGGAAGGGAAGAAGCAATTACTCCTGGCCGCAAAGTTGTGAGAGAAAATTCAGGGAGTCAGCTGTTAACCTTGCCTGGACTCCTGGTGGTTGGGTATCTGACTCAGACCTGGGAAGTGTATGGGTTATCATTTTGTGGCGGCAGCCTATCACAGGATGAGGGAAGAAGGTTGCAGTGGAAGCACTGCACGTGTCTCCCATGAGCTGAGTAGATGTGGAAAGATCCAGCAAAGCAAGAAAGACAAGCAGAGAAGAGAACACCAGCCCAACTGAAGACAGTCTTTTATGGTCACATCTCCAAAGCCACATTCCATCTTTTTCCTGGAGTCTATTAATGAGAAGCAAGTCACTAGGTCCAGCCTTAAGGGTAGGGAATCACAAAGGGTATAAACACCAGGAGAAGATAATTGCTGGAATGGGGTTGGGCAGTGGGTCCGTGGTCATCAGAGATGTTTGTCTACCACATATACTGATTTATCAGAGCAGCATACCATTGGCCAAAGATCAGTTATAATCAAGACCCAGACCTACAACGTCTATGATATGAACAGTTCCTACTAGTCTCTTGTGCCATGTGCGCACGTATTAAGTCACTTCAGTCCTGTCCGACTCTGTGCGACCCTAAGGGTTGTAGCCTGCCAGTCTCCTCTGTCCATGGGATTCTCCAGGCAAGAATACTGAAGCCGGTTGCCATGCCCTCCTCCAGGGGATCTTCCCGAACCAGGGATCAAACCCGCATCTTTTACGTCTCCTGCATAGGCAGGCGGGTTCTTTACCACTAGCGCCACCTGGGAAGACTCTCTTCTGCCATACAACCTGCCAGTCATCTGTGGTTGTCTGAGGAGATGCTTTATCATCTTTTTCAAACATTTTATTCTAGAAATTTTTAGCCATTTATAAAAATAATTGCTTCTCCCCTTCCCAAGAGGGACTGAGACTCACTTCCCATTGGAATACTTAGTCCAAAAAATCCTCTTTCCTTTTCCCAACTTCAATAATATAAAATAAAAACAAAATAAACCTGGCCATCCTGGTTTCACTTATGCCCCAGCTCTTTCCCCACAAGCTGCTAGCTGTTAAAAAGCCAATCTTATACATCATGTTATTTCATCTGCAGCAATTCAACATGAATCTCCCTATATCATATTTACCATTACAGAGTTAACAAGACTTCCTTAATTTCATCTAATATTATCTAGTCAGTGTTCATATTTCTCCAGGGGCAGGATTATAAATTCCTGAAGACATGGATTTTTGCCCCTTTCATTCCCTGCTGTGTTTTCAGTGGTTAGGAGAGTGCCAAACTTGTAGTTAGTATTCCTTCAAGACTTATTGGTTGAATAATATATTTAATATCAAACTTGTCATTTGTGTTGGTGGTTGTTCAATGAATAACAAGAGGCATTTCTGGAGAGAAAGGATGCAGGGAAAAGATTGACACAAAAATATTTTCTCTGCTTGGAGGTCTAGGATGAGCAGTTTGTTTGAAGAACCAAGTAGCTGTTCCAAGTAGAACACAGCCCCTGGTCATTCTCAGACCAGAAGGGCCGTCTGCTGCTGAATCAGCAGGAAACAGCGCTGGGGCCATGGGTAAGGTACAGCTTGGCAGCGTGGCGGCAGTTTGGCTGATGATTGCCGTCTATGTTTCAGCATAATTGAATTAGCATCCATGGAGACCATCTCCCAGACATCAGCACAGGCACCGCTGTGGAACGGGCACTGCCATTCATCCACATTATGAGGCACTGAATTGCCATCCAATCCTGCACAACTCCTCATTGCTTTGTGTGTGCTCATTAGAGAAAATTAGGTGGATGCCACGAGCCTGGAAACAATTAAAATCTTCCCACTTCACCGGTTCCCAGCAGTGGCGCCCAAGTTCCCCTGATAAACTCTCGGGTTTGCTCAGCTAGTGGGCATGATTTTGTGGGTGTGCTTTCAGATTTTGAGTAATAGATATCCAATCGTTTTGCTCTAGCTAAGGACATGGACTGTTAGGACACAGAGGAAAGAGGATTTACAGGGACAGTCATAATATGAACCAAGCAGAATAGCATCCGTGACAGATAGTGCTACAACAGGAGTCCTGGGGCTCAGCCCAACTGGGACGAGCCTTTCTCTAAGCAATGGGGCTTGACAATGGGCCAAAGTCAAGGGCTAGGAAGGTAGTGCCCAGCGTTGAGTTTAGAGGATAAGTTCAGACTAGAAGTTGAGAGGATGAAGAGCAGGATGAAGTAGGGATTGAAGAATGGCACTGGGCAAATGACTTTGAAATAAGGTTGAAAACGTTAGGAGATGGCAAGATTGAACACACTCTGAGGCTAGATAGCAGCGGCCACTGAAAGGATTTTTGTTTTATGGACTATGGGGAAAGGGTGACAGCTGCTGGGATGCAGAGTTGTATGGGAGAAAAAGCAGGTCTTTGGAGAAATATGAATCTGAGATTGAATCCCAGTCTTACCATGATTGATTGGTTAAATGACTTCACCCCTAGGCTCTTTGCCTCATCAGCGCAGACAGGAAGACATCTCTCTTGAAAAATTTGGAGGATCTGGGTTGTTCTAGGGATTGGATGTATTACATGTGTCATAGTTTGAGTTGCACCAGAAAGGGATGTTAAGATAAGGATTTGAGTGCAAGTAATAGTTTGTTTTAGGAGATGATGGAAAGGGAGTAGGAGATGAGGCAAGAAAGCCATTGAGGGTTTGGCTTTCAAGCTGGTGGCCACTCTGGGCACTAGAAATCATCTGATGGGGAACTCATCACATGCCTCTGAGTTAATCCAACTTGGGAGTGAGGAATTTTTTATATTCATTTTTATTTATTTATTACTTATTCAGCTGTACCAGTTGTTAGTTGCAGCACTCAGGATCTTTAGTTGTAGCCTGTGGGATCTAGTTCCCTCTTCAGGGAGGAGACACAGGTCTCCTGAATGGGGAGTACGGAGTCTTAGCCACTGGACTACCAGGGAAGTCCCGGATCCAGGAATTTTGCTCATAGATTCTCATTGGTCATTGGCTGAGGGCTGCTCCTAGGGACTTTTCATTCCCTGGCACTTCTGGTCTGCCTTGGGAGTGGGGCAGACTGGTCTTCCTCACCTTCCAAGAAAGTCCCCGGGCACAATGATGCCAGTACTGTCAGATGGAAGTTGGCCTTTCCGCTCTGACGCAATAAGTTCTGATGGGGCACTTGACAGTTTCTACTGCTGACATGTTGTCCGAATTTGGACTGGGTCCCCTAAGCAAGCGAAGAATGAAATAGTAAATGCCAAGTCTTCCTGTGTTCCAAAGAGAGGGATAAGATCCCCGACAAGATGGGCAAAGGAGATAAACGTATTTCATTGACCCTTAGCCTCTCACCTAACTTGAGGGTCCAAGAGGGTTCAAGGTAACATATGAAGAGAGCAGGAATAAGAGAGGAGGATTTCTTTACAGTGAGATGATGGAGGGCTATGACATTTTATTCTCCCCACCCCATGGGGGTAAGAGGACCGCGTTCCCTGATCTAAAGCCTAGAGGAAGAGCTTTGAGGAGAACACTTGCGAGCATGGCCTGTGTCCCATGGAGAATGGAATTCCTGTGGACTGTAGTCTGACTTGTGCCTGAGAAATGGAAGGGGTGGAAGGCAGGCTGAAGAGGGTCTGAGAAGCAGCTGCGCCCGCGCAAAAGTCCGGTGTTTTCCTTGGTGGAGGAGAAGAAGGGGGGCGGAGAGAGAGAGAATGTGCTGACCTAGGGATACATGAAAGACACTTTGCCTAAGAAGGCTTCTTGGAGGGATGGTGAGACCCAGTCTGTGGAGGTGAGCCACGCTGAGTCAAAGCCAGAGGGAACAACATCACTGCACAATTAGACAGGCAAGCCTGGCGCTGGAGAAGCACAGGTGAGAGATTGTGCACACCGGGTCCCCACAGACCGGCAGACATTCAGTGCTTCGGACAAAGTTTCGAGAGAGTGTATTTTGCAGAATGCAGAGCCACACTCCGCTCTCAGGGTGGGCACACCACTATGCGCTTGCAAAAATGTGGAAGGAGAAGCCTTTAAAAAAAAACAAATATCTGGCTGCGCTGGGTCTTAGTTTCGGCATGTGGGATCTCCTGTCTTTGTTGCAAGCATGCAGGATCTCTAGTTGCAGCATGGGAATTCTAAGTTGCAGTATGTGGGATCTTTGATCTTCATTGTGGTATATGTGATCTACCTGCAGCATGCGGACTCTTAGTTGCAACATGTGCAATCTAGTTCCCTGACCAGAGATTGAACCAGGCCTCCTGCATTGGGAAGACAGTCTTAGCCACTGGACCACCAGGGAAGCATTTTCCTAACTTGCAAAAGACAGTACTCTTGCCTGGAAAATCCCATGGAGGGAGGAGCCTGGTAGGCTGCAGTCCGTGGGGTCCATAGGAGTCGGACACGACTGAGCTACTTCACTTTCACTTTTCACTTTCATGCATTGGAAAAGGAAATGGCAACCCACGCCAGTATTCTTGCCTGGAGAATCCCAGAAATGGGGGACCCTGGTGGGCTGCCGTCTATAGGGTCGCACAGAGTCGGACACAACTGAAGCAACTTAGCAGCAGTAGCAGCAAAAGACAGTAAGCTGAGCACCCACAAGCCTGTGTCTGAAGGCAGAGGAGATCTTTTTTGCCTTCTTCCTACAAAGGTTTTGTTCTGTTTGGGAGCCAATGGAGACAGGTCCAAAGTTCATGCAAACAGCCGAGGAGGGAGCAGACGCCAGCAGAAATCAGCTCACAGCAGTCCCAGTCAAGTGAGACCTTTTCCTCCCCATCACCTCCCTGCTGTGCCCTTGCCAACCTTGGGAGGTGGGCAGAGTGGCTGGCTGGGGAAGGAGTTGGATGGCAGGGTTCCCACTTGCTTAAACTCTAAAAGCTGCTCTGGTCCTTTCCCCAGCTGCTTCTGCCAGCAGCAAACCTGAGATAGTGAAGTCCAGAGGTCTGACCCTTGCACTGGACTGGACGTATCCATCACTGAATTGAAATGGTTTGGGGGATCAGAGACGTCATGTTTTTCTTACCTGCAAACAAGCAGATGAGCTCTAGGGCCTGTCTGACCTTCATTCAGAGACAAGGAAGACCAGTTGTGGAATTGCTCAAGAATTGGGATCATACCCCACAAGCCCTGCTTTTTCAATAAACAGATTATGAAGAGAAAACCTCCCATAGGTGTTATATGTAGAAGGCCATGCATAAGTGACAGCTGGTTGTACAGATGAAGGTTCAGCCAGAATCTTCAGATGTTTAGAGTGAACCCCAGGGTGTTTGTATTCACTGATGAGCCCTGGGCTGGACCTGCTCTTGGCCCCATAGGAGGAATGAATGATGGACAGCAGCGTCGGTGTCACCAAGCAGACTGTGGGGGGCCCTCTGCCCAACAGATGACTGCTGTGAGTCAACAGCCCCAGAAAAGTTACATTTGCCTTGTTCGTGATGCCAGCTCACATGAGAGCATCTTGTTTTTTCCTATCAGACTGCAGTTAGAGAAGGAGACTTGCTAGTTATTCTTTCTGAAGCTAAACCTCAGGATAGATTGGGGATAAGCAGTAGGGGTGGGAGCCAAGACTCCATGCTGCCCGCACCAGCATCAGAGCACAGCCAGCTGAGCTGGCCTCCAGCTCAGATCTCAGACAGGTGCTGACAACAAAATTAGAACTAAGACGAAGGGGTTTCAACCCACAAGTGGGGCCTTCAGTGCCTTCTTTCCTTCCTGGAAAGCTGTGATGTGCTCTTGTATGTAGGCATGCTTCAAGATTCAGAGGAGAGCTCTAAGAGAGCTGGTTCCTGTTTTCTGTCAGACGTGGAGTTCTGTGAGGGCACGGCTATCTCAATTCATCTATGAATCCCTGGGACCTAGCCCAGGGCCTGGGCTAATATGATTAAAGGAGAGTGGGTTTTAAATTCACACAGATCAGGGTTTGAATTCTAGCTCTGCCACTTACTTGCTGTGTGCCCTCAGGCAGGTCACTTCACCTCTCTGAGGTTAGTTTCCTCAGTGAAACCTGGAGATAAAAATGCCTGCCTCCCAGTTTGAGGGAAGCATAACTATATTTAACATGCTGATTTCAGTGACTGGCCCCCAGCAAAATAGAACTACATCATCATTATCTCCATCACTTGCCATTGACATCGTGTCATTTCATCACACTTATGTTCAGACACTTCTGGTTCTCTTATAGCATTTAGTGGGAAAGTGGCCGGTTCAGTTATCTATTGACAACACTTTCCATTTTGGGTACAAATTCTTAGTTACACAGACTGTAGAGGTTGTCAGAGCTAAATATACTTTTTCATTATCAGATAAGAAGCTTCCTTCCGCAATGTCTGCATGCTCTAATTCTGTTCCCATTTAGTCCTGAGGGAAAATAACTTGCATGATGCTTCAACTTTAAAGCTAAAATCAAATTTAGCACCCCAGTTCCTAACAGGGCAAAGCCAACACATTCACACACTTCCAAAGTGCCCAAGAGAATAGCTACACCTTTTGTTTCAAGCCAGTTTCCTCCAAGTCAGTTTTCTACTGAGTCAGCTCTCTGAGCCTCAGTTGTTCCATCTGTAAAATGGAGCCAGTGATACCTTCCTCTCTCAAAGGATTACTCTGAGTATGGATGAGTGACCAGAGATCTCAGACCATTGCTGTTGGCATTCCACTCAGGTCTGCAGCACCGGTGGAGGAAATCAGGCACTAGTCCATCATCATTGTTGGCCAGCATCAGGTCCAGGCTGGATTTGACCAAATTTGCTCTGTTGAACAAAGCTGATCAACTACACTTTTTGTGAATTCTGATCCGGTGTGACTTCCAGATCCTATTTTGTTTTTGCCACTTAACCATCTCAGAACTCTGTAAGTACAGGAGCATGAAAGGGAGGCAGAGTAATTTAGGGGAGTAGAGGGACCAGGTCAAGGGTCTTTGGGTGAGAGTGGTTAGGGATGGAGCTAAAAGGAAGCAGGACAGGATAGGGAAGGTGAGGAGGCTGCCTGCCAGGGAGAGGTGTCCGAATCCTCTCCCTTGAGCATCAGGAAGTGGGGAGAAACATCCGGACAGAAGATGCCTTTCCCTCACCCAACTCAACCAAGTGACCACACATGGAAAAGTCCCCAAGGAAAGAAAAAGGAGAGGCAAGAGCGAGTAACGCTGTGCATAGCACCTTATATGTAGTATGTACTTAATCCTCACAGTAACCTGATGAGGTGGGTATTCCTATCCTCATTATAGAGAGAGACAGTTGTCGAGCTCAGAGAAGTACAGTTCTCAATATTCTCCAAATGATTCAATCTTCAGCAATTATTTACTGAGTGTCAGGCACTGGGCAGGTTAGATCAGGTAGGCAGAGAAGAGAAACGATTTCAGATGAAGTGTAGAGGTCCGCAGAAGCCAGAAGCAGCCTTTGTCTCCCAAAGTCCTTGGAATAATGGTGACAGCAAACTGTACCCAAGGGCAATCAGAAATAAAATAGACTCACAGACCCAGGAGGAGGGGGTTCTCCTAACCTTGTCTCCCTGAATCATAGGCTTCCCGAAAGCAGAGAAATGACAGTAACACTTAGTAAGCACTTTGCTTTGTGCTGAGCTGGTTGTGAGCTCGCTTCAGTGCACCAGCCCTTTTAACCCTCACAATGACCCTATAAACCAAGTAGGATAATGGTGCCCATTTAACAGATGAGCTCACTGAGGCTCAGAGAGGAAGTATTGAAAGTGTTGCACAGCTTGGAAGTGTTGATTGTGGGGGGAAAAAAAGCGGCCTAAAAGTTGAGAATTATGTTTTATTTGGCTGACTTTCTGAGGACTCAAACCCAGAAGGCAGCCTCTCAGATCACTCAAATGGACGGCTCTGAAGAGGTAAGGGAGGAGACAAGATACAAAGGAGTTTTTGCAAAAAAAAAAAAACACCAAGTAGTTGGAACATCAAAAGATTACTGTTAATTAAAGAAAGCCAGACATCTCAAGTTAATGAATCTAGTGCTTTTCTGTGGATGGGAAGACGCAGGAGTCTGGGCTCACTGAAATCATTCCTTTGATTTGCACCTCAGCTATCTAGGGCCAGCGTCCTGTTCTTTTCCATCCTGAGTCCCCTCAGGGTGCGCCGTCCGGGGGTGGCTGCAGTGGCTGAGAGTCTGGCAAAGGGCAGCGTGTTTGGTAATGACTGACAGCTTGATGGCCACAGCATCCTTTGCTGATACAGCAGGCAACAATTTTCATTCACAGAAGTAGCAGAACTGAGATTCAAACTCAGATGCACCCAACTCTAGAGTCTGTGTTCTGAATCCTGCGTGTTACACCATCCCTCCCAGAACCCTGCAGTCCTGAGCTCACCCTACTTCCCTGTGGACAAGGGTTGAGCCACTCCTGGCAGGTGAGGGCTACACAGTAGGAAGAGTAGCACAGTAGCTCTGCCACCTAAGAACTGTGTGATCTCAGGTCAGCAGATCTCAGCCTCTCGGAGCCTCGGTCCCCTCATCTGCAGAATGGGCACACATGGAATCACATGGGACTTCATACTCAGGAGATGTCCACGCTCCTTCCCTCTGAGGGGCTCTCATACCATCCTTACTGCTTCATGGGAAAAACAAAGACCAGGAGTCCCTGGAAAGGTGAAGCAAAGTCTTCAATTCCTCACTACTGCTAGACCATCAGACCTAGAGGCTGGGGCTGGGTCTCATTCCCCTTTTTTCCCACAGGGCTGGTCACATGACATGAAGTCAATAAATATTTCTTCTAAAAGCACATGCATTCACATATACACATACACAAACACACACTAACTCACACATAGCACAGGAAGGAAATAGATCAGCACATTCTCCCCAGATATCTCTGAATTGTGACACTTTATCTTTCTTTTTGCTTATCTCCGTTTTCTGGCTTTCCTGGAAAGCACGCATATTATATGTGGCATTATCTAAGATCTTGAAAGACGTCATGTCCCATTTGTACTATTTGTTACCTCTAGGAAATTGAATGAGAAGGACGAGTTAATTAGGAAGACTTTTTCACCCTATATTTGCATTCTTACTTTTCAAATTACTTTTGTAATTTGTTATAAAGAAAAATATAAGCCATGTAGCACTATTTCTACAGGAGGGCAGAAATAGCATGACAAAACTTGCCTTTAAATCTGGGCCCATCTACTCAGTAACCTGTCTCAGTTTCTTTGTCTGGAAAATGGAGGTAAGATTGTTATTTTGTAGAGTTCATTGTAAAGACTAAAGATAACATGTGTTAAAAAGTAACTGAGCATATAGTAAGTGATTAGTAATTTAAAGCAGTTACAGAGCACTTGTTTGGGGGTTATTTTTCTGTGGCTATTCTACACAAGCAGGTGCTTCTTCAGGAATCTATATGATGAAAAATGGATCTTTATCAGATGCCTAAAATTCTACATCTCACCACAGTGAAAACACATTAGAGAACATAAAGGTGCATGTGAAATAGTTTATCTGCTTATATTTTCTAGTATTGAACTTGAGATGATTAGATAGCATCATACAACTCAATGGACATGAATTTGAGCAAACTCTGGGAGATAGTGAAAGACAGGGAAGCCTGGCCTGCTGCAGTCCATGGGGTCGCAAAGAGTGGAACGCAATTTAGCAGCTGAACAACAACTACATTGAACTTGACCCCTTATGCTCCCATGGCTTCCCTCATAGCTCAGTTGGTAAAGAATCTGCCTGCAACACAGCAAGCCCCAGTTTGACCCCTGGGCCAGGAAGATCCCCTGGAAAGGGATAGGCTACCGATTCCAGTATTTTGGGGCTTCCCTTGTGGCTCAGCTGGTAAAGAATCCACCTGCAATGCTGGAGATCTGGGTTCAGTCCCTGGGTTGGGAAGATGCCCTGGAGAAGGGGAAGGCTACCCACTCCAGTATTCTGGTCTGGAGCATTCCAAGAACTGTACAGTCCATGGGGCTGCAAAGAGTCAGACGTGACTGAGTGACCTTCATTTTCACTTTGTTTCCGTATGCTACCTTAGATTCAGCAGTCAATGACAGATCTTGGACTTCTTCAAGCTAGGCAGAAAAATCTGGAGTGTCTTGTTTTGTTTATATTTACTTTCATTTTGTATTCCACCACAGAGCCTTCCTCTGGCTGGAAAATTCACGAAGATCACCCTCCCACCCACCCTCATCCCCATAAGATGAGGAGGAAGTGAGTTTTGCCCCAGATACGGTGGTGAAGCTGAGCTAATCTTTGCTTCAGTCTTTGGGAATTCGCTTGCCTGTTGACCCAGCTGCCCTACACATGCTCACAAAAACCTTCTGCCAAACTTCATTAGCCATTTAGGCTTCTGCAGTGCTATTCTGAGTCCCTTATTTTCTGGCATTAATTTAAAGCAACATTTTCTCACCTCTGTCGGCACACTGCCACGAGTTAGAGGCTTAAAAAAATGAATTGCAATGGATTTTGTCACAAATGGCTTAAAATCAAAATGCTTGGTTTCATCTCCTCTTTCGTTTCCAAATGATGAACAGCAGCTGCCTGTAGCACCTGTTAGTAAGGACTCAGACCATTCCCAGGCTAAACAAAAAGAAAACAAAGAACAATACTGAAAAAACACCATGGCCTTATTAATTAATATCTGTTGTTAATGAGTTATGGATGTCTGCCTCGGGCATGAAATCAAGGGCTGATGGCACATCTGACACCACAAACGGGTGTGGTGTCAAAAGCACTTTCTCTTTGACTCCAAAGAAGCAAACTGGTAGGAATCCCATGTGGTCCGGTGTGGCAATAGTAAGTTATTGTTTATGGAATGACACTCTGAGCTAGGGGTTTTCCATACACAATACATCTTACAGAAACTACCCAGTTATTAGGACAGTTTTAGTTGCGAGTGTCAGATAACCAACTCACACTGGTTTAAGCATAAAGGGAGTCATGCAAAGGGAATTATTTGAATTCGTGGAACTAAGAGAACTGCATGCATGCTTAGAATCACAGGAACCATCCTCCACAACTGGCTTCAGAAACTTCCTCTCTATAGCTCTCATTTTTACTTATCTCTTTTTGTCTTTGCCTGTTCATCACATTTCCCCCTACTGTAAGTAGGCCTGTTCCATGTGAAGAGGAACATGGTTGCCATTTCCTCAGTGAATATCAAGTGTTACTTCCTTCCAACATGGGTATGTCAATCCCAGGGAAAAGTTCTTTTTGGGCTGTTTGGGTCACATGACCAATCTGTGAACCAATCACTATTGCCAGAGGCTTTGACCAGAGCTGGGTTATGTTCCCATCCTTTGGGATGAAAGAGAAGAAAGGTTAAAAAGTCAAATCAAATAGGCTGATATAACAGGGCCACTGTGAATATTTGTGCAGGTCACACGCTGAACAAGGGCATCAGTAGAGGGGCTAAAAAGGAAATAAACGCCTGCTCTGTGCTCTGCTCAGTAAGCCATGCACTCTGGCCCCAGAAACATCTGCTAGAAGGAGTGCCTTTACCTGATTTACACAAAGCTTTCAAACAAGCCAGCATCAGCCCTGAGCAAGACCAACAGTTACTACTGGCCACTGTAAACTCTAGGAAGTAAATAATAAGTATCTCATTTATATGACAAGGAAGCAGAGATCCATACAGATAAAGTGACTTTCCCTAGTTTATACTGCAGGATATTTTGTTGTTCAGTTACTCATTCGTGTCTGACTCTGCAACCCACCGACTGCAGCATGCCAGGCTTCCCTGTCTTTCACTATCTCCCAAAGTTTGCTCAAACTCATGTCTATTGAGTTGGTGATGCCATCCAACCATTTCATCCTCTGTCATCCCCTTCTCCTCCTGCTTTCAATCTTTCCCAGCATCAGGGTCTTTTCCAGTGAGTCAGTTCTTCACATCAGGTGGCCAAAGTATTCGAGCTTCAGCTTCAGCACCAGACCTTCCAATGAATATTTAGGGTTGATTTCCTTTAGGACTGACTAGTTTGATCTCTTTGCTGTCCAAGGGACACTCAAGAGTCTTCTCTAGCACCATAGTTTTAGAGCATCAATTCTTCAGTGCTCAGCCTTCTTTATGCCCCAAATTCTCACATCTGTACATGACTACTGGAAAAACCATAGCTTTGACTATAGGTACCTTTGTTGTCAAGGAAAGTTATGACCAACCTAGATAGCATATTAAAAAGCAGAGACATTACTTTGCCAACAAAGGTCTGTCTAGTCAAGGCTATGGTTTTTCCAGTGGTCATGTACGGATGTGAGAGTTGGACTGTGAAGAAAGCTGATCGCCGAAGAACTGTGGTGTTGGAGAAGACTCTTGAGAGTCCTTTAGACTGCAAGGAGATCCAACCAGTCCATTCTAAAGGAGATCCAACCAGTCCATTCTAAAGGAGATCAGTCCAGGGTGTTCATTGGAAGGACTGATGCTAAAGCTGAAGCTCCAATCCTTTGGCCACCTCATGCGAAGAGTTGACTCACTGGAAAAGACTCTGATGCTGGGAGGGATTGGGGGCAGGAGGAGAAGGGGACGACTGAGAATGAGATGGCTGGATGGCATCACCGACTCTGTGGACATGAGTCTGAGTGAACTCCGGGAGTTGGTGATGGACAGGGAGGCCTGGTGTGCTGTGATTCATGGGGTTGCAAAGAGTCGGACACGACTGAGCGACTGAACTGACTGACCTTTGTTGTCAAAGTGATGTCTCTGCTTTTCAGTGTGTTGTCTACATTTGTCATAGCTTTTCTTCCAAGGAGCAAGTGTGTTTTAATTTCATGGCTACAGTCACCATCCACAGTGATTTTGGAGTCCAAGAAAATAAAACTGCAGGGTATAGTATAGCCAGGATTTGAATCCAGGTTTGTCTGTCTCCAAAGCCCATGCTTTCACCATAAGAACCCATGCAGCCAATTGTGGGAGGAGTAGCGCTCACCAGTCTCCTAACAGCACAAGGAAGAAGTGAGACAAGTTCATTCTTTGTGCCTCTTCTCTCTGAAAACCCAGCTAACCCCACGGGAGCAGACAATCTAACCAAGAAATCCAAGCCAAACCCAAGACAAGACACTTCACAAACACTGTATTTGCAAACAGCTTTGAAAGTCATGGCATTTCCCTTAAAGAGGTAATTTCTTGCTTGGAACAGTGAGAAATTAGATGCAATCTGTTTTGATTTCTTCCCAATTTAGGACACGCTTTAGTGACCAATCTGAAGACATGCCAGCATCCTTCTGTCTTGAGGATATGTTAGCTTGGTTTATGTCTCTGTTCATAAAGGAAATCTAAATCATTCAGCAGGAAAAGTGGCCCAGGATTTATATGGCAAGTGTGGAGACAGGCTGAGCTGCCTCTTTCTGGTTATTATTAATAATAATAATAATTACCACTCACTGGGCATTTACTACATGCCATGCCTGGTATATGAGCCATCCATCACCACACAGCCCTATGAGAAAGTCAGGGTGGAGGGTATTTTAGTTACTCAGCATCTGAACACCCTTCCTGTTTGGGGAAAATCACCCACTGGGAGACTGTTGGTGGGCATAGGGCCCCTCTCGCTCCACAGGACCAAAAGAGACCAGAACTCCAAGAGCTCTCCAGTACCCTTCCTGGACATTGCCTTTTTGCTTAAACTACCCAATGTCTGTTTTCATTATTTACATCCACACGCTCTGCTACATAAAATTGTTGTTAATGCCCATCTCACAGATGAAACTCTGAGACTTAGAGTACAGGACTTGACTTTATTTAACTTTTTATTTGGTTTTTAAATTTAATTACTTATTTATGCTGACTGCACCGGGTCTTCATTGCTGCATTCCTTCTCTAGTTGCGGACAGCGGGGACTGCTCTCTATTGCGGCGTGCGGGCCTCTCACTGCAGCAGCTTCTCTTGCTGGGGGGCACAGGCTCTGGCTCAGGTTCACTGGCTTAGTTGCCTCTACAGCATGCGCAATCTTGCCAGACCAGGGAGCGAACCCATGTCCCCTGCCTTGGCAGGTGAATTCTTAACCAGTGGACCACCAGGGAAGTCGAAGGCTTGGTTTTCAAATTTTGAAAAGCTCTAAAGGTGCAAAGCAGAGTTCCAGAAAGGTGCTGGAGAGGTATCATGCAGTCAGCCCAAGCGTTGCTTTGTTGTCTGATTGACTCGGAGGTGAACGCCAGCTTCATCACTCACTGACGAGGGACCTCCGGCAAGTCACTTCATCGCTCTTTCTACCTCCATTTCTTCCTCCAAAAAATGCAGACAGTGGTGCCAATAATGTGGAGTTCTTAAGAGCATTAAAAGAAGCCATGTATGTACTGCTCTCAAGCCAGCATCCAGCTCATAGACAGCATTCAACCTACGGAACCCACCCATCTGTTATTACTTGTGTCCTCTTTCTATCATAATTATGTTGTAAGTGGTGTTTATCTTTATCTGACCATCTAGTAAGATTCTGTCTGCTTTATTTGCCATCCTCTCTCCCCTAGAATCATGGTTGTAGGAAATGGAGTGTGGGGTGAGCAATAACTCCGCCAGGGTATCCTTGACTGGAGGAGTGGGGGTGGGGTGACTTCTGAAACCAGCCACATTCACTCAGGTTCTCTCCGTGTCTCAGGAGGGCCCTGGCACAGACCAGCAGAGGCGCAGCCTGTGCTCATTGATCACACTAATGACGATAGATTTCCGCCCCTTTGCCACTTGATCACCAGCTGCCCCGGGTTTTATCACCGTTTCCCAGGGCAGAGCAGGCCACCCCCAACTCCCTCTCCCGCCCATGAGGGCCTTTTTGTCTTACTCCATGTCACCCAGAACAGAGCCAATTAAAGAACTCATTCATTTCTTCACCCTCCACCCCTTTAATTACAAACAGTGCTGAGAGTTGAATAACATAGAACAAAAGACGGATTTATTTACCCCAGGACATAAACAAGATTATCAGAAACCAGCATTCAGAAGCCCTGAGCCCTTGGGAGAATTTTAATTTGCTGACCCCTGCCTTACAGAAATCTCAGGTCTTTCCACATAATTATAAAACCCCAAGAGTTCTGCTGGCTTGAATCATTTGTTGGCACACATTCACCACCCCGGCTCCTTGCTCTCACTGGCCAATTATGAGCATCTCTGTTGGGGCTGTAAACCAGGCTCTTATGAGACAATGCAGGAAGCCTGATAGGAATTCTCTTTTCCTGGTGAAATGTTCCTATTGTAGGCCACCAGGAGTGACTGAGGTATATTAACAGGAGCAGGGAGGGGGCAAAATTACATTGGTTAGTATGTGTTTGGTTACAAATCATTTAACCTCACATCAAAATGTCATTAAGCCCAAAAGCGAATCTGTTGGCTCCAGTAATGGAAGCATCCACTATTGAAGAAATTTTCTAGCTCAGCTCAATTCAGGGGCTTTAAGCATGTCATCAGGCATCCCTGGTGGCTCAGTGGGTAAAGAATCCGCCTGCAGCATAGGAGATGCAGGAAACACAGGTTCAATCCCTGAGTCGGGAATATCCCCTGGAGGAGGGCATGGCAACCCACTCCAGTATTCTTGCCTGAAGAATCCCACGGAAGAGGAGGCTGGTGGGCTACACTCCGTAGGATTGAGAAGAGTCAGACATGACTGAAGTGACTGAGCACGTCAAGGCAAGAATATCATCAGGCTCAATCTCTATATCTCCCACCTGTCCTTCTCTTTGTTGGCAACTCTCTCATAGGAAAGATGGTCCCTGTTACTCCAAGCTTCCAACCTATCAACTCCTAGAATAGAGTCTCACTGGATCACCTGAACCAATCACTGTGCCCCCTGGAGGACAAAATATACCCATTGGCTAGATCGGGGTCACATGCCCAATCTTGTATCTGGAATATGAGGCCAATCCTATCTGAACCATATGGACTGAGGGTGTCAGAGTGGTGAGTCCCCCTATACTTCTTCCCCCCAAAAAATTTGGGATGCTGTTCCCAGAAGAAGGGAGATGGATGCAAGGCTGATAAAAACAATGAATATCCATCTGAGTACTCCTCTGGGATTAGGGGTTGCAGAGAACACCACAGTCTTCCTGGGGCAACTTAAAAGTGGTCACTTTAGTATCTGTTACAGGTTGTTGAATTGTGTCTAGGAAAAAGGGTACAATGACAATATTAAAAGTTTCCAAATGATGAGTGCCTACAGTGTAACAAGCCCCTTATATTGTTGCCATTTCAGTCCTCAACCTGTATCATAATCCCCATTTTACATATGTGACGTCGGAGGCTTTGGGGGGATTAATCAACTGGTCAAGGTCACATGGCTAATAAGTCAAAGCTATGATTCAAACTTGTGTCACCGATTAGAACCCAAAGTCCAGGCTTCTTTCCTTAAAATGAAAGGCTACTAGGACAGACTTCAGAATATTTCCAATTCCACTCCAGACTTTACCACGGGGATAAGTGACTCCTCCTCCACTGACTTCCAGTCAAGAATACTGTCACCCCTGTTGATCTTAGGGCATCAACATCTCAGTTTAGAATAACCGTCTTAATAGTAAAGGTACTGGTACAATCATAACAACAAACAGCCAAGGCAGCAGCCATCATTTGCTGAGGATGTGCATTGTGTCAGGTACCTTTTCAGGTATTTGTCATTTCATCTTCACAGCCGCTCTCTAAAGCGGAAGCTTCATCTTGTAGAAGCGAAAACTGCACAGGTTGGGGCAAGACTTGGATTTGAATCCAGGTTCAACTAATTCCAATGCCTCTTCTTTTTCCATGCATGCTTGCATGCTAAGTCACTTCAGTCATGTCCAACTCCTTGTGACCCACTGGACTGCAGCCTGCCAGGCGCCTCTGTCCATGGGATTTTTCAGGCAAGAATACTGGAGTGGGTTGCCATGTCCTCCTCCAGGAGATCTTCCTGACCCAGGGATCGAATCCATGTCTCTTATGTCTCCTGCATTGGCAGGCAGGTTCTTTCCCACTAGGGCCATTTGGGAAGCCCTTTCTCT
Source organism: Moschus berezovskii (assembly GCF_049115385.1). Classification (NCBI taxonomy): domain Eukaryota; kingdom Metazoa; phylum Chordata; class Mammalia; order Artiodactyla; family Moschidae; genus Moschus; species Moschus berezovskii. Next base: position 59,236,997 of record NC_142478.1, on the reverse strand, counting down.
TTTCATGAGAGTTAAATAAATCTGCTTTCTCCCCAGCAACTTGTCCCTTCTTTCTGTGGATTCAGACATTATAAGCCTTTAAGTTAGTGCAAGTTCTTGGGAATGTTTGTGAGTTTCTTGTTTGAGCAGCTGTTTGTAGGTGATGAGGTGCTGCGTGTGAAGATGAGCACTGAGGATGGAAGACGCTCAGACCTCACTTGCGCTCGCATGGAGAGGAGTTGGGGCAAAGGACTGGCCTGCAAACCCTGGATGCCCTGCAAAACCAGAATGCGCTGATGGTGGGCAATTTGGTCCAGGCATATGAAGCGTGTTGGTGAATTGTATGTGTCAACTTGGCTGGGCCATGGGGAGGGGCCCAGATACTTAGGGAAACATTATTTCTAGGTGTGTCTGTGAGGGTGTTTCTGGATGAGCTTAGCATTTGAATCAGTGAGTCAAGAGGTCCCGCCTCCCCAGTGTAGGTGGGCTTCACTCTATCACCTGTTAGAGACTTCAAGAGTAGAAAAGGCTGAGTAGAAAGAAAGGATTCTCTCTGCCCATCTCTCCTGACTATCTGTCTCTCCCTGACTCTCTTGGAGTTGGGACGTCAGCCTTCTGCCTTCAGGCTCAGACTGGAGCCTCATTGGCTCACCTGGATCTGAGGCCTTCAGGCTGGGATGGCAATTATACCATGGCTCTTCTGGGTGTGAGGCCTCCATGTCGTGTGAGGCAATTCTCTATAATAAATCTCTGCACATATACACACACATGCAGCCATCCTCAGCATCCACAGGGCATTGGTTCTGCGACCTCCACAGACACAAGACTCTGTAGATCCTCAAGTCCCACTGTCAGCTTTCGTATCCACAGCCCCACATCTGCAGGTTCAACCAATCATGATTATATATGCGTGCACGCTAAGTCGCTTCAGTCGTGTCTGACTCTGTGTAACCCCATGGACTGCAGCTCGCCAGGCTCCTCTGTCCATGGGATTCTCCAGGCAAGAATACTGGAGTGGCTTGCCATGCCCTCCTCCAGGGGATCTTCCCAAACCTGGCAGGCAGGTTCTTTACCACTAGCACCACCTGTATGTATTTATTGGAAAAAAATCTGCATATAAATGGACCCTGGCAGTTTTTAAACCCATGTTGTTCAAGGGTCAACTGTACATATCCTACAGGTTCTGTTTCTCTGGAGGACTCTGACTAATACAGAGGACCACAGAGCAACATCTCTCTGATGATAGGGCTGGATTTCTCCTGATGGCAGTGGAAATTCCCACTGCCCATCATCCAGGAGTGAGGTCAGACAGTGAGGATGTGGAGAAGCAGGTCTTGGGCTGGGCAGTAGGTGCAAACACCAAGGCAAGGCAATGTCCTGACCACCACGGGCATTGACACAATGAAGGGAGGCGGGGGCATCTGTAAATGCCCAGAGAGCTGTGTCCATGATCTCTGACCATGTTCTCTCCAGTAACAGTTAGAAGCCAACACTTCATTTCCGCTACCCTCCCACTGCCCTGGAACATTCAGGCAAGTCAGCATAAAAGTTGCAACCTGTTCTTTGCTCCTGCCACCGTGGGTGGCAAGGTCTGTGCTGTGCTTGAGGGAAGGTATACAGGGCAGAGTGGCAGCTGGAGGCAGAAGGAGGGGAGCTGAAGTGGAAGGAGCAGTGCCTCATGGGAAACATGAAGCAGTGGTCCAGAGAACCACGGCTGGCTGCAGTGACAAGCAAGATGAATTTGTGAAACGTGCACGTGGTCCCCAGTGGAGGAAATCTGACTTTACAAGGGAAAATAAAAAGAAGAAGGGGGGAAAAAACACAAACCCAGAAAGAAAGGAAGAAAGGGGAAGGGCGGGGGGGAGAGAAGCTTCTCGAAACTGAGAGGGATGGAAGCTTGAGCCTCATAATTAAGGCCTGTTAAAAGGAAGCACAGCACCACAGTCTGGGATAATCTTGGACCTATTGGTGAATGAATGAATGAATTTTAAAAACTATGTGCCCTGGTGCTGAACTGAGCCCTTTCCAAACCTCATTCAATTTATTCCTTACAATGGCACCAAGGTCAGTATGCCTGTCTTACTTTGTAGATGAGGATATTGAAACTCGGAGAGGTTTAATAGATTTATCAAGGTCACACAGCTCAGAACTAGTTCAGCCAAGAATTGAATCTAATTCGCTCAGACTCCAAATCAGGGACTCTTAACTGCTACACTCAAGCTTCTTAAGGACATGATCTGCAGCACAACATACTCAAATATCTCTGTTTAAAAGAGGAAGGGAGACGGAGGGAAGGCAGGAAATTTGCCCAAATAAAATTGGAAAATGTAACATATTATCACTCACTTGGAAAGTCACACAATGCAGCAGCAGGCTGAGAGGCTGTGAAGGGCTATTATAGTTAGCTATTGCTGCGTAACAAACCAGCCAATGATAGTTTATTTATGTACCAACTTGGCTAGACCACAGTCTAGCCTATTAGTCCAGGTGATGTTGTGAAGGTATTTTTTTTTCAGATGAGATTAACATTTATATCAGTAGACTTTCAGTGAAGCAGATTTCCCTCTATAATGTGGGTGGGCCTCACATAATCAGTTGAAGGACTGGAGGTCAGGGAAAGTGTTAGTTGCTCAGTCATGTTCAACTCTTTGTGACCTCATGGACTGTAACCCACAGCTCCTCAGTCCATGGGATTCTCCAGGCAAGAAAACCGGAGTGGGTAGCCATTCTCTTCTCCATGGGATCTTCCTGACCCAGGGATTGAACCTGGGTCTCCTACATTGCAAGCAGATTCTTTACCATCTGAGCCACCAGGAAAGCCCCAGATGTCCTATAAGGAAGAGGGAATTCTGCCTACTGCTGCCTTTGGACTTGAGAGATAGAGATGGATGTTGGTTTTGTTTATCTTGAGGATGCTGATTAATACAAACCCTAAACTTAGTGGTTTAAAACAAGAACCTTTTTTTATGCTCACTAATTCTGTGGCTGGGATCTAGGCAGGGCACAGCCAGGACTACCTGTCCTTCCTCCACAATGGCTGGGACTTTAACTCAGAAGCCTCTCCCAGCTGCAGCTAGAGGGTACAGCTGCCAGAGAGCTTTTTCACTTAACCTGTCTGGCATCTTGGCAAGATAACTTGAAGGCTGGGCTCTGCTGGGGACCCAGCCAAAGAGGATCTATGTGCCTCTCAGAGGGCTGGCCCCAGGGTATTCACACTCCTTAGATGAAGTCCAGCATTCCAGTGAAAGAGACGGAAGCGGTATGGCCTTTTATGGTCCACGTTGGATGTCACATGGCTTCATTTCCACCATCCTCTATCTGTCTCAGGGGATGGGACAGAGGCCACAGCTCTCAATGGGAGGAGCACAAGAGGTTTTTCAGTAAGGTTGTAAAATCGCCACCGAGGCCCTGAATTAATTTGTTTAATTTTGCTGAACCCAGCTTTTCTCAGGGTTCCACTTAATTGCTGTTATGGGTTGAACTGTGTCCCCCTCCCCCAATTCAGATGCTGAAGTCTTACCCTCCAGTATCTCAGAGTGTGACCCTACTTGAAAACAGGGTCAGAGCAGATGTAATTAAAGATGGGGGCATACTGGGGTAGGGTGGGCCCTAATCCAATATAACTGTGTCCTTATAAAAAGGTGAATTGGGGGCACAGACACAAACTCGCACATGGAGAGAATGCCACTAGAAGCTAAAGGCAGAGGTTGGGGTTCTACATTTATAAGTCAGGGAATATTAAGGATGGCCTGAAAACCACCAGATGCTAGGAGAGAGGGGCATGGAACAAATTCTTACAGCCTTCAGAAGGAATGGACCCTGCTGACACCTTGATCTACGATTTCTAGCCTCCAGAACTGTAAAACAAGAAGTTTCTGCTGCTGAAGGGCCTCAGTTCATGGTTCTTTGTTACAGCAACAAAGTAATACAGGTATAAACTCCATTCATCCGTTCACTCATTCTTGTAGCCAGATTCAAAGCCCTTCAAAGCATGGCTCCTGCTGATGGACACTTCTTTTCCTCCTCTTCCCTTTCATTCCCTGCAATTAAAATTTTTGTGAAGACTGAATAAAATAATATATGCAAAATACTTGGTAATAGGAAGTACGTTATAAATATCGATCCACTTTCTTTAGCCATTTGTCCTTTCTTGGTCACTCCTGCTTATTCCACTGACCCTGCCCTGTTGATTTGTTTTTCTTGTTGGGCCCTGCATCTTATGCCTCCCTTTCAGACACCTAGGTTCCCAGTCTCCTAAAGAGTTGGAGCCTGACTGTCTGTTCCTTCACAAGCTCCTCCTTCTAGGTCTATGCAGAGGTCCCAGGCAGTCCCAAGGACAAGCAAGGGGCTTATAAGAGTAGGAGCATCCAGGGAAATAAGTCTTTGAGACATGTCTAGCTTTGATGTAAGCAGCACAATAGAGGGAAGTCTACTTGAGTCATGTAGAGGGAACACTGCTAAGCCATGGCAAGAGACTGTGCTCAATCTAGGCTCTAGCAAATATTAGCTGTGTGACTTCAGACAGGTCTGGAAACTTCTTTGGGCCTTGGTTTCCCCATTTATGCAACTCAGATGTCCTCAGGGATCTTCTTTCCTTTAAGAGCTAGACAAGGTTGATATGGATATCTTTTGTGAAATTGTAGAAAAATTTCACCGTCTCTCCAAGATTTCTGTGAAATCCCAGGAAGACTTTCCTTTTGTTCTTAGTTCTAGTTAGGGATCATTTGGATGTGCCTCTCAGGGAGTCCATTTCTACACTGGGGCAAACAAAGCAATTCAGAGACCCACTCATTTCCTACTAAGTTCACGCCTCCCTGAGGTGTTGTGTCAATAGCCATGTATGTTGTGTTTGCTTCCCACCATAGGTTCTCCCACTGTGAACCCAGTTTTCTGCAAACCACTCCTCACCCACCTCAAGCCAAGAGGATGTGAATGTGACTCTCTGGATCCAAGCATGAGCACATGATCTGGCCCTGGCCAATCAGAGCCTTCCATCCCCCTGGCCACAATGATTGGTTCAAAGATGATCATATGATCCCAGTCCATCAAATAAGAATTAGCCTGAGGTCTTTTTAGAGAAAACTGTTGGGAATCAGGGCTTACCTGGTAGCTCAGCTGGTTAAGAATCTGCCTGCAGTGCAGGTGACCCCAGTTTGATCCCTGGGTTGGGAAGATACCCTGGAGAAGGGAACGACAACCCACTCCAGTATTCTTGCCTGGAGAATTCCATGGACAGAGGAGCCTGGTGGGCTACAGTCCATGGGGTCACAAAGAGTCGGACACAACTGAAACGACTTAGCACAGCACAGCACACATGGGGAATCAATACCTTAGAATAAACCAAGAAAAAAGGAAAGATATAAAAAAGATACCAAATGTCAGTGACATTATTCAAGACCCTGAATCCAGTCATGTCTGGTGTATTCAATTTCGTAAGTGAATAAACACTCCTAGCTTATTTTTTCTTAATCCAATTTGAGTTGTGTTTCCATCACCTGTTGGAAAGAAATCTGAGTAATATTAAGCCTTACTGAACACCTGAGAGTAGAGAGTGTACAGCACAGCAATGCGAATAACAGAAATTCAATATTTGATATTCTTGTTTCTGAAAGTCCTTTGCTTTGTTCACTCAGGTTCTACCCTCCTCTGCCGTGTGGCTCAGTGTTCTCCATCCCAGATTTGTTTATTCCTGGCATAAAGTGGTTCAGCCACTCCTTCTACAGTAGCCTTCCCACTCCAAGCAGTTATAAAGGTATTTCCGTAAACAAAGAAAATTTCCTCCCCGAGGGGAATTCTTGTACCAGCTATCAAGAGAATAAAATTTTCACTCCTCTGCGAATAAAAATAAGAGACTGGACAAAACCTCCTCTATAACTCCATGCAACTGAAAAGCTCTGGAGTTCAAAATACAATAAAGCTATTGAAATTGTGACCTAGGAGAATATTTTTCAAAATGCAAGTCACAACCCATTGCTGTGTTGTGCTGTGCTTAGTCACTCAGTCATGTCCAGCTCTTTGTGACCCCAAGGGCTGTAGCCCACCAGGCACCTCTGTCCATGGGGATTCTTCAGGCAAGAATACTAGAGTTGGTTGCCATGCCCTCCTACAGGGCACAACCCATTAGTGGTCTCAAAATCAATTTACTGGGTCATAACCTGTATTTTTTTTAATGAAAGAGAATAAAACAGAAAATAACAGAAAACACCATACATAATAGTGGTGAAGAGTGGTTCATGAAAGTTTTATCTCAATCATAAATATATATGTACTGTATGCACACATCTGAAATGTATTTCTCATTATGGCACCAAATGTATGAAAGGTAATGGTGTAACTCAGTATTCACTGACAGGGAAAGACTTCAGTAGGTTTTTAAAAATTAGTATATTTAATGCAGTCTAATTTTTGTCAAAATAAGAGATAAGATATAGACATAGATAAGCTATAAATATAGCTGTATCTGGAAAAATATGGAATTGTATATACCAAAAGACTAAATAATAATCCCTGGGTAGTGGGGTGCTAGTTTTCCCCCACATATATACTTTTTATCTTATAAAACAAAATTCATTCTCAGTTTTTTTCTTTTTTAATGCATGGATCCTAGAGAATATTATACTTAGTGAAGTAAGTCAGAGAAAGATAAATGCTATGTGATATCATATGTGGAATCTAAAAAAAAAGAATCTATATATAAGGTGTGTATGCTTTCTAAAATCTAATTTTAAATATACATATGTTACTTCTACAGAAAATTTCTGAAAGCCTATTTTTATTTTGAAACATAAATATACTTTTAAAAACCTTCTGAAAAGAATATCTGGAATAAATATACCCAGGTAATAACAGCAGTTTTATTTTTGGTTAATTCTTTGTAATTTTCCTACAACCAACAAATGTTATTGTGAAAATAAGAAGAAAAAAGTTCATTTTGATTTCATGATTGTTCATTGGGAGAAAGAAGTTTGCAAACAAAAATCAGAAACTTGGAAAACATATTTAGGGATAGGACAGTGTGGGGATGGCTAGGGGGTGGCAGATATGCAAATCCTTTGAATGGATTTTCCACTTCAATGAGTTCCTTTTCTTCTTTTAGCTACTGTGTGATGAAGGTATATGTTAGAATACAGCTATTATATATTCCAAATGTCATATTCCTCAACACCTGTTTGAAAGAGCATATTTTATTGAGAAAGAAGTGTCACTGAAGCTAAGAGAAAGAAAGACAGTTTCTACCAAAGTGCCAGAAGTCAGGCGACTGCCAGACAAGAAATAGTTGTGTACTTCTGAGGCTGTCCTTGAACAGGACGCAGACAGCGGCAGAGGACAAAGCCAGAGAGAGAAGGCAGAGCAAGTCTCTTGAAGGTAGATGTCAGGAAGCTGAAAATTGGGCCACCCCATCCAGACTGTCTAAACAATGACGCCTAGAAGAAGGTAAAAGCAGGAAAATTACCTCTGAATGGGTAGTTGAATTGTGAGTTCAAAATTATAAGTTATGAAAAGAAATTATAGGGAAAACATGGGGAGAGAGGTAGGAAAAGAAGGAGGAAAAGAGATAGAGGAAACAGCATAGTGAACTAAATTCTTAGCTGTCACTTTTCAGAAAAGTGGGGTGTGGGGGGAATGCAGCAAGGGGGAAGAGATGCTTTTGGGATCAGATAAACAAAAACATGGACATTTCAACTTCATCTTTGTAACGATCAATCTAGCAGCCTTGCCTAGCACACTGCGCCCTCTAGGGAAGAAACTTGTGCCCAAGGTCTGTACCTGGAATAGGAAGCCATTTGTTCTCTCTTTTTTCGGAGGACTATACTTTTCTCTTTGCTTCTGTGTGCATAATGGGGAAGGGAACTGACATTTACTTTTATTTGTGCCTTTGTAAAGCAATGCTTGCACATGGGTTAGGCAAAAATTCCAACAGTGAAAAAGGCTATCCAGTGTAAAGTAAGTTGTGCTTTATGCTAGTCATCTTCTGTTCGCTGCTCCAGATCCACTTCTGTGGCACCAACAGGTTCTTATGCCCTCTGGCTTCTAGATGGGTTGATCCAATGGGAGACACAGGCAGGAGATCAGAGGAAAGTGGCAGCGTGTGTTTGGGAGAAGGCAGCTTACAGCCGGCAGTCCACAGCAGTCCTCAGCTTGTAGACACATCACTCCATTCTCTGCCTCTGTTGTCACCTGCCCTTCTGTTACTGAGTCCAAGCTTGTTCTGCTTGCCACATGACAGACCAGTGAATCAGAAGATGAAGTGCTGGGGCAAGGAATAGCGACTTTATTTGGAAAGCCACGAGTCCGAGGAGATGGCAGACTAATGTCCTAGAGAATTACCTTACTAGGCTCTGGTCGCTAGTTTCTTTGATAGAACAAAGAGAGGGGAGGTGAAGAGGTAAAGTACAAAGTGATAAGTTGTTGAAAGTAGGGGGCAGGTTCTCGGAGATGGACCATTATGTTACTTTAAGGCAGCGTCCCTTTAGTGATTAACTTGTAGCAAAAACAACAGAATACAAAGGTTAAAGTAAAAGAATCAGATCTAATATGGAGTCAGATTTCTTATTCCCTACTATAGTTCTCTTTGCATGTCCTCTGTCTCTATGTCCAAGCGTTATTCTTCTTATAAAGACACTGGTCATGAGTTTAGGGCCCACCCTAATCCAGTACAACCTCATCATAACATTATTATAACTGCAAATAATCTTATTCCAAATAAGGTCACATGCACAGGCGCCCCAGGGTTTAGGACTTGAATGTACCTTACAGGGGTAGGGGACATGGAATTCTACTCATGCAGGTAGGAAGTAGGCTAGAGTGTACTGAACAGAAAATTGGAGCTACTTGGAAATCATGGAAATATGTGGCAGGGGAATGTTCTCTTACCAGGGATGGGGGTGGGAGGGTGTTGATGAAGGTGTCTTTTTTTTTCATTGAAGTATAGTTGATTTGCAATGTTGAGTTAGTTTCAGGTGTATAGCAAAGTGATTCATATACACACATACACACACATATATATATACACATTCAGATATATATATATGATTCATATAAATCTATGTATATATACGGCATATGTATACACATATGAGATGTGAGTTCAGTCCCTGAGTCGGGAAGATCCCCTGGGTGGGGCATGGCAACCTACTCCATTATTCTTGCCAGGAGAATCCCATGGACAGAGGAGCCTGGCAGGCCCTAGTCCATAGGATTGCGAAGAGTCAGACATGACTGAAGCAACTTAACATGCACCCATATACATATATACATATATATATATGTATATATATATATATATATATGATGGTGGTTTAGTCACTAAATCATGTCCAACTTTTGCAACCCCATGGACTGTAGCTCCCCAGGCTCCTCTATCCATGGGATTTCCTAGGCAAGAATACTGGAGTGGGTTCCATTTTCTTCTCCACGATATCTTCCCGACCCAGGGATCGAATCCCAGTCTCCTGCACTGCAGGCAGATTCTTTACTGACTGAGCCACCAGGGAAGCCCATAGATACAGATATTTTCAGATTCTTTTTCCCATATAGGTTATTACAAAATATTGAGTATAGTTCTCTGTGCTATACAGTAGATCTTTATTGTCTATTTTACATAGAGTAGTGTGTATATTCTACTCCAAAATTCCTAATTTATCCATCCTCCCCATGGAGATGTATGTGGATGTTAAAGGAAATCTCCCAGTAGACTAGGGAAGTTAATCACCCCCACGCTGCCCCACCCCTGGTGGCTCTGAAATCCCTTGTTTCAGCAGAACTTGCAGAGGTAACCATAGGTTATTTTGCTGTGTGATCATACACACGACAAATACACACACACCTTGAAGCATGCAGCCAGTGCGGCAGAGTGCTGAAAGGAGCCATTAAATTCAGAATCATAAAACCTGGATTCTCAGGACACCTACACCACTAACAAAGTGCTAGATCCCAGGAACTTCAGTTTCTATCTTGGTAAGATGGGATTCACAATCCACTTATTCCAGTCTGTCCTGCAGCCTCACATATGGCACCCTGAAGTGTGAAGGAATGGAAAGCTTTATGTGTGGAAGTAGCTTCCACCATATCCTGGCTCCCCAGTGGGGGAAATTCACGAAGAATATTCCTGTAGCCCATACCACATCCCCTGCCGCTGGGTCTGGTGAATCAGGATAAAAGAAAGGGGAGGGGAGAGAGGTTAACATTTTCTCCTCTTTGTTTACAAAGATTCAAATTCACTGCCCTCCCCCTGGGGTGTAATTTAGAGAATGGAGTGGGGCCAGAATGGGCCAAAAAGCCCCCAAGGGGCCATGCAGCAGGTAGTCATCCTTCTTTAATCTAATGAAATACAGGAATCAGTAGAGTTAGTGCTAATACACATAATCCAGTGATATTTCATCCTGGCAGCAAGTCATCAATAGATTTTGCCAGTTACCAGGTGTCACGGGAGCCCCAAGCTTTACTTTTGCCCTGGGCCCCATAATTTGTAAATCCAGTCCTGACATTTCAGTAAAAACACCCGGAAGGAGTTCTCTGGGTGCTAGATGCAACACAGACAAGTGTATTAAAGATATTCAGAAAATGATAACTTTTCCAATAGGTTTTTAATGCTAGACATATGTAGTACTGACTGAAATGCAAGTGTTTAGCAGATTTGGAGATTTCACTTGGGCTACCCCAGCTGGCATCAGACACATTCTCAAATTTTTCTTCTACTTGATACATCTATTTTTAATTCCTTCAAATGCTTTTCTTTGGGGCAAATTGGGAGGATAGAATACCTGTCACTTCACGTCTTTCAGTTTCCATTTTGCATAAATCAAGCAGGAATTAAGAATTAAACAATCACTTCATATCTGAGTTGTCAAATATTTCATTGTTGGGGGATGCATTTGCATATCTGAAAACACGTTGGCCTCTCAGTGTTTAAGGGATGCAGAGAATACCCAGAAATGCCCTGGAGATGAATCCGTGAGAGCAGAGATGAAGAAGCTGACGATGGGGCAAGATGACCCAAGAAGGTCACAAGTCCAGATCTTGAGATGAGAAAGAGGGAAGTTTCCAGACCTGACTAAATCTGACTTCCTGGTTATCTCAGTCAACACTGGCTTAGCCTGGGTTCTGCAGAAGCAGACATGGAACAAGAGTTTGGAAATAATTGGGAGGCTGTCCAGGCAGTCCTAGAAGGGGAGTGGGAAAATGAAATAGGAAAGGGTAGAAGCCAATGCTGGGTCCTCGGTAAGCAGGCAAGTGCTACAGGCAATGGGGTTGCCCCAGGGCAGTCCTGAAGGGGACCTCTGGGGGACCACAGAACATGCCCCAGAGATGTCCTACCTGAGGCAAGGGATTAGCCATGAACTCCCATTTGATGTTATTTTCATGTCTACTCACGTGGGTGTTAACTTCTTGCATAAACAGGCTACTCAGCTCAAAGACAGTAAACAGTCCAACCTGAGGTTCCAAAACTGTGAGCCAAGCCACCCAAGGGTGCCACAGAAAATTCATAGAAAAAGATAAGGAGATTTTACTTTTTTGAGGGAAACACAACATCTATCCAACCCTCTGTGAGCTTTAGGTCTGAGGCAGCTCACTGTTATAGTTTGATTTATGTCTTCCCCCCAGATTCCTATGTTGAAGCCTTAACCCCAGGACCTTAGAATGTGACCTTATTGGGTTTGAATACCTCTAGTCCTGGGGAGCTCATTCTCTCTCAGTGGAACATACCCCTTCATGAATAGAAAAGGGAACTAGCATGCCTTGAGCTCTTGCTGGGTACTAGGCTCTGTACAGTCATTTCACTCAGTCCTTCCAACTGTACAAAGTGGGCATTACCGTTACTATTTATATATGATACATGATGAAATTGAGGCTTGCAGAGGTGAAGTAACTTGACCAAGATCTCATTACCAGTAAATGACAGAGCCAGGATTTGAACACAGGTCTTTTCTATTCCAAGACCCTTTCTACTTCCAGTTCTAATATGGCTCTGACAGGTGGTCATCAATAAAAAAAGAAATGAGCTAACATTTATTGAGCACTTCCTTTTTGCTAGGCACTGTGCTTCACCTGATTTACTCATTTGGTTTCATCACTGTCCTATGAGATGGTCACTGAGGGTGCTTAGTGACTGAGTCAATCTGACCCCAGAACTCATGCCTTTTATTTTTTTTTATTTTTATTGGAGTATAGTTGCTTTACAATGTTGTGTTAGTTTCTGCTGTACAGCAAAGTGAATCAATTATACGTGTATATATATCCCCTCTTTTTTAGATCTTTTCCATCTAGGTCACCACAGAGCACTGAGTAGAGTTCCCTGTGCTATACAGTAGCTTCTCATTAGTTATTTATTTTATACAAAGTAGTGTATATACGTCAATCTCAATCTCCCAGTTCATCCCACCTCTACTCCCCCCTTGATATCTGTAAGTTTGTTCTCCACATCGGTGTCTCTATGCTTTGCAGTTAAGTTCATCTGTACCATTTTCCTAGGTTCCACATACAAGTGATATTATACAATATTTGTTTTTCTCTTTCTGACTTACTTCACTCTGTATGATCATCTCCAGGTCTACCTATGTCTCTGCAAATGACACTATTTTGCTCCCTTTTATGGCTGAGTACTATTCCATTGTATATATACCACATCTTCTTTATCGATTCCCCTGTTGATGGACATTTAGATTGCTTCCATGTCCTAGCTATTGTAAATAGTGTTGCAATCAGCATTGGGGTGCATGTGTCTCTGTGAATTATGGTTTTCTCCAGGTGTATTCCAAGGAGTGGGATTGCTGGGTCATATGGTAGCAGAACTCATGCCTTTTAAAACAACATTTTGCTGTGTTTTTCCTCATATTGAGCCCAAATCTTCCTATTCTTTGGGCTCATACAAAACTAGTTGAATTCTTCTTTGCCAAGCCTGTCCCTCAAAGCCATATGAAGACAGCCGTTTGTTCTGCTCAAGGCCGAACATATTTCTCATTCTATCTTATTTTTCTCATCCCCGACCTATATTATGAACACAATTCAGTTTATCCTCATCCTTCTGAAAGTGTTTGCTGATGGCTTAATGCTGTCTGCAAAGAAGACAGGAGAACCAAAACTTCCTATCAGAAGGAAGGTCAGACCCAGTCTTTAGATGATGGCAGGGAAATTATTACTTCCAAGCATCAGCATCTGGAACTATGTGGCTGGGTGTTTTGAATTTTAAGGAGAGTCATCTTGCAGCCATGCCTTCTAAAGAGAAGGTGAGGTCATCGTGTGGCTGTGATGATGTCATATCCTTAGCCGCTCAGGGGTTAGAGATAAAAGGAGTCAGATTGATCCAGTGTGAAATAATGCCAAGGATAAAGCACGTAAATCAGAACATGTACAATCAATCTGCAAGCTGGAACCTATCCTATAGGGCAACTGGAAGGATTAAATGAATTAATGCATGTAAAGTGCTCAGTAGAACAGCTGGCACAGAGCCTGCGATCAATAAATATTAGTTAATATTAATATCTGCTGTGAAATGAACACTGTACTGCAAAAATGACTAATTCTTCCTGGGAATGGGGTGTCAGGACATAATACTAGTTGCCACTTAACTAGGCCTCCTTATGTGCTCAGCCTTTACATAATGATCTTTCTTAATCCTTGATACCTGTGGCACAACTACTTTCCCCATGTGAAAGCGATGGAAGCTAAGCCTCATCCAAGTCAGGCGTCTTATCCAGGCTCATGTGGCTAAGAGGTTGGATTTTAGAATCAAACAGGTCTGGCTTTGAATTCCACACACTTTCTGTGGGTCCTTAAGCATATCGTTCAATCTCTCTGAACTTCAGTTTTCTAGTCTGTAAAATAGGGTAAGGAAATACCTTCCTTAAAGATGTGCTGTGAGGACTGAGTTAATATATATAATAAGAGAGCGCAACATCTAGCACATTCCAAGCACTTAATTTCATTCACTTCATGGCAACTAGATGGGGAGACAGTGGAAACAGTGACAGGCTTTATTTTGGGGGGCTCCAAATTCACTGCAGATGGTTACGGCAACCATGAAATTAAAAGAGCTTGCTTCTTGGAAGAAAAGCTATGACTAACCTAGATAGCATATTAAAAAGCAGAGACATTACTTTGCCAACAAAGGTCCAACAACAAAGCTCGTCAAAGCTATGGTTTTTCCAGCAGTCATGTATGGATGTGAGAGTTGGACTATAAAGAAAGCTGAGCGCCAAAGAATTGATGCTTTTGAACTGTGGTGTTGGAGAAGACTCTTGAGAGTCCCTTGGAACGCAAGGAGATCCAACCAGTCCATTCTAAAGGAGATCGATCCTGGGTGTTCATTGGAAGGCCTGATGCTGAAGCTGAAACTCCAATACTTTGACCACCTGATGCAAAGAACCAACTTTGGAAAAGACCCTGATGCTGGGAAAGATTGAAGTCAAGAGGAGAAGGGGACGACAGAGGGTGAGATAGTTGGATGTTATCCCGACTCAATGGACTAGAGTGTGAGCAAGCTCCGGGAGCTGGTGATGGACAGAGAGGCCTGGCTGGCGGCGGCAGTCCAGGGGGTCGCAAAGAGTCGGACATGACTGAGCAAATGAACTGAACCAAATGTCATGCACACATAACATATACATGTACACATTTATGTGTGTTTATGTATATGTGTTGTGTCTATGAGGTATTTGAAGGATGAGTAGGAATGGTTGTTAGGTGAATAAAACAGAGAAATCTCACGCTAAAATAATTGAGGGGTTCAAGGCCCACATGGATCTACCCAACCCAAGGCACTAGAGAATTATGGCAGGACAGGGCAGTTTGGAAGGAAAGAGACGCTTGTAGTTAGACGAAGAGAAAGGGTCAAGGTCTTCAGGCCTGAAAGGAAAAACCAGTTTGGAGGACGTGGCTCCCTGGCTAGCCGCCAGCTCCCAGCCAGGGGCCCAGCGGCCGGGGCGAGTTCGCGACCCCGCCCCTATTGATCCCAGCCAATAGGAAGCCCTCCTCGGGGCGCGCCGTTGCCAGGCGACCGCGTGGGCCCGGGCCTGCAGTTAGCCGCGGTGGCTTTCCTTCCCTCCTCCGCCGGCCGCTGCAGTCCTAGGATGGATTTCCGGGGGCGCCTCCATGGGCCCCCCTCAGACTTTTTCAGCGGAGTTTTATTTTTTTAGTTTCACATTTTATTTTTGTTTCTAGAAGACAAAGCTGTCCCCTTCCCAAACAGGGGAAAAACATAAAAGTTTGTGACTTTCTAAAAAGTAAGTCCGGGGCTTGCCTGATTTCACCCCGCGGAGGCTTCCTTAACTTCTTGGTAGGAAACCCAGGAAGACTTGCTTTTCCAATTAATTCCTCCCCAGTCAGAAGCCTGTCTGGAGTCTCATTAGGACCTGTGAGTCAGAGAGAAATTGCGGGAGAGCCCTTGACACCAGTGACTGCTGACGTAGAAGATTCTGGGGGGAAAAAACAAAACCTTCCCTGCTGGACACAGTTTAGCTTTAAGGATTTCCAAGATGACCAAGGTACCAGTCACCAAGAAGATGCAGAGTGCCCCTGCCTCCGGGGCCCTCTTGCCCTTTTTTGCCTCAGCTTTCCTAACACAGGTGAGTCTCTTGTCTTTTTGTGAAAGCAGTCGTGTTTTCAAAACGAAAAGTAGGAATTAGCCTCCAGACCAACCAGGGACATCTGGAGAAAGAAGAGTCGGGCTGTAATTAAATTGTGACACATCCCCGTTGCTATCAGTGGTTGGTTACTCGTGAAGAATGAAAATGCCAGCCAGAACAGGGAGCTGGGCCATCCTATTAGCTAGTAATTCCAAAATGATGGAATAAATCGGCAGTGACACTGTAGAACATCAGGAAAAAATTAAGATGAATTGTAGGTTTGCCATCGCAGAAATTATTTTCAGAGATCCACTGTGCTCGGGGTACGTGCACATCCTCTCTCTTTGTGGAGAGACTACAGAGTGTCAAACTTTGGGGTTTGAAGCCTGACTTGGCTTCTCACCAGCTATTGAGATGAGTTGCTTAGCATCTCTGAGGCTTTATTTGCTCCTGTCTATGAAATGAGAACAGGAACATCAAGTAGGCAGAAACAGTGTGAGGACTCAGTAAAATATGGAAATTGTTTAGGGTGATGCTAACGCTTGATCATGTATGTATGGGACAAGAAATACTGTTGTTGGTTTGAAAGTGACAAATCAAATATAAGTATGTGTTTAGTGCTGGGCGTCAAATTGTTTCTGGTTTTTAATGATCAGAACTGGGCAGGCCAGTTATGTCTGGTTTAAACATGTCTTTGTTATTGTATCTGCAAACCCCCATGTTTACCCCTACCTTGGCCAAGGTAGGTGAACACTGGGAGGGGAACAAAGCTAATTACTGGCCCTCTGTGGTCCACCCACAGTGGTATATCTTGTGGCTCAAGGTCCTGACCCAGGAAGGAGGGCTTTGGGAAAAGTCAAGGAACAGAAGAGAGTTTAAAACTCACGCATGCTTATGTGGTGATCCAAAGTGTTCCTGAGCTCCTACTTTCCAAGGTTTGACACAGCTCTATGCAGCCTTCATTGCTCAACCCTTTTACTGAGTTCCCTCTGAAATATAAAGTCTTCACCAGCGTCTCCTCTGGTTTCAAAATGCTACACTGAAATGGGTTTTATGCAGAGCAAACTCCTCTGGGAATGAACTTCCCAGCATAGCAATGAGGGAAGGGAAGGAAGTAGATATTTCAGAATCAGCAGTGAGTGTGAGCACATGGCCAGTGGACCCAAATAGCCTGGCTTGAACCCCGAATCTGCCTCTTTGCAGCCCTGTGACCTTGTGCAAGTTACAGAACTTCTCTGCTCTGGTGTTGCCTGTCTGTCAAATGGGGATATCATAGGACCTCCTCTTGGGATTGCTGTGAGCATGCTCAGTCTGATATGTCCAAAGTTGGAGAACAGCATCTTAGGTCGGTAGCACTTCCTAGATTTTCGTTACATGGTTGTTTCATTCATTTAGTGAACATGTTGAATTTCTCTTGTGTGCTGAATACCTGCTCTTATAAAATTTAAAACTTGCCTAAAAAATATTCACAATCTGTAGTGTGTATGTTGGGGCAGGAAGTAAAAGAGATAAGGAACAGTTCATTGTAATGCAATGTGATAAATGGTATGGCAGGGATGTATCACTGGGTGTAGTGGGATTGCAGAGGACAGGTAATTCAGGCTCGTGTGTGTGTGAGAGAGAGAGAGAGAGAGAGAGTGGAGAAGGAAGAGGTCATGTAACCAAGTTTTCCATCTTGGGTTAGAGACATTGGGGAAAGTGGAGGAGGACGCAGAGGTTGAAAAGACCATCTCTGTCTTGAGAGGAGCGTAGATAGGACTCTGGAAGGTCAAGAGCAGGGAAGCAGGCTTCCAGGCATCTGTTGGATAAACAAGACCTCAGGCACAAAAACACGGAAATCCTGCTGCCCACACCCCACTGTTTAGGAAATAATGAAGACCCTAGGGTATCCCTGGCTGACATTTGAAGTATCATGTCTTTAGAAATTTCAACTTTTTAGAGCTACTGTAAAGCATTGATTGCTTCCCTGGTGGCTCAGTGGTAAAAAATCACCCTGCCAATATAGGAGACACAGGTTCAATCCCTGAGTTAGGAAGATCTCCCAGAGAAGGAAATGGCAACCCACTCCAGTTTCTTGCCAGGGAAATCCCATGGACAGAGGAGCCTGGCAGGCTATAGTCCATGGGGTTGCAAAGAGTCAGACACGACCTAGTGACTAGACCACTAAACCACAACAAATGCCAGGCAGCCAGGTGTCCAGTGAGGTGTGATTTGAGGAAGAATCTGGCTTCTCAGGGGAGGAAGGTGAGACCAACTGGGCTTAATGGGAATGCCACTTCCTACCGTGTGCTGGTGTGATGGGTGACACCTGGCGGCGACTCCCAAAAGTGTCCTGAAGCCCTCTGGGGTGTTCATTGGAAGGACTGATGCTAAAGCTGAAACTCCAATACTTTGGCCACCTCATGCGAAGAGTTGACTCACTGGAAAAGACTCTGATGCTGGGAGGGATTGGGGGCAGGAGGAGAAGGGGATGACAGAGAATGAGATGGCTGGATGGCATCACTGACTCGGTGGACATGAGTTTGAGTGAATTCCAGGAGTTGGTGATAGACAGGGAGGCCTGGCGTGCTGTGATTCATGGGGTCGCAAAGAGTCAGACATGACTGAGCAACTGAACTGAACTGAATGTTACAATGGAACCTTTCTCTGCACAGCATCTTCGTGTAGATTTTTCAGCGGAGGGAGGGAGTGTAAATAATGTATGCAAATCCTCTGCTTGAATGTCTTGTTGAGGAACCCTTCTAGCCTGCCCTAAGTCAGGTGCCCTAATCTGTTTAAGGAGTTCCTTGTCCCTTATCCCTTTGTTTCTCAAGGAAGCAAAAGAGAAGTTTAATGGGATTAGTCATGGGGGAGGGAGGGAGGGAGCAGAGCATGTGCAGATTACCCTGGGTCCACATTTTCTTCTTCATAAGAGACTGAAACCGAGAAGGGCACTTCAGACACCCTCTCCATGTTCTAGAATGGAAATGTAGGGATGGCATTTGGCAAAAACCATATAAAGGCATGGGATCCTTTATAGAAGCTCAGTCTCTGGGTGGCAGAGGGGAAAGAAGCAGCCTTAGTTTGGGCAGACACTGAAACAGGCAGGAGCTGGACTGGGTGCTTCAGTGAATCCTAGCTTTGTGGTTGAAAGAGCAGATTATTCAGCAAACGATATGGGTTCAGACCCCAACTCTGACACTCAGCTATGCTGTGGGTCCTTGAACAAATCTGTGCCTCGGTTTCCTCCTCTGTGAAATGGGCACCTTGTATTTGATCTAAGGCGTCTTCCATTTCAAGAGGCATCACTATTTTCTGCGTGTGCCAACAAGAAACAAAACTCTACTGACTAAACTATGCCCTACTTTCAATTATAAGAAGTACCCCAGTTTCAGGGATGCTGAAATGAGGAAAGAAAATGCACGTCTTAGAACAGAGGAAATCCAGCTAAAAATGTTCCGGTCTCATAGGGTTTTGTGGGGATTAGATGAATTAATATGAGTAAAGCTCTTAAAACAGGGCCTGGTGCAGAGTAAATACTAGGAAATGTTAGCCATTATGACACTGTTGCTTAATCTTTTAATTGACTCTGTGATAGAGGTGTAGTTATTACAACCCCCCAGCCCCCACCCCCACTTTGCACCTGAATAGACTGAGGCCTGAAGAGCCCCAGGGTCTAGTTCTCTGCTGAGAGGTAAGCTGGCAGATTCAGGGAGATGAAAGTGAAAGTGAAGTTGCTCAGTCGTGTCCGACTCTTTGTGACCCCATGGACTGTAGCCTACCAGGCTTCTCCGTCCATGGGATTTTCCAGGCAAGAATACAGGAGTGGGTTACCATTTCCTTCTCCAGGAGATCTTCCTGACCCAGGGATTGAACCTGGGTCTCCCGCATTGTAGGCAGAGACTTTACCATCTGAGCCACCAGGGAAGTCCTCAGGGAGGCAAGCTATATACAGTCCCAGCTAAGGAGAAGACCTTGGCCTGAGCATCACCGTCCCACACCCACTACCGTCCACCCCAACGGTGAGAATGGAGTTGCCCAGGGCAGCTCTCAGAAGTTCAGCCCACCATCCAGTCGAGCTATCTGGAATCAGACAAGCACAGGTTTCCTCCAACAAGAGAAACCTTGACTCCAACATAATACATTTCCACCACAAACATGAAGCGATTTTCCTGTTCAGATCAGAGAAATTGTGGCCTGAAGTGGTAACGTGGTGAGTCACTGGTCTTTGTTCCAAGTGGGCTCATCACTGGGTCATTTCTCTAGTCTCTAATCACAGAGACTACGCCCCCTGCCCTGAATCAGTGATTACCCTGAAAAATAAAATAAATAAGAGATCTGAAGACCACTTGAGATTCAGTTCTAAAAAATCCCAGCCAGCTGCACCTTCATTTTTATCATCACTCATGATTTTTAGGCCAGGAAGATAGCAACGAGTCCTTTTTTCTCCCCCAAGGGATTCTTCTGGCTTGTTACCGCATTGAGACAGTTGCAGAATTCGCGTTGCTGCTTTGTTTTGTTTTCTTTCTGCCCTGCAGCTCTGGACTGGTGCTGCTTGCCTCGGTGAATATGGCTGTGTCTAATCACAGACCCATGTGACAGTTGGCTCCCTCCGTGATAAATCAGGGTGCCAGGAAGGCATGCGTTCATTACCTTCTGACATGGGAAGAACGATAGGCACTTTCTTTATGCTGGACAAAATGAAGTGAGTTCTTTGTCTCATCTGCGAAGAAGCAGCTGCTGATCATGGAGAGATGAGGGTGGGGATGGGAGGGGAGCAGTAGAAGAAACACATCAAAGAGTCTAGTTGATATGATGCAAGCTTAGTGACAAGGTGAGTTCTCTGCCTTTGAAATCAGACAATGTGGGCTCAAATCCGCTCTTTGACCCTAATGTGAGGTTCTGTGAAATGGCCTGAAGAGTAATAGGGTCTACTATATAGATCTTTTGAAAGGATTAAATAAAATAATGCGTCTGAAATACTGAGCATGGCACTCAGTACACAGTGAACTCCTTAGTAGGTGATGACAGTTGTTATTATGACTCATGCTCCTTCGTCTTCTCTAACTGGACACGTGTGCCTCCATTACTGTTTTGAAGATAGCCCAGATGTGAAGCCTGAAGGAAGCTGAGCATTAACTGTAAAGTCGCAGACTGGGATCTATCATTAGTGATGCCAAGTCCCAGTCTGAGGGTAGAAGGGAAGACGCAGGTCTAGGGATATTTTTAAGAACTTGTGTGAGAGTATATTTTTATAGAGATCAAGCCAGTCCTAAAGGAAATCAGCCCTGAATATTCATTGAAAGGACTAATGCTAAAGCTTCAGTACTTTGGCCATCTGACGTGAGGAGCCAATTCATTGGAAAAGACCCCAATGCTGGGAAGGATTGAAGGTAAAGAGAGAAGAGGGCAACAGAGGATGAAATGGTTAGATAGCATCACCAACTCAATGGACATGAACTTGAGCAAGCTCTGAGAGATAGCGGAGGATGGGGAAGCCTGATATGCTGCAGTCCATGGGGTCACAAAGAGTTGGACACAACTTAGTGACTGAACAGCAACAAGATCAGCATAATTTTATGAAGGATGAGATGCCTTGCACGAGAGAGTTCATCCTGATGGCAGAAATGCATGACCCGGTTAAAAAATCCTAGTTGTAGGAAAAGGAGTGCCCTTGAGCATGATTTAAATCCCTTGGTTTTAACTTTCAGCCCAGTCTCATTACTTATGTTTGAATCCTATGGAGAGACAGAAGTGGTTTAAAAAAAAAAAGAAAACTTTATGTATCAATTAGGATCATTCTTGGCTCCAAGTAAGAGAAAGACTCAAAAGCAGTGACCTAAACATGTGAATTTATTTTTCTTATGTGAGAAGTCTGGAGGTATATGCCCACTGGCATTGGTTCAAGGAGGAACTTGTTAAGATTGGCAGGTCCTTTTCCCTCATGGTCATAGAATGGCTGCCTCATCTCCACCCAATACATTCATATTCCAGTAGAAAGAGGATAAAATGGAGGGTAAGAACTATTTTTGTCTTTTTAATGAGGCAAACAAAGGCTTTCCAGGAAAATTCCCAGCATGTTTCCTCTTATGTCTCATCTGCTAGGGTACTGTCACCTGTCTTTTATTAATTGCAAGAATGTCTAGGGGTGGGAAAAAAAAAAGAATGACTGGGAAAGTGTGTATCTATCCTGAGTGTAGAAAAGCAGGAGCAAGAGAGAGGTGAAAGTATTGGAGATTGGGGGTCAGATTGACTGATCAGCAATAACTAGCACGAATGACTTCACAAAAAAATCAGATATCGGGAGTCCCAAGCAATAGAGTAACCTAAAAAGAGAGAGAGACAGCTCTTAGCCCGTAACCACTGTTTAGAGCTGTCAGGGGCCTTTGCCCACGGTGGCATATTAAAAACAGCACAGAGTCCACTGAAGGGCTGAGGGGGTCAGGATAAGGGGGAAGTCACCAAGCGAAACATTCATTCAGCTACTATTTACTGAGCTCCAGATATGTGCTAAGTGTGATTCTAGTTGTTGAAGATACCTAGAAGTGAAAAAAGACAATCACATGGGACAGCCTTCCAGAGACTGAAAAATATAGGGAATCAGATGTAAAGAGATCCAAGATAGTGGACTATCTTTATCCCTTTGACTCCCTTCTGTTTTCATCATTTGAAGAGTGGAGGGTGGGGGTGCTTAAAGAATCAATCTCTGGTTAGACAAGCCTTTGCACAACCATAGTAAAAGACCTATCCTTGACCCCTTTTCAGCATTCCTGCAGCCTCTAAAGACTCAGGCATCATCTGTTCAGTTTAAAAGCTGCAGAATCCACGTGGGGTTCAGTGGCAAGTAGCACTTACATAAAATCTGACAGAAGCTAATTAAACCTTTCTTGGACTGAACAAATCAACATATTTTTCTCAGAGATCTTTCTGACAGTTAAATTCAAAATCATAATCACCAGTAATGGGATACCTTCTATCATGAGATGGTGGCATTTTCCCTTCTGAATTCCTGTTTTCAAACTCTGCTGAAAAAATTTCTTGCAGGCTCAACTTTGATCTGATGTATTTCTGTCTAAGTTGGAATTTAAGTTGTCTAAGGTGCAATAGGCAGTTGTATTTAATAACTCAAAAGTTAGCTCTGTTTGGAGATCTGCCTGCAAGTGTGGAAGTGCTTTGGGATTTCTGGATTTTACAAAGTGGGAAGATTATATAGTTGGGATGATTTCTGGAATGGGTTCAGTGTTGTCAGGGGCTTCAAGGGGTCCATGGCTGGCTGCAACTCAGTGGCAGAAAGAATGGAAAGTAATGCCCCATTGTAGCCTGGTGCAGGGTCAGTATGACCCTCTGAGATGTCTATTAAATATATGTGACAGGTGTTTTGGATGACACATTAATATGAATCAGACTTGGGGGCTTCTCTCAAGAAATCCACAATTCTGTTGGAGAGAAAATGCATAAATAACCATGAATCAAAATGGCAAATAAGTCAAAAAGAAAGGTGGAAAATATATTAGAGTTGGAGACAGAAGCAGGTTCTATCATGGGAAGAAAGGTGCCATGAAGCCATCTGACCTGCATCTTCAGTGTTGTCTGGATGTGGACTTGGGATGATACAAGACACCGAATTGTGGCTGGATTTTCTAATTTTCTAATGCATCACGGTGAGGCGGAGTTTGTTGCCATTCTCCCCCAAGGAACAGGTTCTTTCTTGATGCCCTGTCGGAAAAAAGGCTGTTCCACAGAGCTCCAGTAGGTAAATCTTTCCATGCTCTTCTCCTCCACACACGAAGTTACCCAAGTTTCTATCCTGGGGGGTTTTCGAATTAGGGAGGACTTAACTCCATGAGTTCCCATTAAATCTTTCAATAACTGAAAGGTTCTGATGTTTTACTTCCTTTAAGACTGTGAATTCCAGCAGAACAGGGTCTCTCCACCTTGACTCTGTTGACATTTGGGGCCGATGGACTGCCCTGTGCACTGTAGGATGTTGAGCCGCGCCCCTGGTCTCTAGCCATTAGATGCCAATTGTGACAACCACAAATGCATTGATGTTACCAAATGTCCTCTGGGGACCAAAGTCATCTTGGGCTGAGAACCATGGCAGTGCAGGACCACCCAAGTCCTGAGTACCTTTCCCCAGCTGAACGGTGAAATGTTCCCCATTTAAATAAATGATGCCATTGTGTACCCAGTTGTTCAGGTAGAAACCTGAGCTTCATCTTTGCTTTCTCCCTCTTCATCATCTCTTTATGTTCAATCAGCTGCCTCAGGGCAGGCACTCAGTGGACACTGCCTCCTTCCCCAAGGTCACTACCTGATCCAGG
This sequence comes from Moschus berezovskii, assembly GCF_049115385.1. Taxonomy (NCBI): domain Eukaryota; kingdom Metazoa; phylum Chordata; class Mammalia; order Artiodactyla; family Moschidae; genus Moschus; species Moschus berezovskii. The sequence goes on along the minus strand of NC_142478.1, from coordinate 59,213,155 downwards.
TTGCCCTCATCTCCCTCTCTAGGCTGGACCATTCCACCAGCCTCCCAACTGCCCCCTGTATCCTCAATCTGACCTTCTTCCAACCCATTCTCTTTAATTACAAGTGTGATATTGTCATTTCCCTGGTTAAAACAGTTAATGGCCCTCAAAATGAAGATGATTATCTTTAATAAGGCTCTGCATGATCTAGTCCCCGCCGGCTTTCCCAGCTCCATCTTTCATTACTTGGTCTACCTGGAAGTCACACTGGGTTTCAAAGGTGCTGCGCCTTCCATCTTCTTCCTCCTTGTAGAACTTTCTCCCCTTCCCCTCCTCACCACAAGAAACTGTAGTTTTCCATGGCAAGATGTTTCCAGGGTTCGGAACAGTGGTGGAATGGGTGTGGCCCTTGCTGGAAATTAGGAGGTCAGTTTGGAGCGTGAGCTCTCTTGCTCCATAGCTGTATGACCTTGGGCAAATCACTTCACCTCTGTAGTTTCTTCATATTCATATGCAGAACCAAGAACCCTACCCTCACAGTCTGGGGGTATCCTCCTTGCTATATGACTCCAGAGTCAATATTTATTAAGCATCTATTATGCCACTACTGTGTTCTGCATATTTTATTAAAGTTAGCTCCTCAGTCCCATGGGGCAAATGCTATCATTACCCCTGTTTGTAGAGATAAGAAAACTGAGGCTTGGAAAGATTTTGTGACTTGCCCAGAGATACCCAGACACGTAGGTGATAGGATTTGAATCCAGGACCAACTAACTAGAGAGATTCTATGCTCTTAAGATCAGCCTGGTTGCCTGCAGTAAGAAGGAACAGTAGACAAGTATCTCTCTAAAAGGAGCATCTGTCAGTCGCATTTTTAAAGAGTATATTCAGGAAGTCTCCAGCAGAAAAAGGAAAGTGCCAATTTTAGCTGTAGGTGATGTAAACAAGAATGTGACTGTGCCCCGTGACCACAGACAAGGATATTTGCATTTTCTTGAGCTCGTGCTAAAATGCGCCAGTGAGCTTTTCTGGAAGAGAAGCACAGCTGGGGACATGGAGGGGCGAGGGTGGGGGGAGCCCCTGTTTGTGGCTTAGATACATCTTTCTAAATAATGCTCCTTCAATGAAGGTTTATCAGCCATTTCTAATTAGAGTCGCATTTCTAAGAAAGGCATATTTTGATGCTGGGTCACGACACTGTCAAGACCTGCTAGATAAAACGGCAAGGTAGACAGGCCCAGCTAATGAGGAATGAGGTTCTGGGGTGTGTGTGGCTGAGATGTTGATCACCGTAAACAGTTTAATTGGTTTGAATAATTTGGATAAATATCTAGTTAAATGGATTTAGTCTAAATCCAAGTTCTGACCTGCTGAATTTTTTATTTTCTACCAAAAGGAAAAAAATAACCCCACATCATAATTGCCTGTTAGTTTGTCTGGTCCCACCAGAAGACTTGGAGCTCATTGAAGGGAAAGGACCCTGCCTTGCTCACAAATCTATCCCCAGAGCCTAGCACAGTGCCTGGTGCAGGATTTAAGTTCAGTATGAAAATAGTCTGTATTCTTAGGACCAAGGATAGCTCTGCATGACAAGCGAGGCATTACATCGCCCAGGCTAACTGTAAATTTCACTTAGACAAAGGCCATAGGTGTTTTATGCACCGGTACATCTCCAGCACATACTGGGTGCCCCATAAAGAGAGATGACATTCTAGCATTTGCTGTGTGTATGACTGGGGGCAAGTTGCCCTCTGTGTCTCAGTAACTATCTCACATACAGAAATAATAAGAACTCTGGCTTTGTAGGGTTGTTGGAAGGATCAATGAGATAATGCTAAAGGAAAGCCCCTGGCAGATAATAGGTGCTCACTGAATGCTCTCTCTTCATATTTCCACTTAAGGGTTGAAGCCATTGGCTCCCCAAAATATCATGCATTAAAAACATTTAAATACTGACATTTCCAGAGATGATGACTCTCGTGCCGATCATTTTTTATACATTCAGGAAATGGCAGCCAAAAGGGTAACATGACTGAAATGTATCGTTTCCAAGAGCCCTTGAAGCAAATGCCCAAGCAGCAATTAGTACATGGTTGTCGCCTGTGTTGCTCTTGCTTATTGGCTGATCCCATCCTCTGCTAATCAAACTGCTTCTCTGGTATTTTTAGACCTTCTTAAAAAGTTCTCTCAAAACTCAGGAAGCAGACAGATACCAAGGAATCTGAGAACTTGAATCTGGCATTCTCGTAGGAAATGAGCATGGTGAATGTGGAGGAGGATTCCGCAGGTCCATGGGAGCTAGCATGGGCAGTCTGATGATTCTTTAACCCTGACGTCTTCTCACCTTTTCCCTCCCTGCCTCAAACCAACAAATAACCCTGCTTGTTCCCTTTTTTGTGCAGCTCCAGGGCTTGGGATTTAAATTGTCTCAGTAAAAGGATTAATTCTTGAGCTTCCTAGTCTGGCCAGACAAACCCTTGTCAGGGTTGATTGACTTAGCACCTGGGCCACAGATCATTCCAGGGTCTGAGTCCTGCTTCCACTGTTGCTCACCTGCTCTGTGACCTTAGGCTATCTGCTTCTCTCTGATGAACTGACCAATTCCATTCACTCCACAACACTGAGAGGTAGGCGATATTTACCGCACTTTGCAGGCGAGGAAACAGAGGCTAAGAGAGCTACCCTCCACCTTGCCGCCCTGCCCCAGAAACATGACCCAGCCTGCTTCTGTCCTCTGGGTTTTCCCCGAGGGTATCAGAGACCAGTTCACCAGCCCCCACCTGCAGGGGTCACATTTTATGCTCTTGAGCATCACAGTGGCTGGTCTCTCATTTGATTTGAGCTGAAGGATGCAGCCTTCTCCTCCCTTTGGGTTCACGATTCAAAGCGTCCCAGCAGCTGCTGTCAAATCACTGCACGAATCTCTTGCCCTCTCCACTCTGTTTTTACATTCTCAGCATGGGGATACAAATGGAGAGTCCTATGTGCTTCTACCGCTACCTCAAAAATGCCTTCCAGGTGGTCTTTCTCACCTTCTTTTGGAGTCTGATGTCTGTGGATCCATACAAGGATGCATACAAGGACAGTCTGCACTGTCCTGCAACCTATTTTACTTGTTATCCTAACATTTATTGAGGATTCAGAATGTACCAGGTGATTTATATTTGTAAATTTGTCTTACTTGAGACTTTATGACAACCCCATGATGAAGGTGTTGTCCCCTCCATTTTATATCTGAGAAAACTGAGGCTCAGACACTGAAAGGAACTTGTGTGATGGAGAAGCTGAGACTCAAAACCAGACCCAGTGTGGCTCCAAAGTCCCATTTTGTTTTCCCCTCTCTGCATGGGGCCCAGAGCTGCTTCTCTTTTATTTGCTGAGATGGAGACTTGGCTTCACTTTCAAGCCTTCAAATTTAGGTCCAAACTGTGCTCCCCCAACCCGCATCCTCCACATTGCAGAAGCCCTTCTGAGCTCATCAGACATTACAGGAGCAACCTGGGTGGCGGGGTGGGGCCGGGGGGATGTCACGGTGTCCACAGAAGTCACTCCAAATGCAGCCATCTCTCGGTTCCTCACAAAACAAAGTGGCCCCTTTTCTTCCTTTTTATTGTTAGAACCCTGGTCCTACTGCAAATCGACTTGAAACTAGACCTCGCCTGCCTGTGAAGGAAGAGAGCCCCTTCTGGCACCTAAAGGACCTGAATTTAGCCCGTGGTAGGGCCTTTAATGAAGTGGGTGAGGAGGTTGGTCAGAGGTCAGACACCCTCTAAGCACCCAGCCCTGATTCAGGGAGAATCAAAAAATGTCACACTCCACAGAGAGCAGTTTTCTCTTCACCACAGGTTTGGAGGCTGTGCGTTAAGTGTCTCTCTCCTCTCGCTCCCTCCTCCCTCCACCCTCCTCCCTCCACCCTCCTCCCTCCACCCTCTCTGCTCTCTCTCCCCACCCCTCTCCCCTTTGCATCGTGAAGCCTAACAGTATTTGCTAGCTCCTCCTGTGCTTCCTTTTAGCTCCTTTAATTATTATAGCAATTTCATCTGTTGAAAAAGAGAAAAAGGAAAAAACCCCAGGACAGCCTGGCCTCTTGGACACGGAGGGGAGGGAGCGGTTCAGACCAACTGCCAAGCCATCCAGTCCTGCAGGCTCTTGGTTTCATTAATGTTCTTTCATCTGCCCTAGATTGTAATGGGAGGCTGGTCTGTGATTGTGTACTTTAGGTAAATAGATCGTTAGGTAAGATTGATAGCAGAGCGGAGCAGTCCAGGTAATGTTTTCAGCCTAAAGCAAAAGAGCACGAGGGTGTCTCCAGCCGTAAATGACAGGACCACAATTCATGCAGTTTCGGTGAAGGGTGTGTCGGGGGCATTTTCAGCATAAATGGACACTTTCTGAAGGTTTGTTTTTCCTGCCTTCACAAAGGGAGGCTTGCTTTTTCAGCTAGACACAGAGCCATAAGCCTTCAGGCAAATGAGGGGTTTGTTTTGATAATGAACTTGATATCAAGTTACAACTCATTAATATAGACCACACAATGTTATTGCAGCTAATTTCTTCATTTTACAAAGCCTGGTTCTCAACAAAGCATATTATTGGCCCCAAATGAATTAAAAAAAAAAAAGAGTAGATGCCACAAAGGCTCAGCGGGTTCAAGGCAGAAACGGCAGAGCTGTGTGCAGAACGTGAATGAACCAGCTGCTGCTGCTGCCGATTCTGCCAGGGTCACGAAGCACTCAGACTTGGGCTTTGTGTTCAAGGAGAGGTAGACGTCAGAGCACTGGAACCAAAGCCAAAGCGTTCCTCTCTTGTGTTCAGGAGGCAGTATAACCCAGACCAGTGCATTTCCCAGAAACTCTGAAGACGGGGTCTCATCACCCAGAATCAGAGTCTTTAAGAAGCCTTGGAGGGCGTTTCGGCAGCTTTCTGCCCACAACCGGAGAACATGATGGTACCGTTTTCTGTCGGATGAGCCCTGGTTCTGCTGTTGCCCAGCTGTATGACCCGAGGCACATCACCACCTTCCATTCCAAGCCTCAGTTTTCTCAAGTGCAAAATGGGGATAAAGATAGTCCCCAGGAGTCTCCCTCTGAGAGAGGGCTGGCCACACGTAGGTGCTGAACTTAGCCGTGGTCTGATCCTCTACACTCTATTCCTAGTTGCTGTCAGGGAGTTCTTCCACTCAGCAAGCGTCCTCTGACTCCCTCCCTTGTCTCTCTTCTCCTCAGTTGTGTGGGGTGCCACGGTCGCAGCCCTCATCACACACCTGCTCGCAGGTCTGCTCCACCACTAACAGAGAGGGCCACAGACAGGGGACCAGCATTGATCTTTGTATTCAGTATACACAGCCACTATGTGCAGCACACCTGTTGTGTGCCAGCCTCACGGAAGACAAGTGATAACTGTGTGTTGACCGAATTCACCCAGCATCTTCTGCAAAGAGAGGACCTGTTATCTCCTTGTACATCTGCTTGCTCTGAACAATACAAATCCTGTTTAAAATGTGTTGCTGGAATTCCCTGGCAGTCCAGTGGTTAGGACTCCACACTTTCACTGCTGAGAGTGTGGGTTTGATCCCTGGTCAGGGAACTAAGATCCTACAAGCCATGCGACATGGCCAAAATAGCAACAACAACAACAAAAAAGTTGCTTGTGGTATTTTTAAAAATTTCCACTCCTTGCCTATAGGTTTTCTGTTAATATTCGAGAAGTCTACTTCTGGGGATATGGTCTCCTTGCCATCTTTGGTGAAGTCCTCTTGAATACCTGAGTACACTGAAGTCTGTGGAAGTCTAGCTTTCCTTAGGTACCGCACCTATTGCTTAATTTGGACTATGCATAGTTACTCATTTTTATTTCATTCATAGTTGTTAATTCATATCCATTTAGTTCATTCATATCCATTTCCTTCATTTCATTCAAAATTTCATTTTCTAGCCTTGCCCACCCTTCTAGCATTTCTTTCTAGAGACTTTGGCCATGAGGGCATATCACTCTTTCACCAAATCTTTAGAACATTTCTGTTTAAAGTCTAGGGAGGAATGTGATCAGAATTGTCTTCCTTCCCAATACAATACCAACTTTCAGGTACATACACTGTGGTAACATTTCCCCAAAGTTTCCTTCAGGGTTTCCTCCTTTGTTGGTTCCTTGTCTGTTTTGCAGTGGACTCCTGTATCTGTACAGAGGTTAAATTTTGGGAAATGCAAATGAGAAATACACTTTGGGTTTATAGCAGAGGCCTGAAAACTGGCCTTTCACCACTGAAATACCTTGCATCAGGACCAATTTTGCAATTTCTCACATTCACCTGTGTGTTCTGAAGCCTTTTACACTATTAGATTTTTTTTCTAAATCATTTTATTCTCACTCAAATGCTTTAATTTTTCTTTCTTGAAGTATACATAGAAATGTATATAGATATGTGTACAGTTTGCTGAGTTTTTACATGGTGAAAAGATCCACTCTTCTTCACCAAAATCAAGATGTAAAGCATTACCAGGATCCCCCAAGCTCCCTCAAGCTCCCCGACCCCCTCAATGGTAATCATCTTCCTGACATCTATCAACCATCAGTATGTTTTGCCTGTTTTTCAGTATATATAAATGGAATCATACAGTACATACATTTTGGGATCTGGCTTCATTTGTCTATTATGAGATTCGTTTATGTTTTCATGTGTGATTGTCATTTGCCTGTTCTCACTGCTGCTGTATCGTGTTCTTATGTGTGAATATACTATGATTTATTTATCCATTTACCCATTGAAGGAGTTCTATAGTTTGGGTTCTATAGTTTCGGAGAGAGAAGGGGATGGAATTATTACAAAAATGCTGTTATGAATGTTTTTTGTATGTCTTTTGTGGAACAGATGTTCTTGAATACACACACACACATATTCTTGAAGATAGAAAAGTCGGTGGGTAGATGAGGTTGTTGACAAATCACTAAGTTGTATCCAACTCTTGTGACCCCATGGACTACAGCACACCAGGCTCCTCTGTCCTCTACTGTCTCTTGGAGTTTGCTCCAATTACTGTCCATTGAGTTGGTGATACTATCTAACCATCTCATCCTCTGCCTCCTCCTCCTCCTTTTGCTTCAATTTTTTCAGCATCAGGCTCTTTTCTATGAGTCTGCTCTTCGCATCAAGTGGCCGAAGTATTGGAGCTTCAGCATTAGTCCTTCCAATGAATATTCAGGGTTGATTTCCTTTAGAATTGACTGGTTTGATCTCCTTGCTGTCCATGGGACTTTCAAGAGTCTTCTCCAGCACTGCAATTCAACAGCATCAATTCTTAGGCATTCATCCTTCTTTACAGTCCAACTCTCACATCTATACATGGCTACTGGAAAAACCATAGCTTTGACTGCATGAACCTTTGTCCGCAAAGTGAGGTCTCTGCTTTTTAATATGCTGTCTAGGTTTGTCATAACATTCTTTCCAGGGAGCAAATATCTTCTAATGTCATGGCTGCAGTCACTGTCTACAGTGATTTTTGAAGCCCACAAAAATAAAACCTATCACTGCTTCCACTTTTTACCCCTTCTATTTGCTGTGACGTGATTTGACCAGACGCTGTGATCTTAGTTTTGTGAATGTTTAGTTTCAAGCTAGCTTTTTCACTCTCTTCTTTCACCTCATCAAAAGGCTCTAGTTCCTCTTCATGAGGTGGTACAACATATTAGAGTGATATCATCCGCGTATCTGAGGTTGTTGCTATTTCTCCCTGAAAATCTTGAACCCAGCTTGTGAGTCTTCCAGCCCAGCATTTTTCATGATGTACTCTCCATAGAAGTTAAATAAGCGGGTGATGATATACAGGCTTGTCATACTCCTTTCCCAATTTTGAACCAGTCAGTTGCTCCATGTTCTGTTCTAACTGTTGCTTCTTGACCCACATACAGGTTTGTTTCTCAGGAGACAGGTAAGGTGGTCTGGTATTCCCATCTGTTTGAGAATTTTCCACAGTTTGTCATGTTCCACACAGTCAAAAGCTTTAGTGGAGTCAATGAAGCAGAAGTAGATGTTTTTCGGGAATTCCCTTGCTTTCTCCATGATCCAGTGGATGTTGACAATTTGATATCTGGTTCCTCTGCCTTTTCCAAACTCAACTTGTACATCTGGAATTTCTCTGTTCACATGTTGCTGAGGCCTAGCTTGAAGAATTTTGAACATAACCTTGCTAACATGTGAAATGAGTGCAATCTTATGGTAGTTTGAACATTCTTTGGCATTGCTCTTCTTTGGGATTGGAATGAAAATTGATTTCCGGTCCTGTGGCCACTGCTGAGTTTTCCAAATTTGCTGTAATATTGAGTGTATCATTTTAACAGTGTCATCTTTTAGGATTTGAAATAGCTCAGCTGGAATTCCATCACCTCCACTAACTTTATGCTTCCTAAGACCCACTTGACCTCACACTCCAGGATGTCTGGCTATACGTGAATGACCACACCATCGTGGTTATCTGCCTCATTAAGACCATTTTTGTACAGTTCTGTGTATTCTTGGCACCTTTTTAAAATCTCTTCTGCTTCTGTTAAGTCCTTACCATTTCTGTCCTTTATTGTGCCCATCCTACATGAAATGTTCCCTTGATAGCTCCAGTTTTCTTGGAGACATCTCTAGTCTTTCCTATTATTTTCTTCTACTTCTTTGCACTGTTCATTTAAGAAGACCTTCATATCTCCCCCTGCTGTTCTCTGGAACTCTACATTCAGTTGGGTATATTTTTCCCTTTCTCCCTTACCTTTTGCCTCTCTTCTTTCCTCAGTTCAGTTCAGTCGCTTAGTTGTGTCTGACTCTTTGCGACCCCATGGATTGCAGCATGCCAGGCTTCCCTGTCCTTCACCAACTCTTGGAGCTTGCTCAAACTCATGTCCATCGAGTCGGTGATGCCATCCAACCATTTCATCTTCTGTTGTCCCCTCCTCCTACTGCCTTCAATCTTACCCAGCATCAGGGTCTTTTCCAGTGAGTCAGTTCTTCGCATCAGGTAGCCAAAGTATTGGAGTTTCAGCTTAAACAGCAGTCCTTCCAATGAATATTCAGAACTGATTTCCTTTAGGATTGACTGGTTGGATCTCCTTGAAGTCCAGGGGACTCTCAAGAGTCTTCCCCAACACCACAGTTCAAAAGCATCAGTTCTTAGGTGCTCAGCTTTCTTTACAGTCCAACTCTCACATCCATCCTCAGATATGCAGATAACACCACACTTATGGCAGAAGGCAAAGAAGAACTAAAGAGCCTCTTGATGAAAGTAAAAGAGGAAAGTGAAAAACTTGGCTTTAAACTCAACATTCAGAAAACTAAGATCATGGCATCCGGTCCTATCACTTCATGGCAAATAGATGGGGAGACAGTGGAAACAGTGACAGACTTTATTTTGGGGGGCTCCAAAATCACTGCAAATGGTGATTGCAGCCATGAAATTAAAAGACGCTTGCTCCTTGGAGACCAACCTAGACAGCATATTAAAAAGCAGAGACATTACTTTGCCAACAAAGGTCCACTTAGTCAAAGCTATGGTTTTTCCTGTAGTCATGTATGAGTGTGAGAGTTGGACTATAAAGAAAGCTGAGCAATGAAGAATTGATGCTTTTGAACTGTGGTGTTGGCGAAGACTCTTGAGAGTTCCTTGGACTGCAAGGAGATCCAACCAGTCCATCCTAAATAGGAAATCAGTTCTGAATACTCATTGGAAGGACTGATGCTGAAACTCCAATACTTTGGCTCCGTGATGTGAAGAACTGACTCATTGGTAAAGGCCCTGATGCAGGGAAAGATTGAAGGCAGGAGGAGAAGGTGACAACAGAGGATGAGATGGTTGGATGGCATCACCGACTCAAAGGACATGTGTTTGAGTGAACTCTGGGAGTTGGTGATGGACAGGGAGGCCTGGCGTACTGCAGTTTATGGGGTCGTAAAGAGTCGGACACGACTGAGTGACGGAACTGAACTCATATCCATACATGACTACTGGAAAAACCATAGCTTTGACTGGATGGACCTTTGTTGGCAAAGTAATGTCTCTGCTTTTTAATATGCTGTCTTTTTAATATGCTTCTTTCCTCAGCTATTTGTAAAACCTCCTCAGATCACCACTTTGCCTTCTTGCGTTTCTTTTTCTTTGGAATGGTTTTGGTCACTGCCTCCTATTCAGTGTTACCAACCTCTTTCCATAGTTCTTTAGGCACTCTATCTTCTAGATCTAATCCCTTGTATCTGTTTATCACCTCCACTGTATAATCATAAGGGATTTGATTTTGGTCATACCTGAATGGCCTAGTGGTTTTCCCTACTTTATTCAATTTAAGCCTGAATATTTTGCAATAAGGAGCTGATGATGTGAGCCACAGTCAGCTCCAGGTCTTGTTTTTGCTGACTGTATAGAACTTCTCCATCTCTAGCTACAAAGAACATAATCAATCTGATTTCAGTATTGACCATCTGGTGATGTCCATGTGGAGAGTCATCTCTTGTGTTGTTGGGAGAAGGTGTTTGCTATGACCAGTGTGTTCTCTTGACAAAACTCTGTTAGCCTTTGCCCTGCTTCATTTTGTACTCCAAGATCAACTTTCCTATTTCTCCACATATCTCTTGACTTCCTACTTTTGCATTTCAGTCCCCTATGATGAAAGGATATCATTTTTTTTTCTTTTTGGCGTTAGTTCTAGAAGGTCTTGTAGGTTTTCATAGAATGAATCAACTTCAGATTCTTCAGCATCAGTGGTTGGGACATAGATTTGGATTATTGTGACGCTGAATGATTTGCCTTGGAAATGAACTGAGATCATCCTGTCATTTCTGAGATTGCACACAAGTACTGAATTGTACACTCTTTTGTTGACTGTGAAGGCTACTCCATTTCTTCTAAGAGATTCTTGCCCACAGTAGTAGACATACTGATTATCTGAATTAAATTTGCCCGTTCCCATGCATTTTAGTTCACTGATTCATAAAATGTTGATGTTCACTCTTGCCACCTCCTGCTTGACCACATGCAACTTACTTTGGTTCATAAACCTAACATTCTGGGTTCCTGTGCAATTTCTTTACAGCATTGGACTTTGCTTTCACCACCAGACACATCTACAACTGAGCGTCATTTCCACTTTGGCTCAGCCACATCATTCTTTCTGGAGCTATTAGTAATTGCCCTCCACTTTTCCCCAGCAGGGCTTCCCTGGTGGCTCAGAGCTTAAAGCGTCTGCCTGCAATGCGGGAGACCTGGATTCGATCCCTGGGTTGGGAAGGTCCCCTGGAGAAGGAAATGGCAACCCACTCCATTATTCTTGCCTGGAGAATCCCATGGACAGAGGAGCCCGGTGGGCTGTAGTCCACAGGGTCTCAGAGAGTCGGACACAACTGAGCGACTTCACTTTCACTTTTCCCCAGTAGCATATTAAACATTTTACGACCTGGGGGGCTCATCTTCCAGTGTCACATCTTTTTGTCTTTTCATATTGTCCATGGGGTTTTCCAGGCAATAATACTGGAGTGGTTTCCCATTTCCTCCTCTAGTGGACCACATTTTGTCAGAACTCTTCCATAGGCCCATCTGTCTTGGGTGGCCCTGTACAGCTTGGCTCATAGCTTCATTGAATTACCCAAGCCCCTTCACCACAGCAAAGTTGTAATCCATGAAGGGGAGGTAGATAGATAGATGCTTATCACAGTTATAATTTGTTAGAAATCTTTCAATTTCTATTGACAGAAACAAACTCATACAAGAGAAAAAGAAAAAGACAAAAAAGGAATTAGCGGGTCACATTATAGAAGACTCTAGGGGGTGTGGCTATAGTAGTATTCAGGAGCTTAGATAAAGTCATTGGGAATCTGCCTGACTATGTTCATTGTTCCTGTTTACATCTGTGGTGGTTCTATCGTAAGGCAAGAAGTCGCCACTGAGTGTCAGAATGGCCATTAGCAGCTCCAGGCTGAAGTTCCTCTGGTTTCATAATAGCAAGAAAAAAGCTTGTCTTTTTCAAATGAACCATCCTGAGGTATCCACTTGGGTATTGCCCACCCCTGGAACCCAGAGAACCAAAGTCACCCACACCTGAACCACACACACTGCGGAACAGCATTAATCCTGTCATTTTTAAAACTTTAGACAACCTAAAATCTCTATCAGCAGCAGAGTCAAATAACATCATGTATTGGGTTTGCCAAAAAATTTGTTTGGGTTTTTCCATAAGATGGTGCTGAAAGACCTGAATGAACTTTTTGGCCAACCTGATACATGCATCCTATAGAAGATTGCTGCTGCTAAGTCACTGCAGTCATGTCCGACTCTGTGTGACCCCATAGACGGAAGCCTACCAGGCTCCCCCATCCCTGGGATTCTCCAGGCAAGAACACTGGAGTGGGTTGCCATTTCCTTTAAATAAGGTAAGTCCATATATATAGACACAGAAACCTGACTGTTATGTATAGTTTGGGAGAAGGGTTAAATGATGGTTTTCTGTACAGTATAATGAGTATGGTCACGTAATTTATTGTCCACAGTGGATACTTATCAGGGTGAAAGGGGGTACTGTAATTATTTGTACTGGCTCAACATGTATAAATCGAGATGGTCCTGGGCAAACATATATGAACAATGACCAGAATTATAATTATTTAAATGTCTATATATGTGCCTGTCTATCTGCCTATTATCTATGTTTGTTTTAAGAAAGGCATTGAGGTTGACCCTAGGAAATGTGAGAAAGTGCAAAAGGGGTCTTTTATCTTAGTGTTTTGTTTTGTTTTTGTTTTTAGTTGCAGTAGAACTGTGCACACAAACTGTTTTTATCTTAAATTACAGCTCAATTAAATTTTATATATAGATGTAATCTGTATAATCACCCCTTAGTCAATATGCAGGACATCCTCGTCATCAAGCAAGATTCTGTAAAGTTTCTTCCTAATCAATACTGCGTGCCCTCAGGCCAGAAATAACCACTGTTATAACTTTTTTCATCCCTGAAGAAGGGAAATGTTACCCACTCCAGTATTCTGGCCGGGAGAATTCCATGGCCTCTATAATCCAGGGGGTTGCAAAGAGTCGGACACGACTAAGCAACTTTCACTTCACTTCAATAGTCTGCCCATTGTTGAATTTCGTATAGTGAAGTCACTGAGTATGTACTGTTCTGTGACCTCTTTTGCTCACCATTAGACCCCAGTTTGATTCCTGGGTCAGGAAGATGCCCTGGAGAAGGGAAAGTCTACCCTCTCCAGCATTCTGGCCTGGAGAATTCCATGGACTGTATAGTCCATGGGGTCACAAAGAGTTGGACACGACTGATCAACTTTCACTTTCACACCTGTGCAACTTACCTTATTCTTTTTTATTAGTGGGTAGTATTTCATTGTTTGAATATATAATCTGCTGATACATGTGTTACCCTTTGATGGATATACAGCGTTTTCAGCTTGGGACTATCATGAATAAAGCTATTTGGACATTCTTTTATATCTTTTGTGTGAATATACATGTACACTAAATTCTCTTAGGAGTTGCCGGGTTGTAAAATAGCAGTATGTTTTGTTTTATCAGAAGCTGCCAGCATTCCACGTTGTTGGCCATGGGAGTTCCGGTTGCTCCACATCCTCATGGAAACTTAGTCTTTTCAGTTGCAGCGGTTCTAGTGGAGGCACAGTGATGACTCACTGTGGCTTTAATTTCTAGTTCTCTGATGAACAGTGCTCTGCGGCATCTTTTCAAATGTTGATTGGTCATATGATTTCTTCCTTTGTGAAGTATCTGTTTCAATCTCCTGTATTTTTTTAATTGATTTATTTGCCTTTTTATTATCGATTTGTAAGAACTCTCTATATATTCTATATATGAGTCCTTTGTCACATGTGTATATTCATCCAGGCTCTTTTGACTCCTTTGTGTGTGTGGTCAGTCACTCAGTCATGTCCAACTCTTTCTGACTCTATGGACTGTAGCCTGCCAGGCTCCTCTGTCCATGGGATTCTCCAGTCAAGAATCCTGGAGTGTGTTGCCATTTCCCGTTCCAGGGGATCTTCCCAACCCAGAGACTGAACACAAGTTTCTTACCTCCTGCATTGGCAGACAGATTCTTTATCGCTGCACCACCTGCAAAGCCCCTTTGACTCCTTTAATGGTGCTTTTTGATGAGCAGAAGTTCTTTTTTGTTGCTGTAATTTTTCAGTTATTTTTTAAGTTGAAGTATAGTTGATTTACAATGTGTTAGTCTTTGGTATACAGTAAACTGATTCAGTTTTATATATATATATAAGTTCTTTGTCATATTCATTTCCATTATGGTTTGTTGCAGGATATTGAATATAGTTTCCTGTGCTATGCAGTGAGACCTTGTTGTTTATCTCTTTTATAAAAACAGTTTGTATCTGCTAATCCCAAATTCCTAATTTTATCCCTCCCTCCTTTCTTTTCCCCTTTGGTAACCATAAGTTTGCTTTTTATGTCTGTGAGTCTGTTTCTATTTTGTAAATAAGTTTATTTGTATCATATTTTCGATTGCGCATATAGGTGACATCATATGGTATTTGTCTTTCTCTTTCTGACTTTTTTCACTTAGTATAATAATCTCTAATCCATGTTGCTGCACATGGCATTATTTCATTCTTTTTCATACTGAGTAGTATTCCGTTGGGGGCTTCCCTGGTAGCTCAGCTGGTAAAGAATCTGCCTGCAATGTGTGAAACCTGGGTTTGATCCCTGGGTTCAGAAGGTCCCCTGGAGTAGGGCATGGCAACCCACGCCAGTCTTCATGCCTGGAGAACCTCATGGACAGTCCATGGGGTTGCAAAAAGTCGGACATGCCTGAGTGACTCAGCACAGCACCGTATTCCATTGTGTGTGTGTGTGTGTGTACGTACCACACCTTCTTTATCCATTCATCTGTTGATGGACATTTAGGTTGCTTCCATATCTTGGCTGTTGTAAACTGTGCTAGCATAAGTTCTTAAATTTAACAAAACCAAACTTATGAATGCTTTTTATTACAGTTGTTGCTTTTTTCTATATTTATTTTAAGGCTGCAAAACAGTTATTAATTTTGCTTTAAGCAGTCAATTTTCTACCAGTGTGAATGCATCTTTACTCTTTCAGATCTCTTTATTCTTTCTGTGGGTCCCTATTTCCATCTGGGATCATATTCCTATAGCCTGGCCACAGACTTGCTTTAGTGTTTCTGACAGTGCGTAACGGCTGCTGGCAAACTCCCTCAGCTTCTGTGTGTCTGTAGTGTCTGCATTTTGCTGTCATTTTTGAAGGATGTTTTTTATTGTATAGGTGGGATTATTTATTGTATAGAACTATGGGTGGGCAGGGTGAATCTGTTTCTGTTTTGTAAACAAGTTTATTATATGGTTGTTTTTGTTTTTAGCACTTTAAAAATGTCACTTCATGGTCTTACAGCTTTCATAATTTCTAGGAAGGACATTTTTCTCTCTGGAATTTTCACCTAGACTTTTATTTCCATAGCTTTTCAGTGTCTTTGAAATATTATTCTTGTAATTTATCTTTCTAAACCCGATGAGAACAATGAGTTTTCACTAACCGCCACTTCCTACTTAGAAGTCTAGCTCCAGCTTGTGGAGAATTCAAGCTAGGAAACGTGCTTCCCTTCTTTCTTTCATCTTTTTTTTGTTTTGTTTGTTTGCCCATTCATTATTTCCTTCCTTATTTAATTGTTTTTGCTTTTTTTAAATTTAGTTAGTTTTAATCAACTTTTGGGGTATAATTTACATGCAACAAAATGCAAACATTTTAAGTCTACAGTTGAACAAGATTTGACGTGTGTACATACATACCCCCATAGTCAAGACCCCAGTAGACTAGGACTAGTTCAGTAATCTCCCAGAGTTCTCTTCTGGCCCTTTGAATTCAGTGCCTTCCTCTCACCCTCGGCCCCAGGCAACCACTGGTCTACTTTCTATCACTGTAGAGAAGTTTCGCCTGCCTTCAGATTTTCTGTAAATTAAACCATACAGTATATACTCTTCCATCTCTGGTTTCTTTCCTTCAGTTTTTCAGACTTCTCCATGTTGTTGGGTATACCAGTAGTTTGTTCCTTTTATCATTGAATTGTTTTCCCTCAGATGAGTATGTCAGAGTTTATCCATTCATTTGTTGATGGATACTTGGATTGGTTCCATTTTTCTTCCTTTTTCAAATCTGAAATGCTGTGAGTAATTTGTGGTGTGTTTATAACTGATGCACAGAGCTCAGTCCCTACCCTTGTGTAAACTTCAGACCAGAGGAGGGAGTGAGTGCTGGACAAGTAATTTAAAGCATAATGAGTATTGCAGAAAGGCAAACACAGGCTGTCCTAGGAGCAAACAGCAGGAACACCTAGTTTACTCCGGGGCTTCAGGAAAAGCTCCCTTGAAAAGCATTCAAGGCAAGACTCTAGGATGACCAGGAGTAAATGAGGAAAGATTGAGGCAGGCCCTGGGGCATAACAGGAAACCCAGTGGAGATGGAAGGCAGGTGAAAAGTAATACATCTCTGAACATAAGAGAGACACTGTGATAGATATCTTTTAAAAATCTTTATTTGTTTCAACTGAGATGTAATTGACAATACCGTATTATACTGATTTGAGGTATACAGTGTAATGGTCCAGTGTTCATATGTAGTATGAAGTGACCAACACAAATAGTCTAGTTAACATCTGTCACCATACATAATTACAGAATTTTTTTTCTTGTGATGAAAACTTAAAATCTACTTTCTTAGCAACGTTCAAATATGAAGTACTATATTATTAACTATAATTGCTGTGCTGTACGTTACACCCCTGTGATGTTATTTTATAGCTGGAAGTTTGTACCTTTTGTTTCACCCACCTCCGGTAACCACCAGTCTGTTCTCTGTCTCTATAAGTTGGGTTAGGGGCTGTTTTTTAAGAGTCCACATATAAGTGAGACCATACAATATTTGTCTTTGTCTGATTTATTTCCCTTAGTTTAATGCCCTCAAGATCCATCCATGTTGTCACAGATGGCAAGATTTCATTCTTTTTCATGGCTGAATAATATTTCATTGTGTATATCTACCACATTTTCTGTATCCATTCATCCATTAATGAACATTTACACTGTTGTCATATCTTGACTGTTGTGAATAATGAACATTTAAAAAATATTTTTCATTTAATATTTCACTTAATGTACTATTTTAAGTGTGAGCATACAGTAAGCTCCATTTTTACCAATGAACAGCTTAATATCCAGAAAGATGAGGAGTTGTCCCAGGTGACACCAGTTGTGATAAAGCAGGATTTGAACCCAGTTCTCTCTGGCTCCAAAGCTCATGCTTCCCCCCAACCTGAAGTCAACACTGGTTAGACTGATTGCAGTAGAGATGAAAGAAAAGAAACAGGTTAGCGAAGCATCAGCATGCATGTCCTTGGCATGCACTAGACAACAAAATATACACATATCCATTAAATGAATAAATGTCTAAGAAAAGGAAGCACTCTAGCATATGTTTGTATTTACTTGTATTTATCTAATTGCTTAAAAAGAAAAATAGAGACAAATGTATCAAATATATCAAATCCTATCCATTCTTCCCTCACAATGTCACCTTACAAATGTAGATTTTGGGTATGTGTGTGGGTGGGTGTTTGTGTTTTGTGGTCAGAGGCAGGCACTAGAAGAAAGTGGGATCAGAGAAATACCAAGAAGTGTTTACAAACTAAAGGGCAGCGGGATCTATCAGTTAAGCAAAGTGAGATAAATGGAACTGCCAATTAACTTCGTATTCTCAGAAGCAGGGAGCAGAGCATGCGTCTCGAACAATGAAAGCGTTGCTGGGAGCTTTCATATTCTGTGTTGTCTCCGTGTAATTTGTTCCCTTTTACATAGAAATATATGGTATTAACTGGGGGATGTGATTAGAATACAGGCGGAGGCTCACTTTGATGGGAAACACACAGGCAGGCGCCTAACAGCCGCTGGAGATCAGAGACGGTCTCTCTCCAGTAAACTCACAAATTGCAGGGCCCACAGTCTGCCTAATGAGTGAAGAGCACTGGGGCCGAGATTGCAGTGTTCCAGAGACCCAAGCCTCCCGCTGGGGTCCTGGCCTCACAGTAACAATAATAGGCTGAGGTGCACCACGAGCCCACCTGTTCCTGTGTGCTGCCTGCACTCAGGTGCTGTCCACAGACTCATCCATTTCATCCTCAAGCAAACATAGGAGGGAGATGATCCAGGTGTCCCCACTTTAGAGATAAGAAAACTGAGGGTACAGGGGCTCAAAGACTGGGTCAACGGTGTGGACCCAACGGTGTGCTCCTTCTTCCTTTTACTGAAGCCCTTGATTTTACCCTTTGCTCTCTCCTGCATCCACACCTCGTAGGGCACAGGGAGCAGCAGTGGGGTGTGGGATGAGAGCCTCCCCTGCTGGAAGGCCTGAGAGACCAAGACACTGTGCTCTGGAGAGCGAGGTGATGATCCCAGAGAAAATCCAAGTAGTCGAAATCTTAACGTTCCTAGAATACATACACCCATTCTCCTAATTTGATAGCTAGGAAAAGGGGTCCTGAGCAGGGCCAGTGGGTCTGTGAGTGTTTCTTCCATCAAATATGGTCTTCAGGGTATTTCTGTGGGATCATGGTGAGCAGCCCCAGAAGACCTCACCGAGGTAATAAGAGAATTAATAGCAAACGCTTGTACTCGCTGTATGCCAGGCACTGTTCCACTTTTACGAAGATGAGCTACTTAGCCTCTGTTTACTCCTAAAGGGTAGGCATGGTTCAGTTCAGTTCAGTTCAGTCGCTCAGTCGTGTCCGACTCTCCGCGACCCCATGAATCACAGCACGCCAGGCCTCCCTGTCCATCACCAACTCCCGGAGTTCACTCAAACTCATGTCCACAGAGTCGGTGATGCCATCCAGCCATCTCATTCTTGGTCGTCCCCTTCTCCTCCTGCCCCCAACCTTTCCCAGCATCAGAGTCTTTTCCAGTGAGTCAACTCGTCGCATGAGGTGGCCAAAGTATTGCAGTTTCAGCTTTAGCATCAGTCCTTCCAATGAACACCCAGGATCGATCTCCCTTAGAATGGACTGGTTGGATCTCCTTGCGGCATGGTTACCATCTCCCTATTTTACAAATGAGGAAACTGAGGCACAGAGAGTCTAATAGGCTTCTTGAAGGTGACTTAGGCCCATGTTCCCACTCTCTGGAGTATGTTCATCCCTCACTTTTCGCACAAGAGCCGTACACCCCACCTAGAAAGAGCCACCAAGTCTCATTCTTCCCCTTGTTCCTTCATGATCACTCAGAGCTTTCCCTCCCTTTGTGATAATCCCCCAAGTTTCTCCAAGTTGTGCACTCGACTTACAGGAGCTTCACATCTCTCCTCAATAACATGAAACGAGATCTCTGTTTTAGCATTTGTGTGCAGGAGCCAAGGAAACCAGCCTGGGTCTTAACTGTGACCTTCAGTAAGTTTATACGATGTGGAGATTGACATGTGAGTTCTACCCAAGAGTCCATCAACTGAGGAATGGATAAGAACGAAGCGGCACATCCACACAGTAGAATCTTATTGTTTAGTCACTAAATCGTGTCCGACTCTTTGCAATCCCAGGGACTGTAGCCCACCAGGCTCCTCTGTCCATGGGATTTCCCAGGCAAGAATACTGGAGTGGGTTGCCATTTCCTCTTTCAGGGGATCTTCCCAACACAAGGATCAAACCCATTTCTCCTGCTTGGCAGGTGGATGCTTTACCACTGCGTCACCTGGGAAGCCTACAGTGGAATTTTATTTGACCATAAGAAGGAATGAAGGACTGATGCATGTGACAGTGTGGATGAACCTTCAAAACACGATGCTCAGTGAAAGGAGCCAGACACAACAGGCCACATACTGCATGATCCATTCATGTGAGATGTTCATTGTGGGCAAATCTGTAAAGACAGAAATCAGATTGGTTAGCGGTTTCCAGGGGCTGAGGAGACTGTAGGGTAACAAGGTGATACCTAAGGAGCGTCTTTTTGAGCTAGTGAAAGTGTTTTAACACTGACTGTGATGTTCACCTATCTGTGAATGTACTAAAAATCATTGAATTATACACTTTAAATGGGTGAATTGTATAGTATGTGAAATATAACCCAGTAAAGCTAAGAGGAAAAAAGAGAAGGGAAGACAGGGAGGAAATTGGAGAGAAGAGAGGGAGGAGAAGAGGGTGTTTTATTCTTATTTTATTTTCTTTCACTGCACTGTGTGGTGTGTGGGATCTTAGTTTCCCAACTAGGGATCAAACCTATGCACCCTGCAGTTGAAGCCTGGCATCTTAGCCCCTGGACCACCAGGGAAGCCCCCTAGGAGGGCATTTTAGAGCCTGGATTCCAACTCCAGATCTATCACTTTATAGCTGTGCAGCCTCGAGGTAGTAGCCTCACTTTTTCTGTCCAGTAATAGCTGAAGATGAGAGCAAACACTATCAAAATGTTGGGCAGGAAGTAATGGCAAGGACACAGGATCAGTTGTTAACCCTTTTGTTGCTGGATCGCATGGTGGTGCAAGGGGTGTGCAGATGGACTGGGGTGACCAGGGGGCACCAGGCTTTGCCAACCAGTAAAGAATTATGCCTTCAGAGTTCTAAACTCAGAGTGTGCTAACATGAAAGAAGCCACTTGAAATTCGATTTATCATCGGCGCCGACAGAAGCCTTGACTCGCGTGAATGCATCAAGGCATACGGAGCCTGTTTCCTCCTGCGTTTTCCTGAGCACAGTTTTCCAGTGCAGAGATTTCCATGTAATTAACATGAGTTCATCAGTGTGCCCAACTTGGGTTTCCATGGAGACTCCCTGCGCTTAATTAACGTGGCCAGGGTTGCGTTGCTGTTCCCGGTTCAGGCTAACCTCCACTCGCTTGCCATTTTATTTTTTAATAATACCCCACGTTTAATCGGTGCTAATTATTTCTCCTCTGCTGGTGTTCACCTGATCACTTGGCAGTTCTTTTTTCCTTTTTCTTCCTCTTTCTTGCTTTTCCTAAATCATACCCCTAGAGGAGGATAAAGGGGGTGGGATGGGGTTGGGGTGAGAAATAAAACCTGTTCTCTGTGACAACAGAGGAAGAACCCTGGGAGGGTAAAGTACCAACATCCCATCGCACGTCTCGGCTGATAGAACTCGTGGCTGCAGAACTAGGGACATGGGAGATAAAAACCAGACAGGCAGGTTTGTACAAGGAGATGAAGACTACACAAGCATGACCTTATATGGGGCCTTCCTCGCCTCTGCCTGAGGAACGGACGCTGAGTCCAGGCCTGAGAAGTCGCCATATTTGGAAAGAAAGACACTTGCCATGTAGATTTCAAAAAGATATACAGCGCACAAAGCTCCCAGGCTTATCTTCCAACAGTCTCCCTTGAAGCCCAGAAAGGGGTGAAAATTGCAAGCAGAGGGCTGACAAATGGCATTCCTCAGGGAGAGGGAGACGCTTTCTAGTTTTATTGGGTTAAAAAACGCTTGCATGAAATTGCATTTCTCAAATCTGCAGAGCGGGTGAGCTTCAGAGGGCAGCGGGAGTTTAAAGCCAGATGAATCTCTGAAAGCTAATGTAAGCTCCATGGGAATCAGCCTTACCAGAGAAACAGTGGTGTGTGGTCGTTAAGAACATGGACTTGCCAGCTGTGCAACCGCAAGCAAGTTACTTCACCTCTCTGAGCCTCAGTGTCCCCATCCACAAATTGGAGATAATAATTGTACTTACTCAAGGGGCTGTTGTGAGGTAAATGGGTCATAAATTAAAGCAGCATCTGGCAAGTGGTAAATCATCAGTGAGCCTTAGTTCCTACTGTCCACGACCTCCACAGCACTCCTGCTCAGGGCCTGGCAAAGAGCAGGTGCCAGTGAATGATTGTTGAATGAATGAATGTGATGAAATAGGAGGCCAGCGCACTACTGAGGGCAGTAGTACGTATCTGTGTTATCCAGACCTGTGTCTCTTAACTCATTTCCTAAGAGCAGCAAGGGTCATTCAGAAAATACAAATGAATAAAGTAGGCTTGGAGATGTGGACACACACCCCCCTAACACTGGGGGAATCCAGCCAGACCCAGCCTTGAGACCTGGTCAGAATCAGGAGTCACTCGACCTGCCCAGACCCGCGGGGACCTGTGGAAACCCGCCTGGCAACTGGCTCAGTCCCACACCCCATCGCTGCACTGAGATGCAGAATAAGACACAGTCCACCTTTAAAGTTCAGTTTCTCTCCAGCCCGCAGTATCCATGATGAATTAAGGAAAGCATATCATATATAATCACCCATTGTCGTTAACTTCTTGGCAAAGTTGCCAAATGTCAGGCAGCTGGTGCACCCTTGGTGCACTCCGCATCTGGGACCAAGGCTTCAGTTGTCATAATAATGAATTGCCCTGCTCACTTAGGCTTGGGAGTGGATCCAGGATACCATGTTAGAGAAAAGAAGTGCGTCACCAAGAAGGACACACCCTCTACCTTGTTCACAAGGCAGCAACCCCAAACACACAACGCCATGGGATGGGTGAGAGAAGGGTCTTTTCAGCACAGCTCTTTAAAACTGTACCTGAGGGTCTCAAGTTTGTGTGAAGGGGCCACACAGGTGGAGCATTCCGCTCCTCCCTGCCCATCTCAGCAGTGTTTCTGACATCTAGCCTAGGACTCAGAGGCTGAAATACAGATGCTCAGTAATAATGACCTGGGTATTGGTGGTGGTTTAGACGTGGGTGCATTTGTCAAAAACACTTGCACGCCAACCATTTGGTTTAAAAGATGTGAGCAGCTTTTTAATCAGCCTGACACCTGGAACCTACACGCCTCAGCCATTGGGTGCTTTGGCTCTTTCTACATGATTCCATTCCTTGGAACATTCTCATATTTCTTCATTAAGCGACCAACACTGGGGAAATGATTCCTTCTGTAGGAGAGCAAGATCGTGAGATTGTGTCTACATCAGCAGAATAGATATTTAAGATAATTAACAAAAAATACAAGACCCCCAGGTGATGCCTCTGTCCACTGGGGGTAGGGGGTAGTGGGGCTGAAATCCAGGAAATTCCAGGGGTTTGTCTCCAGAGACCAAATCTCAACCATCACTCCTAACTTATTCCCATGGCCCAATAGCTGTGGAATGAGTGAATAAATGAATCTCAGTGACCTGTGTGTCAGGACAAACAGCTGCCGTCACAGTCAGAACTGGGTTAGAACCCCAGGTCTGTCACTTAGAGGCTATCAGGTCTTGGTCAAGACACTTGGTTTTCTGAGCCTCCATATTCTCCCCCATGAGAATCTTAGAAACTCTCCTAAAGCTGCTGTGTAGATTTTGTAGAACAAACCCCAGCATTCATCTGTTTCTCTAAGCAACAGCTGTGCTTTCTAACCCCAAGCTTGTTCATTTCATCAGGAGTAGGCTTTTCTCCAGACCGAAAAAAAAAATATTGCCTTGGAATTCTCTCTTCTCCCTCCTGCACAAGCTGGCTGGGTACCTACCCCCGCCTTTCCATCTCTGGGGAGACCCCAACATCTTAAGCCTACATCCACTATTAAAAGGCGTTTGTGCTGATTTCCTGTGACGATCATTCCCTCCAGGGGCCCTCCCAAATCCGGTGATCCTAGATAGGAGATGACAGCAGGACAGGGGACCAGGGTGGTGGCCAAGCATCATATTTCACGGTCTGGGTTTTGGAGTTAGGCTAACCTGGGCTCGAAGCTGGGCTCCTCCTCTGGTCAGCTGTGCCCCTTTGCGTCTCTGAGTTCTCATCTGTCAAGTTGGGGTTTAATGTAAACCTTTCACGAGGTTTGAGGTCTGGAGCTGACGCATAAGGAGTATGGTGCCTGAGAGCCATCCACCCTCCCTTACCCTGGCCTCCAGGGTCCCGGCCTGGTCCTAACTGGCTTCTTGAAAGTGCCGAGTCTCTAGAGAATCCCCACTCTCAGAGACATTGTGGTGCTTGGGCAGGCCTCCTTGTCAGGAGACAGGACAGATTTCACACCACACTCGGGCCATAATGCCTGGAGGCTACTACAAGCCACCAGTGGTACAAAGGATGAGTTTTATATGTACAGCCACTTTTAATCTTGATAACTATGTGTTAATTTTGATGATGCTTTCAGAAAACTCTAACAAGCACTTCAAAGGCATAGTGTCATGGATATTATTGCTTAGGAAGAAAAGTAGATTGAGTTTTTTTGTTTAATATTAATGTAAAAATATTAATAATAAAAGAAGTGGTATATGGATGCCACAGTAGGTTATGATGATTGTGTGAGAGTGACTCAGTTTCAGAAAACTTGGAATCAGGCAGAGGGGGGCACATGTCAGGTTTAAGTGGCAAAGCAGGTGGTGGTGTCTTTACAAAGTCCTGAAGTGCAGGCGAGATGGCTGACCTTGACCCAACCCCAGAGGAGCTTTAACCCCCCAGTGTTAAATGGGGTGCTCTGGAATGTCCTCTAGTTCCTTTTAAGTCATGATTTGCCTGGCATATAGCACACACCTGAAAAGCAATCGTGTTCTTCTTATGGTGCTTAAGAGGAGGTGATTGTGGCCAGTTGACCTAATGGGTTCGGATTCCTGTCAACTCCGCCAGCAGCTGTGTAACCCTAAGCAAGTTACTTAGCCTCTTTGAGCCTCAGTTCCCTGAACTGTGAATGGCAGTTTTCCTCAGACCAGTCCTGTTTATCAGAGGCAAGTCATTTCCATGAGAAGCTTGCTCCCAAATCACTTACAACATGCCTATTCAGGCGGGACTCTGTGCCTGGCACCATGTTGAGCAATTTCTGCCAAAGTCAGACAGTGCGGTGGGGCTTAAAACCACACAGCTGAGAGTTTATACCCCAGCTCTGCCACCAAAATATCCAGGTAACCTTAGGCAAGGTACTTCCCCCTGGGAGTCTTGGTTCCCTGATCTGTAAAATTGAGGGGTTGTCCTTCATTCCTGTGCATTCTCATTAAGCAAAGCTTGGGTTGGCCCCTTTGCCAGCCATCCAGATGTTTCTAAAATACAGCAGTTCTGACACCACAGAGACCAAACATGTGGGTGATTATCTGCATTTTTCACATTTCATTTGTCATCTAGACAGGCTTTAAGTACATGGATAATGAACTCAGAATTCCGAATGAACTTCAACCTATTCCTCGCTCATTCTCTGTTTGAGGCGAGAAAGTTTTCTTTGAAGGAGATGCGGAGAATTTCATCCTTTTTTTCCTGCTTCCAGCAGAACTCCAGGGCTAGCCCAAGCCGCATGGTGAGAAGCTGTCTTGCCAGAGGAAGAAGGCAGATGCTTCAGAGGGAGGTTTAGGTGGCGGTTAGACACGCAGGCTCTGGAATTCCAAAAGCCATGTGTTCTAGTCTTGCCTCAGCCACTAAACCACGGATGAGAGTTAAAATCTTAGGGGCCTCCTCGAATGGATAATAATGCCGGTCATTGGATTATTATCAAGCCTGGATAAATTAAAATAGTGAATATAATGTATTGTGCCAGTCCTCCATGGCAACTGTAAAGAAACTACCCTTTGAGGTTTGGTGCTATTCTTATACCCATTTTATTGATGAGAAACTTGAGACACGGATTAACCAACTTGCCCAACTTCAGAAGTAGTAAGTGGTAGAACTAGGAAAGGAAACACTGAATAATAAACATGTGGATCATTATAATTGCAAAGGAAAGGGTGTGAGAAGAAATGCCATGAAGGGATCTGGGATTTGGGGACAATGCTTCTTAGGAACGGGTCTGTTCCGACAAAAGTTTTTGTCCCGGTGACATGCTGATAAATGTCTAACAGCTCTGCAGGTAAAACAAAACCAAACAAACCATCCAGGTTTGTAGTGTTCACCAGTTTCTGTGGTGTAAACACTGCTCCCACTGTGGCCAGTTTCAAGCTACCGACGTGACTTCGCCGAGCATATAGTGAGGAAGGAGACCACGCAGTCAGCCGCCACACCGTCACTCTCTCCTCTCTCTTGTCCCCACCTGACTTCTGATCGTCCTCTTGAAACCACCCTTCAGCTGCCTCTTCCGGGCCACGTCCCCCCACCTGCGCTACTGAACCCTCACAGAATGTGCTGGTGCAAATTATGTGTATCCGTGGGGCCCCACCTTACCTCCCCAGAGGCAGGCTTCTGATTGTGATCAGACCAGTCAGAGTGATGGGGTGTGGGGTCAGGGAGCGATGTCCTTCCTTGAGCTCAGTGGTCCCTGCACACAGCAAAGACAGTTTTCAGCCAAATGGACAGCAGTGGAGCCGTGGAGAGAAGTGGCTCGGATGTCGTTAAAATTTCATGTACTCCCGCTGCACGCAAAAAGCAATGGGGTGGGGGGAGAGACCCACCAGCCCCCGAGCCAGTTTTTAAAATGAATCAGGTCCACGGCTCCTTCCTGCCACAGCCACCCCCTCCCTCTGAGCTCTTAATGTAAAGTCTGACAAATGTAGAGCCGCCTAATTAACTTGCCTATTGTCTCCTAAAAATACCTCTTCTCCTGACTTTTCTTTGGCGAAAAGAGCAGAGTGGTAATCAGACGGAAAGGTCACATTATACCAAGAAATGGGACTGTGTTGGACGAGGGCCCACACACCCCCCCAACCCCGCTGCCCGGATGCATGTCTTGGGCGTGTTTCCTGTCTGCATCTCAATAACCGAGAAAGCAAAGTCACCTGCAAAGAAATCCACTTGCTGCTGCCCCAGAAAAGCTTAGTGGAGGGACCCCTCTCCTAGCTGAAGGGTGGGGTTTTCCCGGCTGCCTTACACGGCAGAGGCTCTTGCTCAAGCACCCTGCTGCCTCCCGCCCTGCCCTCCCTCGAGCCCCTGCAGGGATCCAGTTAACCAGAGTGAAGACACTGGCTCACTCTGGCAGGAGGAACATAGGTGGTCGTTTCCATTGGGGTCCTTTGGGAAGCAGGTACCAAGACAGAGTTAGAAGGGCAAGGGGATTGTTGCTGGTCATGCCTGTGATCATTCAAAAGGAGAGGAAGCAGGATTGAGCAGGGCGAGCCTCAGACTGTGATGAGGTCTGACGCTGGGGAGAAAGGGGAAGAAGACGGCTTGAGGAGGGGACACGTGAGGCTTCCATGCAGCTCTGAGCATCTCGGCCAGCCCAGCGCAGAGCTTTAGTGCAGCCTGCCTGTGGGAGGAGTCGGGCAGAAACGGCCAGCCCAGGACCCTCCTGGTGCTCTGTCACCACGGGGCTGTCCCAGCAGTGAGTGTCCACAGCTCCAGTGCTTTGTTCTTAAATCTCTTAGGGGCTTGCCCCAAGTGCAAGGCTGAAGTCACCTCAGGATGCTGGTTTTGTCTGGTCCAGCCTCAGTCCTCCCCTCTGTTCCTTTAAGCAGTTTACCCTGTATTCCCAACAGCAGGCCGTGTTATAGGCAATGGAGCTCCAGTAGCTAGGAGTGGGGGTTACTTCCACATTTTGGAATAAGGGGCGGGGGGTGTTCTGTAGCTGCAAGGACTTAGGGCTAGAGAGAGACTGGAGAGCATTTGCAGGATGGAGGTTCAACCCTCGATAATTCAACCCAAGTCACAGGAGATGGAGAAATAGACTAAGAAGGATTTTCCAACTTCTGATCTGACAATTCCAAATCCCAATATGACGGTTTCCAATTGTCATAAAGCCTTATCTCTATGACCCACAAAAATCTGGGAAACTCCAATAACCAGTTCTGTTTCCCTTTATTCTCAGTGTTTATATACATGAGTAAGGTAATAACAAGCACATTAACCTTGTAAACAGTTATGATGCTGTAAATAAGGTTGATGTCATCTTTGACCAACATCCCCAAACAGTTCCTACTGTAGAAGTAACTGCTGTCAGCTATGTAGTGTGACTCCTGCCGTAGCCCTGCCCCCTACCCCCAACCCTTTTAAGCACACCTAGCCATGGGGAAACTTGGGATCAAACCCAGGGCAGTTTGGTTTCAAAGTCTTTCCATTTTAGCTCTGTACATTTTATCCTCCACCACATGTCACGACTCTGTGAACCCAGGCTCTTAAATGCTTTGCTAAGGAACATAAAGAAGTACTTAGTGCATAGCAGGCTCTGTGCTAAGTATCTCAATTAACCTTTGCAACAGCCCCGAAAGGGAGCAGTGCTATTGGTCCCATTTTCCAGACCCAGACTGAGGCTCAGAAAGATTAAGTAAGTGGCCATAGAGCTGATGAGTGTCAGAGATAGGATTTGAACCTAGGTCTGTCTGTGTTCTTGACAGATATGACACCTTTCTCCCAGGAGGGCTTCCCTGATAGCTCAGTTAGTAAAGAATCCACCTGCAATGCAGGAGAGCCCAGTTTGATTCCTGGGTTGGGAAGATCCACTGGAGAAGGGATAGGCTACCCACTCCAGTATTCTTGGGCTTCCCTCATGACTCAGCTGGTAAAGAATCCGCCTGCAATACAGGAGACCTGAATTCGATCCCTGAGTTGGGAAGATCCCCTGGAGTATGGAAAGGCTACCCACTCCAGTATTCTGGCCTGGAGAATTCCATGGACTGTATAGTCCATGGGGTTGCAAAGAGTTGGACACGACTGAGCAACTTTCACTTCACCCTCACAGGACATGGCTGAAATTTGACCTCCCTCCAGCAGCTGGTAAGTGCATTGCTGAAGTTTATTTCTTTTGCCAAACTTCTCAAGGCACAAGCCTAGAAAACATCACAGGCAGAGCACTATGCACAGGACAGGCTTGACACAAGCTTGTCAAGACAACAGAGAGTGGCCCTGCTGAATGTGTGTGGAGATCCAGGCCCACTGATGGAATCCTCCTTCCAAGTACATGGTGGTGAGCCACTAATTAGTTGGTACATTAATGTCAGTACCAACTGATGCTCAGCTCACAACCAGCATATTCTGGGTGGATCTGGGACCAGCACGCATGGTCATTAGATGACCAGTTTTGTTTAACAGTTCTCTATTCATTCTGGAAATCCCCAGCTCAGCCTGGCCAGGTTATACCAGACAGTGGCCAATTCCAGCATTGAAGGGGGAAAGAAAAAAAAGAAAAAAAGCTCCTGCCAAACCTTTTCTGGGAAGCTAAAAATAGCCGTTGCTGTGATGGCCACAGATCGTGAAACCCATATGCCAACATAATAGCCTTTTGTAAAATCACCTCATGTGGGGCTTCCTCCAAGCCTCTCACAATTAAGCTTAAGTGATGATATATAGGACGTCGTTTTTCAGGTGGAGAACACTCAAATGCTTTGTGGCCTGAGTACTCAGGAAGTGCTGGGAAGGCCAGGATGAGCTGAAGAGGAGCCAGGGCTAGCATCTGGAGCTGTTGGAGGTCCCACCACCTTGGCTGATTGTCGACTGGGGACCCCCAGGACCCACAGCACTGTTGTGGGCTTCATGGGGGCACGGGAATAAAGAGAAAGCATGACATAGGATGCCAAAGGTGGGTTTACATCTTGTGTTACAATTCTGTGAAACAGACACCTACTCCATGTACATGAGTTTGAGCAAACTCCAGGAAATAGTGAAGGACAGGGAAGTCTGGCATGCTGTAGTCTGCAGGATCGCAAAGAGTTGGACACAGCTGAACAACAGCAAATCATCATATAATGCCTGGTGCATAGTGAACCCTCAGTGAAATGTTATTTATACCCAGTTCTTCCTTGAAAGTATCTACGGCAAAATGTGCAAATAGATCAGAAGAAGATTTAATCACCACAGCAATGCACAGGAATTCACCTACATATAGATGCAGATGGTAATTGACATGTGGGAGATGCTAGACCTTGAAAGGTGATGGCAGGTGTGAACTGACCCAGGGAGGCTACTGAAGAGGGTAATGATCCTCATGCCGTGACTTAAAAGTTAAGCAGGCAGGAGTCTGAACAGTTTGCTTGGATATGAAGCAAAGCTACAGTTGAGAGTATACAGCAGGTAGAATGCAGATGTGAATTAAATATAGATGTGC
Organism: Moschus berezovskii; assembly: GCF_049115385.1. NCBI lineage: Eukaryota > Metazoa > Chordata > Mammalia > Artiodactyla > Moschidae > Moschus > Moschus berezovskii. The sequence continues at coordinate 59,183,275 of NC_142478.1, read as the reverse complement.
TGAAAGCAGACAACTTGAAAGTCAAGCCCAGCCCTGGTGGTCACTGAGATGTCGGGGGATGCAGGCAGGAGGGTACTTCTGAAGTGGTCGTAAATGGAATCCAATCGTGGAGTGGAACTGCAGGAAGTCTAGTCCACCCCTCCCATACACACAGGTCCTAGGAGAGGGCTGGTTGTCTCAGAAGCACTTAGATTTCTAAGTACAGGCACACCTTATTTTATTGCTCTTTGCTTTATTGTACTTCACAGACATTGTGGTTTTTTACAAATTGAATGTTTCTAGCCACCCTGCTTCAAGACAAGTCTGTTGGCACCATTTTCCAGCAGCACTTGCTCACTTTGTGTCTCTGTCAGGTTTTGGCAGTATGTCAAACTTTTTCATCCTTGCTGTGTTTGTTATGGTGATCTGTGATCAGTGACCTCTGGTGTTACTGTTGCAAAAAGATTGCAACTCACTGAAGGTTTAGATGATGGTTACAGCAGCAGCAGCATTTTTTATTAGCAGTAAAGTAATTTTTAGTTAAGGTACGTACATTGTTTTTTTTAAGACATTGCTGTTGCACACTTATCATATAAACATGACTTTCACATGCACTGGGAAACCAAGAAATCATGTGACTTGCTTTACTGCAGTGGTCTGGAATGGAACCTGCAATATCTCTGAGGTGTCCTCTATTGGAACTGAATATTTTGGATGCTGTTTATTTCATGTCCTTAAGAGGACGGCCGCAGTGGGTGGGAATGGTCGTGTGCTGGCTCCAGCTCATCCGGGCTCCCAGAGCCTACTGTCATTGTCTTCCCCTAGAGATCTGTATCCGGTGACACCGTGGGGGAAGTATTCACACCGTAGGAATGGGCACAGGCTTCAAGCCAAGGTTTTGTTTTGTTGTCTCCCTGGAGAACAGATTGTTTAACGTTTATCAGCATTCAGTTCAGTTCAGGGCAGTTCAGTCATTCAGTCGTGTCCGACTCTCCGCGACCCCATGAATCACAGCACGCCAGGCCTCCCTGTCCATCATCAACTCCCGGAGTTCACTCAAACTCATGTCCATCGAGTCGGTGATGCCATCCAGCCATCTCATTCTCGGTCGTCCCCTTCTCCTCCCGCCCCCAACCTTTCCCAGCATCAGAGTCTTTTCCAGTGAGTCAACTCATCGCATGAGGTGGCCAGAGTATTGGAGTTTCAGCTTTAGCATCAGTCCTTCCAATGAACACCCAGGATTGATCTCCTTTGGGTGGGAAATTCATATCAAGGAAGGATAATGCTATGATGAGCTCATAAAATCTCGGAGTTGGAATGGATTTTAGATGTCTTACCCAGCCTCAGATCTGGTGCTGGAATGCTTCTCCTGGAGGTCTCCATGGGGGTGAGATAGGCACCACTAACAGATGAGTTTTCCGTGTTGCACAGACTACAACATGAAGTGACATAGTGGGAAGGGTCGTCTTTTTTCAATTCTCCCCTGTCCTTTTGTATTGTGCAGAAGAGAAAGTCTCAGTTGAGTGTTCGTTGAGTCTGTAACACCTCTCTAACCCTTGTAACTCTCCCTTTTAACCAGAAGAGGGCAGGCCCCCCCCAAACTCAGAGCCTTGCACAGACAACCATGCAAGCTCTGATTGAATAACATTCTTTTGTTTCATCATATTTACTTTTATGGTTACCTTCTGTTTGTGACAGGCAGTAGCGACTTTCCACTTACAGGGCTGGTATCAAGTTTTCTTTTTAGTGTGTTTTTAAATGAGCCCATTTAATTATTCAGTAATTAAGAATGCAGGTGGTACAGAGAGATGACAAATACCCTGAAGGTGGTTTGCAAATGACCAAAGTATGAGGAACCCAGATGTACCCTAGATCAGGCAGACTTTACCTTAATACTTCCCACCAGGGAGTTCACCACTTCACAAGGTATCACTTCTGTTAACTGTCATCAGTGAGATGCCCCATTCAAATAAAACAGGCTTGTTGTCTTCCTCCCTACCGGCACCATTTTAAAACTAAGTGTATTTTCTATACTGCTTTCCCACTGGACCAGACCCCATCTACTCCCTCCCTATCCTCAAGATTTCCTGTTTCTACTCTTGCTCTATCTTTGGCTCAACTTTCAATGATTATCCTGGACTTTTGAGCCTTGGTGGTGAATTGAGCTGTAATGTCCCTGAAGGTCTAATTCTGCCCTTGATGTGTCAACATTTCTCCTGTTAAAGCTATTCCGCTTATACAGGAGGAACTGAGGTTGCAGGTACCCAGTGAAAGTGGCAGGATGATGGGTTTCTATGCATATGGTGCCCAGAGTTACATCCTGCAGCTCCCGCTCTGTGCCCTTCAGAAACCAGCTTCTGTATGTGATGTCTTCACATTCAGACTCGGTGGTAGCTGACATAAGCTGCTGTCGGCCATCGCCCTGCTCGGTACCAGGAACCGGGCACCAGGCTGAGAGCTCTGCGTGCATCCTCTCACCCGCACCTCACAGCAGTCCTGCAGGCATCGGCTGTTCCCACCCCATTCTCCACACAGGTAGCTGCAGCTCAGAGAGGTTAAGTCATTCTCTCAGGGTCACCCAGCCAGTGAGCAACAGAGCCCAGACCTCTGAGCAGATCTGTGAGCTGCACCCTTAGTCCATGACAAGGAGTGCTCCTCTCAAACCCGCAGACCTGCAGCAGGAGGTTGAAGCAGGAGGGCTGTCCACACTGTAACCAGAGAGCCTCTGAGAAAAGATCTGAGAAACAGTCGGAAGAATGTGCCAGTGAACACAGAGCAGGCAGGCTGTCTGCAGGCAGCTGGCACCGTCTCATGATCTTCCATCCTTATTGTTAGTGACCAAGAGTGTGTGTGTGAGAGAGAAAGACAGACAGACAGACAGAGGCAGAGACCCTGCTAACCCTCATCTAGACAAACTCACACCCCTCGTCCTCCTCAGCAAACATACAGCCAGTTTTCTGGTACTTTAGCCCAGTTCTTTTTCTCTTGCCAATATTCAGTCATTAAGAAATATATCTGTGAACAAGCTCAGTAGCAGTCTGTTGTGTCTGACCACGAGGCAGGGATGTGTATCTTCCAGCCCCCTTTTCAGCATCTACCCATGGAGCAGACATTGCCCGCTGCCCTACTGCGTGCCAGGCAGCACAGTGGTCGTCGTGGGTCGGCGGAAAGCAGGACGGCGGCATCTCTGCCCTCTGTGTGCCTCCCATCGAGTGCTCCCCACTCTGAAGGGTGTGACAGAGGAGGGCGACAGAGGGTGCAGGGTGCTGTGGAAACGCCTGACCACTGAGGGGGTGGAGGGAAAAGTGTCCTTTGCCGGGGGAATAGAGTCTGTGCAGGCTCTGAGGCCTGAGAAAGGAGGAGGGACTCCAAGAGGTCCAGGAGGGCCTGCATGGGAGGACTGGCCCATCACGTGTATTCAGTAAAGTGTGAATGAGTGAGTGAATGAGGGGACAGTGGGAGCTGGGCGTGGAGAGATGGACTCAGGCAAGCTACTCGGTCTCTGTTACAAACATTTTGGCTTTGACCTTGACAGCAAGGGGAGGCAGCATTCTGAATAATAACAATATGATCATATTTGTGCTTCTCCAGAAATGCTGGGCCACCGAGCTGTGACTGGCTTACCTCTCACCCTCCAATTCCAATAGGAAATTTTCTTTCTCCCCTGGGCCATGAGGCAGGTGAAAATGCCCCAGCCCCATAGGAACTGTCTATCCTCTCCCATGGGCCATTCCTCTGACAATCGAGTTCTGTGCATGGAGGAACTGCTCCGGGCCAGCCTGTTAGCCGTGTTGTCAAAGCTCTTCTTGCAGGCATGGCTCCCAGTGGAGACGGCACTAGACCCTGCTCCTAGGTTGGTGAATCAGCTAGCACACTGTATGTGCTTTGATTTTGTTTTCTGCAAAAGCAGAGCCTAAGACAAGGAGTCCCTTGGACTGCAAGGAGATCCAACCAGTCCATCCTGGATCAATCCTGGGTGTTCATTGGAAGGACTAAAGCTAAAGCTGAAACTGCAATACTTTGGCCACCTCATGTGATGAGTTGACTCACTGGAAAAGACTCTGATGCTGGGAAAGGTTGAGGGCGGGAGGAGAAGGGGACGACAGAGAATGAGATGGCTGGATGGCATCACCGACTCTGTGGACATGAGTTTGAGTGAACTCCGGGAGTTGGTGATGGACAGGGAGGCCTGGCGTGCTGTGACTCATGGGGTCGTGGAGAGTCGGACATGACTGAGCGACTGAACTGAACTGAACTGAAGACAAGGAGTTGGGGGCAGGGAGATTATTTGGAAGGTAATTCCTGGAGGAAGGAGTTGAGGAGTGGGGGCATGAGAAGATGATGACAGACCCATGCAGGGCCCACTTTGGGGAACCCTCAGGGAAACCTGTGCAGAGGAACAGCCAGAGCCTTCATCCACTTGCCTCATCCATCATGGGTTGGGGGTTGTCCCACAGGTGTTAATTCTGAATGTGTTGAATCTGGTCTGAATTTGGTCTGAATCTGCATTGTGAGTTCAGCTGGCTCCTGGGGCTGTGGAGAGAGAGCCTGAAGCAGAAATGAGGACAGGCAGGTGCTAGAGGTTGCGGCAGTGTCGCCGTGCAGGGGACCTGTCCCCACCGCAGCAGCTGAAGTTGGAGGAGGGCCCAGAGGATGAGTGTGTTCCACCAAGTAACATTTACCAGGCATTTCCCATGTGCGACCTCCATTAACCACGTTCAGACATCACTTGACTCATTCAGCCCCCCCAAAAATACCATGAGGGAAATTTTACAACTCCCATTTGCCAGATGAAGACATGAGGCTTAGAGAAATTGTGTAACTTGCTGAAGGCCATAGGTCCGGAGGTGGTTGCACAAATAACAGTTTAAATCCAAATCTGCTTTTGCCAGCACAGCATCTCTTTCTGGAAGTTCTAGAGAAGTCATTCTGGCTCCAGCCACATTCCCTGTTTCCACATACCATGTAGCCTCTCCCTCCATGTCTCAGATGATTGGACCAAAGGACAGCATCTGATACAAGCTGCACCAATCAGGTTTGGTGGGAATTTGGACTTTGGATACTGATCCAGGTGGCCACAGAGAAAGGAGATGAGAAACTCTGGGGCTGGAAGTACCAGTTTGGCACTGCTATTGTGGGCTCTGTAAAAAGGGAGCAGAGGGAGCCAGGATGCAGAGAGAAAGAATAAAGCAGCAGACGTGCAGAGAAATAGCACGTATGAGGGCCCATGTCTCTCTTGACGAGCTCAAGAGACAGAGCAAGTAGCTGAGCCTTCCCGCTCATTGGATTCCATTCCCCCCCGCCACTGGAGTTGGATGAATGTGTTTCTGCTTCTTCCAACCACAGATCCCCCCAATAAATTGCAGTCTAAAAATGACAAGCGCTATCAAGAGGGCATGTTTGTGAGACGCGTGAGTATGTTATGGGCAGATGAGAAGATGGGGGTGTCCATGGGTTTTTGCATCATATCTTTGGCCTCTTTAAAGAGACAAAGCAAAGACGGTGTGCAGACAAGCAAGAGAAATGGGAGAAGGGTGTCAAACACATGGCTGCAGGATGAACGATGCTTCACTGGGGGTCCAGCATCTGATTCTTACTTAAAGGACCGCAGCTCAGGCCTCCTCTCCAACTCCTGCTTTACCACTAATAAAAGCAGCTGGTGATGGGTTTCTGCATCCGGCAAATCCCACTCTGTTTTTCACCCCTTTGTTGGCTGCAGTGTAAGACAGTTCGAGAAGAAATTAATACTTGGAGTCGGTGTCAGCCCTGCCGACAGCAGATCAAGGCTGAAAGACAAATTGCTCATTACAGTTCAGGGAGCTGGGGCTGGGAGGAGACAGCCTAGCCATCCCCTGCCAGCTCCAGGCGGCTCCCACCAGTGACTGACTCCAGCCCGGGACTCACCCTGGCTTCTGCCTGCCTTGTGAGGTTTATGCCGGGGGGTGCAGGGGGCTGACTCTGGGCAAGGAGCCTATTAGGACTTCCTTGGGGGCCCCTCATCAGCTCTGTTTGTATCGTGTCACCAGTGTGACACAAGCCAGAGCTCTAGAAAAGCTGCCTGTCCTGGGCCATCGTGGTGGCCCTGGCTGGCAGCAAAGCTAACAGGAAGGCAGAATTTATGAAGCCATAACTGCTTGACATTCAGAGGTATTGTGTTTTGTTCACCGAGTCCCACACAAGCCTGGACCCAAAAGAAAAGCTGATACCCAGACAGTGCTGCCTGTACTTACCACATCCCCTGGCAAGGGGCTATGTCTGTTCAGAGAGAGGGTGTCTGTCTAATTTGCACAAAGGTGCGCTGTTTGAACATATGAAGATCCTGGAGACATTGTATTTGAGAGCTATTGACTGACTCCCCAGGTAGAATATAATAAGCTCCACAAGAGGAGGGACTGTGCTGGAAAGACTCCACTTGCCTCTCCAGGTTCACTGGCCACCCACCTCCTCCCTACCTACTATGTGCCCCAAGGTGGGTGATGCACTGTTGGCATCAATGAGCAGCCCTGGTTGAATTCAACCAACAAGAGGCACCATTAGGAGCTCAAAGGGCAGGGGAAGGGACTGGCCAGAGTACTGTTCTTGGTCTCCTTCCTGTCCTACTGGCGTGGTGGGTCATGAATCGTTGTACAGCCTCCCTCTTGGGTTCTGACCAGTGTTCCCTTGCTCTGCTCCTTCTCCCATCACAGAGAGGCTCCCTGCTGCTCCTGCCCTGGTAGGTGTCCTTGCCTCCTGCCCACACCTTTGTAAACAGTCCCTTTATTCACCATTCCTCAAATTCCAGTATGAGCGCACCATCTTTCCTACTGGGAGCCCCGTTAGGATTTGCACCTTTGCTTGGTTTGTTGCTAGGTGTCCCCATGAGTGCCTTGTGCAGAGCAACCGTTAATACTTACTGAATGAATGAATGCTTTTTTTTTTAAGTAGTATATGTGAATTTTATTTCTTTTTTATGGGAATTTGTTTTAACTTTTTATTTTGTATTGGAGTATAGCCGATTAACAGTGTTGTAATAGTTTCAGGTGAACATGAATGTATGAATTCTGGACCCCCAAGTGGGGACAGGCTCTTGGTTTTTCCTGGCGCTTTGTCAAAGGCTCACTGGTATCTTCTTTATCAGTTCTAGCACAGTTGTTGGAAACTGGTCGCCAGGACTGTCCCTCCCGCCTCATCCTTTCCTGCTGAGCAGAACCCCACATCACCCACTCTGCCAACCTTTATTTCAGAGACAGTTAAGACTCTGTCTGAAAAGTTTTGCTTTTCTCTCTCACTGGGAATCGGGTGGGGTAGGAAATAAGTGAAACACTTAGAGAAGCACCCTTTTTGATTTTCAGAAAATCAAATGTTTCCGCCACCATTCTTTCCTTTTACACCTGTCGGCCAGACCTCGTCTCCTGACTTAGCACTAGCGGGTGCTACTGAGCCTGGGAAGCGTGGGGCAATCACAGGAGCAACGGAGCGAGTCAGTCCAGGGAGACTCGGTACAGTGGCAGCAGAGGCACTGATCCTCCGGAACAGCCATTCAAGGGCTGTTGGGCGTGATGACCGGGTGGTGGCATTCCAGCCCTGGAGACCATGCAGGATTCTCCCTGCAGCATTTTGTAGGAATGACACTGTCAGAGAAGACAATACCTTCATAGCAGGATGACAGTAACCTTGAGACAAATGGTGTCCAACCCAGAAATCGGGGACTGACCAACATAGGCCACAACAAAAGGCAGTCATGACACAGCCCAGGCCCGCAACACTGTCATGACCATCTGAGCATCCCAGGAATCCTCTCCCCTGTGGAAAGTCAAATTCACATGGTGCTAAGTGACTGCAGGAGAAGGGCTGGTGCAGGGCGACACAGGCTGGATCTTTGTATAGAGAATTCTCCATAATCGTGTGGACAGCAGCCCACCCACTGCCCTTTCTGTGTCTCTTACACACACACACAACCCCCAACACAAATGATGCAGCCCTGGGGACTTCCCTGGTTGTCCAGTGGTTAAGACTCCATGCTTCCCCTGCGGGGACCCCGGGTTCCATCCCTGGTCAGGGAACTAAGATCTCACATACCACATAGCAAGACCGAAAAAAAAAGCCTACCTACAAATGGTGCAGTCCTTCTACCTCCCAAACCCAGGCCCACAGAGCTGTGTTTATTCAGGCTAGGGGGAAAGTGGCGTCACCCACTGGACAAGCAGCTTTTGATTAGAAACACTGAACTCTGCCCAAGTAATTGTGCTGCCTACAAGGAAAACATTTGAGGGCCTGAGGAGAAGTTCTTCTTTGTTCCCAGGAAGCCTAAAATTGTGGTTTAAGGGAAGAAAAAAGACCTCTGGCTTGCATGGTCTGAACAAAACTCACGTTCTGCCACATTTTTCTATAATGAGCATGTGGGATGTTTTCTGCATGTTATTTTTAATGGCAGAGGTCATAAATAAAATTCACTAGTATTGCCGGAAAAGCATTAAAAAAAGTAGAAGTCTCCTGTAAGTATCACCTTCTGTCTGTCTCCAGCTGGAGATCAATATTTTTATGTATGTGGTGTGGCTACCTCCATCCACTTTCTCTGTAGGTATGACTGTAAATATATATATATGTGAATCTTTACACAGATTTTGTTTTGAGGATTATTTTCAGTTCAGTTCAGTCACTCAGTCGTGTCCGACTCTCCGCGACCCCATGAATCACAGCACGCCAGGCCTCCCTGTCCATCACCAACTCCTGGAGTTCACTCAAATCCATGTCCACAGAGTCGGTGATGCCATCCAGCCATCTCATTCTCGGTCGTCCCCTTCTCCTCCCGCCCCCAACCTTTCCCAGCATCAGAGTCTTTTCCAGTGAGTCAACTTGTCGCATGAGGTGGCCAAAGTATTGGAATTTCAGCTTTAGCATCAGTCCTTCCAATGAACACCCAGGATCGATCTCCCTTAGAATGGACTGGTTGGATCTCCTTGCGGTACAAGGGACTCTGAAGAGTCTTCTCCAACACCACAGTTCAAAAGCATCAATTCTTCGGCGATCAGCTTTCTTCACAGTCCAACTCTCACATCCATACATGACCACAGGAAAAACCATAGCCTTGACTAGACGGACCTTTGTTGGCAAAGTAATGTCTCTGCTTTTTAATATATTATCAAGAGGGTTATTTTGCTTGTCATAAATGGGGTTCTCCCATATGTATAGTTTCAGAACTTTTTAAAACTTAAGAATGTATCTCGGAGATCTTTGCATGGTGGATCCAGAGCATAAAGACTAACCTTATTGTTTTTATTGGCTGCCTGGAGTTCGGTAGTGTTACCGACCCATAATTTATTTCCCTAGGTCCCTGCCGATGCACACTCTGGTTACTCCTAATATGTCATCATAGTATGTGGTGCTAACAATAAAATGCTGGTGCATTGACTATCTGGACATATGAGCCACTATCTCTATATGGAAGAAGCAGTTATATCAATTAAGATACTTTGGGCTTCAAGGAAAGGAAGACTCAAATGGCCAAACAACAAGGGCTTTATTTTCTCATGTTAATGAGAAGTCAGATGAGGGTCAATTCCAATTCAGGGGTATGAAGCCATCATCGTGGGCCCAGGCGCCTTCTCTGCTACCCTTAGTGAGTTGGGAATGCCTCCCTCATAGTCACAGGATGGCTGGAGATGGCCTCGGTGACATGTGCAGCCGTATCTTCAGCTCCCTCTGGTCCCACATACATCAGTTACTGGTGAGGGAAATGGAGCCACCATGACTGGCCTGGACCATTACAACTTTTCCTCAGGGGCTTGAAATAAGAAGGGAGAGAACATGGATTTTATTAATCAATTCCCTGATAGCTCAGTTGGTAAAGAATCTGCCTGCAATGCAGGAGACCTGGTTCAATTGCTTGGTCAGGAAGATCCACTGGTGAAGGGATAGGCTACCCACTTACTTCCCTTGTGACTCATCTGGTAAAGAATCCACCTGCAATGCAGGAGACCTGGGTTCAATCCCTGGGTTGGGAAGATCCCCTGGAGAAGGGAAAGGCTACCCACTTCAGTATTCTGGCCTGGAGAATTCCATGGACTACAGTCCATGGGGTCGCAGAGTCGGACACAACTGAGCAGCTTTCACTTTCATTCTCCAGAAAACATGTCCCAGCTTGTAGCCTGTCAGTGGTACCTGAGTACAATTTCTGCACATATTCACCTACTGTAAATAAGATGTTTAAACTTTTGCCAGTATGATGGTCAGAGAGAGTATCTCATCATGGTTTTCCTGCATTTACCTGATTCCTAATTGACGGTCAGATGTCTGTATACTTGTGATCCATTTGTATTTTCTTTTCTGAGGATTACCTTTTTGAATCACTTATTTTCTACCGGATAGTGTGCTGTGTTTTTCTTGATTTGCAGCAGTGAGCCATATACATTCTGAACACACACAATCAAGCAATTTTAAAAGGTTGTTAAGAATGAAGAACACTTAGATCATCTATCTCTGTTCTTCCTTGGATTCTCAAGGGTTTCTCTAACAGTTCACAAAACAAAGGAAGAAATTCCATTTCAAGGAAAAGGTTATGATGACATGCTTTCCAAACTCTGTGCTTCAGAACAGAAGTGCCTTGACAGATGTTAAAATGTGATTTTTAAACACCACATTAAAAAAAAAATCCACCTTCAGAGTCTCACAATTCACAGATAGCATAGGGACCAGCTCTATTTTGACCATGACTGCTTCTGAGCTATGTGACCTGAGGCCCTGCACTTCACCTCTCCGAGCCTTTGCTTATGGTCAGAAGGCCTCACGTGGCCGGTCGGGAGGGTAGCAGGCGCATTAGTGTTCTCCGTCTCCCCTTGACTCTTCCCAGGCTCACACACATCCACGACTTCCTACAGCAGCATCTCTGGCTCTCTTTCTTGGGTCCAGGGCAGTCCAGAAGGGGCAGGAAGGTGATGCCCTCCAGAGCAGCCCGTCTCTAGTGGCAGACCAATGTCTGTGGATAAGTCCCCGGTTGCACTGCCCTCAAATACAACAACTCTAAGGCCCTTTCTGTATCAGGAATAGACAGACAACATCTCTGCAGCTAAATCCAGCCCATCACCTGCTATTATGAATACAGTGACACCCACTAGTTTGCATATGATACATATTGCCTGTGACTGCTGTCCTACGTCAAGTTGTGCAGTAGACTGCATACCCTGCAAAACCTAAAGTAGCTACTGTGTGGCACTTTCCAGACAAGGTTGTTGAGCCCTACTCTGTCCTGTCCCCCAGTGGTCCCAGTGGGATGAGCCCTGGGTGGCCACAGTGGTAACCTGCTTTCTCATTACAGGCTCTCCTCCTGGTCTCATCCCTCACTGTGCTTTCTGGGGTCTCCTCCCAAATATGCGGTTTTTGCTCATAAAGTGGCAGTGACCTAGGCAGACTTGGAAAACAAGTAGATTAGAATGGAAAAAGGAAGGGATTGCAGACAAGAGCGGGTCTGAGATCCAGGGCCGATGCATCTTGGGGGAGTGGAGCCTTCCACCCCTAATCATTTCCATAAATCTCTCTTTCTCTCTCTCTCTCACACACACAGGCACACACACACAGTGAGCTTGCCACTTGTTTGGGACAGTGGTGTTGCTCCCATTCGTGTTAGGGGCTGGGGGCTTGCAAACTAAGTGGAAAATGTGAATAAAAATGTGAAGGTGCTTTTCTCTCCTCTGTACCAAGGAGAACATCCCAACCCCCACCTGGTAAGTGGCCACGTGCACGAATTAGACTCTCCATAGAGAAACGCCTCCGTTTAGTCTGTGACTATGCTTATTTTCATAAGCGTACGATGAACGGGTCATCACACACCTCTCCTCAAAGGGGAGGGGGCTCTTGATGTCTCACTGTCACACACGCTGTTGCAATAATGCCAGTCTCTATTCAAGGGGCAAGGCTAGAGTGTCTTAAACACGCCCAGCACCCTCCTGGCTCCAAACACCTGCACACGCCGCTTCTGCTACTAGAACACTTCCTCACAAAGACACTTTCATCACTGCTTGGGTCTCAGTTTAAACACCACCTCCCCCAAGGAACCTTCCCTAATTCTCCCTCCAAATGCCCCTCAGTAACACTGTTTGCTGTGCTTACTAAGCTTTTCCATTGTGATACTTACCATAGTAACTAAATCAATGTTTGTGTAATATCTTCGTCTCCTAACAAGACTATAAGCTTCATGGGTATATAAACTTCTTTTGAGTATCTACCCAGAAGCGGAATTGCAGGATCATGTGGTAATTCTGGATTTAATTTTTTTTAGGGAGCTGTGGTATGTTTTCCACAGCAGCTGTTCCAATGTGTGTTCTGTCGAGATACTTTCAGGATTTATAGATATTCTGAGCTATAAACCTGAGTTCTTGGATAGTAACCATCAAATTGTTGGAATGCCAGACAGTAGATCAGTGCTTAAGGCTTGGATGAAAGTGCTGGAGTTTGGAATCTAGTCTCAGACTGATCTGAGATTAGAACATCAAATCCCAGACTTCATAGCTGTGTGACTTTGGGCAAGTTACTTAACCATTCTGAGCCCTGGTTTCTGCCTCTGTACAATGACAGCAGTAAGAATCCTGACCCAAAAGGCTGTTGTGAATGTCCTGTTGAAGAGTGAGTGTAAAGCATGGGGCGCGAGTCAGTGCACGAGAGCTGTCATTTTTGTTTCTATTGTTGCCATGGTTGGTGCCCCTGGAGAAAGCTAAGAGAATGTTGACATGTGGCCTTTCTGCATTAGAATAAGTGAAGGTCTGGTGTCTTCTTCTTCCTCCTGAACCCTGGGAAATTGCTCAACCTGGGGTTGCCACCCCTGGAAGCCTTTGACAGTGGGGTCCCACAACCATGTGCCAGTGGGTGGCTCAAAACCTGTGTGGTCTCCTACTTCTACCCCCTTCAGGGCACAGCATTGCAAAAGACAGAGGCCAAAGCTCAGGACCTCTGAGCCACCAGGGAAGCCCAAAGCTCAGGACAGCGCCCTGGAAATACTGAGAAATCTGTGACTTCCGGGACAGCTAACCCAAGCCCTCTTGGTCATCCATGACACAAATGCTTCCAGAGAAACTTGATCAAAACAGGGAATTTATCCTAGAATAGAGATGTCCTGTAGTTCAGTGGCAGAAGGTACAGTGGGGCCTCTTAAGAGTGGTCCCAGGACCTAAGTCTCCTCCCAGCCCTTTGAAGGCCTCTCGCCACATCCAGTGTCTGCAGACAAGTATACATGGAGGAAAGTAGCTGCTCCCAGAGACCTCACTTCTCTGAGAACTACCTTCTGCTGGACTGCATGCAGCTTGCCGTGACACAGCTCCACCCTCTTTGTCCAGCTGTGAGCAGAGGTGGACACATGACCCCAGCTGGGCCAATCAGATTCTTCCTTGGGAATTTGGAATCAAGGCTGATTAGTCTTGGCAGAATGGTGATCATAGTGGTTCTACTTACCTTATGGGATGGTGGTAGAACTGGATAGGGAAATCCAGGCCAAGTTCAGCTCAACACGGGGCACATAGCAAGCACTCAGTAAAGTATGACTGATATTATCCTTGTCATCCCTAAAACCAAGCTCTGTAGCACAGAGCCTGGGACATAATGGTGCTCAGTAAATGTGTTTTGGGTGAATCAGTCAGTCAGTCAACAAGAGAATGCCACAGACACAGCCACCCATGCTCTTTGATGATGCTCAGTTACAACATATAGACAGCACATTTGTGCAGAATTTCTCTCTCCCAGATACTTTGTCTCCTAAAGAAAACCAAGCTGAACACCCCACAACCCCAGACCTCATGGTGTGAGATGCAGGTGCTGTGTAAAAGAGTTCTGAGTGTTGCCAGGTGCCAATGATACATTTTACAGGTCATTAAACCTCTAGTTAGACAAACTCAATCACGTGTATTCGTTGAAATGAGATTTGGACCATTTCAAAGATTAGGCTCATAGTGCAGGAAATATGGTTTATGTTTTCCCTTGACACAGAGGAGGGAGAAATGTGTTCCACAATAGTGTCGAAGATTCCACAGCACATTTCTCATTTTATAGTTCCTGCAGTCATTCTCTCTCTCCGCCAAATGATTCCTTGCTCTGCTTCCCCTACTCCCAAATAGTATTTATTTTGTCTGAGTCTCCACCTACACCACAGGCTCAAAAATGTACATCCTGGAGATTTGTACCTGCATTGAAATCGGGAGAATGTTTATATTTTTAAAACGTAGCTGCAGTAAGCAGCTTTGGAAATGTACCTTGAACAAACGCAAACGTGGTAAGTCAACTCGCCCTCAGAGAGGCAAGTCATGAGGAAAGTTTTGCAAAAGGAATTTTCTCCCGGTGGTTTAGAAAAGAGCCTTCGAAGCGGTGCCCGGGTTCCCACCTGCGCAGATTTCAGGGGGAGAGAAACTCGAGTCAGGTAGCTCCCTGCTCCTGTGTGGCATTTTCAGCAAAGGGATCCAGCAAGGAAATAAAAGCTTATTTCACGGAACACCCCTCAGAGGTGCAGACAGGATGACAGAGGGGCAGATGGCCTTTCTGGTCCAGTCAGGCTGCAATGAAGCTGTCAGACATCAACAAGTACCTTCAGGAAGATAGTGTTCGCACACCTTCTTTGGTTTCATAAAACAGTGTTTAACATCCCTGAATATCTCGAGTTGAAACATTTTTTTAGCCACCAAGATCCTAGAAGGATGACAGACCCTTTATAGGGCCCCAGAATATGTTTTTTAAATTAATAATACTCCTTCCAGACGAAAAGAAAAAAGAGAGAGATACCATTCACCAACAGTGCCAGGCACTTCATGTACAGTGTCTCATGGCCACAACCACACTGCAAGGCAGGCCTTACTGTGCGCTGCTTCACCATGTCAGAGGTGAGAATAGAGAGGATAAAAGACCTGTCAGGCTCACTCCACCCAGCAGTAGAAGACTGAGGATTTGAAGCCCATGTCAGTCTCTTGCTGATGTCCACAGTCTTGCCGCTTGTCCCCTCCGCTTCTTAATTTCCCCTTTGGCTTCATAAGTGCATCTCCTCTGGTTCAGTCTGTCTGTCATGAAGCAGGGGATGACTCATGATGAGAGGGGTCCATGCACTTAGCATCCACCCACCATGTTGTAGTCCATGTGAGGACCGCACTCCTTGCTGCTTGCCTCCAGACAGTCACCGCCCACGACAAAGGCACTTTCCAAAGGCACCCAGAATGGGAAGGCTTCTGGCTCTACAGAAAACAGTACTTCTCATGAGTGACCACGTCATGGCGCACATGGCAGCGTGGGCAACTGGCCTCCCCAAGACTGATTAGGAAAAGTTATCATCTTGACCCTTCATGTCCTGGTCATCTTTGCATATATTCTGCCACCTCTCAGCTGTCGCATCTCCTATTCAATGGTATCAGTCCCCTCCATCTTTCATTATCCATTCCAAACAGTCATTTAGTCAATCAACAAACATGTATCAATCCCTTACAAAGATACGACCATCTGATCTCGGAGCTCACAACTAGCATAAGCGTGGCTGCATCAAACAAAGGGCCTTAGTGTGTGAACTCAATGTTTGAGGGAGGGAGGCTTGTCCAATATGCTGTGGGAACAAAGAGAAATACAACTAGCTTGGCCAGTGTAAGAAGAGAAGAAGAGGGTGTGCTGGGGAAGGCTTCACGGTGGTGGTGATATTTAAATTGGGCCTGGAAGGATGAGCAGGAGTGTTCCAAGTGGAGGAGGAGAGGAATGGCCTCTCCTGCAGGAGACATGACATGTCCCAGGAGTATGCACGTTTCCGAGGTGTTTAGACAGGAGGACGGGGTGTGTGTACCAGCAGTTGCAGCCATGAGAGACTCGGTGGAGTAACCCCAAAGAATTGGGACTCTGCTTTGAGGCCACTGAGGAGAGTGGTAGAGATGTTTGTTTTATGGAAAGATGGCAGGTCAGTTTCCTAGGGCCACTGTAACAATTTATTGCAAACCAGGTGACTTCAAATGATAGAAGTTGGTTTTTTCACAGTTCAAGAATTCAGAAGCTCAAAATCTAGGCCCATTGGGCTGGCTTGGTTCCTTGTGGAGGCTCACTCCTGGCTCCTTGCTACCAGCTCCTGCTGACTGATAGCAGTCCTCAGTGTCCCCTGGCTTGTAGATGGTTCCCTCCACCCCTACCTCCATCCCCATATGGCCTCCTCTGCTGTCCTCTCTTCTTAGAAGGACACCAGTCATTGGCTATAGGGCCCACGCACATCCAGTATGCATACATGTGTGTGTGTGCGCATGCGCTAAGTAACTTTAGTTGTGTCCAACTCTTTGCGACCCCATGAACTGTAGCCTGCCAGGCTTCTCTGTCCATGGGATTCTCCAGGCAAGAATACTGGAGTAGGTTGCTTTGCCCTCCTCCGGGGGATCTTCCCTACCCAGGGATCGAACCCACATCTCTTATATCTAACCTGCATTGGCAGGCAGGGTCTTTACCACTACTGCCACCCGGGAAGCCCTCATCCAGTAAGACTTTATCTTAATTAATTGCATGTGCAAAGACACTCTTTCTGAGTAAGGTCTCGTTGTGAAGTTTCACGTGAGTGTAAATTTTGGGGATGATGCTGTTAAACCTACTATATGTAGATCATAAAAAGGCAGGAATGTCAGTGGAAACCTGCAGGACTAACTGGGAAGCCAGTCCTGCAAAGAGAGCATGGAACCTGGATGTGGCGGCAGCAGAAGGACCCACCGCCACCCAAGGGACTTGCTCACGTGGGTCTATGGCCAAGGGGAAGGGACACATAATGACACAGCAAGTCCCATGGAAGGGACCTTAAAGGCCAAATCATCCGCTTTTCCTCTGTTTACTGAGAGGCGTGGTCACAGATGCCATTACCTGGTGGAACCAGCATCTTAAAGCCAGACAGTTTGTCTCAAGGATCCATCTCTATTCTTAAGATTGTTTTAATGCACACTGGCTCTTCCTATTAGGTCTCATTTAGACAGGGCCTTGAGCTGAGAAGCTTATTGGCAGAGCTTGTAATCGTCTTAATAGCCAGCCTTTACAGAGCACGCATTAAATGCCAGGTGCTATGTGAGATGCCTTGAAATCATTAGCTGTGATTCTCATAACATCCCTAAAAAGAAAAGCCATATTATGGATGTCCTCCTTTTACACGTGAGAACACTGATTCTCTGAGAGGTTATAATTTTCCCAGGGTCACACAGCGATGAACTGGAATCCAGGGCCATGTGATGCCAAAGGCAGTTTTTAAGCTAATAATAGTAATAATTTTAGAGACTTGCTTGGTGGTTCAGTGGTGAAGACTTCGCCTTGCAATGCAGGGGGTGCGGGTTCAATCCCTGGTCAGGGACCAAAGATCATTCATCATGGCCAAAAAGCCAAAACAATACACAGAAGGAATATTGTAACAAATTCAATAAAGACTTTAAAAATGGTCCACATCCAAAAAAAAATAGTCTTAAAAATGATAATTTTAAAATGCCTTCATTAAAAAGTGTTTATATATATATATATATATACACACACACACACACATATATAAAATCCTATATATATGGGATTGCTGGAATGGGGTATGGAAATTTCATAAATTCAAGTAGCCCCGATTTATCCCACTCCCAGAGAAAGTCTCCATGTCCCTAGCATGGGATAAAGAACCAACTCTGGCCTGGGTGACAAACTGGGGTCATCCCCCCAGCCTGCAGGGGACTTAAACGAGATGCACACAAGACCCAGAAGAGCATCCGTCTGTCAAGTGAGGGGCTGGAGCTCCAACTTAATTAATGCCCTTCTCCCTGCCAGAATTTCTTTTGCCCTCCCATCTGTTCAAAGGAAGCCTTTTCCTCTCTAGGGATTAAGGGACCTTTTCGGTTCCAGCTTATTCAGAATAAAGTTACTTCGAAGAAGTGCCCAATTTCTTTTTTTCATTTGAGCCTGACATACAGAGCCAGCTGTTGAATCAGGAAACTCTGCCAAGAGAGCCTGCCATGCCCAGATCTCATCTGGTATCTGCTTGGGTGGGTTTTTGCTCCTCCCCACCTTTTTTAAAAAAAATTCTTATAGGGTTTTTTCCACTTAATTATTATTATTCTTCAAAGGGAATCTGGAACTGGCAGATCCAGAGATCAAAGCCTCGAGAGACGCTGTGTTCCTCCCTAAAGACATAAACAAGATTCTAAAGACACAGGACCAAAGACAGGGTGGAGGTTGATGCCATCAGCCTGACCGACCTCAGCCCTCCCTTTTCCCACAGCTTCCTGTGCTCGTCTGCCTTCACCCAGGCTGGCTGCCTCTGGGCATCCTGATCCACCAACTGGTCCCCTTGTGTTGTGGCCAGATGAGGACGTTACCTGGGTTGAGGATGGAATCTGAGGATGGAGCAGCTTGGTCTCACCCTAAAACATTCCCCAACACCCTAAATCTGGTACATACCTCAAATTATACCACTGACCAAGCATCCCGGTGGATTTGCCTGCTCCCTGGCCTCAATTTTCAGGGGGAAATGCTGCTAGGTGCACTCATATGCTTTAGTATGAAATAGTCTATGAGTTGGTTTCCATAGGTCAGAGCAGCACAAGAATGTTTGGTACTTTGAGGTGGAGGGAAAGGAAGAATTAAAGGGAAGAGTAGCATTTATACATCAGTAGAGAAAGAAAGAAAAGGAAACCCAAAGTTATTATGTGCCTACTGTATACTGGTCCTTTCCATATGTATTATTTATATTTTCATGACAACCCTAAGATTGTTCATTATCATCTACATTTTGTAGTTGACTCACCAGTGACCATCCCAGCTGAGTGGTCTAACCCAGTGGTTCTCAGACTTGGGTGTAAGAATCCCCAAGAGTGCCTGATGGGGATTCCTGGCCACCCCCCTACCCCCAGGTCCTTATTCACTTGTATGCAGCCCACGAATTTGCAAGTGTAATACACACCCTGGAGAAGGAAATGGCAACCCACTCCAGTGTTCTTGCCTGGAGAATCCCAGAGACGGGGGACCCTGGTGGGCTGCCGTCTATGGGGTCACACAGAGTCAGACACGACTGAAGTGACTTAGCAGCAGTTAGCAATACACACCCAAGTGATGCTAATGGTGTTGGTCCATGGGCCACGGCATGAGCAGCATCGGTCTAGTCACGGCAATTTTACCTAGCCAATGATGGGTCCCGATGATGGGCCAGCCTGAGCCCATTTGGGCCAGTGAGACATGAAAGTAGATTTACCAGGGTCTTCTGGGAGAGAAGTCTTGACCCTGCTGGCTACCAGCAGTCATTTTACAGGCACATGAGGAGGATGTCTAAGGATGAAGCTGATTCTATGGACAGTTGACTCTATGGGAAGCTCAGTGAAACAACAGAACTTCAAGGCCAGCCCTGGATTCTACTCTGGAGTCCCTCTTACATGAAGTAGGAAATTTCCTTATTGCTTATGCAAGGGTGGATGGAGTTTCCTGTTGCTTTGAGCTCAGAGCATCCTAACAGAATATTAGGTCATATTATTGTCATTCTCAGATGAAGAGAAGTAGGTCCGGTCCAAGCCCAAGGTCACTCAGCCAGGGACCCAGGCCTGTGTGATGCCAATTTGTTATACTTTCTGGTGTACACTTTCTTATACTTCCTCTCCAGTACCTGATGTGACTCCCCATCTGGCCCAAGTATTTGGGGCCAGACCCACTGAATCTCCCATCACCAAGAGGTTCAGGATTCCATCCTCCCATCTGTCCATCCAGCTTCTGCCCAGTCATCAAGTCAGCCTTCCCTTCACCTAGTGATTATCGTGTGCTTGGTCACATCAAACTCTGTGCTCAATGCTTGTGATCCCGATGACAAGTTTCCGTCTCAGCCCTGAAGGAGCTCAATCCAGAGGAAGAGAGAGCCCCACAATATCCGCATCTCTGCTACATCCCCAAGACTTTGGCATAGCAGCCAGTCCACTGAGGCCAGATGCCCAGTCCTGTTGGGTTTCTAACCTGTCAGCAAATCATAAAAACCCAGTCTTCTTTTATTTAACTCAAATTTATACGCCTTTAGAAAGTTGGAATTTTTTTGTTCGTTTGTTTAATGTCAGTAAAGCAATTCAAGATCTGCAGTAATGGGGATTATATACATATCCAGCCATCACATTTCTTTGTTTATAGAGCATCAAAGAGCACAGCACATTATTAAACTTCTAATTAATGCTCGTAATGCTCTGGTGTCATGAGCAAAGGGCGGATAATAACCTTATTTTACTGAGGGGACCCGCGGCCACTCTAATTCAGCAACTTGCCCGTGGTCCTTTGGCAGATCACCTGCATTTTGCACCTTCATTAACAGCACAGCTTATTAATTATAACAGTTACATGAACAACCAGCATTTACTGAGAAGACCCCATAAACCCGGCGCTGTCCTGGGAACTTGACACACATTAGCACTGAATCTCTGTCGCCACCCTATAAGGTAGGCTCTGTGCATGAGGAATCCAGAGCTCAGAGAGGTATCGTATTTGCCAAAGACTCTTGTCTGTCACGTTGAGAAGTGAGAACTTGTGTGTACTTGTCCTGAGTCTTCTACTACTTTGCTGTGTGACCTTCAGAAAATTCTCAGCCTTTCTAGATCTTGGGTTGCTCGTCTTTTAGTGGAGCAGGGAGAGTACAGACTTTGGAACTAAACTGCATGTTGGATCTGCACCCCGACTCTGCCCCTTGCTTGTCACGCAGCTCTGGGAGCGCCCTTGACCTCTCTGTAACTCCATTTTCTCCATCTGTATTAGGGAGGTGAGTGACAGCCCGATCCCACAAATTGTGTCACAAGGGTGAAATGAGTTAATGCACAAAAATGTTTGCATCAGTGCCTGGTACTTAGTAAGCACCGCATAAATGTCAGCCATTTCTTTAAAAATTGATTTTTAATTGGAGGATAATTGATTTACAGTGCTGTGTTTCTCCCGTTTAACAGTGTAATCAGACATAAGGATTCATATGTCCCCTCCCTCTTGAACCTCCCTTGCACCCCACCCCCAATCCCACCCCTCTAGGCCGTCACAGAGCACCAGGCTGAGCTCCCTGTGTTACATGGCAACTTCCCACTGGCTCTCTGTGTTCCACGTGGTAATGTATATGTTTTGACGCTTCTCTCTCAGCTTGTCCCTGTCGGCCATTTTAAGTTTATCTGTCATGTGGTGAAAAGATTGTGCTGGGTGGTCTCTCAGCTCTGATACTCTCTGATGATCCTGAAATTAATGACCTCCCATGGGATGTGATTTAGCCACAGGGAAATAGTATATACAGCTCTCCTTGGGCATTGTTTGGGGTCATCTGTTTGGGGTCATCTAGACAAAATACTCGGAGAAGGCAATGGCAAGCCACTCCAGTACTCTTGCCTAGAAAATCCCATGGATGGAGGAGCCTGGTAGGCTGCAGTCTGTGGGGTCGCTAAGGGTCGGACACGACTGAGCGACTTCACTTTCACTTTTCACTTTCACACATTGGAGAAGGAAATGGCAACCCACTCCAGTGTTCTTGCCTGGAGAATCCCAGGGACGGGGGAGCCTGGTGGGCTTCCGTCTATGGGGTCACATAGAGTCGGACATGACTGAAGTGACTTAGCAGCAGCAGCAGCAGACAAAATACTTGCCATGTGCTAACAAATATTGTGGTCAAGACCCTTTTCATTGCAAATGATAGGAAAACCCAATTCAAAGTGGCTTAAGCAAAAGAGAAAATTGCCTCAGGTGAGCAAGAGTCCGCAGGCAAATCTCACTTCTGCTCATTATACCTGCCTCCTTCCTCACTACTCTGCACCCACTACCCCATTTCTGTGCACCACTTGGACTGAACCATCTTCTGTATCGGGTTCTCGGCCACCTCTAGGTTTTTTCACGTGCTGTTACGTCTGCCTGGAATTCCATCCTCCTCCTCCCTCTTTTATAGCCTCCTAGTCTTCAAGACCCGCTTAGACTAAGAAGTCACCTCCACGCCCTGACTACCCCTCTGTCCTCGATGAGTCAGGCATGCCCAAAACCCCCAAGCCCACTCTGGCCGCAGCCTACATAGCACGGTGTGATAGTTTGCTTAGTTGTCTCCCTGCCCCCTTGGGACTCCAAAAGGGTGTGCCTATCCTAGTCCTGGGCTGGCACCCTCGGAGGAGCTCAGTAAGCCTTTTTTGAATGAAAGAATATCCAGTATGTTCTACACAATGGGGATGATTCATTGATAATTCCAAAGACTGGAGTGCCAGGAGCAAAGCCCAGAGTATGCAAGGGAATTAGGTGGCTCAGAGATTAAAGCGTCTGCCTCCAACGCGGGAGACCTGGGTTCGATCCCTGGGTCGGGAAGATCCCCTGGAGAAGGAAATGGTAACCCACTCCAGTATTCTTGCCTGGAGAATCCCATGGACGGAAAAGCCTGGTAGGCTACAGTCCATGGGGTCGCAAAGAGTCGGACACGACTGAGGGACGGAACGAAACGGAACGGAGACAACTGTCCGGAGACCCCCAACGCTGGCAGGAACAGGTCGGTCTGCATGAGGTTAGGCAAATGGACACCCTTGAATCTCGGCTCTGGCTAGGCTCTTACCCCAGGCTGAACACTGCGTCCCAGAAAAACCTGGCAGGAGCCTTGGAACCAGGCTCCTCACTCCTTCTCCCCGAAAGGCGCATCCAAGGTGGTTTTACTTGCAGGTCCTGCATAGGATCTTGTGAAAACAAGAATAAGCTCTCAGCCATCTCTGTGCTGTTAGGTTCACTTCCCTCTCATTTGCCCGGCAACCCGCCTCTCCTCTGTCTAGGCCCAGGAAAGTATGCAAATGAACACTTGACACCATCAAGGGCATCCATGCTGTCGCCTTTTTGGAGAAGCGCTCTTTGTTCAGGCTTTCACATTTGGAAAGCACATGCAGGTTCAGCTTCTGATTTTCTCCACCCCAGGATGCCAGCCACAGTCTTCGCCCTTCTCTGCTCACCCCCACCCCCTGCCCATGTTTGCTCACTCCGAGAAGGAGGATGTTTTGCTTTTTTAAATGAGCCTGAACCCCAATTAGTTTCCCAGTAACTTGATACTCATTGGCGGCGACCGTGGTTTCTCCTCTAGCGTTGTTATTGATTTGGTCAGAAGTAATTAAGGAGATAATTCTTACTCAGTTACATTTCCCTGAATTTCCTGAGGTTGCTAGCTCTGCTCCCTGTCTGTATTTTCTTTTCAAAATTAATTTTGTCTTGACTCCGAAATGAGAACGGATATGACGGGCTTGTTGTGTTGATTTTCATGAGAACAAAGTGGGGCTCTGTATTTTAATTCCACCTAGGGCTCCCACATTCTTTTAAGTTAGATTTTTTTGAAATTCTTATTTTTTTTAGGCCGTGCTGCGTGGCATATGGGATCTTAGTTCCCTGACCAGGGATTGAACCTGAGTCCCTTGCATTGGGAGCACAGAGTCTTAACCACTGGACCACCAGGGAAGTCCCCTTACATAATGTTTTTAAGCTAATATACACAAGTTAAAAAGAAAAAGTAGCACGGAAAGGCTTTTACCAAAGCGGAACCCATTTTCCTGGCCCACACATCACTCTCGATGCCATTCCCCAGGCAGCCTCTTCTAACACTTATTTCCAGGGATCCGCACCTCCAAGTTATTTAAGTTTTATTTGTATTTCTCAGTTAATACATTTAAGGCTGTGATGATATTCTATGAAAGATGAGGATCTAGTTTCTTTGTAGCCCTGTGTGCTCACTGCCCACTTCCGAATCCCATCCCCTGGAGGACAGTCCTACTTTTATAGTTCCGGTACTGGTTAATTTTATATCTTTTTAAAGTATGTTATCAGGTCAGTGAATCTATTCCATATGATGCTGTCATGATAGACACATGACTTTAGACATCCGTGCAAGCTCGTGGACTACACAGCAGGAGCAAATCCTAATGTGAAATGGGCTGTGGGTGATGATATAATCACTGTAGGTTCCTCACTTGTAAGGCATGCACTGCTCTGGTGGGGATGTTGTTAATGGTGGAGAATGTGGACGTGTTGGCCTGGTGTGGGGAGGTGGTAGTGAGAGGTCTGCTCAGTTTTGCTGTGAACTTAAAACTGTTGTTTAAAAATTACCTTTAAGAGCAACTGTTACACTTGTAACATAGCCCTGTTCACCCTGAAGAATGGAAGAAGAAAAGACTAACTCCCCGTTGGGGCCCCTCCTGTCTTTTACGGCTCTTGTGCTACTGTCGAGATTGATAACACCTACGTTCTCTTCAGGACTGGTAATTCCGTTTTCCAGGCTTTGTCTGTGAGCTGAGTCTAAAAGTTGAAACTCAGCAAACGTTACAGTTCCGTTTTCACCCACTCACTCAACCAAGAAACCTCTCTGTCCTAGCCATGGTGCCAGAGACCAAAGATGCCACCTGACAAGTTCACACACACTCCCTGCACAAACTGCAAGGCTGGAATTTAGAGGAGGAGAGAGGAAACATACAATTTACAGTGTAAGCATATTAACTGCTTAAATCAGTGGTTTTTAACTTTATGGTCAAAACGCAAATATGAAACCTAACAAGAAGGTAAGCTGAGTATATAGCTAATATCTTAACTAGGATCTGCTTGGCTGTCTTTGTGAGCATAGGCAGAATCTCAGCCATCTGCCCCGTCCACTGATCCTCAGGCTGAAGCCACAGCTCTAGAGCGTTCTACACACTGAGGACTGAGAGGTGGTGAGAGGCGTCGCAGCTGCAGTTCTGTTTCACGGTTGTAAAGCTCCTTCCCCACCAGGGAACCTGTGCAGCATCGGATGCACTTGTCCAGGACACACTGCTGTGAAATAACACTCAGAGGACAGCTGGGGACAAACATCTGCTCATCGTGAGAGGTGCCAGATCCATCTTGACTGTGGCCCAGCCCAGGGCACCTGGGGGCAGTCTCTGGGGCCATGGAGGGGAATATTCTGACTACCCTTGACGCGACAGTCCCATCCAGGTGGGTGCGTGTGCTTACTGAAGTATGAAATCTGTCTGGAAGGATACAGAAGAACTTGATAACCCTAGTCATCTCCAGAGAGGGAAATGAATGTCTGGAGGACAAGGTGGAAATAATACTTTTTAACTACACACCCTCTTGTATGTTTAAAAATCATTTGAAAATATTACCTATTCAAAAAAAAAACTAAAATAAAAAATGAAGTGAAATGAAGTAAAACTCAAGGCTTCATTTTCAGCTCATAGTGAGGACCCTCATCTCTAAGCTTATGTTGCTAAAGTGGCTTCTCGTGGTTCCTCAGCAGCATTAAAGCTTTAGGAGTCTTTCCTCCAGCTTGGGGATGACACGAGAGCCCTCATCAGCATCACACTCTGCTTTTCAGTTTCTCATGGTTCCTTCTGCTTGAGAACACTTTCTGTGTTCAGTTCAGTCTGAAACTGGGGTAATAATCTCCGTCACCACCCCCAAGCTGTGTTTGGTGCTTTCATTTGTCACATGGCGGTTGAATTGCCTGTTTGATACAAGTCTCCCCACTAGACCATGAACTCCTTGAGGGCAGGGATGGTGTCTCACCCTAAGTCATGTCCCCAGCTGGTTTCTGACTCCCAGGAGGTATTTAAGAAATAGCTGGGCTACTCTTGCCCCTCACCCAGCCTCCTTAATGTGGTTCGTGTACCTTGGAATTGAAAAGCACCCTGTGGGCAGCACTATGGATTCATACCATAGCAGCCCTGGAGTCACACAAAGCCTCTTCCCGTGGGGAGAGGTCCCAACCAAGCTCTTCTGCATCTTGGCTGTTTTCTCTTTCAGCACTGGCTTAGATACTCTGCTTCTGCTTCTTAAATGGAAGGTGAGCAGATATTAACCAATGGAAGGCTGGGTTTCCTTGGACCTTCAGGGAGTTTGCCCAGATTTTGCAAAAAATGTTGATGTCATCTCCCAAGTTAAGAAAAAGAACTGAAGCTACATGGGGACTTAATCCCCTCCCCCCACCCAACCCATATGCCCACCTGGGTATTGACAACATGAGAGAGATTTTTTTTGGGTCACTACTTGTTTCTTTTCTCTGAAATGAATTGCCAAGGAATTTGTTTCATTTTCTAGAAAGGAAGTAAGTTGTGTGATCAGCAATACAGAGAGCCCCGTGATTAACTGGATTGCAGATTCTCACTCGTGTAGCCAAAAGCCAGTCTTTGTACCCCTGTACTGAATTCAGAAACAGAGTTTAGGGTGAAGTAGCCTTCTGTGGCCCCCTCTGCCTGGCAAAGCAATAAAGCTACTCTTTGCTGCTGCTGCTGCTGCTAAGTCACTTCAGTCATGTCCGACTCTGTGGGGTCGCACAGAGTCGGATACGACTGAAGTGACTTAGCAGCAGCAGCAGCAGCAAAGAGTAGCTTTATTGCTTTGCCAGGCAGAGGGGGCCACAGAAGGCTAATGCCCTCAAAACTGTGTGTCCAACCCAGAGAGCATAGTGAGGAGTTTTATAGTAATGGTTCAAAGAGGACAGTGTGATCAGTTCATGGACATTCTTCTGATTGGTTGGTGTTGAGGTTTCTGGGAGTCAGCATCATCAACCTTTTGGTTCCAACAGGTCTGGGGTCTGCATACTTCCGGGCAGTTTGCATTTAACTTCTTCCACCTGGTGGGGGTTTCCATATCTGCCAAACAGCTCAAAGCTATTGTTACATGGATCCCTTGAGGGGGGAACCAGGACCCTGCCCTAAGGCTGCACTATTGTTTCCTGATTGTTTCTCTCTCTCCTCCCTGATTAGCCGCTGTTTGAACTGGCCACTGTCACTCAGGGAAGGTCATGGAGGCAAATGAAACCTATTTCCTGTAATCAAGAAACCAGGGATAAAAAAGACTTGTGCCCAGGAGCCCCACAGGGTCTTGCTTGGTTTCACTCCTACCAGCTGGGTGACCTCATACAGGTTATTTAATCTGGTTTCAGTTTCCTCACCCATAACATGGGGATAATAATAGTTACAGCCCTTAACTTTTGGAGTGGTTGTGAAGATTTAATGTGAAAACATATGTAAAGCGCCTGGTAAAGGAATGGCAGTCATGTATGACGCTAATTTTCCTTCCTGGGACCACGGCAGACATTGCTGATCAACCACAGAACTCCTTTCTGAAGAGATCCAACTGCAGGGAGCTACAGGCAGCCACTGCTTCTAATGGGTAGATTGAAGCTAGCATTCAACTTGGAGCCCGTTTGCCATCTCTGGCCTAGTATGTTTCCAGACATTTGGGAGGTGCTGAAAATTTAGGCACTGTTATCATTATTAAACAGAAGCACCTTTGGCAAGGTGGCTGTTACATCCTGGGGCCCCTTGCCTGAGTCTCCTTCAGGAGGTTGAGTGGCAGACTGTCATATGCATTCCCATTGGCTACTAATGCCCAGCAGCTAGCCTGCTGGCCCCTCCTATTTAGTCTTTCAAAAGAGTTTATGAGATTAATGTATTTAATTTTTAAAGAATTTTTTTTTAACTGGGTGGATAGCACATTTGCTGCTAGCAGTCCAGCTCAATCCCAGGACTGATGGGCACTCACTGACGGTGGCCTCCAATTTCCATTTCTATCAAGCAAGAGCAGAGAGGCAGAGAAAGACAGATTAGGAGGAACCAGGACTTGATTGCAAGCTATGGCATCTAGCGCCACCTACTGTTATATCCCTGCCTTGCTACCATTGCCAACTGCGTTGAAGTTGATAGCCTTACTCTGCCCTTAATGAGTAAATGGGAATATTTTCATAATCTCACTCAAATTACATTTTTTCATTTATAACCTAATTTTGTAAAAATTCCAGATCCTCATGATGTCATGCAATGATAGTAACATTTCCTTGGCATGTTTGGTTCCAAAGACCTATATACCAAATATGTCTTTTAGTCCCCTCATGTCTTTTGAATAAAGACCCAGCAGGTGCTTGCCAGGTGAGAGCCCTGGTACCTGGAGGGAGTGACTTGCCTGGGGTCACCCAGCTGAGGGGCAAGGACTTGGGGCTCTGAATTCACATGCTATTATTCTCCACCTCTCTTCTCCCCCCAGGGCCACTTTGGGACCACCTAGCTCAACACCTGCCAGGCCGCTCAAAGCACAGTTTGCATTCCCACAGTGCTCATGCATAATGTGGATCCTGCTGGCTGATTCACAAAAGAGAGGAAGGGGAAGGCTGTATTGAGCCCCATGGGAAAAAAGCCAGTGAACCGGGTTCTTTATACTTTTGTGCTTTTTTCTGAATGTCAGTTGTGCCCACCCCCACCCCAAGGCTCCCTCCTCACCCTCTGTAACACGTCACTCTGCCTCCATTAATTGGAGCGTTTATCCCCTCTGTGTGCTTCTCCAGAACCATCTTCACACTCGGCTTCCTTCTCAAGGAGACTGGATGCATTAGTCAGAGTTCTTCAGAGAAGGAGAACTAATGGGATCCATTTAGGTATAGATCCGGATTTGTTGTTGTTGTTCAGTTGCCAAGTCATGTCCGACTCTTTGAGACCGCACAGGCTGCAGCACGCCTGGCTTCCCTGTCCCTCACCATCTCCCACTGTTTGCCCAGGTTCACGTCCACTGAGATGGTGATGCTGTCTAGCCATCTCATCCTTCTCCTTCTGCCTCTGTCTTTCTACAGATATTTATTATAAGGAATTAGTTCATGGACTCATGGGGACTGATAAGTCCCAATACCTGCTTTTGGCAAACTGGAGACCCAGGAGAGCTGTTAGTGGAGCTCCAAAGGCCTAAGAACCAAGAGAGCTGGTGGTGTAAGTTCTAGATCAAAAGCTTCCAAACTCAAGACCCAGGAAGGGCTGACATTTCAGTTTGAGTCCAAAGGCAGAAAAAAACTGATGTCCCAGCTGGAAGGCAGTCAGACTAAAGGAATTTCTTCTTATTGGGGATGGTCTACCTTTTATTCTGTGCAGTCCTTCAAATGATTAGATGAGGCTCACCCTCATTAGGGAGGGTAGTCTGCTCTACTCTGTCTGTCAGGTTAAATCTTAAACTCATCCAACAACATCCTTACATAAAAACCCAGAGTAACGTTTGTCCAAATGGCTGAGCAGTCCACGGCCCCGTCAAGTCGACACACAAAATGCACCATCACACCAGGCGTCTGATCTTGGCTCTGCCAGCTGACAAGCTGTGTGAGTGTGAGTGATTGCCTCTCTGCTTCTGTTTCCCTTTCTGTACAATGGGAGGCACTTCAAGGACCCCCCACAGCTTTCACACCAAGACCAGGTCAATCCAGCAGTCCCCAGTCAGTGAGTCGTTTCTGCCCTACGCTTGGACTCCTGCCATGGGCCAGCTTTGCTCTGGAGCTCACGTAGCACCGGCTGAGACTTCAGCAGGTCCCCATCGTGGGCTGAGACTCTCTCTGCCCAATCCGGCTCACTCCTTTTCTCTTTCTCACCCTCAGTAAGACTCTTGTGCTTCTGTCTCAGTGCCCACTTCCCAGAGGGCCCAGCTGATGTAGATGTTAATATTTTTAAGGAGTTCAGGTCATTTACTCTGCAGAATGACTATACAGCAAGGTGACTGCAGGTAATAATATTGTATTATATATTTGAAAGTTGTGAAGGGAGTCCATCTTAAAAGTCCTCATCACACAAAAAAAATTTCTGTAACCATATAAGGTGATGGATGTCAACTAGACTTATTGTGGTGGATTTATCTTGTGGTGGATTTTTTGTGGTGTACTATACAAATATCAAATCATTATGTTGTACACCTGAAACAATGTTATATGTCAATGATACCTCAAAAATAACAAATGCTGTCTAAAGGAGGCACCCTGCCTTCAGTGAAGAGAGTCTCTGAAGAATTCAGGAGCTCATTTCATATTTCAGTTGCAAGGTCTACATCTGGATGCGGTCACTAGTTCAGGGTTATCCATACATTGTAAGTGGGTACCTGCCTTATACCCTTATGGCAAAGAAGTTTACTCTCCCCAAAGGAAAGCATCTATCACCATCATAAAACCACCAAAAGCTTAAATATCAGTATGCAAGCTGAGTTCTCTGGACTCATGTGTACACTCTCCCCATGGACCCTACCCACTCTCTGCTTGCTTTGTTCTTTATACCTTGTCCATAACGAGTCTGCAGTTGGCTGAACATCTTGCGTGTTCCTCAGTGTTCTCTTTTCCAGCCGTCTCCCTTTCCCCCACCCGCCTCACCACTTGACAGAGCATCTCCAGCTGTTCCCCTGACGTCTGTATCAACCCAAGTACATTTAGCAGGAATTCATTTCCATCTTAATCTGATTCAAGGAAGTGGATCATATTTTAAGAACTAACGAAGATGGGTTTAGAACATTCTTTCATAAAAGACAAGAGAACAACAGACATTTCAAAGATTGCCTCTATGGCCTTGACCTTCAACCAATCATTCTGATCTTCTGCCGTATAAAAATTCTTATGACAACATCTAACAAAGCTCAATGGGCCAGCTTTGGAGGCAGCATCCATAAATTAATAGCTGTCACTGCTATCCCTTGTCTAGCCCCTGCCATGCAAAATTGGGAGCAGGGTAAAGTAGTGCTTAAGAACACATGCTTTTCAACAACAAACAGCAACAACAAAACCCAATTAAGAACTAGACAGAGGATCTGAACAGACATTTTTTAACGAAGATGTATCCCGATGGTCAACAGATACATGGAAAGATGTTTGGCATCTCTATAATCATCAGGGAAATGCAAATCAAAGTCACAGTGAGATATCACATCACACCTGTTAGATTGGTTACTATCTAAAAGACAAGAATTGGA
This sequence comes from Moschus berezovskii, assembly GCF_049115385.1. Classification (NCBI taxonomy): domain Eukaryota; kingdom Metazoa; phylum Chordata; class Mammalia; order Artiodactyla; family Moschidae; genus Moschus; species Moschus berezovskii. Next base: position 59,152,639 of record NC_142478.1, on the reverse strand, counting down.
GAATGTGGAGGAAAGGGAAACCTTGTATACTGTTGATGGGACTGTAAATTGGTGCAGCCACTCTGGAAAATGGTATGGGGATTCCTAAAAACTTAAGAATAGAACTGCCATATGAGACCTAAACGTTCGACTTCAATAGTCAAGATATGAAAACAATCTAAGTGGCCATTAATGGGTGAATAAATAAAAAAGATGTGGGGGGGTGTTGGGGGGGTGTAATACTTCTCAGTCATAAAAAGAATGAAATCCAGCCATTTGTCACAACATGGATGAGCCTTAAAGGTGCTATGCTAAGTGAAATAAATCAGACAGAGAAAGACAAATATTGTATGATTTCACTCATATGTGGAATCAAAAATCAATAAATGAAACAAAAACAAATGCACAGATAAAGAGAACAGATTAGTGGTTACCAGAAGGGAAGGTGGTTGGGGAGGTGAGTGACCGGTGATGGCGGTCACCTGTTTGGTGATGGATGGTTTTAGACTTGGCAGTATCACTTTGTAGTGTGTACAGATGTCAAATTATAATGCTGTACTTATACATTCAAAGAGAGAGACGACAACAGAAACCGAAAACAAGACACGTGCTTTGATGTCACTTGAACTGATTTCAGTGCCTGACTTTGCCATTTAATAGGCTGTTGTTTTCTCCCTTCGAAGCCTCAATTTGCTCTTCTATAAAATGGGAAGAATAGTAATGAGGCAAGGACTAAGTGGAATCGTGTATTTCAAAGAAGAACACACTTAGGCTCATGTTTGGCACGTAGGTGAATGGTAATGTCTTTGGTAGACAGCATTAGGTCCTCTTCACAGATGAGGAACAAACTCAGGGCAGGTGTGTGACTTGCCCAGTTACCCAACTGTGAAGTGACAGAATCAGGACCCCAACCTGGGCCTTTTGGACAACAAAGATCTTTCCATGCATTCCTACCACCTCCACTTGTCAGCTATCAGGTTAAGCCAAATCATTTCCAAATGCTACTATTTAAAACAATCCCAGTGCATGAGTATTAAATGTGTGTGTGTGTGCATGCCCTAAGTCACTTTAGCCATGTCCAACTCTGCTACGCTATGGACCGTAGCCTGCCAGGCTTCTCTGTCCATGGGATTCTCCAGGCAAGATTACTAGAGTGGGTTGCCATTTCCTCCTCCAGGGTATCTTTCTAACCCAGGGATCAAACCCATGTCTCCTGCATCTCCTGCATTTCAGGCAGATTCTTTTCCACTGAGCCACAGGGTAATAAGCCCCTAAATGTGAATGTACCTGCCGCAAAACCATCCCTACCTCAGGCTCCACTATGGGTCTATACAAGTGTATCATCTTTCAGCCTGACACATTACAGGGTGCCAGTCCTGCCCCCAAAGACCCATATATAGATGAGAGGTAGGACACGTGATATAGAAGGGGAAGGGCAGAGATTCACCTTGGTTTTCCAGGCAACAGAGAATGGAGGCACCACCCACACTCTGCAAAGCAGTGGAAGAACTGAAGGATCTTAAGACGATCTTCCCTTGGCACACCCAGGGGAAGCAAAGACAAAATGAAGTCTCCCAGGATAGCTTTTATGAAAGTCAGCTAGGGATAGTCACAGAAAGTGAAACGAAGGACATCCAAAGACATGGCGGTAGGATTGTACTTGGCTTTTATTTTCTCCTTTTTTTTTTTTTAATCTTTCCCTAGTATCTGTTAGTTCATTTCTTAACCAGATGATAATCTAAAACATAGAGTTGTATTGCAAACGTGCTACCTCAGTAAGGAGACACCTTAATCAGTGTCTGTAGGGAGGAAATACTTAGCCTGTTTTTCAGCAGGAAGGATCTAAAGGGTGTGGTACACAGAACAAAGGAGTTTTGATGCAAGCAGAGCTGGTCTCTGAGATCTGGAATATACAGTACTTCCTGGGGAAAGAAACTGGGAAAAGTTGGAGAGTTCTGCGTTTTCTCAAAAGGTGGGTTTTGATGATGATCTTGAGAGGGGCAAGAATGATCCTAATTCTGGATATGCATCTTAGCCACAGGAAATTCTGGGGGTGTCAGGCTTAGAATCAAAAAAGATAAGGGATGTACAAAGTTATTATCTGCAAAGGGGTCCTCGATTAAAGGGAAAACCAGCTTTATAGTCCAAAAATAATTGATCAGCACCTGGAGCCAAGGCATTTGTATAAGCTATAACATAACCATTGGTGGGAGGTGGGAGGAGTCATTTTCATTTCCTACTCCCCGTGGAAGACTGATCCTTGCAAACTACATTTCCCAGGCACCCTTGCCAGCTGGCTTCCCTGTAGGTTTAGCCGGTAGGAGGTGGAGCAGGAAACTGAAGGGAGGGAGAAAGGGAGAGAGAGGAGGAGGCAGGCTGCAGTATTTCTCCCCACCTCTCACGGCTTCTGGTGGCACCTCCAGCTGAAAATACTTCTCTTCCACAAGTCCAGATTCTGGCAAGTGGCCCAATTCTAGAGCTTCTGAAGGCTACATTTTCCCTTAGTCCATCTAGCACCGGAAGTGGTGGAAGTTTCATTTTGCTAATCTCTGTTCTGTTAAGTCGCTCAGTCGTGTCCGACTCTTTGCGACCCCGTGGACTGTAGCCTACCAGGCTTCTCCGTCCATGGGATTCTCCAGGCAAGAATACTGGAGTGGGTTACCGTTTCCTTCTCCAGGGGATCTTCCCGACCCAGGGATCGAACCCCGGTCTCCTGCATTGGAGGCAGTTAACCTCTGAGCCACCAGGGAAGCCCTAGCTGATGCTAAAGCTGAAACTCCAATACTTTGGCCACCTCATGCGATGAGTTGACTCACTGGAAAAGACTCTGATGCTGGGAAAGGTTGGGGGCGGGAGGAGACGGGGACGACAGAGAATGAGATGGCTGGATGGCATCACCAAATCTGTGGACATGAGTTTGAGTGAACTCCGGGAGTTGGTGATGGACAGGGAGGCCTGGCATGCTGTGATTCATGGGGTCGCAGAGAGTCGGACACGACTGAGCGACTGAACTGAACTGAGCATGACTTATCTTCCCTAATTTGGCTTTTCAGCTCTTCTGACACCTTTGTAACTGCTCCCCTATATTACAGTCCCTGTCTTGAACTGTCTAGCATGATTTCCTGCCTCTACTCCTGCCTGATACTGTGTATTAAAAAATACTTTAAATTTTTTTTTTTTTCAACTATAGTTTATTTACATAGGGGCTTCCCTGGTGGCTCAGCAGTGAACAATCTGCCTGCAATGTAGGAGATACAGGAGACACAGGTTTGATCCCTGGATCAGGAGGATCCCATGGAGGAAGGAATGGCAACCCACTCCAGTATTCTTGCCAGGAAAATCCCATGGACAGAGGAGCCTGATGGGCTACAGTCCATGGGGTCTCACAGAGTCAGACACGACTTAGAAAATGAACGCACTGAACATGGTTCATTTTCAGTGTTGTGTTAGTTTCTGCTCTACAGCAAAGTGAATCAGTTTATATATATATATATTTACTCCAGGGGATCTTCCCAACCCAGGGATCGAACCCAGGTCTCCCGCATTGTAGGCAGACGCTTTACTGTCTGAGTTACCCACACACGCACACGCGCGCGCACACACACACACACACTATTTTTTTAGCTTCCTTTTCATAGTGGTCATTACAGAGCATTGAGTAGAGTTCCCTGTACTGTACAATCCGTTCCGTTCTGTTCAGTCTCTCAGTCATGTCTGACTCTTTGCGACCCCGTGGACTGTAGCCTACCAGGCTTCTCCGTCCATGGGATTCTCCAGGCAAGAATACTGGAGTGGGTTACCATTTCCTTCTCCAGGGGATCTTCCCGACCCAGGGATTGAACCTGGATCTCCCACATTGGAGGCAGACGCTTTAACCTCTGAGCCACCAGGGAAGCCCTGCTGCTGCTGAGTCACTTCAGTCGTGTCTGACTCTGTGTGACCCCATAGATGGAAGCCCACCAGGCTCCCCCGTCCCTGGGATTCTCCAGGCAAGAACACTGGAGTGGGTTGCCATTTCCTTCTCCAATGTGTGAAAGGGAAAAGTGAAAGTAAAGTCTCTCAGTCGTGTCCGACCCCTAGCGACCCCACGGACTGCAGCCTACCAGGCTCCTCCATCCATGGGATTTTCTAGGCAAGAGTACTGGAGTGGCTTGCCATTGCCTTCTCCGAGGGAAGCCCTAGGCCCTTATTAATTATCTGTTTTATATATAGCAGTGTGTATATTGTATATGTTAATCTCAATCTTCTAGTTTATCCCCCAACCAGTAACCATAAGTTTGTTTTCTGTTAATACATCTGTAACTCTATTTCTATTTTGTAGATAAGTTCATTTGTGCCCAAAATAGACTTAAATCACATCATTCCAGGCTCTTAGATTACTTGTTTAAAACAACATTAAAAGCTTACATTTTGCTTATTTTGATAGTCAGAATTGCTTTACAAATAAGAACATCGCTATTATTTTATCATTAGATAGTTGGTATAAGTAAACTATTTTAGAATCAGGAAAAAATGTAACCAAAATAAAAATTATTATTTATCTATAATTGAAGCAGTCTAAGATAATATCCCTTTTAACAATATGTTTACTTCCATGGGCTTCACTGGTGGCTCAGATGGTAAAGAGACCTTCTGCCAATGCAAGAGACCCGGGTTCCATCCCTGGTTTGGAAGATCCCCTGGAGAAAGGAATGGCAACCCACTCCAGTATTCTTACATGGATAATTCCCATGGACAGAGGAACCTAGCAGACTACAGCCCATAGGGTCACAAAGAGTCAGACATGACTCAGCGACTTAACACTTACTACCTGCTTATACCTTGCCATGTATCAATATTTTAAATCATAGTTTATATCAATTTATATATTTTTTCAGGAATTTCTATAGATTTTTATGAATGTAAACCTTAAAATTCTCTATGATGTAAGCTTTTAAGCTCTTTGTATTTGTAACATTCATTTTTCCCTTGAAATTATACTCCCTTCCACATCAGTTGAGTACGCATCTCAGCAACATTAAACAGTAACACCAGATTCAGATCATCATACACCATTGTCTGGCTCGACCACAATTTATTCGCCCAGTGCCTGTTGCTGGACATTTAAATGTTTTTCACTATTACTCACACTGCTGTGGTAGACATCCTCATGGATAAATCTTTTTTTATCCTTGCTGCATAATTTTCTTGGATAGAAGCAGATTTTCTGGAGCAAAAGAATATGTAGTTTTAAGACTTGCCATTCCATATGGTGAAATGGCCCTCTGGAAAGATTGTGGAGACGGCAGTTCTTGGATGCTTTGTGAACTCCTCATGTGCTCACATCAAAGTGTGTGTATAAATATCCTGACAGCCAGCACTCCCTCATTCAAGGCCAGTTATTACCAGTGGCTTATTCCACTTGTAATTAAACAGTTGTCACAATAAAAATGGTCTCCTAAGAATCCACTGAAATACTGCACTAATTTCAGCACTTGTGGAGCGAATCTTCTCCCGCTCAAGCCAAGGACATAGTTTGGTTTTGTGGCTGTAAATTGCCCAGCACCAACCCCAGTCTATATAAACTCAGTCTTTTACAGTGGTGTGAATTCCTGGTGCACAGGCAACTGTCGTTAGGTGAGATTTCAGGGAAAATACTTGAAATTCGGACAGTTACCATAGTTCCTTCATGAAGTGGGTGGAACCTGGGATGTTTAGGAGAGTAAAGGGTACACAGCTGGCCCCAGGAAGCATTTCGGTCGTAGATTTTCAGATGATGGCAAGGAAATCTGGATGTGTTCATTTTGTCTTTGTTCATAAATGTGTTCTAATCATAACATCTGTGATGAACGTTGCTTTGGTTCTGAAAGAAGGAATTAATTGGGTGCTCATAAAAGCGGGGTGGATTAGAAAAAGGCAACCCTGATTTCAAATGTTTGATCTCAAAGTAGGGTCAAATCTCATTGCTTTCACTGAAAAATGCACCAGAATAGGGATCATCTGATCTTAATTTTCTAGAGAAGCAAGAGAGCTGGTCGAAACAATTATTGATCTGTTGCTGCCGTGACACATCTAAGGGAGGAAGCTGTTTCATAAATGTCGTGGTCGTGAGGGAAAGAAAAGCCAACTCAAACTGGCTGAAATAATAAAGGAAATGTTCGTGAAAAGCTCAGGTTCTCGTGAAGGTTGGTCAACTCAACAAGGTGCCATGGAACAGGTTTTTCTTTGACTCTCCTGTCTGCTCGTCCCCACATCATCTTCAGCTGGAGGGCGGCTCCCTCAGGGGCACAAAATGGCTGCCAACAACCCCCACAGGTATCGGCTTCTCTGTCCATAGTCCCTGAGGAAATAGAACTTCTCTGCCTGTGGTTCCTTAGACTTAGGAATCATGCTTCTTAGAAACTTGTAACTCATTAGTCCAAACTGGGTCACATGACCACCCCTCAGCCAGTCACCGTGATGTGAGGTGGTGGACTCTGTGCTGTCTGGCTTCAGCCATTTAGGACCACCCCTGTTGCTGAGTTTTTTCCGAGGCACAAGTGCTCCGTGGGAGAGGGGCAGGAAGTGTTAGCAGGCACACCCATATCAAGAGGAGAGAAGGGATACCAGGAGTGTGAGAAAAACCAATGTCCATTATTTAGAAATTTTAAGAAGAACTCCTGGGAATTCTTACAGGCCTCCTTGGAAGTCTACCTCTGCACCCACTTCACCATCCCTCAATATGTAAAACTGATAGATTTGCCATCAGTTTTCAGCCAAGGGATAGAAACACCCTGGTGTATTGGGATAAGCTTGATATATTACCCATATTACCTATAAGTTGTTGCTAATGATAACTAGAGAGATAAAGTTTATAAATGACTTCATTGTTTCATGTCTAGCAGAACTTATTCAAGGCTGTCTCAGATACTTTTTTGTATCCTCTATGCTTAATTTGGGCTTCCCAGGTGGTGCCAGTGGTAAAGAATCTTCCTGCCAATGCAGGAGACACAAGAGACATGGGTTCAGTCCCTTTTAACAATATGTTATATTTACTTCCCTGGGCTTCCCTGGTGGCTCAGATGGTGAAGATTCATTCTGCCAATGCAAGAGACCCTGGTTCCATCCCTGGGTCAGAAGATCCCCTGGAGAAGGAAATGGCTACCCACTACAGTATTCTTGCCTGGAAATTGGATGAACAGAGGAATCTGGTGGGCTGCAATCCATGGGGTCGCAAAGAGTCGGACAGTACTGAACACACAGGCATGCACGCATGCTGTGTTTAGTGAATAAGAAGGAGTCCCCTGGGACTTACAGTAGATTCTCCACCTCTAATCTGAGATGCCTGGCACAGGACACATGCTAGGTGACCCAGGAGAAAAGTGGTTCAGAATCAGGCAGGCCAGTAACAGTCCCTTTCCTCTACTCTGGACCCCACTCTCCACCTCCTCCACCCCACCAGAAATGTCATTAAATTTTTAAAAAATATTTTATTGGAGTATAATTGTTTTACCATGTACTAGTTTCTGCTTTACAGCAAAGTGAATCAGTTACACAATATACCTGTATCTACTCTTTTCTAGATTCCTTTTCCATACAGGGTATTGAGTAGAGTTTCCTGTACTACACAGTAGGTCCTTATTAGTTATCTATTTTATACATAGCTGTGTGTATATGTCAATCTTAACCTCCAAATCTAACCTCCAATCCTAACCTCCCTCCATCCTATGATAACCATAAATTCGTTTGCTAAATCTGTGATGCTGTTTCTGTTTTGTGAATAACTTCATTTGTACCATTTTTTTAGATTCCACATGTAATCAATAGTGTACGATATCTGTCTTTCTCTGACTTACTTCTCTCAGTATGCAGTCTCTGGGTCCATCCAGATTCATTCAATTTTGATATGGCTCCGTTCCCTGCCTTCTTCATTCCACTCAAAAGGCCCTGAGCAGCAGGCACTACAGCCCAATTTTATTTTTGGAGAAAGTGGGTGATGATGGCTGCTGAAAAAGCCCGTGCCTCCTCCCACGTGTCCACATTACTATGATTTCTGTTAGTGAGTAGCTGACCCATCTTCGCTGTGCCTTCAGAAAGCACTCTCAGTACAGTTCCACCCATCCGCCGTGGTCAAATTTCACTTGCCATTTATTTTTTCTTTAAATCTTTTCCCTTTGTTTATTATATAACTGATTAACATTTACTGCAGAGCAATAGGAAAATCACATAAGCTAAGAGAAAGTAATAAAATCTGCCATAATCCCACCCCAGAGAGAATTACCACATGACAAGGGAGGTTTTTTTTTAATATCTTTTGATATGTGTACATCCAAACAGATCATTTTTCCAAAAACAAAGAATCATGCAATACCTATTACTTTGTAATGAATCTTTCTCAGAGAACTCCTCAGAGCATCTCTACACTTTACATTGTTATGCTGTCATTACATTTAATTGCTGCATAGCATTCTGTCCTTATGAGGCACCATGATTGCTGAACCTGTCTTCTATTGTGAAGTTGTGATTTCCACGAGTTTGCTGTCACAGGAAGCGTCCTAGCAGTTTTGTGGATGAACCTCTGTGCCCGTGCAAGGATAGTCCCACAGGATGCCTGACAGCAGAAGAATCGTTAGACCCAAGGGCATGCCCGCTTTTACAGCATTTAGTATGCACTGATGAATTGCCCTTCAGAAAAGACATTACAGTGTCTTATTCTCCCACCAGTTTCATCTGAAAGCATCCATTTTCTCATAATTTCTTGGCATTTCCTTTAATTAAAAAAGCCTAATATTACAGGAATTAATTTTAAGACATGATAATCAAGTTAATAGTCTTGTTATTGTTCACCACATTGGTGGCTGAGAAAAGTGACTTTTATATTAAAATATAGTTAATTGAACCCTCTTCTTTATATTGACCCAGTATCTACCTTTGAGTAATAAATTTGTCTTGTGAGGTTTCCCCAGTGGCTAAGAAAGGCAAATGAATAGCAAAAAAGGAAAGAAAAACCCATAAACAATTACTTGGATAAGTCACTCATAAAATCCTGCTAGGGGAGCAGTGGGAAGGGTACATTTGCATCTTTATATTGACAAAATTCAGCTGTCTAAATCCACTACCTCTGCCACAACCTAATGTGCCACAATCCACTACCTAAATCCACGACAACGATTATCAATATTCAACTTTTTGTCTGAGTATAATGCTCATAATAGAAGCTTCTGTTTTTCCAAAGCTTGCTGTAAGTCAAAAATTTTGCAACTAATTTGATCATCACAACAACGTAGGAAATAGTCCCCCATTCTTCCACTGAAGAAACTCGACCCAGAGAGGATAGGTAATTTTTCCAAGGTCACACAGGCAGTCACCAGACAGTGAGGATCAGAGCTCAGATTCGTCCATCTCCGCAGCTCTTGCTGTTTCCAGCATGCCCCAGGGCCTCTCTTTGGTGGAGACAAGGATGCTGTGACCCCTGAGGGCCCCTCCAACCTGATCAGACGTCTCACATGAACACACGAGCCTCCTGCAGCCCAGCTCCGGTGCTAACAGTTGTACTAATGCTTTTCCTCTCACTCCTTGACTTCCCTCAGGTCCCAGAAAAGCCAATGAGAAGCATCAGGTATATGGAGAAGGAAATAGTAAACCTCAAGAAAGACCTTAAACGAAGCCGGTGAGTGAGCCCTGCACTGAACGACCCGCAGACAAGCTGATAGGAATGAGCCGATAGGCTGCGGGGTGATGCGTGTGGGCTTTGGCCAAGTCTCAGTGCCCCTCAACCTGAACCATAAGCCAGAGACTGGCAGGAGGGCAGCCCTGTGAGGACTGGGGACAGACCCATTTCTTGGCTGGACTTTGAAGGGAGTACCAGTGTGACTGCACCAGAGTGACCTCCCCATTCTTGCTCAGGCCAGTCCCGTGCCTAGAATTCCCTCTGCTTTCCTTCCAGGGACTGAATCCAACTCGAGAGTCTTCATGTGCTCCAGAAAATTCTTCCCTTTTTACAGCACACCCACAGCATGGTAGCCAAGAGTCAGACGGACTTGGTCTCAAATATGGGCCCAGCTACCTGCCAGCTGGTGACACTGGAGGAGCTACTTAACCTCCTCGAGTCTCTGTTTCCTTAACTGTAGAGTGAATACAATAATATGGGGTTGTTAGAAAGACACGGTGAAATAATACATTGAAATGCCAGAGTCTTGTATACAGTGTCACTCATAGCTTTTTCCACCCCACCAATTCCTTCCTGCATGGTAAAAGTAGTAAAATAAGTAAAGTCACTCAGTCGTGTTCGACTCTTTGCGACCCCATGGACGGTAGCCTACCAGGCTTCTCCGTCTATGGGATTCTCCAGGCAAGAATACTGGAGTGGGTTACCACTTCCTTCTCCAGGGGATCTTCCCAACCCAGGGATCGAACCCGGGTCTCCTGCATTGGAGGCAGACGCTTTTAACCTCTGAGCCACCAGGGAAGCCCTGCATGGTAGCAAGAGCAAACTGAGATCTGGGACCATATTTTATTCATTGCTGTGGAGTGAGGTGGAATTTCCCTCTCCTCACCCTTTAACTCCTTCCTGGGACCTATAACATTCCAAGGTGGGGTTGTACACAGGGCTTTTGGCAGAGCAACTCAAGGCAGGGTAAGAAATAGAGATTCTTTTAACAGAAAACACAGAAGAGACTTGCTAAGCAGGGGGTGCTACAATCAGCGCAGGGTGTTGGCAGTCTGCTTTTCTCACACGTCTCCCACTCTGAGCCAGACCCTGATAAGAACCACCTGGACATGTTTCCTTCCTCACTGCTGTGGTCAGGAAGTCCTTTCTTCACTGCCCACCTAAGTCTCTACCCTGTGTAACAGCACAGCTTTGACTGACTGGGATGACTCAGCCCAAGAAGAGGCAGGAAGGTATGGGCTTTAGAAACTGGGGAGAAGGAAGGGGTGAAGGGGGGATGAATGGATGCATCAAGACGGGGCCCCAGAGAACAGTTCCCCACCAGCGCCTGGAGGGGTGCTGTATCGGCTCTGAGAGGGTCTCTGGACCACCCACTGTCCAGCAGAAATCTAATGTGATCTGTTCATGTAAATTAAAAATTTTCAGTAGCCCACATTGAAAAAAAATTTAAAAGTGGGGGAAAAACCAGGTAAAAGTCATTCTAATAATATATTTAGCCAAATATATCCAAAATATTATCATTCAACATGTAATCAATATAAAAAGGTATTTTTTAAAAGGTATTAATGATGGGAGAGGGCGAGGGTGGGATGATTTGGGAGAATGGCATTGAAACATATGATAATATATGTGAAATGAATCGCCAGTCCAGGTTCAGTGCATGATACAGGATGCTTGGGACTGATGTATTGGGATGAACCAGAGGGATGGGATGGGGAGGGAGGTGGGAGGGGGTTTCAAGATGGGGAACACATGTCCACCCGGGGCAGATTCATGTCAGTATATGGCAAAACCAATACAATAATGTAATTAGCCTCCAATTAAAATAAAGAAATTGAAATAATAAAAGGTATTAATGAGAAATTTATATTCTCTTTTGAACATGTGATGAAAACGGGTGAATGATGAAAATCCACACTGTACAGTTACACTTAGAACATATATTAATTTAGACCCACCACATTTCAAGTGATCAGTAGTTATTATGGACTGAATTGTGTCCACTCAAAATCTGTGTGTTGAAACCCCAACCCTCTACATAATTGCATTTGGAGAGAGGGCCATTGAAAAGGTCAATTCAGTCTCTCAGTCGTGTCTGACTCTTTGTGACCCCATGGACTACAGCACACCAGGCTTCCCTGTCCATCACCAATTCCCAGAGCTTGCTCAAACTCATGTCCATTGAGTCGGTGATGCCATCCAACCCTCTCATCCCCTGTCGTCCCCTTCTCTTCCTGCCTTCAGTCTTTCCCAGATCAGGGTCTTTTCCAGTGAGTCAGTTCTTCACATCAGGTGGCCAAAGTATTGGAGTTTCAGTTTCGGCATCAGTCCTTCTGATGAATATTCAGTATTGATTTCCATTAGGATTGGCTTATTTGATCTCCTTGCAGTTCAAGGGACTCTCAAGAGTGTTCTCCAACACCACAGTTCAAAAGCATCAATTCTTTCGTGCTCATCTTTATTTATAGTCCAGCTCTCACATCCTCTCACATACATGACTACTGGAAAAACCATAGCTTTGACTAGATGGACCTTTGTTGGCAAAGTAATATCTCTGTTTTTTAATATGCTGTCTAGGTTGGTCATTTCTTCCAAGGAACAACCGTCTTCTAATTTCATGGCTGCAGTCACCATCTGCAGTGATTTTGGAGCCCAAAAAAATAAAGTCTGTCACTGTTTCCACTGTTTCCCCATCTATTTGCCATGAAATGATGGGAACGAATGCCATGATCTTAGTTTCTGAATGTTGAGTTTTAAACCAACTTTTTCACTCTCCTCTTTCACTTTCATCAAGAGGCTCTTTAGTTCTTCGCTTTCTACCATAAGGGTGGTGTCATCTGCATATCTCAGGTTATTGATATTTCTCCCAGCAATCTTGATTTCAGCTTGTGCTTCATCCAGTCCAGCATTTCACATGATGTACTCTGCATATAAGTTAAATAAACAGGGTGGCAATATACAGCCTTGACATACTCCTTTCCCAGTTTGGAACTAGTCTGTTGTTCCATATCGAGTTCTAATTGTTGCTTCTTGACCTGCATACAGGTTTCTCAGGAGACAGGTAAAGTGGTCTGGTATTCCCATCTCTTGAAGAATTTTCCACAGTTTGTTGTGATCCACACAGTCAAAGGCTTTGGCGTAGTCAATAAAGCAGACAGAAGTAGATGTTTTTCTGGAACTCTCTTGCTTTTTTGATGATCCAGTGGATGTTGGCAATTTGATCTTAAACAAAGCCAGTGAGTCAGCCCTACACCAGATGACCTGCAGACAAGCTGATCGGGATGAGCTGATAGGCTACGGGGTGATGCGTGTGGGTCTTTGTCCAGTCTCAGTGCCCCTCAGCCTGAACCATAAGCTGGGGGTGGGCAGGAGGGCAGCCCTGGGAAGACTGCGGACAGGCCCATTTCTTGGCTGGACTTTGCAGGGAGTACCTGCATCAGACTGACCCCCCACCATTCTTGCTCAAACCAGTTCCTTTGCCTTTTCTAAATCCAGTTTGAACATCTGGAAGTTCACAGTTCACATACAGTTGAAGCCTGGATTGGAGGATGTTGAGCATACTTTGCTAGCATGTGAGATGAGTGCAATTGTGCAGTAGTTTGAACATTCTTTGGCATTGCCTTTCTTTGGGATTGGAATGAAAACTGACCTTTTCCAGTCCTGTGGCCACTGCTGAGTTTTCCAGAGTTGCTGGCGTATTAAGTGCAGCACTTTAACAGCATCATCTTTTATGATTTGAAAGAGCTCAACTGGAATTCCATCACCTCCACTAGCTTTGTTTGTAGTGATGCTTCCTAAGGCTCACTTGACTTTGCATCCCAGGATGTCTGGCTCTAGGTGAGTGATCACACCATCGTGGTTATCTGGGTCATGAAGCTCTTTTATGTATGGTTCTTCTGTGTATTCTTGTCACCTCTTAATATTTTCTGCTTCTGTTAGGTTCATACCATTTCTGTCCTTTATTGTACCCATCTTAGCATGAAATATTCCCTTGGTATCTCTAATTTTCTTGAAGAGATCTCTATAGTCTTTCGCATTCTATTGAAAATGTAAAGTTAAATGAGGTCAGAAAGGTAGGGCCCTAGTCCAATAGGATTGGTATCCTCATAAGAGGAGGAGAGGATGCCAGGAACATGCACACATAGAGAAAAGGCCAGGCAAGGGCTTAGCTAGTAGATGTCTTCTGAACTGTAGGAGATGCACCTTGATCATGGGCTTCTGGCCTCCAGAACTAACAGAAAAGAAAACATCTGTCATTTAGACCATGTGTTCTGTTCTGACAGCCCCATCAGACTCATGTAATTGTCACTGTTGTAATTACCCTGTAGAGAATGTCCCAATGCAAGGGGGATGATGGCACGCAGTCTCAGAGTTTCAAGCAGAGTCAAGCTCAGAGATGGCCTGTGTACTTGGCCCTCAGAATCAAGGGATGAGATCCACAGGGACCCCTCTGTTAGTTGTGGACACATTGCCCTATACAGTATGTGAACCCAGGTTAGAGGGCTTTGACTTCCCCCATGGCTCAGCGGTAAAAAAATCTGCCTGCCTTGCAGGAGATGTGGGAGATAAGAGTTTAATCCCTGGGTCAGGAAGATCCCCTGGAGGAGGAAATGGCAACCCATTCCAGTATTCTTTCCGGGACAAATCCCACAGGCTGCCATCCAGAGGGTCACAGAGAGTCAGACACATCTGAGTGAGTGAGCATAGAAGGCTTTAGAGGTTGCTGCTTTGGGAACCCAGGAGCCCCAGGAACCCATGAGAGGTAGAGTTAAGAGGCCAGGAGTTACCTGTGTGGAGACATCCAGGCAGGTGGCAAAGAAAGAGGGTTGTGCACAATTGAGGGCGCAGCTCCCAGCGGGGATTTGTCCTCTGCTCTGCAATCATGCCTGGAGGGTGTTCCAGGTTTCAGAGGAAATGTTCCAGGCTTCAGAGGAAATGGTACAGCAGGGAAATTGGATCCAAGGTGAGGTTCAAAATACGGGACCATCATGTATGTCATGGCACTAATCAGTCAGAATAGACACTGGCCATTCAGAAACATTATGACCATGTCAGTTCTCACCAGCTGAATGTTAGCAGCCTTGAGATAGATGATTCTAACTCAACATGCAAAAACACACCAAAGTCTGTGGAGCCTGGAAATGAGAGTTCCACAGTAATCTATACTGTAGACTAAAGGCTGATAACTGTGCCTTGATCCACGAAAGTTCCAGATACCAGGACTCAACCTAATCCAAGGAGGGCAGCAAGCAGTAGTGAGTCAGCCTGTAACCAGAACTGATTTGCTAAATTTCCAGGAAATCTGCAAGCCAATTATTAAGCACAGCTACTGTTAAGAATTAAATTATATAAACTTACATGTTGGGTTGTAAATTATATAAACTTAAATATTGGGTTGGCCAGTAAGTTCATCTGGGTTTGTCCACAAGATATAACAGGAAAACCTCAAATGAACTTTTTTGGCCAACCAAAGAAAGGCAATGCCAAAGAATGCTCAAACTACCGCACAATTGCACTCATCTCACACGCTAGTAAAGTCATGCTCAAAATTCTCCAAGCCAGGCTTCAGCAGTATGTAAACCGTAAACTCCCAGATGTTCAAGCAGGTTTTAGAAAAGGCAGAGGCACCAGAGATCAAATTGCCAACATCCGCTGGATCATGGAGAAAGCAAGAGAGTTTCAGAAAAACATCTATTTCTGCTTCATTGACTATGCCAAAGCCTTTGACTGTGTGGATCACAATAAACTGTGGAACATTCTGAAAGAGATGGGAATCCCAGACCACCTGACCTGCCTCTTGAGAAACCTGTATGCAGGTCAGGAAGCAACAGTTAGAACCGGTCATGGAACAACAGACTGGTTCCAAATAGGAAAAGGAGTGCGTCAAGGTTGTATATTGTCACCTTGCTTATTTAACTTATATGCAGAGTACATCATGAGGAACGCTGGGCTGGAAGAAGCACAAGCTGGAATCAAGATTGCTGGGAGAAATATCAATAACCTCAGATATGCAGATGACACTACCCTTATGGCAGAAAGTGAAGAGGAACTCAAAAGCCTCTTGATGAAAGTGAAAGAGGAGAGTGAAAAGTTTGGCTTGAAGCTCAACATTCAGAAAACAAAGATCATGGCATCTGGTCCCATCACTTCATGGGAAATAGATGGAAAAACAGTGGAAACAGTGTCAGACTTTGTTTTTTTGGGCTCCAAAATCACTGCAGATGCTGATTGCAGCCATGAAATTAAAAGACGCTTGCTCCTTGGAAGGAAAGTTATGACCAACCTTGATAGTATATTAAAAAGCAGAGACATTACTTTGCCGACCAAGGTCCGTCTAGTCAAGGCAATGGTTTTTCCCGTGGTCATGTATGGATGTGAGAGTTGGACTGTGAAGAAAGCTGATCGCCGAAGAATTGATGCTTTTGAACTGTGGTGTTGGAGAAGACTCTTGAGAGTCCCTTATACTGCAAGGAGATCCAACCAGTCCATTCTAAAGGAGATCAATCCTGGATGTTCATTGGAGGGACTGATGCTAAAGCTGAAACTCCAATACTTTGGCCACCTCATGAGACGAGTTGACTCACTGGAAAAGACTCTGATGCTGGGAAAGGTTGGGGGCGGGAGGAGAAGGGGACGACAGAGAATGAGATGGCTGGATGGCATCACCGACTCTGTGGACATGAGTTTGGGTGTACTCCGGGAGTTGGTGATGGACAGGGAGGCCTGGCGTGCTGTGATTCATGGGGTCGCGGAGAGTCGGACACGACTGAGCGACTGAACTGAACTGAACTGAACTGAACTAGTACATGATATTAAAACAAACGTGATAAATACTCGTAACTCATCACTCCTTAATGATTTCATAGATTTTTACTGCTGGCTCTGCTCTTGAGATTACTTCTATTTATATTATCTGTGTGGCAGACATTACTGTATAATGGGAGCTCCACATTCACTGACTTCATACCAGTAGCGCAGCATCAACCATAGTGGGAATATGCACAGAAATCATCAGAAGCTACAAATCAGGCTCACTGTCCCTCCAGAGAGGTGGTTGTTACACCCACACCAGCACCCTCTGTGGACATGCCCCCAGATAACCAAGGTAGAGCTTTCCTCTAAGCCTGTAGAGCAGAGGGGTGAAGGAAAGGTGATAAAGATGGTGCCTTTTCTGCCATCCTTGGTTTGGCAGGCTGAGTCCATCCTTTCTGCCAGACACATCTACCATGGCTAGAATTGAACATCCTCATCAGACAGGCTTTAACATCCTTAGCCAAGTGCTGGATGTGAAGGACAGTGTGGAAAGAGCCAGACAGAAAAGCCACAAAGCAAGAAAACAAGAAACGACAGTAAAACCTTCCACCTGGCCATGCTCCTGGATCCCACTGACATTTAAGGAGCCAGAGATCCCCCTTCAGAAGCAAACACCTTGTTTTCCAGGGGAAATCACCCCTCTAAGAGATGCACACCCCTTGGCCTCATCACACAGTAGTAAATGAGGTGAATTATTAGCGGAGAAGATACTGTCTTTTCCACTTACTGTTTTTAATATCCGTTTCACCTCCTGTTAGAATCCAGCCCACCTTGTGCCAAACACCTTCACTGTCTCCTCGATTTTTGTTTAATACTTCAGCCCTCTTATAATTCAATTGCACCATCCCTGGTTTCATGGCCAATTTAACATGATGCTGAAAAGAATAAAAATCTAACTGCTTTCCTCCTCGCCCGTTCCACCAGATGTTTGGTGGCACTAAGCAGCCACTGTACGCTCACTTGCCGAATTTCTCTTCCCTAGTGGAAGTTGACACCCAGGGCTTCTGTGTGTGCCCAGTTCTAGGTCGACTCTTGAAGGCAACGGCATGTCTTCTTCCAAAGCTGCTGATGTGTTTTATTGCACATGTTTTAAGGCAAACAGACATCTCTGCAACTGAAACAACAGACATGTCAAAACTGAAGCTATGATTTACCCACACAAAGTTTAGTTGCTGCTAAGTCACTTCAGTCGTGTCCGACTCTGTGTGACCCCATAGACGGAAGACCACCAGGTTCCCCCTTCCCTGGGATTCTCCAGGCAAGAACACTGGAGTGGGTTGCCATTTCCTTCTCCAATGTGTGAAAGTGAAAGTGAAGTCGCTCAGTCATGTCCGACCCTTAGCGACCCCACGGACTGCAGCCTACCAGGCTCCTCCATCCATGGGATTTTCCAGGCAAGAGTACTAGAGTGGCTTGCCATTGCCTTCTCCAAAAGTTTAGTTCAGTTCAGTTCAGTTCAGTTCAGTCGCTCAGTCGTGTCCGACTCTCCGCGACCCCATGAATCACAGCACGCCAGGCCTCCCTGTCCATCACCAACTCCCGGAGTACACTCAAACTCATGTCCACAGAGTCGGTGATGCCATCCAGCCATCTCATTCTCCGTCGTCCCCTTCTCCTCCCGCCCCCAACCTTTCCCAGCATCAGAGTCTTTTCCAGTGAGTCAACTCGTCTCATGAGGTGGCCAAAGTATTGGAGTTTCAGCTTTAGCATCAGTCCCTCCAATGAACATCCAGGATTGATCTCCTTTAGAATGGACTGGTTGGATCTCCTTGCAGTATAAGGGACTCTCAAGAGTCTACTCCAACACCACAGTTCAAAAGCATCGATTCTTCGGCGATCAGCTTTCTTCACAGTCCAACTCTCACATCCATACATGACCATGGGAAAAACCATTGCCTTGACTAGACGGACCTTGGTCGGCAAAGTAATGTCTCTGCTTTTTAATATACTATCAAGGTTGGTCATAACTTTCCTTCCAAGGAGCAAGCGTCTTTTAATTTCATGGCTGCAATCAGCATCTGCAGTGATTTTGGAGCCCAAAAAAACAAAGTCTGACACTGTTTCCACTGTTTTTCCATCTATTTCCCATGAAGTGATGGGACCAGATGCCATGATCTTTGTTTTCTGAATGTTGAGCTTCAAGCCAACCTTTTCACTCTCCTCTTTCACTTTCATCAAGAGGCTTTTGAGTTCCTCTTCACTTTCTGCCATAAGGGTAGTGTCATCTGCATATCTGAGGTTATTGATATTTCTCCCAGCAATCTTGATTCCAGCTCAGCAGTATGTAAACCGTGAACTCCCAGATGTTCAAGCAGGTTTTAGAAAAGGCAGAGGCACCAGAGATCAAATTGCCAACATCCGCTGGATCATGGAGAAAGCAAGAGAGTTTCAGAAAAACATCTATTTCTGCTTCATTGACTATGCCAAAGCCTTTGACTGTGTGGATCACAATAAACTGTGGAACATTCTGAAAGAGATGGGAATCCCAGACCACCTGACCTGCCTCTTGAGAAACCTGTATGCAGGTCAGGAAGCAACAGTTAGAACCGGTCATGGAACAACAGACTGGTTCCAAATAGGAAAAGGAGTGCGTCAAGGTTGTATATTGTCACCTTGCTTATTTAAAGTTTAGTTAGGTACCAGCAATTGCAAATAAGCAGTGATGAGTTAGCCCTCTCCCCCAGCAGATCCCAGCAGGGTACAAATTATGCAAGTGTCTCCAAGGTCTGAGGCTTTGCTTTCCAGCTGCATTTTGGGAGTCAGCCAAAGCAGGGCAATGAGAAATGACAGAGGTGGGATTTGGGCACAGGAAGAAGCTTTTCCTTTTGTATGAAGTTAGTTCTTCTTGGTCCCTCCTTAGTTTTCTGTGGTCATTCATTTTCTTCAACAAATATTTATTGAGTACCAAGAATCACCATGTATACACCAGGCATCATTGTGTATACCAGAAACAGGACAGTGAAATAGACAAAATTCCTGTCCTCAATGAATAACAAACAATGATGTGTGTTGAGCAAAAAGACAAACAAGTTAGCAAGTAAATGTACAGGGTTAGGGTGGGAACATTGGCCATATCCTGTGAAGAGTATAAAAGAAGGTGATGTCCAGGCATAACGTCTTTTCCCGCACTTCACAGGCACTGCATTTTTTACAAATTCAAAGTTTGTGGCCACCCCACAAGTCTGTTACAGGCACCATGTTTCCAATAGCATTTGCTCACTCTGTGTCTCTGTGTCACATTTTGACAGTACTCCCAATATTTCAGACTTTCCCGTTCTTACTATATGTGCGACAGTGATCTGTGATCAGTGATCTGTGATGTGACTGTTGCAAAAACATTAGAATTCACTGAAGTTTCAGATGATAGTCTTCTCTAGCAATGAAGTATTCTTTAATCAAGCTATGTACATTTTTAAAGATATAATGCTACTGCATGCTTAGACTACAGTACGGTGTGCATGCTGAGTTGCTTCAGTCATGTCCAACTCTTTGCAATCCTATGGACTGTAGCCCGCCAGGTTCCTCTGTCCATGGGGATTCTACAGGCAAGAATACTGGAGTGGGTAGCCATTTCCTCCTCTGGGGGATCTTCCCAACCCAAGTCTCTTACGTTTCCTGCATTGGCAGGCAGATTCTTTACCAGTACGGTGTAAATGTAGCTTTTATATGCACTGGGAAACAAACAAACAAAAATGTGTGGTTTGCTTTATTGTGGTACTCACTTTATTGCAATGGCCTGATTGCAGCCAGGAAATTAAAAGATGCTTACTCCTTGGAAGGAAAGTTATGACCAACCTAGATAACATATTAAAAAGCAGAGACATTACTTTCCAACCAAGGTCCATCTAGTCAAGGCTATGGTTTTTCCAGTGGTCATGTATGGATGTGAGAGTTGGACTGTGAAGAAAGCTGATCGGGAAGAATTGATGCTTTTGAACTGTGGTGTTGGAGAAGACTCTTGAGAGTCCCTTGAACTGCAAGGAGATCCAACCAGTCCATTCTAAAGGAGATCAATCCTGGATGTTCACTGGAAGGACTGATGCTGAAGCTGAAACTCCAATACTTTGGCCACCTCATGCGACGAGTTGACTCACTAGAAAAGGCTCTGATGCTGGGAGGGATTGGGGGTGGGAGGAGACGGGGACGACAGAGAATGAGATGGCTGGATGGCATCACTGACTAGATGGACATGAGTTTGAGTGAACTCCAGGAGTTGGTGATGGACAGGGAGGCCTGGTGTGCTGTGATTCATGGGGTCGCAAAGAGTCGGACACGACTGAGCGACTGAACTGAACTGAACTGAACTGCAACCCAATTCACAATATTCCCAATGTCTGCCTGTATACAGCAGGGGTGCTGATGGGGAACAAGTGCTGCTTTTGTGAGAGGGGTCAGAGGAAACAGTTTTCTTAAGCGGGCCATGGGCCAACATCTAAACGGTGCCACCTGAATGGAGTATTTTATGGGACAACAGGTGGATGGGTGGCAAAGCCAGAGCAAACCAACCAGTATTGGAGAAGCAGAAAGAAAACCAGTGTGACTGGAGCAGATGAGGGAGACGTCACAAGCTGGAGCCTACAGGGCCTTCAGCCACACAGGCCATGGGGAAAAGCTTGGGTTTTAGTCTAAGTCCAATGAGAACCCTCTGGAGGGTTCTGAACAAGAGAAGGATGTCATCTGATTTTTAAAAAGAACATTTCATCAGCTGTGTAGAGGTCAGTGGGAAGGCTATGGTCAACAGATGTCGATGGCTTGGATCAGGCAAATAGCAGTGCCTTGGAGGGAAGTGGGCAGATTTGGGATTTTTTTTTTTTTCCTATTTTGGAGGCACAGGATTGGATCAGATGTGGGAAATGAGGAAGAAGATACAATCTCTTCCTCCCTCACTGGAATGTAAGATGTGTCCTAACCTAGAATATATCATGCCCACCGTCATGGTCCCTGAGTTTTTACTGATGGGATATTAATTCTGTTGTCCATCCCTGGAACTTAGCAGTTAAAAGTAAAGGGGAAGACCCGTATATTAGTTTAGGGAAAGTGAGTGAAGGAAACAGCTTATCTATAAATCTGTGGGGTAAATCAGTTGATGAGATGGCAAGTCGATTGCTGTCTCCATCGGGCCAGTCTCTCTCTTCCACTGCCTTCAAACTGGAGTGTTCACTCTGCCTTTTTAGGGAATGGCCTGTGATTGGGAAGAGAAGGTATTAATGTTGTCCTGCAACGTAATCAGTCTGTTCTGCAAATCCCCAGGGTCTAGCTCAGTTCTTAGCATCGAGAAGTCCCTCAATAAATATTTGCTAAAGTTTATATTTGCATCATGTCTTAAAAATCTTCCCTGAAGCAAGCAGGAAAGTTCCTTTTGCTCCATTTCTCAGATGAGAAAACTAAGAGAAGCTCAGAGATTTCCTTGCAGTCATTGTGACAGTTAGCTATCACCACATAACAAATCACGTCAAAAAACCAATGAATTTAAAAATAATCACCTTTATTAATGACTGTGAGTCTGTAATTCAACTGGGAGATTCTCTGGTCTCAGCTGGGCTCTCTTGAGCATCTTTCATCAGCTGAGGGCTGTGTAGGTGACCTTGCTGATCTTGGCTGGGCTCCCTCCTAGACTTGGAGGACAACCACCGTAGGCGGGTCTGGGATGACCTTGGCCCTAACAGCAGTGTCTCGTTCTTGAGCGGGTCAGCTGGGTGAGAACAGGATTCTGAGGGAGAATGAAAGTGTGTGAGGCCTCTGAAGCTTTAAGCTAGGCAAAACGTCACTTTGTGGCCAAAGCAGGTCACATATCCAGCTCAGATTAAAGGTGCGGGAATAGATTCTACTTCTTGATGGGAAGAACTGTCAAGTTTCCTTGCACAGGAGCAGAGATTTCAGGTCATTTTTTCAGTTGGCCACAGTCAGGTAGCCAATTCCGAGCTGGCCTTTGACTCATCAGCTAGTTTCCCCAAAATTAATTTGTTCAAATCAGAGTCTCCCTCTTGGGAGTGTAAAGTAGAAACCACATCAAGAGTCAAGCAGGTGACAGTGGGGGAAGAAGCTACAAGGGAGGCCAGAGAGGCCATGGAGAGCTGTGGGGAGCCCGGCCGTGGGGAGCCCGGCCATGGAGTGCAGTGACGGTATGTGAGCAGATGCCGTGAATAGAGGAAAGGTGGAGGACCCGAGCGGGAAGCGAGAGGAGGAGACATCAGCGGAGGAGAAGAGGGTCATGCCAGGACGCCACCTGAAGACTTTCCGATCCTGCTCCGAGGACCCTGAAACTCTCCTTCTGCAGAAAATCTCCAGTGCCTATCTATGAGTTCCCGATCTTGGATTCCCACAAGATTTTTCAAACCCCATGTATACTCTCACACAAACCCCTCTTGAGTGGAACAGCTTGGCAACCAAGGACCCTGATGACTGAAATGGCTTCTTAGCCTATAAAGACAGATAAATCCAGAGGAAATGTGACACTGTTTATCATCCTACCCTGTTTCTGGGCTGCCTTATGAGTTAATGGTGTTTAATAAGGGACATTCACTTTGAGTTATGGTTTGTGTCTCAGCTGTTAGGTCAGCTTCTCTTTCTGAAACAAAAAGAGATGAAACTAATAATTTAACTAAAAGTTAAATCTAGATGGGCGCACATATACTCCCCCACCACCACTTCTTTCTCTTGTGCCCAAGATAGACATCATTAATGGATCCCAGGACTCTTTCCACCGGAGCCCAGACCTGGTCTCGAAAGCCCTCTCAGACCAGAACTGCAGATAGCCACCACCGTTGATTAGAGTTGTTGCACAGAATGTAATTTGTCATCTCTAAATTAGAAGACTCAGAAGGAAACGTTGGTATCTGTAACGACGATTAATCCAAATTGAGGGATGGAGAGTAAGAGACCAGCAGAAGAGCAAACCTTACCCAAATCCCTTCATAAATGAGGCTGATTTAATCAGTGAATTTGAATATGTTGAAAAACTGTAGTTGACCTCTGACATTCACCGACGGTTCTCAATAGCTTTTGCATCCCATCAGTCAAAACCCAGGATCTCCACATATACAGCCTGTAGCCTAGCACGTCTTCACTTAGAAATTCAAGCCTGCTTCTTCCCACTGCCTTCTCCTCAGACTTGAGACTTGCTTCAAAGCCCTAGAATTGTTCAAGATCATGGATTTATATGCTGGTCGATACCTTGGAGTGCAGACAAAGTTAAAGCTTCTGAATTGTACTTTATGAATCATTCAGAGAAGACCTCAGTCCCCCCTACATTACATCATCCACACACACACACACACACCCTGCAGCCAGCGGGCGGGCATTAATGAGTCCACAGCATGTTCCATAAAGGAAAGTACTTGGCCCTGTGTCCTTAGCCCAGAACTGATCAACACAGCTGCACACCCAAAGGGCAGGTCACTGCTGCGGGCTGGAGGAACTAGGCTCAAGTTAATTGCATTTTCATCATCTTGAATGTGACCCAGAGGCCCTGCCCATTTCTACTGGCATCTTGGTGTGTCTTTGACACCTCTAGTTAAGTACAGTTCCAGGGCAAGTTTTCTTCTCTGTTTTTCTTGCACCACTCTCCACCGAGGGTGCGTATCTTTGTTTAATTTCTTTCCTTATGGCTAAGGCTGCCTCAGAGGATCCCACCTTAGAAAAGAACTTACATGTTTTCAAATTTAAGCATCAAAATATCTTGAAGCCTTGAACCTTTGTTACATAAAGGTTTGCACAAAAAACTCTGTTTTGTGAAATCCTTTCCCAGATGACAGGCAGTGTTCTCAGGCTGATAGCCAGGCTTGAGGGTCAGGGTCGGGGAAGTGGGGTGGTTCAGGCAGTACAGTTGAGAGTGTGCTGACTTTGGAGTCAGCTGTGGATTCAAATCCTGATTCCACCAGTTATTACCTGGGTGGTCGTGCACGAATCAGTTCACTTCTGTGGACCTGGTTTCTTTATCTGTGCGATGGGATTCTGGGGGAAGGCGTCTGCTGCACACGGTGGTTGAGATTTGTGGAGGCAGGTACGGATGAGGGACATAGGAAGAGCTCGAGGAAAGGCAGTCGTCACCTTTGAGCTGGTTGTCGTTAGAGCATCTGCTCTCATGTTATTCTAGGGTTATAACTGCTCTAGAGTTATTCGAGAGCAGCAACAAAGAGCATGAGCTTTGGAAACAAAGAAACCCCGTCCTCACCCTCATCAGCCGAGTGACCTCAGCCTGGTCGTTTTACTTCTCTAAACCTCAGTTTTTCATCTGTAGTATGGAATCAGTGCCTTCTTGCAGGGACATTTTGGTGAGGACCAGGGGACTCACAGTTCCCCCCACCTGTCATGAGCTAGAAGACCTCAGGCTTTTCCCATTTTCTAGACCTCAGTGGTCCTAGACCATGCAAACACATGCTCCCCACCATTGTAGGGGAAGCCTGCATAGTACAGACAATATGTGCTTCTCTCTTGTGGGCAAAAAAAAGATTTAACTCAGTCTTGTGCTACCCTATAAAACTTTTAGGTAAATAGGTCCTAAAAGGTGAATTTATCCTGTTGATTAAATGTGTGTGTGTGTCTTTGTGTTCAAAAGGAAGAAAAAGACAGTCTGTGATCTAAAATGAAGATCTCACACTATATTTAGCTCCCCCAGAGTTCAAGTCAAAGGTTAGTGGGTGACACTGTGTCCTTCACCACTAAAACTGGGTCTTTGGGCCACCAGTGATTCTCATCACCTTATCTAGAACCTCCTCACCTTTGCCCAGCACTTGGGCTGGTCTGGGCCATTGCCCTGGTCATTGTGCCTTTCTCAAACCATGGCTGCTGCTCTTGTTCATGGGTGGCCAGAATTGGTCAGGGGAATGCACAAGTGCCCCAGTGGCTTTGTTGTTGTTTAGTCACTCAATCGTGTCCGACTCTTTGTGACCCCATGGATTTTAGCACATTAGGCTCCTCTGTCCTCCACTATATCCCAGAGTTTGCTCAAACTCATGTCCATTGAGTCAGTGGTGCCATCCAACCATCTCATCCTGTGTCGCCCCCTTCTCCTCCTGCCCTCAGTCTTTCCCAGCATCAGGGTCTTTTCCAGTGAGTCGGCACCTGGCATCAGGTGGCCAAGGTATTGGAGCTTCAGCTTCAGTATCTGTCCTTCCAGTGAATACTCAAGGTTGATTCCCTTTAGGATTGACTGGTTTGATCTCTCTGCAGTCCAAGGGACTCTCAAGAGTCTGCTCCAGCATGGCAATTTGAAAGCATCAGTTCTTCTGAGCTCAGCCTTCCGTACGGTTTCCACTTTGGTTCAGCCAATTCATTCTTTCTGGAGCTATTTGTAATTGCCCTCTGCTCTTACCCAGTAGCATCTTGGACACCTTCTGACCTGAGGGGCTTATCTTCCAGTGTCTTATCTTTTTGCCTTTTCATACTCTCCATGGGGTTCTCCAGGCAAGAGTATTAGAGTGGTCTGACATTTCCTTCTCCAATGGACCACATTTTGTCAGAACTCTTCACTATGACGCATCCATCTTGGGTGGCCCTGCATGCCATGGCTCATAGCTTCACTGAGTTATGCAAGCCCCTTTGCCACGACAAGGCTGTGATCCTTGAAGGGGTCTCAGTGGCTACCTGGGGCCAAGCATGGGAACAATATACAGCCTTGACATAATCCTTTCCCAATTTGGAATCAGTCCATTGTTCCATGTCCAGTCCTAACTGTTGCTTCTTGACCTGCATACAGGTTTCTCAGGAGGCAGGTAAGGTGGTCTGGTATTCCCATCTCTTTAAGAATTTTCCACAGTTGGTTGTGATCCACACTGTCAAAAACTTTAGTGTAGCCAGTGAGGCAGAAGAGGATGTTTTTCTGGAATTCTCTTGCTTTTTCGACGATCCAACAGAAGTTGACAATTTGATCTCTGGTTCCTCTGCTTTTTCTAAATCCAGCTTGAACATCTGAAAGTTCTCAGTTCTCTGGGCTTCCCAGGTGGCTCAGTGATAAAGAATTCGCCTGCAATGCCGGAGACCTGGGTTTGATCCCTGGGTCAGGAAGATCCCCTGGAGAAGGAAATGGCAATCCACTCTAGTAGAGGAGCCTGGAGGGCCATAGTCCGTGGAGTCGAATAAGAGTTGGACACAACTTAGCGACTAAACAATACTGTTCTCCATAGTGGCTGCACCAATTTACATTCCCACCACAGTGGAGGAGGGTTTCCTTTTGGACACACCATCTCCAGAATTTATTATTTATAGATTTTTGATGATGGCCATTCTGGCCAGTGTGAGGCAATACCTCATTCTGGTTTTGATTTGCATTTCTTTAATATTAATAATTAGTGATGCTGTGTGTTTTCTTGTGTGCCTATTAACCATCTGGACATCTTTTTGGAGACTTGTCTATATTTAGGGCTTCTTCCCATCTTTGATTGGGTTATTTGCCACTTAGATGTTGAGTTGTATAAGCTGTTGGTATATTTTGGAGATTAACCTCTTGTCGGTGGCACTGTCTGCAGGTATTTTCTCCCATTTTGTAAATTGCCCTTTTGTTGATGGTTTTCTTGGCTATGCAGAAGCTTATAAGTTTGATTGGGTCCCATTTGTCTGTTTTTGCTTTTATTTCTTTTGCCTTGGGAGACTGACCCAAAGTCTTGTTTTAGAATCTACTTCTGAGGACCACTCCTGCACCTAACTTCTGTAGGTCAGTTTCCCAGGGACAGACTCTGAGATGGAGACTTGCATGCAGGTTCTTCATTGAGAGGTGCTCCTGGGAGCACCACCTGAAGCAAGTAAGGGCAGCAGGATGGGCAGAGAAGAAGCTGAGCCAGAAAGCAGTGACAGCACAAGCTTCAGATCAGCCCACAGGGAGCTCAGACGCTGGGAGAGTCATTCTGAGATACCCCAACTTTTCAAGCAAGAGGACCAGACCTTTGTACTCTTACAGGGACCATTCACTGAATGTAGGTTTCTTCCAAGGAGGGGTATGCCATTTAAGGAAGCAGCTCCTTTTATTTGAGGGCAATTCCTGGGAAAGAACTCAGCTATGAGCCCCCAGCACCTAGAGAAATGGGGGCCTCCATCTAGAAGGAGGATTCTGGGTGGCACACCCAGCAACTCCTAGAATATGTGTCCAGAAATACAAGCTTGGATAACAGAGAGAGGTTATGAAAAAACAACCAAACTGACAATGGAACGTTTTATCCTTAGGCACAACCGTCCTAAATTAACATCACACAGAAGGGGTGGTCACTGGAAGTCAGTTTGGGAATTGATCATCTGGTCTAAGGCCTTCTTGTGCCAGATGAGGAGCCCCTACGCCAGAGGGAACTGCCTTGTCCACAGGGTGGACAGGTCACAGCGTGTGTTAGTCACAGGGCTGGCACTCACATCCACTCTGGGGCCTTTGTTCCACAGCCCACTTTTGCTTAATGTGTATAATTTCACGCTTTTGTTTAGTTATTTGAATAATGGCCATTTCCCACTAGAAATAATGGCCATTTCCCCTGACAACAGGGGCCGTATCTCTTTCTGCTCACTGATTTATTCCCAGTGTCCAACACAGTGTCTGAAATGTACTTGGTGATTAGAAATATTTTTGTTGAATGCATGTTTCAGAATTCCTCCGTTTTTTGTATTTTTTTTTTAAGGCATCAGGCTGAGGGGAGCTGGGGAGATGGAAGGTGACTTAAGATAAACCCCTGAAAAGATCAGGTGGCCAGGCTGAGCCACGAGGGAACCCAGCTCAGAGTAAAAGGCACAGACAGGCTGTCGTGTGAGACCATGCAGGCTCTGAGCCAGACTGCTTGGGTTCAAATCCCAGTTCTGTGGCTTACAAGCCATGCAGTGATCAGCAGTCTTCCTAGTGTCTCTATTCCCCCAGAGCAGAGATTGCAAAAGTACTTTCTTCCTCTCTCAGGGATCTTGTGAGGACTAAATGGGTTCATACAGGTAAAGCACTGAGAGCAGCGCCTGACACATGGTAAGCGCTTGATAAATGATGGCTGCCTGTGTTCCATCCTTCGTGTTCCCTGTGTGACTGGAGCTGTTGCACAGTATGACCGTGGTCTCATGGACTTCTCCCTGCTCCCAGGCACATGGCTACAGGCAGAGCCCCAACATAAGATCCAGCCCGTCATACCCGATCCCAGGTACTGAACGTCAAAGGTCCATGTTTAAGGGACCATAGGAGCAAAGCTGATGCGGAGAAGAGGGAGACATCAGGACAGATAGTTTCTAAGTGGAGGCTGTGCAAATGCAGCTGTTAGTGCTGGATTTCCATATTAATTTGAAATCTCTTCCTATTGGGATTGTTCAACAAGCCATTATTCTAATGGACGTAACCACAGGCTGTACAATAAAGCTCTAATCCACCACTTAGCGTAAATGCTGCCTGCATTAAGCCCTGTAATTTTTTTGAACTTTTTATTGAAATATAACATAATACAGGAAAGCACACAAATCATTAAGCCTATAGCTCAATAAAATTTCACAAAATGAACACACCCATGGAACCCACACCCACATCAAGAAAAGGAGCATTACCGGTCCCCACCCCCACCCCCCACCCCCGCAGGAAAACCTTCTCATCCCCCTTGCAGTCACTGCCCTACCCCAAAGAAAATCACTCTCCTGACTGCTTAGACTTACATTAGTGTCTCCTGTCTTGAACACTGTGTAAGTGAAATTGTACAGTTTTCACTATTACCATATTTATTTTTTCCACTCAACATTGTTTCTGAGATTTATTCACATTGCCTCACCGAGTCGGGGTTTGTAATCTTTCAGTTTCTGGGCAGTGTCCATCGTGTGAAGGGAGCACAGCATACCGTTCTGATATTGATGGGCATTTGGGTTGCTTCCACTCTGGGGCTGTTATGAAGAGAGCTGCTACGGACATTCTTACGCATGTTTTTTGCTGAATATCTGTATGCATTTCTGCTGGGAACATACCTAAGAGTGGACTTGTTGGCTCCCAGAGCTTGCAAAGGCTCAGCTGTGGTTGATACTGCTAAACAGTTTCCCGAGCCCTGTATTTTAAAGAACTTTTAAAAATATACAAACAAGATGTTTTAGAAAAACTGGAACATATGGAGAAGTATTAATAGTATAAATGAGTCATAGAACCACGGTCAATTACATCACCTAGGAATCATCTCTATTTGTATTTTTGTATGTCAACTTTTATCAATATTTTTATATGTACATGTGTTTTGTTTTTTTTTACCAAAAAGAATAGACCCATTCAGCATATTCCACTTGGTAAACTGATTTTCTTATTTAGCAACAGATTATGATCATCTTCCGTGTCAATAACTTCATCCACAATTTCACTTTTTAAACTTTTAGTATGAAAACATTAAAATATCTGTATTTGAACCATACAGATTTGAACAAAAAATATTTTAATGAACGTCTATGCATGCATTGCTCAGATCAATGATTATCAACTTGCAGCCAGCCTTGTTTCATTGACACATCCTCCTCCCCTATTATTTTGAAGCATTTATAATTTTATCTGTAAAACTTTAAACAACTATCTAGGGAAGGACTCTCTTTAAAACCATAACCACAGTAATATTATCACATCTAAAACAAATAGCAATCTCTTTCCTATCAAATATTCACTCAAGTACAACCATCTGGATGGTTGTATAATATTCCACTCTATAAGAATGTAGCTAATAATTTATCTATACTCTAAGAATGTCGCTAACCATTTCCTATCTTTGGATTTGTTGGTTGTTCTCCTTTGATTTATTCTCCTCTTATGTAAACAATGTTTAGATGGACATCTTCGGAGTTACATCATTATATACTCTAGTTCCTTAAGATAAATTCCTAAGACATGCAGCTTTTAGATTCTTGACCCTTAACTAAAGTCCTGTAGATTCACACTGGGTTTTAGTTGCTGAAAGTAGCTAGTTCATAAATGCTTAGAACAAATGAGCTTTTCTCATAAGAAATGAAAGCAAAACAACCAAAAAAAAAAAAAAAAGAAATAGGGCATGAGAGATTGATGATACTGCAGACTTGATTTTTGCCCTTTTCACCTTAGCATAGTCATTGGAAGCAAATGAGCAGTTTATGGAAAGGAAAATTAAAACATAAAGTAGTCGTGAAATAACCGCCCGCTAAATTTGCTGTCCAGCTGAGCGCTCGGCAGACCCAACATGCATCTGTGAGACCATTTCTCTTCCTCAGAGTTCTTCACATAAAATCCTTGCCCTACTCAGCATCCCATTTAATAAGCCCTTGCATAAGTGGTTGTTCTGATGGTTTTCACTCAGATGAGCCTGTTGCCCAAGACTGTAATCCATTCACCTTTTTCAATGCAAGGGAAAACTTCCATTTGTCCTGAACACACTACTTATAGCTTTTGACCACATCTTTGTCTGGATCTTCTCTGTAATATCAATTAACATTTTGCAGTCATGATTTCACTTGAAAGTAAAATAAAATTATATTAAAAAGTCAGAAACCTCACAAGTTCACCAAGCTTATCTCTGAGCATCTTGCAGCCCACTTTGAGAAAAGTGACACTGTCATTTGTCCAACCCATGACCTACAGAAGTACAAAGCAATAATAATAATAAAATAGGCAGTTCAAACTCTGTTATTCCAAAATTAGTGCTTGTGCAAGGAGATCCAACCAGTCCATTCTAAAGGAGATCAATCCTGGGTGTTCATTGAAAGGACTGATGCTAAAGCTGAAACTCCAATACTTTGGCCACCTCATGCAACGAGTTGACTCACTGGAAAAGACTCTGATGCTGGGAAGGATTGAGGGCGGGAGGAGACGGGGACGACCGAGAATGAGATGGCTGGATGCATCACCAACTCGATGGACATGAGTTTGAGTGAACTCCGGGAGTTGGTGATGGACAGGGAGGCCTGGCGTGCTGTGATTCATGGGGTCGCAAAGAGTCGGACATGACTGAGAGCCTGAACTGAACTAAAGAAATATATTTCAACAGGTATTAATTTCCTCAGGGTTCCAAAAGTGCATAAGAATAAGAATCATTTTTGAAACCAGTTTCCCAGCCACATATCCCACCTTTGATCTTATGTATTGACAGGCAATAGAATACTGGAGTGGGTTGCCTTTTCCTTCTCCAGGGGATCTTCCCCACCCAGGGATCAAACCTGGGTTTCCTGCATTTCAGGCGCACTCTTTACTGTCTGAGCCACCAGGGAAGCCCAGAATATATCATGGCTTTTGGACCCGGCTTGAATCCTGGCTCCACCACTGACAAACTGTTTGAATATGGATAAGCTACCTAATCTTTCTGAATCTCATTGCCCTCATCTGTAAAATGAGAATAATAATAAAACCTGGTTGTGATAGTTAAATGTGTTAAGATGCATGTATCTGGCACTTGGATTGCATGTTTTAAGCATACAACTAACACAGTCAGTCAGTACTCCTGATGGCTGGTGTTTATACATCACGCTGACTGCTTGACCATGCCACTGGGATTCTGTCCACTCTTCAGCAGATATTTTCTTATCACCTGTGTGGGGACCCAGCATTTTTCCTTTCCTATCTGACTGTAAAGAAAGTCAGATGCTGGAGAGCATACAATGAAGCTTAGAGCACCGTAGTTTGTTCTGTGCCTTGAGAGACAAAGAGCTAGATACTTTCCAGACATTGTTTTTAAGATAA
This sequence comes from Moschus berezovskii, assembly GCF_049115385.1. Taxonomy (NCBI): domain Eukaryota; kingdom Metazoa; phylum Chordata; class Mammalia; order Artiodactyla; family Moschidae; genus Moschus; species Moschus berezovskii. The sequence goes on along the minus strand of NC_142478.1, from coordinate 59,120,606 downwards.
AATTAGTTAGTACAAAGAAAGCATTTCGAATATGAGCAGCTATTTCATAAGGACCATCTCTTTTCTAACTTAAAGAGGTTACAAATTTAAGTCACACTTCTTTTATTTTTCCAGTTAGCCGTATGAGCCATCACATGAATTTTCTAGTGTCTGCCTCTGGGAGCTTCACCCCCGCCCCACTCCACCCCTCCACCCGCACCTTGAATTGTCAAATATATAACTTTCTTGGTTACCTTCCAAACCCCAGAGGTGGAGGGAGAAAGTTGATGCTGTGTCCTCCACCACCATTGCTGCTCACAGCCACAAGGTGTCGCTATCGAGAACAGGTCCTCCATGATCTTACAGACCATACTGGCCGTTCTTGCTGACATCTCACTGATGTACACCATCATAGCTCTCAAATCCCATCGGGTTTGATGAGAAGCCTTCCCCCAGACGATCAGGCTACTTGCCTATGAGGGTTTCTCTTAGGGGTTCCAGGATGCCCTTTCCCCACTCAGTCCGAGGGAAGCTGCCCTGCCCTAATGTCTAACTGTAGGGCTATTCTGGGCTTTTTCTTACTGAAAAACTTGCAGAGAGAGCCCAGTTTTGTGTTTTTTTGTTTTTTTTTTTCCTATTGAGGAACCCAGGTACATTACTTAAGTCATTCTGAGAGACGGATGGTGATATGGAGTGAGACATTTTCCTAAATCAAACCCCTCAGAGCCAAACCTTGCCATCCCCCCCTGGGGTTAGAAGAATTCCTTATAAGCTTACTTGCCTGGACTTTATCTTCCCCAAATTTTCCATGAAAATGAGAACAAAGTCAGCAAGAATGCTTGCAGAAGCACTTTTCTTCCCTGAGCTTCAGAGAAAAAAAACAAACTGCAGGACAGTCAAACAGCCTGAGAAACACCAAGAATGATGTTTCAGCAAGTTCGCTTAGGTCCCATCTGAGACAGATAGAGTTTTGGGGGTCAGGAAATTGCATGTGTTTTGATGCTGTTCTGGCAGGCCCATAGGCACCATTTACAGAAAACACATGACCTGGCCCTTCAGCACATGTGTGTGTTTAGCTTTAGGAGTCGTTCTGGGTCAGATTAACGCCAGACAAGAGTTCCTTGGCAGAATGTGGGTGCAGAGTTAAAGAAAGAAATTAAAATAACTCTTTTGCAAGATAATCTTTAAATCAGAAGAGCTTATTCAGTAACCTGTTGTTGTTCAGTCACTAGGTCATGTCCAACTCTTTGCGACCCCATAAACTGCAGCATCCCAGGCTTCCCTGTCCTTCACTATCTCCCAGAGTTTGCTCAAACTCATGTCCATTGAGTCAGTGATGCCATCCAACCATCTCATCCTCTTTCGCCCCCTTCTCCTCTTGCCCTTCATCTTTCCCAGCATCAGGGTCTTTTCCAGTGAGTCGGCTTTTCTCATCAGGTGGCCAAAGTATTGCAGCTTCAGCTTCAGCATCAGTCCTTCCAGTGAATATTCAGGATTGATTTCCTTTAGGATTGCCTTTGAATCTTTTAGTAATCCATTAAATAAAACCAGATCCAAACAACTAGTTAAGGCAGGAATCTGAATCTCCACCCCTGCCCTGAAACAGCCCAAAATGCACATTGGCTGAAAAGCAACCTTTCGATCCAGTGAACTTTCTCTGAAGGTCTCCTATTACCCATGCGAGGACTGGGGTTGGGAGGGAGTGGTATGTGTTCAAAACAGGGCTGCCCCTTTGCACACTTACAGGGACTACCATCCACAATGTGTGTTTCACCATGAATGGCACCCCACCACCCCAACTCAGTTTGTAGGCTACAATGTTAATAATGGCCCCGAGGTTGTACAATTAAGCAGCACTTTATTGGTAGTTACACAAAGATAAAAATAAAAGCTAAAAGAGCTCTCAGGGCCTGGGGCCTGGGAGCAGGGTGGTGTTAGAGAAGGGATCACAGGCCAAATTATTGGTATGAGTGCCTATGGTGATTTATAGACTAGATACGAGCCTTTAAAAGTGTGTTCGGACTCATTTACCTTTTCCCTACAATACCTCTGTGGTTCTTTGAGTTTACACCCTTTGGAAGTGTTTGATCTAGAAAAGTGAATAAGAAATGACCAGGTAAAAAAGATGCAGAGTTGAGGGAGGGTTCCCTGGCAGAGAAAACAATGTACACAGGATTGCAGTCAGGACAGGAGCTGGAAAGTTGGGTGACTGTAGACACTGTTTGCTAAGTTTCTGCTCTGTGTCAGGTACTGGGCTAGGGACTGATGTAAGGTCATCTCAAATGTGAGAGGAAGATGAGAGTTTGAGAGTTTAATCCTGGGGATCAATCAAATAGTTAACAGAACAGCTTTCAAACCTATGCAGCTCAGCAGACCCTGGGTGAATGGGGGTGGGGGAGCTGGCCATGGTCCTGAGCAGAGATTTTTGCATCTCTTGGGATCCTTCTGAATGTCTCATGACAAGGACAAGCTGTGACGGACAAACACCTCCTGTCTAGGAAGCCATCAGAAGGTGCTTCTGATGGTGATAGACAAGACCCAAGTTGTGAATTCAGAAGAGAATCTTTGACCGCACACTCCCCACCACCAACTGTTCTGTACCTCGTGTGTGTGTGTGTGTGTGTGTGTGAGTCTTTCAGTCATGCCCAACTTTGCAACCCCATGGTCTGTAGCCTGCCAAGTTTCGCTGACCATGGAATTCTGCAGGCAAGAACACTGGAGTGGGTAGCTTCTCCAGGGTATCTTCCTGACCCAGGGATCGAACCTGGGTCTCGTGCATTGCAGGCAGATTCTTTACCATCTGAGCCACCAGGGAAACCCACCCCCGCACCTCAGTTCAATTCAGTTCAGTCGTTCAGTCGTGTCTGACTCTTTGCGACCCCATGAATCACAGCACGCCAGGCCTTCCTGTCCATCACCAATGCCCAGAGTTCACTCAAACTCATCTCCGTCGAGTCGGTGATGCCATCCAGCCATCTCATTCTCTGTCATCCCCTGCGCCTCCTGCCCCCAATCCCTTCCAGCATCAGAGTCATTTCCAGTGAGTCAACTCGTCACGTGAGGTGGCCAAAGTATTGGAGTTTCAGCTTTAGCATCAGTCCTTTCAATGAACACCCAGGACTGATCTCCTTTAGAATGGACTGGTTGGATCTCCTTGCAGTCCACCTGACCTGCCTCTTGAGAAACCTGTATGCAGATCAGGAAGCAACAGTCAGAAGTGTACATGGAACAACAGACTGGCTCCAAATAGGAAAAAGAGTACGTCAAGGCTGCATATTGTCACCCTGCTTATTTAACTTATATGCAGAGTACATCATGAGAAACGCTGGGCTGGAAGAAGCCCAAGCTGGAATCAAGATTGCCGGAAGAAATATCAATAACCTCAGATATCAGATGACACCACCCTTATGGCAGAAAGTGAAGAGGAACTAAAAGCCTCTCGATGAAAGTGAAAGAGGAGAGTGAAAAAGTTGGCTTGAAGCTCAACATTCAGAAAACAGAGATCATGGCATCTGGTCCCATCACTTCATGGGAAATAGATGGAGAAACAGTGGAAGCAGCGTCAGACTTTATTTTTGGGGGCTCCAAAATCACTGCAGATGCTGATTGCAGCCATGAAATTAAAAGAGGCTTACTCTTTGGAAGGAAGGTCATGACCGACCCCCGTGCCTCAAACCCCTGCAATTCCCCTTGTAGTGAACTCAGTGGAAAAAGCCATTGTGAATTCCTGAGTGGTTCTTGGTCTCTAGCAGTAATCTCCACCATCAATCAAACAGAAGAACATGGATCAGAAGCTCACAGGCCAGTGGTCTTGTGCCTTATTTCATTGTCTGTTTCTAAATTATAAGCCAGGGGTTCTTTAAGGATAGTCAGTGCACTCTAAAAAAAAACCCTGCCTCCCTGCTGATGCATATTTTCTGTCCAGACTGGCTGGTCCATGAAGAAGAATTCTTCCATCCCATTTAGTCATTAAGCACAATAGGTAATAATGGGTGCTGCAGGGTGGGGCTTGCATTCTTTAAAAAGCGACAACAAAAAACACTCACTTATCTCAGAACCGAAAACTGACTGCTGAACCACCTCCAAATGCTATGCTTTTTTTCCTCAGGTGAGATAAATTTCTGTGTACTGACAGATGGCACAAGAGGGCAGTGGTTAGGAAAGCTACTATATATAAAATAAATAAGCTGTAAAGACGTATTTTACAGCATAGGGAAATACAGCCAATATTTTATAATTTCATTTTTTTCCCTGTAACTTTACACTTTTAAATAATCACAGAGGTACAGTAGAGGCATTCAGAACCTTCATCTAGTTTCCCCCAGCAGTTACATCTTACATAAATACAGTATAATGTCACTGTGTGACCACAGTAGGCAAATTGGCAACCAAAATTGCTGAAAAAATGTTTCTACCCAGAAGCTGTCACTGCCCTGGAGATTCCTGTAAAGATGAAGACTAAGGAGTTGGCTCGGAGAAGGCAATGGCACCCCACTCCACTACTCTTGCCTGGAAAATCCCATGGATGGAGGAGCCAGGTAGGCTGCAGTCCATGGGGTCGCTAAGAGTCGGACACAACTGAGCAACTTTCCTTTTTCACTTTCATGCATTGGAGAAGGAAATGGCAACCCACTCCAGTGTTCTTGCCTGGAGAATCCCAGGGACGGCGGAGCCTGGTGGCTGCCGTCTTTGGGGTCGCACAGAGTCGGACACAACTGAAGCGACTCAGCAGCAGCAGCAGCAGCAAGGAGTTGGCTACAACCAAGTGCTTGAGCATCTAAACCATGGACCTTAACCTTCACCTAGAAAAGGAAAGCAAGATGTAATGGTGATGAAGAGAGAAATTCACCAGGCTTCTAATCATAATCTCTGGTTTCTATTGCCAAAAGCATGGAGAATCTGTTAGTTTCCAATGACTCACGTTTTTTTTCTTGGGGAAGGCTGCATGAGAACCTGAAGCACTGGTTGCATTTATCATTTCAACTGAAATTCAGTATTGTCCACTTCCCGTTAGTTCCCCCTGAGAGATGTTTACTTAAAAGTTTTACTTTCATTAAGAGCCTTCTAAAAATTGAATGGGTTTCCCAGGTGGTGCTAGTGGTAAAGAACCTGCCTGCCGATGGGGGAGACAGAAGAGACACAGATTTGATCCCTGGGTCAGGAAGATCTCCTGGAGGAGGGCATGGAGGAGATCGCTCCAGTATTCTTGCCTGGAGAATCCCATAGACAAGGAGCCTGAAGGGCTACAGTCCATAGAGTCACAAAGAGTCATACATGACTGAAGCAACTTAGCATGCATGTGCCTAAGAGTTGAATATGTAACTTGGAAAAGCCTTTATGATGTAAGAATCACTGCTGAGAAGCTCAATAACATCTTCATTCTTCAGAAGTCTCGGAGGTAGAAACTACTACTATATTTATAGGACGAAAAGCTCAGGGAGTTCAGCAATTTCACTACATTCGACATTGGTGAGCAGCAACTTAATGGAGATGGTAACAAAGTAGAGATGTAGCCATCATACTGAAAAGGAACATTAGCTATGTTATTCCAATAATCTAGACCTATATTTAGCTTCATAACTTGTCAACATATTTTAGATTTTGTTATTGTTTATTCACTGAGTCGTGTCCGTAGCCTGACAGGCTTCTCTGTCCATGGGATTTCCCAGGCAAGAATACTGGGGTGGATTGCCCTTTGCTTCTCCGTATAATAATTTTAAATGGGGTATAATCTATAAAACTTTTGAGTCACTGTGTTGACACCTGAGACTAATACAAAATTGTAGATCAACTATACTTTAAAAAAAAAAAGACGGTGGCTCCTGGATTCAGACAGACCAGAGTGAAAATCCTGGCTTCGTTAACTTCTCATTGTGTGTGACTTTAGGCAGGCAGCTTCAATTCTGTGAACCTCAGTTTCTCCAACTTTGGAACTATAGTACCTGCCTCACAGGGCTCGTGTAGGGACTAAATGAGATGATGCATCTGAGACCTTGGGGCCCTGCCTGACGCTCAAAAAGTGCTCTGTAGGTAATGGCCATCGTGAGGATGATTTTCCAAGTGTAAGTCCTCCCCAGAGTTTTTGTACTCGGGGATAGTTAGCTTCTTCCACACCCCCTCCAAGCTCTAATTTGCTTCTAAATATGTTGGGGTAAACAGACAAAACGGGGGTCAGGGAAGTGAGGGCCTCATGAAGAGCACCCTGTACCCCTTCTCAGGGCCTGCTCGCCCATCTTCCCTCCCTGTGAGGTTCGGGACTCCTGATAGCACTTGCCTAGAAACCGGACCCGTGGGGTCTCCTGCTCCCGTCCAGAAATCGCCCTAATTGGGATGCATGTGGAACAGTTTGACGACCCTTGGCGGGCTTTTGTTCTCCTTCCAGAAGCGCTGCATACCTGTCTCATACAAATACTGGCTCGCACGAACTGAAGAGCAGCCCTGGGGCACGGCACCTTTTAACCACAGAGGACTCTTGTTCCACATCCTCAGACAAGTGGCCGTCAGGTCGCTGTCACTGTGTTTGCATTTCAAGACGTTTGTAAGGTCTGAAGTGGATTTGGGGAAAGGATGGTGTGTGAACAAGGGTGTGTGTGTGTGTGAACTGTGAGTCACAAAAGCTTTCAAAGCCCATTAACTTGTGCCATCGACCGAAGCACAGTGTGTGCCTACTGTGTAACCTGGTATTAAGGGCTGGATCTGTGTTCCTTTGGGGGGGATTCAGCACATCTTGTAGCCATTGGGCACAAGGTAGGTCAGGGACCACATTGCAAGTTAAAGAAATAACTTTCTTGAGAGGCACACGGATGGATATCTCATTTGATCACTTCTTCCAGAACACCGCTTGCTATATTCTAGTTCCCAGTTGGGGGAAAAAAAATAAAACTCAAAGGCATCCATTTATCTCTATCCTGTTTGGATGAATCCGCGTCTGCACAGACGGTTCTGCACCCCTGCTCCATCCAGAGAGAAATGCAAATGCCCCACATCAGATAGGGTGGCGCCATTGTGCCCAAAAGGAGGCATGTGTTTAATTCAGATTTGAGATGCAAGAATCTCAAGCTCTTAGCTATTTAGGCAACAAGCATTTTTCTGAGGACTCCCCATGTGCTGGTTCCAGGGACACAGAAAAAACTTGGAAATTGTCCCTATCTTACAGGCGCTCCATCTGGTGTTGGGGGTGGGAGGAGGGTGTATACAACCAGAAACAAGTCAACAGGCCGTTAGCCAGATGAGGAAGAAGAAAGGGCATGGCAAGCAGAGGGACAAAGATCTCATGATGGTGTTGCTAGAGCTTCGGGCGGCAAGGAAGAGGCTCAGTGAAAGCCGCTCAGTCATGTCTGACTCTTTGTGACCCCATGAACTATACAGTCCATGGCATTCTCCAGGCCAGAATACTAGAGTGGGTAGCCGTTCCCTTTACCCAGGGGATCTTCCCAACCCAGGGATTGAAGCCTGGTCTCCTGTATTGTGGGCGGATTCTTTACCAGCTGAGCCACAAGGGAAGCCCAAGAACACTGGAGTGGGTAGCCTATCCCATCTCCGGTTGATCTTCCCAAGGCAGCAATCAAACCAGGGCCTCCTGCATTGTTTTATAATGGAGGAGGCGATTCCTTACCAGCTGAGCTGTCAGGGAAAGAGGCTCAGAGGGTGGGACAAATCCAGCTCACAAAGAGCCCTGGAGGCTGGACTGGGAAGCCCAATGTGCAACATTGAAAAGCATTGGGGGGGTGGGGGGCTGGTCCAAGGTAAGGAGGCCAGTGAAGAGGGAATGGCAGGAAAAGATAATGATTTGAGGGCATGGCAGTCAGGATGGAAACCTTTTGTTACTTAGCCCCAAGGAGGGGGTCCAGCCCTGAAACAAAGCAGGGTGGAGCCTGCCCAGATGGAGGGGAGCTGTGAGAACAGCGGGGGCAGGGGTGCTCTTTTCTCAGGATGTGCATCTTCACATTGAGGAGCCTGAGCCTGGTACCTGGTGGAGGACCAGAACGTCAGGGGTGTGGGGCTAAGAGGCAGAAATGCTATGGTCGTTACATGGCCAAGACTTTTGGACTCCAAACCCCCAGCTAAACATGTCATGCCTTTTCAGTTCCTTGAGTGGTGCCTAAGGTGCTTTTTTCAGTTCCTGAGAAAGGTGCAGAGGGTTGAGAAGAAGAAGATTCACGGAGACATAGCTTCTTTTGCATCTTAATTCACTCATCACCAGCTCACCTGGTGTGCCTGCATCCATGAGAAGACTTGATTTTTTTGACTGTAACCTTGGCAACTAGCCATAGTGTGATGGGATGGTGAGGACCAGCCCTTCTCTTTATAAGGCAGTTTCGAGTATCTAATTTACAACTGTACTTCATTGTACAAATTGTACTCTGATTTCTTTTTAGCTCTTTCACATCTACTTCCTCACTTTTCATCTTTCACAGATCAGATAATAGTATCTTTAAAAACAGATGAGGAAGACAGGCTCAGGCCTAGACACTAGTACAGACTCCACTGCACCCCGCCTGGGTGACCTTGCATAAGTCAGGGAGCCTCTCTGTACTTCAGTTCCTCCCTGTGAGGTGGGGTTGATAATACAAGTTGCTAATTGCTAGATTAGTAATTGTAAAGCATTTTTCATAGTTATTGGCACGTGGTAATTATTCATGTTCTGTGGTGATGGTAGTGGTGATAGAGGCAGTGGTGGTGATGGTTATCCCTAAATTATAGGAATTGAACAGAGTGGTTAATTATTCTGCCTAAATCACACAGCCAGTTGTCAGTAGAATTAGAACCTGGCTTCCTGCAAGTGTCAAAAGTGTTAGTTACTCAGTCTTGTCCAACTCTTTGTGACCCCATGGACTGTAACCCACCGGGCTCCTCTGTCCATGGGATTCTCCAGGCAAGAATACTGGAGTATGTTGCCATTCCCTTCTCCAGGGGATCTTCCTGACCAAGGATTGAAACCAGGTCTCCAGCATTGTAGGCAGATTCTTTACCATCTGAGCCACTAGAGAAGCATTTCGGCTACCCCTATCAGCCTGATTATAATCCACTGTCTTCAGCATCATTTCCCTCTAAAACATCCACGAGGCTGGATGTAGGTTCCTTATATTCTTCTTTCCATCTCTTGCTCCTCCTTGTTTACCTCCTCATCCTCCTTTCCTGCTTTCTTCATTTTCTTCAGTGAAGGTCAGAGATTACATAAAGAAAGAACCCAGAAAAAAAAAAAAAACACACTTGAAGCAATTAGGTCTCTGCATGTCATTTCTTATTCAGTAGATCAGAGGTTAACTTTCTGGCCCTTTAGCTTAATAAATTTCATTACTTAACATGATAACCAAGCATTGATCCTACCACTACCACATATGGTAGATTCACAGACCTTTATAAATTACTGCATAATGCAGTTGACTAAATCTCAAAATATTAATAATTGCGGTCTAATTAGACTGTTCTTGCTTCCACTCTTAGAGAAGATAAACCCCTAAGCTTGACACTTGAACCAAGTGCCACTTTCCAGAAGCCCGTGGGAGCTTGGAGCCAAACCGCTATCCTGGCTGTGTGCAAAAACAAAAGAGTTATAACAGCAGTCATTTATAGCTTCGTGGAGATAATGATAATGATGATGATGAAAATGATGGTTGTTACCATTTATTGAGGGGCTTCCCCAGTGGCACAGCGGTAAAGAATCTGCCTGCAATGCCAGGAGATGCAGGTTTGATCCCTGAGTGGGGAAGATCCCCTGGAGGAGGGCATGGAAGCCAACTCCTGTGTTCTTGCCTGGAGAATCCCACGGACAGAGGAGTCTGGCAGATACAGTCCAGAGGGTCGCAAAGAGTTGGACACGATTGAAATGACTTAGCACACAGGTACATTCATTGAAGATCTCCTATGTGCCAGGCAGTATGCTAAGTGCCTCTCATTTCAGCAGTGTCCTAAGAGGGTATCATTTATCCCCATGTTAGAGGTGAGCAGAGGGAATCAAGACAGAGGAAAAACTGGCTCATCCAGAGTCACAGACATTGAGTGACAAGGAAGCGATGACCAGTTAAACCCAGAGAGACTTCTTCTAAAAACCAGTGCCTTTTCCTCTTGCAGCACTTTGAAATCAGGCAACCTGGGTTTAAATTCCTGCTCTACCAGTAACTAATCTCTGGTCAGACTACTCCTTAACCTCTCTGAGCCACGGTTTCCTCATGAGCAAGATGGAGACAAGAGTACTTCCTTCCTAGGGATGCTGTGTGGGTGCAAGGAGAGAACTGCCCACGAGAGCTCAGCTCAGTGCCCCTCAAGCCATCCTTGTGCACTGCCTCCCAGTGCCCCAGGCAGTACCTGCTTCTCTCCAACTGCAGCCACTTGCTGGGGCCCCAGCCCTCATTCCTTCCAGGCTCAGACCCTCCTGTTACATATTTCCCAGCTGTTCAGACACACTCTGTGGAGACAATCCCAGACCTACCTCTCTTGGCAGTTTCATGCTTCTAAGTTTCTTTGCCTCTTTCCCATGATCCAGACTAATCCGTCCTAATATCACTCTCTGCCTGGAACTTAGCTACAATGGTTGCAGTGCCAGTGATTTAGCCAAGATGACGGCATTTTAAATGTGATAATCATGACAGTTTAGTCAAAGAAAAAAAGAGAGAAACGGAGACAGAGATTGTCATTTGCAGGCTGTATTCAACTGCAGAGCAAACAGAGCCCTGAAATTATCATGACTTAAGTAAGACAAAGTCTTACCTCCCGCACATAAAAGAGGTTTTTTGTTTTGGTTTGGTTTTATTTTTTATTTTGTTTTATTTATTTGTCTGGGCCGGGTCTTAATTGTGGCATGAGGGATCTTCAGTCTTTGTTACAGAACGCAGGATCCTTCAGTTCTGGTACCTTTACTTGTGGCACGTGAACTCTTAGTTCATGTGCTAATGTGGGAGCTAATTCCCTGACCAGGGATAGAACCTGGGCCCCTTACATTGGGAGGGCAGAGTCTTAGCTACTAGACCCCCAGGGAAGTCCTGAGAGGTTTATCTTGTGGAAGATGCACTGGTCATCCAGGACCCAGATTCCTTCTGTCTTTTAATCCTCTATCCTTAGTGTTTGCTTCTGTCTGCAGGGTTTCCTCATGCTCACACAATGGCTACTGGCACTGCAACCATTGTAGCTAAGTTCCAGGCAGCAGGAAGGAAGAGAGGGAAAAGGGACCGAAGGACAAGTGCCACCCTGCTGTGTTAACTTCCTTTGTCAGGTTTTCCTAGAAGTTCCTCCCAATGATCTCCTCTTGTACATCATTGGCTTGTCCTATCTTCGGGAGAGCTGGAAGAGGTAGTTTTGTTTGTTGTTTTGTTTTGATGACTTTTTGTGTAGGTATTTGATGTCCAAGATTACTTGGTTTGTTTCCAAGGAAGCTCAGGAAATGGATATTGGCACTTCCTGCCTTTGGGAGCGGAGAAGGCAATGGCAAGCCACTCCAGTACTCTTGCCTAGAAAATCCCATGGATGGAGGAGCCTGGTAGGCTGCAGTCTGTGGGGTCGCTAAGGGTCGGACACGACTGAGCGACTTCACTTTCCCTTTTCACTTTCATGCATTGGAGAGGGAAATGGCAATCTACTCCAGTGTTCTTGCCTGGAGAATCCCAAGGACGGGGGACCCTGGTGGGCTTCTGTCTGTGGGGTCACAGAGTCGGACACGACTGAAGTGACGCAGCAGCAGCAGCAGCAGCCTTTGGGAGAAAGGACAAGAGGTAGGGAAAGAAAACCAGCAAATGCTGATCGCCTACTCTTTGTCAGGCACTGTCCTCAAGGAGTCTGCAGTCTAGCAGGAAAAGCAGACAAGGAAATAGGCAATAGGAAATAGCATGACAAGTGCAACAATGGGGAGCACATAGGCATGGGGAGCTGTGGGGGCGCAGAGGAGCCACTTGACCTGGCCTGGACTTGAAGCAGGGAGGAAGCAGCAGCACTCAATGGCCAACAGCTAACTTTAGAATCAGCAAGTGAAGAAGGGGAGGAGGTGCTGCAGGAAGGGGCAAAATCATAGAATTCTGAGGGATGAAGAGATACAAATGAATGACGGGGTGCATGGTCAGAGATAAAACCCAGATCTTAGAGGACCTGATTGCCATGGGAAAGAGTCTGGACTTCATCCTGAGAGCAGTGGGAAGCCACTGAACGGTTTGGAACACTGATGGGAATGAATCTGCCTTTCAGAAGAGCCCTGTGACAGCAAGGTGGACAATGGATTGATGAGAAAGATGAGATAGGAAGCTACTCAGAGGAATAGAGGCAATGAATGATGGTTCTGGCTAGGGTGGTAGCAACAGGAAGTCAGTCTAGTGACATTTAGAAAGTATTTTATATCACTTTGTGATCAGTTAATGATGAAGGGGGTGAAGCATACAAAAGCAGTCACTCCATTTCACAGGTGAAATGAATTGTATTTTGCCACTGTGAGGACTCCTGAATAGCATACTTATCTGTGTCCAAAGAAAAACTCTAGGCTGTGTCTTCTTCCAGCTCAAACATCTGCTAGGTGCATGTGTGCTGTTTGCCCAGACCTCAGAAATGCCACGTAAATTTCACAAAGAAGCCAGAGAGAACAAAATCTGAAGCAGATAAAGCTACTTCTCTAATTGTGAGTCAGTTCTTCTGTGTCTTTATCACAGCCTCAGTAGCATCTTTCTGCCATCTGATTAAAAGGAACCCTTGAACCAGCTCTTCTTTTTGGGCTGAGTCATTCAGAAAGGAGAGAAATCAGGGAGGAGGGAGGTGGGACGGGGGTTCAGGAGGGGGAACTTATGTACACCCGGGGCGAATTCATGTCATTGTATGGCAAAACCAACCAATATAATATTGTAAAATAATTTGCCTCCAATAAAAAATAAAGTAATTAATTAAAAAAAAACAATTCAAAGACAAAAAAAAAAAAGAAAGAAGAGAAATCCATCTGAAACTTCTGATCTCAGAGATAAAATCCTAACTTGGCGAATCTCCCATTGTTAAGCATTGCAATTAGCAAATGACCCAGGGCCGGTAAAGAGATGTTCAGATGTGATTTAATAAGAGCGTGGTTGCAGTAAGCACTCAGAATATGTTTGCAGTCAATTTGCTGTATACACAATATGCTACCAGAGCGATCTTTTGTGTACGCAGATGACCTTTTTTCTGGCAATCTTGTCCTGTAAAGAAGAGTGAAATCCTCCATTGCAAATCACTGGTGCTCAGGAATTGGCTCTAATTTGCATGCTGACAAAGATATTAACTTGGGCGGGGGGTGTTGATAATACAACACGTCCTTTTGTCTGAAAGGTTGTTCAAAATCTGTGTTGTGACTACAGTTGACTGAAGTTCAATTACTGTAATAAATGTATTCCAAATTTCATCTCAATTGCATTTGCATTTTAATGAATGATTCTCACCTTCTTGTCAATTTGGCAGCCAGGCTAGATTTATTAAGTTATTGTATAAACAGGGCATTCTAATGCAGGAATTTAAATGCAAAATATTTGCTCGGCCACATTTGAACTGGGGCTGCGTTATTAATTCGCCTGCAGGGGTTGCCTCAAAATTCAAGAACTTACGGACCATGTTTCAGATCCCTCCGCTCCATCATGTGTGCCCTGTCCTCCTCTGAAATCGATCTGTCTGGGTGGGCTGACAAAGCAGGACACGAGCCAGCCAGATGAAGTGGGTTCTCTAAGTGTTCAGCCTCCACAAGCTGGGAAGAAACTGATTTATTTGCTATTATTTGAAAACAGTAAAATTTGTTAAGTGAAAATTTCCCACGTAGGCAATTCCCTTCTGGGAGAGCAGGACATTCCTGAAATCAGATTGCTAAGAGTGTTTGTTCATCTTAATGTCATTCCGCCTTCCCCGTCGAAGCTCTCTTGGCTTTATAGCCCCATATTTCTTGCAGGGAGAGACAGAAAGTGTGAGTGAAAACCAGCTGGATGCAGAACCATAATACCATTAAAAGTTGTGTTGTTTTTTTTTTTTAAGTACATCTGGGTTGTTGATTTTTAACAAAGCGATTTGCAGTGGTTAATCCCATGCCCCCCATAATAGAAAGGTTGAACGTGAATTTCTCTCCCTGCCTCCTAACTCTCCAGCACTCCACAGCTTCCTGCCAGGCCCCTGTGAAAAGAACAGAGGCTGTCTGTTTTAGATGACCATCAGTTTCTTCAAGGCCCTGGGGATGGAGGCTGATTCAGGTAATGGGAGACTCAGAAGAGCAGAGTGCCCTCAGAGAGTGAGAAATGGCTGCCACAGCTGTGCTCGAAGAACTTACTGAGATGAATCGACTGCTAGTGTGGGTCAAAGTTTTATTTCAAACTTGTACCAAGGGAATCAGGCTTCTAATAAAGCCAGTTGGAAGATTTCTTTCTGCAAGAGTTTTTGTTTTTGTTTTTGTTTTAGCAGGCTTCTCCGTCCATGGGATTTCCCCGGCAAGAATACTGGAGTGGGTTGCCATTACCTTCTCCAGGAGATCTTCCCGACCCAGGGATTGAACCCAGGTCTCCTGCATTGTAGGCGGACGCTTTACCGTCTGAGCCACCAGGGAAGTCCAATAAAAGGAACAGGACAGCTAAACCAGTGTGCCTCAAACTTCTATGTATATATGAGTCATCTAGGGGTCCTGTGAAAATGCAGACCCTCATTCAAGAGGTCTGAGGGGGGACACCCAAGATTCTGCCTTTCTAACAAGCTCCTGGGTGTTGCTGATTCTGCTGGTCCAGGGACCATACTTTGAGTAGCAAAAAACTAGATAGCATCACTCAAGGGTGGAATGACTCGGTAAAGATGAACAGTCATGTTACAAGGCTGACAGGCCAGATGTGTGGGTAAATCTAACAACCAGAAAGGACTCTTGATCTCATAGAAAATACCATAAAATTGCACAGCTTATCAGATGTGCTATCAATAGATATTTCTCTGCGGGGGCTGTTAATTACCTTATGCCCCAAGTTCTGTGCCACATCATCTCTTCTCAGGTCTGAGGCGTTATTTTCTCAGTGCCTTATTTTATCATATCTAATAGGCACATTTTTCACATTTTAACATCTCTGTACTGGAAATACAATATACAGTCATGTCTTAATTGATTTGTCATGGGTTTTTCCTTCTTTGTGGTTCATAAAATAATGTCATGTCTTATAACAAATGATGTATCTGTCAGCTATTTTCACCACAATGCTGTGTAACAAGCTACCCTGAAACTCAGTGATTTTCAGTAAGTATTTCTTCCTTGCTCATGCATCTGTGAGATAACAAATTTGGCTGACTGCTTGAGATCAGCTGGCTCAGATCTGTTCCATGACTTTTTTATTCTTCTGGGGTCAACGAAATAGTGGCTTTGGTTCTTGTCATGGACCCAACTGAGCAAGCTTATTTCAAGCTTCTGTTCAAGTCGTACCTGCTAACATCCCATTGGCCAAAAAAGTCACATGGTGAAGCTCAAAATCAGGATGCTGGGTGTACATTCCACCCCTGAATGTAGGGAAGTGGGGAAGGGGGTACGGAGGGAGTGTCCAGTGAATGATGACCTTATCAGCCACAGGTGGTGACTTGGATTGAATTAAACATGGCCTAAAGAAGGAACATGTATGCCACCAGTTTCTCTTCTGAGAGCCTAGAGGTGAACCCTGTGCAATAAGAACATAAACTTGAAGCTTTAAAGCTCTCTACTGAATAGTATGGTGTTTGCAGCATATGCAGGTGGGGAGAGAAATCCCAGAATCAGCTCTGGGGGCTCCCAACCCTTGCTTGCTACTTTCCAGCCACTATGACCCTCATCATTCACTTAACCTCTTCCTTCTGTTTTCTTAACTGCAGATCACATCACCCTCTCAGGACTACTCAATGAGTTGACAGTAGTAATCATAGTACCCAATCATTGAGTCCTAGGTACGAGATACTACGCTAAGCTGTTTACATCCGCTGTCTCATTTAACCCTCCCAGCAGCCCTTGGAGGCAGGAATGACTTTTTTCCTCATTTGGACGTGGAGAGACTGTGGTTCAGAGAACTTTAAAATCTGCCTAAGCAGGTAGCAGAGACCCACCCCATCCAGAGGCTGCCTCTTCAAGCCTCAGCACCACAGTCACTGGCTCTCAGGTCAGAAGGCGCTTGGAGGGAAGCCCACCCCCTCAGTCTGACTCAACTGAGCCCCAGGAGACTATTCCTATTGTCATACTGCACATTTTTCATTCATCAGCTCACACAGACTCCCGTACAGAGAACGTATGTCCCTTAAATGTAAAAACCTTCTCCACTGCATCAGTGAGGAGGAAGTGGCTTTGGGTGGAGGAAACTTTCCATTCTATAATCTGCTTCTTTCTCTGCTTGCCTGATGCAGTTAATTATTTGCCTCCCCATCGCTCCCCTTGCAATGTTAGTCGGGGGAGTTTTACACTGTGGGAAGCAGTGAGCAGGAGGCACCGGGTGAGTGGACTTAAAGGCGGAAACTGCTCTTCCCTGCAAATCCCTCCCTTCCCGCAAATAGCCTGGTAATCAGCAATAATGATGAAGAAAATAGAGGGAACATGCAAGGGAATTAAACAAGAATTTGATAAAATATTAAGCAGTTTTAACTGGGCTTCCACAGTAGCAGGGGTGCACTTCACAGCACGTGGAATGAACACCCCGCAGTCCTGAAGTTCCCAGAATAGGCTGATGGGTCTGACCTGAGAGTCCAGACACCTCCCCCACCCCGCGCCCCCACCACACACACACACACTCACACACACACACATTGCCCCCGGCCACCTCTGTTCATCTCTCAACCAGTTCTTTCCAGAGGATCTAACAGCTGGGAGTCTGGCTGCCTTGCTTGACAGAAGCTACAGTTCTACCAGAAAACTTGCTAGATTCCTCAAACTGGCCACCACCAACTCCTCTAGTCTCTTCTGTGAGTTCACCAGTAAGACAGGCATTCATCAATACCCACATCCAGAGGTGTGTTGCAGACTTGGCTTTTCACAGTATCCTCCTTATTCAGATCGTTGAAAGAAATCTCTTCCTCTTCCACCTGGAATGGCTAGCCATTACCCAAACAGCTTTTCGACGTCTCACGGTCATTGGGAATCACATGAGGGATTGTGTTTCCCTCTTTGCGTTGGCTTCTAGGATGCTCAGGGCCAAATCTGTGTAGTAGCTCGTGTGTCATGAGATTTGATACTTGTCTTACCTGATCTTGTTTTCTTATTTGTCACGTCTCCTTCCCTTCTCACTTTTTAAATTGTCTCCCACTAATCCTTTTTGGAATAAGGGCATAAACAAGTCAAGTCAATTTCTTGCCAAGCTCTTAATCTCTACTTTTGTAGAAATAAGGTAACTTAGATGTAGAGGTGAAGTCTGTGAATTGTTTGAAGATGTGTCCTTCATTGTAATGCCAGTGCTTAAACAGAACTTGACACGTTGTAACTGCCTAGCACAGACTCTGACTCAAAATAGGTGTCTGCTCAGGGCTTGGCACATAATACTCAAGCCCCTTTTATTTGCTGTGGCATGGACCATCAGCCTGTCACTTATTATAACATTTATAAGAATTTTGTTAACCTTTTCAGTCAAAGAAAACAGAGTTAGGCTGTTCCATGTGTAGGTTTAAATAGTTGATCATACTGTACTTAGTTCGCTAGGGCTACCGCAACATAGTACTACAAACTGGGTGGCTTAAACAACAGAAATGTGTTGTCTCACAGTCCTGGAGGCTAGAAGTGCAAGATCAAGGTATGAGCAGGGTGGGTTTCTTCTGACTCCTGAGAGAGAAACTGTTCCATGCCGCTCTCCTAGCTTCTGGTGGCATGCTGGCCATCTTTGGCGTTCCTTGGCCTGCAGAAGCATCCAGGCCTTCACTGACCATGAGTTCAGAATGGCACTGACCCTTCCACCAGCCCTGTCTGTCACTCTCCCGTGTCCCTAGTGTGTCACCTACAGTTCACTGCTTTGTTTCGTGTCTGCCTCCACCCCCTGGAATAGGAGCTTCGTGAGGACCAGGATGCTATGAGCTGTTTTGTTTGCCGCTGAATTTCAGCACCCAGAGTAGCTCAGTGCACAGTGGGTATTCAGTACATCTTTGCTGAACAGTTAATAATGATGCAGCTGTTTAGGCAAACACACACATTTGAAACTGGGTGTGAATTAATGCTATGATGAGTCTGACTTCATTGTTTTAAACTTTATTTCCAACTGAAGGATAATTGCTTTACAATATTGCTTTGGTTTCTCGTTCTGAGGAGCTTGGCTTGCCTTTTTGGAGGTCTGGGCTCTTCAGCTGTCATTTAGAAGTGGTTCTGTAGTTCCATATTCTGATGAGTTTTTGATGTGTTTGTGGGGAGGCAGGTGATCTCCCCATCTTACTCTCCACCATCTTCTTCCATTCTTCTGACTTCCTTGTGTGGCCGTTGATGCTTTGGAGCTGCCCAGCCCCCCTTCCCTCTGCCCCACATCAGGGTGAGCATTATAATAAGAAACCCAAGGTGCTCCTTGTTTGTTGCTGGAGAGAAGTTCAGTCCCCACACAAACAAAGGACCCCTCACCCCAGCCCCACTCCCACAAAACCCTAAGCGACCCCTCCTCTGCCCAGAAAGCCTCACAATGTGCGTTGTGTCATTTTATACCTTTGTGCTGTGTGTACGATGACAGTCTTGACCTCTGAACCAAATTCTGAGCAAAGAGGCTCCATGAAGTACTAACATAATCATGAAATAACGGTTGCTGTCATGCCAGCCCCAGCTCCCAGATTAGCTCTGCATTTGCTTTGTTTGCGCCACGTCAAGAAAATCCTCTTTTGTGGGATTGAGGGGTTGCTCATGGTTACGGTTTTTCGATCAGCTTATCTGGCAATCTCAGGGTGCTCTTTGATGAGTGCGTTCAGAAGCTTGAAAGTGAAACAGAGGAGCATTTTTGTTTCAAATACGAATTCCACCTCACATCAACGGCTTGCATCCCTAAACTTAAAAGCCCAAATGGACAATTCAGGGCCAGTTATGTATAATCTGGCCTCACTGTGTTCCACCAGGTACACAGTCATTTGGTTTTGCACAGTTTTATGCATGAACCTGAGAGATTATTTTGCTGTGACAAGAATGTAGCTGGACGGATGACACCTGATCCTTGCCTGACAAATTTTTGTGAAAATTTCAAACTGTTCCTATGACATAGATGCTATGATTAACCCCATTTTAGAGATTAAGACTGTGGCACGTAGTGTAGAAATTCAGAAAAGTTTATGAGCTGAGAAGCAGGGTCTACACTTAGAAAAAGTTTGCCAGTGACCTTCCAGTGACATACGTGTATGGAACTCAAATACCACATGTCACTGAATCTAAGACAAACTATGACAAACAAAACAAAAATACTGCCAGTTAAATCAGTCCTCCGGGGGGTGAATTGTTATTCTCATTTCATAGTACCTAGCACATAGCAGGCACTCAATGAGTATTTGTTGAATGGTGGAACCAAAACCTGGAGAGGTTAGATAATTTGTTCAAGGTCTTTGGTCGGAGGTGGTCTTTGGTAGAATTCAGGCTTAGGGTAAGTAACTCTGTGACTTTGGAATTCTAAAGATAGGAAGTCTCCTGCTACTGGGCCTGAGAGTGTCCTTCAGTTAATTGTCGGTCCCAAGACAGTAAGACATTGCCTTGATAGCCAGCCCATCTTCCTCCCTCTTTCTTTTCTTCAGCACCTTAATTCAGTGGGTGAAGATTGGCCGTGGATACTTCACCATCCTGAAGGAGGAGAGTGCCTTGAAAAAGAAGCAGCAACAACTGGAGAAACTAAAAGAGGAAGAAAGAAAGAAATTCCAACCTGCCAAAATGCTGTCAGATATCCAGTATGGGGATTTTGTTCTGCCGTAAGTAGACCTCTGTCGCTCCAGCCCAGTGGTCTTGGGAAGGACCACTGAGAAGGAACACTGGCTGGTTGGGTTGAGGGGTGGCAGCTGTCTCGCACGGGAAGCCCCTTCTTAGGCTGGTGTCTGATGACTTCTTTCAATCTGACTCAACCTACTTCGCCAGCCTCACCTTCAGGTATTCAGTGATCTTCTACTACACATGTCCATTCTCGTATCCAGAGCCAAGAGCTAACCAAGAAATCTTGCAGGTTTCTTGTGCTGCTTTCCCTCTTCTTCCACATGTGCTGCTTTCCCTCTTCTTCCAGGGTTTTTCCCTACCTCTAGGTATTTTCCTGTGCTTTTCCCCGGGCCTTAAATGCTGATCCCTACTACATCCTTTCCCAACTAAAGTCCTGCTGCTTCTGCTGCTGCTAAGTCGCTTCAGTCATGTCCGACTCTGTGCGACCCCATAGATGGCAGCCCACCAGGCTCCTCCATCCCTGGGATTCTCCAGGCAAGAGTACTGGAGTGGGTTGCCATTGCCTTCTCCAACTAAAGTCCTACTTATCCCTTATCCTTACAAGCTCAGCTTAAACGCCACCCTCTCCTGCACCTTCCCGGATTTCAGCCCCACCACCTCCAAAATCCATTCTGGACTCTTTTGAGTTCCCATACTGTATTTGTATGCTACTCTGTTTCATTACAGATCAATATCCCTGTTCTAGACCTTCTCCTGAAACCTGCGATCCTAGTTCAGTGTCCACCCAAAGCAAGTGAACCAAAAAAAGAAAAAAAATGTTTGTTGTGGTTTGTTGAATACAGTAGCCTCCCGCTTTTTGTAAAGGTCTCTCCTCTGGTTGGGAGAGCACCATCAACAGACTGGAACATTATGAAATACCCAATCATGTAACAGTAACAATCATGCCAATAATCACAATTCATAATGGGTGTCTGTCTACCATGTGCTTTGTGCACGTCTTTCTGTCAAAATGTTCCTGTGAGCCCCATTTTAGAGATTAGGAAATGGCAACGCACTCCAGTACTCTTGCCTGAAAAATCCCATGGACAGAGGAGCCTGCTGGGTTACAGTCCATGGGATCCCAAAGAGTCAGACATGACTGAGCAACTTCCCTTTCTTTTCACTTTTAGAGATTAGGAGTGAGGCTTTGAGATGCTCACATAATTCCCATCATTGAATTATGAAAAGTGTCCCCTAAGTCCCAAACTGACACCAACAGTCATGGATTGTGCCATTCTGCAGAAACAAGCTACTTCACTTGGGCAGAGCGAGCAAGGCATAAATCAGGGATGGGAAGGAAATACTACAGCAGGAAGAGAGGAAGTGTTGGGTTGGCCCCAGTTTTCCATAAGATGTTATGGGAAAAACCTGAATGAACTTTTAACCAACCCAATATATATGATAGAAATGGCCTGCCACTGTAGCCATTATCCTGTTAAAGCAATGAGCTCAGCCCTGACTCCACATCAGAGTCACCTGGGTGCTTCTGAGACCCATTACATCAGACTTTCTAGGGGTGTTACCTGGACCTAACCTTTTTCAAACCTCCCCGAGAGAGCCAAGGTTGAGTTACTGTGCTAGTGTTGACTGTAGGAACCCAAGTTGCCATGTTGGTGCCTAAGGAGGAAATGGGATCCCCAGCAGATAGTCTGTTTCTTCTGCACTGCTTCCCAAATTCTGTTCTTCACAATCTTTCCAACCCAAAGATCGAACCCGCATCTTTTATGTCTCCTGCATTGACACATGGATTCTTTACCACACCACTGGAAAGCCCTCTTGTTAACATAAAGAAATATGAGTGTGTGCATCTTAAGCAATAGTCTTATCAGTGGAATTGCACAGTATGGGACCTTTCTCTGTCTGGCTTCTTTCACTTACCATAATGTTTTACCCAACAGAAAACAGACTGGTGGCTGCTAAGGGGATGCGGAAGTGGGGCAGATAGAGAGTGACTGCTCAATGGCTGCAGTGTCTCCTTTGGGGCTGAAGAAAATATTTTGGCACTAGATTCAGGTGATGGTTGTACAACCATTGGTTCAAATGCCTTTGAATTGCAACCTTTGAAACAATTAATTTGGTGTTATGTAAATTTCAGCTGAAAGGGGAATGAAGGGAGTTCTCCTCTGGGAGGCCCTGGAGTGGGGGTGGGGGTGGGGGTCGGGCTGGACACTGCTGCTGCTGCTAAGTCACTTCAGTCGTGTCCGACTCTGTGTGACCCCACAGACGGAAGCCCACCAGGCTCCCCCATCCCTGGGATTCTCCAGGCAAGAGTGGTTGCCAATCCTCTTAAAGCTCAAGGTTCCCTGTGACTGTTGGGAACCCTGAGTGTGGACCACGAGGGGCTGGTATAGTTCTAGTCACCTTCCCCCTGAACGTGTGGCCCTTGGGAACCCCAGCTTATTGTAAAGAAGGTATCTCTCCTCTTTGATCCCTCGTCTGTGCAGGCTTCGTTTTCCATCCCCCTTGCGCTGTCAGAAGGAAAGTTGACCTCTTATAGCTTGACAGACGTCCTTAGGACCAAAGCAGCACTCAGGCTGCCTCAGCTTTCTAGTGGTCTCCAGTCTCACTCCAGTTTTAGCCAAGAGATTCCCACTTTGTTGTCAGCTCTTTGACACTTTTTTAAAAAGAATATTTTGTCCAACATTTTTGGTTATTTATATCCAAAGGGTTGGTCTAAATAAACTAGCCTACCATTTGTGCATTTATTTAAGAGGAGAGAAAATATCTGTGACTTACAGCCCCCGCCCCCCATACTTTCCAGGGAGTGACCATCCCAAGGAGAAGCTGACTTTGGCAAGCAAAGGGTATTCAGGTGAACACGCAGATACAGAGGAAGAGCAGAAAGGCTTCCCAGATAGATAGTATGGAGACCTTCAGCAGACAGGCCAAGGGTGTGAGGAGAAGGGACCCTTTGGAAAAGAGAAGAGTAAAAGGGCAGCCATCACTGGGTGAGAACAGAGATATCTAATGAGGGTTTTTATAAGGTTTTGCCTCAGAGTGTGAGATGTAAGGCCTTCCCTGGTGGCTCAGCATCAAGGAATCTACCTGCCGTGCAGGAGACTCAGGAGATATGGGTTCAGTCCCTCGGTCAGGAAGATCCCCTGGAGGAGAGCATGACAACTCACTCCAGTATTCTTGCCTGGAGAATCCCATAGACAGAGGAGCCCAGTGGGCTACAGTCCATAGGATCACAAAGAGTTGGACACAACTGAAATGACTAAGCACACATGCATGTGAAATCTAAATCTATTTCTTGGTTTCCCCACAAGATCTTCAGTAAAATATTCATGGCCCTTTAATGCCTTTATCTTGGCTCCCCAGTAAGTGTAGGGGTGAGAAAGGGGGACAATCTCGACTCTGGCCCAGTTTCACTGTACAACCAACCATTTATGTATTGAAGACCTGCTGTATGCAGGCCTTCTGATGGCACGAAGATGTGAAAAGGGTGGAGGAACAGTCCCTACTGCACATGATGCCACAACACAGTACCATGGGGTGCACCCAAAGTTCCCTGAAGTGCCTGTGAAAGGAGAACACTCCTCCTATGTGTTTCTCCTTTGCTCTCAAGCCGTGATCACACTCACACTCCTGACACCAGATGTGTGGGTTTTCCCCCACACCAAGCAAATGTCTGTGACACCAGTGGAGTGTCCTACCATCCTATTCAGTTCTTATGCTTTCCACATGGAGTTAGCATCAGAGCCCACAGGTTAAGGGTTCACTCCCACAAGGTGACCCCCCATATCAGATGCCAATCACTAGTCCCAGGTCGTCACCTGTACTTCTGATCAGCCAGCTATGAATCAGGGTTCTCATGACCTCCTCTTTGTGTTTGATCATTTTCTAGAGTGGCTCACAGAATTCAGGGAAACACCAACTTACTTTTTCCTATTTCAGTTCAGTTCAGTTCAGTCACTCAGTCGTGTCCGACCCCTTGCAACCCCATGAACTGCAGCATGCCAGGCCCATTTATTATATAATGAAGAGTACAGATGAGCACCCAGATAAAGTACATAGGGTGAGATCTGGGAGGGTCCCAAGCACAGGAGCTTCTGTCCCCATGGAGTTGGAGGGTTTGCCATCCTCCTGTTACTTGGATGTGGTTACCAACCCAGAAGCTCTCCAAACCCCATACTTCTGGCTTCATCACATAGGCATGAAGTATCGTTAATTCAGCCTCTAGCCCCTCTCCCCTTCCCAGAGAGTTCCCAGCTTCTAATGGCTCAGTCTTTCTGGTAACCAGTCCCCATCCTGAAGCTATCCAGGAGCCCACTGAGAGTTGCCACATTTGAATAAAAAGACACCCTGGTCACCCAGGAAATCCCAAGAGATTTGGGAACTCTGTGTCGCGATCTGGGGTATAACACCAAACGCTAGAACAAGAGCTGCTCCTGGTGCTCTTGAATCACTTAGGAAATTCCAAGAGTTTTAGGAGCTCTGTGCCAGGAACTGGGTGCAGAGCCTGATATATAGAGATATATTTCCATTATTTCACAGTGTCCAGCCCCTGCAGTTTGGGAATTGGAAAGGAAATCTGGAAAGAATTCCCCAAAATGTGTCTTGAGCGGAACCTTCAGTGTTCAGTGGGAGTTTGTTGGGTGACACAAAAGAGGTGTGGTTATACCCTGATGTTTCAGTCCACCAGAAATCCTGCAGCCAGCATGCCTGCTTGGAAAGGCCAGGGCTGGGGGAAGAAGCTGTGATGGTGTTTATCTTTTGCCAAAAATCAGAAATGTGATTTTCAGAGTGAAAAAAGAAAAGCAAGCAATCCATGGCCTGAGCCACCACCATCCAGCCACTCAGTGGACTCCAGTGAAGTGTCCTCACAGGACCTTGAAAAGGGGCACAGGATAGACAAAGCCACTCAATGAATTGAAGGAGTCTCACCCTTTCTGTAAAGGTCCCAAGAGCTTAGAGCAAATCTTGCCCATAGTGTCACCTAAGAGCCCAGTGACACTCTTTGAGTCTGGTACCTCCAGTGACACTAGCCAGCTGGCAGCCTTTCTCTAGAATAAAGAGAAGGAATGAACCCGTGGCTCTTTTTTGGAAGAGCTTTTTTCTAGGATTAACAGGCACACAGACAGGGGAAGGTGGCCTCTGTTAAAGACCCTTCTGTGACCATTTCAGTAGTTCAGTTGTAACGTTTGCACGTGGTCATTAATCCATGGTTGCAGAACATAGTCCTTCCTTCTCCAGTCCATGTTTCAGTGTGCATGACATGGTTTATTTAAAGTTTAATAAGTTTAAATATGCATGAGATCATGCCTCTCATAGACATTGGTCTGGTTATGTCTTACCCAGTGGATTCTACACGCTGTGCAATGCTGGTTATTAAAATAAAACTGGAGGCTATTATTGCACATAGCCATCAGATGCAGGTGGGGAGGCAGGTGTTATAAAATAGCACTGGGAGATGATCCATACCAGTACGAAGTAGTGGGTAAGAGCACAGGACTGAGGTTCAAGTCCCAACTTTGCTCATAATAGCTATTTAACTTTGGGCAAGTCACTGTGCCACTCTGAGCCTCCTCTATCTACACCCTGATGAACCTCACCAAGCTCTCAAATTTGTTGTGAGGATTAAATAAAATAATGCTTAACACAGAGCCTGGCATATGAGACATGCCTAGTAATTGCTAGATGTTATTAACACAGTGAAATGAATTTGATCTCCCTGGGCCTCAATTACCTACAACCCTCAGATCTATGGCTAAAAATCTCAATTTCCAGGCAGGCTAGAAAGTATCTCACATCTAAGAGCTATGTTCTATAAATATAATTCCAATCACAGAATTATTAGAAATACAAGTGTTCATTTAGAACTGCTTTTTTAACAGAGTATTTGATCCTGTGCATTATAAAAGTAAAAGGGATTAAAAGGAATTATCCCCCCCTCCCCATCACGTCCCCACCCCCAGATCTAAGACCATAGGGTAAGTTCTTTCAGACCAAAGTTTTAAGTCTGACAAGCTATGTAGGGAAGAAAGAAAATCAAGCATGTCCCCAAAGATTCCTGCCTGCAAGCAGGCTTTCTCACTGTGTTCAGTGACCTCGTTTCCCAGCTGCAAATTTAGCTGAAAAAGGTGAAAAAAACAACGGGTAGAATTTGTCTTATTATTGCAGTTGAGAGGAAACATAAAACAAGAAATTAAGGAGTGTAAAAGCTGGGTTAATTTCCACGTATTCCAAACTACTGGGGGACTCGGTCAAGCAGTAAGACTGTGAGCACCAACGTATTGGTTTGTGGTTTCCTCAGCTCTAGGGCTGAATTAAGAGCCTGTGTAAATGGAAATCAGGGGACCTAGATTCTGCTCCTATTTATTTTTTTGGTGTGCCCTGTGGCTTGCGAGATCTTAGTTCCCTGCCAAGGGATTGAACCCCTGCCCCCTGCATTTGGAGCACAGAGCCTTAACCACTGGACCACTGGGAAAGTCCCCTTATTCTGGTCCAACTCTTTAGTTCACTCTATGACCCCAGGATTGTCCTCAAAGTCCCAGGAGGAAGGTAAATTCCTAGTGGGTGCCCCAACTTCACCTCTTCTGCCTCCCTCCGTCTCCTTTCCCCATGCTAAGCCAGAGTGATCTTTCCAAACGTAAACTGCTGCCAGTTTAAAATCCTCAACGGCCACCTTTCTTTATAAGATGAGGACTGGAAAAGTCTGAGTGGGGGTTGCGAGGCTCTGGACAGCCTGGCCCTTGGCTTCCCCTCCAGCCACACTTCCCCCACCTTCCCTCTTCCACAGGGCCTCTCGCCCCGCCCTCTGCTGACTTAATTCCCATTCAACCTGCAGATCTCAGCTCAATATTTA
Organism: Moschus berezovskii; assembly: GCF_049115385.1. Taxonomy (NCBI): domain Eukaryota; kingdom Metazoa; phylum Chordata; class Mammalia; order Artiodactyla; family Moschidae; genus Moschus; species Moschus berezovskii. The sequence goes on along the minus strand of NC_142478.1, from coordinate 59,094,006 downwards.
CTTTTGTTCCAGTTACTGTTGCTGTGAGCAACCACTCCAAAACCCATTAACTCAAGACAACAAACATCTATTTCACTCACACATCTGCCATTTGGGTGGGGTTCAGGGCGTAAGGATCATCTACAGATCCAGCTGGGGTGGCTCAGAGTGTGTCTGTTTCCGAGAGGGCTCATCTCTGTGAGTGGCACCTTGGGGCTGCTGTCACTCTGAGCTCAGCCAGAGCTGAGCCCAGCAGCCTTGGTTCTCTGCCCCCAGGAGGCTCTTCACAGGCTTCCCGCCTCCCCGCCCACCCCCCGCCCCCAACGCCAGCATGGTGGTGGCTAGGAATTAAGAGTGAGCCTCCCAAGACATAGAATAGAAAAGCTGCCAGTTCCTGGAGCCCTGGCCCAGAAATGGGCATCATGCTGCTTCTGACATGTCCTGTCGGCCCAGCCATTCACAGAGCCAAGATTTCAGGGAAATGGGACTATATATTATAAAGCCACCTTCCACTGAAAGAGACTTGGGGCATATATTTCTAAATTGATACAGCTCCCTCCGAACAGTATTCCCAGACTCAATTTCAGCCAAATTCTCTGTTTGGGGCTGTCTGAGCACCATTCACGCTCCCACTGAGTCTTGTCACAACTGTGTTAGTGTGAAGCCCATCTCCCCCATGAGGCTCTAAGCTCCAGAGGGGAGGACTGGTTCTGTCTCCTCCATCACTGCACCCACGGCCCCCAGCACAGAGCTGTTTGATAAATGTGGGTGGACATGAATGAATCAGGGAAACTGTCAATGATTCAGTCAGTGTTTAAGTGCTCAGGCTGAGAAACTACAAGGCTTTAAAGGAGCACGCAGGTAGCCTGAATACACAGGGCAGGCTGGGAGTGAGATGCCAGGGGCTCTTAAGTCTCAAGCAACCCAAGGGGCACCCACCTCCTGCACAGGTGGGCAATGGTCTTGATCTTGGACCCCACCCACCTCTTACCCAGAGTGGCAAGAACTTTACAGTCTCCATCTTTGGATGACATCTCCCCGTTTTAAAATATAGACAATTGATTCCATTATGCACACAGTAGGCTTATTAAGGTATGTCTGTAGGCTTGATTTGGTCATGGGCAAAAAACATATGCCCTATGACTCAGGCATGCCAAAATTAAGGGGAAAAAAAGACTGTTTTCTCTGACTGAAATGACTTGCTCCATGATGGTGCTAAAAAAAAAAACTTAACTATGTTATTAAATGTAGCTTAATATTTTTCACTTTTTGAAGCAGTCTTTTTCAGGCGAGTGTCTGTCTGGGCTGATTCACGTCTCTGTAAGCATCATGTCCCCTCCCTTGCTGTGATGGTTTTGGCTTCAGAGGAAGCCCCTGTGTTCCCTGTGGGGCAGGCAATGGGCTCTGGAAGAGGTATGCCTGGTTGTGGCTGATCCTTTGGGGGCACACTTGTGCCCACTTCTGAAGTTCGAGATCCCCACATCTCACGGCCGATCCATCCATCTGGTGAGTCAGCAGGCTGGAGGGTCAGGAGAAGTCCCTTTAAGGAAAGGACCACAACCGAGAACCACTGACTCCAGGCAGCTCCTTCCCTCTGTCCATCCTGTCGTTCTCACTTCTCACCGTCCCCATTGCTAGGACCCCAGCACAAGCCACCATGCTCTCTCCAGCTGAAATTATCGCAGCACTTCTCATCTGTCTCCTGGCCCTCTTCCCCTGCCATCGGCCATTCTCAAAGCAGCAGCCAGAGGGCTCCTTTGTAAGAGGTCACATCATGTCTTGTTTCAGCTCAGAATCCTTTACTGTCATTCACAGAAGAGGCCAGGTCCTCGCACTGGTCTGCAAAGCCCCTGTTCTCTCTGCATCCCTCCCTCTCTCCTCTTTCTGCTGCTCACTCCACTCCAGCCACACGTGCCTCCTTACTGTCTCTAAAACATACTCCCACCTCAGGACATTTGCACCTGTCACTGCCCCTCTCCAGAAGGCTCTGCCCCCAGACGGATGAATGACTCACTCCCTTCCACTGCAAATTCTTATCAAATGTCGCCTTCTCAGTCATGCCTGCCCCAATCGTTCTGTTTAAGATTGCAGCCCCTAGCTCTCCCAGCCCTACTGAACTCCCTTCTCTTTTATTCTCCCCATAACATGTATCACTTACTAGTGGGAGTGAGGGGGTGGGGAACGGGTCAGCAAACTCCAGCCCCTGGGCCCCCAAGCTGGTTTGGTAAATAAAGTTTTATTTAAACTCTGCCATTAACTTACTGTTTACATCATCAACGACTTTCATGCTACTAAGTAGTCAAGATGTGGACTGAATGCCCCACAGTAGCATAATCTTTGTCTAGAGGAATAAGAAAACATATCCAACCCCTCATCTAGTACATCAGTGTACCACACAGCTGCCCGACTGATCTTATGTGTTCTCTCTGCTCGTTCACGAGAATAGATGCTCCATGAGGAAAGGGGGTCTTATATGTTCTGATTACTGGCTGCATCTGGGACCTTCACCTTTCTAGCTGAAATTACTGGCTGGTCCATAGTCGGTGCCTAGTGATATTTGTCAAATAACCCCTTGTGAAAGGTGTGGGCAATTAAAACTGCTCCTTGTCATTCACTGTGCTTCTGCTTCTGCTTCAGCACATACAGGGATGAGAAGACTAAGAAGGCAGCGGCTGAAGTCATCCTGCGACCGTTCACCCCCATGCACAGCTGCATCATTTCACCCTTGCTGCCCGAGGCCCACGTGTAAGTAGTCCCACCTCGGGCTTGTTTGCTTCACTGCCTTATCATTCACAGCCAAGGTCAAATGACTCAACCAGCTAATGGTCATTGGGAGCTATTCCTTTGTCCTCTTGAAAGGGACAGGGAGCCTGAGGCCAGCAACACTATGTGGCGTATAAAAATAACAGAAAGCAGATATAGTGGCTTAGAGCTAAATGGCAATCCAGCCGGGACCAAGTCATTCCATTCCTTACCAAGCCAGACGCTCTAATGTCAAATAGTTTGCAAAGCCTGATAAAATCTATCTGCAACGCACGCCTGGCAGATGTCTCACCCGAGCCTCTAGGGACACGTTTTCCCCAAGACTCAGGGAGTTATTTCCCAGAGAAGCCCCCACTGCCTTCTGAGCCAACCCCAGGTACAAACATCATTGCATGGTGTAACAGGGGCTCAGCAACCCTCCAAGGAATACTCAGGCTTTCCAAAACCTTGACGTCTCATTCCCCTCCTATCTATTCCAGAGAATTCTCAGCCCAGCTTTTCCTTTCTCACTAGTTAGCCCTTTTCAACTGGGAGATTTCAGGGACAGAGATTAAGGCAAGACTGCTCAACCTCAGCACTATTGACATTCAAGGACAAATAATTCTTCGCTGAGAAAGACTGTCCTGTGCGCTGTAGGATGTAGGATACTGAGCAGCATCCATGGCCCCCACCCACCAGATGCCAGTAGCCAACCCCCTCCCCAGCTCTGACAACCAGAATGTCCCCAGACATTGCCAAATCCCTCTGGGGGCACAATCACAGACACAGGCACCCCCAGCCCCCTCCTATAAGAACCACAGCTTTAGGGCAGTGGGCATGGGGCAGTGGATTCTAGACTTCTCTTTCTGCTCATTTGTCAAATATTTGTTCAGTCCCAAAGGCATGCACAGTAAATATGACACTACTGACTGCTCTGGTGGACCCTGTTGCACTCAGTCCTCTCAGCGGTGCTTTTGTACAGGTATCTTATTAGCTTGTCTCTGCAGATGAGAGAACAGAAGCTCAGGGAGGTATAGTAGCCTGCCCAAGGCCACAGAGCTCAGCATGTCACTGCACTGGGGTGTTAAGCCAAGTGTGTCTAACTTCAGAGCCTGATCTCTCACCACCACACACTACACAGAAGGTATATCCCAAGGTTTTACCTCTAAGGAGCTCATGATGTATTTGGACTACCAGGTCTCATGTACTTAAAGAGTAAGTACATGGAAGGCTGAAATCCTAGGACTATGTGGCAAGTCCTGAATAAGAGCACTGATTTTGTAGGTGGATAAGGCCACCGTTACCAACACTGTTGACAGCACCATCGCTATCACCAGCACCGCTGACCACATCACCTCCTCACCACCATCATCATCACCACCAGTGCCAGCGCCACTGTCGCCTCCGCCATGGATTCAGACACACTTCTCTGGCTTACTAGTATTTCCACCTTTCATGAGCCCCACTCCCCACTCTTCTCCTGTCTCCCTTTGATGGATATTATGACTGGTTTCATCACAGACTTATTTGGGAACATTCCAACTGATGGCCTCAATTGGGTGTTCTTAAAACATCTCTTTACAAAAGTAAGTTCTGCAGTTTCTCATACTGACCCTTGGAAACACTTACACTTCCATATGTCTCTCCGTGGACAAGCCTTCTGAACCCAAATGGTGTAAATCAGTGGTTCTTAGGCTTTTACTTGGATCTTAATCCTTTGGGGATCAGGACTTGGGTGAGGGGAATGGCAAGGTAAGGAAATGCCTGGAAAAGCATATATTTCTAGGTCCCAAAACCCATTTCCTTTGATCTGAGCAAATAGAGGTTTACATCAATTGCAGAAGTGACTGGAGTTTTTTGCTCATCTTCCTTCAGTGCTCGATGGGGAAACTGAAGCCCAGAGAGAAGGCAGAACCTGCCAAAATTCTCACAACATTCTCACAAAATTGTCCTGACTTTTATTTTTTTTTTTAAACTTTATTTTTTTATTTTTTTTTTCATTTAGCAACATTTTTTTATTTAACAGAAGTCCATTTGTCCTCAGAAATCAACAAAGGCATGAAATAATCTAGACATTCAATGAAGCATTGATACTATGGGCTTAAGAATATAGTAAAAAGTGACCTACTTTGTAAAATTTCTAGGTGCATTAAACAGTGAATGTAATTAATACATTTATCAAAGAACATATTGTTAGGATTAAATCATAAAGATAACTCATGAAAAAAATAAAACTGAGTAGAAGACAACACAGCCTATAGTATCTTTCATATTCTATGTGTACTGAGCTTGAACTCTATTTCTTTTTTTTTTTTTTCCAATTTTATTTATTTATTTTTTTCAAGTTGAACAGACTAAATTTCTTTAAACAAACTTACTTATACTCCAGAGTCCTTTAAAAACTTAATAGCATTTATACATTGAAGGTATTTGATTTTCTTGTAACTAGCACTTCAAATGCAACAAGCATTTGAAGCAACAAGCATTTGACCCAACAAGTAAAACTTTCTACAGTTCATAACTTTTATAAATAAAATAAATTAAATGTACAGTGAATAAGTTCTCTGAAATATTTCAATATTTCTGCAGGTTTAGTAACATCGTAAAATACATTTCAACTAAAATTCACAAATCTAAAAACCTGTTAGGCATTTTTAGGCGTTTTAAGATGGAAATGAAGACCAATGTTACATCGTAATATGCCAATTACAAATAGTACTTCAAATAGCAAATACTACAGTTTGTCCCAAACTTTAAAAACTATTCATGAACTCAACACTGAACTATTGATGGCTATGAGAATTGTTTCCTAGCCTTTTTGAAAATTTCAACCCATTTACGTTTAAGGTAATTATTGATAAGTACGATCCCGTAGCCATTTTCTTTATTGCTTTGGGTTCAAGTTTATACACTCTTTCTGTGTTTCCTGTCTATAGAAGATCCTTTAGCATTTGTTGGAGAGCTGGTTTGGTGATGCTGAATTCCTTCAGCTTTTGCTTGTCTGTAAAGCTTTTGATTTCTCCTTCATATTTGAATGAGATCCTTGCTGGGTATAGTAATCTGGGCTGTAGGGTATTTTCTTTCATCACTTTAAGTATGTCTTGCCACTCCCTTCTGGCCTGAAGAGTTTCTGTTGAAAGATCAGCTGTTATCCTTATGGGAATCCCCTTATGCGTTATTTGCTGCTTTTCCCTTGCTGCTTTTAATATTTGTTCTTTGTGTTTGATCTTTGTTAATTTGATTAATATGTGTCTTGGAGTATTTCGCCTTGGGTTTATCCTGTTGGGGACTCTCTGGGTTTCTTGGACTTGGGTGATTATTTCTTTCCCCATTTTAGGGAAGTTTTCAACTATTATCTCCTCAAGTATTCTCTTATGGTCTTTCTTTTTGTCTTCTTCTTCTGGGACTCCTATGATTCGAATGTTGGAGCGTTTAACATTGTCCCAGAGGACTCTAATATTGTCCTCATTTCTTTTAATTTGTTTTTCTTTTTTCCTCTCTTGTTTCATTTATTTCTACAATTCTATCTTCTAGTTCGCTTATCCTGTCTTCTGCCTCTGTTATTCTACTGTTTGTTCCCTCCAGAGTGTTTCTGATCTCATCTATTGCATTATTCATTGTATATTGACTCTTTTTTATTTCTTCTAAGTCCTTATTAAATCTTTCTTCCATCTTCTCAATCCTTTTCTCCAGGTTATTTATCTGTAACTCCATTTTGCTTTCAAGATTTTGAATCATTTTCACCATCAAAATTTGAAATTCTTTATCAGGTAAATTCCCTATATCTTCTTCTTTTGTTTGTGTTGGTGGGCAATTATCTTGTTCCTTTACTTGCTGGGTATTTCTCTGCCTCTTCATCTTGCTTATATTGCTTTGCTTGGGGTGGCCTTTCCCTCTTCTTGCAGTTTGTGGAGTTCTCTTTATTACGTAGTTTCTTCGCTGTGTGTGGGGTTGGACGGGTGACTTGTCCGGGTTCCCTGGTTAGGGAAGCATGTGTCGGTGTTCTGGTGGGTGGAGCTGGATTTCTTCTCTCTCCTTTAGAAGACAATGGGCTGCTTTTCTGGGAGCCTGATGTCCTCTGCCAGTATTCAGAAGTTGTTTTGTGGACTTTACTCCGCGTTCAAATGTTCTTTTGATGAATTTGTGGGGGAGAAAGTGGTCTTGCCATCTTATCCCTCCGCCATCTTGTTCCTTCCTCCCCAGAACACTGGATTCTTATATTCCACTTGGTCGTGGAGTATCTCTTCCCAGCTGCTCCATCAAGGCGCAGCCGCTGTACCTTACCTTGGACGAGGGGTATCTCCTCAAGGCCGCGCCTCCTGCTTTGAATGTAGATCAGCTCCTCTCGGCCCTCCGGTGCCCAAGCAGCCACCGCCTCCTGAACGTGGTACAGCTCCTCTCGGCCAACGCCCTAACCCTGGGCGCGGGGTAACTCATCTCAGCCACGATTCTGCACGTGGTCGGTTGCGCCGGAGCCGGGCGTCTCCCGCGTCTGCGCCTGCACCGCTGGAGCCGGGCGTCTCCCGCGTCTAATCCTGACTTTTAAATCAGACCTTTGTGTCAGGTTTGTTGGATAATGAGAATGGTAGTGGTGATGATCACAGTGGTGGCTGTTATTTGTTACGGCCTAGAACAGGAGTCAGCAACCTCTTTCCTAGAGGGAAAAGGGACAGGCAGTAAATATTTCAGGCTTTGCAGACCAGATGATCTCTCTGGCAGACAGGTATCTGTGGGGGATTGGTTCCAGGACCTTCCACAGATACCAAAATCTGTGATGCTCATGTCTTTTATGAACATAAATGGGAGTAGTATAGTCAGCCCTCTGTATCCACAGATGCAGAGGGTCAGCTGTACTTGTCGTTGCAGTGTTAAAGTTACAGTGAATGGATGATGTGGCCGTGTTCCAATAAAGTTTTATTTGCAAACCCAGGCACACACTCCTGCAGTAGACTGAAGGCTGACCCTTCTCTTCCTTGGCTATTAAAAGGCTGTGACTGCATTTGATGACAGTAGCAGTAATATGTTGCTGTATGACAGAGCATCTCAAAGTAGAGTAGCTTGAAACAGCAACCGTTTACTATTCAAAGTCTGCAGGTCAGCTGGATGGGTCTGCTTGTCCGGATCAGTTCCGCTGGTCCAGGCTGGGCTTGCATGTGTGTGGGAAGCTGGTGGCAGGCCTATCCAGGGCAGCCTCACACTCAGGTCTCTTGGTTGGTTGGTGGCTAGGGTGACAGGAGGGACCATCACTGTCATCAAGCAGCATGCTAGCTGGGCTTGTTCCATGGCTCTCAGGAAGGGCTCCAAGGACAAGAGCCTGAGTACTCAAAGCCTCTTAAGGCTTAGGCTCAGAATGGACCCAAGGACCTTTCCACTATGTCCTACTGACCAAACAAGACATCAGGCACGCCCAGATACAAGGGATGGGGGAAAATGAAGATTCTACCTCCTGATGCGAGAGAGGCCAGATCTGTAAAGTACATGGGTGCAGGGAGGGGTGGAGAATCCAGGCAGTTTCGTCATCATTCTACCACAAAGCATCAGGCAGAGCCTGTGAGTCAGTTCTCAAATTCCGAGTCTTCACACCAGCTGAAGTGGATTTCAATCCCAATAGGAGGCTGAAAATTCTAAAATGACTACATGGGAATCAATTCAATGATGCCAAGGAAGACTGGACCTTTATCTTAAAAAAAGAGAGAGAGAGAGAGGTGAGATGCGGTCTGCAGGAAAGCGGACAGCCCGTCCTTTCCTCTCAGAGCTGTCCTTACAACCCTTCCTAAGCAACTGTGCCTCCAGCCACTATCCTGGTTTGCCCTCGACAGTCAGCGTGGGGTGCCTTATATGCATTTTCTGATTTCTCTTAGTGAAAAGACAAAACGTTGTTTTCTTCTCAGAGATGTAGATGCCCACTTGTATTCTGGCTGGTGTGGCCGTTTCCGTAGAGTGGGCTGCTTATTCAGGTACGCTGACCCCTGGCAGCTCTCCCAGAGTTCTGACCACCAGGATTTTAGAAGCAGGCATTGTGCACCCTGGTTAGCGTTTCCATCTATTATGCCCCACATTCAAGAAGATAAATGCTTTCTCTTTTAATTTGATAACATTCAAGATATTGTGCTTTGACCTGACAGACAATCACTAGGAAAAAGGAACAGTTTCTGTCCAGCATGTTTCTGGGGACCCTTTCTTTCTGTCTCTCTGCTTTGCTGCATGTGAGATGAGAGATCACTGGGTTTGAGACACTTCATTTTTTCAGTAAGACCTTATTGTTTTTTTAGAGCAGTTTCAGGTTTAGAGTAAAATTGAGTGGAAAGTGTAGAGATTTCCCGCTTACCTCTTCCCTCTGCCCAGCCTCCCCGTCGTTTCCACCCCCACCAGAGTGGGCTGTTGGATAGAACTGATGAACCGACGATAACGCCTCATCATCACCCAGAGCCCCTGGTTTACGTTAGGGTTTGCTCTTGGTGGTATGCATTCCGTGGGTTTAGACAAATGCATAACGACGTGTATCCATCCATTCATGTATCATTCAGAGGATTTTCACAGCCCTAAAAATCCCGTTTACTCTGCCTGTTCTTCCCTCTCTCCATCCCCAGGCCCTGGCAACCACTGATCCTTTTACTTTGTCCATAGTTTTGTGCTTTCCAGAACGTCATATTGTTGGAACCATGCAGTATGTAGCCTTTTCAGATTGGCGTCTTTCACTTGGTGTTAATGCTTTTGAGGTTTCTCCTTGGCTTTTCATGGCTTAATAGCCCATTTCTTTTTAACACTGAATAACAGTCCATTGTCTGGATGTACCACAGTTTATTTATCCATACGTCTCTAAAGGTTACTTCCAGTTTTGAGCAATTATGAACAAAACTACTGTAAACATTTGTGCACACATTTTTTAAGGCACTTTTTATAAATGGAAAAAAAGATCCAGACCCATTGGATGAAAACCTGTTCTGCTGAAAAGGGAGGGAGGGCTCTGCCCTGTAACAAGAAACATCAACATTGTGTTGATGGTTAGAACACAGATTCAGTAACCAAACTATGTGGGCTCAGGTTCCAGCTTTGCCATTTGCTGCCTTTTTGACCTTGGGTAATTTCCATGGCCTCAGTTTCTTCATCTGAAAAATGGGGATGCTGATAGTACCTTCCTCAAAGTGTTGTTACAAGAATGACATTAATTAATGGATGTAGAGCAGTTAAAACAGTGTCTGGCACAGTCAGTGCTCTTTGGGAAGTGTTTACTATTATTGTCATTTTGCTGTTGCCCCTCTCCTTTGTCACCTCTGTGGTTGTACACATAAGAACTGTGCCCAGATTTTCAGCTCCAGAAAATGTCAGATCCAAACCAGTTTATTCCCACCATATCCCATTTAGTTACCAGAAATGTACTGAGCCTACTCTGTGCCTGGCACAGGATTGCCTGTGGTAGACAGTAGTCTCTAGCTCCCTGGCTTGTGGGCTGGGGAGACTAATAACAGGTAGTTACGAGACAGCAGGGACACAATGTGTGTGGACAAAGGGACACATTGTAAGGGTAGGGAGGCTTTAGAACCTCCTCAGAGAGAGGAGGCTAGAGAAATCAAGGAAGGCTTCCCACTGGAGGTGACATCTGAGCTGAGACCCAATCACTGAGGGGCAGAGGAAAAGGAGGAAAGGGAGTGTGTATCAGGAGCACAAAACAGTGCTGAACGCCTCACCTCACCTTCACTGGAATGATTACCACCATTATACAGACGAGAAAACTGAGACTCAGAAAAACTAAGTACTTTGGCCAAGACCACATAGCTAGTAGATGACACAGCTAGGGTTTTAACACAGTGCAGAGAGCGTACGGCAAGCTTGTGCTACTGAGCAGAACTGCACCAGGCTGCAGACGGCAGCACAGTGAGGGCAGGGAGACTCGGGGCTGAGGAGGTGGACAGTCTCCCATGTGAAGGGGTGTTGGTTTGCCGGGATCATCATAACAAAACACCACAGACCAGGTGGCCTAAACATTCCCAAACAGAAATGTATTCTTTCACAGTTCTGGACCTGGAAGCTCAAGATCAAGGTGCCCACGTATTGGTTTCTTCTGAGTCCTTTCTTCTTGGCCTCACACAGTCTTTCCTCTATGAGCATGTGCTGTACTATTTGTGTGTCACACCTCCTCTTCTCATAAGGACACCCGTCAGATTGGATTAGGACCCACCTAATAGCCTCATTTCAACTTCATCACCTCTTTAAAGGTATAGTCACAGTCCAAGATGCTAGAGATTAGGACTTCAGCTTGTGAATGGAGGGGGACATCATTCGTTCAGATGGTTTAGGGAGTTTGAAGATTTTAAGCAAGGGAAGGAAAGGGCCAGGTCTGTGCCTGTTCCTGTCCCTGGCAGAAATGAATCTGAGGCTCACCTGCCCCTTGTCCCCCTGTGATGCAACAGAAAAGGGGTGTCTGCACAGGGTCAGGCACATGGCACAGCCACTGCTACTGTTGGCACCCAGAGCTGCCAACATGCACTTACCCTGTGGGGATCAAGATGGTATAGGGAGGAAAAGAAAGGGGAGGAGGACTGTGGACTTGCAGTTTCTCTAAAGCAGAAGGGAAACGAAGGAAGGGGCTTAGCAGAAAAAGAGAGCGAGCTGCTGACTCTAGTTTTCCTAATACCTGGTGGACACGTCCACCCCAGAGCATGGTGGCTGTGAGTGGCGTGCCTGGAAGCAGCTCCCCTGCAAGCTGAGTGACTCTCTGGGATACCCCTGGGCCAGCTCCGCACTTGAGTCCCAGGGCTCAGGTTCCACCTTGGGAGCCAGGCCTTCCTGGAAGCTGGAGGGTGGATGCGTGCATGCCCCTCTGAGCACCAGGCCCAGGAACCCTGGGGAGCATCGATCTAGCCAGGAGCAGTTTCAGAGAAGAGCACTTACACAGGTTCTAATGGAGGCATCTGGCGCATTAGTGTAAAAGGAGGAACCAGGCAAGGAGGGGGCGGCTAGTTAGGACTCCCCCTCATTTCCAGGAAGAATGCAGGCAGTGAGTTAACCCTGTGCCAGCCTTGCTCAGGGTGGCCACTGTACTGGGCCCAAACCAGCACCTCAAACAGAACTCAGGTCTACAAAAGAACAGTCTCTGGGATTAAACAGATGTAGGTTCAAACCCTCACCAATCCTAGTGTGACCTCGGGTGGCTCACTTTACTTCCCCAAGTCCCTTGTCTGCAGAAAGGATGGTGTAGAGGCACCCTTTAATAGGGCTGTTGGTAGCGTTAAATAGGATATTCATCCCATCTCTGTCAGCAGCTGTGTGACCCAGAGCACACTGATTGCCCCTCTCTGAGCCTCCGTTTCCTCTTCTCTAATATTCATATATGATTTATATCCAGCAGGGTTTAGGGAGAATTAAATACTGTGTTAGACGGTTAGGTAGCATCACTGACCCTACGGTCATGAATTTGAGCAAACTCTGGGAGATAGTGAAGGACAGGGAAGCCTGGCGTGCTGCAGTCCGTGGGGTCGCAAAGAGTCGGACACGACTGAGCGACTGAACAGCACCAGCAACAAACACTGGTGTCAAGTGTCTTCTCAGTGTCTGGCTCGTCATAATACAAACTGTCCCCAAGTCACAAAATACTGGTTAAACCTATTTTTAAACAGTGTCTTAGTTACACTTTCAAATAATGTATTCAGCGTGGTTTTCCTCAACATCCAGCTACATCTGGGGGCAAAGGATTTATAAATTTAAAGCAGTGAGTCCAGTTGTTAATTGGAGTAGGGGGAAGGGAAGAAGTACAATAAATACACTAGTTCCCCTGTGTTTCCAGACGTTTCAGACACTGCTAGTATATTTACTGTATTTTTATCGGATGAATAGTTGGATGTCCGTTTCCTTCAATCCTCTTGTTTGCCTGAGTCAAGACTTCTGCCTTTAGGGCTCCTCCTTTGTTCCTTCCCGCTGTGCCTGCCGATCCCAGTAACTGGCGTGGGGTCATCTCATGTCTGATCATGATTCTGCCACCTGGCCCAGTGACCTGCACAAGCTCCTCACCTCTGAGCCTCAGATCCCTCACCTATAAAAACAGGCCCAAAACATAGCTCAGGAGCCCATTGCAAAGCTTTACCTCTGTGTACAGGAGATAGCACCACACACCCAGAGCCTGGCGACAGCTCTCCAGCCAGGAGCCAGCACAAGTTCTATCTCTGTCACCACCGTTGTGAAGAATGTTGCTCTAACAGGATCTCCCTGGCCTCCTGCCCTCTGTCTGTCTCTGCAGCGAGCCCATCTTCCGCCAGCTCTGCGTCCTCCACTGGCTCCTGGAGGCCCTGACTATCGACCACAGCCACCACACCATGAAGCCTGTGATCACCTGCTGGAATCCCAAGTAGGTCTCAGCCCTTCTACCTGGGCGATTGGCAGGGCAGAAGCTCCTGTGGGTTCCCCCGTCTTTCTCCTGTTTCTTGGGGGGTGGTAGGTTGCTTTAGGAATTCTATCCTGTTGGGTCCAAACTGCAGCAGTGAGAACCCTCGTGTGCACGGCCTCCCAGCATCTCTCCCCAATTCTACATGCAGTGACATCACATTGGAAGCTCCAAATCAGTCAGCCAGGGCAAGAGTATTCACACCACAAAAACTGGCTGGCCAGCCATCCCAGCCCAACCCCACACAGCTAGGTTGTCTGCCGCTCTCTTCCTGGATTCTGTCTCCCCAGCACTGTTCATCACCTGTTCCTCTTTATTTTTTCCTCCTGTCCCCTTCCCATCTACTCTTCCCATTCTCCATGTTTTCCCCTTTCTCTTAAGGTTTTGTTTTCTCTTTTTTTTTAGTATATATTGAAAACTGTTTCTCCACTTTCACCCAAGGGAGTATTCTATGTTCAGGTCCCAGGAGCAGCTGACTTTGCTCAGGCAGAAGCTCCAGCACCTGTTATCTAAGCCATGAAAAGTGTTAGATGCATCTCCACCAGAGAGCAGGGCTCCTCAGCAGCCTTGAGGCCACTGTCGCAGGAACTGCGTCGCGCATACAAGGCAGAGCAAGGAACAGGCAGGCGTGTCAGGTGTTGTTTCTTTAAGGAGAGTCAAGTTGTCTGCAAGAACAGAACCAGAAGAGTTCTTGTAAGGATTAAGCAAGATAAAGTATGCAGAACATTCAGCATGATGTCTGAGGATGCAGCGAGTGCTCATTAAATGATAGCTATTCAAGATCAAAATCCCGATTTTAAAGAGCAGTTAGGGATGTGACTGTCAATACCATTGAGACTTAGGGCGAGGGAAGAAATACACCTCTGAGCAGAATTTTACCAATGGCTGAGAGCTATGTTCATGGCATGAATGGAAAAGCATGCAAAGAGATGGAGGGGTGAAGAAGCTCCATGAGTTCAACCCACATCTGGTTGCAAAGATGGGCAATCCAGGGAATGACCCCACGAGGAAAATACCAAGTCTTCACTTCTCCTGACTGAGAGTTTCTGAGTTTCCACTATCAAGCAGCAAGCATCTCCTGTTACTGAAGTGCTTGAAATATAAACCCTGAGTCCTGACACCCACCCGGCATTTTCCAGAAGGAAACATCCATCCGCTGGGACCTGTAGTTCCCAGAGGTTTCATTTCTATTAGACGTAATGATGGCTGTAGGTCTAGTCCCTGCCCGCTTATGGATTTTATAGAAAGAAAGTGGGGTGATTCAGTACCTCAAAGCGGGCTTTCTACAGGCAGCAAAATTTTACTAACTGGCAGCAGGCATGCTGCAAACATGGTCTTTGTTCATCGCAGGAAGATCCCATATTTGGGTAGATGGGTGGATGGTCGGGAAAGTGGAGAGATGACAGATTTTAGGATGTCCTTCTGAGTTGTGTCTGAGTCTCTGCTTTATTTAGAAAGAAAAAAAAAAAAATCTTACCAATTTCATCATGTGGCAATAGAAACACATTATCATTTTCTAGTATCCTCATTAATTCTACTTCTAGCCAAGAGAGTTTATTTCAATTGACAAGATGATCAGGTCCAAACAGAGCGGAAACAGAGCCTTCAATAATGAATGCACTAATTACCCTCCTCTGAGAGATGGAAGCTTCTGTTTAGTCAAAGTAAGACTTGTTTTATACATGAAGGCCCACAGATTTTTATGCAAACCTTTGGGGCCAGCTGCATTTCAAAATTGTGGGTTTTTTTTTTTCCTTTTTTGGCATTTTAGAATGGAAATATGGGACAATATACCATATAGAGCAGCTTACTCCCAGAGGGAACTAGAACAGCACCCTATCGTCAAACATATTTCTGCAGAAAAAAAAAATGAATGTTTACACTAAATGGATACTCAAGGTAAACAAAGGTCATCAATAGTCTTCCATCAGTTCAGATCATGTTTTGCTGCCAAGTAAATTATAAGTTTTTGTTTTGTTTGTTTTCAAGACCCTTTGGCTTTTGGAATTGAATAAAGGGTTGTGAACTCATGTTGGTTTTATTCTTATTAGAGATGCACTTTCCAAGGACTGAATAGAAATGAATGGACCTTTACAGAGAAGCAGACAAGACCCTGTGTAAGCAAGCACTTCAAGCCTTAGTGACACCTCTTCTTAGTCCCACTCAGTGGGAAAGAACAGGGTAGACCCCAGGTCAAAGAGGGGAGTGAGAAGTTACCGATTTACCTTTCAGGCAGAAGGAAGGAGCTGCTCCAAGCGCCCTGAGCCTCCGCAGTCAGGAATCAGTGCTCTGTCCTGGAGCTGCGTGGACAGCACGGTCAGGTGTGTCATACTACCTCAGCTGGCCAGAGACACCATTGGGCCCACTCTTTTTTTTTCCCCCTTTTCTGACTGCATTGTGCAGCTATAGCAGTGAAAACCTGGAATCCTGACCAGTAGGCCACCAAGGAATTCCTGGACCCACTCTTTTTCTTTTAAGATTTATTTACTTATTTTATTTTTGGCTTTAGTGGCTCTTCGTTGCTTCATGCAGGCTTTCTCTAGTTGTGGTGAACAGAGGCTACTCTTCATTGCAGTGCATGGGCTTCTCACTGCAGTGGCTTCTCCTGTTGCAGAATATAGGCTCTAGGCACACAGACTACAGTAGTTGCGGCTCAAGGGCTCTAGAGCATGGGCTTAGTAGTTGTGGTTCATGGGCTTAGCTGCTCCATGGCACGTGGGATCTTCCCAGACCAGGGATCGAACCCATGTTCCTTGCCTTGCAAAGCGGATTCTTAACCACTGGACCACTAGGGAAGCCCTGGACCCACTCTTAATTGGAGACTCCGAATGGTTATAATTTTGACTTTCATCAAGATAGCCCAGACACTCAAGAGCTGGGCTTCTAGGCCCAAAGAACCCACCGCCTTCTTTAGAAAAAGATAGATGCCTTTCTACATATAAAACATTTCAAATATGACACAGGTACCTAAATCTAGACACTGTGTTATAAGGAAACTAGCTGTCATTTGAGTGCTTTCTGTGTCAGGCACTGGTCAGGAGATGTGACCTCATTTGAGCCTCATTCTGACTTAAAAATAAGGAAACTGAAGCAAAGAGAATTTAAGTAACTTGCTGTAAGTTACACAGCTAGTAAAAGTCAGGATTTGAACCCAGGAGAAGGAAATGGCAACCCACTCCAGTGTTCTTGCCTGGAGAATCCCAGGGAAGGGGGAGCCTGGTGGGCTTCCGTCCAAGGGGTCACACAGAGTTGGACATGACTGAAGTGACTTAGCAGCAGCAGTAGCAGCAGCCCAGAAAGTGAAGAGGAAATAAAGAGCCTCTTGATAAAGGTGAAAGAAGAGAGTGTAAAAGCTGGCATAAAACTCAACATTCGAAAAATTAAGATCATGGCATCTGGTCCTGTCACTTCATGGCAAAAAATGGGGAAACAGTGGAAACAGTGGCTGACTTTGTTTTCTTGAGCTCCAAAATGACTGCAGACGATGACTGCAGCCATGAAATTAAAAGACACTTGCTCCTTGGAAGAAAAGCTATGACAAACCTAGACAGCATATTAAAAAGCAGAGACTTGACTTTGCCTACTGCAAAGGTCCATCTAGTCAAAGCTATAGTTTTTCCAGTGGTCATGTATGGATGTCTGAGTTGGACAATGAAGAAAGCTGAGTGCCGAAGAATTGATGCTTTTGAACTGTGGTGTTGGAGAAGACTCTTGAGAGTCCCTTGGACTGCAAGGAGATCCAACCAGTCCATCCTAAAGGAAATCAATCCTGAATATACACTAGAAGGACTGATGTTGAAGCTCTAATACTTAGGAAGCCTAATGTGAAGAGCTGACTCATTAGGAAAGACCCTGATGCTGGGAAAGATTGAAGGCAGGAGGAGAAGGGGACAACAGAGGACAAGATGGTTAGATGGGGTCACTGACTCAATGGACATGAGTTTGAGCAAGCTCCAGGAGGTGGTGAAGGACAGGGAAGCCTGGTGTGCTGCTGTCCATGGGATCGCAAAGAGTTGGACACAACTAAGCGACTAAAGAACAACAAAGCCCAGATGCAAAGCATCTGCACTTAACCACTAAATGATTGTTTCCTCTGTTTCTCGCTAAAGCCCAAAAATCTTCAATTAATCTAGGAACTTGGACTGCAAGGAGATCCAACCATTCCATTCTAAAGGAGATCAATCCTCGGTGTTCACTGGAAGGACTGATGCTAAAGCTGAAACTGCAATACTTTGGCCACCTCATGCGACGAGTTGACTCACTGGAAAAGAGTCTGATGCTGGGAGGGATTGGGGGTGGGAGGAGACGGGGACGACAGAGAATGAGATGGCTGGATGGCATCACCGACTCTGTGGACATGAGTTTGAGTGAACTCTGGGAGTTGGTGATGGACAGGGAGGCCTGGCGTGCTATGATTCATGGGGTCGCGGAGAGTCGGACACAACTGAGTGACTGAACTGAACTGAACTGAATCCAATATCAAAAAAATAAAAAAGGACAACTCATTATGAAGTATTATTTGCCAGGATATAAAAAGGGATCATAACTTACTGAGATCGTATGACATGTAAATATATAATTTCCTTTAGAAGAAAAAAGCTAGTCTACATTTATTGTTTTGCAACTAAATTTTTGTTGTTTACCTTAATATATGGGGATTATCTCTCCATGTCAAAACTTCTTTTAATAACTTTGGGGTTTATCAACATACTTAACCAATTCTCTCAAGATCTTGAGTGTTGGACAGATTGTCACTTTCAAAAAAAAATGCAGCACTGTTCTGAACAACACACAAAATGGCAATTTTTAAACTAAGTTGTTTTCCCCTTGTCATGCATCCCCACCACCCCCACCCTGGAAAGCCTCATCTTCCTCAAGCCTACTTTTTTCAGGCACTCCTGGGGATACACCCATGGGAAAAACAGACATTGTACCTGCCCTCTGGAGCTTCTATTCCAAGGGAGGTGGTGGGGAGCAGCAGATAATAAACACGTAATAATCAAGATACTTTGAGATAGCAGTGGGCGTTGTAAAGAAATTGCCAGGGTGATGTGATAGTGACGGGGTAGTGGGGTGACTTTTAAGTTGAGTCGTCAGGGGAAGACTCACACAGAAGGTGACATCTGAGTGAAGTCTCTGACTTCCCCTGCACTGGTTTAATATCATCATCCTCCCACTCCTGTACTCAAACAGACATCCCTACAGGAGTGGGAGAACATGGCTGGCTGGCCAGAGAGCCTATTACTCTGGAGGTGGGGCAGGCACCCTGGCCAGGGAGAGCCGGGGAGCTTTGACCTTCGGCCTCTCCCTGCTCCAAAATCAGCGGGTACCTCTGTCCTCCATCTCAGTCGTGGACTCGTGAACATGTCCTAAACCCGCCAGCAGAGCCTCTACCCTCAGAAGCAAATGCAGATTCAGAAAGAGCGAGCGAAGCATTTGAGAAAATTACCCAGATTGCACTGTGGATAGATGTCTTTAAGTGGCAGCCAGAGTTAGAAGAGATGCAGCAGTGCTCAACGACCTCTTCCCTTGGTTTCTAGCCAATAGAATCCCCAGAAAGCTTTAGCAGGGAGAGACTGTGGTCTGAAGATCATAGCGGCTTCTCCCCCACCGATGTGCCTGAGGGCCTCCTACCCACCACCAGCACCTCCTCCATACCACACTGAGATGTCTGTCAAAAAAGCACATGTAGTTCATAGTTCAGCTGTATCCAGTTCTCCATACAAGGCATCCTGCCAAGCTCCTAACAAGCCCATTTCTTTGCATCTTCATTCTAATCATCCTCTGACTCAGCTACTATTTCCCCATTTGACAGATGAGGACACTGAGACTCAGAGAGGGTCAATGTTACAAAAAAAAATTGCACATCTCAGAAGCAGCAGGGCAGGCAGAGGACTCAAGACAGCTGGTCCACCAGATTCTTAAACCCACAGTTAACTACCCAGGTATACCCCTTTTCCTGGTTCTGATGCTCAGAGAGACTGGCCTGAGATCACACAGACAATAAATCAGAGCTATCAATTAGGTCAGGTAAATTAAGCTGCCGGGACGATCAACCCCCCAGTTTCAGCCACTTAGCACAGCCCAAGTTCACATCTCACTCACCCTGTACATGTAATCCACACGGGACTCTGCTCACCTCAGTCACCTGGGGGCTCAGGCTGATAGGAATTCCATCTCATCATAAGCTTCCCCATCAGCACAGCAGGAAAGGGAGTCTGACTTGAGCACTGACCCTTAAAGCATCCTCCCTACAGGCCACAGGTCACTTGCATTCGTTTTTTTTTTTTTTTTTTTTAAACAAAGCAAGTCACAGAGCTATACCTAACTTCAGAGAGCCAGGGAAACCTGGGACCCCGGTGGGTGAAGGGCACTGACTGTGCCTCCAGGCCTTGGGAAGGAACACCAGCCTGCCTGCCCTCCTTGCTTGAGGTGTGTGCAGTCAGCACTGTGGACAACAATGCTCAGGTTATTTCCTTTTCTCTCCCTATTGATCCTCCTGTTTGGTTTATTTGCTACTGAAAATGAAACATCAGAGAGACCAATCCTGTCTAACCAGGCCCTTTCTTTATCAATGGCTTTGCAAGAGCGATGCTCAGGGCTTTTTAAAATCCCTGGGAAGCCTGCTGCATTTTTAGCTCATTTAACCTGCTGCCTGAAGTTGCAATAGATTTCGGGTCGTCTTGGAAGTCTGCATGAACGAAAAACCTCCATCTTCCCAATTGGGTCTGAATATTTAAGATTTTGAAAGCTTGGCCGGTACCAGATTTAATTTTAAAGGGGAAAGAGGCGCTGCTTTTGAACTTCAAGAAGAAGGCTGGAGGCACAGCAGGGGCTGAGTTAGCAAAGGGAAAAGGCGAGAAAAGCCCTGTGGTCTTGAAAGAAAACGCTCCAAAGCGGAAACGCTAAAGCTTCCAGTTGGTGAGCCTTAAATCAGACTTCAAAAGCGCCGCTAGTTTAAATATTGTTTATAGGACTGAAATATCGCTCCTTTCTCTGGCTGGATTTTGAATATTCCCTAATTTGATTACTCGGGGGAGAGGCAGGCAGAATCAACATTAAATGAGCTTCACTGTTAATTATTCAGAGGGCTTTTTATTGTGTAATCAAACATAAAGTCTTACAAAAAGCTTGAAGGCACATTCTCACCCTGCCCTCCGCAGCCCGACTTTCACCCTGTATGCATTCCTCGGGCATCAAGGCTGTGAGCTGGGAGATGCCCAGGAAGGCTCTGCTAACAAAGAGTGTACACATCCCCTTCTCCACTGGGGCTGGTAAAAGCCTTTGATTCTGCTACTCAGACCCCCGTGCCACAAAAATCAGTCAGTAAGTAAGGTTCACCTTTGCCTCCTATCTAAGCATCTCCCCTGACCAGCAGCCCCTGATGAGTCTAGATTCCTGTTGGTGCCTCCCCACAGTCAAACTGGTCTGGCCATCTCATTCCTTTTAGTCCCTCCTGTATGCTGAGTGACAGCCAGCCAAATAAGGTAAAGGCTCCCAGACATCTAAAACTCCTTTCTGCAGGGAAAAAGGAGATAAACAGATGGATGTATGAATGGAGAGATCAAGAGATCAATCAATCAATCAGTTGCTACAAAGGTAAAGGTCATTACTGAGTCTTCCAGCTTGCTTGTCAGCAGGGCTCCACCACCCTGTAGCCACAAGTCCAAAATCCAAAAGACTCTGAAAACTCAGTTTTTTTCCATAACTCAGTTTGGCAGCAAAATCTGACTTGAACCAAACTGATCTGGTGGCAAAACTTGAAGCTATTTGTAGTCTTTATCCCACCTACTGTAAATATTCATATATACAGCTGCAGAAATATTAACGTGTTTAATTAAAAGATGGTGCCTCAAAGCCCACTGGAAGGATTGTGTTAATATGTAGTATACATACAGCGTATTTGCGTTGCAAAATGCCAAAATTCTGAATTTGGCAGCACATCTGGTCCCATGGGTTTCAGATAAAGGGTTCTAGGTAGGTCACTTTCCAGACCTACTGGGGCATCAGTCTCCTACTCAGAAAGTTATAACCAGGTTTCCTGGGACCTGAAGTTTATTCAGTTGTGGAGAGGAGCACTTTAAGAAAAAGAATACAAAGTTAAAATACAAAAATTAGTTACAGGGCCCTGAAGGGACCCACGCAAGGGATGGTCATTAGATCCATTGTAAATATGCATCTGGGCAAGTGACCAAAGACCCCAAGTTTGTTTTCTCATCTGTAAAATGAGATGATAAATGTCTGCATAACAAGGTGGTGTTGAGGTGATTCAGCGAGAATGCACAGACGCGTCTTGCATGTAGGATTGTATAGAACTTTCACTCAGTAAACTCCAAACCTGTGATTTTCATTGTGCAACTCATCCCACAAGCTTCCCCCAGCACCCCTCCCCACAGCAAGCACACCCAGAAATTCTCTCTGTATCACTCAGAATTGTCCCTGATGTGAGACCTTAGGCACCAGAGCAGGCAGAGATTCAGAAACAAACATGCGTTTCGATTCGCCCCCAAGAGGAACCACAGACCTGCTCTGGAGTCTGCTAGAGGAACTGAGTCCAAGATGCAGATAGATCAGAATGTGGACAAATACGCTCCAGCTCCCAGGCCCTACCCGGCAGGCTGCGGTCTCTCCTAACCTTGGTTCTCACTCACAAGACCCCGGCCATGGAGAACTGCCCCTCCCACTGTTTCCTGAGTACAGGAGGGGGAAAAAATCACAGCGGAGAAGTGGTACCATCCATCACCGATTTATTGCTTTTCTTAAAAGTACTTGTAATAAACTGAGGCTCTAGAAACGGAAAACTCATTAAGCTGTTTCTCACTCAGGGACCCAGGTGGAAGCAAAAGCACAATAAAAAAAATCAATAAGGACAAGTCCATGGGACAGAGATGGGAGCACTTCGTCACAGCGCCGAAGGTAACCATCTGCTCACCACTCTCACATAGGTTACCAACCCCAACTTGGTGGGGGGAGGCGTTTTTTGCCAGTCTTTTCTCTAATGGGATTTTTTTTTTTTCTAGTTGGTTCTCTGAGTGAAGGGAAATCAGAACCTCATGCTGTTGGATGGCTTTTGTGAATTTTAATTAAAATGGTTATCTGGGGATTGTAGAAGAAATGCCATTTGGCTAGATATCACTTCACAGAGGAGGGGAGGAGTGGCAGAGGAGCTGCCTAATAAGATGGCACCAGGAGGAAATGGATTCACCTCGCTCTTGAGCTCTGTATTTTTAATCAATAACAGTCATTTCTCTTTCTCTCTCTTTTAACTCAGAAAACAAGAAATGAGTGATTGAACAGACAGGGCTTTCTATAAACTAGAACGTGGGTCTATTATTGAGAAAATCCAGAGTTCCGTTCTTTTCACTCAAGAGTATTCCTAACTCCCAAACCCACCCACTTAGCAAACAAGCCCCATAATAATAATAATGGCAGGAGTAGAGCGCTTAAGGCAGTTGAGAGAACACCCAATGAGATTTTTGTTGAACCTGTGCCCCAACCCACAGAATGGAAATTGTGTTGGTTTCTGCCCATTTCTCAACATTAGCAAAGAAACCCAGGAAACAATACACAGTCTCACTTTGAAAATGTTAAAATGCTGTGCATTATTGTGGTTATATAGTTTTTAGAAGCCACTCTAAACAGAATTACAATGGGCCAGGTTCTGTGCTAAAGAAGCTCTTTAGGTGTTATTAGCCAGTCCTGGCCTCCTGATAACTCCATAAGACACTATTCTTGTTTCCAGGTAGGAGATCATAAAGTTGGGGCTCAGAGAGGTTAAGTAATTTGCATGAAACCATACAGACCCAAGAGTTAACTAATCCTGGGTCTATTTATTAAACACCAAACTCTTCAAAAGCATGTTTTCTCTGGCATCGTGATTATCATCGCCCCTCAGGAAGTTTCACCGTTTTCTTGCTTATTCATCAGAGCACTCCTAGATCTGAGAAGTAGAGCCTTTGTTTTTATCACAGAAAGTTGCTATGGAGATACCATGTGCATCTGTCTCCAGAGATGCACAGAAAAAAGCGGCAGAAGCCACGAACCTTTAAATAAAAAAAGTCCTTCAGGAATATTCACAACTATAGTTGGAGGAGGGGTGAGTGAATCACTGCACTTGAACTCCGAGTTGAAATCCCTCGTGGGCAAGTTGGTGGGTGACACTCTAGGCTGCAGTGTGGTCTGTCCTGAGGGTGGGAAAGCACTGAATCAGGAGTCAGGAGACCTGGTTTAGCCACTGTGACCCAGCTCACCGCGTGGCGTTGGAGAAGTCCTTTCCTCTCTCTCGAACTCAGTTTCCCCACCTGCAGAATAAGGACTTTGAAAGAGGCTCCAGTCAACTTCCACAGCAATCATATTCTTCTTTACGTGTAGAGCTCATCAGTACCAGGGCAGTGATCCTCAAAAGCTGGGGAAATTGCATAAATGAAAAGATTAGGCTGGGTAATATAGTAGGGAGTGGGGAGGTCTATGGCAAACAAGAATTCTGCATAGCTAAAGGAAACAGCCTAGCTCTACTCAATTCACCATGTGAAAATGGGATCCAGAGCTTATCATTTTCAAGAGAGACCAGTAACCTCAGTACTTCACATGAAGATATCCCGTTTGTAGAATTCTGAGCAGTTAAACATGTCTCCCCATGGGCCACCAGTTTGAAACCCCTGCTTCTAAGAAAGTATAAGGAAACCTTTTCCTTGTTTTTCCAAAAAGCAGTCCCTCCTGGTTGGAAACACAGCAGCCAATTAACACCACTCCTTGAGTGAAATACCAGACAGAGAGAAGAAGCATTTTGGGATTTAAGTCAATTCAGGGAGAGTCAGTTCAATAAAGGGCAAGCAGGATGCCGAATCTGCCTATCACACCTCCCCCCACACACATTTTATTCTTCTGCCACTCTCAATTAATCAGAAGTGTCAGCCCTTCACTTTGGATTTCCTGGCTGTGGCTGTTAATTGAATTTTAATTAATGGCAACTTTAGGAGCGCAGAATGAAATCCTAATGCAAGGAAGATGTGCACAGAACTATGTGTGTGGAAAACTCTTCTGTGATCTTCCCAGCCCATCCTCTCTGTTGTACAGATGAGGGAGTGGAGGTGGGGGAGTGACCTGCTTCAGGCAAGTCCCCGGGGTTTGGGTCCAATTCTTATTGCAAGACTCCAGGCTGCCCTGGTGACACAATCTGTCCAGTCTTCAAAAATGACATTGATGTAAAAGAGTCTGGTTCCCAGAATCAAGAATTCATGTTGTGCCAGGTGAGACAGGAAGAGCTGTCTTCTACAGGTATTATCCCAGAGCTCTGATATTCTCTCTCCCTAGTGGGGACAGGGTACAGAAGAGCCCTCTGACGGTCTGGCAAGCTCTTATCCAGTTGCAGTGCCATGACACAGGGGACACTGCATCAGGCTGCTAATTTATCAAAGGGGAGAGCATGTCAGCTTTGGGCATTTGCTTTTTCTTTATCTCAGTCATTTTGTAACTTCATATACTCCCTTGGAGATCTGGTTAAACCCAGTTTGAACTCCAGGTCCCCAGGCTATCACATTCTGAAACATTCCATCACTTGTGTGGCATTTCACTGAAGATTTGTTGGGGGAGGTGGTGTTCACATGGAGACATCACATGTTAAGACCAACAGCCTTCTCCCATCTCTCTTCCCCAACCTTCTCTTTCCTTGTGTAATGGAGAAATCCCTTCCCTCTTCCGGAGCAGGGAGGTTCCACCTACACTCAGGGCCCCTGAAGTAGTGATAGCTTACTGTGAACAGTGAAGAAGAAGATTTAGCTTCAGGACTGGGGACCAGGCTTGATCATGCAAGAGATTTTGTATAGCAGAGTTTTATTAAAGTATAAAAAGGGACAGAGAAAGCTTCTGACATAGACATCAGAAGGGGGACAGAGAGTGCCCCCCTTGCTAGTCTAAGCAAGTGAGTTTTATACTTTTTTAATTAGTTATTACAATAAATCAAAAGAATGTCTCAAAGTTGTAAAGATCTTACTAGACCCCTCTCCCATAATTTATATTTTAAGATAACAGGATTAGCCAGAAGGTTTTCAGGAAGGAGAAACTGTCCTCAAGCAGGATACATTGTTGTTATATAATCCTTCAGTTCAGTTCAGTTCAGTTCAGTCGCTCAGTCGTGTCGAACTCTTTGCGACCCCATGAATCACAGCACGCCAGGCCTCCCTGTCCATCACCAACTCCTGGAGTTCACTCAAACTCATGTCCATAGAGTCGGTGATGCCATCCAGCCATCTCATTCTCTATCGTCCCCGTCTCCTCCCACCCCCAATCCCTGCCAGCATCAGAGTCTTTTCCAGTGAGTCAATTCGTCACGTGAGGTGGCCAAAGTATTGGAGTTTCAGCTTTAGCATCAGTCCTTCCAATGAACACCCAGGATTGATCTCCTTTAGAATGGACTGGTTGGATCTCCTTGCAGTCTAAGGGACTCTCAAGAGTCTTCTCCAGCACCGCAGTTCAAAAGCATCAATTCTTCGGTGATCAGCTTTCTTCACAGTCCAAATCTCACATCCATGCATGACCACTGTAAAAACCATAGCCTTGACTAGACGGACCTTTGTTGGCAAAGTAATGTCTCTGCACATTTCATGCAAAGATGGGCTCGATAAAGGACAGAAATGGTATGGACCTAACAGAAGCAGAAGATGTTAAGAAGAGGTAGCAAGAATACACAGAAAAACTGTACAAAAAAAATCTTCACGACCAAGATAATTACGATGGCGTGATCACTCACCTAGAGCCAGACATCTTGGAATGTGAAGTCAAGTGGGCCTTAGAAAGCATCACTACAAACAAAGCTAGTGGAGGTGATGGAATTCCAGTTGAGCTATTTCAAATCCTGAAAGATGATGCCGTGAAAGTGCTGCACTCAATATGCCAGCAAATTTGGAAAACTCAGCAGTGGCCACAGGACTGGAAAAGGTCAGTCTTCATTCCAATCCCAAAGAAAGGCAATGCCAAAGGATGCTCAAACTACCACACAATTGCACTCATCTCACACGCTAGTAAAGTCATGCTCAAAATTCTCCAAGCCAGGCTTCAGCAATATGTGAACCGTGAACTCCCAGATGTTCAAGCAGGTTTTAGAAAAGGCAGAGGCACCAGAGATCAAATTGCCAACATCTGCTGGATCATGGAGAAAGCAAGAGAGTTCCAGAAAAACATCTATTTCTGCTTCATTGACTATGCCAAAGCCTTTGATTGTGTGGATCACAATAAACTGTGGAAAATTCTGAAAGAGATGGGAATACCAGACCACCTGACCTGCTTCTTGAGAAACCTGTATGCAGGTCAGGAAGCAACAGTTAGAACTGGACATGGAACAACAGACTGGTTCCAAATAGGAAAAGGAGTACATCAAGGTTGTATATTGTCACCATGCTTATTTAACTTATATGCAGAGTACATCATGAGGAATGCTGGGCTGGAAGAAGCACAAGCTGGAATCAAGATTGCCGGGAGAAATATCAATAACCTCAGATATGCAGATGATACCACCCTTATGGCAGAAAGTGGAGAGGAACTCAAAAGCCTCTTGATGAAAGTGAAAGAGGAGAGTGAAAAAGTTGGCTTGAAGCTCAACATTCAGAAAACAAAGACCATGGCATCTGGTCCCATCACTTCATGGGAAATAGATGGAAAAACAGTGGAAACAGTGTCAGACTTTATTTTTTTGGGCTCCAAAATCACTGCCGATGCTGATTGCAGCCATGAAATTAAAAGACGCTTACTCCTTGGAAGGAAAGTTATGACCAACCTAGATAGTATATAATCCTTAGTACAGAGTTTAAACTGAGTTGTTTGTTATGTAATCATCAGTTCTGGGCTTAAAGAAAAAAACTTATGTAACTAAGACTAAGGAATGTAGAAGATAAAAAAAAGATGTTTGTCCTTTCCTCCTCCTTGAGAATTCCAGACCCCTATCTCTGCTTTGAGAGTCCCAGACCCCATTCTCCTCCTCGGGGACCCCAGACTTCTTATCAACCTCCATAGAAATTAACTCTCTTAGTGAAGAGAAGTGAAGTTGCTCAGTCGTTTCTGACTCTTTGCGACCCGATGGACAGTAGCCTACCAGGTTCCTCCGTCCCTGGGATTCTCCAGGCAGGAATACTCTAGTGGGTTGCCATTTTCTTCTCCAGGAGATCTTCCCAACCCAGGGATCGAACCCGGGTCTCCCGTATTGCAGGCAGACACTTTACCATCTGAGCCACCAGGGAAGCTTGCCACTCTTAGTAGCCAGTCAAAAAATAACTTCTGATCACACACTGTGGACTCCCTGAGATGAGTCCTGCTGAAAACCATTCTCTCCACCCTGTTAGATGTTTATTAGATATTGTGTGGTCTTCAGGGGTGCCTCTTCTCCTTATCTTCTTCCCTAGGGTATCTCACACTATGAGTTTCAGCCAAAGAAGATCTCAGACTGCCCTCTAAGGGCTTTCATTTCAAATATTCTCAAATGAAATTGTCTCTATTTTAATGGAGTGTAAACTGTAGCCCAGACCTGCATTGAGCTCTTTAGGAAACCTAAGACTTGAATCATAAATTGAATGAGGATATAACCACACAACGTGCATTCTAAAGTGACAACCACTCATGCAGGAGGGTGCACACACACACACACACACACACACACACCTGTAATCAGCCCACTCTGACTCCTTTCAAAAATTCACATTCCTCTCACAGGACTTTCCCTAACTTCCTCCTTTACCTCCGAAGACTTGTCATCTCGGTCTTCCCACCCACCTCCATCATGGCTCCTCCCCTTCTCCCCCAGAGTGCCACCTCATCAGTCAAATCTGCCTCCCCAACTCCACCTCCTGAGTGTAAAGGCTAGAGCTTTCTCCATTTTGTATTCTTCAGAAAACCACAGCGAATATAAATCTCTATTCTTTGAGGCTCAGGTGTCATCTGGTGAACAAAGTTGATACCTAGAATTGGGGGAGTGTAAAACAAGATGCAGCTAAAAAAAATTACACCTATCCTCCCCTAGTTTAAAAATCAATTCTGATGGTTGTTACAAAAGTAAAGTCAAAACGTGGTCTGGTTCATGGCAGCATCATTGGATTACATGTTCAGCTTCCTGTGGTGACTACTGGGCAATCATGACACTCACTGAATAGAGTAAGTACCATCAAACTTGCTTCTGGTAATACACACGTATAAATGACATCGGTGTGTGACAGTTTTCCCCAGACCCAAAATATATCTCATGGTGTTTGGAAAGAGTCAAAAAGAATTTACATTCAGAGCCAGGGTTTTGCTTTTTTTCTTCCTTCCCTCCTCCTCCCCTCCTTGCTTCTTTCTTTCTAAAATCCCCCTTGCTTATTTCTTTTCTTCAGACCAAGAAATTCAAAATTCCTGTAGCACGCCCCACCACCCGCAAACCAAGCCGGCGAGGCTCCAC
The DNA here is from genome assembly GCF_049115385.1 of Moschus berezovskii. Taxonomy (NCBI): domain Eukaryota; kingdom Metazoa; phylum Chordata; class Mammalia; order Artiodactyla; family Moschidae; genus Moschus; species Moschus berezovskii. Next base: position 59,065,486 of record NC_142478.1, on the reverse strand, counting down.
CCTCAGTCTGTCTCGGACGAGTGGAGGGTCATCCCCCCAGAGCAGCATGGTCTCCGTGAACCCGGGCTCGGACGAACCTCCAAGTGTGATCACCCAGGCGACAGGCAGCAAGGACATCGAGGACAATGAATCGTCTTCGACCAAGCCTGAAGAAGAACCTCTCCATATCAGTAAGTCCTGCCTTAGGTCTGACCAGTCTGCGCTGACTCTGCCTTGAAGCCAAACATCAAGAGCCCCTCATGCGCCACCTTTACCCCCACTCAGTTAAAGAAGACACACAGGTCCCCTAGCCCTGGTCAATTTCCGGACCCCTTTGCTTTCCCCAGGGGAAATCAGAAATAAACTCTAACCTGGATTACTCTGAACCATTTCTACTTGGGAGACAGCCCATGGTCATCAATTGCTCTTTTTAAAAGTTTTAGTACTGTATTTTACTTAGCCCAATTTACAAAATATTGTCATTTTAACATGTAATCATATAAAAAATATTGATTAGGTATTTTATGTTTTCATACTATATTTTTAAAATTCGGTACCTGCTTTTTTAAACAGCTTTATTGAGAGATAACTTGCATACCATAAAATTCACTTGTTTTAAGTGTACAATTCAATGATTCTTTGTAAGTTTATAGAGTTGTGTAACCATCGCCACCTTCTAATTGTAGAACATGTCAATCAACCCCAAAGGACAGCTCATGTCCATTGACAGCCCTTCTCCTTTCCCACCACAAACTTACTTCCTATCTCTGGGAATGTGCCTTTTCTGGATATTTGATATAGAAAGTTGTATCACACTGTTACCCCCTTTCTAAGACACCTCTGACCCTTTCCCAGTGGCCTCCCTCTGAGTCTAACCAATTGCCTACTGCAGTCAGTGGCACCTCCCCAAACTCTTTTGGACCCTGCCCTCTTAACTCCTATCTTTTGTCTTAGTTTAGAGATAGAAAGCTAGGGCACATAGGCTAGTTCCTGCCATCCATGTGTTATTTAGCACAGAAGTCTTTGTTTTTTTTAAAAAAAAAAGGTAGTAGGAGTGACTTTTTAAGCTTGAGAGTTTGGACATCAAGATCATGGCTTTAAAAAATGTTACTGTTTGTGGCAACAGTTGGCCAGCAACCTGTATGAAAATATTCAACTGGAGCTGCCCTTCTTAAGTGGGGCGTATGCTTTTCACTGCAAAGTTTTCCCTGACTTTCCTCTCAATTCTTCATATTTTTACTTGCCTGTATTAAGTCATTAAGTGCATGCATGCTAGGTGGTGTCTGACTCTATACAACCACATGGACTGTAGCCCACCAGGCTCCTCTGTCCATGGAATTCTCCAGGCAAGAATACTGGAGTGGATAGCCATTCTCTTCTTCAAGGCATCTTCCCAACCTGGGGATTGAACCCCCAACTCCTGTGTCTTCTGCATTAGCAGGTGGGTTCTTTACCACTGAGCCACCTGGGAAGTCCCATTAGGTACTTAATTTTCATTTGGTACAACGACATCTCCCTGTTTCAGGTAGGAACTTCTTATGGCTAGGTATGGAGACCTGAAAAATACTAGTTTAAAAAAGATAAAAATTTATTAACTTTTTTTTGCAGGTTAGAGGTAGTGAAAATTGCTCAGTTGTGTGCAACTCTCTGCAACCCATGGACTCAGTTCATGGAATTCTCCAGGCCAGAATACTGAAGTGGGTAGCCTTTCCCTTTTCCAGGGGATCTTCTCAGCCCAGGGATTAAACCCAGGTCTCCTGTACTGCAGACAGATTCTTTACTAGCTGAGCCACCAGGGAAGCCCAGATTAGAGATAGGGTGGTTCCAAAATATCATTAGGGGTCCTACTTCCTTCGGTCTTTCTTCTTCACCATGGATCACTTCATGGTCCAGAATGACTGCTGGAATGCCAGTCATCAGAGTCACATCCTTGGACGGAAGCAGAAGGAAGTAGGTGAAGTAGAAAAGTGCTCACTTCCAATCAAGTTTAAGCAGTCTTCTCAGAAGCTTCATACAACATTTCTCGTAAAATCTCATGGCCCAGAATTTAGCCACAGGACTTTGTCACAGCATTTAGTCCTTTAGTTGCAAAGGATGTTGGGAAATTGGGGTAATAAATGCTTCCCCCCTCCCCCAACACACACACAGAGTACATATGCATACATATATTTCTGTTACTAAGGAAGAAAGGGGAAAGGAGTGTGAGCTCTCTTCAGGCATAGAACAATCTCTTACCTTCAACCTGGCACACAGCAGGTGCACAGCAGTGGCTGGGAGATGCATTCCCACCAGAGACTGACATCCAGAGAGAGTTCTTCTCCCTCCAGCTCCTCACCCTTCTCCTCTATTCATCCCTTAACCTCTACTGCATTTGTCAGAGCCTTCACAAAAGTAGATTAATTTCCCAGACTTTCATTGCCTTCTAAAACCTCCTCAAATTGATTCTGAATTCATGAATCCTGTTCTGAGAGATACACCATCTGACCAAGGTTTAATTTCCAGGGCTGGCTGCATAATGAAGTCTTTGTAGACACAAATCACTTGGGACAGCGGGCTGTGGCCTCTGTGTGGACTGGTCTCCTCCCAAGTCAGTGATCAGGGGATTCCAGAGAAACTAAAGCCCGGGCCGTTCCTCTTGCCAGTCTTAAAGCTGCTAGTCTTGGAACTGTTAGAGGAAAAACTCACTTAAGTAGTAACTCAAAAAGAAGGGTCCTGTGGCTTCTACTGTACCCCCAGCCTCTTGAACCAACCTCATACAACAAAAGGACTCCCTCTCTTTTCCCCCAAAGAGAGGGTATAGTTGCTCTCAAGTGAGGTTCTTAGACTGGCTGGGGATGGGCGATGGAGGAGGGAATTAGAATTTTTTCTTTAGGGGTGTGGCTTGTCATCTAGCACCAGGGGATGCTGTTGTCTCTGAGCATTGGGTAATGCCCTGTCCATAGCCCTGGGGACTAAGAACTAGGCAGGTTCCTCCAAGTGTGGGCATCCATCACAGGGCTGTCTTCCTCAGGGAAACTCTTATCTCGTGGCGTCTGTACCTTTTGCAAACAAGTCTCTCCTTTCAGGTAGCCTCTGTGGGTAAATGCGGGCCTCACAGCTCCAAGGCTTTGTTCCAGATCATACACATCCAGCCTCAGCTATGGAATGGATGGACCTCGATATCGGCGGGCACCATTCCTGCCCAGAGGCATTACTGGCTATCAGAAAAAAAAACAAAAAACTTCAGTGCGTTAAGTGGCATATGGAGCTGTAGAGGGGATTCTCTGGGAGACCTGCCCAGTGGGCCAGGCCTCTGGGGTCATTCTCTGGGATCCGCCCACTAGGCTGATTTGCTTACAAGTAGGGGCAGAAATGGGGGATCAGAGAAGGGAAGAAAGCCAGAGCTCCCTCACTAACAGGCTTCCGGACACACCACAAGGATGCCGGGATGCATAGCAGGAGGCGAGGTGGGCATGACAAGACAAAAATGAAGATCAGATTCAGGTCAAATGGAGCCCTGCCCACAGGTTACCGGGAAGGTGAACTGCTTGAGAATGAGGAAGGTGGAGTCGAAAATGGCTAAATGTTGGTGATTGTCACAGCCCGGAAGGCCGAGGGGCGGTCGCTGAGGGGAACAGCCTCTTGCCAGCACCCAGTGACTGCGTTCACAAACCAGCTGGACATGAACGGCCCTGGGACGCGCTGGCTTCACCCGTCCAGGCATGGCTTTTGAGCCATGGCTTTTGAGACTTAACCCTGAGGCGACTACAGACACCTACTGAAGACATTGGCACTGTCTTCCTTCATCGATATTCCAGATTAGCTCAGAGCTTTCCAAGCCCGTCCTGTTTTTTTCTCCTTAGTCATTTACTTATTTATTCTGCAAATATTGACAGTGCCTGGATGACAAGCACAGTGCCAGCTGCTTACCTTACCCGTCTGTATCCGTATAAAGCACTTAGAGCTTCTACTCTCCTACTCACCCTGAAGCATGTCGCTTACTCCAGATATATGTAATTTTCCATCTTTTAAGAGTGTCCATGTACTAGATTCCTGGAGCTGCTTTAACAAAGCAGCACGTCCTGGGTTAAGACAGCACTAATTTATTGTTTCACAATTCTGGAGGTTAGACTCCAAGGTGTCAGCAGGGCTTCGTTTCTTCTGAAATCTGTTTTTAGCTTTTAGCGGTTGTTGGCATCCTTGACAGTTTGGCTTGTAGATGAGCAACAGTCCAGTCTGCCTCTGTCCTCACATGGCCATCTTCTCCACTTGTAACAAAGACACCAATCATATTGGATTAAGGGCCCACTCGACTGCAATGTGGAGCTTCCCAGGTGGTTCTAGTGGTGAAGAACCCGCCTGCCCACGCGGGAGACGTAAGAGACATGGGTTTAATCTCTGGGTCAGAAAGATCCCCTGGAGGAGAGCATGGCAACCCACTCCAGTATTCTTGCCTGAAGAATCCCATGGACACAGGAACCTGGCAAGCTTCAGCCCATGGGGTTGCAAAGAGTCAGACACGACTGAAGAAACTTAGCACGCACACATGCCACGCCAGTGTATTCTTATCGTTACTACACCTGCAGCCACCATATTTCCAAATAAAAATATGGACAGCTTATATTCTGAGGTACTGAGGATTAGGACTTGAACATTATCTCTTGAGAGAACTCAAGTCAACACACAATAGTCAGACACAGAGAAATATCTCTACATTGTATCAAAAGCAGCAATACGAAGTATGGAAATGGAAGTCAACTAGTGTGATGATGAGTGGGGGGAGCAATGGTGAGCTGGAGAATGCCCTGAAAGTCTGAAGGCCCCATCAGCACACAACAGTGATGAGCCCCACCTCAGAGTCTTTACAGGGAAACTGGAGGCCTGGGTGTTTTTATGGGAAAACCTCCAGTTTTAACAAGTTTGGGCATCCCAGTCCAATCCAATCCAATCAGTCTATGGGTCACCATTTTGGAACCTCAGGCCTATGGGGTAAGAGAAGGTTTTCCCCCCACAAGGTGATTTCTTGATTTCTTCTTGGAAGTAGAAGCAGTGCTCTCAAGCTGCAGTAGAGTTCCAGGGGGTAGAGGATGCGGAAAATGGCATGAGACAGGAGGGACAAAGAGCAGCCAAGACCCACAAGGCCTCACAGGCCACAGGGAGGAATCTAGATGGCATTCCAGGGGAGATGGCTGGTCACTGGTAGGAGGCAGAGGAGTCATATTTACAACCTGTCAGACTTCTCGACCCTGGTCTTATCCTTCTCCAGTCCTCCAAAGTTAAGTGAAGTGAAAGTCGCTCAGTTGTGTCCAACTCTTTGTGACCCCATGGACTATATAGTCCATGGAATTCTCCAGGCCAGAATACTAGAGTGGGTAGCCTTTCCATTCTCCAGGGGATCTTCCCAACCCAGGGATCAAACCCAGGTCCCCCCATTGCAGGCAGATTCTTTACCAGCTGAGCCACAACGGAAGCCCAAGAATACTGGAGTGGGTAGCCTATCCCTTCTCCAGTGGATCTTCCCGACCCAGGAGTCAAACCAGGGTCTCCTGCATTGCAGGTGGATTCTTTACCAACTGAGCTATCAGGGGCCAGTGCTCCAAAGCAAAGGTGATATCAGGCTGGGGGCTGGTCCCTGACCTGCACAGTCCTGTCTCACAGGCACCCTGCAGACACTGATTTCTTGTGTTCCCATCAGATCTGCAGAAGCTCCTAGAGATGGTTCGGGAAGATGCCCGGAGAACAATCACCATGGAAAACGAGATGCAAAGACAGGCACCCAGGTATATTCTCTTGATACCTGGTCAAATAAAGGATGTCAGCATCAGAGTGATATTGTTCAGGCCAGCAGTGCCCCATGGTTGAGCATTTTCTCTGTGACAAGTGCTGAACCGTGTACTTTGTTCACATATATCAATCACCTCCTTGAGTCCTTCCAACAACCCCATAAGGTAGGTACTGTTGTCTATATTTTACAAATAAGGAAATGAGGTTCAGAGAGGGTAAGGAACTTGTTTCAGGTCACCCAGCTAACAAATGGTAAGGCGACAACTCAAATCTGCAACTTTCTTATTCTGGAAACTATTCCTTTAACTACTCCTCTGCCCTTCTTCCCAGGAACCCAAAGGTTATTTATTCATTCTTTTAGTGAGTGTTTATGAATATGGATGGACCAACTGTACTCATTATTGCAGGAAGTGTTATGAAAGAAATCTCAGACCTGTAAGAGGAAGTAATAGCATCTGATCTCGTCTGGGATGGGGATCAGAGAAGCTCCCTCCAAGGAGGAAACTTCAAGCTGAGATTTTGGATGAAGCATGAAGAGCTAGCTAACCAAAGTTACGAGAGGAGCAGGGAGGGCAGGCAAGGGGAGTGGATATTACAGGCATGCATGTGCAAACATGCTCAGAACGGACCAAAATGCTGCCAGAATGGGATGGGGAGAGGTATAAGTCTGCTGGGACCTTGGAAGTCACCTCTAGGATTCTGATTTCTATCCAAGGAGCAAAAAGAATCCCTTTGAAGTTTCAAGCTGACAGGCAACCAATGTAATTGGCTCAGAGAGTCAGGGCTTGAACCCGAGGTGTCCTCCTTCTGGTAGAAAACCCCAGGCACTGGACGTCTGACCCTCTAAAAGCCTCAGAGAGCATGCAGGCTAGAGCTGAAGCTCCCTTCCCAAGCGTGGATCCCTCTGAGTAAGCAAATTACTTCCCGAGAATAAATGAGGCACGAGAGAGGTTCATCACCGCCTTTAGCCTACTAGGATGCTGGCTATGACTTATTGGTTATTGTTATTACCATAATTACAGTTCACCAAGCACGATCACATGCATCACACCCGCCTCTGCTTGTTCATGATTAATTGGCAGCTGCTGCTGCTTCATCTTGCTTCGGGGCCCTGGAGGGTGGCTCTGAAGGCATGCGGCGACAGTGTTGGCCCTTAGGGCCCCAGCCTCTTTGCCTGACTTATCAGCATTAAAGACAGATGACAGTGATGAAGCATCAGCTCCAAGAAGCTCCTTTCCTGTGTGAGCACTCATGTCATGAACACTGGCTTTGGAATCAGACTGACGTGGGTTCAAGACCTAGTGCCTTTGAACAAGTCCCTCAGCCTTTCTCTAAACCTCAGTTTTCTCATCTGTAGAATGAGATTGTGTATCATCCAAGCATTGGCAGTGGTACCAAGTAGAGGAGGGTTGAGCTCCATTTCCATGAGTTAATGGCTGTGTGCTACTGAGCAAGTTGCTTCACCTCTCTGAACCTGATTCCAATTCTGTTCAATGAGGCTCATTAATAACCTATCCCAAAGGGCTGCAATGAGAATTAAATGACAATTTCCTGGTAAAGTGTTTTTATTATTACGGAAATAATGTCTACATCACCAAGTCACATTAAGCGTTTAGTGAGATAATGCATTTAACATATTAGCCTGTGCCTGGCAAATTGTAAGCATGTAAAAATTGGTGACAGTGGAGGTGGTGGTTACTTTTATTTCATGTGCAGTGTCCTATGGAACCTTTGCAGTACTTTGTTGAGACAGATTGATTAACCAGTACCCAAATCCTTTGGCCCATCCCATAGATGGAGAAGGATGACTCGCTTCAGCCACTCAAAGACTAAACCACACGAGAACCTGGTTCTCACAAAACTCCTCACCTGCCTCTGCATTCACTTTAATTATAAAATAACCATGGTTACAGTGCAAGAACCTGTTGAAATTTCCCATCTGCTTCCATTATTCTAGGAGAAAAGTCTCCCTAATCTGTCACAAAGACAGCAAATATTGGAGGCTTCTCTGCAGAGGTGCACGGAAACAGTTAGGGAAAGCTGCAGGTTTTCTTTGCCTGCCTCACTTTAAAAATGTAGATTCCTATTTAACTTTAGACACCAAATCTGCTCCCATCAAGACAGACATAGAATTCTGGGCTTTTTAGAAACCCCTGAAAGCCTGCCTTTCCAGCCCCTAGCCACAAGGGCCAGACTGCCCTCTGGTCCCATGTGTTTGTGTGTTCAGGCTGATATAACAAAAAATACCATAAACTGAGTGGCTTGTGAACAACATTTATGTCGCAAAGTTCTGGAGGCTGGAAAGTCCTGGATCCAGATGCCAGCAGATTCAGTGTCCAGCAGGGACTCTCTTCCTCATAGACAGCTGCCTCCTCACTGTGTCCTCACGTGGTAGAAAGAACAAGCTAGTTCTCCAGGGTCTGTTTTACAAAGGCATCAATTTCAATCATTAGGGCTCTCCCATCATGATCTAATCACCTCCCAAAGGCCACCACCTCCTAACAGCATCCTCTAAAAGGTTAGGATTCAACATATGAATTTGGCGGGCGGGTAGGGGGGCAGTAGAGTAGACCATAAACATTCAGATCATAACATTGTCTAGGAAGATGACCTTTTCTTAAAATCCTCTAACAGTCTTTCCCAAACATTCCTGAAGATCAGAATCAGCTGGGACGCTTGTGAAAACTACAGACTTATGGTCTTCATCCCAGACAGACTGAACCAAAATCCCTAGAGGAAACCATATTTTTTAACAAGCACTTTGAGCAGGCATCATTTTGTGGTGTGTCAGGAAATTCTAAGGTTTTGAAAGTATGTTCTCTGCCAACCTGAGTCAGAAGACTGTGCGTGTGTGTGTGTGGTTTTAAATGCAGCTTTGGGGTCCCACTCCAGGCCTAATGTTTCCAGATCTCTAGGAATGTGGCTCAGGAGTTTACACTTGCATTCTGAGCCGTTCCTCCAGGTGACTCATATGCCCACCTATGGAACCTAGGATCCCCACTGTAGATGAGCACCCTCCGTTCTCCGTGGATGGTTACTGCCTCAGAGCATCATATGTTCAGAGCCTGATTAAGTGACTCATCTTGCTTTGCAGCATCTTGTCAGTGCTCAGACAAAACAAGAGCGATTCTGCCTATAAGGACATGCAGACCACCCGCAAATCAAGGTAGGAAGGCCCAGGGCCCTCGCGCGTAAGTCAGGAGGCAACCCACAGTTACGGGGGGCATTGCAGAGACACCCTCACCAGACCGTGGGAAGGGGGCAAGGAGGAGGATCTTCTTCCTTCTTCACTGAAAATAAGTTACTTGACTCCCAGGACTTGGTGGCGAGTATTCAGCCGTTCCTTCCCAACAACTGTGTGCCTTAAAGTTAATCTTCTCTGGTAGCAGAGGGGTGAAGCGGGGAGGGTGTGTTTTGGAATTACCCCTTCCCTCTTTACTCAGGTGACTTGTAATGGGGCAGGGGCAGGTCTGCCCCCAATTCATTTGTTCATCTAGAGAATACTTCTCAGTCCCCACTATGTCCCAGGAGCTGTGCTCGGCTCTTTTGAGATTCGGCAGCAAACAAGACAGATGCAGTCTGTCCTGTGGGTAGAGCCCACTCTCTGGTCTGGCATCATAACTCCTTCTGTGTCATAGACTCTTTGACCATCCAAGAGAGCTTGTGGATGCCTTTCAGCAAAATGCTTCCAAATGCAGACTATAAACTACAGAAGTTTACAAAGAAATCTATAGTAATATTGATTATAATATTACAACCAAATATGGGATATATAGTCATCTGTGAGCTTCGTCAGCAATGCCTTATACAACAAGACATAGCAGCAGCTCTGATAACTACTGTAATTTTGGATTAGTGTCAAGTGTAAATGATTTTTCAAAGTATCTCCCATAATTTTAATGTGATGTGTAAAAACCTGTGATTTCCATTTCTGCAAAAGGCTAAAGATGCAACCTGTTGGGTTTTTTTTCCCCCCCATCTGCATTCTTGGATTCCTTGAATCCTGACAGTGTTTAAGAGCTACTGTTCTAATGGGAAAGTCATACATTTATCAAATAATCCCACAGAGATAGTTGTGTAATCATGACCATAGATAGCATTCTGAAGGAGAATTATAGAGGATTAGGTGAATGTTGAGCACCAGGATTCTAACCAAGGCTGAGTCTGACATTTAAGCTAGGACCTGAAGGGAAAAAGAAGAATTAGCTAGCCTATGGCTGGGAACAGTAGGATCTGAAATCTGCATTCATTCTGAGCAGTTTCTCCAGGTGATTCCTGTGCCTTCCCATAGAACCTAGGATCTGTGCTGTGGAGGGAATAGAAGGAATAGCATTCCAAACAGAGGGAACAGATGTGCAAAGGGTCTGAGGCAGGAGGAAGTTTAGAGGCACCGAGCAAAGACCAGTATGGCTGAAATTCAAGGAGGGTCAAGGAAAGGATTGACCAAGACAGGCAGAAGGGTCCTTTGTGGTTTGTTTGTTTGTTTTAATCGCAGCTAATAACACTATTTCCTTCACCTCCTGCCTCCCCGAGTCACACTATCAACTCTAGAAGAGAGCCATCTATAGGAGGAAGGTCAAAGCCCACTTGTTCCCCCAAAGAATTCATCAGCAGAGGTGGGGGTAGCCGGTTGGAATCCAAATGCAATTCCTTCTGGGTATTATTATCGGGGCTCTGCTCCCTGGCAAGATGGGATAAGAGTTTGCTCCATCACCTGCCAGACCTGAGACCTCTGGGTCCAGTCCCATTAGCCTCTGGGAAAAGCCACAAAGGCCGGGTCCTTTCCTGTGGGGAGGGATCTGAGAAATGGCTGGCCTCCCTGAAGAAGTCCAACATGTCACAAAGCAGGAAGGGGAGGATTTGCCACACATCACAGGGATAAGAAAAATAGTCTCACTCTCTAGAATCACACAGAAAAAGCAGTCAAGTCAGTGTCTCAAATGTTGGGAAGAAACAAAGCAGGGCAGGGTGTGAGAGATTCTGGACATGGGTGCTGAAGGCCCAGGTCACTGGAGGAGGACCTAGCAGAAGGTATGGGGGGACGGTCATGAGCAAAGAGCTTCACCCCATCTAGGGACCCCAGCCACGCAGTCACAGAAGGGAGCAGCCACTTAAGGAATTCAGTCACCTCCCAATCTAGAAAGGGTCAAATGGCACCAGGAGTTGCCTGATCACAGATGAGGAAACTGACACTCCAGAGCAGAGGTGCTTCTCCACAGCCCAGGCTCTGAAGCCAGCTTGGCCTGTTTCCCAATTGAGTGAAATGGGTGTTCAGCACCAGGGTCCAGTCTAGATAAGAGAACCCTTGAATGAAGAGGCAGCCTGGGGCTGGGACCACCCCAGACAGCACGACCAGGAGGACTTGCCCCTCCTCAGCTCTGCACTCAACCCCAGGAGAAGCGCAGACAGAGAGGAGGGTGGGAGTGTCCACAGTGAACCTCTCCTCCAGGTGGAGAGGCCGATTTTATACAGAAGAAGCTGGGTTCCTGAAAATGTGTCATCCCAGCAACCTGCAGAGGCAGTAGGCCACCACTGGGCTAGGAGAGTCAGAGCAGCACTTGCTCTAGGCCATGAGATCGGGCAGGATTTGAGCAGCTGGGGAAGAGACAAGGAAGACTGTCCAAGCAGAGTGTCCAGTGGGAGCAAAGGTCAAAGTGTGGGGAAATACGCAGTTCTATCAAATGCCTTGATTAGAACCCCCACACTCACCTGAGGCTGGCAGATGTCATGGGGCCCTGAAGTCACCCTTTGGGGGAAAGTCAGACTCCAGGCAACATGAAACCATTTCTCTGTGTCTCAGTGACAGATCCAGCAGTACGAGTGGAGACAGCCACTCCCAGGTGCTCCAGAAGAAGCTTAAAAGGTACGCCAGGTGGGCAACGGAAGGTGCCAGGCAAGAGGGACTGTGGCAACTGCAGCCTCCATCTTCCCAGGGATGTAGAAATAACCCAGTGCCAACCAGACTCCCTGAAGCCATAGATACAACTGAAGGACAAAGGACTCCCAGGGCATGGGGCTTATACCCAAGATGTGGAGCAACCCATGCAGACAGTGGCAACAGATCCTTCCTCCATGCTGGCACTTGTTGTTGAATCACTCAGTCGTGCCTGACTCTTTGCAACCCCATGGACTGCAGCACGCCAGGCTGCCCTGTCCTTCACTGTCTCCCGGAGTTTGCTCAAACTCATGTCCATTGAGACGATGATATCATCCAACCATCTCATCCTCTGTTGCCCCCCTTCTCCCCCTACCCTCTGTCTTTCCCAGCATCAGGGTCTTTTCCAGTGTGTCAGCTCTTCACATCAGGTGGCCAAAGTGTTGGAGCTTCAGCTTCAGCATCAGTCCTTGCAAAGAATATTCAGTGTTGATTTCCCTTAGGATTGACTTGTTCGATCCCCTTGCTGTTCAAGGGACTCTCAAGAGTCTTCTCCAGCACCACAGTTCAAAAATGCTGTATTCATTATTGCTTATTCCTCAAAACTAATTCTGTGAGGCAGGGGTACTGCCCCATTCTACAAGGAAACAGTCTGAAATCTGGCCAGATGAAATGTCTCACCAGAGGCCACATAGCTAAAACGTGGTGGTAGGGAGTTTGAACCTGAATCTCCCACCTCCCAGCTCCAGGTTCTATTTTCATCTCACTGTCCTTAGCACTTGCTGAGCTAAAGTGACCAGATATCTCATCATGGGCTCATGTAATAAGGCCTGAGTCACCAGTCCAACATTGTTGGGAAGGTCTGTTATTCCCTACATCCAGGGGAATGCTCAGGGAGGTCCCAGGTGAGGATGGAGAATCTGGCTGTGTATTATTGCAAAGCACCTTGGGCCCCAGGGATGCATCTATCCTTTGGGCTTGGCCCCTAAGCCCATATTATCTGTGTCCACAGCCGTGCCAACCGTGACATCATCCAGTACAAGAGTGGGGTGTGTAACACCATGAGGGCCAAGTTTTACAGCGTGGCCCAGGAGGCTGGCTTCTGTCTACAGGATAAGATGGAAATCCTCAGGAAGTAAGAGCACACGTGTATCCATTCACTCAAAGGACATTCATCTGTCACTTAGTATATAACCTCCAGATGCTTGGTGTTGGGGCGATAACAGGGAATGAGAAGGACATGTTCCCTGCCCTCAGGGAGCTTACAGTCTCCTGGAAAATATAGGCAGAGACAAAACAACTGAACTGATAGATTTATAGGTACAATTTATAGTAATTGCTCCACAGTAAGGGAAAAGGGTTGTAGGAGGAGTGAGGAAATAAAGCAGACTGGGTAATCCAGCAAGACCTCTCTAAGGAGGTGGCATTAAGGCTGAGCCCTGACAAGTTGCATTTATCTCAGAGACTTTGTTCACTTGTGCTCAGTCACTTAGTCATGTTCGACTCTTTGCGGCCGCTTGGACTATAGCCCACCAGCTTCCTCTGCACGTGGAATTCTCCAGGCAAGAATACTGGAGTGGAGTACCATTTCCTTCTGCAGGGGATCTTCCTGACCCAGCTCATGAGCCAAACCCTAAAATGCTGGGAGAAGAGGGGTGGAAAGGGTAGAGATAAGGCTGGAAGTTGTCGCAGGGGCTGAATAATCCAGAGCCTTAGGGGGTGAGTCAGAATAAACAAAGGACTTTATTCTGAGTAAATGGAAAGCCATCGAAATGTGTGTATGGTTGATGGCATGGTTATATTCGTACTATAGTCTCTTTGGAGAGAGAAGATATATGCACAAGATGATGAAGGGCCTAAGGGGGAGAGGAACCAACACAAGTTAAACACCTGCTGTGAGTTAGCACTAAGCTCAGCGCCATACACACATTATCATTTACTCCTCACCTCTGGGATCTAGGAATAATTATTATCTTCCATCTTACCGATGAGAAAACTGGAAGTCCAATCAAAAAGTAGAGAGAGAATGAGGGCTGATTAAAAAGTGACTGGGTTTAGTAAGACAATGAGCGTTTCAGGACCTTGGAGAAAGCTGTAGCCTCTTATGCCCAAAGGCCACTGGTATCTTACAGGGTAGCTGAGAGGGTTAAGAAGGACTTCAGGAAGGAAAAGGTGTTTAACTCAGATCCCTGAGGGCAGCTGGGAAGGTGAAAGGAAAAGAGTATCTGATTCATCTTCCTGTTTCTCATACCATCTGTGATGCAGGCGCCAAGAAGAAAGAGGTGTCCAGAAGTTCCACTCTTTCAGCCTTGTCTCAAATTTCCAAAAGGATATAGCCAAAATGAGACACCAAGTCTCCATGGTAAAAGCCGATGCGGAAGAAATTGCAGACCACTGGTAAAGACCCTGAGAGCCAGATAAGGCAGTCCCTGGAAGGGGTGAAGTGGGTACTGGTGTTACAAAGTTACGTTCAACCCTATCATCCTCAAGACAGAGAGGCATCACTCCAAAACTGTCCTCGGCCACCAGGAGGGTCCCCCCTCCCAAAACAGGCTATATCCAGAGTATAATCAGGCAAGAAACCCCACAGTTCCTGAGCCACAGCTGCTCTCTCCATATTTACCTTCTGTTTGCTTCAGTTTGCAAGTATAGACTCACTTGCCAACCCTTATAAGAGAAGCAGAAGAGGCAAACCAATCTGAAAATACCAACAGATCCTGAGGTCTGTCAGGAGAGAACTATGTTCCCCAGATAATTTAACTCTTAATGATACAAAGCCAGACAGGCATACCTCAAGAACACTGTGCCCCCAGCACAGGGGTGATAATAAATGCAACACAAAATATTGCAAATTGAGTGATTACTGGATGGCAGACACTCCCCTCCTAAGCACTATTCATGAATTATCTATTTTATTCCCCACAAAAATCCTGAAGGGTACATATTACCCCCCACTTTACGAATCAGGAAACTTTAGGATTTAAACCCCTGTCTGACCTGTCTCTACACTTATCTGCAATATAAAATTGGAGTCTGACTTCCCAAACCTCCATCCTGTCAGGGTGAGTAAATCAAGATCTTAAAGTAAGATAGGAAAACCTGAAAATGTACCGAGAATCCCTTCAACAATTTTAATAATGTAGAATGGGAGCTTACAAAGAGATCAGAATAAATATATAAACATACATCACAAATATAAAGCAGTGTGAGCAGCCAAAATGTATGATGGATGAATAAGCTTTTCTTCAACTTTTTCTACAATTGGGGAAAAAATCCATTTTCCACGAGATAACACCCCTACCTTCACCCACACCTGAACCCCCAGGTTAGAACCTACCTTTTCCCCACTGTCTCAAGGATGCATTCCCAAACTACCTTCACTCGCTTTCATAATATTAATTTTTTTTTGTTCAGTTACTCAGTCACGTCCAACCCTTTGCAACCCCATGGACTGAGGCATGCCAGGCTTCCCTGTCCTTCACCATCTCCCAGAGTTTGCTCAAACTCATGTCCATTGAGTCAGTGATGCCATCCAACCATCTCATCCTCTGTCCCTCCCTTCTCCTCTTGCCTTCAATCTTTCCCAGCATCAGGGTCTTTTCCAGTGAGAAGGCTCTTTGCATCCGGGGGCCAGAGTAGGTTCTTAAAACCCACTGAAACACAAAATCATGGCCCCTGATTGTTCATTTTCAGGAACATGGAAAATACACACACGCACAGACACACATCCGCAGCAGCTGGTGTGTGAGAACCTCTTCATCCTAGAAGATGTCCCACAGTGTGTCCATGTCCTCCTCAGCTCAATTAACCCTCGAAGAGTAGCTTCAGAATACCAGTATTTTTCCTTCCTTGTAACTTTTCACATTGTCTGCTTGGCAGAAAAATCATCAACGCCTGTCTTTAAAGCATGCCCTTAATTTTTTTTGTTGATGTTGTTTAGTTTCTAAGACATATCTGACTCTTTGCAACCCCATGGACTGTAACCCACTGGGATCCTCTGTCCATGGGATTTCCCAGGCAAGAATACGGGAGTGGGTTGCATTCCTTTCTCCAGGGGATCTTCCCAACCCAGGGGTCGAATCTGTGTCTCCTGCATTACAGTCGGATTCTTTACCATTGAGCCACTGTGCAAATCGTGACTCTGGTTTTTATTATCCCAAAAAACAAAGACTTGCCTGATCTGTGGACACTTTACACTGAGGAGGGAGGAAAGTCCCCCAGATAAAGACTGTTGCTACCCTGGAGACATCCCAGGAGTGGTGAAGAGAGAGAGTGGAGATGAGGTCTTTTGGGTGCCCAGACCATCTGCCAGCAGTTTCCTAACTGATCCTCTCCTCTTGGAATTGAAGGTACTTTGACCTGCTGTCCAAACTCCCTGAGGATCTCAAGAATTTCCGCCCTGCGAAGAAGATCCTGGCAAAACTGCAGAAGTTTGGGGAAAACCTGGACCTGAGAATCCGACCACATGTCCTCCTGAAGGTGCTCCAGGAGCTGAGAGCCTGGGAACTGTGCTCCCCGGACATCGCAGTGGCCATCGAGGTGATGAGCACTTCCTTTCCCCTCAAACACCCCAGACACACTCATTCTGGCCTCGCAACATCCAGGCACTGTTGAAGTTTTTAAAGTTTTTTAAAAGGCATGAAAGCCTTCATGTAACTCATCATCCAATAGAAGAGGCATTGTCCTGTGACCATGGTTGTTCAACTCCAGGGGACATTATATTCTGTGTAAATGATGCCCCTGGGAAACCTGGAGTCTTTGGAGAAACATAAATGAATGGACATGTGAGTGCAGTAACTGACAGTCACAGTGAGCAGCACTCTGAATCTTGCAACTAAAATCACGGCCTGTGGACCTCACACGGGTGTGTATTAGAAACGTGGCATCCCAGGCTCTGAACTGTATCTGACCAGCTCAGCATCTGTGTTTCAGTGAGATGCCAGGTGACTGGTACGCATAATAAAGATTGAGGAGCCCTGACTTAAGGTAAATGTAGAAGAGGCTTCTCTTAACGGGAGCCCCCTGAAGAGGATGACTTTTAAGCTGAGATCTGAAAAGGCAGTAAGCCGAAGAGAAGGGGAATGAGCAGGTCCCAGGCTCTGGAGCAGGACAGAACCTGAGCTGCTGGAAGGGATTCAGCGGCAGTCAGTGGCTCTGGAAGGAAGAGAGCAGGAAGGTGCACGGTTCCCAGGGGACCAGAAAGGTCAGCGTGTGCAGATCTCCAAAGGTCAAGTTAAGGATTCAGGTCTTTATCTGAAGGGTGCTGAGGGGCCTCACAAAGGTCTGCAGTAGCAGCCTACCTTCCCCACCCCTGCTAGAAATTCCTGGTGCCCTATTCCCTTAGGGCATCAAAAGGTGTCAGTAGATGGGGGGAGGAGGAAGGGCCCCCCCAACTAAGGTATTAGCAGATGTCTGTGGAGTCACTTCCTTAATTTTATGTGATGGCAAATGTACATTTTAATAGGGTTTTCAGTGTCTCAAGACAAAGAAGTGACTCACATGGTGGCTTTCTTGGGCCTCTCAGTGTTTTCATGATGGTCTGGCCCTTCCACAGGCTGACCTGGCTTGTGTATGTGAGCGCACAGTCAGGAGTAGGGGGAGGGAGAAATACCCTGTGGATAAGCTCAGATGTCTAGACTCCACTCCCCACATCTTGTGAAGCTCTTTCGTGGGAGAATCTGGCAGGCTAGCCTGAAACTAAGTCTCTAGGGCATCTTTCCGGTTGTGGGGTGTGCATTCCACCTGCCACTTAGAGAGAGATTGAAGGCAAAAAAAAAGATTGAAGGCAGGAGAAGGCAACAACAGAGGACAACATTGTTGGATGGCATCACCGACTCAATGGATATGAGTTTGAGCGAACTCCAGGAGATGGTGAAGGACAGGAAAGCCTGACCTGCTGCAGTCCATGGGGTTGCAAAGAGTTGGACATGACTCAGTGACAGATTATGGAAAAGGCCGTTTCTGAGTGGGTAAAAGGAGGGAAATATGGATATGGATGCTCCCCTTTCTCTGGGCTGAGTTTTATTAGCTCTAGCTCATAAAAGTTAGCATACTCTTCTCCCAGTAGAACATCACAGAACTTCTGTTAACCTGGATGTGGGGGTCTCTTAACCTGAAATTTATGTGAAACTCTGTGCTTTGTGTCTTAACCCTTTCCTGGAAGCAAGCCTGTGGCTGTCCTCAATTCTCAAGGGAGTCTATGAACCCAAAAATGTTTATGGACAAATGACTTTTTAAAAAGATATTCAGCAGTAGAAAAGAGAAAAAGATGCAGACAGCTGGGTTTTTCTGCTCTCCAGATTTCTTTGGGTCAGTAGTGACAAAAAGAGACTTAAAATTAGCCTGCTGAACTAGGAATCTGGAAAGAGGCCCTTTTCTTGATTATGAATGCCTGAGGGGTTGGAGGTATCCTGGGGCCACCAGCCTCAATCACGAATCTTCTGGGATCTTCTTGGGGAGGGTAGGGGGCACGGAGTCTAGCTTTTAGACCAAATCTGAGACTGTCATGTGTCTGCCCCCTTAGTTTGTGCGAGAACACATCATCCATATGCCTCAAGAGGATTACATCAGCTGGCTGCAGAACCGGATCAACATCCCCATCCGGTCCCAGAGTGCCCAGACGTAGTGGGCCTGGGTCAACCAGTGACCCCAGTGGAGGAGGGCTGTCTACACCGTGTGCCTGCTCTCATGGGGACTCATTATGATCTGGTAGGGTCATCTGGAGACCACATTCTGAAAACATTCTAGGGGGAGCTGCTCCCAGGTGGAAGCCCCCCTCTCCCTCACACAGCAGCCTCAGGCTCCCAGCCTCTGGTGCTCATTGGTCCAGCCTGACTTTACCTACTCCCTCTCCAGGATCCTTCCCTCTAAGCCTCAAATTCTGGATAATAAAATTGAATTGAATGTTTGCTGTCCTGCTGGGGAAAAGTTGGAGCTGTGGGATCTGGCCGTGGTATTGAAATCCTAATAGTAACATACAGTTATCATTTATTGATATGCAGCAGGCCCAGTGCTGGGTGATGTTCTTGCCTAATAATCTCACAACTACAGTTAAGTAGGTGCTGATGTTATGCCCATTTCATACCATTAGAGCAAGAGTGTAGTTCTCAACTTTATGTATACTGTCCTAGATAGAGATGAGTGGGTGGATTGGTGGGTGAATGGATGGAGCACTTCCCAACGAGGCAAGTGATGTGCAAGAAAATCTCATCCTTAAGAGTCCTTGTAATATCTTGTGTTGGGTTTGGTTGTACAAGGAAGCTTAACTTCCAGTCATCTCAAAATTGTGTGGGTTTATTGCCATTTAACCTCTTTTCTCATCTTCGTCTTCTTTTCCCATCTCGGTCTTCTTCCCCGCTACATCTTACTAAATTACAGGTCCTGTAGTCATTTTAACTCTCTCCCTGACAGCCAAACTGAATTAACAATTAAACAACTGGACTTGATTATTGGAATGCTGGACCCCAGCATCTACCCATGATCCAGAAGGGGTGGAAAGAAGACAGTCGAACTATTTTTCTGTCTATGCAGCATCTCACCTATTCAGTTATTTATTCTTTTTAGTCAATGAATATTTATCAAGAACTGAATATGCATCAGCCAACCAAGTTCTAGGTTCTAAGGGTAGAGCAATGACCAAAGCAGACAAGGTCCCTGATCTCAGATAATTTACCTAGAGACACAGGTCAGCAAAGGGCGATGGAGAGAGCAGAGGGACTACATAATATCCGCGGCGGTACTCTTTAGTGTGATGTCGTGACAAGGTGTAGAGGTGAGATGCAGTCTATAAGGAGGCTGCTCAGTGAAGAGATTCTGAACGTTGCTGTGTGTGTTCAGTCACTCTTTGTGGCCCTGTGAACTGTAGACTGTAGCCTGCCAGGCTCCTCTGTCCTTAGGGTTCTCCAGGCAAGAAATACTGGAGTGGGTAGCCAGTCCCTTCTCCGGGGAATCTTCCTGACCCAGGGACTGAACCTGGTTCTCCTGCATTGCAGGCAGATTCTTTACCATCTGAGCCACCAGGAAAGCCCCTAAACTTTTCTGTATTAAATCAGGATTGGGGTGAGGGGGAGTGGAGAAGAAAGAAGGAGGGCAAAGGCCTAGAGGCAAAAAGAAACTCGATGTCATCTGAGGAACTGGAATAACATATGTCTGGCTGGACTGTAAGGTCAGGTTAGTAGTGAGCATAGGGAAGGAGAGGAAACGGAGGCTGGGGAGGGAGGTAGAAACCAGAGTTTTAGATGCCTTCTAGGCCACATTAATTTTCCCTGGTGGCTCAGAGAGTAAAGAATCTACCTGCAGCGCAGGAGACCCAGGTTCGATCCCCAGGTCAGGAAGATCCCCTGGGGAAGGGAATGGCAACCCACTCCAGTAGTCTTGCCTGGAGAATCTCAAGAACAGAAACAGGCTACAAGCCATAGAGTCGCAGAGTCAGACACGACAAGTGACTAACTCTTTTCTTTCTTTCAGGCCATGTTAGGAAGTTTAGGCCAACTTACTGGCCATAGGGAGCCAGGGAAGGATTTTCAGCGGAATAATCATATTTCCATTCAGGAATAAAAAAATAACCACTGTGTGAGTGTAAAGCAGGGAACAGGGTGCTAAGATAAGGCTGCCGTAGCAGTGATTATAGGGAGCACATGACAGTGGGGCCCAGGAGATCCATTAAAAGGATATTTAAAAGGTGGAATCAGCAGAAGTCGGTTTGGTGTATTACAAGTGGACAGAAGACAAGAATATCGGGAATCATGTCCAATTTTCCAGCTCAGACCACTGGGTGGAAGTTGGTACCTTTAATGTAGCAGAAGGAAAGGAAGAAAAGAACATTCGGAATAAGAAGGTAAGGAGTTCTCTTTTGAGCATACTAAGTGGGAGATGCTTGTGGGGCAGTCAAGTGGGGGGATTTAAAACTCAGGAGAGTGGGTGGCAGTGGAAAGCATCCTATGGGTCATGATAGTTAAAGCAGGAAGTGGGAGGAGAGGGCAGAAGAGGAGAGAGAGGGTCCTGAGGACTGGGTTTGCAGAAAGCTTCAAGCAGCCACTCACAACCTAGCACTGACGGAGGGACCGCTTCCTTCCACACACTGTGCAAAATGCTTGCTATGTGTTATCTCATTTCATCATCATCATCCTGCAAGGCAGGGCTCCCCTGCCTTACAGATGATAAAATGGAGCCTCCAAAAGGTGTTTTGTACCCATGTTCAGCTAACTCGCATTCCCTCCCTTTTGCTGCTGCCCTCTGACCCTGCCCCCAGCCCTGATCATATGAGACAAGGAGGTCACTAAAGTTACCTTGCCTTTGGAAATATGCCCCCAGGAGTAGCTCTAGTGATGGAAGTGCCTAGCATCCTGTTAACTGACTTTTACTCTGTGTTCCACAGTTTGCATCCTACTTGATGGCCACAGCATACCTCTGATGTGAGCATTGTTACAATCCCCATTTCACAAGTAAGGATGCCAGCACTTGAGGTGATTTGCCAACAGTCACATAGCCAGTAAGTGGCAGAGCCACGTCTAGAATGTGTCTGTCTGTCTATCTTGGGCAGGGGGGATGCGAGACTTACTCCACCCTTCTAATCGCTTTCCCAGCCTATTTCTCAGAGCTGTAGCTCCATCTAGTGGTGTATGTTACTATTATCCTTCCATCTTGCTCTCCAGGAAAATATTTAAAACCTGCCAAAAAGGAACTGGGCAGGCATTAACAGCTTAGGCAAGGAGTATTTACTCAAAGGGAGACCTTTCACGACTAAAACAGACTAGGGACTGGAAGGAGGCAATACATCACCCCCAGCTCCCAAGCTCAAAGAAGAACCTCAGGGAGAAGTATTTTTGCCATGAGCATTTCATCAGAACCATAATTGAATACCTACTATATGCCAAGCCCGTGTCAGGCGGTGCCCTGTCCAACTGCTCTGACTGAGCCACCTGCATGGTTATCATGAGAGTATTTAAAACCCCATGTGCCCTGGAGAGGCTTTTTCTATCAAGGAGCAGGAGCAGATATAGCAAATGTCTGTTGCATATTCTTTTTATATACATGGCCATTTAAAAATGTAAAAACCTGAGATTGCGGGTCATATAAAAATAGACCACAGGTCATATTTGGAGCATGGACCAGAGTAGAACAGAGGGATGGACATGTAATCCGGTAAAAGTCAACCTCTGATCTTGTGTTGGGACTGGTGAGAGCAAGGAGCTTTCTGCTGGAATTAATGACAATAAGGATAAGTCTACAGCTTCCAAGAGCCACCACACAGACACTGCCAACTGGGAGAGGAAAATGAAGTTGAGAAATGGAGTAAGAGAGGTATCAAATCTCGGTTACACTGTGAGGGTACCTGGATCAAGTCGGACCTTTGAACTGTTTAGTTATGTGGACAAAGCCTGCTTAATAAGCCAGATTTGGTTTGGTCTCCTTCACTTGCAACAAAAGGATTCCTAATTAGAGAAGAGGGATCCATGTGTAAGTGTGGTTAAATTCCAGACAGCCCCGAGGAAGGGTCCTTCCTTTCACAGGGCTAGTGGCACAGTTGTGGGAGAGACTGTCTTCAGATACATTGAAAATTGGAGAAAAATTGGAGTTAAAGCCACAGCATCAATCAAGAGACAGGAAAGACTAGGAACACAGATGTTTTATCACTCAGCTTTGCAGCAGCTTTGAAGATGTCCATTTTGCTTTAAAAGAGCATAAATTATGTGTAAGGTGGGGGTCATTATCAGAGTCAACCCTCCTGTATGGGACAGAATGTGCTGGATAGGTGACATCCCAGCTCCGTGGTCTCCAAAGTAGGAGGTGAGGAGGTAGAAGAGGTGGCCCTGTCAAAAAGGATCCATTAGGGAGAAGATGATATTGGAATTTAGAGTTGTCTTAACTAAACTAGTAATTTAGATGTGGCTTGACTCCGGATCCTTCGCTCAGTCTGTAGTGAGAATGGTCCCACACGTCTGGTATCAGACAAGCCAGGAAACCCAAGAGGAGAAAATAGAGTTCCACAATATAAAATGGTTAATCATGGCATCATTGCCTTCTCACCCTCAGTCTTCCAGTAAACTACAATACTTCTTTTTTTTCTATTTTTGTTTTTTTTATTGAGATACAGTTAACATATAACGTATTGGTTTTAAGTATACAGCATAATGACATATATATGTATATACATATATATATTTGTAAATTGTGAAAGGATTACAAAGTCTAGATATTATCCATCATCAACTCACACAATTACTTTTTTTTCTTGTGATGAGCATTTCTAAGGTCTGCACTCTTAGCCACTTTGTCCAATATGGTAGCCATTACTTGCTTGTAGCTACTGAGCACATGATATGTGGCAGGTGCAAACTGAGCTGTGCTATAACTGAAAATATACATGGGACTTTGAACACGTAGTATGAAAAAATGTGGGATATCTTATTAACATTTTTTAACATTGATTGCATGTCAAAATGATAATATCTGGGGTATATTGGGTTAAATAAAATATTGTATTAATTTCACTTGTCTTACCTTTTTAATGTGACCCATAGGAAATTTAAAATTGCATGTGTGGCATGCATTATGATCCTACTGAATTAGAGGGCTTGAGACTGAAGGTGAGAAGACCAATGAGGAGAAATCGGGAGAGGATGAGGCATCCCCAGGCTGTGGGGTGGGGAGAGAGTATGAAAGGGGAGAAACTCAGGCTTCTGTTGCAGGATGTAGCATAGTCATGGAGTTGCAGTGTTTTACTCTAGAATTAAAAGCCTGGGCTCTGGGACCTGGTAGCCTGGTCCCAAACCTAACTCTGACACTTACCAGCTGTGTGACCTTGGGAAAGTCACTTAACCTGTCTGTTGTGCGCCAGTTTCCTCAATAGTACAGTGTGGGTAACAGTACCCACTTCATAGACTGGTTGGGAGGATTATATGAGGACCTTCACTGAATCGCATCCCTGACTGCACATTTGAATCACCCATGGAGTTCTTAAAACTCTTGCTGCCCAGTGATTCTGATGTCATTGGTACAGGGTGTGGCCTGAGCATCAGGACCTTTAGAAAGGTGATTCTAGTGTGCAGCAGAGTTTGTGAACCATCGAGTTAGTACACGTAGAGGGCTTAAAACCCTGTCTGGCACCAACCATGATTTAGTTGTCTGCCATTGTTTTACCTTTAACGGCCTGAGTAATTCACAATATATTTATATTATGAGAACAATTGAGAGCCTACTATGTGCCACTAAATGTCCCTGCAGGAGCAGGGCATCTTCCAAGTCGATTAACAGAGCTCACAGCAAGCGATTCAACATGTCCTCCCTGCCGAGTACAGGTGCACCAGTCGGAGACCAGGGTCAGGTCTGGAGGCTCATTCAGCAGTTCCAACTTTCCAGAGCCTCGGTTGGCAAAATAAGACAGACCATTTCCCAAAACACTTAACTCCCAACAACAAGGTTTTAGTGTCTGGCAACATACAAGCAGAATGCAATTAAGCCTTGGAGCTGTGCAGTAGGTGTCTACCAGCTGGAGCCAAATGGAAATGGAATGAGGTGAGGCTCCGTTTGGAGTGTGGGATAAACCCATCTGTCTCAGGCCCCCATGGTGGGAGACACTTCCGCCAGAACTGGCTGAAAATGGTGAGAGCCCTTCAGAACTCAGGTTGTCATCAGAGAAGGAGGCGTGGCTGGGCCAAATGAGGACAGAAGGCACTAAAGTCACAAAGAATGACCTTTCTCTCATGGACAGAGCTGAAAGAAGAATCGAAATTTCTCTTCTGATTCAATAGGCTTAGAGGGAGCACCCACATTGTCTGCAGGCACCATGGGTACCGATTTGAATGATAATCACTGTTAACAATTATTGGTCACTTAGTCTATGCCAGGCGCTATCTTGAACACTTTATATGCAATATCTTTTAAAAATATTCATAACAATTCTATGGAAAAGGGATTATCATCCCTTTTAATGAGAAAACCAAGGCTCAGAGAGTTTGCAGCAAATAGGTTACAAGGGACCGAATTCCAGTTTAGACTAATTTAGAAATTTGTTGGAATACAATGAAGGATTGAAACAGCAAGCTATAGGATGGACAAAAACACGCCTGGCTCTTTGGATGCAGCTGGTGCCAGGGCCCTTTCTGTCTGTGCATCAGCCATAAGCTGTCCTACAAGCCTTCCTCTTATACAGATGGCAGTATGGCTTCTGGTCTCCACCAGGCTCTCCTCCTCTGTTCTGGTTTTTTAAGTTCCAGGGTAAAGCTCTAATTGGCTCAGCTTGGGTTAAGTGTCCACCTTGGACCAATCAATAGTGACCAAGAGAGTGAAAGCACTTAAGATAATGGCAGCTCACTCAAGTACATGGGTTGGAGTTGGAGGAAGGGAAAAGGAAAACAATTTCCCCAAAGATGGGTAATATATTTTCCCAGAAGAAAGGAAAAACAGCCTGTCATAGCTGACTGATGAATGATGGAGGTAACAGCAAGGCATAATGGGTTTTCCATATGTGTGCGTGCTTAGTCATGTCTAACTCTTTGTGACCCCATGGACTACAGCCCGCCAGGCTCCCTGGTCCATGGGATTCTCCAGTCAATAATACTGGAGTGGATTGCCATGCCCTTCTCCAGGGGATCTTCCTGACCCAGGGATCAAACCCAAGTCTCCCACATTGCAGGTGGATTCTTTACCATCTGAGTCCCCAGGGAAGCCCATAGCTGACTACCTCCAGAAATGAAAGCCACGAGTCTTTTAAGTATGGAGGAAAGTGACTCCTCCTTAAAGTTACACCACTATGAAATTCCTCTGACAATTTGGGGTTCAGACCACTTATGACATTTAAACTCAGTCTAACATTATTTTAACTTTTACCATATATTGGCATTATGTAGCAAGCTGGTGCACAGGATGGGTTCAATAAATATTTGTTGAATGAATTATGCAAAGATGAACAGGGGTCCCTGTGACCAACAGAAAAGGTGGGAAAAACCCAAGTGTCCCTAACAGATAAATAAACAAAATGCGATATATACATACAGTGGAAGATTATTTAGCCATACATAAGAATATAGTTCTAGCTCATGCTGCCACATGGATTAACCACAAAAACATTATAAATCAGACACAAAAGGATAAATGTTATATCATTTCACTTATATGAAATATATAAAATAAGCAATTGGTAGAAGCGCCATATAGTCTAATAGGGACCTAAGAAACAGCCCAAAAGAAATGTATGGAGAATTCCCAAAGCCCAAACAAATTAAACATCACATTGATTTGATTGGAGGGACAACAAGTTAGGAAAGTCATCAAGGAAGGAGGTCGCATTTAAGGTAGGACTTGAAAATGAAATGGGATTTCAACAGGCAGAAATGTTAGGAAAAACAAAATGTGCACCAAGAAGAACCAACTTTGTGACTAAAAGCACAGAGGAGGGGATGGACAAGCCATCCAGTGTTGTGGGCATGTCTGTGTAGCAAAGTATACATGGCAAAGCATTGGCCACCTCACCCTTTTTAGGCACATAATTTATTCAAATTAATCACATTCACACTGCTGTACAGCCATCACCACTATGAAAACCTTCTCATCCTCCCAACAGAAACTCTGTACCCATTATACAACAACTCTCCAGTCTCTGGAACTTGGTCACTTCTAGTCTACCTTCCATTTCTATGAATTGCTTATTTTATATATTTCACATAAGTGAAATGATATAACATTTATCCTTTTGTGTCTGATTTATATACTCAATTTTTTCGTGGTTAATCTATGTGGTAGCATGAACCCGAACTGTATTCGTAAGTATGGCTGAATAATATTCCATTGTGTGTATATATCACTTTTTGTTTATCTGTTAGGAGCGCTTGGGTTTTTCCCCACCTTTTTTGTTGTTCAGTTACTAAGTCGTGTCCAACTCTTTGTGATCCATGGACTGCAGTACACCAGGCTTCCCTGTCCTTCACTGTCTCCTGGAGTTTGCTCAAATTCATGTCCATTGAGTCAATGATGCTATCTAACTATCTCATCCTCTGTTGCCTTCTTTTCCTTTTGCCGTCAATCTTTCCAAGCATCAGGGTCTTTTCCAATGAATCGGCTCTTCACATCAGGTGGCCAAAGTATTGGAGCTCCAGCTTCAGCATCAGTTCTTCTGAAGAATGTTCAGGGTTGATATCCTTTAGAATTGACTGGTTTGATCTCCTTGCAGTTCAAGGGACTCTTGAGTCTTCTCCAACACCACAGTTCAAAAGCATCAGCTTTCCTTATGGTCCAACTCTCACATCCATACATGACCACTAGAAAAACCATGGCTTTTTTTAAAAATATGCCGTGGTTTTATCACTTTTGCCATAAGAAAAAATGGAAAAGAAGCAAGACATTAAAAAGCACCATGGCTTTTTTAAAAAATATGCCGTGGTTTTATCACTTTTGCCATAAGAAAAAATGGAAAAGAAGCAAGACATTAAAATATTTAAAAATATTTTTTTTTAAATTATGCCGTGGTTTTATCACTTTTGCCATAAGAAAAAATGGAAAAGAAGCAAGACATTAAAAAGCACCATTCTCACCACCAGCAATACCCATCACCACCACCCGCTGCCAACTCCACTGCTTCTTTGATCACGGCCATGGTCCCCAGAAGGACCTCACAGTCAGAGGCTAACTCCAGACACCAACAGCACAACATCAGAGAGCTTTGCTCAGCCTGTGAACCCACCCAGTGCCTCCCTTGCCTTCCTCCAGCTTCCTGGGTACCCACTTTGTCTATCTGTGCCCACTTAGCACAGAGGATATTATTAACATCATTACACCCCCATAGACTCAGGAGCCCAGAATAACCTGCCACCACTAGGGCAGGCACTCAGAATATTCCAGGAAGAGGAAGTCACCAAACTACCCACATCTGTCCTGTTCTCATCCCCTCACCTCCTTTGCCCCCAGTCCTGAGGATAATTAAACAGCAGAGCGGGCTGGAGTCAGGGAAGGAACCCAGGCTGTGGGCATGGAAAAGGAAGAACAAAGGCAAGTAGATGACTTGTTCTGTCCTTTTCAAGTCAGGTCCCAGCAAGTTTCCACCTGCTCTGTATTGTTCTAGCCAACAGAAGCAGGCCCAGTTTGGTTCAGAAACAAACAAAAGCTTTAATCCTTTGATCAAAGAATTGTCAACTACCAATTCATTTGCCATTTGCCTCTGTAGGAGTTGAATCCTGTGCTGCTGCAGCTGTTGACCTTCAATACACCCTGAGGGAGTTCAGGCTGGAAAATGAGATACTTTATGCTCCAGGAAACTAGTGGAACATGTCTTTAGATAGTTATATATTTTCAGGAATTGATCCCAATCCTTGCATCTCCTCATATCTAGAAAAGCAATCAATCTCATGGTGACATTAGCTCCTCCTGATTAGTAGAAAACCTTTTGTAAGACAAGTGCTTGATTGCACCAAACTCCCCCTTCGCCAAAATCACATATATTGACCTTTTCCCACTGTTTGGAGTAGTTTCTCAGAGCTATCTGAGGTGCTGTCTCCTTGGCTGCAATCCTCATTTTGTCCCAAATAGAACTTAACTCACTACTTTCACATTGTGCATCTTTTTTAGTCCACAGAATGGAGACATATAAACCCCAGCTCCAGAGGACAGGCACTCAGGACAGGCTGTGGTTGGGAGCCACATTATAGGACCTAGGTCAGCAGAAGGGGCGGAGCGCTCACAGGTCAGGCGCCTGCGCTGTTCACAGCTCCCTTGCGCAGTGCCTTGTGGGCAACATCTCTGCAAGTCGCGCCGCCATTTTGCACTAGGAGGTCTGGCCTGAAGTGCCTGGATTAAGGCCTCTGCTGGGCGCCTGCAGCTTCCTCTCTGGAGGAAGTGAAACCAGACCAAGTCCTAAGGAAAAAAGATTAGACTTATTTCCCTGGAATTGTTCACGGGCTTTGCGGGTGAAAAAGACCTCTGCTTGTCTTTCGTTGTCCTGCTCCTCACTGTCAGGGGGCCCTCAAGACTTAAGGCATTTTCTGTGGAGGTGCAGAGCTCCCCTTGAACGCCCCTAGAATTGCCCTAGCTGCCTTCAGGCCTGTAGGGTGGTCATTAGGCCTCAGCCCTGTTTATCTCCTGAGCGGCCTCAGTTTGTCTAACTGCTGGGAGACAAAGGACGCATGACAATTGAGGGTGTGTGGCCCAAAGATTAGCAGGGGCACATGGTCGCAGGTTTTTCCTAAAAGTGAAGCTCTCTCGGTCTTCAGCCTGCAGGCAAGCCTGCTCTGGTGTGGAGGCTTGCTACCGGGGTGGAATCTTCCTGGTCAAGCTTTGGTTGTGTTTTTTGGAGAAGCAGCTTGAAGTCAGAGGTTCGCATAAGTAGTCGAGGGGGCTGTGATCCCAGGTTGCCTCGCTAGAGGTTGGGGCTTCGGGTCCTTTTCCCTCTAATGTGTTGCACCCCCAGAGTGACCCCTGCAAGGGCAGATGGGTGAGGAAGCAACAGTTAGAACTGGACATGGAACAACAGACTGGTTCCAAATAGGAAAAGGAGTACGTCAAGGTTGTATATTGTCACCATGCTTATTTAACTTATATGCAGAGTACATCATGAGGAACGCTGGGCTGGAAGAAGCACAAGCTGGAATCAGGATTGCTGGGAGAAATATCAATAACCTCAGATATGCAGATGACACCACCCTTATGACAGAAAGTGAAGAGGAACTAAAAAGCCTCTTGGTGAAAGAGGAGAGTGAAAAGGTTGGCTTGAAGCTCAACATTCAGAAAACAAAGATCATGGCATTTGGTCCCATCACTTCATGGGAAATAGATGGAAAAACAGTGGAAACAGTGTCAGACTTTGTTTCTTTGGGCTCCAAAATCACTGCAGATGCTGATTGCAGCCATGAAATTAAAAGACGCTCGCTCCTTGGAAGGAAAGTTATGACCAACTTAGATAGTATATTAAAAAGCAGAGACATTACTTTGCCAACAAAGGTCCGTCTAGTCAAGGCAATGGTTTTTCCAGTGGTCATGTATGGATGTGAGAGTTGGACTGTGAAGAAGGCTGATCGCCGAAGAATTGATGCTTTTGAACTGTGGTGCTGGAGAAGCCTCTTGAGAGTCCCTTGGACTGCAAGGAGATCCAACCAGTCCATTCTAAAGGAGATCAATCCTGGGTGTTCATTGGAAGGACTGATGCTAAAGCTGAAACTCCAATACTTTGGCCATCTCATGCGACTAGTTGACTCACTGGAAAAGACTCTGATGCTGGGAGGGATTAGGGGCAGGAGAAGGGGACAACAGAGAATGAGATGGCTGGATGGCATCACCGACTTGATGAACATGAGTTTGAGTGAACTCCAGGAGTTGGTGATGGACAGGGAGGCCTGGCGTGCTGCGATCCATGGGGTCGCCAAGAGTCAGACACGACTGAGCGACTGAACTGAACTGAACTGAAAGTGGGGTCAGTCCAATTGGGGGTGAGCTGAGCCCCCGGGCTCCTGGTTTTCCAGGGTTTTAGGTACACCCAGGCCCCAATGCAGGGAAGCATCTGGTCACCACATTCCATGAGAGCTTTCAGAGTTTGTCCCACCTGGAGGGCATGTTTGAGTTGTTCCATTTCGGGGGGGCTCAGTTGTCCCTTGTCTCAAGCTTGAGGAATGGGTTTACTATCCGTGAGTGCTAACACACTGAACTTTACCTTACTGTTTGGGGCTAGCTGCTTGCCAGCCAGGCAGTTGGAAGCAGCTGCATCTAATTTTCCCGAGTCTCCTGGCACAGCCCAGCTGAAGTCCGTTTTCAGATCTGATCAGCTCCCTCTACTTTCTCGAAAGATTGGAGTCTCCAAGCTGAGTGCAAGGTCCACTTTACGCCCAGGGCACTCATTATTCACTTAGTCACTGAGACACAAATGCTGGACCACTGTCACTTTCCGGGGATCCTGGAACCCCAGGCCGGGGGTTGGGGGTGGGGCGTGGATTATTTCTTTTGGTAATGCCTTTAGCTACTTGAGCTGCTGTTTCGCTTCTAGCAGGAAACACTTTCCTGTCCCACCCAGATAATGTGTCTCCCAGCACCAAGAGGTGCCTGAATTTGCCAGGTATTCTGAGCATGACAGTGAAATCTGCCAGTCTTCCCCAGAACATGTTTCTCTGGTCTGAATGGGCCTTATCTGGGGGCCTCTTTATGTTGGGTCTGGTGTTGGGTTGTTTTTGTGCAGATGGAGCTGATCTCAGCTCTCCAGACTGATTGTATGTTTCATGCAAGAAGTTACCCTGATGTCAACTAACCAATTAATTATAAAAGGCTTTGCTTCCCTACTGAGTTCCAAGATGAGCCTCCCGGATGGCTTGACAAACTGCAGTTGGGGGAAAGAAGTACTGCTTATTTTCATTAACTAGCCACCCAAGGCCTCCCAGACCTCTGTTGAAGCCGTGTTCTAGGGCTTTTTCTCATTCTTCCTTTGTATAGATTGGGGAATAATTGGATGGATCTGGACTTTAAGGTATGAGAGGTTAGTTGCCAAGTTACCGGTTCTAGGGCTACTGTTTCGGCAGTTGCAACCATCTTGTTTCCCTTTATCACCTCTGCACCTGCTCTTGGTAACCCCGATGGTGAATCACTGCCACTTCTTTTGGAATCTGCAAAGCTTCTTTTTTTTTTAAATTTTAATTGGGGGCTAATTACTTTACAATATTGTATTGGGTTTGCCATACATTGACATGAATCCACCCCGGGTGTACATGTGTTCCCCATCTTGAACCCCCCTCCCACCTCCCTCCCCATATCATCCCTCTGGGTCATCCCCGTGCACCAGCCCTGAGCATCCTGTAACATGCATTGAACCTGGACTGGCGATTCGTTTCACATATGATAATATACATGTTTCAACGCCATTCTCCCAAACCATCCCACCCTCGCCCTCTCCCACAGAGTCCAAAAGACTGTTCTATACATCTGTGTCTCTTTTGCTGTCTCGCATACAGGGTTATTGTTACCATCTTTCTAAATTCCATATATATGCATTAGTATACTATATTGGTGTTTTTCTTTCTGGCTTACTTCACTCTGTATAATAGGCTCCAGTTTCATCCACCTCATTAGAACTGATTCAAATGTATTCTTTTTAATGGCTGAGTATACTCCGTTGTGTATCTGTACCACAGCTTTCTTATCCATTTGTCTGCTGATGGACATCTAGGTTGCTTCCATGTCCTGGCTATCATAAACAGTGCTGCGATGAACATTGGAGTACATGTGTCTCTTTCAATTTTGGCTTCCTCAGTGTGTATGCCCAGCAGTGGGATTGCTGGGTCATATGGCAGTTCTATTTCCAGTTTTTTGAGGACTCTCCACACTGTTCTCCATAGTGGCTGTACTAGTTTGCATTCCCACCAACAGTGTAAGAGGGTTCCCTTTTCTCCACACCGTTGAGCTTCCATATGCTAAAGCCACAATTAGCTGTTTATTCTCCAGAGTAAGTGTGTCTCTTTCTTCCCAAAAGCCCTATGTGCATGTAGAATGGTATATGCATACCAGGAATTTGTGAAAACTTTTAAGATCTTCCCTGTTCCGAGCCCTAAGTCTCGTTGCAGGCGCTCAGCCTGGCTTTTGGGGCAGAAGTCCCTGGAGATAGGTTTATGCCTCCATGACTTGGGTTTAGGAGGTCACTGTGTATCCCAGCAGACTTTTTCCTTTTCCCATAAAACTGCTTCTGAATGTGAACCATTCCCCCTTGACATTTCCCTTCCTGGGTCACAGTGACAGGAATAGATCATATCTGTGGTTTCTAT
This sequence comes from Moschus berezovskii, assembly GCF_049115385.1. Lineage (NCBI taxonomy): Eukaryota > Metazoa > Chordata > Mammalia > Artiodactyla > Moschidae > Moschus > Moschus berezovskii. The sequence continues at coordinate 59,033,143 of NC_142478.1, read as the reverse complement.
GTAATCATGCTCCAGGGGCCCCATTTCTGTGGTGGGGGGCAGGATTTAGAGTATTTAGATTTTTATAGTAACTGGGCTTCCCTGGTGGCTCAGAGGTTAAAGCGTCTGCCTCCAATGCGGGAGACCGGGGTTCGATCCCTGGGTCGGGAAGATCCCCTGGAGAAGGAAACGGTAACCCACTCCAGTATTCTTGCCTGGAGAATCCCATGGACGGAGAAGCCTGGTAGGCTACAGTCCACGGGGTCGCAAAGAGTCGGACACGACTGAGCGATGGAACGCGACGAGTCATCTGAAAGTATAACCTGAGCTCAAATAAACCTTTTGTAGGAAACCCATTTCATTCCCTTAGAACTTGCCAAAGTCTGAACCTGGTGTCGAGTCATACAGCGATTGGTTGATCAAGCGTTAACCATTCAACCTCCTTTTGAAGGGTTGTAGCAGCTACCACTGCCCAGAGGCAGGCCACGTCTTACCAGTTTGATCTAATTGTTTAGAGAATTATTTAGGGGCATCTGGTCCCATTATTTCCTGACAAATAGAAAAGGGAAAAGTGGAAACTGTGACAGATTTTATTTTCTTGGGCTCCAAGATTACTGCGGACAGTAAATGCAGCCATGATATTAAGACACTTGCTCCTTGGAAGGAAAGTATGACAAACCTAGACAGTGTATTAAAAAGAAGAGACATCACTTTGCCAACAAAGGTCCAGACAGTCAAAGCTATGATTTTTCCAGGAGTCATGTACCGATGTGAGAAGGAAGCTCACCCTAGTTTGTGGTATTTGAGCCTTTTTCTTGGATACTTTTTATCCCTTATTGGCTAAGTGGTGCAAAGTGCAGATACAACTGGATACAAATATGAGGTTGATTCCAGTAGAGATAAGAATCTGTGAAAGTGTCAACAAACTTTTTCTATGAATGACCAGATGGTACATATTTCAGGTTTGGGGTCCTATAGTATGTCACAAGTACTCTACTCTGCCGTTGTGGTTGAAAGCAGTCACAGCCAATGCATAAGCAAAACTAGGCCCTGTTGAATTCCAGTAAAGCTTTATTTACGGACACCGACATTTGAATTACATACAGTTTTCATGTATCACAGAATATTATTTTTTTAACTAATTTTAGAAATTATTCTTATCGCACAGGTTATCTAAAAGTAAGTGCCAGGCTGGATTTGGCTTCTGGAATGTAGTGTGACTATCCTGTGTGTGTTAGTTGCTCATTCATGTCTGACACTTTGTGACCCCATGGACTCCAGGGTTACTCTGTCCATGCGATTCACCAGGCAAGAATACTAGAGTGGGTTACCATTTTCTTCTCCAGGGGATCTTCCTGACCCAGGGATCAAACTTGGGTTTGATCAATCTTCTGCATTGCAGGTGGACTCTTTACCATCTCAGTCACCAGGGAAGCCCTTGGCTATCATAAGTTGTCAGTTAATCTTAAATATAAATAATAATAATTTAAAATATTATTTTAAGTTATTTTAGAATTCGTTTTGAGAATTTGCTAAGTATCAGGTGCTATGTTAAATATGTTTCACTATAATAGTATTACATATATATTGGGTTGGCCTAAAAGTTCATTTGGGTTTTTTTTTTTCCCCCTGTAAGCTGTTACAGGAAGACCAGAACAAACTTTTTGGCCAACCCAGTAATTAAACTTTCCAGTGGACTTTCTGAGTGGTAAAGGAGAGAGTGGCACTGCAGCTACTTTTCCAAGAATTGATCATGGCTATGGGTGATGTCAGCCTATGAACATCATCCATTTTATCTATCTCTTTTTAGAGAAAGTGCTGAAACAGCTGACCTAATCACCTCCTCTCAAAACTCACCAAATGCCAAATAAGAAGGGATCACAAAGTTCAATCCTTCCACTTTATTAAAGAATATCTTACTCTTAGAGGGACTTACAGAAAAGGCACCTAAACACAGCAGTTATCCTCCGTGTCTCCTGGCCCCATTTACCACTGCCTTCCCCTCAATGGTCATCCAGGTTCTGGTCAGAAGTTGACAAGTGGGAATCACAGAAAACCAGGTGGCCTTGGGTCAGCAGAGCATCTTGCCCCAACCAGGGAACATCTGGCTAAGAATGACTCTTTCTGGGTGGGGAGATACAAGTTTAATAGGTATCTAGGCAGGAAACACTGCCCTGTTTATTGATGGAAAACTGTTTGCCAGATTAAGAGCTCTTTGGGGACCTTTGAAGATGTTTGGCAAAACCCAGTCCCGAAATCTGAGGTGTGCTGAGAAAAAAATCTGTAGGCCTCTAAAAACTGAGCAGCCAAAAGGCTACCTCCCCAGAAGCCTGTTAATGAAGCAGCATGACAAGTTCCACTTCCAAAGAGAATGCATGGGAGGGAGCTACCATGTCTTTAAGAGATGTTCCTTCTCCAGGAATTAGGCACTCCAGCCTAGCCCTTCAACTTCTTTGGAGCAATTTGCACAACTGTAGTTAGTCACTTGTATGTGTTTTACACGCCCAAGCCCCAAACCTGTTCCCTGTGCTATCCTAGCAAGGTACCAGGTGGTGGTTTAGTTGCTAAGTTGTGTCCAACTCTTGCGACCCTATGGACAGAGGAGCCTGACAGCCTCCAGTCCATGGGATTCTCCAGGCAAGAATACTGGAGTGGGTTGCCATTTCCTTCTCCAGGCAAAGTGCCAGACACATGATAAAAACATTGACCACACAATGAGTTACCACCTCACACCCATTAGGATGACAGCTGTCAAAAGAAATAGCACCTGTTTTGGGATGTTTTTGGTCACATGAGCCAAGAAATCCTCTCAGGCTCATCTTGCACTCCAGGGAGTGTGGGAGTAAGTGGAAAGAATGGGGAAGAATGTGACTACAAATGGATAGCACAAGGGACTTTTTCAGAGTGATGAGACTCGCGGTCATGGTGATCACACAGGTCTATGCATATTCTAAACTTCCTAGAGCTGAACAGTCCCCAAAGCCAATTTTTCTGTGTGTTAATTTTTTAAAAAATAAAATTTATTAACAAAATGTAAGGGGGGGAAAAGAGTGGACAAGAAATACTAACCTGCTTAGATAATCAGAAAATTCTGAAAAGTAAGGAAATGGAACTATTAGACATTTTTTATTGTAATCTGGTAATTTAAAACCCAGAGGATGGGCTAAAAGGCAATTTAAACATAGCTAAGTAGAAAATGGATCTAACTAAAAAATTCTAAAGAAATTACCCAGAAAGTCACATGGAGACAGATAAAATATATGAAATATTAAGTGACATAGAAGATAGATAAGAGGGCCGAACAGATATCAATGTTTATGTAAAGAATAGAATAGAAAACATGACATTTGAAGATAGGATGGTTGTGGTTTTTCAAAATTAATAAAAAATGTGGATCTGGAGATTAAGAAGCCCAGAAAATCCCAACCAGAGCAGATAAAGGTCTTACTTAGTATATGTTATACATTATGGTACAATTACAAATAGCAAAACAAAAACCTTAAAAGCAGCCAGAAGGAAAGAAGGTCATTTGTGAAGGAAAGGTAAGTAAACAGACAGCACGCATCTTAACAGTAACAATGAAAGCCAGCTGTGAGTGAAATAACAGCTTTAAAATACAAAACAGAAATAACTGTCAAACTGGTATTGTGCTCTCTGCAAAAGCTGTCTTCCAAGAATGTGGACTACATACAGACATTTCCAAAAATAAAAAACTGGAATAGTTTATTCCCAATGCTCCCTCAGTCATGTCCAGCCCTTTGTGACCCCACGGAATACAGCCCACCAAGCTCTTTCCATGGAGTTCTCCAGGCAAGAGTACTGGAGTAGGTTGCCATTTCCTACGCCATTATTCCCAATAGATCCCACTAATAAAGATCCTGAAAGATATATTTCATAAAGAAGAAAAGTAATCCCATAAGGAAAATCTGAAATATAAGAAGGCATAATACCAAAGACATTGGTAAATAGGTAAATATAAACAAATATTCTCTGTAAAAGTGAACATAATAGTAATACTTGATTTGTGGGGTATAAAAATAGACTTAAAATATTGTCATGGGAATGTGAGCACTTTCCAAGGCTTTACAAATGAGTATATATATACACACATATATATATTCTATTGACCCTTTAACAACATGGTTTTGAACTGTGTGGGTTCATTTACAGATTTTTTTCAATACACACTACAGTACAGCACAATCTGCTGCTTGTTGAATCCACAGATGAACTGCAGATACGGAAGACCCACTCTAATATTATATGCAAACTTTGACTGCCCCTAGCCCCCACATTTTTCATATATATATGTGTGTGTGTGTGTGTATAGATAAGTGTGTGTATGAATATAATTCAGCCATAAAAATGGCAGTCCTGCCACTTGTACTTTTTGACAATATGAGTGAAGCTAGAGCACATTATGCTGTGTGAAATAAGCAAGACAAATTGTAGTCTCACCGGTATTTGGAATCTCAAAGAACCGAGCTCACAGAAGTAGAGAGTACATTGATAATCGCAGGGTCTGTGGGTGGGGAATGAGATATTGGTCAGAAAATACAGACTTCCAGGTGTAAGTTCTGGGGATCCAATGTACAGCATGGTGACAGTAGTTAGCAGTGTTGAACACCTGAAAGTTGCTGAGAAAATAGATCTTAAATGTTCTCACCATAACAACAAAAAAATGATATTAATAATTCTATGAGGTGAAGGATGTGTTAATAACCTTATCGTGGCAACCACTTCTCAGTATATATTTATATTAAATCATCACATTGTACACCTTAAACTGATACAACGTAGCATGTCAACAATATCTCAACAGAGCTGGGAAAAAAGCAATAATACAAATTAAAAGTAGTCATCACATTATAAATAACAAAAAGAGGAAATATTCTTCCAATATTTGAAACTGTTCTCCAATTGAAAATGTTGCTCATATCATTGACAAAAAGTGAAATTTGCACAAGTCTTGATCCTTTAATTTTTGTCTTTCTCATTAACCTAAACAAAAATGTCAGCTAACATTATTGTCAAAGCTACACTCATTCATCAGTGCAATCATAGACTAAGAGTACAAAAGTTTGATGAAAATCAGCAAAAGGATTCTTTGAGAATTAACTGGGTATTTGGAGTTTACAATAAAGAATACTGTGTTTTTAATTATTTTTAAACTGAATGTTACACAACTTTTTTATACTAAAATTTATAATAAACACATACAACTTAGATGTGTGTAGATAAATGGAGTTTTCCAGAGCAGTCACTACAAAAGCTGCATGAAGAGATACAGTTAAAAGCACTAGAAATCAAGATGGAATCTTTAAAAGTATTCAGACAACATACAGGAAAGCAAGAAATGAGAAACAGGCAAGCAAACAGAAACCACATAGTAAATGAAAGACTTATTGTCTTCAATGTTAAATGGTCTGAATATACCAATTAAAAGGCAGAAATTGGCAGCTTGGCAAAGCAACCAACAAAGCAAGATCAACTATATCCTGCCTTCAAGAAATTCATTTCAAGCGCAGTGTCATAGGTTAAATTAAAAGGATGAAGAAATATATACTATACAAACATGAATTTTTTAAAGGTAGAAATGACTGTAGCATCAGAAAAAGTAGACCTCAGAGCAAAATAAATTACTAGAAACAAAGACATTACATAATGAGGAAAGAATTCATCAGGAAGACCTACAAGTTTTAGTTATGTCAAACAGTAGAACCTCACGATACATGAGGGGAGAAATAGAAAAAACCACCGTTGAAGTTAGGACTTCAACATCCTCCTCTCAGCAACAGAATTACTAAAAGAAAATCAGCACAGATACAGAAAATCTGGACCACGTGGTCATGCAAAAGGATTTAATTGACATATATAAAAACTCCAACAACAGTAAAATAAACACTTTTTTTTTTCCTAGTGCTCATGGAATATTGACCAAGGTAGATTTTATTCTGGTCCATAAGACAAACTCAGCAAAAAATTCTAAATCATAAAATGGTCAAGGATATAAGAGACAACTGAAGAACTACTCCAAATTGAAGGAGACATGATAACAAAATTCAGTGCCTGTTCTAGATGCAGTCAGGACCCACCTAGTGGGACAGGGAGCAGCCTTTGAACAGGATCTGTAGGTGAGATGGCAGTGTTGCATCAAGGTTGATATCCTTACTTGAAGGGTTGTATGGTGATATGTAGGAGAGTGTTCTTGTTTGCAGAAAATACAGGAGAATTTAGAGGGGATAAAGGAACACATCTGTAGTTTATATTCAGTTCAGTTCAGTCGCTCAGTCGTGTCCGACTCTCTGCGACCCCATGAATCACAGCACGCCAGGCCTCCCTGTCTATCACCAGCTCCCGGAGTACACTCAAACTCATGTCCACAGAGTCGGTGATGCCATCCAGCCATCTCATTCTCTGTCGTCCCCTTCTCCTCCCGCCCCCAACCTTTCCCAGCATCAGAGTCTTTTCCAGTGAGTCAACTCGTCGCATGAGGTGGCCAAAGTATTGCAGTTTCAGCTTTAACATCAGTCCTTCCAATGAACACCCAGGATTGATCTCCTTTAGAATGGACTGGTTGGATCTCCTTGCAGTCCAAGGGACTCTCAAGAGTCTTCTCCAACACCACAGTTCAAAAGCATCAATTCTTCGGCGCTATATTCAGGTGGTTCATAAAAACTAATGATAGTTTGCACATGCTTACAGACATTATAGAAAGAGAATAGTTAAAAGGTTGACAATCTGAGTAAAGGAGATACGGACATTGTTTTTGCTGTTCTTCCAACTTTTCCATAACTTTGAGATTATTTCAACATAATGGCAACCCACTCCAGTATTCTTGCCTGGAGAATCCCAGGGATGGGGGAGCCTGGTGGGCTGCCGTCTATGGGGTCGCACAGAGTCGGACACAACTGAAGCGACTTAGCAGCAGCAGCAACATAAATTATTTTGAAACAGTGAAAGTAAATATATACATATTAGCAAAAGCTGGAGGAATCCTTCACTAAAAGACTCATGTAATTAGAGAAATTTCAACAATCCAGCACTGCAAGGAGAAATTAGTAGGCCAATCAGTGGAACAGACCCACATGTATTTAGATATTTGACTCATGACAAATTATTAACGGTGCTATGTTCATCAGATATTTACATGGAGAAAGAATATTGTCCCATTCTCACCCCATTCACTGCATATCCCATTTTCACAAAGGATGCTATGAGATTTAGATTCACAGTCAGGAGATAGAAGGCACCCTCCCCACTTCTTTACTGATCAGAGGTTACCACTGTAGCACTTCAAGCTGTGGACGGGATTAAGAAATTGTACCTTTGGCATGGAAATCAGGGTTTCAGGGTAGGACCAGCAGCAATGGGGTACCCCCAGATGGCTGCACAGCTGAGTACCAGAGCTAATGGGTTCAAACACAGGAGACTCACCATAATGACTGAAGCTGGCAGACCTGCCTGCAAGCTTATGTGACACACCACCAGAGTCTCCCACACAGGAATGGGGATCCCTTGCCATAATCTGGAAGTTCTGGGCACGTGGGTGGAGGCAAGGGCCAGTTGGCTTTTCCTGTTTCAGTCACACCAGTTGAACTCACAGGAATACAAACCGATGAGCTCCCCATTGGATTAGGTCTTCTCTGTTACTACCTCCATATCCCCAATGCCTGGCATAGGGTAAACGTATTGACTCAGGCTGCTGCAACAAAGTACCATAGACTGAGAGGTTTAAACACAGGAATCTATCTTCTCATAATTCCAGAGGCTGGAATTCCTTTGCTGGTGGGGTTGGTTTCTTCTGAGGCTTCTCTCCTTGACCATTTTCTCCTTGTGTTTCTACCTGGTCTTCCCCAGATTTCCTCCTTTCATTAGGACGCCAGTCATACTGGGTTAGGGCCCACCCTAATGACCTTAATCATGTCTTTGAAGATCCTGTCTCTAAATACCATCCCATTCTGTAGTCCTGGGGGTTAGGACTTGGACACATGAATTTGTTGGGGGCAGGGCACAAAGCAGCCCATAACAGTAGCCATTTGAGACTCTATGCTAAGTAAATAGATGAGTGAGTGAACGATAGATGCCTCTGTCTCTTCCGTGAGAGAAGGTTTCAAGCCCAGATGCCTGAACTGAGAGCATGTGGGCATTTATGACTGTCCTGGACCCCTCCTGTTCAACCAGTGAGACGAAGTAGAGGATGCAGCCGTCCCCAGAGGGACACCAGGGAACCAAGCTAACTGCTGATACAATCTACTTATTAGGGCTATTGCCTTGATATCCTCAACTTTGCAGCACTAAACATGGAGGCTAATTTTCTAAGTGCCAAGGAGGCTTCCAGGGGTCAAGTTAAGTCACCTTTTGGAAATTAACCCTCACTAACTCAAAAGCCTCTTGATGAAAGTAAAAGAAGAGAGTGAAAAGGTTGGCTTGAAGCTCAACATTCAGAAAACAAAGATCATGGCATCTGGTCCCATCACTTCATGGGAAATAGATGGAAAAACATTGGAAACAGTGTCAGACTTTATTTTTTTGGGCTCCAAAATCACTGCAGATGCTGATTGCAGCCGTGATATTAAAAGACGCTTACTCCTTGGAAGGAAAGTTATGATCAACCTTGATAATATATTAAAAAGCAGAGACATTACTTTGCCAACAAAGGTCCGTCTAGTCAAGGCTATGGTTTTTCCAGTGGTCATGTATGGATGTGAGAGTTGGACTGTGAAGAAAGCTGATCGCCGAAGAATTGATGCTTTTGAACTGTGGTGTTGGAGAAGACTCTTGAGAGTCCCTTGTACCACAAGGAGATCCAACCAGTCCATTCTAAGGGAGATCGATTCTGGGTGTTCATTGGAAGGACTGATGCTAAAGCTGAAACTTATGAATGGATAAGAAAGCTTTGGTACATATACACAATGGAGTATTTCTCAGCCATCAAAAAGAATGCATTTGAATCAGTTTTAATGAGGTGGATGAAATTGGAGCCAATTATACAGAGTGAAGTAAGCCAGAAAGAAGAACATCAATACTGTATATTAACGCATATATATGGAATTTAGAAAAATGGTAACCTGAACCCTGTATAAGAGACTGCAAAAGAGACATAGGCATTTAGAACAGTCTTTGGGACTCTGTGGGAGAGGGTGAAGGTGGAATGATGGGGAGAATGGAATTGTAGCATGTATATTATCATAAGTGACCAGTCCAGGTTCGACGCATAAATTTTCCTCTGTTCATTTCTTTGCATTTGTGCTTTTTTAATAAAATTCTTTTTTAGAAATAAAAAAAATGAAACTCCAATACTTTGGCCACCTCATGCGATGAGTTGACTCACTGGAAAAGACTCTGATGCTGGGAAGGGTTGGGGGCGGGAGGAGAAGGGGACGACCGAGAATGAGATGGCTGGATGGCATCACCGACTCTGTGGACATGAGTTTGAGTGTACTCCGGGAGTTGGTGATGGACAGGGAGGCCTGGCGTGCTGTGATTCATGGGGTCGCGGAGAGTCAGACACGACTGAGCGACTGAACTGAACTGAACTGATTCCCCAAATTCTGTAGAAAATATTTAGACGCACACAAACACTACACTAATAAAGACTTTCATTGTCAAGATATGTGGTAGAATAAGCTGACCTATAGCCATTTATTATTTTTTTAATTAATTTATTTTTTATTGAAGGATAATTTCCATGTCAATACAACCATTATGGCCAGTATCCTAATTTCAAATACACAATTGAGTTGTCTTCACATATATCCTTGCAGTCTTAGGAGAACATGCCCAAATTTTGGTAACTGAGAAAACTATGGAAAAGAACTTGGATAGTAAAATACTAAACCTGGTCCTACTCACCACCTGTAAATATGCATGCTTTGAAGTTAATCATCTCACTGGTCCCTTCAATTCTTAAGCTTGCTTGTCTCTAGATACCCTTGTTCCTTTATATATTAAAAAAATCGTGGCTTTTATACCTATTTATCACTTCATATTTTATTAATTTATTATTTTGACCGAGATTTATTCATTCAGTATTCTTTGATCAGTATGTACTGACTCTTTACAATGTGCTAGGCACTGTTCTAGACCTCATGTATGGCAGTGAAAGGTTTCTGCTACCATGAAGCTTATGTGTTAGTGGGGAAGATAGATGCTAAGTAAATAATAGCAGTCATAATTGAAAAAATGTATTTGAAAACCATGTGAAGCTTAGAGATGTAATCCAGCTGAAGGGAACAGGATATGCAAAAGCCCTGAGGTAAGACCAAGAGTGAAAGGATATTTGTTCTTGTAAACAAGCAACTTCTCCATTATCCCTTTCATGAGTTTAGACTTAGATCATGGCTGCTCTTAAGCTTCATCCTCTAACTTGAAGCATCCCAATGGTTTTAGGTTATCTTGTGCCACCTCAAGTCCTCTTGATAAAAATAACTTTGTCTTTTTTTGATTTCCCAGTATTTAACACTTATCATGTGTCAGGTACCCTGCTGGGCACTTTACATGCATTTCCTCCTTTAATCCCTACAGCAACCTTGTTAGGGATGGTACCATTTTACAGGCAAGAAAACAGGTTCAGAAAGACTAGATGACTCATCCGAGATCACTCAAGAAGGAAGTGGGAGACAGGGATTTGACTCATCCAGGCACGTGCCATGCCACTTTTGGGTACACTCTATGCGCTACAACCATTATCCACCATCTGATGTACATGACCCTTGACCTAAATCAGTGCCTAAATTCAAGGAGGCTCTCAGGGAGTCCTCAGGCTCTTCTAAGGAACCTTTCAGTTCTGTCAATTTATTGGTTCCAAATGTATTTTGGGACCGGAGCCAGGTTGACTTCATCAGCATCTCAAGGGAGGATTTTTTTTTTTTAAATAGAGGTGCTAAGATTTGAACCCCAAGGCTGAAAAAGCATTTGCCTCTTTAGGAAATCTCCCTCAGGTAATTCTGGTGAGTAGCCAGGAAGAGGTCAGGTTTATCCAGCCTGACCTTCCTGATGTAAGCAATCTATGCCAGGTAACTTTCAGAAAGTGGAGAATTCATCACATATCATTTTGCTAGTCCTCAGTACTCTTGCCTGGAAAATCCCATGGACGGAGGAGCCTGGTAGGCTGCAGTACATGGGGTCGCGATGAGTTGGACACGACTGAGTGACTTCACTTTCACATTTCACTTTCATGCATTGGAGAAGGAAATGGCAACCCACTCCAGTGTTCTTGCCTGGAGAATCCCAGGGACGGGGGAGCCTGGTGGGCTGCCATCTATGGGGTCGCACAGAGTCGGACACGACTGAAGCGACTTAGCAGCAGCAGCAGCATTTTTGGGGAACCTTCTTTCTTCTTTGCCTGAACTCTGCTCTTCCCAAACTTTGGTCACCTGAAGAAAGTCATCCAGTGTCAACCAATACTGTATGGTTGAAAATTCTTATAGCTGATAATTTCACATCCATTTCCTGGACCGTGCTGCTTTGTCTGGTTTTTGTAAGGGGAAAAAAAAAAACACAAGCAGAGCACCTTAGAGTACAAATCATAAAACAAAACTGTTTTGTGTGTGTGTGTGCACCTCATTATATTCACTTTGCAAAAAGATCAAAGGCACAGAAAGAGAAAAATGGAAAGAGGAACAGGGGAGGAAGCATTGATGGAGACAGAAAGAGAAAGAAGAAAGATTAGGTCAAATATGGGCCCTTGACTGTGGTTCTGAATTTTTAAAACCCACTTTCACTCTTACTGAAAAGAACCATAGAGGAAATCTTTTCCTTACCAAGAGCAGTTTGTACCTTCATTGGCCCAAAAGATCCAGGGAAGTTTTAAACCTTAATGCACAAAAATTCCCCAAGAGCCCAAGAAAAGCTTTTTTGCTGAATTGTGATAGAAAACCCACTCCTTTATGTATAATTGAAGACATTTAGGGCCGCATTACAACCCTTCCTGCTTATACACAGCCTCCAAACCCTTGCTAAAGTGCAGCTTTCCCAGGAAGCTCTCTTAAGCAATTAAAAATGGTTATTCTACTGCCTAGAAAGAGTCTGAGCTCATCCCAGCCTTTGCAATTGCAACAACACATTAAGGAGTTATTCACTTCGCTTGTACTCATTCTACAAACTTTTCTCAGACTGTGCTTGCTGAACATGTAGGTGAGGCACGTCACACTTTTTTTCCAAAATAAATAGTGAAATGATTATTTTTGATAATAATTTCCTCTTAGTTTCTCCAGTTGATTTCTAATTTGCCAAGTGTAGGAGGTAACATTATGTGTGGTCTCTACCCACCTCAGGAAAAATTTTCTTCTGAAATTTTAATGCTGGAATCTGCATCTTCCACATAGGAGACTTAATTTCATTCATAGCAAATGTTGTCCTGAATGGAGTGTTAATTTGCATTTCATCTCCGATAAGCACAATTCTCCAAAAATGGAAGGAAACAATGGTTAGACTGTGTAATTGCAGAGCAGTGTTAATCAATGTGTGATCTACAAATCAGAAGGACCAGAAGGACCTAATATTAAAAAAGCACTGCTTCAGAGCAGTGATAACCCGGTTGGAGGAATTTTTGCCTCCCAGGAAGCACTGAAGATATTTCTGGTTGTCACCATTGGAAGTAAGGATGTTATTGGATTCTAGTGGGTAGAAGCCAGGAATGCTGCTCAACATTCTCTGTGGCACAGGACTGTCCCCACAACTAAAGAATTATCTGACTCAAAATGTCAATAGTGCTGCCCTTGAGAAACTCTTAATTAGGAAAGTAAATTGGAAATAGTGGGGTGGAAGTGAGGAGAGTAAGAAGGAAGTGTTTCAAGATGATAAACAATAGAAATAAACGAGAAAGAAAAATATTGACAAGAGAGTCATGGAACCTGGGCTGTGATCATGGGGACTGCATGCCCTTCAGTTCAGTTCAGTTCAGTCGTTCAGTCGTGTCCAACTCTTTGAGACCCCATGAATCACAGCACACCAGGCCTCCCTGTCCATCACCAACTCCCGGAGTTCACTCAAACTCACGTCCATCGAGTCATTGATGCCATCCAGCCATCTCATTCTCTGTCATCCCCGTCTCCTCCCACCCCCAATCCCTCCTAGCATCAGACTGCATGCCCTTCAGTTCAGTTCAGTTCAGTTCAGTTCAGTCGCTCAGTCGTGTCCGACTCTCCGCGACCCCATGAATCACAGCACGCCAGGCCTCCCTGTCCATCACCAATTCCCTGAGTTCACTCAAACTCATGTCCACAGAGTCGGTGATGCCATCCAGCCATCTCATTCTACGTCATCCCCTTCTCCTCCCGCCCCCAACCTTTCCCAGCATCAGAGTCTTTTCCAGTGAGTCAACTCGTCGCATGAGGTGGCCAAAGTATTGCAGTTTCAGCTTTAGCATCAGTCCCTCCAATGAACATCCAGGATTGATCTCCTTCAGAATGGACTGGTTGGATCTCCTTGCAGCCCTTAGGGAAGTCATTTACCCTCTCTCAGTTTCATTTTACACATTTTATAAATGAAGGGAAAGATTGAACCAAAAGAATGGGATTCTTATCCCTAAGATTCTTTTCAGAATAGATGCATTATAATTTAGGCAGTATTTCCCAGCTTAAGTTATCCAAAGATCACCACACTGTGTTTGCTGTCTCTGTCATCTTTGCTTTTTAAATTTCTTTAAATTTTTACTTTAGCGTATTTTTCTATTTTAAAGATATATTTTTAAAGGCAGTGTTATGTCACTGTCATTAATTTATAGCCACTCCTGCTTGTCTTAACTGGAAGTAGGCACCATTAAAAGAAAGCAATTCTGGCAAACTAGAACATCTTTTCATGTTAAGCAATTGTATTTCTTTTGTGGGTTGTCATGTCCTCTGCTCTTATCTATTGGGGTCTGATGGATTTGTATGAGCTTGTTATATGTGAAAGATATTAACCTGTTAAAAAAAGTTAAAGCAATGTTATTAAAGTCTAGCTAGACTTAGAGGCTTGAAGCCAGCCCTGGCAGAAGAATAAATGATGTTTAAGAAAAAGAGAGGAAAAGTCTACAACCAATGTGACTAACTATAGAGAAAATATAAGATAGATAAATTATTAGAGCCAGTAAGAAGGCTCAGCAAGATTATTGTGTAAAATAACAACATACAAATAGCAGTAAAATTTCTACATCCCAAGAGCTACCGGTGAGAAAATGCAGTAGGAAAAAATATATCCTATTCAGATAGCAACAAAAAATGTACTGTGCCTAGAAATAGAAGACCTTTATAGAAAAATTATAAAATATTACAAAGATTCCCAAAAAGATCCTGCTGCTGCTAAGTCACTTAAGTCGTGTCCGACTCTGTGTGACCCCACAGACGGAAGCCCACCAGGCTCCCCCGTCCCTGAAATTAGGGAAGACTTGGAAATGTTATCATTTTTTGTTCCTGTCCATATAATATATATGTATGTGTTTCAGGAGACTTATTAAAAGTGATTATGAATTTTCTAAGCCAATTTTGCAAATAAAAATTATGAGGGTTTACCATATTTTATCACATCATACAAACTCATAGCATTAAAAACCTGAAGGCTAGTGTAGAAACTGGCTATCAAACAAACCCTCAATCATAAATGATTTGGGGAAACTAGTTCATAATTTCGACCAAAATGAAAGAGGATCCCTACTCACACTTTTACAAAGGTGAGCTCCAAATTCTTTGAGGACCCAAATGTCAGATGTGGAGCCAGAAATCTAGTATAATAAATTGTCAGAGAATATATTTGTAACTTCCAAATGGAGATGAAATTATGAAGTAAAATCCATAATTTCATGCCAAAAATGGGAAACTCTTAGTTCTGAGAATATCAAAATTAAGGGCTTCTGTTTAAAAAAATCACATAGTTAACAGGTAGATAGATGGTAATACGGGATTAAGTCCTTCTCTACAAATCCAGTCACACAACTTGATTCTGCAGTGAATGGCATTTACATAACACTTTGGAAACTATCAGTTGATGATTTCAACTTAACTTTCAGACAATGCCTCAAATAATTAATTTCTCTTTATCATAAAGAACAAAATGTGGATGTTATACGCATTAATAATGTACACGTATTGGCAGAAAGCAATTAGGAGGTATTTGGGCCCTTATTTCTTTTACAATACATTTTTTAAATTTAACTTTTATATTGGAACAAAGTATTAATTTGCAACATTGTTAGTTTCAGGTGTACAACTAAGTAATTCAGTTATACATATATCTGTTCTTTCTCAGCTTCTTTTCCATAGGTTATTACAGAATATTGAGTTCCCTGTGCTTCACAGTAGGTCCTTGCTGATTATCTGTTTTATATATGATAGTGTGTATATGTTAATCCCATATTCCTAATTTATCCCCCTCCTACATTTCTCCTCTGGTAACCTTAAGTTTGTTTTCAAGGTCTGTGAGTCTGTTTCTATTCTGTAAATAAGTTCATTTGTATAATTTTTTTAGATTCCACATACAAGTGATGTATAATATTTGTCTTTCTCTGTCTGACTTACTCCACTTAGTATGATAATCTCTAGATCCATCCGTGTTGCTGCAAATGGCATTATTTCATTCTTTTTATGGCTGAGTAGTATTCCATTGTATATAAGTACCACAGCTCTGTCTGTTTCAGGCAGACATCTAGGTTTCTTCCACGTCTTGGCTATTGTAAATAGTGCTGCGATGAGCATTGGGGTGCATGTATCTTTTGGAATTACAGTTTTCTCTGGATATGTACCCGGGAGTGGGACTGCTGAACCATACAGTAGTTCTGTTTTTCATTTTTTAAGGAACCTCCATACTGTTCTCCATAGTGGTTGTACCAGTTTACATTTTCACCAACAGTGC
Organism: Moschus berezovskii; assembly: GCF_049115385.1. NCBI lineage: Eukaryota > Metazoa > Chordata > Mammalia > Artiodactyla > Moschidae > Moschus > Moschus berezovskii. The sequence continues at coordinate 59,017,333 of NC_142478.1, read as the reverse complement.
AGGAGGGTTTCCTCTTCTCCGTACCGCTCCGGCATTTATTGTTTGCAGACTCTTTTATAACGGCTATTCTGGTTGGTGTGAGGTAGTACCTCATTGTAGTGTGTTGTTGTTCACGGATTGAACCTGGGCCAGAGCAGTGAAATCACTGGACCACCAAGGAACTCCTTTCATTGCAGTTTTGATTTGCATTTCTCTGTTAATTAGTGATGTTGACTAATGTGCTTTTTGGCTCTCTGGATGTCTTCTTTGGAGAAATGTCTATTTAGATCTTCTTTCCATTTTTTGATGGGCTGTTTTGGACCTTGTTCTTTAGAATGGCAGAGGACAGATATACACCCTTCTGATGGGGAAGTTGGTGCTTTAGGGTAAGTGTCCGGCTTCATTACAACCAGCGTCTGGCATCGTGGCACAGAAGCTCAGGGGCAAAAAGACAAGAGGGCAAGTAAGAGGCGCTTCAGAGAACCAAAGAAGAAAAACATCTAGAAAAGATGAAAAAGCATGCTCTCCACTGTAGCTGCAGGGTAGCAGGGATCCAGCCCACAAGAGTTGCTGGAACTCATGTGACCCCAAGTTTGGGCGCTTTTGCTTCGAAGTATTTCAGAAACCACCAGAATGAGTCTGGGAAGAAAAAAGTTGCTTCCATCTTCAAATGTGAAGCTCTTAAAATAAATTGTGAATAGCTCATTGATGGAGGAGCCTGGTAGGCTGCAGTCCGTGGGGTCGCTATGGGTCGGACACGACTGAGCGACTTCACTTTCACTTTTCACACATTGGAGAAGGAAATGGCAACCCACTCCAGTGTTCTTGCCTGGAGAATCCCAGGGATGGGGGAGCCTGGTGGGCTTCCGTCTATGGGATCACACAGAGTCGGACACGACTGAAGTGACTTAGCAGCAGCAGCAGCAGCAGGGTTACTGAGATTTGGTCATTCACAAGGCAAGTGAAATACTTTACAGTCAGTCCACTGGAAGCCCTGAAGTAGAGGTCGTCACAGTCATTTCCCAAGGCACTTGTTGAATTACATCCTTTGGGGATACAGTGTCCAGTTCAATTCCCCCTTTGTCTAAGGTGTATATGTCCGTGTCCCCAAGAACTTTCTCATTTCAGACCTATGCTCATGCTATTTCTCCTGTATAGTGGCATCATACTCTGCTCCTCACATGGCTTCTGCTTCTCACACTACAGATCTCCATTTAAATGTTAACTTCTGAGTGAAACCTTCCTTGACATTCTGCTAAGTAAGTCCTTTGCTATTTTCTGTCAGTCCACTCATATATAAAACACCTCTTTTGTGTCAGGCTCTGTTTATTTTCTGGACATATAACTGTGACCAAATAAAGGCCCTGCCATCAAGGAGCATTTTGAAATAGCTTGTTCACTTTTTTTAGAGAGGGGACTCTCTGCCCATTAGAATAAAATTTCCATGAGGGCATGGACAGTTTTGTTTAGCTCATCATTTTATGCATACTCAGCACAGTTGACAGGACAAGACATCCATTTGGCACAATATTTGTGAATGAATCAAGAAATAGGTAACTTCTTCACTTCACTATATTGGTCACCAATCGGGAACCCTAGACCTGAGGTAAACCAGATCCTCTCTCCCAAGAGTTTGGAATTTGATACATAGACACAGACTAGTTGTTGGGAGCCAGATAAGAAGAAACTAACTCCAATGGTGAGGTCCCCAGATGTGCCCTAGTTACTGCCTGTCTCACGGCCTGGTTGTCTAACTCAGCTCATGAACTGCATCTTCCTTTTCCCAAAGTCAATTTTATATTTATATTTCCCAAAGTCAATTTTAATCACTCTCTTCATCTAGCAACTCAATGAGAGCACACACACACAAAAATTAATCAGCTCGCATCAAAATCTGGCTCCAGTAGCTTCCTGTTGTTCTTAGAATAAAACATATACTCCTTACCAGTGCTGGAAAGGTCCTGCGTGGTCTGGCTCTGCTTACCTCTCCTACCCTCACTGGTTTCTTAAGTGCCCAGAGTTCTTTTCCACCTCAGGGCCTTTGCATATGCTATTCCTGTTGACTGGATTGTTGTTCCCTCAGCTCTTCAAGTGTCTGGCTTCTCCTTAGCTTTCAGCTCTCCCCTCAAATGTCACCTCCCCAAGGAGACCTTCTAAGTCAGTTGTGGCCCTAGCACTCCTCAACTGACACATTCACATTAGAACATTAGAGGAAGGACTATTTACAAAGATGTGGGGAACCATAGTACAGTGTCCCAGGAGCAAAAGAGGGCTTGGTACCTCTCAAGTCTGAAGGGAAGAAGTCAGGGACTACCCAAAGGAGAGTTCCATGGAGAGGGCTGCCCCCAGAGGACTTGAGACTTTAAATCCAATGATTCGTCAGCTCAAAGCAACCAAAGCTCAAGCAGGTAGGGAGCCCTGGAGGAGAGCATCCTAAAGTCACTCTCCTCCCTCCTTCTTTTCTCCTGCCAGGATTCCCTGTTGTCCAAACCCATCAGAAACCAGAGGGCAAGGAAGCCTATTGAAAGGAAATAGAAATTGGCAAACTTTCCCTGTAAGGAGTTGGGTGGTAATACTTTCAGCTTTAGGGGCCATACAGTCTGTCACAACTACTCAATTCTGACATGGTAGCCTGAGAAAAGTCATGACTTGTAAATAAATGAATTGGTGTGGTTGTGTTTCAATAAAACTTTATTAACAAAATAAGCATATGTCCTCAGGCTGGATGCAAAATGCTCCAGATAATCTACCAAGTCAGAAAATAAGGTGGGAAAATGTGAGGAGGGTCTCTAGGGTTCAACAGAATGTATCCAGCATCTCTTCTCCAGCCACCCCATCGAAAGGATAAAGTACCCCACTCCCCTCAGAGATATAGAGAAGCAGCTAGTGGTTACCAATGGGAAGAGCAAAATGGAAGTAGGGAATGAAGAGGTACAAGGCACTATCCATAAAATAAATATGCTACAAGGATATATTGTACCAAACAGGAATATAGCCAATATTTATAATAACTCTAAATGGAATATTATCTGTAAATATTCTGTATCTCTATGTTGCACACCTGAAACTAAAATAACATTGATTGTAAATCAAGTGTACTTCAATATAATATAGAGGGTAAGAGACAGAGGGAAGGCTCTAGTAAACAAAGAGTCCATGACTTCTCACTGGCTGAGTCCTTGCCAGGAAAGAAGAGGGATCTTTCTTCTTCCTGTTGGGCTCTATTATCTTTACAGGGCATGAAAGCTACCGCTTCTGGTCTCCCACCTCTGTTTAGTTGAAAAGTAAAGTGAAAGTTTTTGTCGCTCAGTCATGTCTGACTCTTTGTGACCCCATAGACTATAGCCGACTAGGCTCTTCTGTCCATGGGATTCTCCAGGCAAGAATACTGGAGTGGGTAGAGCCAATCCCTTCTCCAGGGGATCTTCCCAACCCAGGGATCAAACCCAGGTCTCCTGCATTGCAGGCAGATGCTTTACCAACTGAGCCACCAGGGAAACCCTTATTTTCAGAAAGTATTTAATTGAAGTTTCTGATTTTTTTTTTCATTTTTTATTTTTTTAAATTTATTTACTTTAATTGGAGGCTAATTACTTTCCATTATTGTATTAGTTTTGCCATACATTGACATGAATCTGCCCCAGGTGTACATATGTTTCCCATCTTGAACCCCCCTCCCACCTCCCTCCCCATCTGATTATTTTTTATAGCAGGCTCATCCATGAGTTGCAGAATATAGTCCAAAACAGAGCATTCTTATATATTATCAGTATATATATGTCATCCAATCAGCAAGGAAAATGATGGGATAGATACAGTTCTTCTCTGGTACGATGGAGGATGAATGGGAAAAGGATTGCATTTTAAGTCAGACAGTTTGTGTTTTATCCCCCTCCATCCTCATGTGGCTTTACAAATTAATAATCCATAATCTCTCTTCCCCTCATACTCCCTCTCCCATGTTTTGCTCTTTTTTGCCCCCTTGTAAGAGGATCAAAACTGTTGGAAATTTGAAAGGTAAATGATTTTCTAATCATATTAGCCAAAAAGACACAGTTCTTATGTAGCAAACTCCTGAGACCACAGCAGTTACTTTATGATTAAAGCCGGGTAGTTGAGACTAATGCAAAATTTGGCAGCAAGCACACTGGACTTCTTACCATCCCTAAGATCTGGAACCTCTCCCTTGCATTTTCACAGATCAGCAGATCCTCAGTCAACCTCTCTCTCTGCCTTTCTCTCTCCGCCTCCCCCCCTTACTCTCTCCCTCTCTCCTCCTCTCTCCCTCTCCTGTTTCTCCCCCTCTCACCTCCCTCCCTTCCTCTCTCTCTTCCTTTCACCTTCCTTCCCTCCTTCCATAATATTATGGAATCCTAGACATAACTAAGATCTGAAAGCATACGTTCAGCGTCACCCCCATTGAGTACGTAGTTCTAGGGATCTATCTAGCATTGAGAAGCTGTTCTTTGAATACATCTCATTTCATCTCATTTGAATCATCTCATTTCTGTAGTCCATTTAGTCTGTGATTGTTTCCTTGGGCTAAACTTTAATTTTACCTTTGATACATATCTTATACTATAATTTCTGAACCAGCAAGTCTGAGTTTTCTCTGCCTTTCAAAGACAGGCATCTACCCTATAAGGTCATGAGTCATAAGGAAATGATCACAAATGCTGGTCACTGGATACAGAAGATATCCATGACAGCATTTTCCATGTCTTGTTTAGTAACAGAAACCCACTAAAAGTAACCTAAATACCTGATTATCAGGGAATGGTTACCTAAGTAGTAATCCGTCTAATAGAAAATGATGCAGACTATGAAAATACCTGCAAAGAAGTTAAGAGTGGTATAGCATATATGCATGTAGAAGGAGAATTAGGAGGAAATAATCCCTTATTTTCATGGTGGATGGTAGGACACAGGTGATGTTTCTCTTATTAATGCTTCCATTCATTTCCCAACTTTTCTAGAAAGAATATATATTACTTTTACATTTGGAAAATAAAACTTTTTTTCTAAAGTCAAAAAGGGTGAGTTGCTACATTGGGGTCCAGAAGGCTAGAGTGAGTTCTTTCCCTCTTCTAGACTAGCCATTAGGAAGTCACTTTCTTCTCTCCTTTTAAAAGAGGGAAGGTATTGCTACATTATTAAACAATCAGTCAGTAAGGTTCAAGAGCAATAAACTGACCTCTCAGGAGAAAATTAGTGAAGCTCAGGAAACATGAGCTAGAAACCCCTACCGAGTGATCTAATGCATCCCTCAAGAATCAAAGCCATATACATTACACTTTCTGGTATGGGCACTTTCTTTTCAATCTAATTGTAAATATTTCAAGTGATTGCAGTTTCACTGCTACATTTTAGACCAGTCAACAAGCTATTAATCCATCTTCCCTGAACAGCATATTATAACTCTAGCAAACTTCAGAGATGTCCAACTACCTCTCTGACCTGGACAAGCTTGCTGAACAAGTATCCTCAACATGGTTCAAATCCTGGCACCTCCACTCAGCTGTAACGCCTTCCACAAGACTCTTTACCCGTCTGATCTTAGGTTTCCTCAGCTTTAAGGAAAAGAAACCTCTCCACCTACTTTATAAATGGAACTGTAGGGATTAAGTGAGATGACACATCTGGGGAACGCATTGAATGCACACAGTAGGAAATGTTTGGTGATTCCAGAGTGTTGGACCAGTGTTGAGCAGTTGTTTTCCTGACAGAGGAGATGGGCTATTCTGAGTCAAAAACCAACAGTCTTTTTTTGTGTATTTTCCGGGATGACACAAGTGGGTTGGAGTGGATGGTGCAGTTTATGACCCTGAAGCAGCAAAATTCCATGTGGTGCCCAATCCTTACAGCAGGGGCTTAGTCACACCCACTAAATTCACCAGCCTCACATCACCAATACAGCTCATACAGCCCCCACTGGAGCTTTTTCATTGTTGATAAAAGCTGGAGCTGGAACACTGGCCATGGGGATGGGAAAAGACGATGGAGTGAAGAGTTGTGTTTGAGATGGAGTCAGTAGGGTATGATGAATTGTTCGTGTAGAGGCTGAAGGAAAGAAAAGAATTATGCCTTCAAGTTCCTAACATGGATGACTGCATGCACAGTTTGTTGAGTAAATATCTGTTGAGCACCTACTTAGGGCCAGGAACAAGGCCTAGGAGACACCACGGTGACCAAATGAAAAAAAAACAATCTCTGCTCTGATGAGTTTGCCTTCTACTATGGGAAACAGACAATAAATAGCAGACAAATAAGACAATCTCTGGTTGTGATAACTGTGATGAAGGAAATAAACAGGGTAATAGGATGGTGAATAAGACTATAGAAGTCTGCTTTATTTTTTTGTTATTGTTGCTGTTTTATTAATGAAGTATAATTGCTTTACGATGTTGTGTTAGTTTCTGCTGTTCAACAAAGTGAATCAGCTATATGTATACATATATCCCCGCCTTCTTGAGCCTCCCTCCCACCCACCCCCATTCCACCCCTCTAGGTCATCACAGAGCACACACTAGCTATCCGTTCTGCACATGGTAGTGTATATATGTCAGTGCTACTCTCCCAATCTGCCCTACCCTCCTGCCCACCCTCCCCATATTCACATATCCATTCTGTTGCCTGCGTCTCTGTTCCTGCCTTGTAAATAGGTTCATCTGTACCATTTTCTATATTCCACTATGTGCATTAATATATGATATTTGTTTTTCTGACTTATTTCACTCTGTATGACAGACTCTAGGTCCATCCACATCACTATAAATGATCCAATCTCATTCATTTTCATGGCTGAGTAATATTCCATTGTACATATGTACTGCATCTTTTTTATCTATTCATCTGTTGATGGACATTTTAGTTGTGGAAACATGATTTAGATATGATGGTCAGGGAAGGACTCTCTCAGAAGATAATACATGAAGTGATGGGTCCTGAAAATGAAAAGGAGCCAACAGATGAAAGGGAGGAAGGGACACATTCCTGGAAGAAGGAACAGGTTCAAGACCTTGGGTTAGAAAAAGGCTAGATGTATTCCTTGAGAAGAGCGGGGGGAAAAAGTCCTATGTAACTGGGCATAGAGGAGAAGCTTGACTGGAGAGGAGGTTAGAGAAATGGGCGGGACCCATTAGCCACAGACCAAGCCTTGAGAAGTAGGTTCTTAGGGAGGACACTTTAATCTTTGATATGCTGAATTTGAGGCACCAGAGTTCAGTTCAGTTCAGTTCAGTCCTCAGTCATGTCCGACTCTCCGCGACCCCATGAATCACAGCACGCCAGGCCTCCCTGTCCATCACCAACTCCCGGAGTTCACTCAAACTCATGTCCACAGAGTCAGTGATGCCATCCAGCCATCTCATTCTCGGTCGTCCCCTTCTCCTCTCGTCCCCAACCTTTCCCAGCATCAAAGTCTTTTCCAGTGAGTCAACTCGTCGCATGAGGTGGCCAAAGTATTGCAGTTTCAGCTTTAGCATCAGTCCTTCCAATGAACACCCAGGATCGATCTCCCTTAGAATGGACTGGTTGGATCTCCTTGTGGTACAAGGGACTCTCAAGAGTCTTCTCCAACACCACAGTTCAAAAGCATCAATTCTTCGGCGATCAGCCTTCTTCACAGTCCAACTCTCACATCCATACATGACCACGGGAAAAACCATAGCCTTGACTAGACAGACCTTTGTTGGCAAAGTAATGTCTCTGCTTTTTAATATATTATCAAGGTTGGTCATAACTTTCCTTCCAAGGAGTAAGCGTCTTTTAATTTCATGGCTGCGATCAGCATCTGCAGTGATTTTGGAGCCCCCAAAAATAAAGTCTGACACTGTTTCCACTGTTTTTCCATCGATTTCCCATGAAGTGATGGGACCAGATGCCATGATCTTTGTTTTCTGAATGTTGAGCTTCAAGCCAGCCTTTTCACTCTCCTCTTTCACTTTCATCAAGAGGCTTTTGAGTTCCTCTTCACTTTCTGCCATAAGGGTAGTGTCATCTGAATATCTGAGATTATTGATATTTCTCCCAGCAATCTTGATTCCAGCTTGTGCTTCTTCCAGCCCAGCGTTCCTCATGATGTACTCTGCATAGAAGTTAAATAAGCAAGGTGACAATATACAGCCTTGACGTACTCCTTTTCCTATTTGGAACCAGTCTGTTGTTCCATGTCCAGTCCTGACTGTTGATTCCTGATCTGCATACAGGTTTCTCAAGAGGCAGGTCAGGTGGTCTGGTATTCCCATCTCTTCCAGAAATTTCCACAGTGTATTGTGATCCACACAGTCAAAGGCTTTGGCATAGTCAATGAAGCAGAAATAGATGTTTTTCTGGAACTCTCTTGCTTTTTCCATGATCCAGCGGATGTTGGCAATTTGATCTCTGGTGCCTCTGCCTTTTCTAAAACCTGCTTGAACATCTGGGAGTTCACGGTTCACGTATTGCTGAAGCCTGGCTTGGAGAATTTTGAGCATGACTTTACTAGCGTGTGAGATGAGTGCAATTGTGAGGCACCAGAGGGGACCTAAAAAAGAAATATCCAGGCCTACATCCTGAGAGCTAGAGATGGTATTGGGATTTGAGAAAATGTTCAGTTCCATCAAAATTACTTGGGATTGTTCTAAAAATACAGACTTCCCAGGCATTCTAAATACAGATTTCTGGGGTACCATTCTGGGAAATTCTAATTCAAGTAGATCTTGATCAAGATCGGGAAATCATTTTTCAACACTCGTAGGTAATTCTGATCCATTCATTCAAGAACTATTTCTTCCATCCCAAGTATGTGCCAGGACAATTCTAAGTTCTGGAGATACAGCCCTGAACAGGTTACAGAGCTCATAGTCTCAAGAAAGAATAGATAGCAAACAAGTACACAAATAAATTACAGTAGTGATAAATGTCACTAAAAAAAAACTAATAAAATATATAATAATTATGGGGACCTACACTAGATGAATGTAAAGAGAAACTCTCTGTCTCTCTGAGGAAGTGACATTTCAGTTGACAGATAAGAAATAAGGAGGAGCAGCCATGTGACATTCTCAGGGAAAAGCATTCCAGGCAGTTTGGTTGAGAACTCAGTAGATGAATCTAATTCTCTGGCTTATTCCTACTTGATTAACCATCCAAAATAGGGGAGAAGGCATGGTGGGAAAGATACTGTGGTATTTTCCCTTTTTTTTTTAATCATTTTTTAAAATTGCAGTATAGTTAATTTACAGTGTTGTTTCGGGTGTACAGCAAAGTGAATCAGATAGATATAGATTCTCCTTTTCAGTATCCATTATAGGTTAACATGATATTGAATATAGTTCCCTGTGCTTATACAGTAGGCTTTTGTTACATTTATCTGTTTTATATATAGTAGTTCGTTTTCTATGTCTGTGAACCTGTTTCTGTTTTGTAAATAAGTTCATCTGTATCATTTTCTTTAAGATTCCCCATATAAGTGATGTGTCATCTTCATATGTTCACCCAGAAAGCTATGCTAAGCACGTTTATTACAAAATATAGATATGTGCCCAAGTGTTGACACAAAGATGAGCAGGGCAGTTCCCTCTCTCAGGGAGTTTGCCATCCAGTGAGGGAGGCAGATATTCAAATCAGAGAGGGTTATGCAATGAGTGAGAGCATCCCAGACCATCTGTCAGTTCGTGTTCTGAGACGGTGGATGCGTGCTGCTTCCTCATCTCATCTCATTTCTCCATGTAATAGTGTGAGCAACTGCTTTTGAGACTGTGCACACTAAAATTATTTGCATTTCTTTGTGGTCCTGCCAACTCAGACTAGCTGAATTTTTCATGAATTGTTTACAGCAAGAGATACTGGGTTTGAGATACTATACGTGTCTGTGCTAAGTCGCTTCAGTCATGTCCGGCTCTTTGAGACCCCATGAAGTATACCCCACCAGGCTCCTCTGTCCGTGGGATTCTCCAGGCAAGAATACTGGCGTGGGTTGCCATTTCCTCCTCCAGGGGGTCTTCCTAACCCAGGGATTGAACCCGGGTCTCCTGCATTGGCAGGCAGGTTCTTTACCACTAGCACCACCTGAGAAGCCCTATAATAACTATATTTGGGGAAAATATCATCCTAATAATAGGCAAAATTTATTGAACACTTAAGACTCTCCTGACTTGACATGCAGTCTCATAGTCTTTAACAATATCTGTGATGAGGCAGGGACTCTCATTATTCCACTATTATTATTACTTCTTTTGGATGAAAACATTGGCGATCAGCAAGGTGAGGGAATTTCTCTGAGGTCATTCAACTCAGATGTGATGATTTCCCCACTACATCCGGTTTGGAGCCCCAGTTCTGGTCCATACCATCTTTCATTAATTGTTCAGACTGCTGATCTGTCTCAGCTACCCTCACTCCAGTTCCCAAAGTGGATCCCTCTCTCTTCTTTCCATCCCAGGTAACCACCTGGGTTGTCTGCACAAGTTAGATCTACCTGCTTCTCTCTCCTCCAAGGCGGAAAAGTGGAGAGGAGAAGGACTCCTTGACGGCACACTTGGGAGAAAGTGGAGGGTACTGGGACAGGCCCTGCCTGGGTGGTGCCCGCTGCCTTTCGACACACCAGTCTCCAGGGGCCCCCTCGGTGGTGTGTTAGGTGCCCCAAACTGAGCACCTTGCTCCCTGCCCACCTGTTGGGGAAGAGAAATCAGTGAGGCTCAGGGTTCAAACTCTTAGAAGAAGGATCATAGAGCAGGGAAAGCAAATCATTAAAGTCGAGAGGAAGTAGTAAATCTGCTACCTCCTGGGTAGGGCTGGGTGCCCAACTGGATAGAGTTGGGTCACCTCCTGTGATGCTGAATGAACTCAAAATCAGCTGCTTTAAAAGAGGAGCTGGTCGTCTTCAGCCTGTAGGTCAGTCAGTCTGCCATGTAAAGGGTCTTCCCTTTCCCTTCCCTGTAAGACTCTTAACCTGTAAGCCTTTGTGTCTGCTTGATGGCCCCTGGGTGTGTCCTCAAGGGGTGCCTTTCCGCTGTTTCTCAGGCTGGCTGGCTCCCTCTCTCCTCCCCGGCTGCCTCCCCCACGCCCTGGCTCTCTCCCTCCCTCCGGTGCCGGAGTCTCTTGGCCCGGGTCCCTGAGCCCAGGCAGGTGCAAGTGGAGGGCGCAGAAGGGGTGAGATTACGTATCCCAGGAGTCCCGCGCCACTGGCTTTTCAGCGACTCGCCAGGAGCCTGCGGCCAAAGCCCCAGACCGCGCCGGCCGTGCGCCCTTGCGCCTCCCCGCACCGCCGACCTCGCCCATGTCTCAGTACGCCCCCAGCTCGGACTTCAAGAGGGCTTTGGACAGCAGTCCCGAGGCCAACACCGACGATGACAAGACCGAGGAGGACGTGCCCAAGCCTCAAAACTACCTGTGGCTTGCCATCGTCGCGTGTTTTTGCCCCGCGTACCCCATCAACATCGTGGCTTTAGTCTTCTCCATCATGGTGAGTAAATTAGGACCTGCAGCAGCCAGGCACAGAAGACCCGAGCGGCGGGACCCCCTGGTGGGGACTCTCCGCTCTTCACCGCTCCCTTCCTCACTGCCCGGGGCACCGGGGCTTTTCTGTCCTGGCTCACCTTTCTCAGACTCTCCGCACTCTCCCTCCAGCCATCAGCGCCTCCTTTGTGCTCCCGGTGGCGCTCAGAACCCTGACCAAGCCTCCCCTGGGCGGCTTTCCACTCCCAGCAGTGCTGTGCACTCTCTCCAACCCGAGCAAGTTCTTCCTTGGACTTTCCGGCTTCCCTCCCGCCGCCTCCGACATTCCTGGGCGCCCTTCCACTTCTCAGCCTTTCGTTCTGGAGCCTCACAGCGCACCACTCTCACAGCAAGAGCGCGCCCTCCCTGCCTCTCCCTTGCTCCGGGTCTCGAGGCAGCAGCGCCTCTATTTTTTAGCTCATAGTCTTGTCTTTACTGCGCCCTGGGCGCCGCCTGGGCCACTCTCTGAGGGTCCCTAAGCGATCCCCAATGTCTTCTAGACCCCCGGTCCCACACTTGCGCTCGCCCTCTCTGGGACACCAGTGCCTTGGCGCGCTTCCTCCGCAGCTGACCCCTCCGCGCTCTCTTCGGCGCCGCCTGGTCCCTCTGTTCAGGTGAGCTTGCTCGCTCTCCAGGCGTCTTCGGGGCACCCTGTGCGGCTCCCGACGGCAATGCGCGCCCTCCCCTCTCTTACTTTTTCTACACCAGCACGTAGTCGTTCCCCTCTCACTCGCTGCACAGGGACCCTGTCTGCGCCTCTCTTTAGTCGCGAGTCGTGTCAGACTCTTTGCGACTCCCTGCACCTCTCCTGCCATCCCCCAAATGCTCCCGGGCGCCCCTCCAGGCCCGGGAATGCGCTGGGGACTCCTGCACTCCGTGCAGCTCGCCCTCCGCGAACTCTGTCCCTCTCTGCAGTAGAAGCAGCTGGTGCTACTTCCCGAGCTCACTTCCACTCCCTTCTTCAGCTGCCCAGGTAGGAGCTCTGTGAGAAGCCAGGAGGGCGAGGAGCTCTGGCGAGGTCCTAACCTTACTGACTGGGGCAGCTGGCCCAGAACAGCCCTGCAGCGAGCTCCCTCCCCCACCCACCCACCTCGCCAGACCCAGTTCCCCAGCCGCAGACCAGGAGAGTCCCAGTAAACTCGGTAAAGATCAAGAGCCTCTACCCGCTTCCCCCCTGCAAGTCCACCAACAGTTGCCCATGGGTGGCACTGTACTGGCTTCCTGGGTGCACACAGAGGCCTCATTGGCACTCATAGCTTGCCCTCTCTCATACCCCGTTTGTAGGCTGTCTGCACCAACATTCAAGCGTTCAGCTGCTGAACTTCAGACTGCCTGCGTTCAAATCCTAGTTCCATCATGTACTGTATGATCTCCGGAAATCACTGCATCTCTCTTCACCTCAGCCTCTTTGTCTGTGAAGTGGGGACAATCATAGCCATATTTCTCAGGGTCGTTGTATGAATGAGATAAAGTGGGAACCTCTTGGAACAGGGCCCAGCATGGTGGTGCTTTTAGATCTTTACTTACGTGTCACTTGCTGAGAGCTTCTCTGATCACTGTTTTAAAATCAACCTCCCTACCCCACACACACACTCTCAAGCTCTATTCTCCCCTCCCTGTAATTTTTTGCTCAAGGTACTTGTTTCTGTGTAATATATTATTCCATGTATTTATATGCTTATTGTCTGTGTCCCCTCATTAGAATATAAGCTCTGTGAGGGCAGGGGTATTTGTTTGTTTTTTGGTTTTTTGTCGGTGTAGCTTCACCTAGAAGAAAATCTGGCTCGTGGTAGACGCCCAGTAAATACTGTGAGGTGAATGAATGAGCGTATGAATGATGTTAATGGGTCACAATATCTGTTCTCCTCCTGCTACTTCACCCCATGCTGGAGCCCAGGAACCACCTCATCAGCTTCCTTAGGACCAACCGGTCAGTTTCCTCTCTTCCTTCCTCTCCTGAGACATCTGGTCTTGGATGGTTTTTTGCAGCAAAGCAGGAAGAGGCGGTTGTAGCTGCCAAATTCTCTAGGCGGCAGCAAAGAATTGACTGGTATTGGTGCCCACACTCTATCCTGGTTTATTAATGAATCAACAGCCAATTTACTCCTTTCCCAGTGCCAAGTAGAAAAGTGCCTGCAGAGCCTCCCCCGCTCCCCCCGCATCCCACATTTATCTGAGATGAGCTGGAACTCCAGCTGGTGGTGACAGGTTGGACGCTAATGATGCCACTTGGTGTGTCCTGGGGGATAAGACTTCTATGTGCTTTGAATAGAAACCTTTTTCTGGCCCTCCTATCTCCATTTCCTCCCACAAGACTTTTATTCAATAGATTTACAGCAGGAGACCATCCTATTGTCAGAAAATAGATATTGGAATCAGAAAGTTGACTGGCCAAATTTCATACTTTTTTTTTTTTTGCTGAAGTATAATTGCTTTATATTGTTATGTTAGTTTCTACTGTACAATGAAGTGGATCAGCTTTATGTATACCCTTTTAAAGTGTTGGCTTCTTCATCTAGAAAATGGTAATGTAAAAAGCATTTTAAGAGGCAGCAAAAATGTTGCAAGGATAAAAGAGAATAAAAGTGTGTTAAGCCACCAGCGTTGCACTCGGTACAGGCAATAACTGTCAGACAGATGGATAGATTTGGAGTCTGGAAACATCATATGTCTTGTATGAAAACAAACAGAACGTCAAACTAACGTCACACTAAGCTTCCTACACCCTCCAAATTGTGCTCCCTCTAAAGTACTGGAAGCATTTTCCCTTTGAAACAGTGCAGACCTCAGTTTGACAGGTTTCATAATAAAGACTCTAAAGGATAAAGAGGAAGCAGAATGGTGCACAGGAGGAGGATGGTTGACCAACTGCCAGGTGTATGCTTTCCCTGGGGAGTCTGGTGATGTTCAGTCCTGGCTATTTTCAAATCTCAGTCATCTGTAATTTGTGATCAGTTGAGGCACTAAATAGTGGTGCCATTCCCCATGGACGTGCTTGGAACTATGTGGGAAATATCTGTGTATATCAGTGATTTGGGGCACTACAGGCATTTGGTGGGAAGGGCTAAGAATATTAATATCCTACAATGCTGGAGACTGTCCCCCCAGTGAAGAACTGACCCGCCCCAAACATCAATAGCACTCCAATCAAGAAACACAGGGAGATAATGCAAACTGACATAAATACTGACAAGGCTCAATATAATTCATTCCCAGAACTGTAAAAAGAGCCAGGAATCTCAAAACAATCAATATCTTTATTTATTAAATCAAGTCTGAGAAGCCTTCTATCAAATTACGAAGTTGAAGTAGGTGCTAGGGAATCATAAAGCCTCTTTGAAAAATACACATTTGAGAAGAGTGTTCTTCAAGCTGTTGGCACCTGTGCTCTTTCCACCATCCTTGGCAAAACTAAGGGAGTCCTGGGGTTGTGAGGAGTTCACCACTGAAGAGAATTGGTATAGTATGGCTTGTCGCGTCAGAATGTTGGTGGGTCAGGCATTGCCAGAGTCAGGGACATGGAAGTCTTTGCTTCCCCAAGTACTAAAAGTCTGTTTGTTGAAAGTGCGTTTAGGGACTTCCCTGGTGGTCCCAGTGGTTTCACCTTCCACTGTAGGGGGTGCAGGATCCATCCCTGGTCAGGGAGCCTCAGAGCCAAAAAAATCAAAATATGAAAGAGAAGCAATGTTGTAGCAAATTCAATAAAGACTTTAAAAATGGTCCACATTAAAAAAATGCAAAAAAAAATACACTTAACCTATCCTCAGTTTCAGGGACACACATCTCATCAATTTCCTGCAGACTGGATCACTGCTAGCCCATATTACACATGTGAATTTGAAAATAGCACCCCTCCTCCATACAGATGGGATACACGACTTGGGAAGTAGAGCCCAGAGTGGTTTTCAGGTCTCATTCATTGTACTCCCGTCCATTCCAGGCTATCTGTTTATTCCATATGAAAGATGGAATGTGGAGACTGTCCATATAACTTTTACCTTGGAGAAAGATTGGTTGTTCATTCAACAAATATTTATTGAGCACTATTACTAAATGTCAGGCTCTTCCACACTTCCCTGGGCTTTCCTGGTTTCTCAGAAGGTAAAGAATCTGCCTGCAATGTAGGCAATGTGGGTTCAATCCCTGGGTCAGGAAGAGCCCCTGGAAAAGGAATGGCTACCCACTCCAGTATTCTTAACTGGAGATGTCCATGGACAGAGGACCCTGGCGGCTACAGTCCATGGGGTTTCAAAGAGTTGGACACAACTGAGCGACTAACACTCCAGGCATTGGTATACTCCTTTACCTTTATCAAGGGATAAAAAAGATCAGCAAGGTCTCTCCCCTCTTGGATCTGCAAGAAAAAACTTGCAAGAGTGTTGGCAAATTTCGGTTGAGATCGCCATCTATTAATACTAGTTTTGTAGCTGGAATTTCCTTCCTGGCTCAAGAGACCGAAAGCAAGTCCATGCCAAGTCTCCATTTTTATGTTATGATACAGTCTTTTGTATAGGTGAACCAATTTGGTCACTCTAAGTATGAATACATAATAGCCAATGAATTTTAATTAGATGAATTATAAGCCTTCTTTGAATAGAATTTCTTCCTCACACCCACAGAATCTGTCCAGGTACCAAACAGTGAGGTTCAAAGCCTTTTATACTTTTTGCTACATCTGTAACCTCATGCAACTGTCTCAGTCTTTCTGAGGCTTGATTTCTTAAAACTGTAAAACAAGGGTTGCGAGGGTACCAAGTCAGGTACTGTTGTGGAAATTAAATAGTAAAATTTCAATGATTTCATGGCATTACCTAAAACACAGCTAGAATTTAGTATTAAAGATGATGACGCATATATTTTAGGGATACAAGCCATTACCTTTTCCAGTAGCTTTTTGTATTTTTATTGCTGCTGCTGCTAAGTCGCTTCAGTCGTGTCCGACTCTGTGCGACCCCAAAGACGGCAGCCCACAGGCTCCCTCGTCCCTGGGATTCTCCAGGCAAGAACACTGGAGTGGGTTGCCATTTCCTTCTCCAAATTGAGACTAGCGAATTTGATTAAAAAATAAAAGCAATGACAAGTAAATGTGTAACTGCTGTGATATAATGGTAAACATTAATTACAGCCATTCAAGATCTCAAAAAGAAATCTGACATACACCTTTTCTTAGAAAGCTATGGGAGGGTGTGCTCCCCTAATACAAGGAATTAAATCAGGGAACATAAAGACAACTGATCAAAGAAACAGCTCCAACACACCAAAAAGAGGCAAAGAGAAATCCTCAAAACAAGGCAGCAGGTTTCATAAACCAGCAGACGATGCAGTCGATAATGGATGATCGATCTGAAGCCATTGTCAAAATCCATTATCTGGTCATGGGCTGACACAGTAAGCCACAGCCCTGCCCAGAACCTAACCACACCTGCTCTAGAAGACAAAGTCTGTGGTCAAAAAGAAAGTAAATATCCACAGAATGAAAGACCAAACTGGATATTCTTTCTATCTGACCCAGGCTCCACCAGGGTTTGTCCGTCAAAACTGGGTTTCAACTGGATTTTCATAGGTTCAGAGAAGAGTTATTACTTGTGTGGGGTTTGAGGGTTTTGTTTGTTTGTTTTCAGTGATCAAGGCAGAGCTTAGAAATAACAGATCCTGATTCAGGTAGCTGACCCAGGATGCTTGCCATCACTTATAAGTTGAAACTCTTAAGTATTATAGTTCATTGGGTCCTCAGTTGATTTCTGTCTTCTTTCTGTTGGTCTTTCTACATTATTGTCAGCTAAAAAATAGAATAGCAATATTATGGATACCTGTGACTTATTCCTTATGAATTCCTGCACTTGAAGCTCTGAAGAGTGTCAAGATGGTTTCAGATGACAAAGACCTTGCCTGAAGCATGTTGGCTTTGTTGGACAGCTTTGTTATAGATACCCATAAATTTTAGATATGCACATGGCCCAGGCAACCCCTGCCTTGATGGCTACTTTCGTAAGTTTCCCCAGTATGTGGCAAAGGATGGCCGCTGACATTTGGAATTTGGGAATATAGATTTTAAACTGCTATTGGGGTCCTTTCAATAGGTCCTTTCAATCTAATAAGTCCTAGATTATTAGAGGTACAAGATGATAATCTTTGTATTCCTAGAAAACACATTTTAAATGTCATTTTAATTTACTGATAAAATTTTATAATGACGTTCTCATACCATAATATGGGAGATATAGATAAAAACAAGATTGGCCACTAATGGATGGTTGTTGAAGCTGGATTATGGGAATACGGAGATTTGTTGTATTGTTCTATTTATTTTTAATATGCTTGAAAATTTACATAGTAAAGGTGTTTTTGTTGTTGTTGTTGTTAAAAAGAAAAGTCCCTCCTAGAGTTGTTAAACATTGCCCAGGTAACAAAACAGCAGCTGTTAAATAAGTTAGCGAAACATGCCATGGCTGAGGTGCAGTTTGTCATGAATTTATAAGCAAACTGCATCTGACTTATTATGAATTTTAATGGTGACTTTGGAAGACACCTTTAAATAGTCCTCAAGAGAAGGCCAGGTAGGAGGACTCACATCCTAGAACAGTGCTTTTCAAAATGTAACCACTTGAGGTGCTTGTTAAAATGCAGATTTCACTCCTCTTTCAAAGTTTAGCTGGAAAACCGCCTCCTTTGTGAAGTCCTTCTTGATTACCCTCGTGCCCTCACCCTAAGTTGTGTCCCCTCAACCTACACTTTGAATAGATTTCTCTCAGGGTACTTTTCCTTCTTTGTACCAGTTTGTGTCCGTGAGCCTCTTGAAGCTGCACTGTTGGCCACAGCAGTTAGCACAATGCTGAGCACATGGTTAGTAAGTACCGTATGTTTGATGAATGGATGGATGGATGGATGAATGAATGGCCCCAGAGGCCTAAATGTGTACCTACGTTTATCACTGAGGATTGCTCTCCCTTCCCCTCTGTGTTCTGCAGTTCTGCCAAAACTTTTTTGAAAAACATCCAGGAAAGTCAGGCTAATGCCAAGGGTTGCTGAGAAGTTAGCCAACGCTTGCTTCCCAAGGATAGTTTTCCTGGCTCATCTGTCACCCACCAATATCCCCACATCACAGGCCAATAGATCCACCTTTGGAAATAGGTTTCTGCTCTTTTCTTCCATTCAAAGCTGCTTTTCCAGAAGTATGATGCTTTCAGTGCAGGCACCTGAATACACCTGAAGTTTCCATTTTCGCAAGTTCAAGAATTAAACCAGATTTTCTAAAACCACGCTTCTCAAACAGCTGGTTCTGCCCAATATTAACAAGTTTATTTTTTAGAAAGGAGTAAGGAATATGGGAGGGGTGGATTGAGAACACAAATACTAAGTTAAGCAAAAGCGTACTGTTTCCTTTCCTTGGGAGTCTCCTGAAACATTTGACCAACCACTGTTTCTTATGGCTCTTGGTCAGAAAAATGTAGCATGGCGCGTTTACTAAGCATGTTGCCAAGCATCTTTTGATTCTAAGGCTAATATTCCACAGAACAAAAAAATAATGTTCTTAGTGATGCATTTGTTCTCCTTTTAATGAGCTGACCCACTGTCGATAGAACAAGAATAGTGTTCCTTCACTAACGTTCTTGTCTAGAGACCCACCTCTCCACCTTTTTCCCAGCAAAATTGGGCTTTTTTTCCTGATCATATCTTGTCCTTTTATTTTTTTATTGAGGTATAGTTGATTTATAAAGTTTCAGGTATACAGCAAAGTGATTTAGTTTTATGTTTGTATATATATATATATATATGTGTGTGTGTCTGTTTGTGTATTATATGTATATATTCTTTCTCAGACATTTTTCCATTATAGGTCATTACAAGATGTTGAATATAGTTCCTTGTACAATCTAATAGGTCTTTGTTTATCTTGTTTATTTATAGTTCAGTTCAGTCACTCAGTCATGTCCGACTCTTTATAACCCCATGGACTGCAGCACACCAGGTCTCTCTGTCCATCACCAACTCCCAGAGCTTACTCAAACTCCTGTCCATCGAGTCGATGATGCCATCCATCATCTCATCCTCTGTTGTCCCCTTCTCCTCCTGCCTTCAGTCTTTCCCAGCATCAGGGTCTTTTCAAATGAGTCAGTTCTTCTCATCAAGTGGCCAAAGTATTGGAGTTTCAGCTTCAGCATCAGTCCTTCCAATGAATGTTCAGGGTTGATCTCCTTTAGGATGGACTGGTTGGATCTCCTTGCAGTCCAAGGGACTCTCAAGAGTCTTCTCCAATACCACAGTTCAAAAGCATCAGTTCTTCGGCAATCAGCTTTCTTCATAGTCCAACTCTCACATCCATACATGACCACGGGAAAAACCGTAGCCTTGACTAGACAGACCTTTGTTGCAAAGTAATGTCTCTGCTTTTTAATATGCTGCCCAGGCTGGTCATAGCTTTTCTTCCAAGGAGCAAGCGTCTTTTAATTTCATGGCCACAGTCACCATCTGCAGTGATTGTGGAGCCCAAGAAAATAAAGTCTCTCACTGTTTCCATTGTTTCTCCATCTATTTGCCATGAAATGATGGGACCAGATGCCATGATCTTAGTTTTCTGAATGTTGAGTTTTAAGCCAACTCTTTCACTCTCTTTCACTTTCATCTTTAGTTCTTCTTCACTTTCTGCCATAAGGGTGGTGTCGTCTGCATATCTGAGGTTATTGAGATTTCTCCCGGCAATCTTGATTCCAGCTTGTACTTCATCCTGCCTGGCATTTTACATGATGTACTCTGCATATAAGTTAAATAAACAGGGTGACAGTATACAGCCTTGATGTACTCCTTTCCCAATTTGGAAGCAGTCTGTTGTTCCATGTCCAGTTCTAACTGTTACTTCTTGACCTGTGTACAGGTTTCTCAAGAGGCAGGTCAGGTGGTCTGGTATTCCCAAGTCTTTATTTTCCACAGTTTGTTGTGATCCACACGGTCAAAGGCTTTGGCATAGTCAATAAAGACATAGTCAATAAAGCAGAAGTAGATGTTTTTCTGGAACTCTCTTGATTTTTTTGATGATCCAGCGGATGTTGGCAATTTGATCTCTGGTTCCTCTGCCTTTTCTAAATCCAGCTTGAACATCTGGAAGTTCACAGTTCACGTACTGTTGAAGTCTGGCTTGGAGCATTACTTTGCTAGTGTGTGAGATGAGTGCAATTGTGTGGTAATTTGAACATTCTTTGGCATTGCCTTTCTTTGGGATTGGAATGAAAACTGACCTTTTTCTAGTCCTGTGGCCACTGCAGAGTTTTCTAAATTTGCTGGCATATTGAGTGCAGCACTTTCACAACATCATCTTTTAGGATTTGAAATAGCTCACCTGGAATTCTGTCACCTCCACTGGCTTTGTGGTGATGCTTCCTAAGGCTCACTTAACTTCACATTTCAGGTTGTCTGGCTCCAGGTGAGTGATCACACCATCATGGTTATCTGGGTCATGAAGATCTTTTTTGTATAGTTCTTCCATGTGTTATATATAGTAGTGTGCATCTGTTCAACCCAGATTCCCAAGTTTCCTCTTTTTCCCTTTTTGTAGCTGTAAGTTTGTTTTTTATGTCTGTGAGTCTCTATTTTCTATGTAAGTTCATTTGTATAATTTTTTAAAACTCCTACACATAAGTGATAAATCGTCTTTCTCTGACTTCAGATACCTAGCATGATCATCTCTAGGTCCATCCATACTGCTGCAAATGGCATTCTTTCATTCTTTTTTATGGCTCAGTAATATTCCATTATATCCATACATCTGTGTGTGTGTGTGTACACATACCACATCTTTACCCATTCATCCATTGATGGACATTTAGATTTCTTCCATGTCTTGGCTGTTGTAAGCAGTGCTGCTATGAACATTGAGGTGTATGTATCTTTTTGAATTAGAGTTTTCATCTTTTCCAGATATATGCCCAGGAGTGTGATTGCTGGATCATATGATAGTTCTATTTTTAATTTTTTAAGGAACCTCCATACTCTTCTCCAGAGTGGTTGCACCAGTTTATGTTCCCACCAACAGTGTAAGAGGGATCCCTTTTCTCCACACTCTCCAGCATATATTATTTGTAAACCATTTGATGATGGCCATTCTGAGTGGTATGAGATTATACCTCATTGTAGTTTTGATTTGCATTTCTACAGTAATTAGTAATGTTGAGCAGCTTTTCATGTGCCTGTTGGCCATTTATATGAAAGAAATATCTATTTAGATCTTCTCATTTTTTAATTTTTTTTATATTGTGCTCAACACATATTTGTAATAGATCTCACTAACCAAACTTTTGCTGATGGTCTTCCTCCCTCATTATCTTTTTTCCTACATATGGAATTCAGAAACTTGACTCTCTTGTTTCTTTTATCCCTTATTTCATGCCTTCTATTCCCCAAACTAAAGGACACCCCCTATAGTTACCTCCCTCTTCTGATAATTTCATTTGTTCTTTGTTGTAGATAATTTTGACACTGTGGTATTGCCATTATTATTATTATTACATTTGTCCATAAGTATTTACTTCTCAAAGCATTTTCATTTGGATACAGTTCTACTTGTTTCTCGAAATTCCAGGGAGATACACACAAAAGTTGTTATTTCCATTTATCCATGAAAAAACAAGGCTTGCAAAGGTGACCCTAGTGGGCTGAAGTCAAACATGATGGTCATCACCACCATAAAGTTCACAGTCTGGCCTCTTGAAGCATTAAAATCAGATAGCTAGGTTTGCCCTTTGATGGGAACACAGCTTTGATGTCCTGAGAGCTTTTCTTTGACTAGGCTTGCCCCATCCATATAAGAAGCATTTGTATAATACTCTCAATCAAGCCTGGAAGAATTTCTCTCTAGTTTTATTTTAGTGATAGGCAAAAGGACAATTCTTCACTTGTCCATGAAGATATTTATGAATAGCAACATCCCAGAAGCCCAAGAAGATGACAGACCATCTTGAATGGATGAATGGTGATGATGAGGAAACATGCCTTATGATCTGAAAGTCTAGTCTTTGAATCCCCAGCATTACCTTTAGGCAAAGAAACTTAGGAACAAGCAAAATCAAAACAAACTCCTGAAGCCTCTGAAAACTCAAGCATTATTACTAAAAATGTTTACTGAGTGCCCATATCCATCAAATTGTTTTGATGGAACTTGCTATCTAGGAGTCTGGGATCTAAGACAATAGTGATCTATGTAAAGTGAATTGTTACACCTGGACATTTAAGTATCTCAGATTATGTTTAGGCATTGATGTTAAGTTTGCACAGGTATGTGAGTGTGTGTGTGTGTGTGTGTGTGAGAGAGACGAGGGAGGGAGGAACAGAGAGGCAGAGAGAGGTACAGAGAGACTGAAAGGGAGAAAACCTTACTTACTTACCATTGGCCAAATATGTACCAGGGATAAAAGGATAGTGAAGATGAGGCTGGTTTTGAAAGAGGGAATAGATGTTTTAAAGAAACGAAAACACATTCTAAAATTAGGATTTCAGTATCGGTGACTCAGTAGATCAAACTACAGGCATAGTCACAAATAGCAAATAAAATGTTAAATACCAGAAATAAACATAGGAAATAAGCAAGATCTATACAAAGAAAGCTTCACCAACAGATTAAAATTTTTTAAAATTAAATGGAGAGGCATAACATTATATATTAGATGTTCATCTGAGCATTAGTGATGAAATGAATTATAAAGCAAGTTAATAAACATGAATCATGGTGCCTGGCTCAGAGTAATTGCTTAATTAATATTTGTCACTGTTGTGGTTTAAATGTGAAAAATTGAAGATGGAGATAAATAGTGATTCCAACAGAGGAGTGTGACTAAGTAAATTATAATACATTCATTTAAAACATAGACTATTTTATTAGAATCGTGTTTGTGAAGAATTTTTATGATACAGGGGAATGTTGAAAGTAAAAGATGAAGGGGGAGCCTATAAAGTAGTATACACAATAAGATTACACTGTCTTTATCAATTAAAAGTGTTCACACGTCTGCATGTACATGCATAGCTGTGTGCCTTTGCTGTTCACCTGAAACGACCACAGCATGGTTTATCCCTGTCCATTCTGTGAGCTTGGTCGCTCGGTTGTATCTGACTCTTTGCGACCCTGTGGACTGTAGCCTGCCAGGCCCTTCTGTCCATGGGATTCTCCAGGTAAGAATACTGGAATGGATTGCCATCTCTTCTCCAAGGGATCTTCCCAACCCAGGTCTCCCACATTGCAGGCAGATTCTTGACCATCTTTTTTTTTTTTTTTAATTGGATGCTAATTACTTTACAGTATTATAGTGGTTTTTGCCCGGAGAAGGCAATGGCAAGCCACTCCAGTACTATTGCCTAGAAAATCCCATGGATGGAGGAGCCTGGTAGGCTGCAGTCCGTGGGGTCGCTAAGGGTCGGACATGACTGAGCGACTTCACTTTCGCTTTTCACTTTCACACACTGGAGAAGGAAATGGCAACCCACTCCAGTGTTCTTGCCTGGAGAATCCCAGGGACGGGGAAGCCTGGTGGGCTTCCATCTATGGGGTCACACAGAGTCGGACACGACTGAAGTGACGCAGCAGCAGCAGCAGCAGCAGTGGTTTTTGCCATACATTGACATGAATCAGCCGTGGGTGTACATGTGTTCCCCATCCTCAACCCCCTCTCACCTCCTTTTCCCAGATTATTGACCATCTTGAGCCACCAGGGAAGCCCTAATATCTGCAGGATACTTGGTAAACCTTGGTAATCTTTGGCTATTATAACTTCAGATTTTACTATAATAAGTTTTTACTCTTTTTCCAATTTTTCTATAATAAATGTTTAGATCTTATTTCTAGTCTGAAATAAGGATTTTCCTAAAGATACTGCAAATCTTTAGCAAGAAGGAGGAAGGAGTGATAGTAAATAAGTGAATTCTTTTCCACCTTGAAAGGTGGTTCTACTTCTAAATCATTTGTTCTTATCAAGCTGAAACTGTCAGCTCTGTCATTCACTTAAGACAAATGTTCTTTTTATTCTGATGTGTTCTAGTCTTGAGAATCTCTAAAGATAGAGAAACCACAGCTTAGCACACAGTTCCTGCCCAAAGGAAATGATTGGAAAATATCAGCAATTTAGTTATTTTGGTTCTGAGTTTTACTTGGTTTTTACCTAAGCAAAAGCTCGCCTCCACTAATATAAGCCTACTTTAAAAAAAATTTTTGAGATCTAATTGGTGTGTAATTTTGTGGAAGTTTGAAGTGTACATCACTCTGATATGATACATTTCTGTATTGCAATAAGAGGCCCTTGTAGCATTAGTTAACACCTCTATTATGTCACATAATTTTCTTTTCTTTTCCCATGGTAGGAACAATTAAGATCTGGTCTCTTAAATCTTAGATATTTAGAGTCTGATGTTTACACTACAATATCGTCTATAATCTCTATGCTGTGATTAGGTCCCCAGGACTTACTTGTCTGCCAGTTGCAAGTTTGTGCACTTAACATCTCTCTTGTTCCCCAACTCCCAGCCCCTAGTAACCACCACTCTACCCTCTGTTTGGTGACTTTGCCTTTTTTAGATTCCACATGTAAGTGATATCATAATGTATTTGTCTTTCTTTGCCTGACTTATCTCACTTAGCATAATGCCCTCAAGGTCCATCTATATTGTTGCAAATGGCAGGATTTCCTTCTTTCTCGGCCAAGTAGTGTTCCACTGTATGTGTATATGTGCCACATCTTCTTTATCCATTCGTCAGTTGATGGTCTCTGAGGTTTTTTCCATATCTTGGCTTTTGTGGATAACGCTGCTATAAAGATGAGAGTGCAGATGTCACTTCAGGATCCCGTTTTCATTCTCTTTGGATATACACCGACAAGTGGAATTGTTGTTATCAGATAGTAGTTCTTTCTCCAAGTATGCTGTGCTATGCTTAGTTGCTCAGTCGTGTCCGACTCTGTTACCCCATGGACTGTAGCCCACCAGGCCCCTCTGTCCATGGGGATTCTCCAGGCAAAAATACTGGAGTGGGTTGCCATGCCCTCCTCCAGGGGATCTTCCCAATCCAGGGGTCGAACCAGGATCTCCTGCATTGTAGGCAAATTCTTTACCAGCTGAGCTACCAGGGTGATACAGAAATGTTTTAACATTTTTATTTATTTATTTAATAAATACTTTTGTTTATTTATTTTTAGCTGTGCTGGATTTTCACTGCTGTATGGGCTTTACTCTAGTTGCGGCAAGCGGCGGCTACTGTCTAGTTGCAGTGTGCAGGCTTCTCATAGTGGCAGCGTCTCTTGTTGGGGAGCACAGGCTCTCGGGGGCATAGGCTTCAGCAGCTGTGGCGCACAGGTTCAGTAGTTGCAGTTGCCCAGCTCTCGAGCATAGGCTCAATAGTTGTGGCACACAGGCTTAGTTGCTCCGAGGTATATGGGATCTTCCTGGACCAGGGATTGAACCCGTGTCTCCTGCATTAGCAAGTGGACTCTTCACCACTAAGCCACCGGGGAAGCCCTCATGTAGTAGTTCTATTTTTAATTTTTTCAAGAACCTCCATACTGGTTTCCATAGCTAAGTCCACCTGTTTGTTCTCTTGCCCATGTAGTGAGGGCACCTGATGCTCCTGAGGTGAGTCTTTCATGCTTTTGAAGAACATGTGATCCATAATATTTTTCCACACTGTCTCTTCAGTAAGGATCTATCAAGAGAAGGAAATAGCAGACACCAGAGAGGATGGCTCTGTTAGGTAGTTAAAATAGGAAACAGGAGTCCAGAATGGCAGTGGTTAAAAGACAAGGAAGGGAAAAGCCCACGAAAATAGGTCAAAGGAAGGTCCAAGGACGGGAGTGAGGACCTCAGTAGGAACAAACAGCACTCCTGGCTAGCCCGATTTACATAGGGCAGGCCTAGCGGGAGGAAAAAACATAAAAAGAGGAGCCAAAGGGCCAGGGGTCTCTCTCTCCCACCACGCGCGCACTCTCTCTCTCCACGTCTTTTGGGTCGGCATGTCCTCACGCCTTGAGGATGTATTTTCCTTTTTTTCCTAAATAAAACTGATCTGTCTGAGAACTATTAACATGGTCTATCTGAGAGCTGTGACACTCCAAGGGCTTTAACGTGCCAAGGGCTTTAACATCCATCACTTCAAATTTTTGTTGTGATGAGACAGAACCAAGGAGATTATACTCCCCTGACAGCTCCATCCCTTCAGATATCCCACGAGCCCCCCAGAAATCTCTTCCACATTTGTGTTTGATTGTGGCAAAGTCTAAGATCCATTATCAGTGAGAATGAAAACAGGAGGTAGGAATGTGGCAAATAGATTATCTGCATGGCCAAAGATAGAGGCAGCCAGGGTCACCAGCCTTCTCTTCTGTTTATGGCTGTTCCTGGCCTCTGCCGCCACAGCAGGAAGCCGGCTGCATGGCGGTTAGTTCTGCAGTTCAGAGAGAAAAGCTGGGAGAAGATGCAGGGGAGGATAGGTTTGGCTGAAGGAGGAGAGCTTCAAGTCAACACAAAGAAGCATCACTGGAGTGTGTTTGGTACCCTCAGAGAAGGAGCCATAGGACAGCAAAAGTTTCAGCCACCGCTTCTCAAGGGTATACTGCAGGGGGCAGGGATTCTCACAGTCCATTCATGCAACGATTTCTGTACACTTACTGTGTGCCAGACACAATGGTGACCAGGTGACCAGACACGTGCTAGCTTCATACAGCTGTCGTTCTGGACATCTCTGAGCTAATAGGTTCTCAGTGGACACTGTTCTTGGCCTTGAGAACTCTGAACCAGTTAAGAAATAAGACACAGAAAACAGACAAGTTTTGTGGAGCATGTCACTTCAAATCCACAGTCAAAGGGGTCTACTCTGCCCCTAAATTAGACAGGCTTATCCAGTCTCCATGAGAACCACAGGACAACCACAGCCTTCCCTTGCTTGTCAGATGAGGCGGTCGAGGTCTCAGCTCTCTGGCAACTTAATGTATGATTCGGGGAAGACAGCCCATACCAAGTTAGCACATAAAGTCATTTCAAAGTGATAGACACTGTGAAGAGAATAAACAGGGAATTATGACAGAGGAGGATTAGTGGGGGCAGGTGGTGAAGAGAATCTACTTTAGAAAGGGTGATGGGCAAAGGCTAAAAGGATGAAAACTAGCCAGCCATAGCAAGACCTGGACAGAGCCAGGAAGTGCAAAGGCCCTGGGGTAGAATAAGCTTTGTGTGTTCCAGGGATGTATGCTATGATATCCATGTCATCCACTTAAAATGGATTTGACTCCCCCCAGGAAGGAACCCCAGAATAGGCCACAAAATAGAAACATCAGGCTCTGTTAGCCAGTGGAATGTCACATGTGAGCTCTTAACAGACCATTACTTTGCTTTGCTCTCAAGCCACCCCGCTCCCAGCCTTAACATCAATTCTGGTTTACTCTTCCTTCAGCCCTCATTTCAAACTAGAGCAATTACTCAAAGCTAATTTTGTCCCTGAACTAAGATCTATTTTTGTCTGGGTCCCAGTTTTCCGGAGCGTAAATGACCTGTGCATTTAAATGGAGCTTATATTAATGTACAGTAGCCCAGGTTTCTCTGGCTTTTTATTCCTCCCTGCTAAATCAACTCTCCACAGAATTCCTCTCTGTATTTCTAGATGTTTCTCACATGTTCACACAAAAGTCTGGTCTTCTGTTAACATGTGCAAGCCTGGCTTCTGCTTCCAGTGGACTCTAGGATAACTACCAGGCACCTCCATGCTGATTCTAAACCCCACCACCATCTCTTGCCAGATCCCACCAGCTTCTCTAAGCCTCGTCATCAGTGCACTAGAGCCCTCAATGCACAAAAGCTCTGTCACTAGGTCTTGTTTCTTTAAAAACAATACAGTGTACAACTTAGTGATTTTTAGTATATTCACAAGGTTATGCAATCATCACCACTATTTAATTCCAATAAATTCTCACCACCCCAAAAAGAAATCCTACACCTATTAGCAGTCACTCTCCAACCCCTTTTCCTCTCAGATCCTGGCAACCACTAATCTATTTTCTGAATCTATCAGTTATTGTTGGCAACAGCTAATCTATTTTCTGGGTCTGTCAGTTTCTCTTGAGAAATCTGTGTGCATATCAGGAAGCAATAGTTACAACTGGACACAGAACAGCAGACAGGTTCCAAATAGGAAAAGGAGTACATCAAGGCTGTATATTGTCACCCTGCTTATTTAACCTACATGCAGAGTACATCATGAGAAATCCTGGGCTGGACGAAGCACAAGCTGGAATCAAGATTGCCGAGAGAAATATCAATAACTTCAGATACGCAGATGACACCACCCTTATGGTAGAAAGTGAAGAAGAACTAAAGAGCCTCTTGATGAAAGTGAGAGAGGAGAGTGAAAACATTGGCTTAAAGTTCAACATTTAGAAAACTAAGATCATAGCATCCGGTCCTGTCACTCCATGGCAAATAGATGGGAAACAGTGGCAGACTTTATTTTCTTGGGCTCCAAAATCACTGCAGATGGTGACTGCAGCCATGAAATTAAAAGATGCTTACTCCTTGGCAGTAAAGTTATGACCAACCTAGACAGCATATTAAAAAGCAGAGACATTACTTTGCCAACCAAGGTCCGTCTCGCCAAGGCTATGGTTTTTCCAGTGATCATGTATGGACATGAGAGTTGGACTATAAAGAAAGCTGAGTGCTGAAGAATTGATGCTTTTGAACTTGGTGTTGGAGAAGACTCTTAAGAGTCCCTTGGACAGCAAGGAGATCCAACCAGTCCATCCTAAGGGAGATCAGTCCTATGTTTTCATTGGAAGGGCTGATGCTGAAGCTGAAACTCCAGTACTTTGGCCACCTAATGCAAAGAGCTGACTCATTTGAAAAGACCCTGATGCTGGGAAAGATTGAAGGTGAGAGGAGAAGGGGACGACAGAGGATGAGATGGTTGGATGGTATCACCGACTCAATGGACATGAGTTTGAGTAAACTCCGGGAGCTAGTGATAGACAGGGAGGCCTGGAGTGCTGCAGTCCATGGGGTCGCAAAGAGTCAGACACAACTGAGCGACTGAACTGAACTGATCAGTTATTGTGGTTATTTCACATAAATGGAATCATACAATATGTGATCTTTCGTGTTTGCTTTGTCAGGGAGAGGAAATTTTCCCCCTCTATCCCTCTTGAGTTCCTGTGGCTGGCCTAACAATAAAATTGACACAAGACAAATTAAAAAGAGACAAATTTTAATTTGAGTGCACAGAGGTCTTTAGAAGGGGGACCAAAGAAGTAGCGAAAGCAGGCAGCTTTTATATTAGACAAACAGTAAATTTGTGAGAATGCAACAGGGCAAAGAAGCCGTGGTTTTGGGTGCTCAGTTAGTGAAGAATCTGAACAGGATTTTGGCTTGGGTGGTAAATTTTAAAAGTAACAAAGTTTATTTGTACAAGCTTCTCAGCCTGAATTCCCTGTATCTGTCGATATGGAGTCTTTCTACCTCCAAATGGAGAGTCTGCACCTTTCACGTGAGAGATTTATTTCCTGCTTACAGGGAGACAGAAAGGAGGGTCAAAGGGTCACTCTTGCATTGACCGTTTCTTTAGTAACTTTAATTCAAAAATAATCATTATGCCATTAAAGCATGTTTTAGGGTGACCTTCCCTGGGCTCCAGCAGCTTCTTTCACTTAGTGCAATGTTTTCAAGGTTCATCCACATTGCAGCTTATGTCAGCACTCCCTTCTTTTGAATACTGAATAATATTCTGTTGTATGAATATACCACGTTTTGGTTTTTAATTCACTTTGTTGTTGAACATTTGGGTTGATTCTGTTTTGGAGGCTATTGTGAATAATGCTGTTACGAATATTCACATACAGTTTTTATGTGAACATTTTCTTGGGCATATACCTAAGAGTGGAATTGCTGGGTTGTATAGTAATTCTGTTTAACTTTTTAAGAATCTGCCAGCCTGTTTCTAAAGCCACAGCACCACTTTTCCTTTCCCTCCATCAGTGTGTGAAGGTTCCAGTTTCTCTGCATCCTCAGTAATACTCGCCACTGCCTGTCTTCACCGTTCTGGCCATCCTAGTAGGTATCTTGTTGTGATTCAGATTTGCAGATTCATTTTCCTAAAGACTAATGAGACTGAGCATCTTTTCTTGTACTTATTGGCTATTTGTATATCTTACTTGGAGAACTGTTTATTCACATTCTTTGCCCATTTTTAATTGTCTTTTTTTGCTGAGTTGTAAGAGTTCTTGGTGTATTCTGCGTATGAGTCCCTTATCAGATCTCTAACTTGCAAATATTTTCTCCTCTTTGGTAGGTAGTCTGGGCCTTGCTTCTTTCACTTGCTTTGTGAACCCTGTTGCAGGGAACTAACTGTGTATTCCAAAGTTTTTAGGGAAACCCTTCCTTTTTTTCTTTGCTTGTAGCCTCTCTTTCCTTTGGTTTGCCATTTGAACCCTAGGCTGGCAGTAGATTTCAAAGGCAGGTGCTGAGTGGGTCCAGGCTCTGCACTCAACTCCTGAATTCTGATGTCGGCTCCATTCCTTCACCTGATTTCTCTGGGCCTAGGTTTCCCCACCTCTCCAACACGAATGTTAATGCAGACCTCTCTACATCGTTCTCAGAATTGCAGGAGATAATGCTGGGCCCTTTTATACTCATCTCAATAAAGCCCCACCAGCAACCTGTGTTGTAGGCACTATCATCCCCATTTTACAAAGGAGGAAAACAGATTCAGATTCATCCCTCCAAAGCTTTATTCTCCTTTGGGTTCATGGCATCCCACTCCAGTATTCTTGCCTGGAGAATTTCATGGACAGGGGAGCCTGGCGGGCTATGGTCCATGGGATCACAAAGAGTCGAACACGACTGAGTGACTAACACATACTTAGTTCAGTTCAGTCACTCAGTCGTGTCCGACTCCCTGCAACCCCGTGAACTGCAGCACGCCAGGCCTCCCTGTCCATCACCAACTCCCAGAGTTTACTCAAACTCATATCCATTGAGTCAGTGATGCCATCCAACCATCTCATCCTCTGTCGTCCCCTTCTCCTCCTGTCCTCAATCTTTCCCAGCATCAGGGTCTTTTCAAATGAGTCAGCTCTTTGCATTAGGTGGCCAAAGTATTGGAGTTTCAGCTTCAACATCAGTCCTTCCAATAAACACACAGGACTGATCTCCTTTAGGATGGACTGGTTGGATCTCCTTGCAGTCCAAGGGACTCTCAAGAGTCTTCTCCAACACCACAGTTCAAAAGCATCAGTTCTTCAGCACTCAGCTTTCTTTATAGTCCAACTCTCACGTCCATACATGACCACTGGAAAAACCATAGCCTTGACGAGACGGACCTTTGTTGGCAAAGCAATGTCTCTGCTTTTTAATATGCTGTCCAGGTTGGTCATAACCTTCCTTCCAAGGAGTAAGCGTCTTTTACTTATTTGCTTACTTACTGCCGTATTAAAGATCCGTCTATCTGTTGTGTAGCATCTGTAATAAAATCGGGCTAAGCACAGTGCATATACACACATACCAATGCTGGGAGGTTTGGTTCCATTTAAGTGAAAAATTGTCAGTGACTGTGACTTTTGAAGTAGAGGCTAAAGGCTAAAATTCCTTCACAAATGTTGACCTCAAGCTGAAAATTCCTTCTTCTGGTCATTCAGACAGCAAACCTGTGTCTGCCATTCTAGGGCAGTGTCAGGCTTCAGAACTCTTGACATGGAAAGTTAGATGACTCAGTTTACCCTTTGTTCTGCCAGCACCAAAATAATAGGTTGCTTTGGTTGGCCAGAAAATTATGCTGGTTGATTGTTTTGTTTTGGTGCCTGTTTTGCTTTGCTGGTAGATTTGTTTGGTTTTTTGACCCCATCAAAGGGAATTAAAGGAGTTCTAAGTGTCTTCCATTAGGCACTGGAAATGGAGTGGTGAGTAAAGAGAGACATGATGTCTGCCCTCATGGAACTCACAGTTACAAATACTCAACACATCCATAAGCAACAGTGAGTAACCCTCAGCCACACCGAGAACTGTGTACTAAGAAGAAAAGAATTCATTGTGATGTTAGGAACTGCACAGGAGACAGATTCAGACGAAACTGGAAGAGTGTGCCAGGGAAGAGAAAGACTCAGGGGCTTGTAAAGGCAAAAGCCTCAAGGTTGTTAAAGTGGTCTGGCAGGAGTTATGATTGATTCTGACACAGAAAAGGAAATATCTTTTCCAGAAGGGATGGACTGACATGAATTATTTTAGAGTAAGGTCCTGATAAGTATCCAGAGTTTCTGGAACAGCAGGGAGATGAAAACAAAAGAGGTATTAAATACCCTTTGGAAGGGTTCCCATTCCCTTGCCTAACTTTTCTCCTTCATGATTTTGCCCAGCATTAAGAAAAAAAGACCTTGGTAAAAATCAAAAGTGCTGCCGTTAAGTCCCCTTCTTCCTTGGTACGGCATAGAACGTACATTTCTGTTACCTGGGACTGGTAACCAAGTGGAGCCTTAGCTGTCATTGACGCTTTAGTGGGAAGTTGCTCTTCTGGAAAGCTCCTGATGGCTGACAGTGGTCTGTGATCAGAGGGCATAAATCATGTGTGGGGGGATGGGACCAGAAGCCCCTGAGTGGCCCCCTCATCATTGACACTCCTTGCCTTCCAAGGGATAGACTTTGTGGCCTTCCGGGGCCTTCAGCGTCTGGCCCCGGACAAGGTTCTCCAGAAGCCCTCCTCCCTGTTCACCTCCCCCCACCCACCCCCCACTGCCTTTCCTGGCCGCATTCTTGTCTAGGTCATTTCCTCTGCTTGGAGCCCTCTCCTCTGTCCATCTCATGTGGCCAGGGACTTCTCATTCTTCCTGTCTCAGCTTACATGTCAACTTCCTCAGGGCAGCCTTCTCAGGTCACCCCATCCTAAGTAAGTCCCCTAACCTAGGTTCTGACTCAGCCCTGGTCTGTTTCCTTCAGGGCTCCAGAAAAAGATAATAAAAATGGAGTTGGTATTGCTAAGAAAGCTCTCTAAAATGAAGCCAGAGGAGCCACTGAGGAAGTGTGACTTCTGCACATCTCAGCCTGGATGGAATCTAAACTTTGACCACTTATTGTGAAGATGTAATTATACGGTACACAGAAGGTGATTAGGTCAGGGCCTGGCATAGTATAGCACTCCATAAATATTAACTATTTTATTTTAGCTATTTAGTTTAATAAAATTAACTATTTTATTTATATTAACTAATTTATTTTAGCATGATAATTCATTCTTATGACTATAGTTATAGTTATAATAAATATATATTTTATAAATATATAAATAATAACTATATATTATTATTATAACATTCATTACTATAATATAGCCCCTGGCTTCACCTCCAGCCTTATCTCATATTCCCCTTACTCTCTCCCCTCCCCCATTTTTCATGCCTACATTTCAGTCACATTGGATTTTCTTTAGTACCTTCAGCAGAAAAATTATTTCCCTCTCACATTTGCTGTTTTCTCTGCTGGGCATCTTTTTCCCCCGTTTTGCAGATCTGGCTCCTTCTCAGGTCTTCAGGTCTTGACACCTGCCTCAACTTGAGGGACAGCTTCCTCCTACCATCCCATTTTTCTTAGCTTAGTAATATTCTGTATTCTTGTTTACTTGCATGTTTTGTTGTTGTTCAGTCACTTAGTCGTGCCTGACTCTCTGTGACCCCTGGATTGCAGCACACCAGGCTTCCCTGTCCTTCATTATCTCCCAGAGTTTGCTCAAACTCATATCCGTTGAGTCGGAGATGCCATCCAACCATCTCATTCTTTGTCACCTGCTTCTCCTCCTGCCTTCAATCTTTCCCAGAATCAGGGTCTTTTCCAATGTGTCAGCTCTTCGCATCAGGTAGCCAGTGTATTGGAGCTTCAGCATCAGTCCTTCCGATGAATATTCAGGATTGATTTCCTTTAGTATTGACTGGTTTAATCTCCTTGCTGTCCAAGGGACTCTCAAGCGTCTTCTCCAGCACCACAGTTCTAAAGCATCAATTCTTTGCTGCTCAGCCTTCTTTATGGTCCAACTCTCACATCCGTACATGACCACTGGAAAAACCGTTACTTTGACTATACAGACCTTTGTTGGCAGGATGATTTCTCTGCTTTTTAATACATTGTATAGGTTTATGATAGCTTTTCTTTCAAGGAGCAAGCATCTTTTACTTTCATGGCTGCAGTCACCATCCACAGTGATTTTGGAGCCCAAGAAATTTACATGTTTAAGTATTTTATTTTCAGTCTTTACCAAAATGTAAGCTCCATGTGGGCAGGAAACTGTGCCCGGCACATAGTTGATGCTTAATAAATAGTTTTGAATGAGTGAATGACTGGATGAATGAATGAATGGCCGTCCATCCAGGACAGTGGTTCTCAACTATTCTCAGAATGACCCGAGAAGCTTTTCAAAAAATACCCATGCTGGAGTCTCATCCCCAGAGATCCTAATTCAGTTGATCTGGGGTGGGGCTTGGGCACAGGAATTTTCATGGGCATTTTGGGGACATAGGTGATTCTAAGGTATGGCCACCAGTATAAAGAATGTTAAACATATCCATTTATAGAGTTTCATCTCAGATCTTCACCTGACAGCCACCCCATAGGTGATGCTGTCTCATCCAGTATCATGTGGGAGGCAGCAAGAGCTCTGCTCTAAAGACCAGAGGGAATGGACAAAGTACTCTCCATATTTTCCTGGCTCAGGACAAGAGATCAACTTTGTCATTGATATAAAGTGTCACAAAGTCCCAGAACATTGGACCCATTGGTGTTCAATGCCAGTTATTAAAATTTGTGGAATTTTTCTGGGTGTTTCCTTCTTGGAAATGTGGCTTCCAGCAATTACCTGTACCTTCTGACAGATGGCCAAGAGGCTTGGCTGCATGGCCTCACAGCATAGTCTTGCTGAAGCCTTCTTGCGGTTGGACATAGAGACAGGCATCCTCATTTCTGGCTCCCAAACAACTTTCCTGCCGGGGTATTTGCATATCATGTGTCCATCCAGGGAAGGGACTTATACAAGCTTGAAATTACCAGATGCAGTGAGCATGACGTCACTAGTATTTACTACAGGAGAAAGGAACTTGGCCACTTTTCTGTTCCCAAGCGTGACCTTTGCTGGTTCAAGGCAGCTGACCAAGACCTAAAAGCTCTTTTTAGGTTTTGTAATGACTGTTACATTTTGCCAGCATAAGCCCAGCCTCACAGAAAAGGGAAGAACCACCACTGGGGACTCTTGAGGCTTTATAAAATATTTGAGGACAATCATTTTTTCTACATACTGACAAATATTCATTTGCCTCACAATGGACGATAAGAGCTGGAAAGAATCTAAAGGTCTTTCTTTTTAACCTACTTTCCTTGGTGAACGGAGACAGCATGTTGCTATTTAGCACCTTAAAATAAAGGTACTTGGCTTATGAAATTATGAGGAAGTGTCACAGCTTGGAAGTGAACTCTGGGCAATATCCAAATGCCACAAATCTAAATTAAAAGACAACAGACTTGGACATGAGAAAGGGTGTGACTTACAAAGGGTAACATGGGAGAATTTCTTCTTTTTTAAATTGAAATATAGTTGATTTAAAATGTTATGTTAATTTCTGCTGCTCAGCACAGTGATTCAGTTACATATATATATGTACATTCTTTTAAAATATTATTTTCCATATGGCTTATCATAGGATATTGAATATAGTTCTCTTTGCTATACAGTAGAACCTTGCTCGGAGAAGGCAATGGCAAGCCACTCCAGTACTCTTGCCTAGAAAATCCCATGGATGGAGGAGCCTGGTAGGCTGCAGTCCGTGTGGTCGCTAAGGGTCGGACACGACTGAGCGACTTCACTTTCACTTTTCACTTTCACACATTGGAGAAGGAAATGGCAACCCACTCCAGTGTTCTTGCCTGGAGAATTCCAGGGATGGGGGAGCCTGGTGGGCTTCCGTCTATGGGGTCACACAGAGTCGGACACGACTGAAGTGACTTAGCAGCAGCAGCAGCAGCAGCAGAACCTTGCTATTTATCCATTTTGTATATAAAAGCTTACATCTGCTAACCCCAAACTCCCACTCCATCCCTCCCCCAACCACCACCCCCTTGGCAACCTGTTCTCTTTGTCCATGAGTCTTTGTTTCATAGAGAGGTTCATTTGTGTCATATTTTAGATTCCACGTATAAGTGATTTTTGTGACTTACTTCACTTAGTATGAGAATCCTAGTTGACTCATGTTATTGCAAATGGCATTATTTTGTTCTTTTTTGGCTGAGTAGTATTCCATTGTATATAAATGTACTGCATCTTGATCCATTCATCTGTTGAGGGACATTTAGGTTATTTCCATGTCTTGGCTATTGTGACTAGTGCTGCTATGAACATAGGGGTGCGTGTGTCTTTTTGGAATTACAGTTTGTCCAGATATATGCCCAGGAGTAGGACTGCTGGATGGTATGGCAATTCCATGTTTTGTTTTCTGAGGAACCTCCATATTGTCTTCCATAGTGGCTCCACCAACTTACATTTCCACCAAAGTGTAGGAGGTTCCCTTTCCTCTATACCCTCCATGAAAAAATTTCTTTGTGGCAATAGTCAATCTGCAGGTGACAAAATTTCATAGAGCTATAGAAAAGAAATGCAAAAGAGCGAAATGGCTGTCTGAGGAGGCCTTACAAATAGCTGTGAAAAGAAGAGAGGCGAAAAGCAAAGGAGAAAAGGAAAGATATAAGCATCTGAATGCAGAGTTCCAAAGAATTGCAAGGAGAGATAAGAAAGGCTTCCTCAGTGATCAATGCAAAGAAATAGAGGAAAACAACAGAATAGGAAAAACAAGAGATCTCTTCAAGAAAATTAGAGATTCCAAGGGAACATTTCATGCAAAGATGGGCTCGATAAAGGACAGAAATGGTATGGACCTAACAGAAGCAGAAGATATTAAGAAGAGGTGGCAAGAATACACAGAAGAACTGTACAAAAAAGATCTTCACGACCAAGATAGTCACGATAACGTGATCACTGACCTAGAGCCAGACATCTTGGAATGTGAAGTCAAGTGGGCCTTAGAAAGCATCACTACTAACAAAGCTAGTGGAGGTGATGGGATTCCAGTTGAGCTATTTCAAGTCTTGAAAGATGATGCTGTGAAAGTGCTGCACTCAATATGCCAGCAGATTTGGAAAACTCAGCAGTGGCCACAGGACTGGAAGAGGTCAGTCTTCATTCCAATCCCAAAGAAAGACAATGCCAAAGAATGCTCAAACTACCGGACAATTGCCCTCATCTCACACGCTAGCAAAGTCATGCTCAAAATTCTCCAAGCCAGGCTTCAGCAGTATGTAAACCGTGAACTCCCAGATGTTCAAGCAGGTTTTAGAAAAGGCAGAGGCACCAGAGATCAAATTGCCAACATCTGCTGGATCATGGAAAAAGCAAGAGAGTTTCAGAAAAACATCTATTTCTGCTTCATTGACTATGCCAAAGCCTTTGACTGTGTGGATCACAATAAACTGTGGAACATTCTGAAAGAGATGGGAATCCCAGACCACCTGACCTGCCTCTTGAGAAACCTGTATGCAGGTCAGGAAGCAACAGTTAGAACTGGACATGGAACAACAGACTGGTTCCAAATAGGAAAAGGTGTACGTCAAGGTTGTATATTGTCACCTTGCTTATTTAACTTCTATGCAGAGTACATCATGAGGAACGCTGGGCTGGAAGAAGCACAAGCTGGAATCAAGATTGCCGGGAGAAATATCAATAACCTCAGATATGCAGATGACACTACCCTTATGGCAGAAAGTGAAGAGGAACTCAAAAGCCTCTTGATGAAAGTGAAAGAGGAGAGTGAAAAGGTTGGTTTGAAGCTCAACATTCAGAAAACAAAGATCATGGCATCTGGTCCCATCACTTCATGGGAAATAGATGGAAAAACAGTGGAAACAGTGTCAGACTTTGTTTTTTTGGGCTCCAAAATCACTGCAGATGCTGATTGCAGCCATGAAATTAAAAGACGCTTACTCCTTGGAAGGAAAGTTATGACCAACCTTGATAGTATATTAAAAAGCAGAGACATTACTTTGCCAACCAAGGTCCGTCTAGTCAAGGCAATGGTTTTTCCCGTGGTCACGTATGGATGTGAGAGTTGGACTGTGAAGAAGGCTGATCACCGAAGAATCGATGCTTTTGAACTGTGGTGTTGGAGAAGACTCTTGAGAGTCCCTTGGACTGCAAGGAGATCCAACCAGTCCATTCTAAAGGAGATCAATCCTGGATGTTCATTGGAAGGACTGATGCTAAAGCTGAAACTGCAATACTTTGGCCACCTCATGCGACGAGTTGACTCACTGGAAAAGACTCTGATGCTGGGAAAGGTTGGGGGCGGGAGGAGAAGGGGACAACGGAGAATGAGATGGCTGGATGGCATCACCGACTCTGTGGACATGAGTTTGAGTGTACTCCGGGAGTTGGTGATGGACAGGGAGGCCTGGCGTGCTGTGATTCATGGGGTCGTGGAGAGTCGGACACGACTGAGCGACTGAACTGAACTGAACTGAACTGATACACATACCAAAAAAACAAAACAGCAACAAGAAAAAGAGTACATGTGAAAACTGGTAAAATCTGAATAAGATCTATAACTGAGTTAATATCAACCAACGTCAGTTTCCTGGTTTTGACCAAGTACTGTGGTTACTTAAGATATCATCATTAGCCAAAGCTTGGTGAAAGGTACAAGGGAACTCTTAGTACTGTATTTGTAACTTTTTGTGAACCCTAAACTATATCAAAATAAAATTTATAATTTAGGGGGAAAAGACAATGGGCCAGGAGAAATTGGGAGAGAATTTTACAACATATATAATAATGTATATTATTTTCTCTGCTATTCTTAGAGTTGCCACATGTGACTATTGAGTATTTGAAATAGCACCACAGATTTTAATGATAAAAGTTTGGACACATTGGGTTAAATAAAATGTATATTATTAAAGTTAATTTTACCTCTTTAATGTGGTTACTAGAAAAAAAAATTGTTTTTACTGCACTGAGTCTTTGTTGCTGCAGGCTTTCTCCAGTCGTGGAGAGTGGGGGCTACTCTCGTTGCAGTGCATGGGCTTCTCATTGCAGAGCATGGGCTGTAGGGCACTCGGGCTTCCGCATTTGCAGCACGTGGACCCTGTAGTTGCAGCTCACAGATTCCAGTACATGTGCTTAGTTGCCTTGCAGCATGTGGAATCTTCCCATACCAGGGATCGAACCCATATCCCCTGCATTGACAGGTGGATTCTTTACCAGTGGACCACCAGGGATGTCCAGAAAATTTTGATTAGGTATGTGGTCCCCATTATATTTCTATTGCATAGTGCTGACCTATAATACGTAAAAAGTTTCTGCAAATGTGTAATTATCAGACAAATTAATAGACAACTAGACAAAAAGATATAAGTATAAAACTCATTAAGAAGAAATAGATTTGGGACTTCCTTGGTGGCTCAGTGGTAAAGAATCCACCTGCCAATGCAGGAGACACGAGTTCGATCCCTGATCTGGGAAGATGTCACATGCCACAGAATGACTGAGCTTGTGTGCCACAACTATTAAGCCTGTGCTCTAGGTCTCAGGAGCTGCAACTCCTGAACCCACACACTGCAACTACTGAAACCTGTGTGTCCTAGAGCCCACACTCCACAAAAAGAGAAGTCATCAGAGTGAGAAGCCCATGCACTGCAACGAAAAACAGCCCCCGCTCACCACAACTAGAGAAAAGCCCTTGCAGCAACGAAGACCCAGCACAGTCAAAAATAAATAATAGCAAAATAAATAAATAAATAAAATTATTTTTCTAAAAAAGAAATACACTTGACAAACATTTATCCGTACATATGTTTGTTAATTCAACATGTATTTATTGATCCCCAGGCACTGTATTAGTCATTTGGGAAAGTTTTAAATAAACTGATCTGAGAAGGCCTCTCCCAGAAGGTGATGTTAAGGTGGAAATCTGAACATGACTCAATTTCATCATTAATAAAGAAATGTTATTTTGAGATTCTTGATCACCTGTTAAAACAGCAAAAATAGATTAATAACATACAGTGTTGGCAAGGTTGTAGAGGAAAGGACACATAAATACTGTTAGTGGGAATGTAAATTTTGTACAGTTTTTTTGCAATGCAATTTTACTCTATCTCCAAATATAAATATACCCTTTGACTCTGTAATCCCATTCCTAGGAATCCATCCTGAGAAGACACTCAAATGTGTACAAAAATATGCGAATGAGGGTGTCTGCTGCAGCATATTATGTAATTGCCACAAACTTTAAATAGCTGAAATGTTAGTGAGGTGTGACCATTTAAGTGATTAGTACAAAGCCATTAAAAAGAGTGAAACAACTATACTTGCAACTTTTCTGTAAGTTTGAAGTTGTTTGAAAACATGAAGTTACCCACCAAAAGTGAATCATGACAAATTAAGGTTTTTCCCCAGTAATCAAGGACAGTGCAACATTAGGAAGTTTATCAATGTACTTTAAATCATGACTGGAGAAAGAAGACAGCAGTGAGACAGACCCAAAAGCACGAGCTTGGAAAGCCACCCCCACCCTATAACAAGTGGTAAAAAGCAAGTTACAGAACACGAATAGTATGCTGCTACTCACATTTTTAACCAAGAGGAAAACTAAAAAAATAAAATAAAACTCTGAGAGAGAGAATCAAACTAGCTATGTAACTTCAGGCAAATTATTTTAACTTCTCTGTGACTCAGTTTCCCCATCAGTAAACTGATGTTGTTGTTATGAGGACTGATGAAATAATCCTTGAAAAGTGTCTGCTGCTGCTGCTGCTGCTGCTAAGTCACTTCAGCCGTGTCCGACTCTGTGTGACCCCATAGACGGAAGCCCACCAGGCTCCCCTGTCCCTGGGATTCTCCAGGCAAGAACACTGGAGTGGGTTGCCATTTCCTTCTCCAATGTGTGAAAGTGAAAAGTGAAAGTGAAGTCGCTCAGTCGTGTCCGACCCTTAGCAACCCCACAGATTTCAGCCTACCAGGCTCCTCCATCCATGGGATTTTCTAGGCAAGAGTACTGTTGTGGCCTTCTCCGTGAAAAGTGTCTGGCCCATAACAAATACTCAGTATATGTTATCTGTTATCATTATGATTTTTATCAAAGAAAAACTCAGAGGCCAAAACAATTAGAAAAGAAAAAAATTTTACTTGAAAAGAAATACAGGGAAGTCCAGCCTCAAAATAACCAGCCAGCCAAATACACAGCACAGTATTTAAAGGAAATGAATACAAAATTTCCAAGATTACCAGGTTTTCCATTAATCTGTTCCTGATTTAAAAAACAAAGCAAAACAGTATCTTTATCAAAAGATTACATATCCACAAAGGAAGGGACCTGTGTTTAGGTTTCCATGTCACAAAAGGCAAAGATGAAATTGTCTTTGCAAAGCCTTATGGGAAATACTCAAGGTTTCAATATTGGAAGGATGCAGGCTAAACAGACCAACTTGTTGTTCCTGGTTTATCTCAGTATACAAATTGCTATATCTCATGAACTGTGGTACGTGATGTGCCTAGTCATAATGAGACCAGAAGAAAGTGTCAGTTTTCCTTTCATATTATTCATGGGAAAAAAAATCTAGAAGCAAATGTACTACCCTGTTATCTTTGGGAAATAGAATTGAGAGAAGAGCTTACTATCTACAGTATATGTTTCTATAGAATTCAAATACTTTACATGTTCACGAATTGCATTCAGAATTGGTGAAAGAACCAAGACGATCATGTAAATTTAAGTATCAGAGTCATCCCTTGTTTCTTTATAGTTCTTCCACAGCAGATGGAACAGTTTGCTTTTTAAACCCTTCAGAAAAAGATTTATAAACCATGCATTTTCTCTTAAACCCATTTCTGCCACTTCAATCTGTAGCATCTGCCAACAGACCTATATTAATACTCAATTCCAGCTGGGAGAGAAGAGAACTCCAGCCAATGAATTGAGATGGGGGGGAATAATCCCTTCCTGCTCTGTTGTTGGATGTTGACCCTGAAGCCAGAGCCCCTCACCAGTGAAGTCCTTTAAAGTGAAATGTGCAAGTTCTAAATTACCCCACCTTCATCCCTTCCCCCATATCCTTACATTTACCCAGCAGTTTTACCCATGGGACCCCCTTCTCCAAGAACCAGAGGAAGAAAGGGATTCATAAGAGGACTCTTGGGAAGAAAAGAGTCTACAGCTAATATTGAAAGAGGCTTTTCATCTGTTTTTCAAGCTAACCATGGATCCATTCCTGGGATGACTCAACATCTCCTTTATGAGCCCCAGAGGGATGGTGAATTGCAAAGAAAACGGTTACATACAAGATGCCAGACTGCTATCAGGTGATGAAGGCTGGACAGGATTCACCCATGTCTTGCACCCCTATGCCCCTTAGCCAAGTCACCAGCGTGGCTCTGCTGATCTGCAGCAGACAAGTGGCCTGGGTAGCCCCCATCTTCCCTGTGCTCATGGGCAATGCGCAGATGCAGATATGCCCTTCAACATGGCACACACTGGCTGTTCTTCCCACTTTCGTTGTCACTGTTACTGAGAACACGAAACTGGGTTTTCATCCAAACAGCCAGGGGTTGACAATGTTTGGGGAGAGATTGGCAAGGAGTGTCTCATTGTTTTATTTTTCCTGGTTACAGCAGTACAAGTATATCACCATGACTAATCTCAGAACTGGGTTTTTGAAGGTAGCATGATAGAATAATGATCAATTTAGGAGGGTCTGAATCTATATAATCTTAAACTGATTGCTGCTGCTGCTGCTGCTGCTGCTAAGTGGCTTCAGTAGTGTCCGACTCTGTGCGACCCCATAGACGGCAGCCGACCAGGCTCCGCCGTCCCTGGGATTCTGATTATGAACTCACAATTCGGGGTTCTAGGATTCTATGCAGTGACTTGACTTATGAAGCCTCTAAAACAAAGTTTCCCAAACTTGGGAGGAGTAGAGATTGAACACCTGTAATTCTCATAAGTAGCCCAGAAGATTCTGTTTCACCCCAAGGACCTCAGCTTTAGAAGAAGAATAAGAGATGCCCGGCTCCGGCGGCACAGGCGCAGACGCGGGAGACGCCCGGCTCCGGCGGCGCAGACGCGGGAGACGCCCGGCTCCGGCGGCGCAGACGCGGGAGACCACGTGCAGAATCGTGGCTGAGATGAGCTACCCCGCGCCCAGGGTTAGGGCGGTGGCCGAGAGGAGCTGTACCACGTTCAGGAGGTGGTGGCTGCTTGGGCACCGGAGGGCCGAGAGGAGCTGATCTACATTCAAAGCAGGAGGCGCGGCCTTGAGGAGATACCCCTTGTCCAAGGTAAGGTACAGCGGTTGCGCCTTGATGGAGCAGCTGGGAAGAGATACTCCACGACCAAGTGGAATATAAGAATCCAGTGTTCTGGGGAGGAAGGAACAAGATGGCGGAGGGATAAGATGGCAAGACCACTTTCTCCCCCACAAATTCATCAAAAGAACATTTGAACGTGGAGTAAAGTCCACAAAACAACTTCTGAATACTGGCAGAGGACATCAGGCTCCCAGAAAAGCAGCCCATTGTCTTCTAAAGGAGAGAGAAGAAATCCAGCTCCACCCACCAGAACACCGACACATGCTTCCCTAACCAGGGAACCCGGACAAGTCACCCGTCCAACCCCACACACAGTGAAGAAATTACTTAATAAAGAGAACTCCACAAACTGCAAGAAGAGGGAAAGGCCACCCCAAGCAAAGCAATATAAGCAAGATGAAGAGGCAGAGAAATACCCAGCAAGTAAAGGAACAAGATAATTGCCCACCAACACAAACAAAAGAAGAAGATATAGGGAATTTACCTGATAAAGAATTTCAAATTTTGATGGTGAAAATGATTCAAAATCTTGAAAGCAAAATGGAGTTACAGATAAATAACCTGGAGAAAAGGATTGAGAAGATGGAAGAAAGATTTAATAAGGACTTAGAAGAGATAAAAAAGAGTCAATATACAATGAATAATGCAATAGATGAGATCAGAAACACTCTGGAGGGAACAAACAGTAGAATAACAGAGGCAGAAGACAGGATAAGCGAACTAGAAGATAGAATTGTGGAAATAAATGAAACAGAGAGGAAAAAAGAAAAACGAATTAAAAGAAATGAGGACAATATTAGAGACCTCTGGGACAATGTTAAATGCTCCAACATTCGAATCATAGGAGTCCCAGAAGAAGAAGACAAAAAGAAAGACCATGAGAGAATACTTGAGGAGATAATAGTTGAAAACTTCCCTAAAATGGGGAAAGAAATAATCACCCAAGTCCAAGAAACCCAGAGAGTCCCCAACAGGATAAACCCAAGGCGAAATACTCCAAGACACATATTAATCAAATTAACAAAGATCAAACACAAAGAACAAATATTAAAAGCAGCAAGGGAA
This sequence comes from Moschus berezovskii, assembly GCF_049115385.1. Classification (NCBI taxonomy): domain Eukaryota; kingdom Metazoa; phylum Chordata; class Mammalia; order Artiodactyla; family Moschidae; genus Moschus; species Moschus berezovskii. Next base: position 58,972,422 of record NC_142478.1, on the reverse strand, counting down.
AAGCAGCAAATAACACATAAGGGGATTCCCATAAGGATAACAGCTGATCTTTCAACAGAAACTCTTCAGGCCAGAAGGGAGTGGCAAGACATACTTAAAGTGATGAAAGAAAATACCCTACAGCCCAGATTACTATACCCAGCAAGGATCTCATTCAAATATGAAGGAGAAATCAAAAGCTTTACAGACAAGCAAAAGCTGAGGGAATTCAGCATCACCAAACCAGCTCTCCAACAAATGCTAAAGGATCTTCTATAGACAGGATACACAGAAAGAGTGTATAAACTTGAACCCAAAGCAATAAAGAAAATGGCTACGGGATCGTACTTATCAATAATTACCTTAAACGTAAATGGGTTGAAATTTTCAAAAAGGCTAGGAAACAATTCTCATAGCCATCAATAGTTCAGTGTTGAGTTCATGAATAGTTTTTAAAGTTTGGGACAAACTGTAGTATTTGCTATTTGAAGTACTATTTGTAATTGGCATATTACGATGTAACATTGGTCTTCATTTCCATCTTAAAACGCCTAAAAATGCCTAACAGGTTTTTAGATTTGTGAATTTTAGTTGAAATGTATTTTACGATGTTACTAAACCTGCAGAAATATTGAAATATTTCAGAGAACTTATTCACTGTACATTTAATTTATTTTATTTATAAAAGTTATGAACTGTAAAAAAAAAAAAAAGAAGAAGAATAAAACAGGCAGTGGCAATTCATAGTAAAAGCCAATTTATTGAGCATAAATTATGTTCTGGACCAATACTAACCACTTTGCACGAATTAACTCGTTGGCCTCTCCAATATGAAGAAGGTGTTATTACTGTTGTCCCCAGTATACAGATGAGGACTCTGAGGCTTAGAAAGCTTGATAGCTTGCTGTAATTCTCACCACTGATAAGACATGAAATCTGAACTCAGATCTCTCTGCATTTTAGAGCCCATGCTCCATGACACATTTTCTTGGGTTAAATCTTAAGATGGTGAACATCTTGACCTTGCACGATGTTAAAGATAGTTGTCTAGACCAAAGGTTTTTGACCTTGAGAAGGTTTTTTAAAAAATACTCTGGCAGCAACCCAAGTATCCATCAGTGAATGAATGGGTAAACAAAATGTGGCCTATCCATAAAATGAAATATTATTCAGCCTCAGAAAGGAAAGAAGCTCTGACACGTGCTGCAACATAGATGAACCTTGAGGACATTATGCTCATCGAGATAAGCCAGTTACAGAAGACAACCATTGTATGAGCCAACTCATAAAATCCCTAGAGTGGAAAACTCCATCGGGACAGGACACAGAATGGTGATTGCCAGGGGCTGGGGATGGGGAGGAGTGGTGGGAAGAATGAGGAGTGACTGTTTAATGAAAACAGAGTTTCAATTTGAGATGATTAATGACGGTGATATTTGCACAATGTGAATGTACTTAGTGCCATTGAATTGTACACTCAACAGTGGTAAATTTTATGTCAGGCACATTTTACCACAATTTCTACTTTAAAAAACTGGTTTCTGGCTCCTACACCAGTTAAATTGAAGTCTCTCCAGAATAGGGCCAAGCCTTTGGCATTTGTTTTTAATACTATCCAAGTGTTTCTGGTGGGCACACAGGGTTCAGAGCTCCAGAATTCAGGATGCAGGGTTCTGAAGTTCTCCCTGCCAGCAGCCTCTGGCATCATTTCAAACTCCCACTCTTCCATTCACACAAGAGGCCCGATAGCAAGACTCGCTGGGGAGGCAAGTCTCCCAGCCTGTTGCTGACTAAGATGGCCCAGGTCCAAGAATTAATGGAAGGTTCCGGAAGCAGAAAGCTCTGTGGTTTACTGGGAGTTTCTCTGTCTTGTAATTGTCTGCATATGCCTCATTCCCCTTCATAGTCCACAAAGAAGGGTGATTATTACTGAAGTGCTGTGCTTTCAGAGTCAAGAATAGAGATTCCCACGGAAACCTGCAATTCATGCCGTGGATCGAATCATCTGTCCCTAACTTACAAATGCAGATTTCCAGTCTTCTTTGGGTTGCAGCACAACTTTTGGGGAAGTCTCAGCAGTGGGAGTTATGATAAAGAGGGCTTATAATAAGAGAGAAAGATAGCATCTGACCTTCAGCTCAGCAGCAAGGGCTCTCTGAGCACCTCTCCTTTCTGGGGCTCCAGGATGCCATTAGTGAACTCATATTCTGTAGGAAAACTGATGTATTCATCACCCATTCAGCCAGTACAGATTTCTTGAGTTCCTACAATGGATCAGACATCTCTCCAAAGGGCACAGAAGATTCTGTGCCTTTGCACAAGGATACCATCTTGAGCCTAGTGATACCCTGGATCATGGAGATGTCTGGAGAAACTCAGAGGAGAGAGCAGGATGGCTGGGAAATTGTTAAGTGGTAGCTGCTGCTTACCAATCAGTACAGATGTTTTCCAGTATTCTAACAGCTGGGGAAGCTGTATGAGTAGGTGCCAGGTGAATGACAGTTTGGCTTCGGCAAAAGGGTGAACAGGTCAGCCGGGGTCCCTGACCTTCTAGCATAAGGAGCGGACAATCTTTTTCTGTCATAGACCAAATAATAAATATTTTAGGACTTGTAAGCAGTACGCTATCTGTCCCAGCTACTCAGTTCTCTTATTATAACATATAAGCAGCTACAGACAGTAGTAAACAAATGATTGTGACTGTGTTCTCTACAAATTTTGTTTACAAAAATAGCAGGCTGGATTTGGCCTATGGGCCATAGCTTGCAGACCCCTGTTCTAATGGATGAGACAGATGTACCCATTCATCCTTTCAGCGTACAAATATTTACAGCATATATCTACATGACAAATATTGCACTAGACGGTGGTATACTGTGCTAAACAAGGTAGATAATGGTCCCTGCTCGCATAGCATTTATACTCTAATGGGAGAGGTCAAATCATTCTTTTCAATATGCTATGGTAAATATTAAGATGAAAGTAATCAGGAATTACAGAAGAGGAAGTTAACTCAGACTGGGAGTTCAGGGAAGACTTCCTGGAGGAGGTGGTAACCATGCCACTGGCTCAGATCAGCCTTGGAAGCCATGTCTTTCCTTGTGGGTCATCATCACCAGCTCTTCCCTTGTGTCCCCCAGGCTCAGAACAGCTATGAGGATGGAGACATCGAAGGATCCAAGCGGCTTGGAAGGAATGCCAAGTGGGTGGCTGTCGCCTCCATCATCATTGGCCTTCTCGTCATTGCTATTTCTTGTGCGGTTCACTTCACTTGGAAGTAGGTAAGCTTTTCTGTTTTTTTTAATATTTATTTTTATTTGTTTGGCTGCGCCAGGTCTTAGCTGCGGCACATGGAATCCATCTTTGTTGCAGAATGCGGGATCTTTACTTGCAGCATGCAGGCTCTTAGTTGTGGCATGCAGGACATTTAGTTGCAGCATGCAGAATCTAGCTGTGGCAAGAGGGATCTTTAGTTGTGGTGTGCAAACTCTTAGTTGTGGCATGCGGAATCTTTATTTGCGGCATGTGGGATCTGGTTCCCCGACCAGGGATCAAACTCAGGCCCCCTGTATTGGGAGTCTTTGTCCTGGACCTCCAGGGAAGTCCTCTAAGGTGCCTTTTCTTGAAAAGCCCACTGGAAACTGCTAGGTTAGATTGTGCTCCAGTAACAGTCTCAAACAAAATGGTTTTCATTTTTCCTCACTGCTATTCCATAGGCCACATGGGTTTGTGGAAAGCCTCTGCTCCACACAGTCCCTCAGGGTCTAGACTACACCATCTTGTAGCTGCTCTGTCTGAAACAGGAGTCAACAAACTTCTGTAAAGGGCCAGATGATAAATATTTTAGGCCACTATTAGCATCTCAGTTGCAACTACTTAACTCTGCCATTTTAGCACAGAAGCAGTCATATCCAATCTGTAAATGCATTAATGTGGCTGTGTGTGATAAAGCTTTATTTATAAAAACAGGGAGCTGGCCCATGGCCCATAGTTTTCCAGCCTCTGATCTAGAACATGAAGGCTTCTCAGGCTAAGACAGGGGAGAGGAAAAGCCAGAGAATCCCACATGGGTTTTCACTGCCTCAGCCCTGGAGAGATACTTGTCTCTTAGGCTCATATTTGATCGACTAACACCAGTCACATGTTCCACCTAACTGTAAGAGAGTGGGAAATGTATGACAATAAGTGGAACTTTAAGGTTATCACTTGCTCTGCCTTAGCATCTAACCTGCTAATGATTTCCTACATGACACTGCATCCAACTAGCCTGACTGTTCTTAGTTTAAGAACAGAAGGGTCTCTACATATGTTTGGTATTTTCAGTGAACTCTTATCTCACAAAGAGATGATGTTTCTCTCTGGATCTGGACAAATTTATTCTGATTTCTCCAGCCAGCGGAGATGGGCTCCATCCACTAGAACCAATGATACTTTCCATCAGAGTTTTGCCAAAGGGCAGGTGGTGTGATGGACAACCAGTATCTGGGAATGACAAGCCCAGATTCATCTCTGTGTCACTGTGTGACTCCTGGACAAACAGATAAGAATTCAGAAATCCTTCCACCGTTCTCTCATAGCAGCACTGTTCCTCCAACACCATTTCCCTCAAGCTGGGAACATCAGTCTTTTTGACTTGGTTTCAGGAAGGGGCCCATTGGGTGGGTATGGGAGGAAGGGGACACCTTTTAGATCAGCCAAACCCCCCTTGGCAACCAAGAGGGTAGTGGATATCCCAGTGGGTCGACTGCCTATCCGACAAGCCAGATCCATGAGCAATCAGGGGCCGCTGGATGGAGGAGGAGATATCAAAATAGGAAGTGTCATAAAGGAAAAAATTGATGGCTTTGACCAAGAGAGAGGACAAAAAGACACTGAGATGTCAAAAGAACCTCAGAGTATCTTGCCTACAAGATGGCGAATGGATGATGTTGGCCTGTGAAGAAGAAGGCAGTTGAAAGATAGATGAGAACACACCTGACTTTACTCTTTAATGAAAGCATAATGTGCCTGTACGTGTGAACATGGGGCCATGGGGTGTAGGGTAACATGGTACAGGTTTGGGACCAGACCTCCTGGACACAAGTACCCGCCTTTACCACTTGTTTACTGTGAGACCTGCAGCCTACTGCTTGCCCCCTCAACTTCAGTTTCTTCCTCTGTAACCTGGGGTTTATAGTTGTACCCACTTAATAAAACTGTTGTGAAGGTTAATCAGATGATGCACAGAATGTGTGTAGGTTGGCATCTGTTCCTTCTCAGTGCATAAAGAAATACAAACCATTTGTTCATTATTACTATGATTATCAACATGACTGGAGGAAGGACCTCAAAGAGTTCAAGATGCTATTGAACTGAGTTCAGGGCTTTGAATAAAAGAGCCAAACTCGAAGGACGGTGTTCCAGGTAAATAAGGCCAAGTCCTGGTGTAACTCCTGAGGACTTGTGAAAATACATACTGCCCAGATCAGTGTTTGAGCTAAGTGGTTATAATAATAGCAACTGAAACTGACCTAGAACTCACCATATGCCAGGTACTGTTCCACGCTCTCACATGAATTAAATCTCACTGAGTCCTCACAACAACCCCAGGAAGTAGGTGATATTATCCCCATTTTTTGCAGATGAAGAAACGGAGGCTCAGAGAAATGAGGTGACTTGCCTGATACCTCGCAATTAATTAGTATAAAAGACGAAGGGTAAGCCCAGGGTAACCTGGCTCTGGAAAATGTTTGTTTTTGGTTTTTTTGCTGTACCGGGTCTTAGCTGAGGCTCACAGGATCTTCCATCTTTGCTGCAGCATGCAAGATCTTCTTTTAGTTGTGGCATAAGAAATCTAGTTTCCTGACCAGGGATTGAACCCAGGCCCCCTATACTGGGAGCACAGAGTCTCAGCCACTGAATTGCCAGAGAAGTCCCTGGAAGCTGTTGTTAACCACACCACCTCACAACCTCTAAGCCAGCACTTCCTTTCTAGTACACGCACTAACAAAGGCCAGTAGATGGCTCTTACCTTGTGGTTAACTCTAGAATTATTTCTATAATGCTGGTGTCTTGAGGTTTCAACCAACCAGAAGAACATGATGAGTTAGGGCCAAGGGTAAGAAAATCAAAGAGCTGCAGGAGTGAGGCGGGGAACATATTATACATGCATGAAGCAGGTTGGTCAGGAACAGTGGGGACAAGAGGAGCACAGTTTAAAGGGAGCAGCTACCACTCTGCTCCTGCTGGTTGCCACCACTTAGAATGCAGACCTCATGGGCCTATTTTCCAAAAAACATGGAAAGCTGGGTCCTTATTTAAAATCTCCTGATTTTTAGATGTTGACAACCAATTCACACAGTTTAAACACATGATGAGGGCCCCAAACAAAACAAAAACATACAAAAATCACACCTGCAACCTGGACATTATCTACTTTACAGAGTTTCTGGTGGACAATTTGGCTTTCAAAGTTCAGTTTGCCTTTTAGATTCCAAGCAAGAAGTTTCACTGGGGACCCAGAAGTCTTCCTCCATTGAGGAAGTTCTCCACATGAGGACTTCCTCCATTCTTAGTAAGAATGTTTCTTATGCAGGTGAAGCACTGATGTTTGTATCCTTGCGATTAAGGTTTCGTTAGTAGTAGTAATGAAGGATAGGAGAGGAGGTCACCTCTCCATTGCTTCTCCCTGATGGGAAGTGTTTCGCAGTGTTAGAGCCTGGCCCTCAGCACTCGTTTTGCTAGGACTCAAATCCTAGCTCTGCCACCCAGACCACCCTGGCATTTTTTTTAATATTTACTTTTATCTTACCTATTTATTTGGCTGCACCCCATCTTAGTTGCGGCACACAGGATCTTCAGTCTTCACTGCTTCATGTGGGATATTTAGCTGTGGTGTGCAGGATTTTTTTCTTAAGTTGTGGCAAGCAGCATCTTCTAGTTGTGGCACGTGAAATCTAATTCCCTGGCCGGGGATCAAACCCAAGCCCCCTGCATTGGGAGTGCGGAGTCTTAGCCGCCTGACTATCGGGGAAGTCCCACCCTGGCAAGTTAGGAAGATTTCTGTGCCTCAATTTGCCTCTCTATAAAGTGAGGATAGACTTGTTTCTGTATGGTCAGGTTCCCTTTAGCTACTTTTCCTTCTGTGGTATCAAAAAAAGCAAAAATGTTTTCCAGAGTTAGAATTCCACGGAGAATAAAATTTAAAAGCTTTGTCATGTGTGTGTGTGCATATGTGTAAGAGACAGTGAGAAATTAGACCTCAGTGAATGAAATCAGTTCTGTTTTCCATTAAAACCAAGAACAAGACCCGATTTCTCAGTAATCCTTTGAAATAAAATTTCCCAGCCTGGCTTACTGGAGGAATTTAATCACATTGTGGAATTACTGAAGTTGAGGTTCCCAAACTTTGGGCTGCAGAAGACTTACCTGGGGAGTTTTAAAAGAGTTAGACATCTGAGCCCTATCTCAAAGGATTCCAACTCACTGAGTCATAACCGAGGACCAAGAATCTGCATTTTCAAGCTCCCCCTCCCTCCCAAAGACTCTGCTGCAGGTGACTAGAACACTTGGCCAGACTTCCTTCCTCCCAAATCTAAAAGGAAGAACACACTAATAGCACCAGCCATTAACAGAGTGGTCAGTTTTCATTTACATCAGCAAACTCGTCATCCTAATATGTTATATCAAACTCAAGGCCAAGGACGGGAATCATTTTACCACCCAGGAGGTGTACCCGCAGAGAGACTCTTTTGTAACACTCAAAGCAAGGACCTCCACGGAGGGGCTGGGAAAATCTGACTTTAGAGAAGGCCTAGTCTAGAGGCAAGACCAAAAACTTTGAGTATGTCAGTTTTCTGTATTTCATTTAAAAAAAAAAAAAACTGTCTGAAATCTCCTGCTATCTTTTAAAACTTGTTAAGTCCTGCCTTTCAAAAAAAGGGCTTCCCATGTAGCTCATTGGTAAACATAGCACAGGGGACTCTGGTGGGCTACAGTCCACAGGGTCACAAAGAGTTGGACAGGACTGAGTACACATGCCTTTGTGTGTGTGTGTGTCTGTGTGTGTGTGTGTGTAGGTATTCTTTACCCTTATTAAGAAAACCGTAACCAATCTCTTCTCTCTCAAATGATTGAAATCTCTGGTAGTTCACTTTCTTGGAACAGATTCAGGTCATGATAGTGTTCACCCAAGCTCATATGAAAGTCTCATTCATCCTAACTTTTTTTCCTTCCAGCTTTATCGAGATTTCATTGACATACAGCACTATATAAGTTTAAGGTGTGCAGCACAATGAGTTGACTTACATACACCATGAAATGATTATCACAGTAAGCTTAGTGAACACCTATCAGCTCATATAGATACAGAAAGAAACAGAAATTTTTTTCCTTGTGATAACTCTCAGAATTTGCCCTTTTAGACCACTTTCATATATAAGACACAGCAGCGTTCATTATATTTATCGCATTATATATTACATCCCTAGTACTTGTCTTATAGCTAAAGTTTGTACCTTTTGACCCCCACCATCCAGTTAGCCCTTCCCTCAGAACCTGCCTCCAGTAACCGCAAATATGATCTCTCTTTGTGTCACCTATCCTAATTTTACAGGATATCTCTGTAAGTCATGTGGTGGTTGGAGCAAAGAAAGCTAAGAGTTTGATGACATCAAATCTGTTAGAACTGGAAATTGCTGAACTCAAATTTATTCAACAGTTTGGGATAGAATGCTGAGCTGGCAGGAGAAAGTGCTCTGTTCATATGGAATCAGAAACTTGCAGTCTCTTGGAGTTATCAAATTCCCTGTTCACAGGTTGCTAGGGAAAGTAGAGAAATGAATCACAGAGGTGAAACATTTAAATACTGCAGCCATCTGTTTATTGATCCTGATTTTTCGCATCCTCAGCCAAAAACAACAAGTCTGCAGACTTTTACTTTCTGCTGGCATCTGAGGATTCAAGCAAGGTTAGGTTATTCTTGTCATGTTTCACAAAGCACAGGTCTCACCTGTGACAGATCCAGCAGGGATGCTTGTGAAAATACAGATTCCCAGACCCACAATCAAAACTCCAAATGGCCCTGAAACATGCATTATCACAGCATTGCTAACCCCCAAAACTTAGTTCTAAGTATTCTAATGTTGTAAAAACACTACACTAAAGCTTTGCATCTAATGGAGAACATTATTATTATTATTTTTAATTTGATTGTGCCAGATCTTAGTTCTGGCACTTAGGATCTTTTCTTCTTAGCAGCAACAGGGCCCTTTAGTTGTGGCATGCTAATTCTTAGTTGCAGCATGTGGGATCTAGTTCCCTGACCAGGGATCAAACCCCCCTGCATTGGGAGTATGGAGTCTTTACCACTGGACCACCAGGGAAGTCCCTAATGGAAAGCAGTCTTATGTATTAATAGGTAGACATAGGCTGCAAAGTAGGACTTTTTCACATTCCTAAGCCACCTGGAAGAAGCTTCAGTGATTGCTACTTCCCCTGCCCTACCTCCTAGAAAGTTTACACATCTCCCAAGTCTCCTCTTTCTTCTCTCCTTGTGATCATGCTCATGGTCACGTGTCTGATGCTTGGTTGAATTCAGTGGAACTGAAGTTAGCACAAAATCAGTTAACCAAACCTGGGTGTGAGGGAGACCAGTGTTGTCTGCCACAAATACAATAAACGACAACCAGTGGAGCTGCTTCTTACTCAGGGGTGAAGTTATAATGTCAAGGCATAAAGTGAGCTTTGAATAATCAAAATTCATCTTGGACCTATCCATAGGAGGGTGCCCTATTTGAGAGTCACACAGCGTCTCCTGATCAGCCTAATGTTCCCTCCAGTGTGGGGATGGATGGTGTTTTCTGGGTCAAACAGCAGCTGAGGTTGTTGTCTGTTTAGAGCTCATGTCATATGTTTAAACACTGGAACCACATTCTGAGCTCAACAGGAGTCCTATACCCATTCATACTCATAAGCATCGAGCAGCTTGGTGGCCAGTATCTCCATTTCAACGGTTGCTTCTTTTCTCTTTGAAAAATGTGAATAGTTTATTTCTGTAACTCAAATACACATACATTGTATTTCCACTGACTTTACATCCCTGAGTGGTCTTGTAGGTACCTAAACACCCAAGCACACTCCTACCACATATTAAAAATGCTTGCTTGTCATTCTCAGCAGTAAGAGACATCATGTTCCAAAGTTCCATTAAGGAAGAACTTGACTTCTAAGGTTAAAGATCCCATGACTATCTCCCATTAGCAGGTTCAGAGTTAGCAGATATGAACCCATTCTGTACTGGTAAAGCTTCTACATTATAAGGAGACTGAAAAGAGTTCTTCCTGACCTCAGCATATCCTCCCTTTGGATTAGAAGGGAAGTAAGAATAAATAGTATGAGGGATAAGAAGCAAGAAGCTGCTCTTACAAAAGCATAAGAGCACATCTCTCTTAGTCTTTGTATTATTGGCTGATGTAAGGCTTCCTTCCTGGCAACTGTTTTGCACAGATGTGACTTCAGAGAATTTTGCGATTCCGTGATGAAAAATGGGAAACATTACCTGTTTCCAGAAGATCAGAAAAGCCTTTCTTTGTTGGTTCAGATAAGTTGTGATAAAGATAAGTCAGACCTAAGTCATCAACAATGGAAAGATTTTTGCTTTGAAAAGGATGTAAGATGGTGGGATATTGATGAAGAAGAATATTGATGAAGAATAAACATGAAAAACATGTTCAAAAAAAAGAAAGAAAAAATTTGAAGTAAGACTGAAAACGTTTTTTAAAAAGTAAATTAAAAAAAAAGATATTCACACTGTTGGTGGAACAGCACATCGGGACAGTCTTTCAGAAGGTCATTTTCTAAAATCTGTGTGCCTACTTGCCCAGCAGTCTGCTTCTCAGTGTCACAAAAAGGCATTTAGTAATTCTCCTCCCTACACATGAAAATCCCCAATGCCCAGGGCCTACCCTGGACCAGTTGAAATAGAATCTCCAGTGATAGGGCAGGGCATCAATAGATTACAGGGCCCTCCAGATGATTCAAATGTGAAGCCCAGGGATGAGAACCAAGGATGTGCGATGATGCTCATGGCTGTTCCACTTGAAATAGGGGAAACCTTGAAACAGCCTAAATGTCCACGAGTGGGAGAACAGATAAATACACACTGGTTCATTCATAGGATGGAATACAGCACTTCAATTTAAATGTGAAAATACCTCCCTTACTATGGCTTTATAAGGCCCCAAAGGATCTGGTTACTGCTTCTCCATCCACATCTCCCAGCCCTTGCCTCTCCCTCCTCCGCTTCAACTGCACTGAATTCCTCTTCTTTGAGCAACACAAGCATGCCACAGGGCCTTTGCACTCGCTGGTCCCTCTTCCTGGAATTGTATTCCTCCTGATATTTGCATGACTCGTTCCCGTCTCTCCTTGAGATGCTCCTATCTAATTACAGCTGTGATTTGAATGTAGAGGAAAATGCCTGGAGGGTGCACCCCAAATGTTAACAGTGCTGCTAACCCTTGAGGGGGAGAGTAAGACTCAGAAAGCCTCAGGGGCCATGATTGTGCCTACAACTGTATCATTTGGATTTTTGCATGTGCAACATGCAAAACATATGTTTCCAAGTAAGCGATATTTTTCCAAAAGAAGCCAGCTTAGACTCAAAAGCGTGCAGAGCTGCTAGTCCATGTCAGCACTGGGTGAAGTAGCGTACTAGCCCTTGCTGAAGAGGCTCTACACTCTCTTCTCTGTCCCCTCTTCTCTTCTCTCTCTCTCTCCCCCGCCATCCCCCTTCCCCCCGCCCCACCATCTGTTTGTCTGTCTGTCTCACTCACTCTGTCTCTTGTCCACACAGAGCCTGAACAGCCAGCAGTCAGCCACGAGCATGGAGGATGGACCTCATCCACACACACCCCAGAGGAGTTTTTGAGGAATGGATCCTTGACTTCAGACTGTGAGATCTTTTCCTCCAGGACTCTCCAGAGGCAGGTCCCTGGCAAATGAACTAAAACCAGAAAGAACAGCAGGCAACAACAACAACATGTCCAAAATTAAGGAAACCCAGGCAGCAAAGCCAGATCAGCGAAGCCATTGATTTTTTTTTTTTCTTAAGAAAATCAAGCCTCACTGTTTCAGTATATCAAAAGCCATTGTGTCCACGGGAAGAGTAAAGGATGCTGGTTTGCAATGTGGAGCACATTTGTAGCATGTTTAAAGTCATCGAATAGAGCTGAATGTGTGCCTTGTTTCCTTTCATTTTTACATGTTGTAGCTTCACTTTGGCCTTTCATCGGCTCCATTCCATCATCAAAGATGGTCTTTCGCCTTAGTCTCGCCTGACTCCCTCCCACCAACCCCTTGCTTGCATCCCCCATGGGTCAACTTGACCACAACCTCATTTGTCACCTCAGACAGACTCAGACTCTGAGAATGTACTTAGTGGTCAGTCATAGGTACATGGGCATCCTTCCCATCCAAGTTTTGAGAATATACTGCCTGTGTTTAATGAACTTACTTCAATCTCTCTCTCTCTCTTTAGCAAGTCTCAGGCAAGATCTTTGCTTTTCCTGGGTGCCACCTGGAAATGCCACCCACTGTATTTATTTTTCTGTCAAATGTAAACCCTGTAGGTGGGACTACTGGTTTAACAATGCCACCATTATTCTGCCTGCCAGAACACGCTAACCCCGTGTATAAGATATGCCACTGCTGCTGCTGCTGCTAAGTCACTTCAGTCGTGTCCGACTCTATGTGACCCCATAGACGGAAGCCCACCAGGCTCCCCCGTCCCTGGGATTCTCCAGGCAAGAACACTGGAGTAGGTTGCCATTTCCTTCTCCAATGTGTGAAAGTGAAGTCGCTCAGTTGTGTCCGACCCTTAGCGACCCCACGGACTGCAGCCTACCAGGCTGCTCCATCCACGGGATTTTCTAGGCAAGAGTACTGGAGTGGCTGTGGTACACAAAGATACTTTTAAGTCATTTGCAGCCACAAGATTAAGTGTTACTAAATCACAAAGAACATTTGCACTTTTCTTTTTCAATCCTGATTACATTTCAGAGAAAGTCTCTGTTTAGTGCTCATGGGTCCTCAACACCTTTCTGATTCTTTGGCTTGTTTCCCTTCTTAATAAAGAACAGACCTCAGGTTCAAAGTCTTCTGTTTAGACAAAATTTAATAACTTAGTGGGTTTTATTTTCAGTCTATGTATTTTATTGCTTTCCATTTATGAGTCTCCACTTAGGAATATAATTTTCTTGTCAAATGCATTTACTTACAAGAAGTGGACTCAAAGAAAATATTAAGCAGTTAATACAAAAGGTGATAGGGGGTATATGTTAAAAATAACTTCAAAAACTAGTACTAGAAATCGTGAAAATAACCTTCATACACAAAAGAAAAGGCAGCTTACTCTAAGTGAATCAACAAGTGTCTAAATCAAAACACCTGAGTTTCAATGCCTTCTTTGCCACTATATCTATGCAAGCTGATTTTAGGCAAGTTTCTTAGCCTTCTGTGCCTCAGATTTCTTCATCTGGAAAATGGAGATAAGAACACCTGCCTACTTATCTTGGAGTGGTCAGTATGATAATTAATCACCATGATAGATACGATTGCCCCAGAGGGAAAATTCTAAGTGTTACACAAATACAAAGCATTGTTCTTAGATTATTGTGGATCCCAGGCACCCTCACAAAAAATAAATATGGGTGGACACCGGATTCCACCTGTCATTTCACCCAGACGTCCGTCATGAGCCAGCATTTGTCCCAGGAGGACATGAACCAGGGATACCAATTCTCAGCACACAGAGATCCTAGCATCATTCCAGTATATGGATCTTGATTTCTGTTCCACACACCTTGTATTCTGTTTGTTTGTATTCGAGTTCCTGATCTTTTATCCAAATCAAATGAAGTGTTGCTGAGAGGCAGAATAAAAATGGTTTTAAGAAAGCTGGTTTACCATGGTGCTTACTTTGTGTTTCCTTGGGGTTCCCAACCTTCTTGAGACTCCCATAAACATAATAGGCTCATTCATCCCAGCCTCAGGGAAGACCACAGAGAGGCTGAGGGTTGGGCTAAAGAAAGAAGTGAAAGTGAAGTCACTCAGTCGTGTCCAACTCTTTGTGACCCCATGGACTCTAGCCTACCAGGTTCCTCCGTCCATGGGATTTTCCAGGCAAGAATACTGGAGTGGGGTGCCGTTTCCTTCTCCAGATCTTCCTGATCCAGGGATTCAACCCGGGTCTCCCACATTATAGGCAGACGCTTTACCATCTGAGCCACCAGGGAAGTCTGAAGGTTGGGCTAGCAAGGTACCAACTCATATCTAGCTTATGGCCTGAAGTCCCCTTCTAGGTGACACTGAAATTGTTGGCCCCACTAAAGTCAGAGAGCTCTGGGCTCAAGATGAGGGTCTGATTTTTTTTTCCAGGCCCCCAAGTCCTGGCAGAGAGTTTCGATATTGACAGAGTGAGGTGATGGTCTTTTCCTGCAGGACTCAGATCATGCCTGCTTCACTCCAGTAAGCACAGTTAGAAAATGGATTGGCCAAGAGCCAGGAGACTGTTTCAGCAACCAGTGACCAAAAAAAAAAAAAGGTTTACAGCAAAGAGTTTACTTGTTCATATAGTTGAAAACGAAAATTCCAGAGGTAACTTCAGGTATGGCTGGATCTTGATGTTCAGTATTGTTAAGAACATCTCCCTTATCTACTTCTCAACTTCCTGAGCACATTTTGGTTTCACAGAGGCACAGTGTCTGCCAGCATCTTCAGATTTCTTCCTACCAGCTAAGCAATGTCTATGGAAATAAAGTAATTCTGCCATAATAGCTAAAAGGAGAAAAAGTTTCAATTTGAAGTAATGCATGATTGATCGGGAGCAGAAACCAAAGCATTAGAATGGATACCAGCCATTAACACACAGGTGTGGCCACCCTTTCCAACACAGTGATGCAGTGTCCAAGGCTGTGTGGCGCCCTCTCTGGCAGGAAATGAGTCACGATTCAGTCGACGAAATGGAGGATGAAGTCAGCTCCACCCAAACTTTATGGATTGAGACTGTGGGAAGGGTGGTTTCCCAAAGGAAAACCAAGGTGCTTTTTACCAGAAGAAAGGAGAGATAGATGCTGAACATAAAAAAACAAAAACAAAAACAACCACTGTCTGCTTTAAGTAGGCTGCTTCTTACTCTGCCTGTCACAAGCAGGGTAAAAGTCATCTGCTTGCTTTCTAGACAATTTCCCCACTGTGCTGTCCCTCGCCTCCATTTCCTCATCAGATCTTTATTGACAAAGCACCTGTTCAACCATAGAAACTGTGCTAGACTTTGGAGATTCCAATAGGATAGAGACCCCTGGGAACAGTTGTCAGGCTGGCGGGGAACAGGCACATGGAGAAACAGAAGGACATGTGAGAGTGTTAAGGCAGAGGCAAGGAACGGTGTCACGCAGGCCCTTTGCAGGAGGGAGCACTGACTGTCTCAGCGGGCAAAGCCTCAGGGAGGGAATGTCCCTGACCCGCTGATCTGTGCTCTGCTAAGGGTGATATGGCTACAGCCTTTGAAGTGGCCCTGTCTTTACCCGCAAGTTATGGGCAGAAGCAGATGCAGACATAAAATCGCTGGCCTCAGCTGCTGGATCAGCAAATTATCTCTGGCCCACACCATGACAGCTGCATTCAGCAAAGTAGCGTTGTGCATGTATCTTGATATGTAACCCTAGATCCAGGCTTCTAAATATAAGGGACTGTCTTGGGTTGCTAATTTAGGAAAAAGAAAAAAAAGCATTCTAAGATAGTGTCCACATTCATTGGTTGATACCAATCCTTAAAAAAATTATTCATGGATGTTGAATGTTTGAGCCTGGAGAGTTGTTGCCCTATTAAAAATAGATCCCTGGATCAAGACACTTTGAATTCCAATTTGACAGATACAAAGATGCTTGATACCCAGGCATCACCCATCCATCCCTAGAGAAGGCCACAGAAAGAAGTAATTCCCTTTCCAACAGATTTATTGATTATTTTTTCCAACAGAGATTAACTTATTGAAGGTCAGGAGAGGAAAGTACAAAGCTGACTCGGTGCTTTTGTATGTGTGTCAGGTAAACCTGAGTTTCATCTTGGGTACCTGTTCTAGACCTCAGATGAGTGGTCAAGTCAGATCTGTGATGGTCCAGTCAAAGTGTCATAACCATATGCTGGTTCACCAAGGTGCCCTGCCCTTTAGTTTTCCCAAGCCATCTGCACCTGGCAGCACCACCAAGTGTGGATTCCACTGGGTGACATGGAATCCCATGTATGGGGACTGCTTGTGCTCTGGAGCGAGGATGTTGACAGGAGCTCAGGAAAGGCCAAGTCCTGTCTCTGGAAAGTCCTGACGGCTGGCATGAAAGAGGACCTAAGACAGATCCCCACATTTAGCAGACAAGGTAAATATTTCTTAAGCCATTACCAAAGCTCGTCTGAACCATGACAGCAGTCTTCTTAGATGTAAAACAATCCACATTTAGTTCTTATTTATTTATTTTTATTTATTTGGCTTCCCTGGTGGCTCAGACATTAAAGAATCTGCCTGTAATGCAGGAGACCCAGGTTCGATCCCTGGGTTGGGGAGATTCCCTGGAGAAGGGAATGGCAACCTACTCCAGTATTCTTGCCTGGAGAATCCCATGGACAGAGGAGCCTGGCGGGCTACAGTCCATAGGGTTGCAAAGAGTCAGACATGACTGAGCGACTAAGCACACACACACACTGGTTCACTGGGTCTTAGCTGTGGCATGTGGAATCTTTCGTTGCAGCCTGCAGGCTCTTTTTTAAATTTAATTAATTATTTATGTGCTTTTGGCGGCATCGAGGCCTCACTGCTGGCTTTCTCCGGTTGAGGTGAGCAGGGGCTACTCTTTGTTGCAATGCACGGCCATCTCATTGCAGTGACTTCTCTTGTTGCAGAGCTTGGGCTCTAGGGCACTCAGGCTTCAGTGTTTGTGGTACACCAGCTTAGTTGCCCCTTGGCATGTGGGATCCTCCCAGAGTAAGAATTAGACCTTAATCTAATCCGGCATTGGCAGGGGCATCCTTAACCACTGGACCGCCGGGAAAGTCCTAACATGTGGACTCTTAGTTGCAGCGTGTCAGATCTAGTTCCCTGACCAGGGCTGGAACCCAGGCCCCCTGTATTGGGAGCGTGGAGTCTTAACAACTGGACCACCAGGTAAGTCTCACAGTCCACATTTATTATCTTACTGTTTTGGAGGTTAAACATCTGCAACTGATCTCACTGGGTGAAAATCAAGCTGCTGGCAGGCTTGCATTCCTCCCTGCAGGCTCTCAGGGAAAATCCCTTTGCTTGACTTTTCCACCCTCTGGAGGCCACCCTCATTTCTTGCTTCCTGGCCTCCTCCATTTTCAAAATCAGCAAAGGCCACTAGACTGTTTCTCACATGTTATCTCTCTGGTTCTGACTCCTTTGCCCTCCTCTTCCCCATCTAAGGACCCTTATGATAACATTGGACCCATCCAGATAATCCAGGATAATCTCTGTAATTTAAACGCAGCTGGTTAGCAACCTTAATTCCATCTGCCACTTAAATTCCTTCGTTGTGTTCCTGCTTAGCTCACTTGGTGAAGAGCCTGCCTGTTCAATTCTTGGGTTGGGAAGATCCCCTGGAAAAGGAAATGACAACCCACTCCAGTATTCTTGCTTGGAAAATCCCATGGACAGAGTTGCCTGGCAGGCTACAGTCCATAGGTCGCAAGAGTTGGACACGACTTAGCACTATCTTTCTTTCTTTTCTGTTGTATAACCTAACACAAGTTCCTGGGATGTCTTTGGGGTTTCTTTTTTCTGCCTGCCACACCCTGCTTTCACATTCATCCTCCTCCGGCATCAGCACCTCACTTCAGATCAGAGTGATCTCAAAATCTAAATGGGACCACGTTCCTCTGCTGAAACCCAACCCATCCACCCAATGGCCTCCCGTGCAATTAAAACCCAGACTTTTACCAAGGCCTCCAAAATCCAACCTTTGCTGCTTCTTAGATGTCATATCCTTGTTGTTCAGTTGCTCAGTCATGTCTGACTCTTTGCAACCCCACAGACTGCAGCACACCAGGTTTCCCCGTCCTTCACCATCTCCTGGAGCTTGCTCAAACTCATGTCCATCAAGTGAGTGATGCCATCCAACCATCTCATCCTCTGTCATCTCCCTTCGCCTCCTGCCTTCAGTTTTCCCCAGTATCAGGGTCTTTTCCAGTAAGTCAGCTCTTTGCTTCAGATGGCCAAAGTATTGGAGCTTCAGCATCAGTCCTTCCAATGAATATTCAGGGTTGATTTCCTTTAGGATTGACTGGTTTGATCTCCTTGCAATCCAAGGGACTCGCAAGAGTCTTCTCCAATGCCACAGTTCTAAGGGGTTCTCAAGGCAAGAATGCTGAAGTGGTTTGCCATTCCCTTCTCCAGTGGACCACGTTTTATCAGAACTCTCAACCATGACCCATCTGTCTTGGGTGGCCCTACACGGCATAACTCATGGTTTCATTGAGTTAGAACAAGGCTGTGATCCATGTAGATGTCTTCGCCTACCACTGCCCTTACCTCCCTCTGCTATAGCCACTCACTGGCCCATTGGCTGTTCCCAAACATGCCAAGATCATTCCTGCTACAGGGCCTTTATATGTGCTATTTCCTCTGCCCATAACACTGTTTCCCAGGTTTTCCATAAGACTGGCTCTTCCTCTTCCTCCAGGTCTCAGCTTCTCAGAAAGAGACGAGCTAAAGCCTGTCAAAGGCAGCCATCTACTTCTAGTCCCTCATTAGCATATCACTCTTTCATTTCCTCCACACCTAGAAAAGGATGAAGCCCACAACAGATAACCTACAAATATTGTAGAATGAATAAACCATTCTTCTTCGCTAGTCCCCTTCCTCTAGCTAATGTCCACTCCTTTGCCTCAGGGTAGATTCTTGTATTCAAGGAAGCCTCGCATATGCAAATTTTTCAAGAACATTGGGGTCTCCCTTTGCCTGCTCACGCAGCCTGCAGTTTTACTTTGAGGTCTTATCACGGTGGTAGATACAATAATCAATTGTGTAATGATCATTTTTAAAAAAAATTCTCTTTCCCAGCAGACTATCAGCTCCTAAGAGAGCAGGAACCATGTTAATCTTTTTCACCTCTGCCTTCTTGGTGCCTGGCATTTGGAAGGTTTTTCGTAATTATTTGATGTCTGTAAGAATGAATAAATAAATAATGAATGAGGGAGAAAGAGAACAGAACCAAAAGTTACCCCATCGTCTTTTACTTTGTTATCAGATTTAAATTTGATTTGGGTTGGGTTTTTTTTTTTTTAATTTTATTTATTTATTTGGCTGTGCTGGGTCTTAGGTGCGGCACACAGGATCTTTAGTTTTAGCATGCGAACTCTTCGTTACAACTCTTCGTTGTAGCATATGGTCTAGTTCCCTGACCAGGGATCAAACCCAGACCCCCTGCATTGGGACCCTGGAGTCTCAGCCACTGGACCAGGAGGGAAGTCCCCTAATCCTGATTTCAGAAGGAAGATGGGATTCACCAAGGAATTGGTTCAAAGTCCTGTCCTCAAACATTCTCCCTAATTCCTTGATCACTTATTATGCTGGTTTAGAAAACAGAAGTTATGAAAATCCACGTACACCCAGAAGTTAACTTCACAAAGTTGTGGACCCAAATGAAGCCCGACTTGTGTGGCTCATGAGGCTTCCTTTGAGTCTGGACTGCCCCCTCGTGGAAGCAATGGACAAGGCTGGTTCTATTGTTCACCTTTAATGAGTGGGATGTTTCTATTGCCTTTTATAACCCTACATGTCTCCAGTGAGCTCCAGAAACAAGCTGGAGGGAAACTTCGCAGTTCCAACAGAAAAGAAACATCAGGTTCTTGAATAACTGCTTTTCAACCAAACAGAAATGGAGTTGATGCTTTTTAAGGGCTTACATTATGCCAGACACTGTTCTAAGCACTCTGTGCCATATATTCGTCCCAAGAACCAACTGAGGAGGCCACTATGTATTGCCCACCAACAAGGAAGCTGAGGTGTGGGAAGGTTAAGTAACTTGCTGAAGGACCCATGAGGAGAAAGTGGTAGAGACAGGATTTGAACTTGCAGAGTTGGGGCTTCCCTGGTGCCTCAGGTGGTGAAGGATCTACCTGCCAATGCAGGAGACACAGGCTTGATCCTTGGGTTGGGAAGATTCCCCTGGAGAAGGGAAGGGCAACCCACTCCAGTATTCTTGCCTGAAGAATCCCATGGACTAGGAGCCTGGTAGGCTATATTCCATGGGGCCGCAAAGAGTTGGGCACGACTGAGCAACTAACACTTTTCACACTTTTAGTCTGGTTCCAAATCTCCAGCTCCCAACATGACTACTTGCCACTAGCCACTAGTCCAAAGCACTAAATTACAGTCTGTTGCCTTTAAACAGACTCATTGGCTGATTTCCAGGGTTACTTTCGAGATAACTCATGCCAGGACGCAGTTCTGGCCTCAAAGTTCTCGAAAGCAATGTAGCATCTCTTTTCCTTGGAAACTGCAGAAGTTGTGTGTGTGTGTGTGTGTGTGTGTGTGTGTATGCACGCACGCTTAGTCGTGTCCAACTGTTTGCAACCCCAGAGAAGACAGTAAAACCTCAGTAACTGAGAAAGACAGCATCTGGCTAAATAGGATTTTTTCTTCAGTCTCTCCATATTCTGTAATTCTCAAAACAGCTCTTTTGCCACCAAAGAAGTTGTTTAACCATTAAAAGAAAAAATAGAGTAACTATAATAATAATAATTATTATATATATTTTATATGGAGAAGGAAATGGCAACCCACTCCAGTGTTCTTGCCTGGAGAATCCCAGGGACAGGGGAGCCTGGTGGGCTGCTGTCTATGGGGTCGCACAGAGTCGGACACGACTGAAGCGACTTAGCAGCTAGTAGCAGTAGCAGCATGGTTCACTGTCTGCCAAATCAGATGCCTAGAGCCAGACATCCTGGAGTCCAATGTCAAGTGGGCCTTATAAAGCATCACTTCAAACAAACCTAGTGGAGGTGATGGACTTCTGGTTGAGCTATTTCAAATCCAAAAGGATGATGCTGTTAAAGTGCTGCACTCAGTATGCCAGCAAGTTTGGAAAACTCAGCAGTGGCCATGGGACTGGAAAAGGTCAGTTTTCATTCTAATCCCAAAGAAAGGCAATGCCAAAGAATGTTCAAACTACCACACAATTGCACTCATCTCACATGCTAGCAAAGTAATGCTAAAAATCCTCTAGGTGAGGCTTCAACAGTATGTGTACTGAGAACTTCCAGGTGTTCAAGCTGGATTTAGAAAAGGCAGAGGAACCAAAGATCAAATTGCCAACATCCATTGAATCATAGAAAAAGCAACAGTTCTAGAAAAATATCTACTTCTGCTTTATTGACTACACCAAATCCTTTGACTGTGTGGATCACAACAAACTGTAGAAAACTCTTCAAGAGATCAGAGTACCAGACCACCTTACCTGCCTCCTTGAAAATCTGTATGCAGGTCAAGAAGCAACAGTTAGAACCAAACATGGAACAATGGACTGGTTCCAAATTGGAAAAGGAGTACATCAAGGCTGTATACTGTCACCCTGTTTATTTAACTTATATGCAGAGTAGTACATCATGTAAAATGCCAGGCTGGATGAAGCACAAACTGGAATCAAGATTGCCGGGAGAAACATCAGTAACCTCAGATATGCAGATGACACCACCCTTATGGTAGAAAGCGAAGAACTAAAGAGTCTCTTGATGAAAGTGAAAGAGGAGAGTGAAAAAGGTGGCTTAAAACTCAACATTCAGAAAACTAAGATCATGGCATCCAGTCCCATCACTTCATGGAAAATAGATGGGGAAACAATGGAAACAGTGGCAGATTTTATTTTCTTGGACTCCACAATCACTGCAGATGGTGACCGCAGCCATGAAGTTAAAAGACGCTTGCTCCTTGAAAGAAAAGCTATGACCAACCTAGACAGCATATTAAAAAGCAGAGACATTACTTTGCCAACAAAGATCTGTCCAGTCAAGGCTATGGTTTCTCCAGTAGTCATGTATGGATATGAGAGTTGGACTATAAAGAAAGCTGAGCGCTGAAGAATTGATGCTTTTGAACTATGGTGTTGGAGAAGACTCTTGAGAGTCCCTTGGGCTACAAGGAGATCCAACAAGTCCATCCTAAAGGAAATCAACCCTGAATATTCACCAGAAGGACTGATGCTGAAACTGAAACTCCAATACTTTGGCCACCTGATGCGAAGAGCTGACTCATTTGAAAAGACCCTGATGCTGGGAAAGATTGAAGGCAGGAGGAGAAAGGGACGACAGAGGATGAGATGGCTGGATGGCATCACAGACTCAATGGACATGAGTTTGAGCAAGCTCCGGGAGTTGGTGATGGACAGGGAAGCCTGGTGTGCTGCCGTCCATGGGGTTGCAAAGAGTCGGACACGACGGAGTGACTGGACTGAACTGATCTGCCAAGTATTGCGCTAAACCCTTAAAATGTACTTTCACTCAGATGCCATTGACAACCCTAAATATAAGTACTGTTATTATTTCATCTTTGCCTTTGTGGGAATTGAGGCTCAGACAAGTTAAGTAACTTGTTCAAGGTCACACAACTGCAAAGTGTTAGGATTTGAGCCAATTTGATTCTGATATGCATGTTCTTAATATCGTCATTAAACTAACTCCCCTAAATCATAAATCGACTCTTATCTTTTAGTTCATAACTAAGAAAAAATAACAGAGCTACTTATTACACATAACAGAATGAAATGACTTAATTATCTCTTTCCCATTTTCTCTAATTAGTTGCAAGTTTGACATAAATTTGTGTGGGCTGAACTTTTAGAACAGATTTGTGGTAACTACAACACATTTTTTTTCCTCTGGGATCTTATCAAACATTTAAAAAGCTCTGAGGTCTCACTTTCATGTCTAAAATTTATTTTCTATGTTCAATAATTGATATCCATAGAAGAAAAATCTGCTACATTCCTAATGTTTAAAAATAGGGTCTTCCCTAGTGGTCTAAGACTCCATGCTCCCAATGCAGAGGGCCCAGGTTTGATCCCTTGTCAGGGAATTAAATCCCACATGCCGCAACTAAAGATTCTGCCTGCTGCAGTGAATACTGAAGATCGTGCATGCTGCAATTAAGAATAGGGACTTCCCTGGCGGTCCAGTGGTTAAGACTCTGCTTTTCTACTGCAGGGAGCACAGCTTTGATCCCTGGTTGGAGAACTAAGATCCTGCATGACATGGCCCAGAAAAAAGAATAGGAGCTTATTTGAGTGTTTGTTTTAGAATGCTTTTTGGTTGTAAGCAACAGACAATCCAAGTGACTTAAAGAGCAAGAGAAGTTACTGGTTCTCATAATGGAGAATTTCAGAGAGAGGACAAACTTCAAGAGTTAATTAATTTGATTCAGAATATCAATGAAGTCAGCAGAGTAAGGCTCTGATTTCTCTTTGATTCTCTCAGTTCTCTTCTCTTTTGTGTATAATTCATTGTCCTCAAACTTCCCTTATGAGAGGAACATCTCGAGCTAAGAAGTTCCTCATCAGTGTCCTGAGAGAAGGAAGGCCTCTCTACCCAAACCAGCAGACAAACACCCCACTCTTCTTTCTCACGGTAACATGTCATAGGGTCATGTGAGAATCCAGGTTAGCACAGGTCTGGCTTACAAGCACATCCATGAGATAAATGCTTTAGCAAGAGGGGAGGGCTTATCTACAGGACTTGCCTTTGGAGTTGTTCAGTAAACATTAGCTTTTATTAATTTTATTATTTTAATAAATGAGTTTTTTTAACCTAGATAAAGTATAAGTTGTTGTTGTCACTAAGTCGTGTCCAACCTTTTGCACCCCATGGACCGGAGGTTCCCAGGCTCCTCTGTCCATGGGATTTCCCAGGCAAGAATACCGGCGTGGTTTGCCATTCCCTTCTCCAGGGGCTCTTCCCCACCCAGGTATCTAACCCACATCTCCTGCATTGGCAGATGGATTCTTTACAGCTGAGCCACCAGGGAAGCCCCAAAGTATGAGTGACAATTAATGAAAAGTTGGTCTACCTAATTCACAAATCAACACATATATAGCAAATCAGTGAAATACCATTGTTACTGATGAGGCTGTGAAAAAAATTTTAATGTGATAATGTTCAGTTTGGGTTTTTTGTTTGTTTTTTAATTTTTGGATGTGCTCGGTCTTGGTTGCTGTGCGGGCTCTTCTCTGGTTGTGGAGAGCAGGGGCTACTGTCTGCGTGTGGTGTGCACGCTCCTCATTGTGGTGAAAGTGAAGGTCGCTCAGTCAGGTCCGACTCTTTGCGACCCCCTGGACTATTCAGTCCATGGAATTCTCCAGGCTAGAATACTGGAGTGGGTAGCCTTTCCCTTCTCCAGGGGATCTTCCCAACTCAGGGATCAAACCCAGGTCTCCCACACTGCAGGCAGATTCTTTACCAGCTGAGCCACAAGGGAAGCCCTCTCATTGTGGTGGCTGCTCTTGTTGCGGAGCACAGGCTCTAGGACACGCGGGCTCAGTAGTTGCCACTCACCGGCTCTCGAATACAGGCTCAGTAATTATGGTACACAGGCTTGGTTGGCACAGCCTGTGGGATCTTCCTGGCCCAGAAATCAAACCCATGTCTCCCACATTTGCAGGCGGATTCTTTGCCACTGAGCCACCAGGGCGGCCTTGATAATATTCATTTTTGAAGAGGCTGTGATAAAGTAATCCCAAACACAATTGCTTCAGTCATGTCCAACTCTTTGAGACCCTATGAACTGTAGCCCACCAGGCTTCTCTGTCCATGGTATTCTCCAGGCAAGAATGATACTGGAGGGGGTTGCCATGCCCTCCTCCAGGGGATCTTCCCAACTCAGGGATCAAACCTGCGTCTCCTGAATTGCAGGTGGATTCTTTACCGATGAGCCACTGGGAAAGCCCAAGTTGTAAGGATATACAATAGCAATTTTATTTGTGAAAGCCCAAGGTGAAAAACAAAAATGTTAAAACAATACCCTTGTGCCAAAGAATGAACCTCAACCCATGCCTCATATCATGCATATAAGTTTACTAAAAATGGATTGGATCTAGATGTAAAACCTAAAAGGATAAAACTTCTGAAGAAAATATAGGAGAATGTGGAGAAATTAGAACTATAGTGGAAACTGGTGCAACCCTTATGAAAGCAGTATGGCAGTTCCTCCGAAAGAAAGAAAGAAAGAAAAATGGAATTACCATATGATCCAGCAATCCCACTTCCAGGTATATGCCAAAAAGAATTGAAATCAGGGTCCCCAAAAGTTTACTGGTTTGTAAACCAGTGTTCATTGTAGCATTATTTATAATAGTCGAAAGATAGAAATAACCCAAGCATCCATCAATGGATGAATAGATAATCAAAATGTAGTATACACCTAATGGAATATTCAGTTCAGTTCAGTTCAGCCGCTCATTCAACTCAGCCTCAAAAAGAAAGGAAATTCTGGCACATGCTACGACATGGATGAACCTTGAATACATTATGTTTAAGTGAAATAAGCCAGTCACAAAGGATAACTATTGTGATTCCACTCATATGGAGGTACTTAAGTAGTCAAATTCATACAGACAGAAGTAGAATAGTAGTTGCCAGGGGCTTCAAGAAAGAGGGAACA
This sequence comes from Moschus berezovskii, assembly GCF_049115385.1. Taxonomy (NCBI): domain Eukaryota; kingdom Metazoa; phylum Chordata; class Mammalia; order Artiodactyla; family Moschidae; genus Moschus; species Moschus berezovskii. Next base: position 58,946,747 of record NC_142478.1, on the reverse strand, counting down.
GGGAGTTTACAGGTACAGAGTTTGTTTTGCAAGACGAAAAGAGTTCTGGAGATGGATGGTTGTGATGATTGCACAATAATGTGAATGTATTTAATGCCACTTAAATGGTTTAATGGAGAAGGGAATGGCAACCCACTCCAGTATTCTCGCCTGGAGAATCCCATGAACAGAGGAACCCTGACAGGCTACAGTCCTTGGGGTCGCAAGAGTCGGATACGACTTAGCGACTGTATCACCGTCTTTAAAACAGTTTAAATGGTAGGCTTTATTTCTGTATATGTATTAATCATTTTTGATTGTGTACATTTTATGACATCTTGGAGCCAGAGACTAGGGAGAGACTTCCCCTCCCAACTAATTCCTAGTGATAGTAAATGATTTGCCTAGAATATACAAGTCATTTAGGCAAGTGACTAAATGCCTAAATGACTTGCATATTAAACCAACAGCTCCAAAGCCCATATTCTTAACTACTTCCTTTCTCTGGCTTTTACACTCCAGGAGGCAAAATTCCTTTGCCCTGACCATCCCAGGGCCAAGTACAACTAGGGACCAGCCCTATAGCCCAGAGCCCACCAAAATTATTCCAACTGTCCAATTCTAGACCTGCTCAGCAGCTTTCCTTGCCTCACCCATTCCTTCTCTGAGAAATCTCAGTAAGGACTTTCTGCACATGCTTTTCCCTCCCTCTCTCTGCCTTGGGCCACCCTCAGGGTTCCCTGTCTTGGATGTGTGTGGCGTGGCACACCTCCCACCCCCCCATCTTGGGAACTGAGAGTAACAAGCTATCTTTTCCATGACATTCCTCTCCCGATCTGTTGGCCTCATCAAACATGAATAAAGCCAAGATCCCAGGTACATTTTACAATATATTTTAGCACAGTTTAAAAAAATTATAATTTTTTAAAGAGCCTTCAGAAAATAAAGATAAAATCAATTATGATATATTTATGCTACAGTAGTTTAGCGTGGTCATTAAGAGTGTAGACTTGGGAGTCAAATTTCCTGCATCTAAATTCTGGCCCCAGAGCTTACTGGCTTTGTGATGTTGGGCAGGTTACTTATCCACTTGTGTCTTAGTTTTCTCGTATGTAAACTGGGGATGATAATAATAGAATGTATCTCTTAGGATTTTGTGAGGATTACATGGGTTAAAACAAGGACAATGCTTAGGACAGTGCCAGGTATGCAGTAAGCACTCTGCAAATGTTAACTATTCCTGTTATGGATTCTGCAGCCCAAAGTGCAGGAGCTCGGTATGTGCCGACGTGGAAAGATACAGTAAGGGGAGACAGTTGCAAGTGTGTCATTTGTTTTAATGGAGGGTGATATAAGCAAATACCTTTTCTGGAAAAAAATTGCAGTTAAAACAAAATAAACCTCCTAAAAGTAGATAAAAAGCCCTCAACCAGTTAATTTTGAGAAGCAAAAAGGAGGGATTTAAGGGAAAGTGTGAGGGGGACTTTCCTTTTTTTTTATTCAACACCTCCTATGCTACTTGAAATTTCATCATGTTCATTCATACTTAAAAATACAGATGTGATTTTTCTGGAAGACTGGTAACATTCTCATTACTCCTTATTGCCACCTAGGAGTTTCTGGAGGTATTGCGTTCATGATCACTGTCATTGGTGTTCTCCTTACTAGTAAGTGATTCACCTTCTTGATTTAGTATGTTATATCAAGCATTTCATAGCCTCCAACTTTCACATGTTAATGAGTTTGGTAACAGTAAGAAATATGGGCCCAGAGTTATCAGAAGTCAAAAATAAAACAGAAACAGAAAAGCATCTAGTTTGATCTCCTTCACCGAATGACCATTCAGCTTTATATTTAAAATTTTGAGTATCCTGACCCATTGATCAACCTATGGTGCTCTCTTACCCACTGGCCTGTCCATGAGGCCTAAATTTTTGTATTGGTCTGGTTGCCCATGTTTGATTAAACCACTGGTTCCATGGTTTCCTTGCTGTGTGACCTTAAGCAAGCCACTTGACTTCTCTGAGCTTCAGTTTCTTTATCTATAAAATACAAGTGATAACAGTAGTCGATCCTTCAAAGGACTTTTGGGAGTTATTAATTGATATAGCAAGCACAATGACAGGCACATAATAGGGTTTGATAGAGAATTTTCACTGCTAACACCTACAGTGTTCAAATCATAACCTAATGTCACTTCCTCCAGGAAGCCTTCCTTGACCTCCTGGCTCAGTCACATCCCTCTCACTAGATCACAGTTGTCCTTCCTAGCATTTGTCATAGAACGACTGGATGATTGTTTGATCAGCGTTTCTCTTCCCTACCGGATCGTAAGCTCTGTGAGCATGGAGCCTGGGTTCAGTTTTGTCAGTCACTTTATTACCAGCATCTGCCCCAGCGACTGGCAATAGTTGTGCCATAAGTAGTTACTAATAAATGAATTAATGGAGTTAGAAAGCTGTAGGCCTAGATGTGACCTAGAATGAGTGTCATGATTAGGTTCTGCTGTCCTGAGCCACCTAAGTTCTGAGACACAGCAGTAGAGCCTGGTGTGGAGGTGTTATCCTGCAAGATGGTTAAAAGGATAAACTGTAAACCTCTACCATTTGTCCTAGGACCAACCCTAGCAGTTATTTTTCAACTGAGGTGAAAATCACATAGCATAAAATTAGCCATTTTAAAGTGTACAATTCAGTGGCATTTAGAACATTTTCAGTGTCATGCAGCCCATCTACACCGAGTTCCAAAATGTTTTCAAAACCCCAAAGGAAAATGCCGTGCATATAAAGCAGTCACTCCCCCATTCACTCTACCATCCAGCTCCTGGAAACCGCCAATCTGCCTCCTCCGTCTGTGGATGTGCTTGTTCTGGACATTTCCTACCATGGAATCGTACAATATAGAGTCTTTTGTCTCTATCTTCCTGCACCTAGCATGATGTTTTCAAGGTTCATCTGTGTCGTGTACATCAGTACTTCATTCCTTTCAGCGGCTGAATAATACTCCACTCCATAAATATACTGCAATGCTTTTATTTATTATTCCATGATGGAAATTTGCATTATTTCCACCTTCAGACTATTATGGATGATGCTATCCAATTTTTAAAAATATTAATTTATTCACTTATTTATTTGGATGTCCTGGGTGTTAGTTGCAGCATGCAGGATCTTTGATCTTCACTGTGGCATGTGAACTCTTTAGTTGCAGCATGTGGGATCTAGTTCCCCAACCAGGTATCAAATCTGGGTCCCTGCACTGGGAGTGTGGAGTCTTAGTCACTGGACCACCAAGGAAGTCCCCAGTTTTCTTTTTCTAAGCACCCACAGTAGCAGTAAAGAACCTACCTGCCAATGCAGGGGACGTAAGAGACACGGGTCCCATCCCTGGGTTGGGAAGATCCTTCGGAGGAGGAAACGGCAACTGTCTCCAGCGTTCTTGCCTGGAGAATCTCACAGACAGAGGAGCCTGGCGGGCTACAGTTCATAGGGTTGCAAAGAGTTGCACGCGACTGAAGTGACTTAGCACACACGCATGGTATGTCAGATCACGAAGAGTGAACTATCACAACGCCCTGGACCAGAAACCAGGACATGGGGTCCTTACAATGATGGTCAACCACTAACTTCTTGTATGACTTGGCAAGCCATTTCACCTCCTCAGCTGTAACCTAAGAGATCAAACTAGGATTTTTGTGTGGGTAGTTTATTTGGAAGGTGAGTCCAAGTATTTATTTGGGAGATGATCCCAAGAAGTGATAAAGAAAGGAAGAAAGCCAACAGATTCAGTATACAGTTACGATCAAGTCACTGCTGTCAGCATCTAGGATTCAGTTCCACTGGGGGCCTCTGAGACACTGTATGGAATACATCTCAGGTTTGTCCCACCCAAGGAGCAAGGGAACTGGGGTATCTATCTACCAACTCCTTTCTGTCACTGGCTGAGGGCAGCTCACACACTGTCCACTCTCTGGCCTTCCCCTCTGTATGGGCCAGGAATGTTCCAGAAGGCCCTCAGACAGAGTCACATGCTCAGTGTAGGAGACTTTGAGCATACACAGGAGGATGCATGTCCATGGAGTGTAGTGATCTTCAACTAGTTAGTGAAGGTGAAAGTCGCTCAGTCATGTCTGACTCTTTGCAACCCCATGGACTATACAATCCATGGAATTCTCCAGGCCAGAATACTGGAGTGTGTAGCCTTTCCCTTCTCCAGGGGATCTTCCCAACCCAGAGATCGAACCCAGGTCTCCCACATTGCAGAGGGATTATCAAACTCTGATCCCCTAGCTCACATTTTAAAGAGACAAGGACATAGATGTCTTTTTATTTTTTTCATCTCTGTTGAATCATCATCTGAAAACTGCCTTAGTTTGTCAGTCATCCTGTTGGGAAGTGGGAAGGGTGGAATCCTTCTCTCCTCTACTCCTTCACATCTTAAAAGAGCATAGAGTTAATTCAGGACCAACTTTATTAAGACAGATGTGTTACCTCAAGCTGGCCACTTCTCCTCTCTAGGCCTCAGTTAACTCTCTAACTGAAGCTTTTTCTTTCTTTTTTTAATATAATATTTATTTTTGACTGTGCTGAGTCTTCGTTGCTGTGCGGGCTTTTCTCTAATTGCGAGAAGAGGAGGCTACTTTCTAGATGCGATGTGCAAACTTGTCATTGTGGTGACTTCTATTGCAGAGCACGGGCCCTGGGGCACATGGGCTTCAGTAGTTGCAGCACATGGGTGCAGTCATTGCGGCTCCCAGGTTCCAGAGCATGTGGACTCAGCAGCTGTTGCCCACGGGCCCAGCTTCTCTGTTGCATGTGGGATCAAACTCTGTCCTCCGCGTTGTTAAGTGGATTCTTTGTCACCGAGCCTCCAGGGAAGTCCTGAAGCTTTTTCTTAAAAAAGAAAAGAAGAAATTCTTTTCATTGAGAGTAAAACAAAGATATCGGAGAAGGCAATGGCACGCCACTCCAGTACTCTTGCCTGGAAAATCCCATGGATGGAGGAGCCTGGTAGGCTGCAGTCCGTGGGGTCGCTAAGGGTCGGACACGACTGAGTGATTTCACTTTCACTTTTCACTTTCACACATTGGAGAGGGAAATGGCAACCCACTCCAGTGTTCTTGCCTGGAGAATCCCAGGGATGGGGGAGCCTGGTGGACTTCCGTCTATGGGGTCACACAGAGTCAGATACGACTGAAGTGACTTAGCAGCAGCAGCAGAAAAACAAAGATACAGGAAACCACACAAAAGAAATGTGTGGCTTAGTAAATTATTATAAGGCAAATGCTTTAATAATTACCACCCAGGTCAAGCAATAGAATTTGCCAGAAGCCCCACAAGTCACAAAATGAGGCTATTTAATTAAGGTCTCTTCCAGGGGAGTTTTGACTCCTGAAATTTAGAAATCTTTTTTTATAATGGGCTGACTTCTTAGATTTAGCCAGCCCTCAAAAAAGTGTATGATATTGTAAAATGTATATCCATCATCACATGACTCAGGTAACATTACTCCCAAACATAAAGTCTCCCATGAAATACCATTGTCCTGGAATAATATCCAGAATGTTCACTGTGACCAATGAAGTTCAAAAGGATCAAGCTTTTCCTCCTGTTCACCAGTACATGCCAAATGAAGGTGAAAGTCACTCAGTCGTGTCTGACTTTTTGCGACCCCCATGGACTATACAGTCCACGGAATTCTCCAAGTCAGAATACTGGAGTGGGTGGCCTTTTTCCAGGGGATCTTCCCAACTGAGGGATCGAACTCAGGTCTCTTGCATTCCAGGCAGATTCTTTACCAGCTGAGCCACAAGGTTGCCTCTATATTTCTGTAGCATGTATAGTTCATACCTACCCCAGGGCCTTTGCACTTGCATTTTTCCTCTCCTTGAAATGGTCCTCCCAAACTCGTCTCCCATCTGACATTTTCTTATCACTGAGATCTCAACTTTCACTTCCTCAGGGAGGCCCTCCTTGACCATCTCATTTAAAGTAGTACCCTGTCCTCCTCTCATTATTCCATTTTGTCTCCTTCATAGTAGCGGTCACTCTGAAATTATCTGGCTTGTTTGCCTGTTTATAAATCTGCCTGCCACCAGGGGCCATTCAGCTTTGCAAAGAGATAAACACTGTCAGTCATGTTATTCTTTATCCCAGAACCGAAAACAAAGTCAGGCACATTTTGGTTCTCCATAAATATGCGTGGACTGGATACTGAGCTCCATTTACTTCTCTCGGTCACAATGACAGCTGCATCTCAGTGGGGCGAGAATACAGGGATGCCTAGTAAGAAAAGATGGACACATCTGCCAAACATTGTCAGTGTTATTTACATTGCCTAGATGAATTTCAGAAAGCCTAGTGGAAATCCAAGTAGGCCAACTAAAAGCAAGCTTATAATTCTATCCCAGCAGTTCACAAACATCGTAGTCTCTCTTAGTCAGCTCAGACTTTCACAAAAACGTATCACAGACTGGGTGGCTGAAACAACAGAAATTTACTTCTCCATAGTTCTGGAGGCTGCAAAGTCCAAGAACAAAGGTCGGTCGGGGTTTGGTTTCTGGTGAGAAACTCTCTTCCTTGTTTGCAGATGGCTACTTTATCCTACACAGCGTTTCTTCTGAGTGTGGGGGGGAGAGAAAGAGTGGCAGGGGGAGGGCGCGGGCTGTATGTGTGTGAACTGGTATCTTTCCCACTCCTTTTAAGGACACTAATTAGATCAGATCAGGGCCTTACCTTCATGACCTCCCCTAATCTTAATCATCCTAAAGGAGATCAGTCCTGGGTGTTCATTGGAAGGACCGATGCTGAAGCTGAAACTCCAATACTTTGGCCACCTCATGCGATGAGTTGACTCACTGTAAAAGACCCTGATGGCGGGAGGGATTGGGGGCGGGAGGAGACGGGGACGACAGAGGATGAGGTGGCTGGATGGCATCACCAACTCGATGGACATGAGTTTGGGTGAACTCCGGGAGTTGGTGATAGACAGGGAAGCCTGGCGTGCTGCGATTCAGGGGGCCGCAAAGAATCAGACACGACTGAGCGACTAAACTGAACTGAACTGAATCTTAATCACTTCCTAAAGAGCCTATCTCCCAATACAGTCGCAGTGGGGTCATGAATGGGGGGACACAAGCATTCAGTCCGTAACAAAAGACGCTTTCCCCCCCAGGTCTCTTCATCAGCTCGAAACTCCGTACCACCCAGCTGACTGAGTCCAAAACCTCAGACCCCAAATGGCCAACAGTCAAGGGATTGGACTGGAAGTTTCCATAGTTACTAAATACATGCCCCTGCCCAGGAGACCTTGTAAGGTTATCATCTAGCAGTCAAGACTTGAGCCAGTTGTATTTTCCTAGAAGGAATATGAGGAAAGAGGGCGGGGCTCTTATTCTCACAATTGAGGGGTTTCAGTGCTGAGCCCTATAGTCTAGAAGCGAGGCAGGATTCCCTTTTCCAGAGCTAAGCATCTCTCTCTTCTTTTTTCTTAAAATTATATTTATTTCTTAAATAGTTAACATTCACCTGGCACTAAATTCAAAAAGTATAAAATGGAATAAAGTGAAAAGTCTCCCAGAAGCCCAGTTGCCTTCCTTAGAAGCAAACAATAGTGTGAGTTTCCTATATATATTCATATATATTCTTCAGATTTCCTGTACTTTTACTGGCAAATATATGTGTATATTTTTTCTCCCTCCCCGCTTAAATGTTACATACTTTAATGCCCTTTTCTGCACCTTACTTGTTTTTCCTTATTATTGATTGATATACCTTGGATATTGATCCATGTCAACATGTAGCATTTTCTCATTTTTAAGACTGCATAGCTTGCCATTACATAGATATGTCATGATTTATTTAACCAGTTTTCTACTGGTGGACACATAGGCTGTGTCCAGTACTTTTCTCTTGCAAATATTCAAATATTGCAATGGATGACTATGTCCATCATTTTGCAGGTACATGAGTGTATCTGTAGGATAAATTCCTAGAAGTTCTTATATTGTTCTTATATTGATGTGTATTTTGATTTATTAAAAGTTTCCACTTTTGTTTTTTAATATTTTACTTATTGATTTAATTTTGGCTATGCCACATCTTAGTTGCAGCACTCAGGATCTTTAGTTGTGACATGCAAACTCTTAGTTGCAGCATCTGAGATCTAGTTCCCTGACCAGGAATTGAACCCAGGCCCCCTGCATTGGGAGCATGGAGTTTTAGCCACTGAACCATCAGGGAAGTACCTAAAAAATGTTTTTAAATTACAGAAGTAGTACATCCTTGCAGTAGAAGCGTTTTCAAACAGTAATCTAAAAAGTGAAAATCCCATTTCTGTCTACTTGTGTTTCCAATCCAAGTTCTCTCCCAAGAGGGGACCAGTATTAACAACATGTTGTAAATCTTCCCAGAACTTTCCATTTGCAAGCATAATAATACTAATAAAAGTGCTAATGTTTACTGGTTGGTTACTAAGAGTCAGGTGCTATGCAAAGCACTTTTCCTGCATGTTCTCAGTTAATTCACAGGGCAAACCTATAAGATAAGGTGTTATTTTTATTCCCCATTTTGCAAAAGAGGAAACCAGGTGACAGTTCCTAAGTGGCAAAGCCACATTTCCTTATTTCATCAAATCTAAGATTCCACTGACTGTAAGACACACCGTTTTAGAGAGATTAAAATGTAAAATAAAATGGGGATCTTGGAATTAATGTTTTATAGCATTAGAAACAATGCTTCAGATGAACTTTCTTGCATATACTCTTAACATGTGTTTTTCTGTAGACATTTCTTAGGAGTAAAATTGTGTACCAAAATGAAGGTACATATTTTATTTCTTTTTATTATTATGTATTTGGTTGCATCAGGTCTTAGCTGTGGCACACAGGATCTTCCTTGTGACTGGCAGGATCTTTTCGTTGTGGCACACGGTGTGGTGCACAGGCTCCAAGGTGAGCAAGTTTAATAGTTGCTCCATGGCATGTGGGACCTCAGTTCCCAGACCCAGGGATTGAACCCTAGTCTCCTGCATTGCAAGGCGCATTCTTAACCACTGGACCACCAAGGAATTCCCTTTATTTTTTTTAGATACTGCCACATTACCCATATCTCAGTCATCTGTGTCTCCCATTTACTTCATACAATGTCCGGCACTGTGTAGGTACTACATGTTCAATGGACAAAGTGCATGCTCAGGCCCAGCAGATGCAAAGCATTTTGAGATACTCACATGCAAAAACAATACAACACACACACACACACACACACACATCTACCACCACCACCATAAATCCTAACACTGCCTAACAAGTGAGAAGATTAGAATATTTTAGTCCCACATATGTATACTCTTATTGCTGAAGCACCAGCCATAGTAAAAGACAAACGTTAATAAATAAATGAATTTTATGCAGAATGATGTTCAAAATGATTTTAAAATAGCTTGCAGAATTACCTATCAAAAGGCTGTGCACTCAATTTTTTGAAAACACACTAATAATTCCAGAATTTTACAACTCCCAAGCTACTGGGAGTTGAAAAACATGAAAATTTTCCAGGGAGCTTAACGGTCTGTCATTTTCTCAAACACCTACAAGACTACCTGCATCAGAATCACCTAAAGTGCTTATTAAAATGCAGACCCCTCGTCAGAGCTTCCGAATCATAATTTCAGGAGATTAGGGGCATGTGAATATGCATTTTGAACAGGCACTCCACATGATTCTAAGGCACTCAAAGGCATGAGAGCTAGCGCATTAAAGGCTTTAAGGAGTCTTTTAATTAGATTTGCCCTTTAGGACGATCCCTTTGGCTGTAAAGTGTAGAATCAACTGGAAGTGAGCAAAGATAACCAAGATAACACTGTCACTCATGCCAGCGCGGGACCGAAGCCCAGATGGCCTGCGCGCTTCTGCGCCCCCTGCCGGCCTTCAGCAGCTTCGTCCCGTGCTGGCCTGAGCGGCCGATTGCGACTGCGCTCTCCGAAGCCCGCGGGACCGTCTAGGGAGCTTGCCAGTGCGGGGACCCGGACCGGAAGCGGAAGTGAGGTCGAGTTGGCCTCGCGCGCTTGTCAGCCTCAGCCACCCCTAACTCTGTGGGTCGGGTCCCTGTGCGCAAGTTCCGGAAGCGGAAGTTTCTAAGAGGTTGGGGAGTTGTTTGGGGAGTGTCGGGTTATCTTAGTTGTAGGTGGCTTCACGTCACCGGCTGTCTGAGCAGGTGAAGCGCCTTTGTGAGACCTCTTCAATCTTGCCGTCCCGGCTCAGTCAGGATCCCGACCCCGAACCTTAGCCTGCGGGCTCTGGTACCTGGTGATCTGACTTTTCCCGAGGGTCCTGGTGGAGATCCTGGGTGTCCCTTGTCTCTCCCCTGGAGTGAGGCCCCTTCGGCTTCCCAGTGTCCCCGTAGACCCTCGCCATGGGCAACACGAGCAGCGAGCGCGCTGCGCTGGACCGACAGGGCGGCCACAAGACGCCCCGAAGGGACAGCTCCGGGGGCTCCAAGGATGGAGACAGGCCCAAGATCCTGATGGACAGCCCCGAGGACGCCGACCTCTTTCACTCTGAGGAAATCAAGGTAATGGAGTGGGACAATCTGATTCCCCCTAACTGCTATTGAAATCTACTAGATCCCCGCCCCGCGCGCCCTATCCCTTCTAATTAAGAAGTGGAAGAGCCCTCTTAGCTCAGTAACTTGTGTCTAATTACCGATATGAGAAAGTCTCCCCGAGGGGGAAGGAATTCACTTCGTTTAACATCATTAAGGAAAAGGCAGCGCCGAGACAGGCTCAAATTCTTGATTAATTAAGATCGTGGCACTAGCAGTAATTGAGCCCCAGTCCCAGCTTTTCTCTTAGGTATAGTTAATTTCACAGCTCTCAGGAATCCTCCACCAGTTTTCAGTAGGTTGACGGAGCCTTTTGTTGTAGTTTTTTGTAGTTTTACAGTTTATTTTCAGTTTTGGAGAACACGTGTAGAGTGAACATAAGAGTTGAACAGCTGACTGTAGCTGTCTTTAGTTATGCGGAAAATGTGTGGTTCACCCTTGAGAGCAGGCACAGAAGAGTAATTTGACTTCTGGAGGTCAGTGAGTAAGTGAAACATCAGTCTAAAGAAGGCAGCCAGCTGCTACTCAGCTTCTCTCTCATGTTTATGTATGACTTAATATTTTAAACAGGCCAAACCAAACATTTTTACAGGTCGAACTTAGGTGTCCTGCTGCAGCCTGCTTTAACTCATGATAAACTGAAGATAATTCTCGATTCTTGCTCTAGCTGCTCTCCTGCTAACCACCTCATATGGTCTGTTACTAGGGGCAGAGCCCAGTCCAAGAGTACTCAGTGATTCTGGCAGCTGATATGTATGTGGTGTAGCCTAAAGAAATAAACTAAATGCTTAAGGGACAGTCAGTTAAGGAAAGAAGAGAAATACCCCTCCTCCCCCCAGGGTCCTGTTAGTTTCTGGTTGCCTGCTAATCGTCACTGTCCATTAGGCTAATTGTCTGGCAGGTCATTCCGGTTGTGCTCCTGTTCCCTCAGATGCTGGAATGGGTGACCACGTTATTATCTTATTTCCTCACCTGAATCTTAGCTTTGAGGCTAACTATGAAGAGTCTGCTTTTCCTTAGCCCTCCAGTCTGTCATTTCAACTTGCTTTCTGAGTTTGTCGCATTCCCGAGGCTGTGTGCAAAAGTGAACTTTGAAATCCTTTTTTCAACAGTTTGGTATCTCTTCCCCAGGAAATAATTTTGGCCCAAAGGTGGCTGTTTAAGACACCATAAGAATCAAACGACTTTCTTTAAGAAGTATCTGTTCTTTTGCCGAGTTAAAACTCTTTACAAGAAATATTTAAGATAAGAAGTGATCTGTACAGAGTTATTTTAATAACTTCCCCTATCATTTCCATAGAAGTTATTGAAAGATATAGCAGAAACACTGGATTAAATGCCTAGATACAAAAAAAAAGTCATGGATTCTTTTTATCTATACTAGATCAATGTTTTCACTGTGGTTAGTTATCACACCCTCAGTGGAAAGTGATACCAGTCTGTTATTCTTATCTGTAGCTTTTGTTAAAGCTCAAAGAATGCAGGTATCTTTTAAATGAGCTCAGGTCAGTATTTGAAATGAAGGTGCTAGAAGCTTGCTCTAGACCTTTTAAGAGCTTAGAACTCCTACTCTGGCTTCTGACTAGGAAAAAATGTAAGAGATCCAAAACCACGTATCTTTCACTGAGAGTCAAACATGTTTATTTCTCTCATCCCGGAATACCTCCATTACACAGCACTGCCCACACAAGAAGCTGTCATTTAATGAGGGTCACTCTTTGGCTCTTCTTACCTTTTTCTCCGTGGTGCCTGGATGGCACTCAGTGAATAGCTGTTCCCTTCCTCAGCACCTGGATTTGCCAGTTGTCAAGTTAAAAGCTCTGGAATTGTCCCTAATAAATTTTCATGTACTTTAAATCTTGCTTAATTAAGGGAAGAAAATGACATTTATTAAGCTAGTCTCAAATTCATTGCTACCTTCTTCCAAGTGAGTTTTATAATTTCTCAAGTTTTGATGTAGACCCCTTGAATAACAGCAATAACAATAGCTATTAATTACGAAGCACCTACCCTGGGTCTGACCCTATGCAGAGCATTTTACGTGGACTGTCTCAACCTTCACAACCCTGCTGCTGCTGCTGCTAAGTCGCTTCAGTCATGTCTGACTCTGTGCGACCCCATAGATGGCAGCCCACTAGGCTCACCCATCCCTGGGATTCTCCAGGCAAGAACACTGGAGTGGGTTGCCATTTCCTTCTCCAATGTGTGAAAGTGAAAAGTGAAGTCACTCAGTCGTGCCTGACTCTTAGTGACCCCATGGACTGCAGCCTACCAGGCTCCTCCGTCCATGAGATTTTCTAGGCAAGAGTACTGGAGTGGCTTGCCATTGCCTTCTCCATTCACAACCCTAAGAATTACTTTTATTCTCTCCATTTTGCAAGTGGGAAAACTGAGGCACAGCTGGTGAGTTAATGAGCTGGAATATAAACCTGGGGAGTGACAGCTACCTCTTCAGAATGAATTGTCAGTATGAAGGTAACGGTGTCTCACTGTTCCTGTTCCCTCTTCCTGAGTAAACTGCTCTGTTTCTAGGCTCCAGAGAAGGATGAGTTCCTGGCCTGGCAGCACGATCTGGAAGTGAACGACAAAGCTCCCGCCCAGGCTCGGCCAACTGTTTTTCGATGGACTGGGGGTGGAAAGGAAGTTTACTTATCTGGGTCCTTTAACAACTGGAGTAAACTTCCCCTCACAAGAAGGTATTCACCCGGATGTGTTCACATATTGGTCTTAACCCAGGGATACTGTGGTTTCTGAATGATCCCTGTGGGTGAATATAAGAGGATGTTTTTATAAAGTAGATGCTGAATGGAAAAATAGTCATGTTTAATAATTCACAGGGTTAAAATCTCACACCCTGTGGGTGAATATAAGAGGATGTTTTTATAAAGTAGATGCTGAATGGAAAAATAGTCATGTTTAATAATTCACAGGGTTAAAATCTCACACCCAAAAAACACACTTAGAAGAAAACATCACTCGGTTATGAGTATTTCTGTTACACACAGAACCAGGCTGGGTCTGGTTCTTGTCAGGGAACTGCCTGCTTTTCCAGGAGTCCAGTTGGTGTAGGAGGGAGCCACTCAGCCCAGTTATAAGTCATGCCCATTAAGGGAAGAAAGCAATCAAATGAGAGAGGTTTTCCTGGAACCTTTTTTTTGTTAGCAGTTATACAAGTTTCTGTAGGGAACTTTGTACATCCTGTGAAATTGATCCCCTGTCTGGCACTAGGCAAACTGACAAAGGGTAAAACTTGGCAGGCAGCTTGCTGCTTATCTTGTGTTGCTGTCCTCCTTGGCATCCAGACTGCCAGCAGTTACTTTGCGCATAGCGGGAGGACAAATGCCTATTTGTTGAGTTTTTGATGGTAGGAATATAGATTCCTGGCATTTGAGCAAAGCAAGTTTTCCAGGAAACCTCTTATGTTGCTACTTCCTGGTAGCTTTTCTGGATTGAGAGCATTATAATGAATTGTCTGAGTTGGTTAAAAAATGTTCATTTCTCCTGTGGCTGAACTGTTGATTTTACGTGGAAGCTTTGTTTTGTTCCGTGGCTGGTTTTGCAGGTCAGCTCAGAGTGCAGCTCACCCTACTTTACACCCTCAGCTTCCTTTTTTTCTTGCAGCCACAATAACTTTGTAGCCATCCTGGATCTGCCAGAAGGAGAGCATCAGTACAAGTTCTTTGTGGATGGTCAGTGGACACACGACCCTTCCGAGGTACTCTTCCTCCTGCCCTTGGTCCTCTGGCTGCCCACATGATTCAAGCACAGGGCCTGCCCTCGGAGACAGTTGTCAGGTCCCTCTGTCCTGCTGGTAGAAGCCCCTGTGTGTGACCGAGCGAGATAGCAGTGCTTATTGTCAGCCTGCTGGCATCCTTGACTTGGATGAGCCGGTTGGCGGGCCAGGAGATGAAGCCTTCCCACCAGGAATGCTAAATCCTCTAAAGAATACCTTTGGAGACCTTTTGCATTATGATTTCTACCTGTCTGTCTCTTCCCAGCCAGTAGTCACCAGCCAACTTGGCACAGTCAACAACATCATTCAAGTGAAGAAAACTGACTTTGAAGTGTTTGATGCTTTAATGGTGGATTCCCAAAAGTGCTCCGACGTGTCTGGTATGAACAGTTATTTTATACCGTGTGTGTGCAGGGGGCCGTGTCATTTCGAATTACGCTTGTTTCCCTTGCCTCTCCCTCTTGAGCGGGAGCTCCCCAATCAGTGGACGTGAATATCTCCCCAAAGAGCCACAAAACTAATTTCTAACTCTGTGTTCAGTCAACTTGCTGAAATCTAGGTCTGAGGGAGCAGTAAGTCATTTGGGGGTGGGAGGGGTCCATCTCTAGGATTTAGTAGGCCTGCTTGGCCAAAGAAAGCAGACACTGGAAATGGAACCAGAGTTTGCTCTCGTGCCAGGGGCAGGCCCGTAAAGCCCTAGAGAGTAGCATTGAGTCAGTGAGGGGCCAGCACTGGGGGTGCCTGCCCACTTGGGGTTCCTAGTTTTAGCCTGCCAGGTGATCAGTGGACCCCTCAGTGACCTTGGCTGTCACTTGCACATTCCATCTGCACCTTGTCAGAATCTCTTCAGAGGAGGAGGCTCACCACGAAACAGGCTGCACAACGCAACCTGCTGGGTTAGCGTCCTGTATAACGTGCCCTTCTTCCAAGGGTCATCCAGTCATCAGTCACTCAGTAAGTTGCTTTCCATCCAAACCCACAGGAAGAAACTGCTCGGAAACTGCAAGTGCAAGGCAGGGCGAAGGATGTGTTGGCATGTTCAGTGTTATCACCAGGTGCTCTGCCCCCTCCAGCAGGGCTTTATACAGTTCCAGGAGCCCTGTGGGAGGTGGGGCAGAGATCCCCCAGGAGTGTGCCTGACTGTCTAAGAAAACAGGTTCAGTTCAGTTTGAACATTGGGTCTTCCCTTACCTGCCTGGACCCAGAGGTTTGCCCCTGGGATCTCTTACTGTGTATCAGCTCCGAACTCTCACCAGCAGGTGGACCACATGGCTGACAAGTCAGGTCACTGAACAGGACTCAGACATCAAAAATTAGCATCTTCCATTCTCCATAGCTAATTGATCTTTGAGAGAAGGCATTTCTTACTCAGATAAGTGGGAACTGGGGGAATGCCCAGATACCTTTACTTGCTGATAAGTGAAATTTTAGGCCACATACAAACGCTTTTAGTCACTGTTCTGCAGCAGAGGCCACGTGGGGAAAGAAAGCTGCTAAACCAGCTTCAGACTCTCCATGCTCTTCTCATACTCAGACACTCCTTTACTCAAAATACATAGTAATTCCCAGTGGCTCAGTTTCCTGCCCTCAGTGCCTTTCTGTTTCCTGCTGTGGTGGGGCTGGGTTGTGTGAAGGGAGTCTGTCCCCTGGAAAGTGACGAGGAAGGAGTTGGCGGAGCCAGGCCATCTCAGCTTTACATGGACAGCATGAGTCTCAGGCAGCCACATGCATCCCCAGTGTCCTTTGGATCACAGCTCAGTGCCTGCAAGCTGGCCAGAGATCACTAAGTGAGCGGCTTCTAAGTTTTCAGAATACCACACTGCTAGAAGCTTAATATATCTGTGTAAGTGATATTCTCGAGCATGAGTTTGAAAAGAACCTGAGAGCGGTAGAAGCAGAGAGCCTTTAGAGGTCAGGTTTTCAACTTCTTGTTTTAGTTTTGAAATGTGCCCTTGCCCCTGTGTCAACAGGTTGCCTATTTTCGTTTTTATTCTGGCTGGCAGTGCTCCTACCTTGCGCCTAACCTTGTAAGCCTCACTAGAAGCCTTGAGCTTCTTTGAGGTGTTTGCTGGCTCCGCCTGCAGCGAGGAGGAAGTGTTAGCCTGTGTGGCTGTCGGGTCGGGTCACTGCGAACAGCTTCCTGTGACTCTGACCCAGAACTCCAGTGTCTCAAGTAAATGTCCTGTGGCCATCTCCCCCCAGAGTTGTCCAGTTCCCCGCCGGGACCCTACCATCAGGAACCCTACATCTCAAAACCAGAGGAGCGGTTTAAAGCGCCTCCCATCCTCCCACCACATCTCCTCCAAGTCATCCTAAACAAGGACACGGGCATTTCCGTGAGTATTATCCAGACATTTCCCAGACCATCCTCCATGGTTACATTCCACTGCTCCCGTCTGGCCACCTCTGGCAAAGCAGCTGGTGAAAATGTTCAGCATCGCCCATCACTGTTCATGCCGGGTACACCTCTGATATGGGAAAGGGCTGCTCACAAGATGCTCCCAGAGCCGACGCCGCCTCCCCATCCCACGCTGCCTTTCTGAGCTCTTCCTCTTGTGTTCCACCCCCATCTAGCCTGAGCCCCGTTCCTTTTTAGTTTCATGACAAAACATGTAACTCCGCTCTTCTCAGTAAGCTACGTGATGATGGAATTTTTCCTCTGGCCCTCAAATTTGAGAATCTCGTTTTAATCACTGAATTGCTTCCAGAAGCATCATTGTCCCTGGATCAAAATTTGGGGTCTGTGGGTAATGCACATTGTCCCTGGTAATTGATGTTACTGCTGAAAAGAAGCGTGCCTTCTCCTGGATCCTGAAGAGCACTTTGTTAAAGTTAAGAGCACTTTAACTTTCCATCCCGTTTAACATGAACTTACCCCAGCTCTGGACTGAGCAGCATAGCCATAATTCTTGGGAGTCTAGATGTTCTTCTGCTTGGTCCAAGCTATCACCTAAAACACACACTCCTGTTAGGTGATAAGGTAACCATGCTGCTGTTCTGGGTGGTACACACAAGTGGGTGCACGTGTGCTCAGGTGCGGGGCTGGAGGCCGACATGTGCCGGCGTCTGCTCCAGCGATCACATGTGCTCCCCGGGGTCTCACTGTCCTTGGGCACCAGGTCCCACCCCACCCCTGTGTGGAGAGCAGCCCCATGCACACACCTGACAGCTGAGCCAGTTTTTGTCAGGTGCTTTAGCATTTATAAAACTGGGGAGTGTACATTGGAAATGCCCTGGATTCTGACTTCTCTTTAAAAATAGGACGATGTGGCAACATTTTGAGTCCAATATATGAGCTTGTGTGAAGCAATAGCGCCTCTTCCCCGCCCCCAGTCATCCAGTGCTTTATTCCGGCTCACTGTCTGAGTCTCAAGAGACTTGCAATCCAGTGCTCAGGAGCCTGGAGCATAGTTTTTTTTTTCCCCCAGCTTTCTTTAAAAGCACCTGCAGTGCAGTTTTCTTTCTGCTCCTCCAACAAGAGGGCAGAGCCATGGCCCACGCTCTAGAGACCAAGATGAAGCCTGATCAGAGACGCACATTGGTGTGCCCAGCAGACACCCCAGGAGCTCCGCTTAGTCACAAGGCATGACCCCTCACCGCCCCTGTGATCATGGACAAGCCCTTTCACTGCCTGACTTAGGAAGAAAGGGGCCTGAGAGCCTGCCTCCTTTCCTTTGAAATCCAGTCCCATGAAACACGGGAGAATCTTCGTGATTTCTAGATCCTAAGTGCACACGTCTGCTTTTGTTCCCCTGCAGTGTGATCCAGCTTTGCTCCCTGAGCCCAACCACGTCATGTTGAACCACCTCTATGCACTCTCCATCAAGGTAAGGACCTGTTTGTCACTATCTGAGCCGTGTTTCTTGCCCTGGGGCAACCCCCCACCCCAGTGATGGAACAGCCTGAAGTCCTTACCTGGAGGGCAGCTTCCGGGCCCAGGCCCAGGCCCAGGAACTTGTGTTTATGCCGCCCTCTTGGTGATTCTCATGTTCCCTAAAACCTGAGCATCCTGACTTAGCCCTGCCTTTGATGATTTCCACCTTCTTCCTCAGGATGGAGTGATGGTGCTCAGCGCGACCCACCGGTACAAGAAAAAATATGTCACCACCTTGTTATACAAACCCATATGAAGAGGCGGGAGCTGCCGGGGCCCGGCGCAGCGCGCACCTCTGGGCTCCACACATGCATGCTCTTCGCTAGACGGAACGGACTGTAAATTTCCCATTTCACTCTCTAAGGCATTTCATACACGCCCTACACCTACCTGAAGGCCTGTTCCAGACACAGCGGCTCCTGAAGCACCTCAATCTGTAACCGTGCCCTCAGCACCCAGTGGCTGTGAGCCCCAGGGCTCCTTGAGGCTGAGGGTGGAGTCGGACGGTCTGCAGCCCCCACCCTGCAGTGTGAAGGATGGTGCAGGCCTAAATTTAAATCCCGTGAATGTGGAGATTTTTCTTAAGCCAAAAATGAACACTAGCTGATGAAAACTGTGCTAGTGAAAATCTGGGGAGCAGGTCCCAAGGCCGCACAGAATCTCTCATCATTGGTGTGTTGGTTTTGACTTGTCCCTGCCGAGGCCTGGCCACAGACCTGCCAGCGAGTGGGTGCTGGTCCTGCCTGTCCCCTGAAATCAAGCAATAGATCGTCCTCCACTCCCTGCTGCAGGGAGGTGTGATTTCTGTAGAAATTAGACCTTGTCTGGTTTCCAGATGAAGTTTTATGATTGTTTCTTACGCTTATGTGCATCAAGTGGTTTTTGTTTTTTTAAACCAGCAATGGCTGACTGTACAGCCTTAGGGCAATTTTTAAATCACCCCAGCTGGACTCAATCATGTGACCTGTGCTCAGCAATAATCTGTTCTCAGAACAGACTCGGAAAACCATGGCCGGATTCCTCCTTTAAGCTGGGTGATCCTGCGGACTCACCGCTGCTAGCCAGAAGGGTGTCCGGCTTTTTCAGAGAACTGTAACGAGGTGGCACTGTCACCCAGAAAATTGTGGAGAGGCACCCTGCCCTACTGTGTGCCACCGTGCTTGGGACCTCTACTCAGCAAAGAAGGCTGCAGCAACTGGTGTTGCTTATTCTGGAAGGAAGTTAGAAATTGTGGCCGCCTTCTGATTTTGTATCAGGAAGACATCCTTTGGACCAAAGTGAACCTCTCCACACAGCCGGAGATGTGCCTGTTAGCGAGGCTCCTGTCCCCAGGTCAGCAAAAGCTGCCATCCTGCCCTGTGCTCCTGCTGGGGGATGGGGAAGCAGCTCCCTGGTGTCCAGCGTTTGTGCCCTTCTTTGTTACTGTTTTAAGAACACTGAATAACTGTCACCCCGATGTACAGGTTGCAATAAAGCTTTGTAAAGATAATGGACATGCACTTGGGGGAACCTCTGATTTCATGCAGTCATCTGGAGGAGACTGGTGCTCTCCCCGAGGTCTGTTCAGTGCAGTGCTATTCAGTCTTTTTCCCGCCTTGGCACACGTTGAAAATGGTACCATCCTTTTGGCATTATGGGATGAGAGGACGGGGCAGCTCGGCTATCTGCAGGGCTGGGGCCCTTTCCCTGACCCACCTGTTCTGCATACAGATTAGAAGGCTATTAAGAGGCTATAAAATTGAGCCCCTTGGAGCTGCTCACAGTGGGAGCTGAGGAGAGGCAGTAGTGAAAGTCCCTGGCTTGCCCAAGTTGGCAGCATCCCCAGGAGAGGTCTTGCTCATTAACAAGCACCGTAAGGGAGCCTGGGATCATGACCCTCTGCTTGGAAGACCACAGGATGTTCTGGAGTCAGCTACTCTCACCAGCTAAAAGGGCCTCTGTCCCTTCTACCAAAAAGATGGAAGGTTACAGTGTCTCGTTAATAAACCTTTTCTTCCCAGTCATCAGGAAACATGGAAGTAAATTTAGGAGATAAGGGAACCCCCGAGGTCATCTGGTCACTTGAGGTGGACAGTAGCTTACAAAACATCCCTCCCTGGGTAATTAGCCATCTCACCCTGAATATCCAAGTGATGTGGGAACCCTAGATTTAGGGACTGGAGGGGTTATATAAGTAGACTGAGGAAATAATACAAGAATCCTCTTTCCAAAACTGGATTTTTTTTTTTTTTAATTATTGAAAGTGAAAGTCACTCAGTTGTGTCTGACTCTTTCTTTGTGACACCATGGACTATACAGTCCATGGAATTCTCCAGGCCAGAATACTGCACTGGGTATCCATTCCCTTCTCCAGGGGATCTTCCCAACCCAGGGATTGAACCCGGGTCTTCCGCATTGTGGGCAGATTCTTCACCAGCTGAGCCAGAAGGGAAGCCCAAGAATACTGGAGTGGGTAGCCTATCCCTTCTCCAGCAAATCTTCCCAACCCAGGAATCACACCAGGGTCTCCTGCATTGCAGGCAGATTCTTTACCAACTGAGCTATCAGGGAATTCCCATTTAAGTATAGTTGATTTTATAGGCTTCCCAAGTGGCTCAGCAGTAAAGAATCCTCCTGCCAATATAGGCGACACAAGAGATTTGGTTTCGATCCCTGGGTCGGGAAGATCCCCTGGAATAGGAAAAAGAAACCCACTCCAGTATTCTTGCCTGTAGAATCTTACGGACAGAGGAACCTGGCTAGTTACAGTCCATAGGGTCACAAAGAGTTGGGCATGACTGAGCACAGATGCACAGTTGCTTTTACAGTGCTAAGTTTCAGGTCTACAGCATAGTGATTTAGTATTTTTGTGGACTGTGTTTTATTGTATATTATAAGATACTGGGTATAACTCCCCATCCTGTGCAGTAAATACCTGTTGCTTATCTGTTTTATGTATAGTAGTTTGTACCTGTTAATCCCATACCCCTAATTTGTTTGCTTCTTCTTTGGTGACCATAATTTTGTTTTCTGTGTCTGAGTCTGTTTCTGTTTGTCTGTGCATTCATTTGTATTATTTTTAGATTCCACATAGCCTATAGTACTTGTGTTTCTGACTTATTTCACTAAGCGTAAGAATCTCTAGGTCCATCCATGTTGCTGCAAATGACTATTTCATTTGTTTTTGTTTTAATATATTCCACTGGAGATAGGCGTGTGCACACACACACCTCGTCTTGAGTCAGTCACCTATTGGTGGACACTTGGGTTGCTTCCATGTCATGGCTATTTTAAGTAGTGCTACTATGAACATGGGTACATGTATCTTTTCTAATTAGTGTTTTTGTCTTTTTCTGGATATATACCCAGGAGTAGAATTGCTGGATCATGTGGTAGCTCTATTTTTATTTTTTTATGAACCCCCATACTGCTCTCCATACTGGCTGTACCAATTTACGTTCCCATCAGCAGTGTTGGAAGGTTCCCGTTTCTGCACACCCTCTGGAGCATTTGTTATTTTTACTGATGATGGCCATTCTGACTTGTGCGAGGTGATACCTCGTTATGGTTTGGATTTGCATTTCTCTGATAATTAGTCATGTTGAGCATCTTTGCATATGTCATCTTTGAAAAAAACGTCAAGTCATCTGCCTGTTTTTTGACTGGGTTGTTTTTTTTTTTTTTATATTGGGTTGTATGGTCTATTTGTATATTTTGGAAATTAACTCATGTATTATGTCATTTGCAAATATTTTCTCCCATTCTGCCAGTTGTCTTTTTGTTTTGTTGATGGTTTCCTTTGCTGGGCAAAAAGCTTAATTAGGTCCCATTTGTCTTATTTATTTATTTTGCCTTGGGAGACTGACCTAAGGAAATATTGCTATGATTTATGTCAGAGTGTTTCACCTGTGTTCTCTTCTAGTTTTATGGTGTCAAATGGTTTACATTTGGGTCTTTGAGCCATTTTGAGTTTATTTTTATGGATCACATATCTTCAAAATATAATTGAAAATACATAACTAAGCTCATAGGTATGAAAGAGACATACCGAAGCCCCAGAACTGAAGAAACTCCCGCTGTGTTGCTGAGCTGTTGGTGGCGATGGGGGAGGTTGGGTGGCAGGAGGCAGGACCCAGCCATGGGCCTCCAGGACCAGGGTTCGACACCTGGAAAGGAAGCTCACTGCCTGAGTTGGCCCAGAAAGCACTGCCTTTTCCGTAAGAAGGGTTAGAGTATCTGGTTGCTACCCTGAGTTAGGGCTGTAGGAGGAAACATCATGTTGAAAAATCTAGCCCACAAATCAGCTCTACTGACAAAGTTCAGAAGACACCAAGCTGAAAATCCAGTGGAAAAACTTAATTCAGAGCCAGTAAACCCAGTAAGACTCCCCTGCAGCCCCAGGGGACCCCCAGAGGAGTTGACTGTTCAGGTGGGGGAATGTAGGCAAAACTGCAAAACAGTGGGAAACAGGGGTCAGCATTCCCCAGAGCTGCTTGTCTAAAATATTCCATATTCTTTAAAAAGCAGCACAAAAGGAAGTCCCCCGTGGTCCAGAAGACTGCCCACAGTCCCGGATGAAAGTTTTTACACACAGGAAGCTAAAAGTAATGGAGACTGTTTAATGGAGATGGAACAGGAGACCCTGCTTTATCCAAATCACAGGAGCAAAGCCACATTGAGGTGTCCTATGACCCAGGTGACACTTTCTCTGTTAGGGGTGAAGACTGGTTACATGGTTAAAGCGTAGCTCCAGTTGCTTTTGAATGAAGATACATTTTTCCTACTGGAAATGTATATACAAAGGAAGTTACAGAGCCAAGGGTAAGGTCTTTAAATTCCTAATGTGTTAAGTGGTATTTCAAGGTAAATAGAACCAGCCATATGTCAACATACTGAAACCAAAGATCAAAGGATCCAGGCAAGGTCTTTTCCTTCCCTCTGGTTCCACTTAAAGGTGTAGAAGATAGCTGCAGGACCAGGTCAAAGCCTGGCTTCACCTTGGAGTCGGCCATTCCTCCACCGTCCCCTCCCAGAGTGTGGACACTAGACTGAGGATAGGGATGTCGATCCAGTTCAGTGCCTGAGCAGCTGTGTGACCTTGGGCGATCATATGACCTCTGTTAAACTGATTTCCTCTCCTGAAAAATGGAAGGAACTGGACAGACACTAGGTGATCCCTAGGGCCCCTTTCATTTCACACTGGGAGCCACAAAGCCTTTTACAACATGAATGGGTTATGGCCACAATCAGGAAGGAAGCCAGGGGGCCAGGAAAGAAGTACCAGCACCGTTTGCTCATTTAGGAAACCTCCAAGACGCCAAGGGCCAAGCTGCAAAACCCAGAGCATCAAAGTGATTCCATACGTGGCTGAGGCCGGAGGCTAAGCCATTGGGGAAAAGCACAATTTCATTTCGTTTAACTCATTCGAGATGAGCATGATTTCATTCCTGAGCATGAACTCAGTTCTCCTGAAACATGACCCTCTTCCAGTGTTTACAAATGGTTTGAATGAATTGATGAAGACCCAAGTCTCTGGACCACTCAGCCCTCCATCCGGCTCTTCAGCACCTCACTTGATCAGCAGATTAGTGAAGAAAAGCAGCTTAGAGCCATCTGCTCTGGAATGCCAGTTATAATCGTCTTCAGGAGGAAATAGGAAGCTCTGAATATATGTACGAGTCATCCCAGCTAATGGTGAAAACATCCGGAAGGGCCCTTCTAAGAGTTGTCGCTACTGTGAGTCAGAGCCTCGGGGAGACAGTGCCCTGTCTCTGGGATCAGCCACTGAGCTCAGCTCCCACAACTACCTCATCTTTTTCTGTCCTGAAGACAGAGGTGGCCCAAGCCTGGGTGAGGATGCCAGTCGCCTCTACCTGCCAGGAGTGAATTCACCCATGTCATCTGGGAGCCTCAACAGCAAGTGAGAACAAGAGGCAGCTCCAGCTGTGTGTACCCCAGATCAACTGTGTATTCCCTTTTTGTGATTCTCTGAACGCACACGCTGAGTTGTATACAGCAGTAAAGTCATTTCCAGAGTTCCTTCCTCTCACAGCCCCTCCAGGGCCAACAGGAGTTCTGTTACTCGTTTACAGCCTGGAGAGAAAGTCAAATCGTATGTGCGGTTCCAGATTCCCACTGCTCAGCCCTTCCAGCCTCGGAAGATGAAAGCCTCAGCGTTTGACTAGGCAAGTGATAAAACATTTTCTCATGTAAACACTGTACCTAGAGCCACAGTCTCCATGCTTTAGACATCACGAGCAATATTTACACTGCCAAGAAAGAAATCGGGCCAGAACAGGCTAATCTTCAACCATGGCACTGACTGATATGTTAGGCCTGATAAGCCTTTGTGGAAGGTGGGCATGCGGGCCACCTTGTGCCTCGTAGGATATTTAGCAGTTTATCTTTGGCCTCTGCCCACAAGGTGCCAGAAGTAACCCCAGTTGTGACAGCCAAAAGTCTACAGGTACTGTCAGGTGTCCTTGAGGGAAGGGGGCTGTCACCCCCAGTTTAGAACCCTGGAACAGGCCAGTTTGTAAAGCTTAGCCAGTCCCACCTCCGTAGGCCCAGCATTATTGCTTTAGATTTAAATCTGCATGAATGTTTGCTAAAGCAAGTCACACTCATGAGGCCCAATTCTAAAGACAAACTAAGGTGGTCCATCCTGCTAAATGTATCATTCTCTTTCTGGCCTAAGTTTCCAGATCTTTAAAATTTCATAGTTACAAAATTTGCTTTTCAAGCACCTTCTTTATTCTCATGAAAATTAAGTTGTAAGAGCAGAAAATGTGACGTCTAATTTTGTGTTTAAGCAGGAACTGCAACATGGACAGCTGGGCCTCAGTTTGTGGTGTGGCTGAGTAATTTGTTGGTTGTTTCTTTGAGGTCCTTGCTTAGGGTCCAGAGAACCTTTATGGCACATTTCTTTTGGAACTATACCACATTTACCTTTGTTTTTGAAGTGTTGTGTGGCTGCCAAGAATCCTCCGGACATTGACTAAAATGGTTGTTTGGTATTTAGTGGACTTCTTCTCATTTTATAAGGGAGGATAGATAGGTTCCAACATTTTACTTGTTCATCTTCTGAATTTTCATTCTTAGAGGTGCCAGATTTTTATCCCCAGTGGTAAAACAGAAAGGAGGAATAGAATAGAATTGCAAGTTCAACTCCTGTTGCAGGGCATGTCAGCCACAACCCTGCAAGTCAGAATTTGACTGTGGTCAGATTACTTCATTGGAAAATAAAAGCTGAAGACTGAAAGCAACAGGAACCATGAGAAAAGTACCATTTACCAAAACCAATGCTTGTCTAGCTCAACAAATTTTACACTAACAAAGCATCTTAGAAAAATTGACCTTGCACACTGCAGAACTTCACATAGTTAAAAGAATTTATATTTTAAACTACCTTGATCTGAATTCCTCCCTCCTAGGAAATCCCTGTGACTTGATCATAATGGGTAAGAGGAACTGTTTTTTTTTTTATTAACTGCGTTATAGGAGAGCTGGGTAATCCATTCCCCAGTGAGCCTTTCAAAGCGGTCTGACTGCCTTAAGGAGCTTTCCGGTTCCGCAGTCCTATACTGTGACCTTAATAGCCAGTTCATGATTCATTGGAAGTAATGCTCAAACACCACACTTCTGGAAGAGAACTTCGCCTGTGTCTCAATTCCAGGAGTGCGGTCTGCTCTAACCCTGTGTGGCTGTCCACACACACCACCCCCCGGCCTCTGAAGAAGCATTCTCAAAAGAAAAGACGGCCCCATGCCAGGCTCACAAGCTCAGGCTGACAGCGGCGATACTTCGGAGTTTTGCGCACTGTCTTTAAGAAAAGAAGAGGTCGTGCACTAAAGCAAACATTTTAGATCATTGCTTTATTTGACTATTTGTTCAACAGAGTTCATTCCTCTCAAGGTGGATCTTGTGATCTTTTCCTCTTTCTGAATAAAAAAGGTAATGAAGAAAAAGCCTGTACTTTTGGAGACCTAGAATCTTACTTATGCTAATAAGCTTTTGACTGCAATTTCGTTTTAACGATATTTCCTGCTGGCATCTCGGTGGTCACACGGAGCTCCCCACCCTCCAGTGAAGATGGCTGTCCACAACTACCACCGTTGAAACCAAAAGTAAGAGTTGAAAAATGCACCTTTTACAATAAAAAAGTAGAAACCAATTCAATTTCCTTTTTTTTTTTTTACGAATATAAAGTTTCTTGTAAATATGTACAGTCTTTGAGCTAGTTCTATAGCAGGAAGCATTTCACAGATGAGACACACAATATACACTTTGAGGGCTAAGAAACCCATTTCTCATGGAGATCCTAAATGAAATGCCAAGACTGAACACCATTTCCAGTGACCTCTCCAAATACTTGTGGACCAAGAGACAAACAAACTTCAGCAAACATTCGGTCAGATCTTCCCTGGAAAAGGGAAGGGATGCAATCTGACCCCGAAGACAAAGCAGCACACAGAACACGACAGTGTGGCACTGGCCAAGGATGCGACAGCGGAGGAGGGGCCGTGGGCATTTCAGACAAGAGAGCACTTCGGTTGAGGGACGAGCAGGAAGGAGTCGGGACTTCGGCCAGGTTGCAATCTGGAAAGTGAGCTGAACCGTGGACGGGGGATTGAAACGCGGTCATGTTCACTGGCTGCAGTGGGAACAGGTCTACCTGTCAGCCTACCTAGGATGTGCCTTGGTAGTTCGAGGCGTGGAGAAGCAAGAGAGGCCTGGTGGGAGATTAAAGGCAGAAATAAGGCCGCTAGTTAGCTTACCAACAGCGAAGCCTCTGGTTGGTTCTTTAACCAGTTCCCAGGAACCTCACACCGCCGGAGGAGAGAAATGGGGCACCTAAGGGAGGGTTTCCCCGCCCAGCCGGGGTGGGAGAGTTGAGGGCGGATTCCTTCTCCAACTTCCTGATTTTAGTCTAGCCCTAGGGAGAGGCTTGTTTGGGGAGTCACAGTTTTCGTGGGGTAGAACCTGCTGGGTTGTGTGTGAACAGAGTCATCCGCGAGGGAGTTGGCAGGGAGACATGAAGTGTGAGGTGTGGTTTGCTGAAATCCTTCTCTGGTCGTAAGGCTTGAGCGTTTGGTTTTCGTTTCTTCAGTGCTACAGACTGCAGCTTGTGGCCGGTGAGTTGGCAAGTCCCAGAGGGTCTTGGTTCGGCGGGAGCTATGGGATGGACCTAGTGCATCAGCAGAGCAACCCAAGGTGGGCAGCCAGGTTGGGGCGGGGGGCAGCACATGCAGTGAACTGCCATGCAGAGCTCCGGCATCTCTTCCCACCCCAGGGAGGGGGGCGGCACACTGCCATGGACAGGCTGTGAGTGCCCCTGGACCCGGGCCCTCTTGGGGCTGGGCTCAGAGCAAGTCCAGTGCATGCTTTCCTGGCCAAAGCGACGTGGAAAGCGGGGACAGCAGGCCAGGGGTGACGCTGAGCGGCGGGGAGGGAAAACTCCTCGAGGTCCCTTGGCCCCAGGTCACTGCCTCCGAGCGAGGCCTGATGACCTCTGTACATTCTCAGCTGGTGGGGGGGGTCGTCAAGGCCATACAAGGCAATGAGGACGGTAAACATTTGGCTAAGATGTTGGCCCAGGTGAGGCAGGGCCACCTGTGAGGACAGACTGGACGAGGATGGGCTGAGGTGAGCACGGGAGGTTAGCCAACAGCAGGGGCTCGTCTACATACATTTCAGTAGCGGAGACCTGATGGTGTGACCTCGCTACAAATGACTACAACAGGAAATACGGCGCTATTCAAATCTATTAAGAAGTCTGTTGTCTTTTAAAAAAAAAAGAAACAAAAATACCCAACCAACCCTAGGATCTTAAAGTAGCTATTAATTAGGAGTCTAACCACGCTGTAGTTGTAGTTAGCCCCAGGTTGGGTTCCTGTGATGAACTGGTACAGGCTAGAGCTAGGTACAAAAGTTTATGAATGCTCTGAAAGAGTACCAAAGTGCAAAGAGGGCGGCTGCAGGGAGGTGCCGGCAGCTCCCAGGAGCCCCAGCCCCCCGCCCCTCCTGGCTGCAGGGAGTCTGTGCTGAGGCGGCCTGGGTCCAGTTGCGCCGGGGGCTGGCTGAGCAGATGGGCGCTGGGGTCCCCTTCAGCAGAGTTCCATGGTGTGTTTGGTGTTTTCCTGCAGATCAACATGAGGAGTTGGTTTTTCTGGCTGAGATTTATACTGAAGACTGGTCCCAGACCTGAGAGCAAAAGGAGGGGATTTAGCCATCAGAAGCCGGAAATCGTCATGCTTACTTCGTAAACAGGAAGCCCACACTGGGAGCCTGCAGGAGCGCCTGGTCTCTCCTTCCTGTGGTTAACAGTGAGGGACAGCAAAGCCTCCCCTCAGAGCTTGTGAAACTTGCTGAGAATTCCCCAGTGCTGTGGAAGTACTTCTATGGTTTACACATACCATTTTATCCAGAAATCAGAGGAGGTAAGGCTTCCCTGGTGGCTTAGCTGGTAAAGAATCTGCCTGCAATGCAGGAGACCTGGACTCCATCCCTGGGTTGGGAAGATTCCCTTGGAGAAGGAACGGCTACCCACTCCAGCATTCTGTCTTGGAGAATTCCATGGACTGTACAGTCCATGGGATCGCAAAGAGTCGGCCATGACTAAGCAACTTTCACTTTCAAGGAAAACAGCTAAAAAGCGTTTCCCCCTCTCTCTAGAGGGCATTAGGAGAGCGTGGTCCAGAAAACCAGCACCTGGGACTGGTTGGCCTGCCGAGGCGTTAGCGAGCTTTCGCGCCCTGCCCCCACTTGAGGGCCCTGGTTATCAGCACATCCCTCCAGCTCCTCAGCTGGCAACATGAAAGCTACACAGGTAATAAATGCACATGACTGTGAAATTTCAAGAGGTACAGAGTTCTTCTAGAAGGCAACCACTGTTACCAGATTTCAGTGTAGCCCTGCAGAGGAATTCTTGATGTATGTGTCTTTGTACACATACATATATTTGAAAAAAGTAAAGCATGGAACCTTTTGAATGACATGTTTTGTGTGTTTAAGAATCTGCTTGTCTGCACAGCTCTTTCTAGAAACTGTGAACACTGGTTGCATTTGGGGAAGGGAATGCTGTGTACCCTTGGCTCTTACAGTTTGAGGGCCACACATGATGCATTTGTACAGGAAGCCCCTTCTCAAGCTATTTTCTTCCTAAACTTCTTACAAATCCCACAAAACCCTAATTACAGTTGTGGAGCTTCTTCCTTACAGCCGTGGCTCTTCGGGGCTGAGAAGGGCACCTCCCTTACCTTGTTGACCTGGGACAGCGGGGTCCTCACGGCCCCCACGGGCAGCCGGCCCCTGCTGCTGTCCTCAAACAGCCGCCCGGGGGAGCGCTCCCTCCGCGTGCTCAGCATCCGGCCAGGGGACTTCTCGCGCTCCAGGGGGCGGCCCGGAGACTTGTCCCTGCGCAGCTCGGTCCGCCCTTCGCGGTAGCGGTGGGGTGTGCTTGGCTCTCGAGGGTGGCTGGGGCCTTCGGGAGGCGCCGGGCTTGAGGCCACACGCTTGGTGATGTGCTCGTTGTACGTCGGCGGGCCTCGCTTGTTGGGGCTATGACAACAGGAGAGCGAGGTGGGGAGCTGAGCCACCCCCATGCCCATCTCACCACAGGTTATTAGACACAGATCCCACCTGGAGTCCTTCAGGCTTCGTGTTTACCTCGAGTGTGAGGACAGAAAGGCGGCAGAGGTAACAGCAAAGAGAAGTTTCCTAGTCTCGGGGCAGGCCTTCTGCTGAGCACCTACCATGTGTCAGGCGCTGTGTGAGCTCATCAGATCATCCTAACAGTCGGTATGCCAGGAAAAGGTGACCCTCATCGTACAGACAAGAGGACAGAGATGCAAAAAGGCCAGGATTCCAGGACAGGTCAGTTTGACATCGTAATTCCCATACTCCACACCCCGACCTAGTAATTTCCAGAGCCTGCAGTTCACAGGACATCTTCCTTAACAGGAAGTTAAGCCTGTACTCATTACAGTCAGTTGCCAAATCTGTCCCACTTTTGGGCCTCTGTCTGTCACCTCTCTAGGTAGCTTTCCAAGAGCCTTTGTGCCAGAGGTGTAGAAATCAAACCTGATCCAATTAGGAGACAGAGCAGGGCCAATGCAAACAGCAGACCAGGCTCAAAAAACATATGAGCAATTGAAAGTAGTGGGGCCTTTTCTTACGAATGATCTACCCTCCATCCAGCCCTGGCCTGCCTTGCAGAGAAATTTTCATGTTTCAAATGAAGATCTCACCAGGCCCTTACCATCCCTCTGAAGAAGCAAGATTCAGAAACACAGAACTGACACACAGCCTTCAAAGTCAGTTCCTTCCCACCCTCCAGCAGAAAAGGTACCAGGGGCCCTAGTTATCTGAGCATAATTAGTGCTGGGAAAAGGCAGCCTACTTAAAATGGCAACACTATTTCACAGAGACTTACTTGAAGACATATTTTGATTGACTGGGGCTTTATCTTAGAAAAATAAAAGTAGAAATCAGGAAAATATATTTTATCCTAGATATTTTAAAAATCTAAATTACAATTATAATTACATGCTAAGAATGAACCAAGTATGAATCACATACTGATTTATTATGCTCTAATTTTCTCAAGAAAATTGTATGCTAACATGCTGGGTGACATCCTCCACTAGCAATGTTGGATTTTGTGCCGTGAAATCGTAAAGTCATTTAAATATTTGACAGTATCACCAGAGGCCTCTCTTAACCCTTTGATATTTAAATCTTTCCCTTTGGAAGGGACCAAACTTGACTTTCTTTAATTACTGGTCTAACTCTAGGGAACCTCTTCTGTCAATGCCCATTACAGAAAGCAACTGAGCAGCAAAGACAATGACCCAGTTCGGGAGAGGGAACTCTAGAGCAAGCTTGAGGGCCAAATCCAGAGAGACGCCTGTTTTAATAAAGTTTCACTGGCGCATGGCCACGCCTATCTGGTGATGCACTGAGGCTGCTTTCGTGGTCTAACAACAAAGTGGAGCAGTGGAGACCGGGACCATCTGGCCTGCAAACCCCAAAATATTATCTGGACCTTTACAGAAAAACAAATTGGTGAACAGAAATAACTCTAAACTGATCAGTCAATTGTAGTTTCATATTTTCTTCCCTATGCAGCTCAAACTGTGGCAATTCCTACAACCAGTGCTCAGAAAGCTACACTTTCTTGTGCTATGTTTGCAGCAGTAAAATTTAGGGTCACTTGATTTCAACATCTTGAAGTCAAGGTTTCTTTTCATCTCTAGTCATGTGGCTTTGTGATATGGAAGACAAAAAAATTCAAGAGAATTATATTAAGCCTATTGTAATGGAAGAGAAATTATAAAATGTGCCTATCATAAAGCAAGTGAGAGGGTGCTCACTGCCCAGAGGAAGAAAAGTGGTTCAAGGAAGGCCATTTGAGAAGTCGGCTGAGATTAATGGGACGAAGAACACACTCATTATTGTAGGCCGAGCTGGCCATCTTCCATCTCCATATGTTAATAACCAAGGATCTACCACATCAATTTTACGTTTCTTGCTGAGTTACATTTCCTGCTCTGCTAAAGAGACCAGGGTGGTGTGGCCTGCGGTGAATCAGTTTCCCAGGCTGGCTTCTACATTCTGGACCTGCCCAAAGCAGTCAGCAGCAAAAAGACGGTTTTATAAGCCAAGAGACAAAGCCTAGCAGCTGGCTTTCCAGAACAGCAGGAACTGGAACCATTTTCACCACAGAGTAAGTCACTTCTCACAGAGACACTACATCATCTCAAAAGGAAGGTGCCTGACCATCTAACTAGTAAGGCAGTGGAGAAAAAAAATACCTAGCTACAGTACTTGGGTTTCTTCTTGCTTGACCTAGAGGCTAAATAAAATCTAGACATTTTCAGGAGGAGACTACAGCCCTTTGAGCAGTCACCGCTGAAGCAGAGGCCAAAAGGGTGAGGAGCAGCTGACTGTTTAGCGCTTCCAGTTTTCCAGCAAGTTCCTGGAATTGAAACCACACAGACATTTCTTTTTTTTTTTTTCACACAGACATTTCTGACCAACACTTGTATTTTAACAAAACAGAGACTCTTCGGACATAGTCTCAGAATATTAAGTTGACAACTCTCTTTTCTAAGGTCTAAGTATTTTGTAACCATACAGGTGTCCACCAAACTGAGTCCCTGAGGATAAAAACTGTCTTCATTTGTGTATCCCCAACACTGGGTCTGGCACATGGTAGGGGGCCCACATAACTGTATAGGGCAGATACATGGGCTTTGTAAACCAGTCCACAAAAGTAAAATCCTAGGTCAATTAAATATTCCTCTACGTTAAGAAAGCTCATCTCCTTTGTGGGCCAATGTCTTAAAATTATACATCTCAAATTCACGCGTGGAACTGAATCTGGCTCCTCGCCCTGGGGGTCAAGACAAAGCCAATCCCTCTTCCACCCACTGCTGGTGGGATAACAGAAGAGTACAGCCTCTAGGGAGGAAAACTCAGGGACATCTATCAGAATCACCAACAATTCCTTTTCTAGGAATTCAGCCTCCAGGTAGATTTCAAGCATTCGAAGTGAAGATATACCAACTAAGTCCTTTACTACAGCAACAAACTGGAAATACCCAAACATCCACTGATAAAGGAACAGTTAAATAAGGTATAGTCATGTTAAGGAATGCTATTCAGACATTAAAAAAAGAGAAATACTTTGTGTACCCACATGAAGCAGTTTCCCAGATACAGCTGTGTGTCCATGGTATGCTGTCACCTGTATTAAGAAGGGGACGTGTGCTTGGGGACCAGCAGGGTAAGGATGCCCAAAAACGGGTTTCTCCCTTAAAAACAAGCACACTGGTAGCCACTGCAGGGAGCACACTGGGCTTGGAGCACCCCAGCCTCAGAAAATTATCACTATCTGATCTATGTCGGTCCTCCTGGGAAAAGACCAGAGTTTAAATACTTAGCTTTATTTCATAATCATAATAATTTGGGGTGACGGGCCCACAGAGGACCTAAGACTCCTTATTAGCATCTGAAGAAGAGGTGGCCCCAGCCTTCAAGACAAGGAGAGAAATGGCTTTCCCAGACTCAATACCAATAGATTTTCTTGTGTCTCCGAGTCCCTGGATCCCCAACCATATGTACTTCACTTAAGTAAAAATCCGATAAGGAACTAACAATGTAACTTCCTTTGTGTTGAGAGGTTGTGGGTGTCCAGTTCAGCCTGCTTCCATGGAGGGAACTGACAGCAATCATAAACGGTATGAGCATCCTATCTGCACTGTACAAAGAAGGGCCAAGAGCCACATAGGAATCCTCATCCAACGCAGTTGCTCTCCTTCTCATTTTCTCTCTCTCCTGCTCTTCCTCTCTGCTCAGGGTTTGTTTTTAATTGACCTGATGCAGGTCTTGCACAACAGAAGCGCCCTATCTCTGGATGGTTACTGGAAAACAAACAGTGGTGACTGTTTCACGTGGCAAATGTCTGAGGCAGTGAAACCAAGTTGGGGAAAACAAGAGGCTAGCCAGAACACTCAGAAGGAGGTCCTCCTGCACGTTCGCAGGGATCTGGAACGCCATACACGAGTAAGCCTGTACCAAAACCCAGAAAAAACTTAGGAAGGCGTGCCCCAAACTCTACACACACACACACCATTTAGGGAAACCCTCTCTAGTTATTCATCTGCTTGGTAGTGACCCTAACCAAGCAGAAACTTCAGTGGCCGCACATAACAAAGAATGCAGACTATATAATTAGTCCATAGAGTCACTCAGCAAATAGCAGCAACACACCCTGGGAAGGGAAGGGGGATCTGATTTTCAGAGTCATCACATGGTATTAATTGAAATGTTTGGTTTTCAACAATAAAGTATAGCCTGTACTCAAGGCCTCATTTCTTCTGGGAAATCCTTTTTAGCCCCCAAGTCCAAGCTGGAAACCCTCCTCTGAGCTTCCACAGCGCTTTAAACCACCAAAGTATGAGCCCCATTCTCCTCGGCTGTGCTGTCATTACATGAGTGCTTATCTCGCCCACTGGGCCTCCTCAGGGAGGGGCAAGATTCCAACTTATTCACACTCGGTCTCCCTCAGGAAGCCCAGTGAGCGCAGCACACTGTCAGCTAAAGCAGCGAACACATTACAAACACAGCCACTGGAAACAGCCACCAGAGAAAAGGCCAGACATTTCCTTCCACCTTTTCCAAGGGGGCACTAAAAAATTCTCCTGTTGCTTATAAAGGACTGTCATGTAAATGCTGTTGGTTTCAAAGAAATAAGTGGCTTGAGCTTGAAGACGGGGAAACTGTCAACCCGTTTAGCAAGATTTCCTTCTGCTTTGCCCCCTGTGATGAGGAAGAGGAGAAGGCGCGTTACCTGCGGGAGGTGGACGGGCCACGGTGGTGGTCAGTGCCGGTCTCCTTCACCAGGTTTCCTTTGCAGCAAATGACCCTTAACTTATCCTGATACGAGGACGCCAGGTAGATGGCTCCTGAGGAGATTGCAGGGCCCAGGTAGCGTGGGTTGGGGATTTCCAAATATGCTCGGGCGGGGGTCCTGTAGAGTTCCAGATGAGAGTTTGCACAGCTGGTTATCTCCACTGTTAGGACCCAGCCCCAAGACCCAGCTGCTGAACCTTTCACAGTTGTTTAGTCACTAAGTCATGTCCAACTCTGCGACCCCATGGACTATAACCCACCAGGCTCCTTTGTCCATCCAGGCAAGAATACCAGAGTGGGTTGCCATGCCGTCCTCCAGGGGATCTTCCCAACCCAGGTCTCCCGCATTGCAGGCAGATTCTGTACCGTCTGAGCCACCAGGGAAGCCCACCAGGATGGAGTGGGTATCCTATCCCTTCTCTAGGGGATCTTCCCGTCCCAGGGATCAAACCCACATTTCCTGCATTGGCAGGGAGTTCTTTAGCACTGAGCCACCAAGAAACCCAATTCTTACCCCAGAGAGGAGCGGGCCTGGATCTCAATTACTTCGAGTGAGTTGAAGTGAGTCACAAACAGATAGGGTTCTCTGTAGGCTGCGTGGCCACCACGGAGGAAGAGCACGGGGCAAGGAAGGGTTAAAAGACAGAAAATCAAAACCTGGCTACAGTGCAACCTTGGACCCAGCAGTCCCACCACAGTGTATCCGACACATGCACCCACGTGCCTGTATAATGAGGCATGTTTAAGTTTATCCCCTGCCACTGCTGTTGGGGCAGACGCTGGGAGCCCACTCAGGGAACATCGTGCGGGATCAGTTATATAAATCACAGCGCAACTACGGGAGTCTGCAGAGCCAGGAGAATGCACGAAGCAGCTCTCTCTACATGCTGACGTGGAAAACACCCAAGGTGCACAGTGTAGCACGTACAGCAAGGTTCAGAATACTGTGTCAACTGTGCTGCCACACTGGTTTTTTTAAAGGGAGAGGGATGAGAATAAACTTTTATGTGCCTGTGTTTGCATAAGGCACTGGAAGGATAAGAAAGGCAGAACTGTTTTTTTTTCCCTTAGGGGAGTAGGGATGGAGAAATTCAGGACACAAGTAACATGGGCGAGACTTTCACTGTAACCTTTTAAAACTGCTCATCAGACAGATTCTCCAAAAAGTTTAATAAAAAGTGACTGGGTTTATAGACAAGTATCTCTGGCCCTAATCCTGTTTACTTTTTATCACAGTGTCAAACTCCAAGATATAATGTGAGCTGGGTTTGGTCTTAAAGGGAAACAGATTATCACTGTTATTCCTTGTGCTGAACTGTTATTTCAGTATTAGTCACACCTCCTACCACTCAGGCCCCCATGGACTCTCTCTGCCTGGAATCCCAGCTAAGCTGGCAGGATGGGGTGGAAGCGAGAAGGCCTGGGCGCCTCTGCTTTTGCACTCGTAGAGGCAGCCCAGAGGGTGAGCCCTCCAGCCGCCGGTCCCTGCTGAGCCCCCACCCGACAGCGGCTCTGACTGACGGCCACTCTGTGAAGCCGTTTTGGATGTCCCGGTGCCTCTGTTGACACCACATGAAGCAAAGCTGTCCAGTCAAGACGCAGAGTCTCAGGCAATAATAAGCAGTTGTTCTGAGTCACTAGGTTTTGGAACGTGTTATGGAGCAACAGATAAGTGAAATAGCCTTGAAGGGTATTTCAGCCATAACGGTATTCCAGAACATTCACACAGTCATCGTGTATGTGTGTTTACCCTTGACACAGCAGCTCCACTTTTAGAATTTCTGAGCTGGGGATATTACTGAAGCAGTGTGGAAATACCGTAAGTTCATCACAGCGTTGTTCACACTTGAGCCAGTTTAGAACTGGTTAAATTGATGGGTGATCAGCTGTGCCATGAGACACTGTGCAGCCTGGTGACATGATCTAAACAAAATCACAAGAAATGATCTCCTTTCTGTCATGAGAGCCTGGTGGGTGTGGTTTATGCATCATGCCCCAGGATCTCTGCCCTGGAGATGCTACATGTGGCGCCTGGTGTCTTAGGGAGCCCCCAAGCACAGTGCATAAGCCAAAAGGAATTCCACCAGCAGTGCCTACAAGGGCCACCAAACACTGAGCCCCACACCTTGCCTCACCTACCAAAGGCCAGAGGTAAGCGACTCCACTTGAGATCGTCCGTGCGGCTGCGTCTTCCATAAGAATCCACGAATACCCCGAATTCTGGAAGGAGGCAGAGTCCAGGGCTTGAGCGTGGCCAAAGACAGGGAGTATCAAAGACACACACTGACAGAAGAGCGAGGAAACCAGCCCGGGGACCTGGGTCGTGCAAAACCGCGGGAGCTCTGCTGAGCCACATCTCTTGGGGTTTACTATAGGAGAGGGTCCGAGTGAAAGGGGAGAGACAGGAAGTGGGTGATGGAGGAAGAGTCAGGGGGAGAAGGGGAGAAACAGACCCAGAGATTTAGGGAGAGGAAAGGGGGAAAGAGAAGAGTGAGGGACAAGAGCAGACCGGTCTGGAAGTGACTATGAAGGGACCTGGCCAGAGCCTGGTGGGGGCACGCCACGGGCGCTGGTGGGGCAAGACCAATGTCCCCGGACTCCAACAGCAGCAGCCCCGCCCCGCCCCG
This sequence comes from Moschus berezovskii, assembly GCF_049115385.1. Lineage (NCBI taxonomy): Eukaryota > Metazoa > Chordata > Mammalia > Artiodactyla > Moschidae > Moschus > Moschus berezovskii. The sequence continues at coordinate 58,909,538 of NC_142478.1, read as the reverse complement.
AGGCCCCTGTCTGCGGCTGTGGGTGCCCTGAGCCTCCGGTGGACTCACCATGGAAACAGAGCAGGAACTCCTCCCGCTGCCCCGCGCCGTTCACCTGCATGATGGACACGGGGAAACTGTTGGAAGAGGAGGCAAACACGGCAGGCGCCAAGGAATGGTCGTTCTTATCCAGGAATTCTGTAAAGGCAGGCGAGACATGGGGCCTCAGGACCAAGGAGGAGCCCAAGGTGGCGGCAGGGCCAGAAACACGCCAGCAGGGGGTGCACCCGCGCCCTACCCTCTAGCGTGTACTGCTTCATGTCGATTTCATAGAATTTATTGGTTCCGATGAGGATACTGTAGTTGGTGAAGTGGATACAGCTGCAGGGCTCCGAGGTCTCAATCTCCTAAGACAGGGGTATGGCGGGTAGCAGAGAGGAGGATGTGAGCATTGACCTGGAACAGCCCCTGCTCTCCAACCAGGCCACGTAGGGTTCGCCACCCAACTTTCCCTATGGTCTTCACACCAAGCAAATCCCTTCACGTTCTTCATAAGGACCCATGGTCCCTTTGCTACTTCTGGGTTCTTTGCAACCACAGACTAAAAAGGTCAAATTGCAACCGAAAAAGTCAAACACCATTTTAAGGAAAAGGGGTCGCGTTCAAAGAGAGCTTTAAAGATACAACATTCTAATCAGAAGGAAAAGCCTGAAGGAATACACCATCGGTGGTGGCTGGAGGAAGTGGTTTTAGTTTCCTTCCTTTTCCAAGCTTCTCAGTTTCTATCTTGACTCTGCATTATGTACTTGATTACTATCATCATTGCTGTTCTCATCGTCTGAATTATCTGCTTCCTAATTACTTCCACTTGTTGACGGGCCAATCCTAAGGAGGGGCTGCAAAAAACCTAGTTATGTTTACTCCAAATGGTAGCCAGGAATTATAAATAAACAATGATTTCTGAGAATTTTCTTGAAGCTAACAGTGCAAACTTTAATCCGCATCATCCTCACCATTAAATATTTACTGATCACTATGAAAGTGAAAGAGGAGAGTGAAAAGGTTGGCTTGAAGCTCAACATTCAGAAAACAAAGATCATGGCATCTGGTCCCATCACTTCACGGGAAATAGATGGGGAAACAGTGGAAACAGTGTCAGACTTTATTTTGGGGGGCTCCAAAATCACTGTGGATGCTAACTGCAGCCATGAAATTAAAAGACGTTTACTCCTTGGAAGGAAAGTTATGACCAACCTTGATAGTATATTAAAAAGCAGAGACATTACTTTGCCAACCAAGGTCCATCTAGTCAAGGCTATGGTTTTTCCCGTGGTCATGTATGGATGTGAGAGTTGGACTGTGAAGAAAGCTGATCGCCGAAGAATTGATCCTTTTGAACTGTGGTGTTGGAGAAGACTCTTGAGAGTCCCTTGGACGGCAAGGAGATCCAACCAGTTCATTCTAAAGGAGATCAATCCTGGGTGTTCACTGGAGGGACTGATGCTAAAGCTGAAACTCCAATACTTTGGCCACCTCATGCGAAGAGCTGACTCACTGGAAAAGACACTGATGCTGGGAAAGATTGGGGGCGGGAGGAGAAGGGGACGACAGAGAGTGAGATGGCTAGATGGCATCACCGACTCGATGGACATGAGTTTGAGTGAACTCTGGGAGTTGGTGATGGACAGGGAGGCCTGGCGTGCTGTGATTCATGGGGTCGCAAAGAGTCGGACACAACTGAGCGACTGAACTGAAGTGTTAGGAAACTACACAGCAGGGGAAACGTAGTGAGATGGTAGGGAAAGTCAGACTTCAGTTTTGGTCTCAACTTTGTAACCTAGGATCTTGGCCAACCTTAGTCATCTTACCTGAGAAGTGGGGATGGCCATTCCTGCTTCTCACAACTGTTGTGAAAAACAGCCAGCTCAATCTGTTCAGAACAGGTACTCAACTGAAACACTAACAACAGCCCACCCCAGATAAGACAGTTTCTCTAACAGGTAGTGACCCTTATATATTCATCCCTCCTTCTACTTTTGAGACCAACCATAAAAGCACCTGCAATACATCAGGCTCACGATGGGTGGAACATTTCTGTCTAGGGACAAGAGATGGCTTTCTCAGGAAGGAAAGCAAACGCAGTGATCCAGCAGAAGCCTGTCTGCACCCCAGGCAACATCACAACACTCTCTGCTCCAAGGAGAACCAGCTCCCGAAATGGGTACAAAACACAGCCAGCACTGGCTTTTCTAAAAGTTATTATTAGAAACTTCTATGATCTGAGAAAGATTCTGGTAGGGGCCTCCAGGGCTGCTTGCTCCTCAGAGCTTCCTATTTTCTGCTGTTTTAAAAGAGGAGTCTCCTCCATCAGCTACCTTCCTCTCTCCCTTCACAAAAAGCTGAATTTGCAGGGCTGGCTAGAGAGGCCGCTCACGCCTGGGAGGAGGAAAGGCAGGGAGAAAACTGATGGCCACTCTGGAGCGTCCTCTAGGGAGCAGGGCACCCTCTTGTTCCCTCTCTAAGGAGGTCACCCAGGATGAAGGGGACAGACACAGGCACCTTCCCACCAGCTCACCTGGAAAACAGGCCCAGCGAGACCCAGGACTTACTTTCCGAATGCAGTACTTGCTGAGGTTTTCATTGTAGCGGAGAATGACAACTTTGCTGGGCATGGCTGCACAGATGCAGAGCCCACTCTCAATCTGAAAAGCAGTTGGGGTGGAGGGTGGGAGAAAAGCATCACCAGTGAGTGTACCAGCTCCATGGCAAAGCTGGTTAGAAGCAGGGTCTCTTAAGCCGCCACCATGGACACAAGATCAGGTTGTCCCCCATGGGGAGGGGCCGTGCTGGGCACCGCGGGTGTTGAGAAGCAACGCTGGCTCTGCTCATGTGATGCCCATGGTACCACTACCAGTTGTGTTGAGGCAACAGAAATTTAACCCAGTTTAAGGACAGGGTTTTCAAAGTCGAACTGTTAAGCGGAGGAGCCACAACAACTCCCAGAAGAGTCGCCAGCTGGGGCCCAGAGGACCACTTACCTTGCCAGCAGCAAACAAGTGGCAGCCCTTGACTGCTTCAAAGATGTTGGGCGAAATGTCCGGCTGGGCGGGGAGGTGAGACTGTGCGAGGGACTGCTTCACCTTCTTCACGTCCACGAGACACAGGGCCCGCTCCTCTCCTGCGGGGACCAGGGGCAGCAGAGCACAATGGCGGGTCTCCTTCTAACCTTGAGTGAAAGCTACTCCAGGCCACACAGATGCATTAATTTCCACAAATCCCCATTAACACAGTCTAGGTCCAAGTCTTAGATCTAAAAGCAAAACATCTAGCCTCGTGGTCAAGACTGTGGGAGGAAACAAAAATTCCGCAGACAAAAAATCGGAGAATGTGAACTGAACGTTCAAACGTGTTCCCCACCAAAGTCAAGAACGTTTGTGTTGGGAGACAGTGAGCAGACTTTTATAATATAAAACAGTGGACATGGGAGTTCCGTGGCAGTCCAGTGGTTAGGACTCCGCACTACGACTGCAGAGACAAAGGTTCAATCCCTGGTCAGGGAACTGAGATCCCACATGCCATGTGACTAAAGAAAAGAAAAAAATGTACCATGTGAAACTATGCTGTGTGAGGTTAGAGTGGCAGATATATCTGTTACACATTCATCCAAACCCACGGAATGTACGGGAGTGAACCCGAATGTCAGCTATGGGCACGGGCTGACAGTGGCGTGTCAGTGCAGGGCCGCCGCACGTCCCACTCGGGTGCCAATGACGGAGGAGGCCGTGCGTGTGTGACGGCAGAAGTACACCTAAAACTGCGCCCAGGGAAAAATGTCAAGATGCAAGTGGGGAAAAAGAAAGGAAAGCAAGTAAGAAAACAAGCCAACAAAGGAAAAGCACTGAGAGATCAAGGAAAGCTGGTTCCTGACCATATGGATCCAGCCGGCCAAGCCTGAGTTAAGGTCTGACTCAGAGTGTTTTGAACATGGAGCCAATGCATTATTGTTTTCCTTTAAAAAAAAAAAAAATACTGCCAATAAAGAGAGAATAAAGCCTTTCTGCCCTGGGTATATAAGAGAATGCCCTTGTTCTTAGCTGACTGGCTGAAGAATCTGGAGTCAGAGTTGCAACTGACTCTCACGTGGTTCAGAATAAGTGAGAAAGTGTGTGTATGTGTGTAGGAAGACAGAGAGAAATAAATATGTGCCGAACTGTCAGTGAGTGCTGCATGCAAAGGAAGGGTCTGAGACCAGGGAGAATGGGCGATACACACAGCAAGGCAGGCAGGCTCTCAGAGCACAGGGGCTCAGGCCCCTTCAGAGACCCAGAGGGAAGAGCCCCTCCTGCTCCAGCCTGCCTCCAAGTTTGACAAACATGACATGTGAGTTTCAAATCATTTCCCTTACAAGTGAAGACAAACTGCCGTGTCCCTGGCCTCCCACCTGCAATCATGAGGAGCTTCTCCAGGTCCTTGATGATGTAAATCTGGAAGACTGCTCCAATTCCTGGGACGTGGGTAAGGGAGTTCTTCAAGACATTCAGCGCGTACAGCCCTTCCTCGGTGCCCACCAGCACCACCTGCCAGGGCGCAAGTCCCCGGGAAGAGCATGAGTGGGGCCATGTCCCCATCACCATCCCTTGACACGGTCCTGTAACACGTGCGGCTATGGCCAGATCCCAGCAGATGTTGCCCAAAAAAAGCATCGTCACCTGGTCGCTGAAGGGCAGCGTGCAGTTCATATCCAGACGGTCATCACCTTCCAGTTTCAGCAGGGAGTTTCCAAGCAATTTCTTTTTACATGTGAAAGAGAAGAGAGAGAAAAAAGGAGGCCACAGTGAGACTGAACTGTTCGTGACTGGACTGTCCAGAGAGACAAAGGCAAGAACAGAGGAAAGTTTAATGCCAGGGAGAAGGGCAAGTTACTCCTGCAGACACTCAGAAGTATACACCTGCTCCTGACTTGCCCCCTGCTTTGATCTGCGCTCAAAAGGCCAGGCCTGAGTGTTATTGGTGTCTCTGGGTGGTAGTTAATTAGCGTTGGGGCCATAACTTGGTTTAGATGCAGAAATAAATGAGCACAGGAGACACAGAAAGATTCCGTCACACAAAACAAGCCAAAGCTGAAGGGTGTCACTGCAAAGGGTTAATAAGCCACATGGATGCTCCTGCCCCTCCAGGCGGCGGCACAAGTGCAAAGCCCAGTGTCAGCAGCGAACCAACCCGCTCCTGAGTCTCTTTACCTGAGCCCACGCGGGCAGAGGCTCGTAGGAGGTACAGTCACGGCCCTATTGTACACACATGGATGGGGCGTTCAGTTAAAGGCTCACACGTGGGAGATGGGTCATCAACACAGGGCTTTCTTGTGAGAGGGAGGCTAAGGACTTCCGACTGCTAACACTTAAAGTGTTTATTAGGAGCTAAGTGTTTGACAAGAGCTGTTGGGGCTTTGGTGGTGGAAATGCCAGTGCGTGATGAGCACTGTTTGTATCCTGGAATGTTCCAGGAGGAGTGATGCCAATCAAGGCTCACCCACGTCTCTAACATCTTCAGGAGAAGTAGGATTTCAGACCTGCCTTCGGAAGAGCAGATCACGAAAAAGCAATTGAGGTTATGAAAAAGCTTCCTGAAAGAGACATGGCTTTCGGCAGCCCTTTGTGGTGCTTGTAACACAAGCCTTTGAACCACGTAAACGCATCTGGGTAACGGAGAGATAGCATTTCCTTATAAGTAATTTGCAGCTGTGCTGCCAGAACGGAGACCTAGTGCGCCCTGAAGAGCTGGCTAACGGTGCCGACTCCCTCATTCTAGAGGATTCAGGTAGGGGGACCTGTGAGGCTAGATCCTGCCTGGAAGCCTGGATCTCTAGGGGCACAGTATCCCATCACCCTTCAGAGGGGGAGGCCGAGGGGACCCCTACCCAGTCAGCCCCTTCTACAAACACAAGCTCTGGCCCACGTGCATACTCACAGCGTCGGCTTCCGCCTTTTCCCTAGACACTCTCCCACCTGCCACAACTGACTCTAAGGTGGTGACCCAGCGCTGCTTGTCGGGAAAGCTGGGAGCCAGCAAGTAGAGGGTCCTCCCGGGCCAGCAGGTGGTGTGGGGGTGAGACTCCATCTTCAGGACATAGGGGACATCTAGGAGATTGGGCAGAGAGCGCAGGGTGGAGTTCGCCCACCCCCACCGCTTGAAGAGACGGCCAAGCCACCCGAGTCCCAGTTACTTAGCAGAAGTGGAGGTGGGGGGCAGGGGAGCCTCCTGTGGAAGTTAATCCTGCACAGGCCCCCCTCCCACCCGCGCTGCAGGCTACAGCCCAGCCCACTTCCCGGGGGGGCCTGCCACCCCTCACCTGCTTTGGCTGTGTTTGCAAGTTCAGAAGCACCAACGGCGCCATGAATAGACACGTCCCCGTCGGGAAGGCACAGCTCAAATTCCTCCACCGGCCTCTGTCCAGCTTGGTGCAAAGAGGAAGGGCAGAAAGAAAAACAAAAGCACAGGAACAAGAAGAAGGGGAGACGAGAGGAGGAGAGAGAGATGGAGTACGCGTGGGGAGAGAGGCGCACGAGAACAGAGGAGGGAGGAGGTGTGCGGAGAAGGCGGAGAGGGAAGATAAAAACAAAAGTAAAGTGTGTCAGATGAAGAGCACAGTCAAATTTCGGATGACGATGCAGATTTAGGGGTTAGTTGGCTGAGGCGGAAGTTCTCGGAAGGTGTATTAGCAGGTGGAATCTTCAGGGCAGCACCCTGCAGGGTCTTCAGAGGGGAGACCTATAGACGTGAGTATCGTACCAATAACCTTTAGCGGAGTCATTTGGGTTCTAATTTTCAAAAATGGAAAATTTGTAGAAGGCTTGCAACGCAGTCTGGAAAACAGAGCCTTCACACCAAGACTGGGAGACCTGGGCCAACCGCGTGCAACGAGATTCCCCGACTCATTAATTTACCTTCTCTGGCTTCGTTGTCGTAAATAAGGACTTTGGAGCCCTCCAGGACAATGTACTTCCTGTCCCAGCCTTGCTGTCCTCGCTTGTTATTCCTGGGAAGACAGATGTGGGAAACAAGTGTTTGAACTTGGAAGAATCGGGTGGGAGGCAAGAGTGGGGAGGAGAGGAAATCCCAGTAAAGATGCTTCACTGGAAAACAACAGGAATGACACGCCGGTGTGGGGAGGGAAAGTGTCCTTCTACCCTCTCGCTTGTGGGGCTGGCCCCGAATTCAACTGATGTAAGACACAGAACAGGAGAGAAGTGCACACACGTGTAACTGTGTGTGTACATGGAAGTCTCCACAAGCAAATAAAGCCCCCAGAGCAGATGGGCCCAAGTGTTTATACCCTAAGTCAAACAAAGAACAGTTAACTGTGGAAAAGTAACGCAGTCTGTGTGCACAGGTTTCTCCCCGCCAGCCTTGCCCCTGCTCTGAAGAAAAGAATGCTCCTTTCCTCCTGCTGCAGGAAGAACAGCTTTTTTTTTTTTCTTTTTTTAATTTATTTTTTTATTTTATTGGAGGCAAATTACCTTACATTAATATATTGGTTGCTTTTGGCATACACTGACACGAATCCGCCCCGGGTATACATGTGTTCCCCCTCTTGAACCCCCCTCCCACCTCCCTCTTCCCCATATCCTCCCTCCAGGTCATCCCCGTGCACCAGCCCCAAGCATCCTGTATCATGCGTCGAACCTGGACCGGTAATTCATTTCACATATGATAATATACATGCTACAATGCCATTCTCCCAATTCATCCCACCTTCACCCTCTCCCACAGAGTCCCAAAGACTGTTCTATATACCTGTGTCTCTTTTGCAGTCTCGTATACAGGGTTAACAACAGCTTTGACATGGGAGTTTTATATCCTACTTTCCAGGAGAAATTGGGGAGGTCAGAGTGTCCCTCTTGCACCCGCTGTTTTCTAAGTGCCTTTAGCTCAAAACAATCCTTTACCCCAAAGTGGCCTTTTCCGGACCGGCACATCGTGCCACCTTTCACCAGCCACCACCTCCCCACCCGCTGCCAGGCCAAACCTCCCTACAGCAATACCTGGGCACCTTCATCCACCCTTCCAGGTGCAAGCTGCTGCTGGGTTCCTTGGACTGAAGACCCGGGGAGTTCATTTTGTCACGGCAGAAGGCCTCGGTGAAGTGTGTGGCATATTCGGCTGGCAGGCCACAGGTAGCTGGCAAGCACGTGGAGCACTTGGGATGGCACATGACCTGACATTCTAGAGAAAAGCAGTGAACAACCTGAAAACACACTCGACTGATCCTGGACCATTCCCTGCCTCCGTCAGTCAATCCCTAACCCCCACCCTGCCTTGCCCTGCCACTCAGGGCATCCCTAAGCCTTCCCAGGAGCCAGGCCCCTACGGAGACAGCCAAGCTCTCTCAATCCAGTCTTCCTGGCTTCTCCCAGGCTGCCACAGACAGCTGTGCAAAGGACACATCTGCATGTCCTTTGGACACATCTGCACATCTCCCTTGAAGCCAGAACACACCTTAAAGGCAAGGAGAGACCAGCCTGAGGGAAAGGAGGCTGGAAGTTCACAAAGCGCAAGGCATTTTGCACAGGCAATTGGAGACATGGGCTGAAAACGTATAAATTCCCTCCTTGAACTTGGGGAAAACAGTGTCCTCCCCCAAGACTAAACCTGTGAAAATGAATGCACTATATGATGGGTTTCCCTGATAGCTCAGTTGGTAAAGAATCCGCCTACAAAGCAGGAGACCCAGGTTCGATTCCTGGGTTGGGAAGATCCCCTGGAGAAGGGATAGGCTACGCACTCCAGTATTCTTGGGCTTCCCTTGTGGCTCAGCTGGTAAAGAAATCGCCTGCAATGCAGGAGACCTGGGCTCGATCCCTGGGTTGGGAAGATCCTCCTGGAGAAGGGCAAGGCTACCCACTCCAGTATTCTGGCCTAGAGAATTCCTTGGGGTTGCAAAGAGTTGGACATGACTGAGTGACTATATGAGGAGGAATGTTTAAATAAATTGAAAAAAAAACACCGTTGGACAGAACTTTGGTGGAGACGCACAGCTGCCCCACCACAAATGCACAGCTGCTACTCTTACCGATACACTTGGATGCCTGGCGTCCAAAGTGCACGGTATCCAGACACACGGCGCACTTCGTGGCTCGCATGTTCAGTCCCACGTTGAACCGGTGAGGGATGTTGTGGTGCATGCGCTCCTTAAGACGCCGGCTGAATTCTGGAGGGAAATTTTATTTTAAAAAATCAGAGTGCTGCAAAATAATACCATCAAGAAAGTGAAAAGACACCCACAGGATGGGAGAAACGTTTGCAAATCACCTCTCTGGCAAGGAGCCTGTAGATAGGATGGAGAAAGAACTCTTATGATGCAATAATAAAAAGACAACCCAATTAAAAAGTGGGCAAAGGATGTGAACAAATGTCTCTCTGAAGAAGATAAATAAATGGCCAAGATGCACAGGAAAAGATGCTTGACGTCATTCTTCATTCAGTTCAGTTCAGTCGCTCGGTCGTGTCCGACTCTCCGTGACCCCATGAATCACAGCACGCCAGGCCTCCCTGTCCATCACCAACACATTCTTCATTAGGGAAGCACAAATGAACACCACAGTGAGATGTTAGTTCACTGTAACTGGATTATCTAGACTCAAAAACATGGGAAATGGGTGTTGATGAAGATGTGGAGAAATGAAGGTCCTCATATACTGCTGGTGGAAAAGCAAATGGTGCAGCCACTGTGGAGTCCAGAATTACCAGATGACCCAGCAATTCTACTCCTAGGTCTATACCCAAGAGAACTAAAAACATATGTAGCCACAAAATTTGTGCACAGATGTTCACAGCAGTATTATTTATGATAGCCATAAATGGAAACAACCCAAATGTCCATCAACAGATTAGTACATAAACAAGGTGTGATAATCACACAACAGAATGTTATTCTGCCATTAAAAAAAAAGGGAAGAGCTGATAAATGCCACAAGATGGATGAATTGGAAAAACATTATGCCCCACGGAAGAAGCCAGACTCAGAAAATTACACAAGGTGCTTCCTTTACAGGAAATGTCCAGGACAGCAAATCCATGGAGGCAGAAAGCAGACTGGTGCCTGTCAGAGGTTCCGTGAAGTGGGAAATGGCAAGTAACTGCCAACGAGTTTAGGGGGGCTTTTTTGGTGGTTGAGTAGAGGGACCAAAAATGTTTTAAAAATTCAAATGTGATGATTATACAACCTTGTGAACTTACTTAAAAAAAAAATCACTGAATTATACATTTCAAACAAATGGATTGTATGGTGTGTGAATTACATCTCAATAAAGCTGTTTAAAAAAACAGAGCATTTTAGTAATAGATTGTGAAACTAGTTTAACACTAACAGATGTGTCTAGATTATTTTAAATCAAATTAAGATCGCCATTATCTGGTTATTAGGAATTAGGTTTTATTTAAAAACACATTTCTGGTAGGAGATGGTTAATATGATGGCATAGCTGTTTGTGAGCATAAAGAAACATATGCTTCTAAATCAGTTGTTTGTAAATATTTTAGTCTTGAAAGGTATGTTTTGCAGATGAGATCATGGAGAGCTTTCCAGAATCCAGTTTAAAAGTCACCATTCTCGAACATATTTAAATAATTTTAAAGACTTCATTTTAGCTTCTTGTTTCAGATTATTTCATAGAGAATTTCTGTTCAATACAAGACCAATAATGTGTTATGATATTTTCATAACCAAAGTGTGAGTAAACAAACACAGCGAATGAAGTGAAGTAAGTTCCGGGTGCATCAACCATGGTTTTGCATTAATTATCCATGTAAAACATGACATTTACAAGCTTGTAACTGATGAGAATTAAAGCATGTTTATACAACGGTAAAAAAAAAAATTACTATTCTGAAATACAGACTTTCTGACTATTAAATACATAGACTGACTGAAGAAGTCCCCCTTCATGCCCAGTTCTTCCATGAATAACATCCTTTTTAAAAAATCCAAGTTTTAAGCCTCAAAGAACTGATTCTTGCATTTAAATTCCAATCAGTTAAAACTAACAAGATTGATTTTTTCTGTTTAGAAGGCTCCCTTCTCAATAGTGACCTAACTAGGTAAAGGCAGCTTTAAATAGAAAAGCTCAGGATCCAAATTTCTGAATCCAAACTGGATTCTCCAAACAACATTGTCTTCTTCCTTTAACAGAAAAGTCATGAGGAATAAATAACATAAATGCACTCTGAACATGTCATGCACACAAAGGAGATGTCTGGAATGTTACAGACTACTCAGGGAGCCGCTCTGTGCAACCTCATCGAAGAACCCAGGGGCCAAAATTATTTTCCTCTGTGTTAACAGCACCACTTTGATGACTTTAAGAGTGAAGCTCTTTGATTCAAGGTGTTATGTAAACATGGGAAATGAGATGACATCATTACTAAAGAAGAAAGAAATGACAACAAAATTCCATCGAGACTGGAAGCTGAAGTGGGTTGATGGTGATACTCTGATATTAAACTACAGCTACTCTGCTCTTCCTGTGACTTTCCAAACCAACTCCCTTGGCTTTTTTTTAAACTCCACCCCATCTCTAGGTAAACAGAGTACATTTGAAACCACAAAGAAAACTCCTCACACCACTGGTATAAACTGGCACAACCAGCTTTCAGAATACATACAACCTTTAACCCAGTGATTCATTTCCCAACAACTTATCCAAAAGTCAGAGCACCCATAGCTGCGCAGAGTGTTCCCTGCAGGGTGTGTATGGAAACAAGGAACTGGAAATAACCTAAATGCTTTGTCAACTGGGGTCTGGATTAACAGGTGAATCGTAAACCCCCCACCATGGAATACCATGCAGCCCTTTAAAAAGATGGGGTCAATCCATATGGGTTAATATGAAACCTGCTAAGAAGACGTTTTAATTAAAGATGTTCTGCAGTGTAGAGCACTGTGGGCTGATATTTATGAAAGCAAAGAGGATTATTATTTTCTCATATTCCTTAAATATGATTGTATGACACCTAACTAATACAGACATGCAGTTAGTTCATGAGCTATGGCTGGAAGAATACAATGGTTGACTGTGGGTAAAGGAACTGGGGTGGGGAGAAGGCTCACTGCTTATTCTTTAGCCCTCCACATTATCACTTGTCATTTTCAACCTAGGTCTGCCTTTCTCAGTCCATTAAAAAAAAATTGTCAATGCAGGTCCAGTGGCCCCTTGAGAACGTACCCTCTGGAGTGGAAGACTCCTTCCTGCGGCTAGACGGCGGGGCGAGCAGGCTCAGGGCGCTGGGCTGGTGCTCGGGTGACCGCACAATGGCGGACATGGCGATCTGCTGTCTGGCGGTAGCCGGCGTAGATGGGTGTGGGTGGTCCGCGGCTTTCCGGTGGGCAGCTGGGGAGAGACCAGTCCAACGCCTTTAGGTTAGTGGGGTCCCCGAGAGACCCCAACCAAGTGGACTGCCCAGGGGCTGGCTCTCAAAGGCCTGAAACCACAAGGACACCCCGGGTGCCGTCACCACCAGGCTGAGCTAGTCTCCGCTCATCTCCTTGAGACGGCCCCCTCGGCCTGGTGCACCGCCCTCGCTGTCCAGAGCGCCCATACCTTCCTCCCGGGCAGAGCGGAGCTCGATGCGGGTCTTCTGCAGGGCTTCCTCGAGCTCCGCGCAGCGAGCTTTCTCCTTCTCCAGAGCCACCTTCAGCTCATTGTACTGCAGAGGAACCTGTGTGGGCAAAGCAGGGTCCTCTTTCCGTCGACTAAATAAACCCTAGCAATGGAAACAGAGATATCTCCTAACTCCTGGAAACTGGCACTGGGAACTAACTAAAGGAACTCTGCCTCGGGACGAGCAGACCATGAGAGCCGGGCGCATACTCACTGCAAGCGGGTTTAGTAAAAATGGCATGTGAAGGGGTGGGGGGACTGAGCCACAGCCCCTCCCAGCTGGCTGGAAAAAAATGGGGGTGCGGAAGTTTTCACCGAGAGGGTTAAAGATGCTTGAATTGCCACCACCTCTTCCTTTAGCAATCCCAAGGAGAGCCATTTCCTGAGACTTTACCCTCAAAAAAAATGGAAATGGAGGATGGAATCAGGAGAGATGGTTTAGAAATCTTGCCTTGAATTTGTCTCATGATGCTTAGTTACAAGACACAGAGATGAGTGGTTGCTTTAAAAAAAAAAAAAAGATACTAAAATGATGTCAACACAAGGGGCTTATGCCAAGAAAAAAAATGCAAATGGAATATGTATTGTACATGGGAGAAAAAAGTAAAACATAGGATAATGAGACTGAAAACAAAATTAACAACCAAAAAACACATGGGAATACCCTGACTACATCAAGTGCCATAATCAGATAACAGTCCACTGCTAAAATAAAAAAGATTCAACATCATCAGCACATACAAGCAGTCACACAGCACACAAGGAAGCCCTCGTCCTACAGCCACCACGGCTGTTCTCTTCTCCTGCTACTCCGCTCTCCGGAAGGAGAACATCAGTGTCATAAGACACCCTTCAGCCCATCTCCCGGCAGCCCGTCTTCCAGTGCTATGCTGACATCTGAGTGCCTCAGGAAGTTTCCAGCTCCTTAGAGACCTTCTTGAACTGAGAACACCTGGCCAAAACTACCGTGAAGGCTGCAGTGGTTCAGGGAAGCATGCTTTGGGCTTATTAAAAATCTCCCCATGTGTATCTATCAGCCCGTCCATCCGTTTCTCCTGGTCACTGTTTTAAATTGTTACCATTTTAAAGAAGGGATGGAGCAGCACCCCATGGAGGGGACAGCTATCCAGTCCGACACTTTGGGCAGGTCACAGCAGCACTCTGGGCCCCAGTCTCCTACTGACCCAATCAGAGGGACTGAGCAGATGATGTCCAGTTTTTCTGAAGTCCCTTGTGCATGACCTGAGATTCCTTCTCAGGCCCCATACAGATGACCTATTAATACCTCTGGAATCCCACGCCTGGGACCTAAGAACCTCTCTGTCTAGAATCCCATGTGTGTGCGTGCTCAGTCTCTTCAGTCATGTCCGACTCTGTGTGACCCTGTGGACTACAGCCCGCCAGGCTCCTCTGTCCATGGGATTCTCCAGGCAAGAATCCTGGAGTGGGTTGCTGTGCCCTCCTCCAGGGGATCTCCCCAATCCAGGGATCAAACCGGCTTCTCTTACATCTACCTGCATTGGCAGGCAGGTTCTTTACCACTAGCACCACCTGGCAAGTCCTAGAATGGCACACAAGTGACCTCTAATCTCTCTACAGTCCCTTACACACGAGCAGAGAACCCCCTCTGGAATCTGGGATGCCAGCCTGAACACTCGGCCTTCCTCTCTGCTGCCTCCTCCTCCCCAGCTGCCTGGGGTAAAAATCTCACTCCTTCACAGAGGAAGGCAGCACAATTTTAAAGGCCATGAACACAGCATAGTGTGTTACAGACTCCAGAGTGACAGCCTCTCTTCAAGAGCCATTCTGATGATCTCAAAGCCTCTTTCTTCAATCCAAAACAAATTGCGCATTTTGTTTTCTGATGTTTCTAGGATTATCTACCCCAGTGACCTTCACAGAATCATCATGATTGAGCAAAACTGTCCACTCCCTGCTTTTCAAACCCTCTGACCCACCTTTTTCTTTTTGGCAGGTTGGTCCATTTTGGCTTGCAGAAAATCGATGAGTTTGGTTTGTTGGGAAATAGTGCCTTCCATTTTCACCTTCTCATGAGAATAGAGAACCTAAGGTTTATGAAAACAAAAAGCACCTCAGATGCCAAAAGAAGTATACTTTTAAATTTGATACTTTAATAAGAAATAGTCATTACAACACTAACAAATGAAAAATTCAACAAAAGCCACACTGATCCAATTGTTATTTACTTAGTCCTGATCTTACTGCCCACATCCCGCACCCAACAAAGACAGACTCAAGTACAAAGATAGGTGAAAAAGCAAAACTAGCAAATGGCGAGTAGAAGAACCTAGAGGGTGGTCACGATAGAAAGTTCCCAGCTTCACAACATTGGAAAGGTTTTCATAATAAAATACTGGGGAAAATACACAATACGAAGAGACTGCTCATCTTGCCAGGTGGCTTTGAGCCATCACACTTTGACTCTGTAGACAGTTTTTCAGTAAGCTCCCGGCGCTGGCTCTCACCTGAATGTTTTCCAGCTGATATTCCAGGTCACTCCTTTCTGTCTTCAGCAGATCAGCCCGATCCAGAGCTTCTTGCAGCCCTTGAGTCAGACGGAAAATGTGATTCTTCTGCAGGTCCATCTGCTGCTGTAACTTGGCTTGCTGGTCGGGGGAGAGGCCGGAGAGAGAAGCTTCAGACCACACACAATGCAACACGCCCCCTCCCTGTCCCCACTCAGACTCATTTCAGATGTGGCGCCAAAATTTCAGCTCATTCCAGGATGACCAACTGTCTGATATTCCACAATGATGCATGAGCAGTTATCTCAACCACTGCTGGGAGAACTCACTCTATGATTCTCCGTGCGGCGTACACAAACGGGAGTCACAGCACCTTTAACTCAAAGGGTGCCGCATCTGTGTGAGAGACCAACAAGCACACCGACAGCTGTGGTGGAAGGAGATGTTGCTACCATGATCCCAGGGTCAGTACAAGTGTCAGTAAAACCCACGGAAAACAAATTCTGTTTAGTATAATGCAAATAGTTTTGTGAATTCTTTTTTTCTATAGTGGAAGTCAACCAGAAAATAGGGCAAGGCGATAAAGATACTGGCTTTATGGCTCTCTTACATAAAATGCTTCTGTTTCTAAAAAGCAGAAGAGAACAGCTATCCTTACAGGATACTGCTTGGTTTCACCCAACCCCTGGCGTCCAATCTAACCATACTAGCAGTGGCCCAAACACTCCCTTTCCCAGGGGCCTAGACCATCTGCAGGCAGAAGGACAGAGAGCAGTAAACAGCTGCTCACCATCACCATGGGGCTTTCCCAAAAGGCGAAGGCAAACCTCAGTGCTCTCAGCCCCAGCAGGCCGAGAGCTACAGACAACCTCGGAATTCACAGAAACCTCACCACCATATTTCTCTTCTCTCCACTGATATTTGTGTTTCCATTCCTACTCCTCAATGCCCTTCCTCTTGAGAGGCAGCTGATTCTGAGGCATCATGGTGTCATGGAAAAGAACCTGGGCTTTAGAACATTCCAGACCCTGGTTCAAATCCTGACTTAAAAAATATATATATTTATTTGGCTATGCCAGGTCTTAGTTGTGGCAAGTAGGATCTAGTTCTCTGACCAGGGATCAAACTCAAGCCCAGTATTGGGAGCACGGAGTCTT
Organism: Moschus berezovskii; assembly: GCF_049115385.1. Classification (NCBI taxonomy): domain Eukaryota; kingdom Metazoa; phylum Chordata; class Mammalia; order Artiodactyla; family Moschidae; genus Moschus; species Moschus berezovskii. The sequence continues at coordinate 58,893,260 of NC_142478.1, read as the reverse complement.
AGCCACTGGAGCAACAGGGAAGTCCCCTGACTTAACTCTTATCAGTCCCGTGACCAGGGGCAGCTCACTGCCTCTCAGACCCTCAGTCTCTTCATCTGCAAGTGGGGGTAATAACCCCCTTCTCTGGGTGACACACCAAGCCCAGTGCCCAGCATACAGCAGATGCTCGATGAATTTCAGCACTGCCTCCTTCATCCTTCTTTCTTCTCTCGATCCAGTCCAGGTGTGCCCCTATCACTTTTCCATCTGCCCTTCCTACCCCAACCTACTCCATCAGCCCCTCTCCATCCATCCTCTGTAAAGCAAGAGGGACTGATACTAACTCAGAATCACTTGCCCTGGGTGCATGACCTCGAATTTCTGAATCAAACCACAGAACACCCTAAAATACAGAGAAAGCAAAGAGAGAAAACAGCTAAGATAATCTCTTCCAGGGAGCTATCCATCCCCTGTAGCACAAATGATTACTTCTGCAAATTACCCTCTTTAGTTTCCTTCTGCTATTTTAGGACAACGCTAATTACTAGGCAGGAAGCAGAGAAACAAGTACTAGGGACAAGAATCTGTTTGGTGACAACCAGGCCCAAAATATTTCTCTAGAATCAACACATCAAGTGTCCATTAGCTTTCCAAGAAATAGGCTGCTTATTTACTACAATCGAAAACAAGTAAGAGTGACATTTGTGCTCAATGAAATGTTTTCCAAAACCATTTACCTGCTTCCCAGAGAGCAGTAAATGGAGGCTATTCCTGGTTGGTATTAGACTGAAAGGAGGGCTCCAGCCACGTGATTAGATCTGTCCACCGATTTTATGATGGTGACAGGAAACTGGGAGGAAGCACAGAGGAACTAGACGACAGAACTAGTGTGAAACAACCCTGGTAACTGGGAGGATGAATCAAAACCAACAAGAGAAGGTTTAATAGGATGGTATTTAAAAAAAAAAAAAAAAAACAACTTCAAATAAATAAAGATTAAAAAAAAACACCAAAAACATGTAGAAGGGCTGGTGGTGATCTAACAGATCATTGGGTGTCTGGTGTGATAAGCCACCCAAAGAGCCCAGGACAGTGGTGGGGCCAGCCCACTACTCTGTGCTGTTCAAACCCCAAGGACTTCTAGAAACTGTTCGGAAAGATAAACCTACCAGAAAAGAACATCCCAATCATGGTGGGACTTGAAATGTTTCAGTTAGAAAAGAAAAGGTGGTATGGAGTCAGGAGAGCTGAAGAGATATCGAATCCACTGTCACAGGGATAATAAAATAAAAAGTAGCTCTCTCACAGAAGTATCACACGGAGTGCATGAGCTAATTCATGGAAAGTACTCAGGCATCTGGCACATGCTATGTGCTAAATTAAACATGAGTTATTTTTTAAATTATTTATTTTTATTACTAATCAACTAATATGATCATTAATCAATATTAACTTCCTACTTTGGTTGGAAATATGAGACTACTCCCTGTTTTCAAATGTTTTGCTGTAACAGAACCAATGGTTAGAAGTTACAGGCTTTAGTTCAAAACTAGAAAGGGCTTTCCAAGAGTTAGAGTCGCCACAAAAATGAGTTGGGCAATCTTGAGTCACTTTAAGTCTTCAGGCCCAGGTGACCCAAGGCCCACCTGTGAGGGAGGCTGGAGAAGGGATTCTCTACCTCGGAAGGGGGATTATTTGACAGGATTAGCAAACGAACTTGGAGCTCTGGTATTACTTCCAAGTCGGGACTGCTGCTGTTGCTGCTAAGTCGCTTCAGTCATATCCAGCTCTGTGCAACCCCATAGACGGCAGGCAGCCCACCAGGCTCCCTGTCCCTGGGATTCTCCAGGCAAGAACACTGGAGTGGGCTGCCATTTCCTTCGCCAATGCATGAAAGTGAAAAGTGAAAGTGAAGTCGCTCAGTCATGTCCTAGTCACGCCTAGTAAACAGCAGTGTCAGAAAAGTTTTGGAGGCCACTTTGGGCCCGAGAGAAAAGATTTGAGAGAAAGCTCTGTTACTGAAGTCTGCCAGGGAAAGGGTAAAAGAAACGGTGGTGCAAGTGCTAGGAATCTGTACTAAATGACACACAAAAATTCTCTCCATCTGTGAGACTCTGATTCTGACTCAATTTACAAGAATCTGTACCTGAGGAACAAGACAGGCAAGCTAAGCCCCTGACCACCTGCTGACACAGGGCCCACCCCAAGTCAGGATGCCAGCCGTGTCCTTGATGGTAAAGATGACTGTGTCTCCTAGTGCTCTCAGCTCTCAATGAGATCTGCCTCCAATCCAGTACAGCCAGATGTCTGTCTTCAAAAAGCCCTCTGTGAGGTGCAGACATGGGAACTGGAAATGTTCCCCAGTAGTTTTAGAAGTGAGAACAGAGGACTGAATCAGGATGCCAGCCTTCTATTCCTAGTCTTGCCACTGACTCACCACGTAACCTTGGACCAAAGCACTGAGTTGTTGGGGCCAACGCTCTTTCCCCGGAAGGAAAGGAGGACAGGCAAGATCACTGATTATTTCTGTGCTTCCTGTTTCCAGCGTGTGTCCAAAGTGGGGGCACTGCCTAGTGGGGACGCTGCCTAGTCATTCCAGATAAAATACCATTCTTTTATCATTCTCTATCTTTTGTCATTCTCTATTTGACAATCAGAGAGATTTTTAAATTTCTATTATAATATTCTGAGTCACCTTTGGTGAACTTTCCACCCATGTGTGTGTAATACTGATTTAAAAACATTTTTGTTGTGGTAAAATATACATAAAATTTACCATGTTAATCATTTATGTTATTTTTGGCCACACCATACATCATACAGGATCTTAGTTCCCTAATCAGGGATCGAACCCACACCCTCTCCATTGGGAGCACGGAATCTTAACCACTGGACTGCCAGGAAGTCCCCACTTGACTCATTTTTAATCCTACAGTTTGGTGGCATTAAGTAGAGTCACGTGGTTGTGCATCATCATGGATCCATCTCCAGAACTTTCCCAACTATATTTTTAAAAGTCATTTCTAGAAAACATTTTATGCTTCCCTGCAAAATGTGCACCACATTTTTCAAACTTAATAGCATAGTTATAATACTTCTACCAGAAGAGCCCCTCAGGGGCTACAGGAAGCACACAGTAAAACCTCCATTTACCAGAACCGATAACCTGGTTGATTCAACTGTCAGGCTCATTGTGGCTTAAACAGAACACTCCTGAGTCTACCTTCTCGTGAAATACCTTTATAAAGTGCATTTGTCCTGACAGGTCAATTCGAATGAACAAAGACAAATTATCCATGATTCAACCAAACCAAGGCTTTGGTTGGGGGAGTTGTTCTCAATTTAAACAGAGATTTTCCGAATTCTATTCAAAGGTACAGGAAATAACATAAGGATTGGACTGGTTTAGGAGATCAATTTGAACTTTCTGTTTTGTGTCTCAAAAGCAGGGCGTCATTTTTTTTGCATTGAATTAACTGGATGTTCAAAAGTTTTCATGAGATTTGGCATTTAGCATTACCTGATCAGGTCTCTGTCCCATGCATGAAGCTAATCAGGCTGCAAACTTAATATACTCTGGATATTAACTCTAAAGAACAATTTAACTCAATGTCTGTTTGCCCTCATATTTAATAAACTTCCAGTTAGCACACACACACTATGTGCTTGACACTCCATCAAGTACGATTGGGAAGACACAACAGAGAGGCCCCGGGGCTTCTTGACATGTTCTTTTAACTTGTTAAACACCTTCCAGAAAGTACCCAGTGACCATCTTACTCTTCCCTGAGAATTTCAACCTTGAAATCTGAATTTCTTAATTTGGACCTGCCCACCTGAGGACAAGTGTTCGCTTCTGAGAGTACGCCTGGCTCTATTTACCAGGCATCTTACACCCACCTCTTCCAGAAGCCTTTGTTTGAGCTCTCGTTCTGTCTCCAGCTTCTGTTGTAAACTTCGGGCATTCATTTCAAGCATGGCATGCTTCTTCTCCAGATCATTGAGCTGGACATTTGGAAAAATTGGCCGTGACACCACATTTAGGAACGTTATATGCTAACGACTTTTGCCAATATCCACAAACCTTCACAGCCAAAGAAAAATCAAGTTCTAAGGGTCAGAACATAAACACTGGTTTTTAAAAGTATACCACAAACGTCCATGTCAGAGATAAGCCTTATGTAGGTTATTCTGTTAGGAGAAGATATTATTTCTAAGGGATGGGTCATACGTGTAGCTAGCTGTGACAAGTTCTAGGAAAATGACTTCTCCAAAATTTGTTTATCTGACATACTTTGGCTGAATTAAATCATCATATTCCAAATGCTTGCTTATTTGCATGGGATAATATCAGGGGCTCTGGGATGAAAGGGCAGACAGGCTCTCCCAAGGGTCTTGTATTAAGTCACAAAGGCAGAGGGTGGCCCTTAAAAGTAGACATGTACGCAAACAGTGACTACTCTGTCAAGTGATGATTTTGATAAGAGGTATGGAGGAGAGAAATTCATCCCGAATGGCCTGTCACTGAGAGAAGATGGGGTCAGAAAGTCTGGAGTCTTAAAGGATGGGTAGGACTTTGCTATAGAATACTTTAGGAACAGTCAGGTAGAAAAAAAATGTCCTTCAAGCTAAACGCCCAAAAGCTCATTTATCTCTAAATAATACATTTACTTTTTTCATGGTTAAATAACATATTTACTTTCCTCATGGTTAAAAAAATTAGTAAGCCAATACCAAGGTACTCAGGAATATTCCTGAGTAGCAAGCTCTAGCTTGAATCTGGTCATTTCTATGAAATTCCAATAAGAAAATAACCATGGATGCCCATAAAGATTTATGTTCATCACAATGTTATTTATGACAGCAAAAAAAAAAAAAAATCCTAGAAGAAGTTCAAATTTCTAACACAAGCAGAATGATTAAAATAGGTGTCTCTATGTAACTGATGTTTCTAGAACTACTCAAAAAATACTAATTCAGGAAAAGCCCCTTATTTATGTGATATTTTTTTTAAAAATGATGTAATCCTGTTTATATAATAAGAACCTAAATTTGTCAATATAAATAAATGAATATAAATTCACCAACGTAACAGTGGTGACAGATTACCAGTTATTTTTTCTTTACTTTTCTGTGGTTTCTATATCTTCCACAATGACCCCAAAAAATCACTTCTATAATTAGGAAATTACAGTTACCCAAAATTCAGAGGTCAGATTATGTGTGTGTGTTTGTGTGTGGGTGCACACAAAACAGTGTGAATGTGTATATGTGAAACAGTCTGTGTGTATATATGAAATTTCTCTGACCTTCACTCTTCTTATCTATAACACAGAAGCACCTATTCAAAATCTCTTTTAAGACTATTAAAAATTTTCAAACACCAGTATGTCACTTTGTAAATATAGACTGCTTCATGGATAGGACGTGTGTATTTCCAGAATGGAATATGAGGACCTGCACTGTACTCAGATCCTGCTGTGTCCTTGGACTTAGAACCCAAAGACGCCGAGGCTTCTTGCCATTGCAGCAATGGAATGAGCAGGAGTCCTAGCCACCCCGCACTTTCCAAGGATGCTCAACATTAGATCCATGAAGGCTTTCAGAAATCAAATGCCAGAAAAGAAGAGTGCTATGCACCCAGGTCAAAATCTGAACCTCAGGGGCCCTGATGGGCAGATGTTAGGAAGTCACTGACCAACTCTGATACCCCAAGTACCCACCACCCCCACTACTGCCAGCCAAGGGTGTCCCTCGGGCAGGCACAACAGTGAGACTTGGTTTATGAAACACGCCGACCATGGATCGAACGCATGTGAATACCTGCTAAAAGAAGGAAGTGTACATGTGAATCTAGAAGGCAGGAGGGACGGGGGCTGACCTTGTCGGAGAGGCTCTCGGCCTTCAGCTTCTGCTCCTTGAGAGCCTGCTGCAAGGCCAGGATCTCAGCCTTGTGCTCCTTTACTGCCAGCTCAACCACCTGGCGCGACTCAGTGATTCGCTGGTCGGCCCTCGCCCTGCGGGGAGACACAGGCATGTTCAGAAACCCCGTCATTGCCACCCTGCAGGAAGGAAGCTGGCCCAGCTTGGACCCCAATAAGCAACCAAACAGGCTGCGGGCTGGAGAGAGCCCAGCCTGATCCCTTGTTCCGAATTATGTGGAGTGAGGATGTGACCCACTTTAGGCCCTGGGTAAAAATACTCTTAGCAGGTAAGGTTCCTGTGAATATAAATGCACTTGGAAGGGCTGAAGGGGACGAGGCATTTTTCCAAATGCAACTGGGCTGAAAATGGCAAGACTATTACACCCTCCTGCAGAAGCAGGAAGGAATGAGGCCCCACGGAAGGAGCACAGTGCAGAGGACCATGTGGGGCTCCATTCGAGCAAACACTGCCTCTCCTTAAAGCAAGAGCTGAAGTATTCTGGAAACTGAACCTTGAATCTTCTGGGTGTGCCTGTAAATAAGGTGACAGAAGAGAAAAACTGGAAGCACACTAGAAACATCACTTCCCTCCCCAACTCAGGTTTTCTGTTTTGCTGCTTCCACACCTGGACTTGTACAGGCTCCTTCACTGGCAGCTCTCCTTCTCGACCCAACAAACCCAAGTCTTACTCAGACTCCAAGGGTGAATTTGAAGGCCATGTTCTTCACAAAGCCCTTCCTAGTCTTCCTCTCAGAAGTAACCCCTTCTAGTTCTGGACCCAAAGCCAAATGTACTATTGGCCTGGCACAACCCACTCTCTATTTTAGGTGAAAAATAGTTCAACGCATAGTTTATCTCCTGCACAAGACTCTCAGCCTCTAGAAGACAAGAATTAAGAATTATATTTTAGGGACTTCCCTGGTGGTCCAGTGGCTAGGACTTCTCACTCCTAATGCAGGGGGCCAAGTTCAATCCCTGATCAGGGAACTAGATCCCACATGCCAAAACTAACAACAGGCATAGCCAAATATATAAATAAATACTTTTTAAAACATAAGAATTATATTTTACTCATCTCAGATCCCACATAACACCAAAATAGAGGAAGGAAAAAAAATGGGGGGGTGGTAGAAGAGGGCCAAGATCTTTCACAACTGCTCCTCAAAGAAATATATGAAAGATCTCCCTATGTGTGTGCTAAGTCCTGTCCAACTCTTTGAGACGTTATGGAGTGTAGCCCACCAGGCTCCTCTGTCCACGGGATTCTCCAGGCAAGAATATTGGAGTGAGCTGCCATGCCCTCCTCCATGGGATCTTCCCCAGCCAGGAATGGAACCCAAGTCTCTTATGTCACCTGCATCAGCAAGTGGGTTCTTTACCACTAGCGCCACCAGAGAACACTTTCACACATGGCTGTGCATTCTTGATGCTATGGTCAGACTCTGCCCCCGAAACTGTCTACAAAGGACTCTAGAAACAGCTGGGCTAGGAGCTGGACTTGCGAGTGGGAGGGAGGGGTGTGTGTGAGAACAGCCAGAACATACGGTGATGATGCGAGAGCTCAAGAGTTCAGGGGGCAACAGTAACAGGAAGTCTTAAACCAGCACCCTCTCACATTAGCAAATACCCTGAAAGGGAAGATGCCCAACAGGAGAGTATTTCTACCAGTTTCTCTTGAAACTTATGGGTTCCCTTTGCTTCCAGTCTTTCTTAGTGTAGTTGATTTAGCACAAATTACACATCCAAGACAGCCATGAGTCTACTATGGTCCGCTAAATGTGGGAAATACTGAAACGAGTCTGACAGAGTCCAGAATAATGATAAACACTTCCACAAATAGTTACCTTGCTCAGGGAGTTCAAAGTATTACGGGACAGTAAGTTTCAGGGAAAGGTGATATTAGTGAGGTTATGCAGGATGAATAGGATTCTGTTGGGCAGACATGAAGCACAAGGTGGATACCAGTCCATAGGGTACCTCTCTGCAAACTAGGAAAGGCATGTGTTCTTTAAGACCGTGCGCTTCTACTTGTTGGTAAACTGTCATAATATACTGGTTTCGTTAGAATGAACGCTTTCCAACCATGAGCTGGTAAAATGTCATGGCAGATCTTCAAGTCTATTCCCAGCAGCAGGCAGTGCATAAGCTGCGCACCTGCGACCCTGGCAGGAGGGAATCCGACGCTGGGAGAACCGGAGAAGTAGAGGAAAGATACCACCCGAACTCAGGATTACTACTGCCCACCGGGAAAGGAAGAAAAAAAGGTGTAAACTTTTCTTGTAGAGCAGTTGTTCTCAACTGGGGGCAGCTGCCCCCCGCAGCGGACACCGGGCAATGTCTGGAAACGTTTCTGGTGGTTACAACTTGAAGAGGGAGCAGCTACTGGGATTTAATGGGGCACGTCCAGGGAAGCTGCTCAGCACCTTACCATGTACAGGACAGGCCCCCATCACAAAGGACTGTCCGGCCCCAACTGTCAGTAGTGCCAAAGTTGGTGTAAAGGGTTGACTTGCATCACCCATGACCAGGATCAAAACAGCGACAGTCTTGTGACTTCCCTGAAGGTCCAGGGGCTAAGACTCTGTGTTCCCAATGCAGGGGGTCCAGGTTCAATGCCTGGTCAGGGAACTATTAATAGATCCCACATGCCACAATCAAGACCCAGTGCAGCCAAATAAATATTCCAAAAAAAAAAAAAAAAGGAGAGTGACAGTCTCACTACACAGTCACAGTGACACAAAATCTGAGGAAAGAGTTTCTACAAAGGAAGCACTGAGACATTTTGCCCTGTTGACTCCTGGGGCCCTGTACTGGCTGACTGGTCATCATCTCCTGCTACCGGCACCGTCCATATTTACCTCAAGGATGACTGACTGATCCTGGTTGCCCTGAGTGTCCCAGCTTTAACACTTCAGTCTTACGTCCCAGCACCTGCTCAGTCCTGGTCAAGCAGGGGCACTGGCCGGGAGCTCTCAGGGTGATCCTGCCGCTGCCACCTGCCACTGGCTCTCTACCCACATGAAGTCCCACCTGCTCTGCTTCTCGGTGTCCAGCATCCTCTGCAACTCTCGAACCCGACACTCAAACTGGGACTTCTCGTCACCAAGGACGCTCCTCCAGGCCTCCCACTGCCGCTCCTTCTCCAGCAGCTCGTCATTCAGGGCCTCCAGGTCCATGACCTGCTCCTCCAGCATTGTGCAGGTGGTCTTCAGCGCCTCCATCGTCTGCAAATCAGCACCACTGAGTTGTGCCTCATAGCAAATGAAGATTTCCCAGGTGGTACTTTTGTCGGATCAGTTTCGGAAAAGCATGAGCCTCTAACTACAGTCTGAAAGACACTATCTTTTTCTCCTACAGACCAAGGGGATTAGACAAAAACAGATGAAGGGCCATTTCTACCGAGATCTTATAGAAGGAACTCAGAGGAGGGCCAGGGAAAAGAGACCACGCTTAACAATAAAGTAGCTTGGGAATTCCCTGGCAGTCCAGTGGTTAGGACTCCCAGCTCTCCCTGCCAAAAGCCCAGGTTCAATCCCTGGGTGAGGAACAAAGATTCCACAAGCCTCACAACTCGGCCAAAAAAAGTTTTTAAAAAGTAAATAAAGTGGCTCACAAAAGAGTTCTATTCTGTTTTTAATGGTTTTAAACCAAAATTAAGAACAACTATACATGGAACTTCCCTGATGGTCCAGTGGTTAAGACTACAATTCCACTGCCAGGGGCATAAGTTTGATCCCTGGTCAGGGAACTAAGATCTTGCAAACCATGTGAGGTGGCCAAAAAAATGAAACAAACAAAAAACCCAAACTACACACTTCTAAAAGCTGTTTTTAAAACTCGCAAACCTCCAAAGCACTGACATGATTACTTTTACTGACAGGCTCAGTCTGAGAACACTTGGGAGAGATGTAACTGGCACTCGCTCCAGAATCTAAAGGGGCTCCAGGTTTCTCAAGGTCTCCAACACTATTCATGGTCCTTACTTGCTTCTGGCTAGTAAGCTGCATCTCCCTCTCGGTGATCTCGCGGCGGAGATGGTCCACTTCACTTCGCAGCTGCACAATCTCGTCGTTGGCACCAGAGGCTTCATCAAGTTGTTTAGACAAGTAGAAGTTTTGGTTGTTGAGCTCAGCGTTGTCCTCTGTCAGCTGGTTTAGCTGCTCCTCCAAGTCTGTGATCACCTAAAAGAGGAAAATATCTGGTTACACATGGAGCAAGTTGGTTGGATTTGAGAAATTGCCTCTAAAGCCATATATACTCGAACCTATGTGGTAATGACGACCAGCGTTTGCCCGTCTAGCCCCCGAGAGCCAGCCTCCAGCTGCCATACCCGCCTCCTTAGCGCCCAAACCCACACACACTGTGGGAGAACAAGAAATGTCTTGGATTCCTTCTGACTCAGGATTCATCAGGAAAACATGGCAAGAGCAAATCAATCAAAAGCGACTGCCATATGGAAGGGGCAGCTTTAAATGAGATCAAGTTCATAATAGAATGTGGAGGATGCAAACTGAGGAAAGAGGAATAGTAGAGAGACTAGTATCACAATCAGCTAATTAAGCTGAAATGCCCGGGACATCATCAACAGAATATTATCATGGGAGATGGTCTCAGAAAGCAAAATAAAGTTCTTATCAAGGAAGACTGAGTGAAGGACACTTAGAGTTATTTTAATAATATCTCAGGTAATAAATTTAATTTCATGCAACAAAAGAAAAACAGGAAAACTTAAGGGATGTTCAGAATAATCCTGAAAATATAATACCGTATGCATGGCATAACTTTAAATGGTTCTTCTTATACAGCTGGCTATCAGAAAATGGGAAAGCACACATATGAAATTGTCATTTTACTGAAAGAGATTTAATCTGATTTTGCTAAATTATTTCCCTGCTCAATGGTGGAATGACTTCAATTTCAGCACATTTAGCTTTCCTATTCTCTTTGCTGAAGTTTAGTACCAGCGCTTGCAAAGAGCTTTTATATATAATACTTTCAAAATTTAAGGGCAATTTTCTAATAATAGTTGGAGTGAGGCACACAGGCAGTAAATTAAATTTTATATAACAGAAAGGAGTAAATTAAAAGGAAATGCCTCTGGGCCTACAGTTAATTGTTTCCCATTTTCAAACCTAAAGCAGATTTAGTTTCTGAAATGTTGCCACTGTTTTTGTGACTAACTCCCTGTCTTAACCCTCTTTGATTATCAATTAAAAAAAAAAATCTTCCCAGGCACATAGAATTAAAGAATGTCAATTAGGTAGAATTGTTCAGTGTGGTTCAGAAAACACAGCTTTTCATTTTGTTCACTGAGCTGATGAGGTTTTAATGCAGTAAGTGGTCTAGTAATTTGTACTTTAATATCAAAAGCCTTGTTAATTCCTAATGTACTGGCTTGAGTAACGCTATCAGCTACAAGAAGGGGAAAAAAGGTTATCTGGTCCAGTTCTTGGCTAAACCTCAGGACGAGAGAAAAAAAAAAAACAGGAAAAAAACTGCAAGTCTGTCACTCCACGCAGGCATGTGTGCTTCACAAGAATGCTTGTACCACCCTTTGAGTAATATAGTTAAATCTTCCTAAAGCAGAAACAATGAATAAATGGTACCTAATACTTCAACAGGTCTCCTTCCTATACACAGTAAATCCATTCCTTAAGATGGTTTTTCTTCTAGACTCCAAATGGCTTCACTGTGCTTCCTTTTACCTCTGCCCCAAAGGGAAAACAACAAGACTGATGAGGCAAGCCGCCTAGAAGTCCCAGGAACGCCATCTGGAGCTTGGTGGTGTTGGTTTCTCCACCTGTGATGTGGAGGTAAATACTGTGTCGACAACCTTCTCTGCTGCTCTGGTTTTAACATTTTGGATTTTTATTGTATGATATTCTCCCTTAACGTATCATGTGAAATACAAGAGACAAAAATGAGTGACCAAGGTGTTAGTGAGGCATCAATGGTGGCCCAGGGGGAGCAAACAGACTACAGAAAATCTACCCATAGAAGAATACATATGCTGCCAGAATAATCTGCCATTCAAAGACATATTTAAGCCTTTAGGCACCTATTCACTTTGACTCATTAAAAAAAAAAAAAGCCATTTATTATATGCCCATTTCTGCCACCTTGTCTCCTCCCAAAATTAGATTATAAAGTGCTAAAGAAATAAACACTCATAAAAAGTCAGGGAGGTGCCAAGATTATTACTCTCACTTCAAGTGAAATGGACCCACTGAGTAGGAAGGGGCCTTCTATTTCCTTGTCATCATCCCCTTTTCAAAGGGTCTCCTGTTTCTGATTTCTAGTTTGTGGTGGCTGGCTTTGCATTTCATCATTATCTGTACTGCCTATTTGACAAAAGGAGGATCATGTGTTTGCAAGAAGCATTCAAGAACTCGTTAGAGTGCGTTAACTGATCCAGATGTTGTACCTATTCTTTCTGCCTAGGCCATAACACACTTAACTGCTGGAGTTGCCCACTTAGCTGCCCGCAGTATTAAGGGTTAGACGTACTCCCACACAGAGATATTGAGCTGATCTGAGACACAGGCAGTAAATTAATGATCTCTATGATTTGGAAAAAAGAAAAAGGACAATAGGCAATCGGCAGTTCTGAACCAGGTTACACAGGCAAGGAGGATTCTTGGGTCTACACTGTGGGTACATTCTCTCTACACCAAGGGCAAATGATCTGTGTCCTGTATCGGGAGACTGTTAACCTTTCAACCCCAAGGATACAAAGTGGGAAAGATAAACTACACAGCTGATTCCATCTCAGTGGTAAAAAAAAAGATGAGGGAGATAGCTCCATAATGCAGGGGCCAGCACAGCTTTCTGATATGCTGTTTGTACAGATAAGAGATCTGGGTAAAATTCCAACAGAAAACAGGAATACAAAAACTGTATCTACTCTCAGTACCCAAAAAAAAATTTTTTTAAGGTCTCTATTTGGGGTTATCTGTTGCTTTTCAAGCAAACCTCGTGGTTCTGCGATATATAGGTTACCTTTCACACCTCTGCTGGGCGACCAGCAGACAGAATGTTACCTGGTAAAAGTCCAAGAACACACCAGGGGTGAAGCCACCAGCCAGACAATGAACATCAGGCTGAAAAGACACAGGGCTGACGTCCTATTTTAATGCCTCATTCCTTCTTGAGGGCGGCTATTTGCATATTATTTATTTTTAATCTTATAGCTGACAGATTGATTCATAATTAAAACCATGTCATATGTTTGCCCACCAACTCCTCTCCAAAACAGACTTAGGTAGGGTTTTAGGTGCCAGATTGAATCAAATTCTTTTTTTAAATCTCTTCAAAATATAGAAATGGCCTGAGCCTGAAAAATCTTACTGCTCATGAGCTTTTTAAAAGCTGCTAACTGGGCGCTCCTATCGATCAAGCTATTACAGGAGTTCCCACTGATAATGAAGATGACATTTCCCAGCAGAGACGGCCATGGACGGCGCCGCCGAGAAAGGAGCATCTGTGGGCTCTTCTAAAGCGTCTGCAAAGCAGCCTCCGAACTTGTGGAAGGATAACAGATCCACTAGTGCTGCCAAGCATTGTTCTAAAGTGGTTTGCAACCTTTTTTTTTTTTTTTTAAGGAGCAGAGCTGTTTTCTAAACAAAATTCTGTTCTAAACCCAGTATGAGCAAATGATAATAGTTATCACTAATTAGCACATTCTATGGACCAGGCCCTGTACAAATGCTGATGCATCATCTAACTTTTGCAGGAACCTCCATGAGGTAGGCATTATTATCAAATTTATGATTCTGTGACTCAGTGTTTCCTAGGTTTTACTGTTCTGGAAATCTGAATGTATATAGGGACTAAACAGCTGTCTCTCTTCCCTCACCCAGTTCCCAAAAGCAGTAGCTAAATGAACCATGCATCCTACAATCAATGGTGCACTGGAATTGAAGACATACAATGTCATCCCCATTTTATGGACAAAGAATGGAGGCTCCAGTGTATGACATCACACAGGTTACTGAGAGGCCAGTTTAGAACCTCAACTAGTCTATCTGACTCCAGAACACATACTTTGGACCCCCAACGCACCCAGCTGACCTAGCTGAAAGGTGGGTGGAAATCACTCTCTTGGGTTCCCCCTCCCACTGGGGTAGATCCCCAAAGGCTTCAGAAAGCCAAGGGTAAGTAAATGAAGGATTAGAAGTCATTGTTCCAGGAAAAGCAAATTTGAGGGATAAAGAGAGTATAAAAGTTATGTAAGTTAAGAAAGTAACCAATTTCATAAGTTAAGAAAGAAACCAATTTTATTCTATATATTGGCATATCCTATTAAAACTAGATTTCTGATTTGAAAATGGGGTGGGGAAGGGTGGATAACAAAAGTGCACAGGAGACTCTTGATGGTGATGACTACAGTTGTTATTTTGATTGTTTTGCTAGTTTTAAAGATATACACACATTTGAAATCTCATTAGGTTACTATACTCCAACTATCCCTCAATAAAGCTGTTTTAAAGTAAATAAACAATTTTTTAAAAAAGAAGAAAACTCCAGATGAATGGAGCAGATTACAGATGTACACATTTAAAATGCATCCAAGATTATTTTAGGAAAAAACAGTAATGCAAAAAAAAAAAAAAAAATCACAGTGCTAAAATCATCTATATCTTATTCAGTGATCATTTATGAGCATGTATGTATATAAGCAGATAACTCTCATGTAAAAGAAGAAACCAAGACAATTAACAAACTTTAAAAGTAAAGCAAAAGAGTACAGGAACAGAATATATCAATTTCTCAAGGAAGGGAGTTGAGAATGGAGGAAATCAACAGCCGTCCCCAAGGCCGGCTCACCCCACACCTGGCCACTGGCATCGAAACACCTGTCAGGCACCTGCCAGAGTGAAGCGGAGGCATGTCCCGTGACCTAGCTCTTCCACTCCTGGGTGTATATATATATATATGTTCATCAGAAACAAAGGCTTGTAAGCACCAAAGAACCTGTACAAGAGCGCTTCCTAACAGCTCTGCTCCTACCAGAAACAACCCCAACACCCATCAACAGGAGAACGGATAAACAAACTCCAGATCTAAACATACACTAGAAACATGACACCATAATAAAAAAGAACAAAATCCTGACAGTGCACCACGGATGAACCTCACAGACAATTTAAGTAACAAAAAGGCTAAACCCAAAGACCATATCCTCTAGTGGTCTCATTCATAGGAAATTCAAGAACAGGTAAAACTAATGTGTAGTATCAAAGATCAGACTACTAGTTACCCTTGGGCAAAGCACATTGATGGGAAGAGGACAACAGGAGCCTTCTGGGAGCTGAAACATTCCGTATCTTGGTCTCTGTTGTGGTTACACAAGTTGTCTATTCACATACAAATCAACTGAGCTGTACACTTAAGATTAGTTGCACTTCATGCACTTTACTGTGTGCATGCTATAGCTAAATGAAGGGAGGCGGGACGCAGGGGGCATAAACCATCAAGACCTAATGTCTCATTTATAGTAGGTAAAGAGAAAAGAAGGAGTTTACTACCAGAAAATAAAATATGTATATAGGATGTAGAAGGGTGTTTCTGGAAATTCACAGATGCAAACAATACAAATAGAGACCAGCTCACTGAGAACTAAGGAGGGAACGAAGTGATGAAAGGACCAAAGAAAGGAGGTAGAGCCACGAATAAAGGACGCCACCCCTACCTTCTCAAAGGGGACTATTTCAGTCCTTCACTCGGATCAGAAATAGACATTTTACCCTGTTACATAACCTATGAGTGATGCTTATCTGCTCCTGGAATTGACTTCTCTCAATAGAAATAACATCTCCCAAAGAGTCCTAAATTCTGCATTTGCATGTTAGGAAGCCAGATTCTGCCTGTTTGAAAGCTAACGTTTCTAGATTCTCCAGGAGAAGAACTTGTTGGTCTTCCCTTTCTGAATAAGAAGCCTGACACATCTAACTGCCCCTACCATCTCAGGTCCTCCTCAGACAGAAACTTCCAGACTGGAGAAGGAGGGGGAGCTCCCTTGGGACTTTTGTTGCAGCTACTGAGACCCTCTTAGTGGTTCCACAGGGAGAATTATTTTGATCATTCCAACAAGCCTTCTCCAAACAGGAAGGATGGTTTAAACTTTTAAAACTGGCAGGAACCCAAGAAACTAAGGTTTTCTGAGGCTTAGAAACTTCCGCATCAGTCTGACCACATCAACTGCTTCAAGCTGAAAGTTTATATCAAAAATCAGCCACTGATATTAGAAAGAGACGTTCCCCCTTTCCTTCTCAGTTTTAGTTCCATGTTATTTTCATCATCTTTGGTTAATACTCACAGTACAGCTGTTACGAAGGGCATCAAATTTGCGCTGGATTTCATCTCTATGTGCCTAAAAGGTAAGAAGTTGATTATAAATTTTTCATAGGGTGGAATACAAATTCTACATGCTATGGGTCAAATAAAGAAAATCACAAGCCAAGAACCCTGTTGCGGCTGCCCCACTACCTTTTTTTTCCAAAGAATTAGTCAAGTCAAGGCAAAAATGAGAAGCTACAGAAATACACAATGCCTATTGATAACAATTAACTATTTAGACCACACATGGGCTTCCCTTGTGTCTCAGCTGGCAAAGACCTGGGTTCGATCCCTGGGTTTGGAAGATCTCCTGGAGAAGGGAAAGGCTACCCACTCCAGTATTCTGGCCTGGAGAATTCCATGGACTGTATAGTCCATGGGGTTACAAAGGGTTGGACACGACTGAGTGACTTTCACTTCACTTCACTCATACCCTGTACAAATACATATAACATTCAGATTAAAACTAGGGACTAGCAGAAGAAAGGAAAAGAACATAGGAGGAAGTTTTATTCTCCTTTATTTGTCTTATTCCCCATTCTTAACCTTTCCCTCTTCCCTCCAACTGGCTGCCTGCCCCCAACCCCAAGCCTTCTCCCAAGAAAGAACACATGCACATAGATAAATACAGGACAAAGCAGGGACTTTAAAAAGAAATTAAATCCAAAGCTGTGGAGATTCAGAAATCTTATGTAGACCTTGAAGTAAACATACAGGCTTTCACCAAGGTCGAGGTACTCTAAACCAGTAGGATTCATTCATCTGACAAGGATTTTCCGAGTACATACAACATGGCAGACACCACAGCAAGATACAGCTCATATGGCCTAATCCTCATTCTGGTGTGGGCAGACAGAAAATAAATAAGCACATGATTACAAACAGTGGCAAGTGCTATGAAGGAAACAAATGGGGCCTAAGGGAAAAAATAATAAGGGCAGGGGAAAAAACTTACATAGATGGGGTAGTCAAGGAGGGCTTCTCTGAAGAGGTGACATTTAAACTGAAATCTGCAGGACGATGAGGGGCCACCCATGCAAAGAACATAAAAGAGCAGAGGGAAGAGCATCTGCAAAACCCCTAAAGCAAGAAAGGGTTGGGTGCATATGGGAAATAAAAAAGGACTGAGTGGCTAGAACAGTTTTTTATACTTCAAGTTGTGACATGAGAGCAAGGATGTCAAGAGGGAGTTTTTTGTTTTATTTAATGAAATGGAATAAACAGGATAGATTAGAAAACATCAGCATGCACCTTGGACAGTAAGGGTAAGTACTGTTGTTGGTAACTTGTTTTATTATTATGAACATAATTCATCAAGTGTAAGTTGCTATCAATTGTAAAATTCACCACAGCTTTATGTAACATTAAGAAACAGAAGTATTGCCAATGAAACTATGACATGTTTATGTCCTTATGACTATATATATAGGCTATAAGATACATCCTCATTAGCTACCTTAAAAATTAATGAAATACAGTATATATGTCCCCGTGTAGTAGACTGTAAGGTAAAATGCATTCTTCTGTGGGTTGTGGCCAAATGACTTTTGAAAATCACTTGTCTAAGTCACAGCAAAAGAGGGAAAATGTGGCCCAAGCTGATGGTACAGAGGCAGGCCCAGAACTTTGAAGGCCCAGAAAAGAGTTTGAATTTCATTCAAAATGCAATTAACTAAAGGTCAATGGAGGTTTTAAGATGTGGGATAACATGGCCTATTGTTTTGTGGATGCTGTAGGAAAAACATCAAAATAGGACAAGTGTAGAAGGAAGTGGAACAACCACTGAGGAGGTTACTGCTGTCATTTAAGGAAGAGAGGATGATGGCTTGGCGCAGGATAGTGGCAAAGGATGGAGAGAAATGGATGGAGGTGAAATCTTATTTGGAAGCAGAGGTAATAAGACCTGCTGATGGACATGGAGGCCAAGGGTACCCTAACAGACTTTTCATTTGGGAGATAAGGTAAATTATGGCACCATTTGCTTAGCTATGAAAGCCCAAAGAAGAATCCAGTTTGAGGCAGAGGAAAAAGTGGTCCTCCTCTTTAAAAGAAATATTAGACTCTATCAGAAAATCTAGGTCATCACTCAAAAGTCTACAAATAATAAGTGCCAGAGAGGATATGGAGAAAAGGGAACGCCCTAAACTGCTGGTGGGAATATAAACTCGTACAGCCACTATAGAAAACAGCATGGAAGTTTCCTTTAAAAATTAAAAATAGAATTACCATATGATCCAGCAATCCTATTCCTGGGCATATATCTGGAGAAAACTCTAACTCAAAAAGATACATGCATACTGATGTTCATATCAGCACTATTTACAAAAATCAAGACATGGAAGCAACCTAAATGTCCATCAACAAAGGAACGGATAAAGAAGATATAGTACATACATACGATTGAATATTACTCAGCCGTAAAAAAAAGAATGAAATAATGCCATTTGCAGCACCATGGATGAACCTAGAGATTATCTTACTAAGTGAAGACAGAAAATGACAAACATCATATAATATTACTTATACATGGAATCTAAAATATGATACAAATTAACTTCTTTACAGAATAGAAACAAACTCACAGGCAGAGAAAACAAATTTATAGTTACCAAAGGGGTAGCGGGGGGGAAAAATTAGGAGTTTTGGATTAGTAGGTACAAACTGGAGTGGCTTGCCATTGCCTTCTCTGTACAAACCACTATATATAAAATAAACAAGATCCTATTGTATAGCACAGGGATATCTTGTAATAAACCATACAGGAAAAGAGTATGAATCACTTTGTTGTACACCAGAAACTAACACCACACTGTAAATCAGCTATATTTCCATTAATACAAAAAGGTCTATAAGTCAAAATATTCATCACCTAATTTAGCTGTGATATACTTTACAGTATCTCTATTTTGCTATAAACTAAGATTCCCACATACTCAGTGGTAAAGAATCAGCCTGCCAATGCAGGAGATATAGGTTCAATCCCTGGATTGGGAAGATCCCTCAGTGAAGGAAATGGCAACTCACTCCAGTATTCTTGCCTGGGAAATCCCATGGACAGAGAAGCCTGGCGGGTTACAGTCCATGGGGTTGCAAAACAGTCAGACATGACTTAGGAACTAAATAACAACAAAAGACTAGATTAGATGCTGCAGAAAAAAAGATTAGTGAACTTTGTAGACAAAGCAACAGAGACTACCCAAAATAAAACACATAAAGGAAAAAAGAAAGACTTAAAAAATTAATGCAGCATCAATGAGCTGTGAGATAACCCCAAGGAGCCTGATATACATGGACTCAGAATCCCTGAAGGAGTACAGAGGTGAGACCAAAAAAATATCTGAAGAAATAATTGCCACAAATTTTTCAAAGTCAATGAAAAAATATATCCACGGACGAAAAAGTCTAAATGATCCCTAAGCACAGGAAACATGAAAGGAATTAAGCTTTCATGAAACGAATAAATGAAAGGAATGGAATAAATGGAGTAAACATGAAAGGAATAAATCGTATTATAATCAAACTGCTTAAAACCAGTGATAAAGAGAAAAAGCTTAAAACCAACCAAAGAAAAGGACAAGTTACTTAAGGAGAAACTAAGAGAACAAAGATTTCTCACAGTGGGGTTGGGGAGGTTTGGCAGGAAGGAAGCTAGAAGACAGTGGAACAACATCTTTACTGAAAGGAAAACAAAAACCTGTCAACCTAGAATTCTATAGCCAGCAAAAATATCTTTCAAAAAATGTCAAAAATGAAGGTGCAGGTTTCCTTGGTGGTTCAGCGGTTAAGAATCTTCCTGTCAACGCAAGGGACGGGAAGGTTTGATCTCTGGTCCTGAAGGATCCCACATGCCATGAGGCAGTTAAGCTCTTGCACCACAATTCCTGAAGCCCATGCACCCTAGACCCCATGCTCCACAACAAAAGAAGCCACTGCAGTGAGAAGCCCATGCAGTGCAACTAGAGAGTAGCCCTCAGCTTTCTGCAACTAAAGAATGACCACGGGCAGCAATGAAGACCCAGTGCAGCCAAAAATAAAATAAATAAAAACTTATTTTAAAAATAAAGGTGAAATAAAGACCCTTTCAGACATACCAAAGCTAAAGGAATTTGCCACCTATAAACCTATAGTATAAGAAATGTTAAAGGAAGTTTAGGCAGAAGATAACAACCAGAGTCTTAAATTTGAGGACTAGAAACACGGTAAAACAAAAACCAGCAACTGCAAGCTTACACATTTTAAATCAAGAGTTATCACTTAAAATCAACTTCTCAAATAATTATTTTCATCAACTACTCAGCTTTCTGCCCATCAATGATACAAGATTTATTAACTTAATAAGGCAAGACTACTATTTATGCAAAGTAGGAACATGGCTATTTGTATTACTTGTGAATCTCATCTGTGGGTATCCTAGAGGAAGAAATACCACCCTTAAGTTAGTAAACTCTAGAGCAGGAGTGAACAACTTTTTTTCTTTTAAGAACCAGATAATAAATACTTTTGGTTTTGAAGGCCATTCAGTCTTTGTCACAACTATTCAACTCTGCTCTCATAGCACAAAGGCACCCACAGACAATATGTACACAAATAGGCATGATTGTGTGTCAATAAAACTTTACTTGCAGAAAACGGGAAGCATACTAAATTTGGCCCACTGGCTGAAGCTTGCCAACTTCCACTCTAAATGACTATTTAGTGTGATATCTCTCAAAGACAGAAACAGGAAGCTAAAGAAAGGTGGAGTTAACTTCTTCAAAGCTTAAGCAGTGATCAATTAAAAAGAAGCTCTCTGGCCTAGACTGAGGTACAGAAGCCCTGTTCCTGTTCCACTTTTTCACTCATTGCAAAGTTTCCAAATGACACCACACCATTAAAAACTTGATTAACCGCGCTACAGTAGACTGAGATTTCAATCACTAATATTTCTATGATGATTTACCATTATGAGGCCTTTGCATCATTTTGACACATCAAATAGCAATCTTCTCTGAGGTTATAGTATAGGAAACTACCGTCTTTATGACTTTTTATTATTGACTGAAATATAAACACAAAATGTAGAACCAACACTGTTGTGACTGCTGGAAGTGCTGTAACAAACAGCAAACTGATCTGAGTTTAAAACGAGCAAGAAACATGTTTTACGTTTCTTTGAAATGAGCTGTGAAATGCACAGAAAAGTAAAAGGCCACACAGCAGGATATACGAAGGTAAAAAATACAAACGACAAACTTTGAATTCTCTCAATAAAATACCCATGTATTATTAGATATTAGGGGCTACGGGGAATAAGGACTTATACCCTTAAAACCCACTGAGGACCCCAAAGGGCTTCTGTTTATGTGAGTTATACCTATATTTACCACATTAGAAATTAAAACATATCTTTAGCATTTATTTTAAAAATACTGACTTTGTACCATTGGTGCAAATGTTAACACAATGAAAAATGCCACAAGACAGCTTAGTATTATTATGAAAATAATCTGAACTTGAGGATCCCCAGGGAGCCACAGACCCCAACTTGAGAACCACTGATCTAGGGGTTGGGTAGCAAGAAGCAGAATGGACAGACTGCAGCCTGGAAATCAGAGAAGTACTCACTTTGGGGAGGGCTTATATCTTCTTTAACTTTAAGGAAAGTTACAAGAGGAATGAAGAAAAGAGAATTATTATGCAGCCTTGAAGAGAGAAAATACCCGCAGAGCTGTGAAAAAGGAAACTCAAATTTAGAGCTCTGACCGTTCTCTGGGATCCACGGTCAGGATCCTACAAGGGTTTCCACATATCCACCCCGTTCTTTGGGAAGGCAGGTACCAAGCAAGACTGTCTGTCACCTTAAGTGACCCAAGCTCACATCTTGCCTTGCCTATCATGCCCATGGCTTACTAATTCAATTCAATGATTGACAGTTATGTAAAAGAGAAGAAGAGCATGCACTGACTAATGATTTTAAGAAATCAAAGAGATAATCCTGGGATGCCACCATCACAGTCTGTTGGGAGGATTCCTTTCTTGAGTGTCTCGAGCTTTCAACTCTTGATTATTCAGCATAAATCATGTAACCAAATCAGTAAAGAATGTGAGGACAGAGACACGAAGCATGGTCACTGGGCCATGCTGGTGGACACAGAGCCCGTGTTGCTCCTCTGCTCTGCGGACTCATTCAGCGTAACGTTTCCATCACATCATATGTCTGCATGCAATGATGTGTGCACACTCAAATTATCTCCCACAAAGGGATTACATGGAGTCTTACATTTCAATTCCAGGTGGAAAAATTCTCTCTTCCCCCAATAAGCAATGAAGCATCTTAAAAGCATGGCTTTTTGTATAAATTTGACTCTCCTGTTGGTCTGTACCTTGACTCAATCTTAGCTTTAAATGGCCAGTGAATTTCAATGCAAATACAACTGACAAGGTGGGGAAAAGGTGAAAGTGAACGTTGCTCAGCCATGTCCAACTCTTTGTAACCCCAGGAACTGTAGCCTGCCAGTCTCCTCTGTCCATGGAATTCTCCAGGCAAGAATACTGGAGTGGGTTGCCACGCCCTCCTCCAGGGGATCTTCCCAACCCAGGAATCAAACAGGGGTCTTCTTCATAGCAGGAAGATTCTTTACCAGCTGAGCTATCAGGGAAGTCTAGGGAAAGGGTGAGTGGGAGAAAAAAATAAAATCTAGGAAGATGGCTGCCCCCCCTGCCAAACTTCATCAATGGAGAAGTTCCACCTAACTTGGCCCAGGGAAAGAGGACAAAGCGGGTAACTGTTCCCCTCCCAGGTGAGAAAGTGGCCAACTCTTAGAATTAAGGCAGTAACAGCCCATTTGACTATTCCCTTTTATTGATAAAACAGCCTGCTGTGAAGCACACAAACCACTTAGGAGATCACTTTGGACACAGCTGATTGAATTTGATTGACGCTTACAGTGGGTCTGAACTTGGGCCAGAACAATGAGGGAGGGAGGGGGAGGGTGCTGCATCTGTGATCATTTTCTCTCTCAGAAAATATATGCTTCAGGACAAATTCAACAAAGCCATTCAGGCAACAGCCACCTGTGGTCCATAACCAGGTTTATGGGACATAATCAAGAGGAGGGGAGAGAAAAAACCCATAGCCTTCAAACAGAACTGAAGCAAACCGATTTGGGGTTTGGATTCCTGCACGATGCATTTACAAATAGCCGCTGGACCAAAGGCACTTTCCTGCCATCATTGTGAACAAGCCCAACATTCCAAGGGATCTTCATCTGTGAGAACTGTAGAGCCCCAGTTTCCAGACTTAGGAAAGTTCTTTTTATTTTTTTTAAAGAAGATGCTCTCAGGCAGTGATCTCATCTGACTAAATTAAGTCGTGACTTGCTGCTGTGCAGGCATCCTGCAGCCATTAGACACAGCGCTTTCCAACCTGCAGCAAGGCAGGACTGAAAGACTAATCTCCCCACAGATAAACAATAGCAATGAAAACATACCCTCCTGCTTCCAAACAGGCAGGGCAAGACACAAAGCCACCGGATCCTTCCCAGTTCCAACAGAGTAGAGAGATAAACGTGTCCTTCTCCTCTGCTCCTGACTAATAGGATTTGAGGGACTACAGGCCAGTCCCCTGGGGAGAAAAAGCTAAAGACACAGTGCTAAGCACACAGTGGGGGCTCATCAAGTATGGATTAAATGACTGATGTCTCCTCCTTTCAGAGCTAGGGTGGGTCATGGTTGGGGCGAGGGGGCATATTAATATACAAAGTATTAAATATAATAGTGGCTGGATTTTAGGTGTCTTGTTTAGCAGCTAAGAAATGCTTTCTGGCTGTCTCTTTTTGCATTCACCCCACTCCAGAAAGCATATAAGCCTTCTTAACAGATATATTCATTAAATTCTTACCTCTTTTTTTTTTTCCTTCTGTGGTTTCCTTTCTCTCAGACTTTTCTTATTCTATCCTGTTATATTGTTTTGTATCTTTCCAAACTGTTTCCAGTCCATTTTTGAAACAAGGCAGAGTATAAACAGGTACTGTAACTAATTTCTTTAAACAAAATATTGGTGGCATGTGGCATCATTTAATGAGCGTTTTCATAGAGGAAACAACAGAAACTAAGGTTGCAACCAATATCTGAACTTGGCTGAAGTCCTGGAAAAGCTAGGATGCTCAAGCACCTTCTACCAACGAGTTACTCTGCATTCCCAGAATCCTGGAAACCCCTTATCCTGGACCAGTCCATAAGGACCCTGGCACTCTCAGATCATGTTCCCAATTTGGTCCCCAAACCCAACAGTGAGAGATAACGTCTAAGAAAAAAATTACTTAAAAAAAAAAAAAAAAAAAATATATATATATATATATATATATTAGTTACACACACACACATACATTCTTTTAAACAGAGTAAATCATAAGCAACAGTCCACGATCATCTGCAGATGTAATCCTGCTCTGAAAGATGCTTTAGAGATGCTCACTAACAGAGATGGGAACGGCATCCAAAAATGAATCAGAATGAATAAGATACTCACTTAGGTATTGAAAAAGGCGCTCAACCCAATCAGCTTCATTGTGCCCTGCCCACAGAAGAGGGTATCCTGACCAGCAAGCATGAGTGTGCCCATCCACTTGGCAAGAACAGTATGTTACCATTAGAAATCTATGCACTTGATTGATACCAGCCATTAAACTCATTCAGCTCTCTATGCCCAGATCCACCAAGCAGCCTTCCAAGAGAAATGGGATTTATGACTAGGTTTTGCTGAAGGGGAAAAGGGTGAACATTAGCCACCCAGAGTATCCTGGTCAATTAGATGGATATATTTCCCTCTGCAGAGCTTGGAAGTTGGCATTTCACATGTAAAATTCTTATTAGTCTTGTTAGCCTAAGTCAGACTCTATGAGAAGGATCAATTGTGGAAAATGGCCAAACAAAGTCACATTTTGAGACCTGCAGAAAGAACTACGGTCTAGATCCAGGGACCACCCACCACCAAAGATCTATCTCCTGAGAACCCTCTTCATGTGAGCAAACCAGTCTCTCAGAAAGAGCAGAGAAGCCAGGTCCCTTTTACAGAAACAATTTCTCATTCGTTAGAATAGTTTCCATCCAGAATCTACCAAATGCATAATAAGATTAAAAACAGAATCTACAGGTTGAGGGGGGAAAAAAAGGAATACAAATGAGGTTAATCAAAACAAAAATAGAAATATGGTAGAAAGACTACTATAATATATAAGATTTTTTTTAATGACTATTAAAAACTAAACAGAAGACCCAGGTAAATAGAATTTGGTTAAACAGAATTTTAAGATATAGTGATGATGATTTTATAAAGAAGGAAATACAAAAATAAAGGTGGAACCTTTCAAGATCCTTAGAAAAGCTCAGTTTATCTAGTATACCAGTGCCAAAAAAGAAACAGCCTACATACGTCAACTTTCTGCCTATTAAGCATTTCTCTGGCTTGTTTTTTCCTCTCTTGGCACTTTTAAAAGTGAGCAACTATCCTCAGCTCCACACACATCCTACCGTAAGCGCCTGGATCTCTTCTTCTGCTTCTGCTGTCGTCTCTTCCAGCTCCGTCTTAGCCTGGCGGAGTTGGCTCTCCAGGGCCGCCCGTGCTGCCTGCAGGGCTGTCAGCTGGGATTCACGCTCCTGCAGGGAGAGCTGCAGCTCTGTGAGCTGGCGTTTGAGCTCCAGTTTCTGCTCTTCATGTTCTAGACTGACCTGAGACACAGAGAAAGAGACTTGTTGACCTTAACTGAAGAGAAAGCCAAGACACAACTTGCATCTTAAATCTGGTCATGGAATCAAATTCTCAGCACTCAACTGAGAAGGAAAGAAAATGGAATAAAACAGCTCTAATTTCGATGAGTCTCAAAAATCAACAGGAGTGAGAACATGTAAGAGTATACATAACGTATATACAGAGCATCCCTTCCTTTCCTTTATTACGGTGCTTGAGAAAGCTTCTTAAAAAAATCCACACAGCAAGAAACTATGAAAATTATGATTATCATTAGAAAAATATCTAAAAGTGAACATAAATCAACAGACGTGGACATGGAACAACTGGTTCAAAATTGGGAAAGGAGTACAATAAGGCTATATATTGTCACCCTGCTTATTTAACTTACAAACTGAACACATCATGCGAAATACCAGGCTGGATGATTCACAAGCTGGAATCAAGACTGCCAGGAGAAATATAAACAACCTCAGCTATGCAGATGATACCACTCTTAAGGAAGAAAGTGAAGAGGAACTAAAAAGCTTCTTGATGAAGGTGAAAGAGGAGAGTGAAAAAGCTGGTTTGAAACTCAACATTAGAAAATTAAGATCATGGCATCTAGTCCCATCACTTCATGGCAAATGGGGGAAAAGTGGAAACAGTGACAGATATTCTTTTGGGGGGCCCCAAAATCACTGTGGACGATGACTGCAGCCATGAAATTAAAAGACACTTGCTCCTTGGAAGGAAAACTATGACAAACATAGACAGCATATTAAAAAGCAAAGACATCACTTTGCTGACAAAAGTCCGTATAGTCAAAGCTATGGTTTTTCCAGCAGTCATATATGGATATGAGAGTTGGACCATAAAGAAGGCTGAGCACCGAAAAATTAACGCCTTCAAATTGTGGTGCTGGAGAAGATTTTTGAGAGTTCCTTGGACTGCAAGGAGTCCAGTCAACCATAAAGAAAATCAACCTGGAATATTCACTGAAAGGACTGATGTTGAAGCTGAAGCTCTAATACTTTGGCCAACTTATGAGAAGTGCCAA
This sequence comes from Moschus berezovskii, assembly GCF_049115385.1. NCBI lineage: Eukaryota > Metazoa > Chordata > Mammalia > Artiodactyla > Moschidae > Moschus > Moschus berezovskii. The sequence continues at coordinate 58,866,252 of NC_142478.1, read as the reverse complement.
CTCACTGGAAAAGACCCTGATGTTGAGAAAGACTAAAGGCAAAAGGAGAAGAGAACGACAGAGGAAGAGATGGTTAGATAGCATCACCGATTCAATGGACATGATTTTGAGCAAACTCCAGGAGACAGTGCGGGACAGAGGAGCCTGGCGTGCTGCAGTTAAAGGGGATGCAAAGAGTCGGACACAGCTTAGCGACTGAACAACAACAAAAAAAACATAAATAATATCTTGACGGTAACAAGGACATCTTTACAATGGGATTACAAGTGGAACAACAGACCGCATTCTACTTATTGTAAATATTCTTGTTCTGATTTGTTCCCATCAGGTAACCTGAATTAAGGTCACACTGTGAACTAATCATTCCTCCCTCCGTCTACCCATCTATCTACTCAAACTTTCATCTTGTCAAGAAATACTTACTTGGCAAATTCTGTATATAAAGAAATACAGAGATGAAACAGTCTCTGCCTTCAAGTTGGGGAGAAAACAAAAAACCAACCATTGCCATACACTGTGATCAAGTGCAATGGTCCAGACATGCAGAAATGTGGGAACACAGCAGAGGGGGAGAGAAGGTAATTGTGGATCTGTGTACTGAAGAATCCCAGGAGCCGAACAAACAGATAAAAGGGGAAAGAAAACTCCAAGCAGAGGAAGCAAGACATCCAAGGCATGGAGATGTGGAAGACCCTGGCACATCTGCTGACATAACCAACGTGATAAGCTGTTCTAAGGACCAGACCCTGTGCTGGACATGGGGACCCCAAGCAAATAAGAAATGCCTGCTGCTGTTTGAGAGCTCACTGTTTAATGAAGACAGCCAAGGGGTACACAGGGAATAAGCCAATCATGAAAGGCCATGGGGACCCAAAGGAGACATCCCATCTAGGTCCAGGGGGATAGAGAGGGCTCCTTAGGGAAGGTAACACCCAAGTCTCAGAGGTCATAGGCATGAAGAGGAGAAAGACAAGAGATGTAGCCTAGAGAACCAGCAGGATTTTGATGATACACTCTCCACAGGGAACAGTATGGCAGTTCCTTAAAAAACTAAAAACAGAGCTACCATATGATCCCACATCCCACTCCTCAGCATATATCCAGAGAAAACCATAATTTAAAAAGATACATGCAACCCACTGCAGCACTGTTTACAAGAGCCAGGACATGGAAGCAAACTAAATGTCCATCAACAGAGAAATGGATAAAGAAGATGTGGTACATATACCCATTGGAATACTAGTCACCCATAAAAAGGAATGAAATAATGCCATCTGCAGCAACATGGAGGGACTTAAGATCGTCATACTGAGTGAAGTCAGACAGAGAAAGACAACTATCATATGATACCACTTACATGTGGAATCTAAAAAAAAAAGAAAAGGTACCAGTGAACTTATTTACAGAACTGAAACAGACTCACAGATGTAGAAAACAGACTTATGGTTAACAGCGGGGAATGGGGGAGGGATAAATTGTGAGATTGGGATTGACATATACACACTACTATATGTAAAGCAGGTAACTAATAAGGCCTACGTAAAGCACAGGGAACTCTACTCAATACTCGGTAATGACGTATACGGGAAAGAACACAGAAGAGCTGACATACGTATAACTGACTCACTCGGTTGTACAGCAGAAACTAATACAACGCTGTAGAGCAACTAGAAACATCATCCCATAAAAATTTTTAAAATAAATCAATAAACCTAAACTCCAGACTCCCTTAGAATACATACAGCCCTGAGCCTCTCTGGAAGTATCCTAAATTTCTCATACCACCCCTTGCAGGGCTAGCTATACAGATTCAAGAATAAAGCAACATGCCATCCCTGGGTTAGATTAATGCCCAGTGGAACAAGAGCTGCAGGGCAGACACAGAAGAGAGACATTTGTGGGAAGGGAAAGCCAAAGACAGTTAGCCAATGTTCCCACGCTCAGAGAAATCTGAGCTATTTACACTCACACTGCTAAGGCCGATGCTACAGGGAAGTGTGGTTAAACTTACTGAAGAGCAGAAATGTAGCCTGAATAAGAAAAGTAAAACCACTGCCTAAGGCTTCTGGACAACCAAGAAAAAGGGTCCTCAAACTCCAGAAGCATAAGCATCACCCAGGGTGCCTGTTAAAAATGCAAATCCCTGCTCCTCATCCCCTCACCACTCAACTCAATTCAATTAAAAAAGCTGAGGGAGGAAGCTACCCAGGAATCTGCATTTCAACACAAAGGCCACGTGGTCTTAATAGAGAAGGGTCCACACCTTGCCAACCCTGGTCCTTCAGAGAAGTGGCCTCACTTAATACTCCAGTACAAACAGACATTCTTAAATGTCAGAATTCCCTCAAGGTTTAGTTCTTAACTAAAGATGGTCTGCTTAACAGTCTTTACCATAACAGAGATCATACACTATTGGAAGAATTCCACAGCAAATATCTGAGTCTCTTGTCACCATGCCCAGTTGGGATGTCCCACTTTGAACGACCTCCCTCCTGAGTTCCAGTTCTGCTTCTGCCAGTGTCTACTAAGCCAACCTGCTGGGCTGACAGCCCCAGAGATCAGGGGTAGGTCTATCTTGTCACCACTGTCCATCAGTCTACTAACTGGCAAACGGCAGGCATTTAATAAATACACAGTTGGTGATGGCAAGTCAGAGCTTAAATCAACCTCAAAATATTCACAACTAAATGTGTGGGATTTCCCTTCCTAAACCTGGCTATCCTTCCCAGCTACTTTATCCCTCTGAAAAGAATCACCTTCCATCAAACAAACCTAAAGTTCAGATTTCTCGTTTAGTCTCCCACTGCCATGAAACCTCACTAAGCCATACTATGTGTTAAACTCTGAGTAAGGACACGATCACGTGATCCTCCATGACCCGGGACAAAGGAATCTCTCTGCCCCCATTTGAAGGTGCACCAATTTATGTCACCCTTGCATAAGCTGATAAAGGAGCAGCCCTGAGGTTGTCAAACTCCTAAGAAGCAGAGGTGGAATTCTAACCCAGACCATGGTCCCGACTGCACTCTTCACCACCATCCAGGATAGCACTCACCTATGTACTGATTTGAGCTTGACACCTGGCTGGCTGGGGTCCCTGGTGCTCCAACAAGTACCCCCGGGAGGTCGCCCTTCCCTCTTACCTCCCTCAGCCTGGTCTCCAGCTCCTTCCCTCTTACCTCCCTCAGCCTGGTCTCCAGCTCCTTCCCTCTTACCTCCCTCAGCCTGGTCTCCAGCTCCTTCCCTCTTACCTCCCTCAGCCTGGTCTCCAGCTCCTTCCCTCTTACCTCCCTCAGCCTGGTCTCCAGCTCCAGCAGGCGGTTCTTGTCACTGTGGTCTTGGTGGCTTATTTTTTCCAGCTGCTCCTCCAGCTTCCGGTTCTGGGCCTCCAATTTCCCAGCTTGCGTCTCCAGGTAAAACTTCTGTTGCCTGAGTTCTGAAATCATCTCTTCCTGGGCCTTCCTGGTGGGGGTGGTAGGAGGAGCCAAGCAAAATTACAGTCTCGTTAGAGGTGAGCATGTCCCCCCTTGGAAGGACAGGCAGAAACAGAGAGAGAGGTGTGTCTCAGTTAAGTGGACCACACTTGTTCCCAGGTTAGTGCTGTCCAGACCTGGCCTCGTGTACGTGACTCCAGCAGGGGCACCTGGGGCCCACTTAGGCCCCACTGCTCAGAGTCCCTCGTTGATGAGATTAAGTATGGTCAAGGGATACTATCATTTCACTCTTTTGGTAGACCTTTTTATTTTTCTAGTCTGTACAGGACAGCAGGAAGGGCCTCCTGAGTCCAAGAGCACCCTAATGACTACACTGACATGGGCCCTAGGGAAAAAGAACGATACTCCTTCCACTTCTCTGTTAACCACAGGCTGCTCAGAAGCTGGAATGACTCAAAGATCAGACAGTGGCCTACCAATCAAGTTTAAACTAAGATAGGAATGTTTAAGATCTCGAAAGGGACATATCTAACGGTGGGGGAAATCCTGGAGATTGTAATTCTTTGGGGGAAAAGATTAAGATCAAAGTGTTCCTGGATCACAGGAGAGTACCTGCTGAACCCCCCAAAACTCACCCCCCAGGGCCCAGCTTCACAACAGAAACTAGATGGCCCAGTTGGGCACACTGGAGATCACCTCCAACTGATTACAGGACACGAGTCTGGGGAACAGGGATGGCCGCTCTCCAGAAGCCAGCTATAAACTGCCTCATTAGAGACAGCAAAACACTCTGTGATGGGATGGGAATCCAAAGCATTGGAGCAAACCTAGAAAACTCGACAGGGTAGAGCGAGACCACTTCAGAGGGGGCATAACTTCCTAAGTATACAGAGGCTGGGCCCCAGAATGGGAGTCATTAAATCCACTTCGGCTTCACCACAATGAAGTGCAGAGTTTGTGCCCCAGGAGGGAAGACCAGAGTGGAATCAGGCATGCAGTTAGAATCTGAACACTTACATGTTCCTCTGGGTAAAGAGACTGCTGTTGGCCGCAAGTTTATTGGCTTCTGACAATTCCACTATCCTCTGTTCCAGGGATCTGATCTTGGAATCCATGGCATTGATCATCTGAAACACAAGGGATCTTTTGGAACCTTGCACACAGATGGTGCCAATGGAGTGAGAATGACACAGGCCACGTGGGCCAGGGAGAAGGATCATCTGAAAAGCAGGACCATCGGACCGGAGACTCAACTAGCCTATACCCTGAGGGGCATAGATCTCACAGCCCCAGCGATGGCACTCATTCATTTTATCAACGGAGGCTGCACATCCCCCCAGTAGCTGAGGGACCTGCAGGAAACACGCGCAGGAGGACCTGTTGAGGAACCTAGCATTCCCTGACTCAACAGGCCTTGTTAAATCCCTGTGTCGTCCGCATGTGACCCGAGCCTGCAGGAGCCTCTAAACCTTGCATCTGCAAGTTCCTGTTCTTATCACCCACAGGCTTGTCGTTCTCTGAGTGATTCCTTCTCACCCAGCCCTTACTGTCCTAGATTCTCTACATCAAAGCTTCCCCAACTTAGTGAATCATAAGAATTGGCCAGGATGCGGGGGTTGAGGGGGCTTGCTTGTTAAAAATATCACTTCCCAGGACCCTCCTTTAGAGATTCTGATGTAAAAAATCTCAGTAGGGTCTGAGATAATAAGCAGATTAACAAGCACAACAGGGGAATCTTTTAAGCTGCAGGTTTCTGAAAACATCTGCCTACAGGGACTAGAAAGGAAATAAGATGCCTGGCGGAGGCTAAGGGCCACCAGGCTTGTTATCGGGGGTACGTTTTAAAAGTCACGGTTCTAGTTGATGCAGGTCAGTGTGAGTTCTTAAAGAAGGGTGTGAAAGGCAAAACTGGCCACAAGCCACCAGCACCACGTTTTACCAGAGGAAGGGCTTGCAAACAGAGCTTTCTGTTAGTGACAGACTCCACGGGACAAATGGACTCTTCTCCAGCCTGGCATGGTTCACAAACCCTCCCCTGAAAGCTGGCTTTGTGATTCTGTCTACCTACCGCCTTCTGCTCGCTGAGAATTTTGCCTTTCTCGTGGGCCTCCTCTTCGTGTCTTTGCATCAGGTTCTCCAGCGTCTCCTTATCCGCTAGGTCTTTCTTTATCTGATTGTCCAACACCTGAGGGGAAACAAAAGAAGAAGTTAGTGTCCTGAGTCCGGCAGAAAACAAGAGGTACCGGAGAAAAGCAGGAAAGGAGAGGAAAAGCACCACGCTTCCCCAACTCCAGGGCAGAGATCTATCAGCTGGGACGAGGTTAAGAAGTCAAGCGTGATCATCAAATGGCAAGTAACTGGAGGACCTGAACTAAGAATTTATTTTAAAATTAGCGGCCAAAAAGACCAGAAAGGGATAGTCAAAGTGCAGGTGGACACCAGAATGAGGGCGACGTGGGGGAGAAGATCTCTCTAGAGATCTTATGATTTGCAGTTAGTACCTAGGGGCCATGTTATAGGAGTCAGTGTGCCAGCAGTTTTCAGAACAATGCTTGCTCTTAATTTGTACAGAAATAATCTCGTTATCTCCAGTCTGGGAGTGGAAGGATAGAAAGCTGAAGGCTGAGGAAACCTGTGTGACCACGGAAAGCTGACGTTCAGAAAAAACCAGGGACAAGAGGATTCGCCTACTGATAAAGTAGGTGGGGAGTCAACAGGCTGAAGAGACAGCATAAAGGGGAGGGAAAAAACTCTTTCCTCCGATCTTTCCTCTGATCCAGCCGGGGGTAAAAAAAAAGAAAAAAAGTCACTGGAGAGAGAAACCTTTCCCAGGGGAAGAGAAATCATGTGTTCTCAGTGCTGAGAATGCCACTGTAAGCACCTAGTGTTCCCAAGAGGAAAAAATAAAACAGTAATGGTGTCACCATTCACCAGCTTGATCTAATGTTCTGCGAGGGACATACAGAGCACCACCAGTTGCCAAAACAGCCAGCAAAAATGAGAGGAAGAAAGGAAGGCGACATCATGACTTGCCAAGCCTTTGACCCTGTGTTTCTCATCACTGAGCTTCTCTGAATGACACCACATCTGATACTGGGAACAAAGCCCAAAGAATTGGGGTCACAGATGGGAGCTGAAATCTGCCTTTCCCACACTGTCTATTGTGAAGGGCCCTTCACAGCTCATGGGGACATCGTCCCTGAAAAGAGCCGGTGAGCAGGGAGGGGGTCTGCGTGATAAAGACAGAAAAGGACAATTTCAAAGAGGGTTTTAAGCGAGAACTGACTTATGAAAAAAACAGAGTGAAAGTTGGTAGAAGAGAATAAGAGGTGGAGGACGGGGTCATGAGAGGAGGGATGAACCTCAAGAGGGTAGGCGGCCCGCTCTCTTGGATGTCAGGATGCAATTCTAAAATTACGAATAAGTAAAGGACCGAATCTGGGGTATGATCACAATTATTGCCAAAATGGCCTTACAGGGGATAAAATAGGGCCACAAAGCAGAGCTGGCTAAAAAAAATGGTTTCGTAAAGCCAGGAGGGAAGAAAGAAGAAAACAAATCTCTCCCTAACATTCTCTAGGATCTATAAAGCCAAGTTCTTGCCACCTAGAAGGTAGCAGAGAACATATAATGCCTACACAAGGAGTCTTTTGCTTATGAGGTAAAAAGCAATGAAGCCCATTTTGAGAATGACTCTGTTCAAAATAAGACCTCCCCAAGGACTTCCCTGGTAGTCCAGAGGTTAAGACTCCATGCTCCCAGTGCAGGGTGCCCAGATTTGATTTCTGGTCAGGGAACTAGATCCCACATGCCACAACTAAGAGTTTGCATGCCTCAACCTAAAAGATCCCGCATGCCACAACCAAGACCCTGTGCAGTCAAACAAATAAATAAAAATAAATATTAAAAAAATAAATAAGACCTCCATTTTGGCAGCAATGAATACCAACACAAAGAAGTATGAGCCAGAAGGGACAAGCCTTTATCAAGATGGCACACATCCTGGCTTTGAATGGGTTAAACTGGCAGAAGGATGAACAAGATGATGCATGAGAGGGAAGCAAGGAATCTGTTTGAAATCAGAGATTCCACTGTAGACATTTATATCAATTCAAGATAAAACATGGCTTTCTGACAGGAAAGTCAATACACTCACCCAAATTATAGAACGAATTTTGCAAAGGTTATTTTCATCATGCAAAGGTGCCAGTGGACAGTTGTAAACATTCTCATAATTTTGTGAAAGGTAGTTTACTTCAAAGATAAAAATCTAGAAGCCAGTAAAAACTAAAACCAAAAATTGTCAGATAAAGTTGAAAATGTACTAAGGTCCATTCTAGATTCTTTCCTTATATTTCTTTCAATGAAAAATAACCAAAAGTAACCCCAGGGGTGAAAGAGAGGATGCCAGGATAGTGATGGTGAGGATGCTATGTAAGTATGTATACTTGCTGTTCGCCAAAATAGGAACAGCTAACTCTTTGAGGATACCAACCAAACCAGTAATACAATCCTCACAAAAATTAAAAGACTCCTTCAATGTCTGACTTGGAAGGGAAAATAACAGTATTTGAGATGTAATGACCAATCAATGTCTGATTCTCAAGAACATAAGACATAATTAAAGGCTTGGTCCAAATTCACAATGAAAATACGGTGATTTTAAAGGAAATAGGCTGGTGGTCACTTCTGGTCACCGAACTTACTGCTAAAAATTGAAATGAAATAATAATGTCAATAAGTGAAATAATTTAATTCACTATTTAATATAGTGGGCTGGATTACTTAAGCCAGTTCTTCTACGAAAAATGATTTAAAATGCTAGATAGAATATGAAAAACATTTTCCAAAAGTATCTAAAAATTGGCAAGACAGTAAGAAATTACAGACTAAAATCTAAGTGAAAGCAGAAACCCAGAGAGCTAAGAAGCACAGAAAGCTGTTTTGAACTTGAGGCATTTGCTGAAACAAACTTGAGCTTCATTTTTAATCACCTCAAAGGGTAAGGAAACAGAGAAGTCAAAGCCCAAAGTGGGCACACATTTTCATTCAAGATCTCAAAGAATCCCCATTATTAATTTTCCAAGGAAAATGAGCAGCTGACCAGGCACACAAAAAGACAGACACCATAAAAAGAACCAGGAGAAACACCAGCAGAAACAGACCTTCAGATATTTCGGATACTGGAATCATCAGCTATAGATGGAAAAATAACTATGCTAATGAGTTTAAAGAAGCAGAAGATAAGCTTCAAATGAATGCAGGGAATAAAAAGTTCTTGTTGTAAATAATCTAGTAAACTTGGGAAAGAACAAACAGACTGACAAGAATCCAATAAATACACTAACTGAAATTTAAAACTTAATGGATGGGTTTAGCAGCAGATTAGACAGGGAAGGATTAGTACACTGGAAAATCAATTAGAGCTGAACCAGAATGCAGCAACAAAAGACAAGTGGTAAACTAACACATGCCTAATCAAAATTCTCATAAAGGAAGGAAAGAAAGAAGAGGAAGAGGCAATATTTGAGACATAATGACCAATAATTTTCCAGAATTTTTTTAATATATTCAAAAGTCCAGTATATCTCAAAAAGGATAAATAAATAACTCCACATCTGTCTAGATGTAAAGTTTTATCACAGTGAAACTTCAGAAAATTAAAGACAAAACAAAGTTTTAAAAGAAAAAAGAATGACTGCTTTCAAAGAAAGCAACAGTTAGACTGACAGTTGACTGTCAACTGCAATAATAAAAGCCAAACACATCAAAGGAATGATATTTTCAAAAAGTATCATAAGAAATAACTGCCAACCTAGAAATCTATGCCCTGTCAAAACATCTTTCAAGAACTAGGAAGAAACAGAGACATTTTCAGACACACAAAACAGAGAGGCTGGCACCAGCATTATCTCCACTAAAGAAAGTCCTCAAGGATGCACTTTATATAAAAGACAAAGATCTAGGTCTAAGATGCAAGAAAGAAATTCCGTTCCGTTCCCTCGCTCAGTCGTATCAGACTCTATGCGACCCCATGGACTGTAGCCTACCAGGCTTCTCCGTCCATGGGATTCTCCAGGTAAGAATACTGGAGTGGGTTACCATTTCCTTCTCCAAAGAAGGAAATTAAAAGCCAAGAAATGATGAATCTGTCTAAACTAAATTATCATGGACTGAGTGACAGTGGGTCAAAAAATATTGTAAAGATTTATTATTTTTATATTTTTAAGATTATTTTAAAGATATTATTTTTAAATATTTTAATATATCAAAGATATATTTAAATATTTAAAGATACACAATGACCAAATTTTTTGAAATAAACTATTTTTGAACTTATGATATCCAACCCCCTCCATGGATAAAACCCCCCATGATGGCCTGAGGACAGCATTTACCCCAGCCAGTCCTTTATTCTAGCAAGAAGTGGCCCAAAGCACCTGGGAAGAGAGAGGAGCTACGTGGTGCTGTGGGAGGAAGGGCAGAGAAAACCAGAAAGTGTCTTTACTTTAATTTTCTCTTCATAGTGCTGTTCTTTCTGTTTCAGGTGCACCTCCAGATGCTGGGCTGAGACCTGGGCTTCTCGGTGCTTCTCCTCCAGCTCCTAGACAAAAAGGAGGAGACGGTCAGGTGTGTGAAGGAGGGACAGAGCCAATGCACGTCAGACATTCAGAGGAAACACGGCTTTGGCACAGGCACCAGAGACAACAGGTATGTGTTTCCTCACAACTAGCCCCTAAGGCTTCTGAGAAGAAAACCACCTCTGAGCCTTGGCCCTGGGATTTCCAAGTCCAAGTATTCATACACACACACACACAGCTGGTGGGCTGGGATCAGAAATCTAGTAGTGGGACAGGTCAAAGGCAGCTCTTCATCTCTGCTTAGAGAAATGAGAGTAACGAGGCAACACAATTGCAAAATTTCATACAGTGCAAAGCCCCTGACCACCATCTGAACCTCAGGCAATTTTTGCTCCAATGACAGCCTTAAACAAGAAACGTAATGGCAATTTACTTTATCTTAATAATAAAAAAAAATTTTATATTTTCCTCATTAATGAAATGATTGCACAGGAACCCTAGCTAAGAAGGAAAACTAACGTAACAATTCAAACACTTTGAGTTTTGAATATGGAGAATGTGACTATCTAGAGATGTTCATATGATATCATGTGTAGATGATGTAACTAAAGAGAAGAAGGCAGAACATAAAATTGACTAAAAATGACATAAATATATGTACACATATGTGGAAGATAGGAAGAGAATTTGGAGTACTATGAATAGCTCAAACGTAAAGTCCTCTTCGTTCTCTTATTAACATTTCTGCTTTTAACAAAATCCATTCGGAAATTATACCAATTCATTTGCAACATATTATAAACTGATCATATAAAAGGCAGCATTCAACTTACTGAAATATTCTCTAAATGAAACTATCTGCATCTACATTAATTCTTATGAATCTGGACCGATTAGTTAATTACTAATATCAAAAGTCATTACTCCAAGTTTTCATCTCTTCATACTATCTTGAAGATTTTCTTTGAAATGGAAATAATTATGAGAATTTGAAGAATGAGGAAATTATACAGGCTATGACCATAAAATGGAGAAAAAAATACTTTCAGATTCACACACACATGAAATGGTACTGATTAAGCTTTTGAAATTCTGAAGTCTGCAAGCACTGACTTTAACTTGGGGGCCAGTAAAGTATTCAGTGTTAAAACCAGGTGCACAAGATCTATTGCAATCTAACAGATGTCATCTTGAAAAGCTGAATGTAAATAGGATGTTAAGTAATAAAAACATACTTTAAGGGCTTTAGGTATATTAAAGGATCCCCAGAAATGAGGGCTTTTTATTAAAGCAAAAGACTCTGCTATAATGAGAACCCCAATTATCTGTTTTGAAAGTTCTTATCAGAATAGCAAATACTTTAATGCAAATGACATTTGAGATGACTTTCCGAGTATCATCATTATGTAACAATATTAAGGACCCCTCTTTGCTCCTGTTCCAGATATTTTATTTACAGCCTAAGCACCAGGTTCTTGAACAAAAGGTACTTTCTGATAAATGAAGTCACAACCACAAAGGTACTAGGATAGGTAATAAGACACATTTGGAAAAAGAAATGTTACTTTTCCTTTATGGTAGAAATAACTTGATAATTGTCTTAGTTTCAGTCCTAAGATGGCACAGGAATGAAAATCAAACTGAAAACAGGTTGAAAACTCAGACATCTGAGATTCACAACGTTGAGACCAAATTTCTGATCCACGCATGAATGGGACTTTGCAACATATAATCCAGGAATGCAGAACTCTACACTCCGACGTTTTAATTGCAAATGAACCTTTGGAAAAGCGAACATTCTAAAATCTGACTTCTTGGCATTTTGGCATTTTTTGTTGTTGTTGTCATTTTTTAAAACGTTATCTTTTCTACATGTGTTGGATCAGACTCTTCCATCCTGTTATGCAAACACTGCTGTTCGCTGCTCTGTTTCCAGCTCCTAGAATAGTGCCTGGCACATAGTAGAAGCTCATTAAATATTTGTTGAATGAATGAATGAACACATCACCATTAAACAGAGAAACACTTTGCAACCACAAGAGACTTAACCACGTCGTTCGCACCAAGCAAGAGGTGGCAGTGGTGGAATCTCGGTGGGAATTCACTTGACTCACGGTAAAATTCACACACTTGACAATCGCCAAGAGAAACTTGGATGACGGAACGAGAGAACAGAGAGAGCAGACTAACAGTCACATCTGCCTTTGTGTGTAGACGGATCTATGAAGTCTGTGTGTCAAAGCAAAACAATTTAACTGATTTCTCTTTTCATCTATTTGTTCAAGAATACCCATATGCTCATGAATATAGACAGAGATGTAAAGATTTGAAGCGTCGGGTTTTTACTGGTTTTTGTTTGGTGTTTAGTGTAGGCCTATAAGTCGGTCATTCTGGAGTTCATGTAGTTGCTGGTGACTCATTTCCCAGAAGTGACGCAGAGAGAGACAAAGAGGGGGAGGCGGGAAGCACCCTGCTTACCACCTTGCCTTTTTATGGTGGAGAGGAATGGTCGACTACTCCAGAGTCTCTCCCAGGGGCAGGGAAGGAAGGGGCTATGAACAGACTCCCAAGAGTGGCATCAAATTCTTGATCTGGGGACTGAAATTCAAGGAGAGTCCTTTAAAGGTTCACCTGCCTTCCACCCTGGCAGGAGCAAAACCTCCAACACGTTGGCACGTACCACCCAAGCCTTCCTTGATCAAGTTAATTTGATCAGAGCCAAAAACAGAATCACTGTGATTACAAACCTAAAAAAAAAAAAAAAAGATCTGCTCCATCTAAGGAAAGTGAAAATAATAATAAGAATAATAACCAACTACAGCAGAGAAAGTGAGTGGGTGAACATGGATCTATGACAAATACTACTCGGAGAAAAACAATTCTGCGTGACTAACTTCTTTCCTCTGCAAAAGCGAGGATCTGAGTGTTAGTCTTAAAGCCCTGAATCCCTACCCCCCTTTTTTTTAAAATGAGCATTTGCAATGTTAACAGTCATACAAAACTCTGCCGATAGGAGTATGTAAATCCTCCTGTAAAAATGTATTGGAGATGACAGCGTGTGCACGTTCGTATTTCTAAAGGTCAGGCGGTAGCAAACAGAGCGAAAAAAATACCATACTGATGGATCTGTTACCAGTGCTGAAAAGTCCAACCTGTAAGGTTACTCATGCTAGTCTCTGGCGTGTCATCCGCTAAGACCGCTTTCTCTTAATTCACCTGCTCGGCGGCAACCTCCCCTTTGACGGAGGGTGGCTCTTCTTCTGACCCCCTTCCCTCTGTAACCTGTTATCTTTGAACTTGCCAACCTTGGCTCCTGCTCACCAGAATTTTCTCAGCCATCTGCTGGATCTGTTGGGACTTTGTCTGGATGTCATCCTTCAGTCTGTTTTCTCTACGCTCCATGGTCTCTAGCCTCTTTACCTTGTTCTCCAGAGAGTGGCGGCGTTCCTGCAGATCGTGAATCAATCAGAGAGTTTTAATGGGGTGACGGCTGCGGGCGCGACGCCTGCGCCGAGGGAGGGGGCCCTCGGGAAGCGGACGCTCGCGGCAGGCAAGAGAGGTCTCAGGCACCCAGAGCCACGGCGAGGAAGACACGGTTCTGGAATCCGAGTAGTACTCGCTTGTGTAGGTTACAAGAGTGCATTCATTCATTCAAATATTTACCAAGCACCTACTATCTGCAAAGTAGCACACTAGGCATCTCGGAAAATACCCAGAGGAAGTCGACAGAATGCCTGCCCTTGGAAGAGGTAAGAGAAAAACAAGTAAACATAAAATGGGTGAAAAGGGGCAGAGCCATGAGGCACACAGGTATGGAGCTCTGCGGGAGGTTGCAGGCAGGAAAGAGGGCTTCGAACTGAGCAGGAGAGGGGAGGAGTCAAGGAGATGCGAGCTGTGGAGAGGGCCGATGCAGCGGGATAGAGGGGAGAGGGCCAGAGGGGAGAGGGGAGGCCTTTCAAATAAAGACGGGCACGGCAGCAACTGCACAGAGGTGGCCAGCTTAGGCCCCAGGTAGAGCACAGAGGGGCTGCGGCATAAGTTGAGTTTGGAGGAAGAGCACCTGCCCTTGCCCTGTGAGGAGGCCTGCAGAAATGGCCAGCGGGGGGAGACATTGGGAGGGGGACAGTGTCGGTGTACTGACAGGGCTGAAGAATTTGTGGAACGGCAGGGCCCAGGGAGAAGCAGATGATGTTCAGGTTCCAAGCCTGGGGTGACCACATGGATGGCGATGGTCCCGACAGGCATGAGGAGGTTGAGAAGATGAGCCAGCTTGGTGGGGGAGTGAGTTCATTCTAGGTTAGAGGCACTGTTCAGACACCCAGGCAAGATGTCACGGGAGCAGTGGGAAATACTGCCCAGACTGTGGGTGAGGGTGGCCCCAGAGAGTCGTGGACAAGCAGGTCACCACCAGCACAGTGGTAGGGAGAAGCAGAAAGCCCAGGAAAGGGGGGTGGGTAAGCCAACCATGGCACAGCTGTTCCACGGAACTGGCACCCAGGCATGGGGGAAGCTGGAGGGGAGTAAGGGGAAACGTCCCTTCTGATTCTAGAGTCTTCAGTTCTGTGCTTTTCTTTTTTTTTACAATGAGAAGACACTCATGTGTTTTCTGAATAATTATATAATTGGTTTCAACAACAACAACAACAAAGAATTGAAGGGAGAAAAGAGGCCCCAAAATACAGATCTGGGAGTTATCGACACACACAGGTCACAGCTGAAGCCTCGAAACTTACTATGTTATTATCACTGCTGGGAGGAAAAGTCAAGGAAAAGCAAGGGTACAGAGGGAAGGAAGAGAAGACCTCAGGGACAGCGTCACAGTTCACCTAGATAAACATGAGTCCACCCACACAAGTGAGTGGGTCAGAGGAAAACAAACAGGAAGGAAAGGTTTTTATCAAAACATCTTTCTACTCGCAGATTCTGTGGCAAATGCTTCTCCCCTTTGGGGAAAACGTGCCCAAGCCTCTCGGGTCCAGAGGAATGGGCGGAAAGGAAAAGTGGTTTGAACAAAGGCGAGCAGAGAGAAGGTCCCCACACAGCCAGAGGCCAGGCACTGCAGGGCCTGGGGGCTGGAGGTCCCCTGCTCACCTCGGCCTCCACCAGCTTCTTCTTTATGCCCTCGGAGGAGTCCTCGCGGCTGTGCAGTTTCTCCAGCTCACGCTCAGCCCGCTCCTTCGCCTGACGGATGTTCTGTAGCAGCTCGGTGGCCTCTGTGCTGGCTTTCACGGCCTGAAAAGAGAAGAAACAGGGGGGGTGGGGGGGTGGGAGGACGGGTGAGATGGCCCAGTTTAGACACAGAAAAAGATGAGGATCATCTCCTAAACAGGAAAAAAAAAAATCAGGTCACACTGAATGGATATTTTTATCCATTCTTCAAAAAACAAACAAACTTTTCATTTTATTCTGTATTTCATCTATTCTAAGGTACACTTATATTTTTTAACATCACTAAACTTGGAATAATGCATCCTACAATTAAAACTGACAGTGTTTTTTTCTTATTTCCTGGGGTACAGAAGATAAAGGAGTACTGGACAAACTTTAGCATCTTAGATTCAATATTTTGGAATAAATGCAAACAAAAAGTCTTGGATTTATCTGCCCAAGTATTAATGTATTTACCTCAGAGCATTAATTTTCTCCTTATTTAATCATCTCATTTGCCAACTTCTTTATGGGGAATCTCTACTATTAACTTTTATAACAATACAACATAAAAACTTTAATTTAAACCTTTAATAACAAGAAATAACTATCAGAGGGCACAACCACCATAGCGTTTGTAATGACTCAAAATTCACGTTAGGGAAGTCATTTTTTTTTTTTAATTAACCTTTTGAAGTTAATTTTTATTTGTGTCTTAACTATACTGCAGCTCTTCGAGCATCATGATGAAGATCAGACTGTAAACCACCAACTGCACATTCATTCACTTTAAATTATCATTTGAAAAAGTGAAAATGGCAAGGAAACTCTAGCTCAGAGACCCGCAAGCTGGCCAGTTTGGGAGCTGCTCCCCACATGTGCCCAGTGAGCACTGGAAATGTAGCTGGTGTGACTAGGAAATCAATTTTAAAGTTTACTAAAGTTAATTCATTTAAAAACTGAAGCAGCGTAAATGTTTTAATATCAATTCATGCCATGATGACATTTTGTATATTATGAAAACTGTATCATTCAAAGAGTTTTCACCTTTTTATAATGTGGCCACTAGAAAACTTAGAATTACATCTATGGCTGACATGTATAGGTTGCTCCCCTCTTCTACACGGGGGGCAGAGTCCTAGAAGACATGAGTCCTCACACAAACTTCTAGCTGAGAGAGGCTTTCAGAATTGAGCTCAAGAATAGGCAGGAAGGAGTCAGATGAATGGATACAGAAAAAGTGGATCAACCTGGCTAAGGAATACCATGAAGCCTCTGAAAAGGAGATCCTGCCACATGCTGCAACGTAAATGAACCTCTAGGACACTGTGCTGAGCGAAAAGAGCCAGTCACAAAAGACAAATACTGGATGATTCCACCCACAGGAAGTGTCTAAAGCAGTCAAAAGCATACAAGGAAAGTAGATTAGCAGAGGCAAATTATGATATATAGTGATATATATCATATATATATATATATATAGGATGGATAAACAAGGTCCTACTGAATAGCAGAGGGAACTATATCCAGTATTTTGTAATAAGCCATAAAGGAAAAGAATATGAAAAAGAATGTGCATATCTGTATAACTGAATCACTCCACTGTGCAGCACAGTGACCCAACATTGTAAATCAACTGTATTTCAATAAAATAAACTGACAGGAAAGGAGGGAAGGAAGGAAGGAAGAGGTTACCAAGGATGGGCATTCACTAAAGAGGTGGTTAGCATCTAACAGATAGTTTAAGTTGTGCGAGACAAAAACGTTCTCGAGATTTGCTGTACAATGGAAATACATCTAACACTAAGGAACTGGACACTCAAAATGATTAAGATGGTAAAGTCAATGTTATATGTTTTCAATAACACAACTTTAAAAAGAAGGAGGAGGACAATGAAAGGGCTCTTTTAAACACATTCACAAACCTTCCTGAAGGCCATATTCATTCTGGCCCTTTCTTCAGAGTTTCCCCTGTTCACCCAAAGGAAGGGCCATTAGCACTCACTGTGTCAGAAGTCATAAACCACACCCACCCTCCTCCCCAACCACTCGAGGACTCCTGGCTCCTCCAGGCTCCCTATGGACAGGAGGGCTGCCAACGGTCTCTGATGGAAAGTCGTCTGGGTCATGAACAAGATGTGAACCTGGTCCCCTGAAGGGAGAGGAGCCAGACTCTTGGGATTTGTCATAGTACAATTTGAACTTTGAATTGACAGTCTCACAGAGCTTGGTTTCTGGCTTATTTGTTTGTTTAAACAAATACTGTTTGACAGGTCCCAAAAGGATAAAGTATATTCAGAACTCTGATATTTTCAGGTAATAGCTCACCACCCTGCTTAATCTCCCTCAGTGCTGGGTGACTAATTCTCTTTCTTTGATCTTTTACCCTCTAGGATAGGGCAAGAAAAAGTACTTGGAAATGGGAGGTAAGTTCCCCAAAGTATCCCCTTGGGCTTACCTTTTCTAGCTTCTCTTGGAGCTCCTGAATTTTGAGCTGCTGTTCAGCATTGATCTGTAATTAAAATCCCAGGAAATAAAACAAAAGGCACATTGGTATTAAGGTCTTACTACATTTATTACAGGTCTATTTTCTTGAGGTTTCTGTGGGGGTCTTATTGTTTTCCAGTACCTACTGATGGAAAGAAGAACAGTAGCCTATCAGAGAAGCCTTTGAATGTCTCAGTGTAAACCTCCATGTGGACCATTTCTCGAGAACCAGCGACATACATACAGATGGCAAAAAAGGGAACTGAAATCGCCTGTACTTTAAAACAGTAAGTTTCCCATCTGTTTCATTGAGTATCTGGGTTTGTATGTTACTGTGAGAGGACATGACCAAAAAAAAAAAAAGAGGTGTCTTCTCCCCCTTTTAGAACCATAGCTGAAGCTAAACCTGGTCATCTACAGACTGATCATCAAAATAAACCCAGAAGAGAGTTCTCTATTCACTGCAAATATATTCTTAACCAATGACAGGCCACAGAGAGCAACATTTAAGAGACTGCATGTGTGCGTGCTAAGTTGCTTCAGTTTTGTCCAACTCTTTGCAACCCTAGTGACTGTGGTCCACCAGGCTCCTCTGTCCATGGGATTCTCCAGGCAGAAATACTGGAGTGAGCTGCCATGCCCTCCTCAGGGGATCTTCCCAACCTAAGGAGCCAACCCTCGTCTCTTGTATCTCCTGCATTGGCAGGCGGGCTCTTTACCACTAGCGCCACCTGGAAAGCCCATTTAAGAGACAATCTGCCCCAAATCCCAATACCAATAATGGAAAATACCTTCTCCAGTTTGGCATATTCTCCCACTTCAGGCTTCCCTTGATCTTTAGCCTGTAATTTAAAAGATACAACATATTGGGAACTCTCAAGAACCTAAAAATCTTATAAGACAACACTACAGGCTATACTTTCTTGGTCTCTGTGGCCAAAACGATTAGAACGATAATAAAAAATTAAGTTACCTTCTCTAATCAACACCAGGAACTCTGTAGGGCACCCCATGGCTTCTCGAATGTACACTCATTAAGCTAGGATTCCCTTTATTATTGCTAAGATCATCCAGTATTCTACCTCCAAAACTCCCTCCCAGAGGGGAGCTAGCTACCTTCATCAGTTTATGCTGACATTCTGTTGCTTTCCGCTTAAACTCTTCAGCAGCCAGCCGAGACTCTCTGAGCTCCGATTCATAGAGGTCACTCCGCCTTCTCGCTGAAACCAGGTCCTCTTCCAACTGATTCATCATCAACCTCATTTCTTCCACTTGAGCCTGGTACTCCTAAAGAGTAGGCACAGAAGAAAGGTGGACTTTAGAACTCCTGAAAGGAAAGATGGGCCGTGAAGGCGGAAAACCACAGAGAGAAGACACAGTGAAGAGGTATCAGCAGAGAATGGACCCAGAGAAAAGGTGAAAGATGCGGACGAGGGTGAGGAGAGAGAAAAGAATATTAAATCTTTCAACTGTTTTCGTGTAGATCATGTAGCACTAGTAACACCATTTGGAACACATGTGCTTATATACAGTTAGATCCTTTGAGCAAATAATACCGGAACACATGTGCTTATATACAGTTAGATCCTTTGAGCAAATAATACCGTACAAGAAGTGCAGAACCTTAAGGCCTTTGTAACACCAGAGAGCAGCAAGGGATGTACTTTAAACAATCACGATAATCTGCTTATGCAAAGCTTTCCCCCAAGGGTAATCATTTGTATAGATTTGTCCTTTAGAAGTCATATGCGCCTAACATAATTAAATATGGTACCTAGTTTTAAAATTAACCTTTCAGATGACACAAGGAGGTAATTGGAAATCTCAGTGGAGAGAATCTTGGAAGGTAAAACTCATCATGTCAGTTTCTCACCATTAATTTTTCTGGGCCCCAAACTGCATGAAGAACTTAACGATGCTCTTGAGATGCAAGTCACCCTGAAATTTGGAAGAGTCAGGAAACACTGGTTCTGGTCAAAGTAACTTGTGAGAAAGACTCCAAGGAAAGAATTACCTTGCTCCCTCGAGCAAAACCCTTTAAAGTAATCCCAACAGCCCAACCTTTCTCAAAGTGAATTTCTAAAATCAGAACATCTGCATTGAGGTTTTCCAAAACTGATTTACCATGAGAAATAAACAGTGGTTTTGAAAACCTCAGGGCAGAGCACGAAAATATTCTCTGTTAGCAAAAGTAAAGACCATGCATGTAAGGTTTAA
Organism: Moschus berezovskii; assembly: GCF_049115385.1. Lineage (NCBI taxonomy): Eukaryota > Metazoa > Chordata > Mammalia > Artiodactyla > Moschidae > Moschus > Moschus berezovskii. The sequence goes on along the minus strand of NC_142478.1, from coordinate 58,846,385 downwards.
GAATGGGCAAAGTTTATCCAATCCAAGGTGGTGGGGTGGAGGATATAAAATGAAAAAATAAAGAATTGAACTAAGACTGTCTCTGACCTTCACAACATCTAGTGATCATCTCTAAGATCTGTTCTCCCAAGAAATAACTAGAGAGAGATCCACTGAGCAAGGATATGTTTTTAACCAATAAAATGCTTTTTTTCCCCCAGTAACAGTACAGCTCCATCCCACTGTAATAGGCAATCCCCAGGTGCACACTAAAGCGAAGATGACATCCTTATGAAAATTGGCAGTTTTCATGTAAACGCATCTCTCTGTGTTAGTGGTACAGGGGAAAGCAGAAAAAAAAGGGAGGGGGGGCACAAAACGGAGCACTAAAAGCATACAGTCGCCCCTCTGTATACACAGGGGGTTGGTTCCAGGACCAAATGCAACCTGAAGTTGGTTGATCCACGCATACAGAAACCGTGGATACAGAGGGCCAGCTGCATTGTTGCTGAGGGTCAATTCTACAAGTCACGGGGCACCAGGTTTTCTGGACGAGGCTCACTAAGTGGGTGGTGCTGGGTTACACAACCAAAGGTCTTTATAAACTACTCAACAATTATCTGAACTCACAGAATAGAACATGAGTCAATGATGTGAGATGGCACACCCTCTACTTGGGGTTTTTCTAGTCCCCTTGGCCAGGGCTGTATGATGACTTATTATGACTTGCATAGCTCTGGTATTAAGCCTTCCTGGACTCCTTCCTCCATTAAAAAAATTTATATTTATATAATATATAAAGATAAAAACATTATCTACGAGAACACTTTCTTTTACCTAAAAACTCAATTTCTTTTCTCCTGATTTTAAAAACCCAAAGTACCATCGGAGCTGCCCACAAGCACAAATACCAAACTGTGGCGGAAGTGGGCAGGTGGGAGTCAGTCTTGGTCACCTTTTATCCCTGAGCTCCTTGTCTGACTTAAACTTTCAGCAAAAAGGGAATATGGTTTTTGTGTTTTGTCAGGAGCAAGGACAGAGCACTGTTTCAACACACACACACCCCCAACCCCTTGCCCTAAACATCTCTCTGTCCAGAGCTGTCAGCGCCCAAAGGGAGGAAGGCACGAATCAGGCAACACCTCTGTCAGCAATCTGAGCTCCCAGGGCACCCAGCCTACTACAGACATCAGAAAGAACTCTACTTCATTTATTGAGCCACTGTTATTCTGCCAGCTACTTCAAGGAAATCCTATACATCCAACAGCTGACCAAATCCCTGTTTCAAGAAAAATCTCAGAGATGATGATCAGGTCCATTTCCAAGGACAGCTGAGAGAGCTGTCCGAATCTCAGTGTGGGCTCAGTGCTGGTCATAGTTGAACAGGATCAGAATGGGGAAATGTGGACAACTTCAGAGTCATGCCCCAAGTCATTCTTTGGAATCGAGCTTTACAACTTTGATTGAACAGGTCCAATCAGAAGTCCTAAAACTCAAATGCCTTCTATGTTACCCAAATTTCTCTTTTTCCAAGGAGGGGGGGTTGGTGGAACCAGCAATTGCCAGTGATGGAGCATGAATCTGACTATCATGTGAGGTATCTAGGTGTTTTCTAAATTCTTTAAATTTTTGGCTGTGCCTCATGGCACACAGGATCTTAGTTCCCTGACCAGGGATTGAACCCACGCCCCTTGCAGTGGAAGCACAGGTTCTAGTCACTGGTCCACCAGGAAAGTCCCTAGGTGTTTTATTTTAAACCAAATCCAAGTACTCCATTGGGGTTAGCTAAGTAGTTGATCAGTTGCTAAGTCATGTCTGACACTGCAACTCCAGGGACTGCAGCATGCCAGGCTTCCCTGTCCTTCACTATCTCCTGGAGTTTGCTCAAATTCAAGTCTACTGAGTCTGTGATGCTATCTAACCATCTCTGTCCTCTGCCACCCCCTTCTTTTTTTTACTTTCAGTCTTTTCCAACATCAGGGTCTTTTCCAGTGAGTCAGCTCTTCACAACAGGTGGCCAAAGTATTGAAGCTTCAACTTTAGTATCAGTCCTTCCAATGAATATTCAGCATTGATCTTCTTCAGGATTGGCTGGTTTGATTTCCTTGCAGTCCAAGGGACTCCCTCAAGAGTCTTCTCCAGCACCACAATTCAAAAGCATCAATTAATTCTTCAGCACTCAGCCTTCTTTATGGTCCAATTCTCACATCCATACATGACTACTGGAAAAACCATAGCTTTGACTATATGTACCTTTGTTGGCAAAGTGATGTCTTTGCGTTTTAAAGCACTGTCTTGGTTTGTCATAGTTTTCCTTTCAAGGAGCAAGCGTCTTTTAATTTCATGGCTGCAGTCACCGTTACAGTGATTTTGGAGCTGAAGAAAATAAAATCTGTCACTGCTCCCACTTTATCCTCTACTACTGGCCATGAAGTGATGGGACCAGATGCCATGATCTTAGTTTTTTTAAATGCTGCGTTTCAAACCAGCTTTTTCACTCTCCTCTTACAACCTCATCAAAAGGCTCTTTAGTTCCTCTTCACTTTCTGCCATAAGGGTGATGTCATCTGCATATCTGAGATTGTTGATATTTCTCCCGGTAATCTGGAATCCAGCTTGTGATTCATCCAGCCTGGCATTTCACATGATGTACTCTGCATATAAGTTAAAGAAGCAGGGTGATGATATACAGCCTTATCGTACTCCTTTTAATTTTGAACCAGTCCGTTGTTCCATGTCCAGTTCTACTTTTGCTTCTTGACCCACACACAGGTTTCTCAGGAAATAGTAAGGTAGTCTGGTAGTCTCATCTCTTTAAGAATTTTCCACAGTTTGCTGTGATCCACAGTCAAAGGTTTTAGGGTAGTCAATGAAGCAGAAGTAGATGTTTTTCTGGAATTCCCTTGCTTTCTCTATGATCTAACGAATGTTGGCCATTTGATCTCTGGTTCCTCTGCCTTTTCTAAACCCAGAACGTACATTTGGAAGTTCTTGGTTTACGTACTGCTGAAGTCTAGCTTGAAGGATTTTGAGTATTACCCTTCTAGTATATGAAATGATTGCAATTGTAGAGTAGTTTAAACATTCTTAAATAGCTAAGTAGAAGCAACATGTAAAATAAACAGAGGTACAGAAATTGGCTTTGAGAGGAAGAAAGAAGAATAAATGGCAAAACTGGGAGGAATCGGCGGGCTACAAACCAAATACTAGGAGTTTACTGAAAGTATTAAACGCTTTCTCCTGGACTGCAAACATTCACTCTCACCAGGCTTCTTGAGGGTCATTTTTTTTAGTAAGTCCTCCTTCCAATGAAAAATAAAATCTGAAACGAAGAGTTTTCTTCCCCCAAAATGGAACGCTTAGCAGTCATTGAATCTAAAACTCCACATGGATGCCAACTGTGATATGAATCACAAAGGACATTTCTTTGAATTCAACCACCAGCATATACCTTTTCAAAATGTCCTGAAAATTCTATTTAATTTCAGGGAAACCAGCTGCTCCCTCTGGTGGCCAAGCACAGCTTTCATTTCCCCAGGATACCACCAAAAGCAAATTTCCAAACACGTTGAACTAATGGGAGAAAAAGAATCCTACTTCTTGAAACTTTTAGGAGGAAAAATGGTGTGGACAAAAGGGCAACGAATCAACTGTCGAAGTGGATTTTTCCAAGCTGCAGGCACAACCTTCACGATCTCTAAGTACTGTTCAGAAACCCGACGACTGGATTGCACCATTTCCTAGGCATGTTTATTTAGAATATTTTTATCAAGCAGGAGGATATTAACCAATGATTTAAAAAATATTAGGGTGATAATGAGATGCCCAAAAAAACAACCAAAATAGTAATTCTTTCTTTAAAGAACAGTTAATGAATCAAATTATTTGCAAGAGTTTCCTGCATTAGCAACTACCCAGATGGCTACGTGTGCGCTACCCAGAGACAAAAATGTTCATTTCCATCACTGTTTCCATTAGATTTTCTGAAGTGAATGAGAGTTGCCTGGCAGCTGATAATTCAGCTCTCCAATTGCTCACTGCATTCTCTTCATTAAAGTTTCTATTTACGGTTTCTTCAAAGGACAAAAAAAATCCGTGCTAAAAAGGAAACAATGAAGTAAAATAGAAATGAACCATCTAGAAAGAAAACTCTTTCAGAAAAGGAAAGGGGGAAAAAAAAAGAGAGTAGGCTTTTTAAAGGTCTGGATTTTCTTTTCTGAACACGGAGGGGAGGGCTTTATGTAGTCGAGATTTGCAGTGTTAATTCTGAAGTGGCCTTAACTGCTCAAATTCCCCTCCAAGGATACATCTTTAGATAAGCAAAACTATGAATTATCCTGGCTTCTCTCAAAAACGTAAAGTGCATCTAAAAAGCTATGAAAACATCTTTGAAAATTACTTTAATGGTCTTAAAAGCAGAAGTTGGCACTCTTTCGGAAGAAAGTTAGATGGAAAGCAATTTCAGCTTCGCAGGCCATGTGGTCTCTTGTCACAGCTACTCACCTCTGCCAGTGAAGCATGATCATCAGCCACAGACAGTGCTCAGACAGTACCTAAGCAAACGGGTGTGTCTGTGTTCCAATGAAACTTTATTTATATAAACACTGAAATCTGAACTCCATATACTTTTCACACGTCATGAACTATTCTTTTGAATTCCTCCCCCCAACTATTGAAAAATGCAAGTCATTCTCAGCTTGTGGTCATGGAAAACAGGTTGCTTGGCCAGATTCACCCCCACAGGCTGCAGTCTGCCCAACACCACTGCTTTAAACCGACACCTTTGATTGAAAAAGAGTAGTCATTGTGGGGTCCAGACTTCAAAAGGAGCTAGAACATTTATATAAGCCATGTGGAATCTAAAAAAGTTCCATTTGGAATCTGAAAGTTCCAAATGACCTACATACCTCTTTCTCCCCCTCCTCCCCTCCCTCCTTCCCTTTTTCTGTCCCTCAAACATGCCTCCCCTGAAATGAGAGGTCTGAGCTGGTGCCCTGCTCCCGGGCAGCGAGTCATACCTGTTCTTTGATTTCTTGGAGCTTCCGGCTCTGCTCTCTGATATCATGGAGGAGCTGCAGTGCTTTGTCGTCCTCTTGAGACACCTCCATCCGTGCTTGCTCCAAACTTCGCTTTAAGCTCTGCGGAAAGCAAAAATTTTTAATAGGGATGCCCCGTGCATCCTGCTCCAGTTGAAAAGATTCATTAAAGGAGCTGCAGGCTGCTTCGCAGACACCAAGATGGTTTCGGGTGACGGACCCACGACGACAGCTTCCAGTGGGTTGCTGAATTCCAGGTTTCATCCTGCAAAATCCCCTGGTTCAAGAAAACATCATCTCAAACACCTTAGGACCTCATGGATCCAGCCTGAAAGTTCAGTCACCTGTCTCCTACCTGCCCTAGCAGATACTTACTTGTATGTTCAGGACTGAAAACTACTCAGATTCCCTAGCCATGAAACCACCACTGGGATGGATACAAAGTCTCTTCTGGAATATCAGTGAGTCGAGGACTGTCAAGTATATCTCCCTTTTTCAAAGTAGCAATGACTTCATTCTCTGCCCGGGTATCATTTAGGACTCCAAGCAATCTATTTTCACCTCCTGGCTTACGTTTTCTGGACATCTTTCATCCATAAGGTTCCCTCAATGCTTCAGTAGCACTGAAATATATATCTGAAATACATAGCTGAGTAACTTCACCCACCACTGAAAGGCAGCCAAATCTGGAATGGAAACATAGCAGTTATTCTTAATCAGCCACGTCCTATAGATTTCCTCTCCCTTGTGGAAAAAACACTTGAAAAATGTGTGATTCAACTTCTCAAGACTGTACATTAAGAAACACCTGAATGAAAATTTTTAACAAGACAATGGAGAAGACAGTCTACTCTTGTGAAGGAAAGAAAAAAAAAAGTCACATGGTAAAAAATGACAAAAGGGTCTGGGTTTTAAAGCCTGAGTTTTCTTGTTGCTATGCTGGTTCTGGGTGATAGAAAGTTGATTTGGGGCAAATTCAAAACATATTTTCTTGCCCTCATTTGGGAGCTTGGTTCCTGAGGCTGATCATGTAGGACACGAAGTAGACCACAGAGGTTGGGATGGGAGATGTGAGACCCTCTGTAAGGCCATCTACGCTTGTCTCCAGGCTCCTACCTGGACTCTGAGCCTGACCTCCTGTCTCCAGGACCCCGCACCTGGCACACGCTGCTCTGCACACCACAGGTCCTGCTCGTGCGTCCTACCTCTCTATTCTCTGCCCCTGGCTGTGACGTGCCTCATGATGCTGTCATGAAACAGGATGAGACACACACGACAGGAAGTGCCACCTCCGAGGGAAGGGGGCTTTGGGGGGAAGGCTCACACTGCATTCTGTGATGTAGGTAGCAAGGTCCTGCTCCAGGAGGGATCTCTGAGTCTCAGAGGCCTTCAGCTCCACCTCCTTCTGACTAAGCACAGCCTCCACCTCTGACACTCTCCGATGTAACCGGGTCATTTCCTGCTCCATCTGAAACAGACACAGCAACATGTTAAAAAAGGCCCGTGGGGGGTTCGTTAGGAGTAATCGCGTCTCAAGCCACCTCCGAAACCACCTGGTGGTCCCGGTTGGCATTAACTCGCCAAAAGGTTGGGATGGAAATACCATGGTTTCTTCGCCTGGGAGCACACCGGTCTTCGCAAGGACAGTCACCAATGCTAAGTCACTCCTCTCATGCAAGGCTGGGTTCACACTCGATCACTTCTCTAACCCAGTAAGCGAGGAGGCCACAATCACCATTTTTTTCACCTGTTTGTTTTTTGGGTTGGGTTTGTTTTTTTTTTTGCAGATGTCAGTTTAATTTTATCCCAAATCCATCTTGATCCCCCCCATCTCCTTGCAAAGATCTAGAGGACAAATCCAGGACAGGGCAAGGAGATTTGGACTCGTCTGCACTCTTGGGAGTCCCAGGCAAGAAGTGACTCTTACGAGCTTCCAGAGAACTGCCTCTGGGCAGGAACAGTGAGCGTTAAGAGACGTTGAGCATAATCAACACAGTGGCTGCAGTTACATAGGCAGGAGTTTCTAAGGACTAGGAAGAGAGACTTCGCATCACTCAAAGCAGATGGGATGCATCTCGGCCACAGGTGAGGACCCGCGCCACCTGCCGGAAGACGCAGACATCTGGGTGGGTCATGCTGAGGAACGGGCCGCTTTATATCCAGGGCCTCCTCTGGTTAAGATTTAAAGGATTTACGGCAGCGTCAAGGCCCGAATTCATCTCCCTCTGAGCTGCCGGAGGCGCGACTTCGGCACGGGAAGATCAGGTGGCTCGGTGCCAGCGGCGGCCCCGGGCAGGTCCCTCGGCATATATTGACGGGAGGATCCTGCAGCAAGGAGGGAGGCCGGCTGTGGAAATAAATACCTTGTGACACTTGTCCTGGGAGTCTTGCAGCTCTTTGCTTTTGATAAGAAGTTTCTTTTCCATGGAGCTAGTCTTGGCAGGGGAGTCCAGACTTGACACAACAGACCTAGACGGAAGAAAACCAATGTCAAGGTGAGGGGTGGGGATGGGTCAAAATAATAATAAAAACTTTATTGTTATTATAATGAAACTACAGCAGAATTTGGGATGAGCAGATGCAAACTATTATGTACAGAATGATGGAAAAACAATAAGGTCTTACTGTAAAGCACAAAGAATAGGATATATTCAATATCCTGTGATAAACTATGATGGAAAATAATATGTGTATATATATATGTATATATGTATCACTGAGTTACTTTGCTGTACTGCAGAGATTAACACAAACTGTAAATCAACAACACTTCGATAAAATAAATGTTAAAAGAAACTATAGTAGCGACCAAGACCTGCCAGCATCCTTGGCCATCAAAAGAGCTGGCTCAAGCAGCTTCTAATGATATCATGATCACAAGGCAGAGAAGTAGATGGGACCAAGAACACTGGAAACAGGAGGATCCAAGTGTACATTCAGTTACCACTGACCTGAGGCAATAATTTGGCCTCCCTGAGCCTCCGTTTCCATTTCTAGGAGGTAGAATGATAATAAAAGGACCAACCACGACAGGAGAGAATGAGCATTAAACACACAGCATTGTGCCTGTACGGCTTCATTTACTCCTTCATTCAAGAGATATGTGCTGTGCACCTACTCTGTTCCAGAAACCTTTCCAGGCACTGGAACAGCAGCAGTCAAGACAGACACAGTCCTTGCCCTCCTGGAGCTGACACTCATGGAGGGCATGCAGAGTACATCAGGCAGACACACAAACTAAAAGGTTAACAGATGATGCCACAGAATGAAACTGGGTGATGTGAAATGACAGAGGAAATGGATCAGAGGCCTGTTTCTCTGAGCAGTGACATCTCAGCTGGCACTTGAAGAATGAGAAGGTGCTGGCCTTCCAAAGCTCTGGAAGGAAACAAGCTCCAGGGAACAGGGATAAAGGATGCAGAGGTCCTGACACAGGACTGAGTTAACACAGCAAGTGGCCACTGTTTTCAGTTAACTATATTGACCAAACTGTTGTCTATTCCATCCCTAAGCTAGCCAGGGATGATTCTGCTTCATTTTATACAAACAGGTAACACTTACTGGTTCTTCCCTGGTGGTTCAGAGGTAAAGAATCTGCCTGCAATGCAGGAGACCCAGGTTTGATCCCTAGATCAGGAATAACCCCTGGAGGAAGTCATGGCAACCCATTCCAATATCCTTGCCTGGAGAATCCCTTGGACAAAGGAGCCTGTTGGGCTACAGTCCACGGGGTCGCAAGGAGGTGGATGTGACTGAAGCGACTGAGCACGCACACACACTTACTATGTTGGGCTAAATAAAGTCCCTCCACCAAGGTGTCCACGTCCGAACCTCTGGAACCTGATGTGGCGAAGGGGGCTTGGAAGATGTGATAATGATAATAATTTTGATGGCAAGGATATCCTGGATTATCAGAGTGGGCCCAACGTAACCACGAGGGTCTTTTCAGTATGGAAGCAGAGGGGGACTTCCTTGATGGTCCAGTGGTTAAGACTCTGCCCTACTACTGCAGGGGGCACAAGTTCGAACCCTGACTGGGGAACTAAGATGTTGCATACTGCACAGTGAGGCTAAAAAAATTTTTTTAAGATGGAAGCACAGGATGGGAGGAGATGTGATGACAGAAATAGGGTCAGAGTCAGCAAGAGACTGGAAGATGCTACATCATCAGCTGTGAAGACAAAGGAAGGGGCCACGAGCCAAGGAAACTGGGCAGCCTCTAGAAGCTGGGAAAAGCAAGGAGACTGATTCTCTCCTAGAGGATATCCAAACAGTATAGCCTTGTAAACCCTGCTTCTAGTCCAGTAAAACCCATCTTGGACTTCTGACCTCCAAAAATGTAAGGTAATACGTTTGCATTGTTGTGAGCCTCTAAATTTGTGGTCACTTGTTACAGCAGCCATAGGCAGCTCATACACTTACTAAGTGCTGACTCGACGTGCACAGTTCTGTCCTAAAGCAAGGGATGTTTTAACTCTTTAGTTTCCCCAGCAACTGGATAAGACAATTTATTATCCTCGTTTTATAGATGAGGAAACTGAGCTTAAGTAACCTGCCACATGAGCAGGGAACCTAAGTAATCTGCCAGCTAATAAACTGTTTCTGCTGGTCCCAGTAGAGAACTGGGGTAGAGACTGAGGATGTACCAAATCTCTCTCTCAGGATTTTATCACAAAGATAATGTAGTGTGGCCTCCTGAGAACGTACTAGAAGGATGCTCTCCACAAGGACACACGTTCCCACACATACACAGAATTCACACACCCTGCCCTCATACCTAAAAGCAGTTAACTTTTTGTGGGTGGAGATGATAGTTCTTATTTGGGGAGGTTTCCCTCAGTGGTCGGCACCCTGGGCATGAACGCTGATACTGGTGAAGTGCAGGGCCAGAGCAGTAGCCAACAAAGGTTCTTATGCTCTGAGGGACGTATGGCAGAGCCCACTACTGCTCTGTTGTCCCATCTATGTCGCCTAACAGGGTTGCAGGAGCTGGTTGTCAGTGAGCAGTGGTATCTTACCACCAGGTCAAAGTTCTGCTTTCCAGTGCCCCACACCCTACTTCCCTAGGTCAAAGAGGTCAGTTCCCTGCAGCAACTCAGCAGCTCTCTCTCCCTGCAGCTCCTGGCCAGACGACAAGGGCTGGCATAATTGGTGCTGGCTCACTAAACCCCAATGACAGCTCCCAACACATGCCCTGGGGCAGCCAAGTGAGTTGACACCCAGAGTCATGCAGTTCTGTTCAAAATCTGACTTTGTAACTCACTCACCATGTGAGCTCTCTGAACCTGAGTTTCCTCATCTGAATAATGGGAATAATTCTCAACCTAATTCCAAGAGTTCTCATGAGGCTTAAGTGAGATAACCCAAGGGAGGTCCTTATCACTGCCTGGCATCTCATGGGGGTTCAATATGTCATCCATTCTACTATCACTGTGGTTTTATCATTACTACCCCTGCAACAGCGTGAACTGCACATGCCTCACAGGCTAAAATCCTTGCTTGAAACGGTGAAATTCAGCAGGCTGAATTTGCCCCATGCTATCATCCACATCAGAACAGATGTTGATTATTCACACAAACGAGCAATGGGAACTGAAATCCAGAAATAAATTTTTTTTTAAAACTCACTCTGGGTTAAAAATTTTAACCAAGTTCTGCTCCTCTCACTGGCCTATTTTCTACCTAAATCCAGTCAAAACACATACAAACACAAACTTACTTTTTTTAAAATCTAAGATGAAATGGGTTGCTTGAAGATATGGCCTTGAGTTGACTTTGCTATTTCTTCCTGATGCTATCCTGGTGGGTGGGCTGGATAAGAAGACCCAGACCACCAAAGGAGTGAAGGATGACCCACAGACAGGGGCCTTCTTAGTCCTTCAGTCATCAGAAGTCACCCACATGTCACTAAGTCACCCGCACTGACATGAGTCAGGGATGGCGAGAGAGGTCACAGCTCTCTAGACCTGAGCACTGAACCAGCATCCTTGGAGACAAACAATAGCATGGGTGCACGATGATGGGAGGGGAGGTGGCTCTCAAGACTTGATGACAAGTGGAGGGCAGGCTCCAGAGGAGTATAAAGTGCACCCCTATGGGTACAAAGCTCATTGCTATTCACCCAAAAAACGTGTTTCTAGGTCACTTGTTAATGGGGCCCAGGATCAGGGAGATGCTCAGGCCCTCCCCCTGCCAGCAACCACGGGAGATGACACGCCGGGCATCGGGGGGAGATGACATGCCAGCCTCTCCCCATCTCCCAAGGTCCGACTCCCTCATTCTGTTATTCTGATGCTTGACAAATGTTCACTGTTTAGCCATTCTAAGTACAGCAATTAAGGACTCTTCAGAATAAAGGAGCTAAAAGAAATCTTTTTTTTTTTAAGAATAAAAATTACATTAAAAAAAAAAAAAGCTATGGTAAGTCTGCTGTGACTCAACTCAGCTTGTAACAACAATCCCATAAACAGTCACGGGGCTGGAGGATGAGGACAGAAGGGGGAAGGAAGCCCCTGGTCTTCAGCTCGGCTACACATTAGAATCACCTGAAGAACTTTTTAAAAATTACTGATGTTGGGACATCCCTGGTGGTCCGATGGCTACGACGCTGGGCTCCCAAAGCAGGTTCAATCCCTGGTTAAGGAACTAGATCCCACATGCCACAACTAAGACCCAGAGCAACCCAATAAATAAATAAAATTATTGGTGTCAGGCAGGAAAAACACTTCGTGTGACACTGCAGTGGTGCATACATGTTATTACGTGTGTGCGTGCTCAATCGTGACTGATGCTTTGTGACCCCATGGACTGTAGCCCACTAGGCTACTATGTCCACTGGGTTTCCCAGGCAAGAACACTGGAGTGGGTTGCCATTTCCTGCTCCAGGGGCTCTTCCCAACCCATGGAACGTACACCACCAGGAGTGAACCCTAAGGTACACAGGGACTCTGGGTGATAATGACAGCTCATTGTAGGTTCATTCTGGTGGGGATGCTAACAATGGGGAGGCTGTGCATAAGTGGGGGTAGGGGGTGAATGGGAAACCTCTGGACCTCTTGTTAATATTGCTATGAACCTAAAACTGTTCAAAAAAAAAAAAAAAAGATATCCAGGGCCCAACTAGAGTAATTAAATCAGAGACAGAGAGACTGGGAGTGGGGCCCAGGCAACGCCATTGTTATCAAGCTCCCGGGTGAGTTTAATGTACAGACAGGCTTGAGAACCATGGTGCTAATTAGAACAAAGTGTGTGTGATTTAAGGTCCAGGTATTTAAAGCTCACAGCTTGACCACCCCCAGTATTTGGTTCCCAGTGACACTTTGGTCAGGCAATTTATTACTGGTGCATTTTGGTCATTCTTTGAGTAGAAACACAGTTTTGAAGTTAATCATGGTGAGCAATGAATTTCAAGAAAATGTACAGATTTCAGACAATGATTAAAGACCACTCCTATCCCCTCGTTCTTAATAAGGCAACTAAAATATACCATTTCCATGAATTTCTAAGAAGGAACTATACTAGACACAGGTATGGCTTAACTTAACGTTATTTTTCATGTAGACACTTAAGCCAATTAAATGACAGGTGGTAATGGTAAGTAAGCTCTCAATATGTATTTCTTTCTCTGCTGGTCTAAAATCATCCTGAAACGTACCATTGCATGAAAGGTAGTAATAGTTAAAGAACTGATGCTACTCTTGCTTTAAGAGAAGGAAAGTACAAAAAGTCCTGTAATTGGCTGTAACTCTAAAGTTATGAGAGATGCAGACAGACTTGCTGTAAAGAAATTATACATTTCTGTTGATCATGAAGTGGGACACGATCTACCTGCTAACTTAAGAATTGCCAGAATTCTCCTCTGTTCTCAAAATTCTCAAACTTCAACAGACACAGGCATACCTTGTTTTCTTCTGTGTTGTTTTTTTTTTTTTGCTTGATTAAACTTCACAGATACTGAGATTTTTTACAATGAGAAAGTCTGTGGCAACCCTATGTTAAGCAAGTTTATTGGCATTTTTCCAAGAGCATTTGCTCACTTCCTGTCTCTGTCATATTTTGGTAACTCTCACAGTTTTCAAACATTTTCACTACATTATTTTGTTACAGTGATCTGTGATCAGTGATCTTTGATGTTACAATTGTAATTTGTTTGGGTCACCACAAATCATACCCATATAAGACAGTGAACTTAATACATGTTGTGTGCCTTCTGACTGCTCCCCCTACTGGCCTTTCCCAGTCTCTCTCCCTCTCCTCAGTTCAGTTCAGTAGCTCAGTCGTGTCCGACTCTTTGTGACCCCATGAATCACAGCACGCCAGGCCTCCCTGTCCATCACCAACTCCCGGAGTACACTCAAACTCATGTCCATCGAGTCAGTGATGCCATCCAGCCATCTCATTCTCTGTCGTCCCCTTCTCCTCCCACCCCCAATCCCTCCTAGCATCAGAGTGAGTCAGTGAGTCAACTCTTCGCATGAGGTGGCCAAAGTATTAGAGCTTCAGCTTTAGCATCAGTCCTTCCAATGAACACCCAGGATCGATCTCCTTTAGAATGGACTGGTTGGATCTCCTTGCAGTACAAGGGAGTCTCAAGAGTCTTCTCCAGCACCACAGTTCAAAAGCATCGCTTCTTCGGCGATCAGCTTTCTTCACAGTCCAACTCTCACATCCATACACGACCACGGGAAAAACCATAGCCTTGACTAGACGGACCTTGGTTGGCAAACTAATGTCTCTGCTTTTTAACATACTATCTAGGTTGGTCAGAACTTTCCTTCCAAGGAGTAAGCGTCTTTTAATTTCATGGCTGCAATCAGCATCCGCAGTGACTTTGGAGCCCAAAAAATAAAGTCTGATACTGTTTCCCTATTCCCTGAGTCACAACAATACTAAAATTAGGCCAATGAATAACCCTACAATGGCCTCTAAGTGGTCAAGTGAGAGGAAGCATCACAGCTCTCTTAACCTGGAGATGCAGACATAAAGAACAGACTTTTGGACACAGTCGGGGAAGGAGAGGGTGGGATGACTGAGAGAATAGCACTGAAACATATACATTACCATAAGTAAAACTGATAGCCAGTGGGAATTTGCTATACGACATGGGGATCCCAAAGCCAGTGCTCTGTGACAACCTAGAGGGGTGGGATGGGGAAGGAGGTGGGAGGTAGGTTCAAGAGGGAGGGGACACATGTACACCTACAGCAGATTCATGTTGATGTACGGCAGAATATTATAAAGCAATATTGTAAAGCAATTATCGTCCAATTAAAAAATTTTTTTAAAAAGCTAGAAACGATTAAGTTCCACAAGAAAGGCATGTTAAAAGCCGAGACTGGCTGAAAGCTAAGCTTCTTGAACACTGTTAGCCAAGTTGTGAATGCAAAGGAAAAGCTCTTGAAGGAAATTAAAAGTACTCCTTCAGTGAACACATGAATGATAAGAAAGTAAAACACCCTTCTTGCTGATGTGAAGAAAGTTTTAATAGTCCAGACAGATTAAACCAGCCATAGCACTCCCTTAATTAAGTCCAAGCCTAATCCAGAGCAAGGCCCTAACTCTCTTCAATTCTGTGAAGCTAAGAGAGGTGAGGAAGCTGCAGATGAAAAGTCTAAAGCTAAAAGAGGCTGGTTCATGAGGCTTAAGGAAAAAAGTCATGTCTCCATAACAAAATTACAAGGCGAAGCCACAAGGGCTGATGCAGAAGTTGCAGCAAGTTATCCAGAAGATCTAGCTAAAATAATTAACTTAAAATAATAACCAACAACAGATTTTCAATGTAGACATGCAGCCTTATATTGGAAGAAAATACCATCTAGGACTTTCATAGCTAGAGAGGAGAAGTCAATGCCTGGTTCCAAAGGATGGGCCAGCTCTCTTGTTAGGGTTTAAAGTAGCTGGTGACTTAAAGTTGAAGCCAGTGCTCATTTCTTATTCCAAAAATCCCAGAGCCTTTAAGAATTATGCTGAATCTATTCTTTGCTGATACTATGTATAAAATAGATAACTAATTAGAACATACTGTATAGCACAGGGAACTCTACTCAAAGCTCTGTGGTGACCTAAATGGGAAAGAAATCCAAAAAAGAGGGGATATATGTATACCTAGAGCTGATTCACTTTGCTGTACAGCAAAAAGTTAACAACATTGTAAAGCAGCTATACTCCAATAAAAATTTTTTTTAAATTAAAAAATAAGTCTACTCTGCCTGTGCTCTCTAGAACAACAAAGCTGGAATGACAGCACAACTGTTTACACATGGTTTAAGATGGTGATTCCTTATCTATTCCATAGATACCGATGCCTCTCATGGGTCTGGGCAAAGTGAATTTCTTGTGGAAAGTGAAAATCTTCTGGAAAGGATTCACCATTTTATTAATAGATGCCATTAAGAACATTTGTGATTCATGGGAAGAAATCAAAATATCAACATGAGCAATCAGTTTCATGAGCTGATTCCAATCCTCATGAATGACATTGAGAGGTTCAAGACTCCAGTGGAGGAAATAAATGCAGATGTGATGCAGACAGCAAGAGAACTAGAATTAGAAGTAGAGACTGAAGAGGTGCCTGAACTGCTGTAATCTCACAATAAAACTTTAACAGATTAGGAGTAGCTTCTTATGGATGAGCAAAGAAAGTGATTTCTTGAGGTGGAATCTACTCCTGGTGAAGCTGCTGTGAAGACTATTGAAATGACAACACAGGATTCAGAATATTACATAAACTCAGTTGAAAAAGCAGCAGCAGGGTTTCAGAGGATTAACCCCAAGTTTGGAAGAACTTCTACCATGGGTAAAATGCTATCAAATAGCATTGCATGCTACACAGAAATCATTTGTGAAAGGAACAGTCAATCAATGTAGCAAACTTCACTGTCATCTTATTTTAAAAAACTGCCACAGCCACCCCAGCCTTCAGCAAACATGACCCTGATCAGTCAAGCCATCAGCATGGAGGCAAGACCCTGCACCAGCAAGAAGGTTATGAACCACTGAAGGTTTACATGATGGTTAGCATTTTTTAGTAATAAAGTATTTTTTAATTAAGGGATGTAGACTATGGTTCTTCCCGTGGTCATGTATGGATGTGAGAGTTGGACTGTGAAGAAAGCTGAACGCCGAAGAATTGATGCTTTTGAACTATGGTGCTGAAGAAGACTCTTGAGAGTCCCTTGGACTGCAAGGAGATCCAACCAGTCCATTCTAAAGATCAATCCTGGGTGTTCATTGGAAGGACTGATGCTAAAGCTGAAACTCCAATACTTTGGCCACCTCATGCAACTAGTTGACTCATTAGAAAAGACTCTGATGCTGGGAGGGATTGGGGGCGGGAGGAGAAGTGGACGACAGAGAATGAGATGGCTGGATGGCATCACTGACTTGATGGACATGAGTTTGAGTGAACTCCGGGAGTTGGTGATGGACAGGAAGGCCTGGTGTGCTGTGATTCATGGGGTCACAAAGAGTCGGACACGACTGAGCGACTGAACTGAGACTGTTTAGACACAATGCTATTGCACACTTAAAAGACTATGGTATATCATAACTTTTTATATGCACTGGGAAACAAAAAAATTTGTGTGATTGTTTTATTGCAATATTCACCTTAACTGCAGGTAAGACTGCCATATCTCCAAGGTATGCCTGTATTTTCTGACCACCTTAGTATGGACTTCCCTGGTGGCTCAGAGGTTAAAGCGTCTGCCTCCAATGCGGGAGACCCGGGTTCGATCCCTGGGTTGGGAAGATCCCTGGATGGGAAATGGCAACCCACTCCAGTACTCTTGCCTGGAGAATCCCATGGACGGAGGAGCCTGATAGGCTACAGTCCACTGGGTCGCAAAGAGTCGGACACGACTGAGCGACTTCACTTCACTATACAAGTGTAAAATAGATAGAATGGATATATATACACACATATAACCCTTACACATATAAGGGAGAATGGAAAAGCCCTGTGATCCCATGGGAAGTATATGCAGACCAGTAGTTCTCAACTGGGCAATTTTGCCTCTAATAGGACACATGCTAATGTCTGGAGACGTTTTTGTGACTAGGGATGGGAATGCTATTAACATCGAGTGGGCAGAGGCCAGATATGCTGCTCAACCATTCTACGACACACATGACAACCCCCCACAAAAAGAATTATCTGACCCAATATGTCAATAGTGCCAACCTGCAAAACTCTTCTGTGAAGGCTATCCAGTTAAGAAGTCACAATTCCTGTCCTCAAAGAAGTAGGAGTGTAGGAGAGAGAATTAATGCCACTACCTTTGTCATCAATAATAATGCCCATTTACTGAGCCCTACATCAGGCACTGTGTTTGGTTCTTTATGGGTGACTGAACTGAATCCTCCCAACAATCCTCTAAGGAGGGTATTATTAGTATCCTGTGGCACTGAGGCCAAGGAATAGCTAACCCTGTGGCCTCTACAATCTCCTACTAACTACATTCTGATGATAGGAGTGCAGGTGAATGTCAGAAGAGCTGGGTGCTGGTTCAAAATTGGGTTCTACAAGTCATGGGAATCCCAACTCTGCTACTTGATGGCTGGATGGCCTTGGACAAACCGAAGAAAACTGCCACAGAGACCCGGAGGAGTGAAGTCAAAGAAGACAGGGAAATGGACCATGCAAGGGAAGGTAACTTCTACCCATGACTAGCTTCGTGCAATGATGGGAGGGTGACTCCAAGCCCAGGACAGCTTAGGTACCCAAGAACATCCATATGCCAGGTCAGTCCACAGCCACCTCCCAGAAATGGTTCATTTCATGCACAAGAGCAACTCTTCCTCCATCATTTGGTGGTTTGGGAGTGGGGGTGGGGTAATAAAACAGGAAACAATACAGATTTTAGAGGCCCAGGTTGGCTCACGCTCTAGGCGCGATGCTAATAAAAGAACATGCATCCTGCCCACACGTTGCTTGCCTACTCCTCCTGGCCACATCTCTGATACACAGCCAGTTGTCCCCATGGAGAGAAAAGGCACTTCTGAGCAGAGAGTGCATGCAGCCACCCACCCACACACAGCAGTGCTGTCTCTTCAAGCACAAAGCCAAGTTTGGGTTTTCCTTTTTTTCCCAGATTCTATTTTCTAGAAAAATTTACTCTGAAATCAACATCTCTTCCCAATATACACATCTGCTTTTTAATTATAGAGACCCAAAGAGTATTAATAGAGGTAATGGTGTATGACACAGAGGGAAGGTTGGGCTTGGTCGTTATTGCTGCAGCACAGAGAATATTTTCTTAAGATGTATTTGATGTGACCTAAAAATTGCTTTTACATGTAACCTCAACATTTAAGGAAAATGACAAAATGCAGTTTTCTTGATGTCTATAAATAACTCCCATAATGCAAAAAATATATTTTTTTCTTAATAAACTATCAAAAGAAAACTTCATATCAAAAAATATATTTTTTTCTTAATAAACTATCAAAAGAAAACTTCATATCAAAAAATATATTTTTTTCTTAATAAACTATCAAAAGAAAACTTCATATCAAAAAATACAATCTGTTCTTCCAACCTAAAAAGAAGCATATGTGTTGAGTTCTCTCTAATCACTCGAGTAATAATTAAGATCATGTTTAAACACCAAGCCATTCATTTATTTCCTTGGGAAGATGACCTCAAGTCTACAAGACATGCCTCCAAATCACAGATCACAAATCACAGATATCCTCGAGATAACCAAGAATGGATAGTGGAGGCTAAAACGAGGGACTCAAAATTAGCTCAGCCACAGGCTCTACCTTCATTGTGGCCAAAGGCACTAAAAATACATTTAACGCAAGATGCAATATGGTGCAAAAAATAAAACACTCATCAGCATTCTGTTCCAAAAATGTATTGGTTTTTAAGATTGAGCAGTCTGGAATTTATGAACTAACTTTATAAGCTCATTTTAAAATACACACTAGTGTCCATCATGAACACTTAGAAATACAACAGTCCCTGCCTCAACCCAATCCGTGGTTTCAGTTACCCATGGTCGACTGTGGCCCAAAAATATTAAGTGGAAAATTTATAAACTTTCAACTGAGCACTGAGATGAGCAGTGTGATGGAATCTTGCACCGCCCTGCTCTGTCCCGCCCAGGATGTGATTCTTCCCTTTATCCAGTCAATCCACGCTATACACGCTACCCGTTAGCTGACTCGGCTATGGGATCAACTGCTGAAAGATCACAGTGCTCGTCTGCAAGTAAACCTTATGATACTTAGTAACAGCCCCAAAGCCCAAGAGTGGTGATGCGGCACTTCTGATATTCTCTTACTGAGCCTAATTTATAAAGGAAACTTTATCATAGGTATGTATGTATATACAGGGGGGAAAGTATATAGATAGGGTTCAGTACTATATGCTGTTTCAAGCACCCACTGGGGGTCTTGGAATGTATTCTCAGCAGGTAAGGGGGAACTACTACCCCCAAAATACCTAAAAAGCTGCTTCTGAATCTAGCTAGCTTTGGGGCTTGCCAAACCCGCTTGCCAACCCACACACACACCACATACACACACACATACACAGAGCAGTGGTCTCCAGTTGAATTACAGCATATGCTTTGGAATCATTTATTAAAAGTTGTGTCATTAATAAAAGCATAGTTACATGATTTCTAATATGGTCCCCATCTCTAAGCCAGTGCCTAGCTCTGCAGGTTAATTTCACTGGCATGCTACCACCTCTTGCCTGGATGGCTGCAGTAATCTAACTCTTCTCCCTGAAGCCAACTCTGCTCATCTTCCTATCACCAAATAATGATCAGAGGGCCCCCCTCTGCACAATAAGAACCAGACCCTCCACATACCAACTCAAAGTCCTGCAAAGGCTTCCTGCTCATCACAAATACAGCAAGATCCAAAACCAAAGACCCTGCCTATCTTCTCGGACCACATCTCCCACACATGCTGAAGCTCTGGCTACTTCAGCAAGCTTGCTGTTCACTGGACACCCACAAGCTTGTCCCGGCCTCGGGGACAAAAGTGCTGGTTCCCAGCCATTCCCCACCCAGGTTCAGATTTCTTCACAGCACTTCCCACCATCTGAAAACTTTCTTATCCATGAACTTACTTATCCTCTCTCTGTCTCCCTGCACAGAATGTTAGCTTTGTGAAGGCAGGGACCTTATCTGTCTTTCTCAGCCATGCCACAGGCTTAGAACTATGTATTTGCTGAATGAACAAATAAACGAATGAATGATGTGCCAAGCAATTCTGTGCCCTGGGCAGTCTCAGTTTAAAGGTCTCAGTGGGTCAAAGAAATCCAAAATAAGAAGTGCATCAGATCAACGCTGGCTTGGGAAAGCTCTCTGGTCCTTGCACGGGAGGTGCTCAGCATAGGTTCTGGGACAACAGCGTCATGAGGATACATGCTCTGTCCCATCCAGAGGACGCTCTAGCACAGGGTGGGAGAAGGAGTGCGTGACCCCCAGGCTGGACACAGTGCACGTCCATCTCCCCCAGCACCGAGTTCAGACTCTAAGGGAAGTAGGTCCTAACAGGAGCCTGGGGTGTGTTTTACAACTAATAAATCACGGGCTCCATTCTGAGTAAAAACTTGGATGGAGATATCAGGACATCTGTCAGGCACCCCCATGGAGCCTGATTGTCTCAATGGGCAGAAACCAGCAAGATGTCTTTATAAAGAGAAGCGAGAAAGAGAAGAGAATCCAAAGCACCCATGGGCCCATCTTCACCCCTAAATAACTAGAGCAAACATGAAATGAACACTCACTGTGCTCCTGGCACCAACCACTATACACTCTGAGTGACCCCACAACAAACCAGCACACAGGCAAGAATAACTCCCACTTTCTACAGAAGGGAACCGAAGCTAAGAGGTTAAACGCCTTGTTCACACAGCTAGTGGGGCGGCGGGGGTAGAGTCTATATCCACCTGATCCCAAAGCCTAGACTTGCAATGACTGTGCAACGGTCGGTCCTGCAAAACAAAGAATGCTAGGCTTCCCTGGTGGCTCAGTAGTAAAGAATACACCTGCCAATGCAGGTGACACAGGTTCCATCCTTGGTCCAGGAAGGTCCCACATGCCTCAGAGCAACCAAGCCTGTGCTCCACAACAAAAGAAGCAACAGCAATGAGAAGCCCAAGCACTACAACTACAGAGTAGACCAGCTGCAGAAAAGCCCAGGCAGCAACAAAGAACCAGTGCAGCCAAAATAAATAAATGAATAATGCTTATATTAGCTCTAAAGTTAAAGCTGGAAGAGATGGCCATCCTCTGCCACACGCATGGCAAGTGAACTTAAGTAGTAATCCAAGCTTCTTGGTCAGTTTCTTTCTCTGTAAAACTATGGGTTACCGCTGGAATTACATGAAAATGTTTGTCAAGCCTTTAGAAGAATGTCTGGTACAGTGAATTCTCAGTAAAGTCAGCTCGTTCACCTTTATTATTAGGCTAATCCATTGATCCCACACGATCTAACAGGGCCAGGGTTGTTAGAGGCAGGGCAGTGTAGTGGTACAGCTTATGGGTCTAAGTCTCAGATCTGTAACTACCTACAAAATCTGGCTGAGCCTCGGAGTCCTCCTCTGTAGGATGGGAATAATAAAGCCACCTCACATAGTTACAGTGAGATTGTGAGGACTTAATGAAACACATATGAAGAGCCATTCAGCACAGTTCTGGGCGCACAACAGATGACAGATTCCATGAGCAGCTGTATAAACTGTGCAGAAGAATTGGCATAATCCTTGACCACTTTTAATTCCATTTGACAAATGTTCATTGAAGGCCTGCCAGAGGCAAGGTCCTATTTCATGCAAAGGGTGGAAGACATGGTCCCCATGCTCAATGAGGGTTGAGGAGCTTGGCCAAACAGGGCACAAGAAGGGGTGAGTGAGAAGGCAGGCTGGGGTCTTAGCACACCAGGCATGAATGCCAAGTTCGGGAGTGGTCATTAATTCTTTGTACATCGTGATGCCACAAGGTCTGAGCAGGCGAATGACATCATCCAACTTGTGCTTTGGGAGAATTCCACCCTCTGTAGAGGACAGATTAGCCCAGGGAAACCAGAGGCAGATGAATCAGTCAGGAGGCTACTGCAATAGTCCAAGCAAAAATCAACGAGCGGTGGCAGTGAGGACAGAAAAAAGGGCATAGACGCAAGAGGCACAACTTAAAAACTTGGCAACGGATGAGATGGTGGGGGAGATGAAAAACAGTTTAAGATGACTCAGTTTTCTTGCCTAGAAAGGTAGAAACAGTGGTAGTTCCTTAAATGAGATAAGGAAAACAAAACCCCTGCCAAGTGGCTTACTGAGTGAGCCCGTGAGTCTGCTGGCGACAGCGATGTTGAGATGCTAGTAGGACATCCTGGCGGTGATGAACAGGGCACAATGGGAGGAAGTCCATGGGCAGGTGAGAGTTACAGCCAAAGCACTGAATGAGATCATCCAGAACAGGCGAAAAAGACAATGAAGGTGGAGTTTAGGGGACAATGCAACATTTCAAGGGCCTGAAACAGCCACGGAAGACTGAGAAGGGCAGTGAAGTGGAAGGAAGGGAAAACCAAGTTCCCATAATGCAAAAGAGAAGAAAGTTTCAGATACATGTAGCAACTAATGGATCATGTGGGGAGAAGGGCAGAAACCACCAAATTCAGTGGTTGGGTGGAATCCGCGGCTTCTGAGACAGTGATTTCCATAAAGTTGGAGAGGATGGAAAAGAAGCATTGAATGCAGGCTATTCTTTCAGGAAGCCTGTCAGAGAAAGGAAGGTGAGAGAGGTCAGAAGACGCAAGACAAATAAAACAGAGAGAAGCAGGAGAAATTCACTTAGGAGAAGGGACAGTTGCCAAACTGGCACTGGGATTGGGAACATACAGCACCGTTTAGTCAATTACTGTCTTCTTAAGGGATCCGAGGCAACCATGCAAATCAGCATGTGTAGGCCAGCAAAAAAATGCATTCAACACGTCTTCTGGAGTCTAATCTTCAGGACTGGGCTGGGATCGTTTGGATTGGATTTCCTAAAGGTATCTTTAAGACAAATGAGAAGGCGGCAGAATGGGCCTGCCAGGCTTGCGAGGCAGGCACGCACAGTCTAAATAGAGAGCAGAATAAGGCAAGAACAAGATGTGCTTGACTAAGAGAGAGAAGAAATTAAGCAAGAGGAGAAAACCCAGCACAATAACATGGAGGCAAGGGTTAGGCACCTGGTCGAGAGGACAGAGGAGTGGAAACAGCACGGAGCACTCAAGGGCAGTGCCCATGGGTGGAAGCTAGGGAGGGTTCTGTAACTGATTTGGGAGGTACAGATGATGCAAACCTTCACGAACCAGAGCAGATCCTGCTACTGTTCAAACAATCGAAACACAGGTAAGGCTGTCCGCTATGGGGAAGAAGCAAGTACAATGACAGAAAGCTCTGGGCTGGAGGTGGAAGGAACAAAGTTTTTAAGCGAAGAGTCCCCCTCACCAAGTATTTTAGTAAAAACTAAGTAGGACTGATTGGAGAGCCCGGGCCATCTCCTGCTGGAATAAGTCTTCCCAAAATGGACAGGAGGAGGCAGTGAAATACAAACGTAGATGTGAGCAGGCATGGATCGCAGAGTCATCAACAAACTGAGAGCAGCAACCCTAAAAATGATTTGGATCGATTCACCCACAATGCTTTCTGAGCAGCTTTGTCTGAGATCCACCCTAAGGGAGAGTGAAGGGCAAGGTCGAACCAGTACCCTGTCCTCACCAAGTTTACACTCAAGCAAATAACTCTCAGGGAGAGTGTGTGTGTGCATGTACTCACACACACACACAGACACAAGAGACTCTAAATGAAAAGAGGAAGAAGTTATCAACATCCAAGAGCTATGCAGCCTACCTACTTGACAAACTCTCAGAAACTGAGAACAAAACCTAACCTTTCTACAGCCCATCAGTTCTCATCCCACCCTGTCGCACCCCCACTGTTCAGTCACCACCCACGACAGGCATCTGCTTCTGACAAGCATGTGAACCTGGAGACCCCATACCTATGTCCCTATTTCTCATGTACTGCATTTATTTGGCAGCCTAGCACAGTGGCTAAGAGACCCTAGAGCCACTCTGCCCGGGTTCAAGTCTCAGCTGAGCCACCGGGAGCTACGTGACCTGTAGTGAGTTGCTCAATCTCTCTCCATGTCTCAGTTTCCTCACGTGTAGAATGGAAATGATGATGGTGCCTTCCTTGGGAGCTGCTGTATAGTTTAAGTGAGTCAGCCTATGTAAAGTGACTGGAGCAGAGCCTGGCACAGAGTTGGTACCCTGCAAGGATGAGTGACTCCCTGACCACCAGAAATTCTCTCCATGTGCCTCCCCACTCACCCAAATCCACTGTCTTTTAAGAAGCTGAGGCAAATACTCTACCTTCCATTAGTCTGCTTGTAAAGTCAATTCCAACACACCTATTTTCTGAGAATCTATATTATCTTGTGCTCCAGGAAAACCAGGATGAATAAGCCCCAGCCTTGCCTTTCAGATCACAGCCCTTGTGGGGAAACCGACATTCGAACAAAGATCATCACTGGACTTTGGCAAAAACGGAATCGGCATAACCTGTTAAGTGGTTTCCACATTAAGACTTTCTGCCTTACCGTCCTAATGCTCCTAAAGTACTTCAACATCCAGTGCTTGCATGATACTCTCAGTCAAGGTGTTTGCCCTGTATCCCATGATGTATTCCACACATATGGAATTGTTCAAATGGATGGGAAGGAACCCATTCCGGGGCTGGGCCTTCAAATTCTGGCCCCCACCACCCCACCCCAAAAGCCACCTTTAACCTGCAGGGATATGGGAGCTGCATATCAACTTGTGGTGGATCAGGATGTTCAAGCAGCTCCAGCAGAAAGTTCCCAGGGCCTGGGAAGCTGCGTTTCTGGTCTGGCATGACTTTGGACTATGATAATTATTGCTGAGTTCTTCTCATGGCTTCACATATACAGAAGGACATCTTTCATATAGAGACTAGTGTAGTAGTAATAAAAATAACAGTGGACATTCAGTGTGACTTATCCACGTGCTGTGGACTAGATTAAGCACTTTACCTATTTCATACCATCCTCCCAACAGCCCTAAGAGGCAAGTATCTCACTTTCAGTTGAAGAAAGTGACATGAAAGAGGCCCCAGTAGAGCAAGGAAGAGGCACCCCAAAATGGCTCTCTGAAAATCCAGAAAGGCACTGGTGGAAGAGACTTTTCACCCTTCCACAGTATTTGGATGGCTGGTTCCAAGAATAAATTTTCAGATCCACTCAAAAGGAAAAAGCCCTGAATCAAAAGAGAAAGCCCCCATCCTAAAAATAGCCCATTCAGACACTGTCATCCCACAGATTCCAGTCTCATCTAGATCCCATTGGTCCTCTAAGATTTCCAACTTCTCCCAAAGCATAAAACCAACATGTGCAAAAACTAACACAAAATGTAAAACTAACTGGCTTTTTCCTTCTAGAGTTTATACAAAAGGTTTGCAGAAATGTATTGCTTCTAGGAAGGAGGAGAGGGACATAAAAAAAAAAAAAAATACCCCATGCTGACAGAGGAGGGAGGAGAGCTGAGATCCATTATATTTTTAATCCCTTAACACACTGATTTCTGTTACTACCCCTCCACTGTAAAACTCAAGCAAACAGAGGCTCAGAGGAACACCCAGGCATTCACAGCTTGGGGGTTTGGTTTGGGTTATTGTTGGTTAAAAAGAAAGAGGCACCAGACACACACTCTCCAGCATGAACTTTGCCATCATTCCACCCAAGACACAACCAGAACTAGTTTGTAGGCTCTCTCCCAATCCCTCCAACTCAAGTGCAAGGAACTATCACTACAGCTCAGACTCAGAATGCTGGGATCAAGATTTTTAGTAAACTTCAGGGCTTCCCAAGTGGTCCAGTGGTTAAGAATCTGCCTTGCAATGCAAGAGACACAGGTTCAATTCCTGGTCTAGGAAGATGCCACATGCCGTGGAGCAACTAAGCCTTTGTGCCACAACTACTGAGCCAGCACTCTAGAGTCCAAAGCCACAACTACTGAAGCCTGAGTGCCGTGAGCCCATGCTCTGCAACCAGAGAAGACACCACAATGAGAAGCCCATACACGACAATGAAGAACAGCCCCCACTCACCTCAACCAGAGAAAGCCTGAGTGCGGCAACAAAGACCCCATTACAGCCAAAAATAAATGAATAAATCTTAGGAGAAAAAAAAGATTCTTGGTAAACCTAAAATGATGCATTCAATGGCTGGCTTAAAAATAGTTTGGGGTCCCAAAAAAGGATCCTAAAAAAGTGATGAGCGATCACAATAATTAAAATCATTCTGACTGCACAGTCTCTGTGAAAATTCCTCTTTCATTCAGCTCCACCTCTGAACATTTCATTCAGATTAGTGACAAGCGATCTGGGGTCAATTCTTTCCAACACAGTACAGCAGCATCTGCAGTTTCCTCAGTGGTGTGAAGAGTGAGTAACAGCACAGGTAATCAACGTGTGTAAACAAAAACCTGTCATGCTGAAACAGGGAGGGGGAGGAGAAGAAAATTTTGGAGAAACCTCAGGCCCCTGGTGGCAATGGTGGCCTCTCAAGAAAATGTCCCCCTCCCACCTCCAAATGAATTTTGTAACAATTATATGTTATTAAAACTGCAGGGGCTTCTAAGTAATGTCAGCATTGCATCTTTTCTGAATTTCTAATGATGATGATCCAATACATCCTGGGTCACCGATGCCCAACAGGTGGGGTGAATTTCTAAAATGATGTTGTAGGTTTTACCCATAGTGTCCCTGGCCGAATAAATAAATCTAGCAGCAAGATCACATTATAAGATGAAAGGAAATCTTTCTGATTCCATTCCCAAATCACCATGGAAAGGGCACTGATCCACACCACCCACCCACCGACAGGAATACTTCAATTACATCGTCCAGATAAGTAATACACGGTTTTGTTTGCATGGACACTTTAATGAGGATCTTGTTAAGCATCTGTCATGGGCATGGACGGAAGCTCATTTTATGCTCGAGAGATATATTTTGAACTACCAAAGGTGAAACAGCATTATCTTCAAATACAGTGAGCAATATAAACACAATCTGAGAGAAAGGATCATGAGTAAATTAAATCCACAAATATTTATCAAGTGCCTGGGCCTTAATACTGAGACGCCCCTGTTGGAGAGCTCCCTTAACCGAGCCTTCTGTGAGAAGCAAAAAGATGCAATTACAGTCTTCCTGAAAAATAGGCTATTAATCACACACTGCTTCAGATTAATTGCAACGCCTGAGAGCCCCCACATCATTTTGCCTTTGCCCCTGAAATCTCATTCCCTCAAGTCCTTCCTGGTTTTTCAGATCACTGGTTAGCACCCCAAGCAAGCTTTCTTTCTGAACCGGCTAGCCCACTGGTGAGCAGAACTAGAACTCTCCACGCACCTCCGTCCAGTCCAATGGGTGACCTTCAGTGCGCTGTGCGTGTCAAGGTTAAGCTGCCCACTAACTATGCATCCTTTAACAGCAGGCCTCCAATTCTGCCCTGCTCTTCAATGCCAGTGCAAAACCTCCCAGCCCTGCTGGGCCGTTTCAAACCCATCTGATGGCACATTCAACAGCTAGTGAGCTTTCTGCCTCTTCTCCCATGATCCACATTGCTTCGGGGCTGCAGAGCAAATTAGCCAGCAAGGTACAGCCACCACTACCAAAATCCAACCCCGAGTTTTAATGCAAGCCCCCAGGGAGGGAGGAAAGGGTCACCTCAGTCTCTTTCAACCCAAAGAGCTCTCTCAAATTCTACTGCAGCCCACAACCCTACGTCTCATCAAGTGCCCAGTTACCCCCAGATGTCTGAAATCTTTTCAGGAACGTTACTGTCAAAATAGCACCCATGGGGAGACACCATCCAAGAACCCACATGACATCCCTTCAAATTGATATCGGAGCTACAAGCACAACAAATCGGGAATAAACGCTGCCAAGATAAAATCAAATTCTGCTTGTTTTCTAAGTGGGCAGCCACTGATCACCCGACATTACCCCAAGAGCCTCCAAGTGAGGGAGCTGGGGCTTCAGGGGGCATAACACAATCTGGTTCAAGACCTTCCAGGGGAACTCACACTCCTGAACACAAAATGTCATCGGATCATGAGAATGAAGCAAGCCACTGAGCTCTGACATCCACAGAAGCTACTGCGTTTCTGACAAATATCCAGGAGGCTGGGAGCCAGGGACCCCCTCCCGCCGCCTCCAACTGCCAAGCGCTGGACTAACACATTTTTCATTAGCTTTTTTCAAGAATGGAGAAAGACCGATCGTGTCAAGAGGCTGACAGTGATATTTATACTTCCATTTCCTAGTCTCCTGGTCTGTTTTTTCCCCCGTGAAGCCCAGTTTCTGTGAATCAATGACTCGGCTACATCACACGCCCGCCCGGTGGCTCACGGTAACGGGGCTCCCTCTGGCCACCAGTGCTTTGCTGGCTCAGAGGCTCAGCTGACAGATCCTGGATCGTGCAGCAGACTTTGAGCCGATGAGCACCATCCCTCTGTCAGGGCTCTGGTACAGCCACTTGCAGCTCAGCTAACCCCATCAGGAAACCCTTACCTCATGAGAAACAGATTTTAGGATTCTTTCAACACTGCCAAGATAGCAACCTCCATCTACCCACCTGAGAGACAGAGGGATACACAGATGGATAAATAGACAGCTTAGCTCAGCCCTGTACATTTCTCCCTTCACCGAGGATCTGCACTGCTAGGTATCTCCCACTGTCTCCTCCCCTCTAAAGAAGACCAAAGACTGAAAAACTAACCCAAAGTACCCAACTGACAATTATGATGCTATGAATAGGAAGAGGTACCTCTAAACACAAGAAAATGAGAATACGAACAGTCTACCCCACCAAAGCCCAACCAGGTAAATTGCTCTTCAAATGCAGGCTGATTAACAGTTTTCCTCCACCACACTCCCCCCACCCTGCCTCCTCCACCACCACTGCCGCCACCACCACCACCACCTTTGGGCTCTATGCCTTGTATCACTGCAGGTCCCTTAGAAAAGTCAAAATTTCACTTACTCAGATCTACCAAGAATTCCCAGTGCCTTGCTATACGAAAACCCCACAAACGGCAGTTCTTCGCCCGAGAAACCTGAGGGGTTCAGCTGGCACGGAGAGGATGAAACCCACGAATTCTTCTCTGGTTCATCAAAATTGGAGGTGTCATCATCAGACTTGAGGGTGGGAACGAAGGGGGGAGGAGCTGGTTAAAGAAAAAACAAGAAGAAAGGGGTTGGGGGGAGAGAAAAATTCAGACGGATTCAACACTGTTGCGGAGAAGAAAATCGTCTCACTCCTTCGGTGTTCCTGATGGCACTGCAGCGCCTGCTTTCAATCTCGCTCACACACAGGCAGACCCAGCCTCTGCTCCGCTCTTACAGCAACAAGAGCTTAACCCCTTCCCTGCCAACATGGCCACCAACCCGCAGACGGGGTGTCTTTCCTGCTGGGGGAAATTGAAGGGTGAACTCAAACAGGTCACTTGGTAGAATGGAAAGAAAGCACTTGGGGAACTCGTTGCTGATATTTCCAGAAGGCTGCTATGGAGCATCAGCTGGCTGCTGCTGGCATGCCAGATGAAACTAAACCTATTTATTTCCTCTTCCAGACAGATCTAAATCATTCACACTTAGTGCTAATCATTGGGATAGGTAGAGTTTCTACATTTCGTGGATTAGCCGGAGTGAGAGGAAGGAGGGGCAGGAGAGGGGGTTTGGGAGGTACGTAACTCCTGTGAGGATAGCACTGCAGTCTAGCCCATTCATATCCGGATGAGTATACTCGCAGCTCTTATGGACCACTTTTTTTTTTTAAGTTCATTATCCCTCCTCCCCAACTCGATCACGCCCCATGAATCCACCGCAGTTTAATCAGCATAATGAAATGCCAGCCAAACAAAGTTCTTCCCGATGATGTACGGCACCCTGCGCGCTGATGGTGTGGATGGACAGCTGCGTCCTACCTCGTTAAGGCATGACTCCCAGCTAGGAATGTCCTACATCTTCTCCGCCTCCTGCGGACCTACTAAGCTCTCTCAGTCGGGGAGGTGGACACTGGTCCATCAGTCACCAGGAGGCTGCCCATTGTGGTGGGCTCCCGGGGGTGCAGCCGGCCAGAAGCGTTACCATGGCTGCAGGCTGAAGCGTCTGTGGTAGACAGGCTGGGTGAGCAGGCGAGCTGGGCATCACATCCCCCGCAGTGCAGGCTTCATGCTCCCGGCTCTGTGCGTGCTCTGGCGGTAACCCCACCTGGCTGCCTGCGTGGCAGGGGCCAATGCTGATCTGAGTGACAGAGCAGCATGAGTCACGGACAGAGCTCTCGAGAGCGCCCCCTAGGACAGTTGTCACAGCCCTTCCCTGGACCAGGCTTCTTTTTTAACTCCTTGTTTTCTAGACAAAGCTTAGTGCCAGATAGGAGCAGCAGTCTGTTTTCCACTTACAGACTCCAAAGAATCTGGCTGTTTCCAAAGTTCCCCAGTGACAACAACATCGGAAGCAGCAGGTAGCATCGGAAAGGAGATGGAGTAGTGAAGGGATGTGGAGTGGGGAGGAGATGAAGCCAGAATGAGGAGGTCTGGCAGCTCCCAGGAAATGCAAAAAGAACATTCTCAGAGCTTCAGGTGCACTGAGATGTGGTAGGAGACTGAAAACGTAATATGTGCACTTCCAGAAAATTATTTAGCACCTCCAAGCTCTTAGAGAATTTAAATCTTCCCTGTTAATGTCAGAAACTACTTGCTTAATACTTTAAAAGTTAGGTGATGGAAAGAAAAATTATTGAATGCTTCAGCCCCCATCCCATATGTACTTTCCATCAACATGGGCTCAAATCCAACTGGATTTCCATTACCCAGTATCTTTTTTTCAAGGAAAAAAAAAAAAAACACTGTTTAATGGAAATTACATTTCATGAGGACAAAAAAGTGTCCCATTCAAAAATAAGGAAACTCGGATAAAGACTGAGGAAATATACGGAGAGAGATTTGCAGATGATATTAATATGGAAGCAACATGGTTGGTAGCACATACTTTGACTAAGTGGGTTCAAACCACTTACTAGCACTGTGACCTTGGGAAAGAAAGTCCCTTAACCTCTCTGAAACTCAGTTTCAACATACAGAAAACTCCCTCAAAGGGCTGCTAGTAGGTATAAATGAAAGAAATCTATATAAAGCGTTACTGGCACAGTTTTTGGTATATAATAAACACTCCATACAGACTACCTGCTATTATTATCGCCCACATGACGCAGCTGTTTACGACAGATCCTATGGTTACAAGGCTAGCGGGATACAGCAGAATCTGTGTTGAGTATGCTTCTCTCCTGCACAAGGCAGACACACTCACACATGTTTGTGTTAATCATTTCATTTCATTCTTAGCAGAAGTTTAATTCCCTTTCTACTATATACTAATTTATCTTGGGGAGACTGAAATAGAATTTCTGAGTGAGGAGTATGATTAATATAGGGGCAGGAGCCACCCTCTGTGAAACAATTACAACTGAGAAATTCTGTACTATGAAATAAGATTCCTCTTTAAACTCCATCAGGCTCAAGGCTAGCCTGTGTAGTTAAGATTAGATCAAGGGCCAGGGAAGCTTCAATAAGAGGGAGAAGTCAACATGAAATACCCCCGATGGCAACAGGTGAGAAATTCACAGGACAGACGAAAAGCCAAGAACATCAGCCTTTAGACAGGTAGTCAGTTGGCTAAAACGGGAAATGCTGAAAAGAGGGGCTTCTGGGAGCCACATGTGGGCAGGGAAAAGTATCACAGCCTCAAGCCAAAGAGAAGTGGGAGAACTGGAAATTCTCAACCCACCAGAAAATGATGAATACTCACCCTTGTCCAGAGCCCTTTAGGGTCAAAGAAACAGCACGGCTATTAAAACTGTAGCCCCAGGGAGCGTGTCTGAATCTACAGTATGATTGCTGAATTTAAAGTTTAAAACTCACTGTTAAACAGACACAGCTAAAGACAAAATTAGTGAACTAGCAGTAGGATCTGAGGAAATCACAAGAAACCATGTTTCACAAGGTGTGATCTGTAGACTGACAGCATCACCAGGGAGTTGGCTAGAAATAAAGAATCACAGGCCTTACACCATGACTGATGAATCAACACTTGCATTCTAAAAAGATCCCCAGGTGATCTGCAAGAACACAACAGTTGGAAAAGTGCTCATATAGAATGCAATACACAGAGACAAAGAGACAGGAGAAAAAGAACGAGAAGGTTCAATGCACCTCTAATATGAGCATTAGAAAGAACAGAGAACTAGCTCAAAATCTGGATGACAGATTTTAAAAGACTACATAAGCTGAAGACTACCAAGCATATGCCACATCTGTATCAGGCTTCCCTGGTGGCTCAGTGGTAAAGAATCGACCTGCAAAGCAGGAGACCTGGGTTCAATCCCTGGGTGGGGAAGAGCCCCTGAAGAAGAGAATGGCAAGGCACTCCAGTATTCTTGCCTGGGGAATCCACCTGGACAGAGGAGCCTGGCAAGCTGCAGTCCATGGGGTCGCAAAGAGTCGGACACAAGTGAGCAACTAAGCATACACACATATTGGGGGGAGGGGCTAATTCTCCTCTTTATTATACCTATTGGAAAAAGTCCCCTTTTTTGATCCCCATATAAAAAGGTGTTCATTGGTCAATGAAATCACTGGATTTGCATCTACACTGATGGAAGTATACAATGTACCTAAGAACACAGCACAGTGCCAGGCACTGAGCAGGTACACAATAAACGCATGCTGAATAGATATATAATTAAACAACTAGGATATAGCTCTTACAAAGAGAGCACCTGGCATAGAACAGGCCATGAAGAAGCTACTGTATGTTTGAGTTAAATGAAGAGGCTTTAAAAGTAGAGATTGTTCTGTCTGAAAAATATGTTAATAAGTGCTTATACTAATATTTTCTGATAGAGCAATCATCAATTCAATAATGGCCAATAAGAAGTCATATATTAGATCTGTTTGTTGATAAAAGCCACTAAAAAAACAGGATGAAGTTTTCCCTGTATATTTTTTAAATAAGTCAGCCTATGCTTGAGGTCACATCAGGGCACATTCTCTTTAGTGGCAGGGGCTACACAAGTATGTCCTGGAGGGCCTCCCTCCCACCACCACCCAGTTATAAGATGGCAGAACAAGGCTTTCAGAAACAAAGAGCTATTTTAAAAACTGTAGTTAATCTCTCTCCTATAAATCCTCTCCTTTTTAAAAACTTGACATTCATTAGAAGCTGGGGGTGAGGTGTACTGTCTTCAAAAACATTCACGAATTAAAAAAAAAAAAAAAACAACAAGAAAAGGTAAATGGATTCATCCCCTTGACCCTACTTCTTTCTAACACATCCCACTGAGCTCCATTTATCCCATTCAAACTTTTAACTTTCCAGCATACAAAATAAAACACATTAATATTTAAAATGCAAAAGATTTTTCTCATTTTGATCTAGTGGTGATCATCTGCTTTTCCCACTGGACACAAGCTCCATGAGGGGAAAGAAGACACTGTGTTCACCATTACATACCAACCATCGAGAACAGTTACCTATCTGTCCCAATTCAAGGTTTCATATCTATATTGTGAAAGTAACGAATGAACAAGAACCTTAGGTGTGGGATAATTTCTTAGACCTAATAGGCTATTTCATACCATATGCCACTACAGGAAACTCTATAGAATACTCAATTTAGTCATGAAGAACTGGCACATTAAAAACAAAAACCTGAATTTAGGTATAGCTCATGAAACTTCCCTGACTTTTATTCATCACTATGGGTTAGACACTGGTGCTAGGTTGTGTGTGGCAGAGTTAGAAGAGGAATAACAGACAACATAAATGTCAGGACAAAGGCACATAAATAAATATCATGTGATGGTATCATGAATCAGAACTGGGCCTGGAACACAGTGGGCATTCAATGATAGTAAATCAAAGACATTTTCAACTTCATTCTATCTAGCATGGTGTCACACATCTTAAAAAAAAGTAGTCAATTGATTAATTAGATACTACATTTAAATCTAAAAGGAAGACTATCCCCAAATCAGCTGTCTTCTAGTTCCTCAAAATCTGAGGCACCAGTGTGATCGCATTTATCTCCATGATGAAGACAGAACTGCAAGATAAGTGAAGAGGAGGCTATTTGTGTCATTCAGAGGTCAAGATGAGGCTGTGAGAAGTGGAGAGTGAGAAAACAGAGTGATGGCCACCATGTGCTGCCAAAGTGGGTTCAGTGAGTTTTGTGTGTTCCTGCAGGAGTGCGTCATGGAGGTGATTGTTTCTCTAGAGTTAGTTAAAAGGTGTCTTCACGGGCTGGAGTGGAGATGAGCGCTTCTTTAGAAAAGCCAGGGAACAGTAGCCCAAGAAAGCTGTGGGTAATGAGGCTAGGAAGTAAATACAAGTGAAATTCCGGCTGGACCTTGAATGGAGGAAAATCCTGGACTGGATTGACAGAAGGGATTATTAGAGTTTGACAGTGCTGGGCTGGTGTCAGCACCTGAGACTGATAACGATCGTTTTAACAGCGATGGTTGGTAGAGGTCGATGTTAGGAACCTCTAAAGGACAAGTCTACAATAGTTAACATGACAAATTTCAAGGAAGTGATAACAGAAACATAGAAGACATGGATTAACAGAAGGCATGGCAAAAATGGGACAAATGATGCAAGAGCAGAGATTTTTAAGAATATCAATGAGTGACTCTTACAAAGAGAACAACTCCAACAGAAAAAGGTTGCAACAGAAAGAAGAGCAAGATTTCCAGTATCAGAGATCTCATGGGAATGAACCAAGAGAATAAATTAGAGGAAAGGTAAGAAGAGCTAGCTACTACATACACATAAGTAATTTAGCCCATGAAAACATCTCCTGGAGCCTCAGGCAAGCCCCCTCACTGTCACCCCTCTGAGTAGAAAATGGTCAGATGTAACTTGTCCAGACAGTATACAGTCCAGACAACTGTATACAAAATGCAAAAAGAAGACAAACTGGATCTAGCTTCCAACAGACTTGAGTAGATAAAGAATTATCTGACATGTTTGGTTCCCCAGACAGTTATAAAGAGACTTTTAGGTAATGCTGACTTGGCTGGTGATCAGTTTTTACTATGGCGTCTTCAAAGAAAATGAATATGGAAGTTTTAGCATCACTGAAGTATGCTTTAATCTGATAAGAACAGATATTACATTTGATCCTAGCCAAAAGGCCAAGCAGCGATGAAGTATGCTTTAATTGATCAGTCTCAAGGATGCTAGGGCTGGGCTAGCCACAGCTAAGCAGATTTCCTCTCTGGGGGCAGATACAAGATCTTGATGGAGTTGTGCACTCAGTCTGAATCTCGCCTTTCTCAAGGGCCATGCTCCTATAGGCTGCTTACTATAAAGCTTTTGTAAGCAACTTATGCTTTCCCACAAGATTACACTTTTAGAGATGCCTTCTCTCAATTCTGGATCACACTCCAACCAGCCTTCTAACACTGCAATGTCACTTTGTTTCCCCTATCCCTCTTGGTCTAGGTACAGAGCAACCTGTGAAATATATAGGATGGAAACACTCAAAGAGAGTCTTTTCAGAGTGTAACTAGTCAAAACTATAATTCTCTGGGTGTAGATACATTCAGTTTAGGGCACAGATGGAGGCCCCCAGAACATACTTGAACAATAATTCATGGGCTTCCATTTCCTGGAACCTCCGTGCTCTAGACCCCAACAACTTTCCCTTCCAGCACATTTCCCCTTGAATTACCTAGACCAGGGGTGGCAGCAGCTGGCGGTGCCTCCACGGCCATGGCTGTGGGACCAAAGGGCGCTGCTGCAGAGCGGGCTCACCCTGCAGAGGAAGTGCGGCGCCACGGGCCGGAGGAGCTACCCGACGCCTGAGGTCAGGGCCGGCGGCCGAGAGGAGCTACCCCACGTCCAATAGGCGGTGGCTGCGCGGGCGCAGAAGGGCCGAGAGGAGCTACTCCACGTTCAAGGTCAGGGGGGCGGCCTTGAGGAGATACCCCTCATCCAAGGTAAGGTGCAGCAGCTGCACTTTCTTGGAGCAGCTGTGAAGAGATATCCCATGCCCAAGGTAAGAGAAACCCAAATAAGACGGAAGGTATTGCGAGGGGGCGTCAGAGGGCAGACACATTGAAATCATAATCACAGGAAACTAGTCGATCTGATCACATGGACCACAGCCAAATGTGGTCCACTGGAGAAGGGAATTGCAAACCACTTCAGTATACTTGCCTTGAGAACCCCATGAACAGTATCAAAGGGCAAAATGATAGGATATTGAATGAGGAATTCCCCAGGTCGGTAGGTGCCCAGTATGCTACAGGAGATCAGTGGAGAAATAACTATAGAAGGATTGAAGGAATGGAGCAAAAGCAAAACCAATACCCAGTTGTGGATGTTACTGGTGATAGAGGCAAGGTCCGGCGCTGTAAAGAGCAATATTGCATAGGAACCTGGAATGTTAGGTCCATGAATCAAGGCAAATTGGAAGTGGTCAAACAGGAGATGGCAAGAGTGAACATAGACATTCTAGGAATCAGTGAATTAAAATGGACTGGAATGGGTGAATTTAACTCAGATGACCATTATATCTACTACTGTGGGCAGGAATCCCTTAGAAGAAATGGAGTAGCCATCATGGTCAACAAGAGAGTCCGAAATGCAGTACTTGGATGCAATCTTAAAAACGACAGAATGATTTCTGTTCGTTTCCAAGGCAAACCATCCAATATTACAGTAATCCAGGTCTATGCCCCAACCAGTAACGCTGAAGAAGCCGAAGTTGAACGGTTCTATGAAGACCTTTTAGAACTAACACCCAAAAAAGATGTCCTTTTAATTATAGGGAACTGGAATGCAAAAAGTAGGAAGTCAAGAAACACCTGGAGTAACAGGCAAATTTGGCCTTGGAGCACGGAATGAAGCAGGGCAAAGGTTAATAGAGTTTTGTCAAGAGAATGCACTGGTCATAGCAAACACCCTCTTCCAACAACACAAGAGAAGACTCTACACACGTGGACATCACCAGATGGTCAACACCGAAATCAGATTGATTATATTCTTTGCAGCCAAAGACGGAGAAGCTCTATACAGTTAGCAAAAACAAGACCAGGAGCTGACTGTGGCTCAGCTCATGAACTCCTTATTGCGAAATTCAGACTTAAATTTAAAAAAGTAGGGAAAACCACTAGACCATTCAGATATGACCTAAATCAAATCCCTTATGGTTATACAGTGGAAGTGAGAAATAGATTTAAGGGACTAGATCTGATAGATAGAGTGCCTGATGAACTCTGGACGGAGTTTCGTGACATTGTACAGGAGACAGGGACCAAGACCATCCCCATGGAAAAGAAATGCAAAAAAGCAAAATGGCTGTCTGAGGAGGCCTTACAAATAGCTGTGAAAAGAAGAGAAGCAAAAGGCAAAGGAGAAAAGGAAAGATATAAGCATCTGAATGCAGAGTTCCAAAGAATAGCAAGGAGAGATAAGAAAGCCTTCCTCAGTGATCAATGCAAAGAAATAGAGGAAAACAACAGAATAGGAAAAACAAAAGAACTCTTCAAGAAAATTAGAGATTCCAAGGGAACATTTCACGCAAAGATGGACTCGATAAAGGACAGAAATGGTATGGACCTAACAGAAGCAGAAGATATTAAGAAGAGGTGGCAAGAATACACAGAAGAACTGTACAAACAAGATCTTCACGACCAAGATAGTCACGATAATGTGATCACTGACCTAGAGTCAGACATCTTGGAATGTGAAGTCAAGTGGGCCTTAAAAAGCATCACTAGGATCAAAGCTAGTGGAGGTGATAGAATTCCAGTTGAGCTATTTCAAATCTTGAAAGATGATGCTGTGAAAGTGCTGCACTCAATATGCCAGCAAATTTTGAAATCTCAGCAGTGGCCCGAGGACTGGAAAAGGTCAGTCTTCATTCCAATCCCAAAGAAAGGTAATGCCAAAGAATGTTCAAACTACCACACAATTGCACTCATCTCACACGCTAGTAAAGTCATGCTCAAAATTCTCCAAGCCAGGCTTCAGCAATATGTGAACCGTGAACTCCCAGATGTTCAAGCAGGTTTTAGAAAAGGCAGAAGCACCAGAGATCAAATTGCCAACATCCTCTGGATCATGGAGAAAGCAAGAGAGTTCCAGAAAAACATCTATTTCTGCTTCATTGACTATGCCAAAGCCTTTGACTGTGTGGATCACAATAAACTGTGGAACATTCTGAAAGAGATGGGAATCCCAGACCACCTGACCTGCCTCTTGAGAAACCTGTATGCAGGTCAGGAAGCAACAGTCAGAACTGTACATGGAACAACAGACTGGTTCCAAATAGGAAAAGGAGTACGTCAAGGCTGTATATTGTCACCTTGCTTATTTAACTTATATGCAGAGTACATCATGAGGAACGCTGGGCTGGAAGAAGCACAAGCTGGAATCAAGATTGCTGGGAGAAATATCAGTAACCTCAGATATGCAGATAACACTACCCTTATGGCAGAAAGTGAAGAGGAACTCAAAAGCCTCTTGATGAAAGTGAAAGAGGAGAGTGAAAAGGTTGGCTTGAAGCTCAACATTCAGAAAACAAAGATCATGACATCTGGTCCCATCACTTCATGGGAAATAGATGGAAAAACAGTGGAAAAACAGTGTCAGACTTTATTTTTTTGGGCTCCAAAATCACTGCAGATGCTGATTGCAGCCATGAAATTAAAAGACGCTTACTCCTTGGAAGGAAAGTTATGACCAACCTAGACAGTATATTAAAAAGCAGAGACATTACTTTGCCAACAAAGGTCCGTCTAGTCAAGGCTATGGTTTTTCCCGTGGTCACGGATGGATGTGAGAGTTGGACTGTGAAGAAAGCTGAGCGCCGAAGAATTGATTCTTTTGAACTGTGTTGCTGGAGAAGACTCTTGAGAGTCCCTTGGACTGCAAGGAGATCCAACCAGTCCATTCTAAAGGAGATCAATCCTGGGTGTTCATTGGAAGGACTGATGCTAAAGCTGAAACTCCAATGCTTTGGCCACCTCATGCGACGAGTTGACTCACTGGAAAAGACTCTGATGCTGGGAAAGGTTGGGGGCGGGAGGAGAAGGGGACGACAGAGAATGAGATGGCTGGATGGCATCACTGACTCTATGGACATGAGTTTGAGTGCACTCCAGGAGTTGGTGATGGACAGGGAGGCCTGGCGTGCTGTGATTCATGGGGTCGCGGAGAGTAGGACACGACTGAGCGACTGAACTGAACTGAACTGAATGACACATTCAATTAGATTCATTCTTTGCTGTCCTCAAGCCCTCCGTAGTTACCTTTCTCTCCAGCATTTGAGGGCGGGGGGAAGAGTTCTCCAACATTTTTAATGATTTAATAATTTTACTTATTTATTTTTGGCTATGCTGGGTCTTCATTTCTATGTGGGATTTTCTCTAGTTGTGGCAAGCAGGGGCTACTCTCTGGTTGTGGTACACGGGCTTCTCATTGTGATGGCTTCTCCTGTTGCAGAGCACAGGCTCTAGAGCGTGCAGGCTTCAGTAACTGCAGCATGAGGGCCCAGTAGTTGTGGTTCCTGGGCTTTAGTTGCTCTGTGGCATGTGGGATCTTCCAGGACCAAGGGTCGAACACATGTCTCCTGCATTGGCAGGCGAATTATTTACCACTGAGCCACCAGAGAAGCTCTATTTTTAAAATTTTTAATATGAAATTTTTCATATGTGCAGAAGTGGTACAGGAGTACAATGAACTCCTGCACACCTTCAAAAACATACAATATTCTCATTTCATTTCACCTACTCTGGTCCCTATTTTATTTGCATGTGTGCTGATTATTAAAAGAAAACCCCAGACATCAGATGATTTTGAGGCAGGCTAAGACCTGGGACCCTTTGCTGCAGTGCTTGTACCCAAACAAAAGTCTCAAGTAATAAAATACAAAGAAATTGTAAATGACTACAAACAACTGCATGCATACACAGTTGGAGCAAATTTCGGACAAAAAGATACAAAAAGATCCAAAACCCAGCAGCCACTTCTGAAGAGCCAGGAGCAAAAGCAGGGTACTGCACATGCAACTTGCACACGTCACCACCAAAGAGGTGGACAAACCACCTAAGCCACTCCTCCAGCCCGACCCCTGGTCACACCCCTTCCCTCACCCCATACAAGGAACCAGCTCGCTTCCCATCACCCTCCGGGAACCTGCTACTTGTTATCACTCCCTGCTGCTGCAGCAGGAGCCCCACGAAATTCTTGCCTGAATTTCTGGTCTGGCCTCTTCATCAATTTCTGTTGGTTGAGGAGGCCAAGAACACTGGTTGGCAACCATTTCACCCATAATTACTGCAGCAAATGCCCCTAACTCAGGGTTTCTCAACGGTGGCACTGCTGACATCGAGACTGGAGAATGCTTTGCTGCAGGGGACTGACACGTGACCACAGGGTGGTTAGCGGTGTCTCTGACCTCTATTCGCCAATACCACCACAAGTCATGACAACCGAAAATGCCTCCAGACATTGCTAAATGTTCCCTAGGGGGAGAAACACGACTCTCTAACAGATGAGGACCTTAAAAAAAAACCATGACCATAATATCTTCATCACATCCAACAAAATTTACAGTAACTCCTCAACATTACCTAATACCATGTCTGTGCTCAATTTCTTCCAGCTGTCCCCAAAGTATCTCTTTACATTTGATTTGTCTGAATCAGGATCCAACCAAGGTTCACACACTGATTTGGTTGGTATGCCTCAATCTATAAACACTTTTTTTTTTCTTTAATGGCATTTATTGGTTTAGATCCCTGTAGAAATCTCACAATCTAGACTTGGTCGATTGTATCCTGTGATATTATTTAACATGTTTCTCTGTGCCCATTTTTCCTTGAAGTGTTGAAAAAGTGTTACTGCTCAGTTATATCTGACTCTTTGCAACCCCATGGACTGTAGCCTGCCAGGCTCCTCTGTCTTTGGAATTCTCCAGGCTGGAATACTGGAGTGGGTTGCCATTCCCTTCTCCGGGGAATCGTTCCAACCCAGGATCTAACCCAGGTTTCCAGCATTGCAGGCAGACTCTTTACCATCTAAGCCACCAGGGAAGCCACTTCCATTTCCCAGAAACTGGAAGTTAAATCCAGGGCCACATGCACACTCATGCTCACTTTCACTCAGAGAGAATATTTCCCAGGATGTGTTGTCTACTTACTAGCCCATGACATTAAAGGGCACACAACGCCTGCTTATCCTTCTTTGTGTGATGTTAAGAACGATCCATGTGGTCCAGTGAGATCAGCCTGGTCCCTCCCCATGACCTCCTCTCTCATCTTTCACTTCGTGTCTCAGCAGCCATGGATGATCTCTGCCTAGAATCATTAATTCATTAACAGCTGGAAAATGGCGTTTTTCTAAGTTCATCATTCCTTCTACATTTACTAGCACATCAACAATTTGGTAATTCTGGAATACAGTTCAAACAGGAAGGCAGGATAAACGCTTGGTTCATTCCCTATGTGTGTGTTCAGTTGTTCAGTGGTGTCCAACTCCTTGTGACCTCATGGACTGTACCCTGCCAGGATCCTCTGTCCACAGGATTTTCCAGGCAAGAATACTGGAGTGGGTTGTCATTTCCTACTCCAGGGAATCTTCCCAACCCAGGGATCAAACCTGAGTCTCTTGCGCCTCCTGTACTGGCAGGTGGATTCTTTACCACTGCGCCACCTGGGAAGCCCATCTTTCCCTATACTTAGCAACATTCAGAGTTGGGGTGGGGGGAGGGGTGTGCCTTAGCAACTGCCAGAAGTGACCAATGAGATTTCTTTTTTCAGTTGCCGATATGAACTCATGAATGGATGTGTTTCAAGCAAATGTAGTCTTTCTGATGCTTATTATTA
Organism: Moschus berezovskii; assembly: GCF_049115385.1. Classification (NCBI taxonomy): domain Eukaryota; kingdom Metazoa; phylum Chordata; class Mammalia; order Artiodactyla; family Moschidae; genus Moschus; species Moschus berezovskii. The sequence continues at coordinate 58,804,386 of NC_142478.1, read as the reverse complement.
TCCCATTTTAAGCCAGGAGAAGCCCCTCTACCAAATAGTCTTACCAGAAAACTACGCTACTTTCCAGTTTATGGGGGATGGAAAAACACTGCCTATCATCAGCCCTATGGAAGAAGCAAAGGGACAAACGTGTTCCTTTATTTTGGTTCCTGTGTGGCTATCAGTTCTTTGTGTGTATCCTTTGTTAATCAGAATTTTGAAGGACATCCTCAGGAACCAAAGAGTCAGTCATACTTCTTTTCTGAAGTGAAGACATTGAAAATCATTTCCAAACCCTAGAGATCATGAGCCACCTGGACCTCTTATTCTGTGTCCTTCAACTCTGATCTCTTTTGACTCCTGCCAACCGCCCTCTTTAGTGGTATCTGAACTTTGCCCTTGGAAAATGAGTATAAATGCAATTGCCATGCTGCATAGAACTGACTGTAAAGTTGACTTATGAATAGAGTCCCAGATGTTTAATATAATTTTGAATCTTTGGCCAAATCATTTCCATGTTTGCTGGAAAATCTTCCAAGCATGTAAGAAATGAAGAGTTCAGGACTCCAATTTACGGACTCTCTAACAAATCTATTCCCCTTTTCTCATCTTCTCCCAGGAAAGGCATGAATTTGCCTCATTTAGAAATGACTTTCTGAACTGATATTCAGCACTGCAGCATTGGCTTACACTCAGAGGCACCATAAGAAGCGGTCACAGGGAAATCCCCAGGGCCACCACATCACAAGGGGTCTCATCTTGGGGAACCCCATGTTGAAACTCCTCAGGACTCAGTACCAGAAAACTGAGTCTTCTCTGAACATATCATTCTGGATTTTTCTTCTCACAGGACTGAGCCTCTTACAACTGTCCATATTCTCCATTTTACTTTGGCCACTAGGAAGCTAAGGATCCCAAATCTACCCTTGGCTGGCAATTTAACCAGAGCTTATTGGTTTTTACCACTAACCCTGCCTCTATTTCCCTACTTTGACACTCCCTTTATCCAGATTTCTCATTTATTTTTATCATTTTAGTATTGCAATTATCTCTAAAGTAAGCCATCTCAATTTATCTTGAAATAAAGTAGAATATTACATATACTTTGGCCACCTCATGCGACGAGTTGACTCACTGGAAAAGACTCTGATGCTGGGAAAGGTTGGGGGCGGGAGGAGAAGGGGACGACAGACAATGAGATGGCTGGATGGCATCACCGACTCTATGGACATGAGTTTGGGTGAACGCCGGGAGTTGGTGATGGACAGGGAGGCCTGGCATGCTGTGATTCATGGGGTCACAGAGAGTTGGACAAGACTGAGCGACTGAACTGAACTGAATTACATATATATTTTTAATATCTCTAGAGGTAGCTTCTAAATTCAAACTAGATGGGGGAGACCCTATAACCTAAATCCATATAAGTTTAGCTTTTTCTTTTTTGGCTACAAAGAATGGCTTGCAGATCTTAGTTCCTTGACCAGGGATTAAACACAGGACCCAGCAGTGAAAGTAGAGTCCTAACCACTGGACCATCAGCAAATTCCCTGGATTTAGCTCTTTTTAGCCTATTTTCTCCTATGAATAACTTATTTAAAAAAAAAAAACCCAAAACATATAAATGCTCACCTGTAAGAGCTACTGACCACATGTCTCAATGACTCCTGTTTGAAGTTCTAGCAGGTGCTGCCCACATACTCCTAATCTAGGAGGCTGAGTTCCTGCCACCACTATACCACCCCCCTGCCCTTCTGCTCTCCTCTCTCTCATGCTGATCACCTAAACAACCCCAGTTCCCCTTCCTCATTTCCTCCAGCCCCTAAGTGACTGGGTGGCTATCTAACAGGGAGACACACTTAAAGGCCAACCAAGGCTAATGGAGAGACACACAGCTACTGTCCTCCACAAACTAGCTTGAAAAACAAAATCTGGCCAGATACCTGCTTAAATGATAAAAACCCCAAACAAGCAGACCTTTAAAATACACACACACACAAATGTACAAGTTACTGAGAGAGAAATGCAGAAAACCAAAATAAATGAAATATTCATGTCAAAATCATAAGGGGTGTTCTTTTGAGAAGAGAGAACCGCTCATCAGAAATCAATGTCAGGACAGCTTGAATTCAAAGCATCAACACGGTGGGATTGTATAAAGCCGCCTTCTTCATTTTTTTCAATGATGCAGGAAAACAGCCTGACAATAAAAATTCCTGAATTCTTAGGAGACAGTACAACAATGCCGTTAAGAGTGCAGACTATACTGGTGTTTGCATTAGCATACAGAATATTCTGGAAAGTGATACAAGAAACTGATAATAATGGTTCACTTTAGAGAGAGGCACTGGGCATGGGGAGGGTGCTGCTGCTGCTGCTGCTAAGTCACTTCAGTCGTGTCCGACTCTGTGTGACCCCATAGATGGAAGCCCACCAGGCTCCCCCATCCCTGGGATTCTTCAGGCAAGAACACTGGGGAGGGTAGGTGACTCTTTTTTTTAATTGTTTAACCTTTTGCGTTGCTTCAATTTTTTCTTATCATGGATTTTTTCAAATAAATTTTTAAAAAGTAAAATGAATCTGGAGTCGGGGAAACCCAAGTTAGACTCTTGTCACTGCCAACTACTAGTTCCATGACCTTTACCAAGAGGCTTCATCTCTTTAGGCCTCAGTATTCTCATCTGTACTGTGGGGCCAAATATAGTACTGGCCTCACAGAGATTTTAGGAGAACAATAATATGCATAGTGTGCCTTGCAGGGCCCCCAGGTACATAGCAAATGCTCAATAAAGGGTTATAATACACACCTAAAAAGTATTGATAAAGGAAACCATCCATCCTTAATCAAAACTAAATAGTTATGCCCATTATCTTGTAAATAACCTATAATGGAATACAATCTGCAAAAATACTGAATCACTATGCTGTACACCTGAAACCAACACAATATGATGCAAACCAACTATACTTCAATTAAGAAAAAAGAGTAAATACAAGACAACAGTAATGCAGAGAGCAGTAGGAGGATGTAGAAGGTATACAAATGCCTTTATTACAACTATCTATTTGCCATCAGCAGGAAGAGATTACGTTAAACCACCATCTTGAAAAACATGAAAGATATAAACTCCATCAGAATGAAAAGCTTTCAATTCCTCAAAAGCAGAGCCTAAAATCCTGTGTTTCCAAGCAGTTCCATCCACCTGGGAAAGTTCTTAGCCAAAAAGCAGCCTCCCCTTACCCTCAGCCCAGAGGACAAAGCAAGGAGGACTCTGCCAAGATGAGCAAGAAACTAAGGCGGACAGATCTCATTTTCTCCTCTCGCAGAGCTTCACAGATGCTACACACAGAATCTTATTTCTCAGGATCTTATTGAAGTGCAGTTTCTGACTCAGCAGGTCTGGGGTGGAGGGGAGTCTGAGTTTCTGCAGCTCTAACAAGTTCCCAGATGATGTTGGCGATAATGATGATGCTACTGGTCTATGGACCATACTCGACACAGCAGGGTCCCCCTGACCCCAGGCTACGGTTCCACTGCCGGTTAGCAATGGCAATCTTGAGTGACTCTATTTACTGTGATATTCTCTCTCCTGGTAACAATCTGACCAATTCTTCTAAAACAATGGTTCTCTACTGGGAGCAGCTGTACCGCTCCCCCACCCCACCCCCAACAAGGGACACTGGGCAAATGTCTGGAGACGTGTTGGGTTATCACAAGACACAGAGTGCTACTGGAATCTACGGGTAAACGCCAGGGGTGCTGCTAAACATTCTGCAATTCACGTAACAGTCCCTGAACAAATAATTATCTGCTTAAACATGAACAGTGAGGAGGCTGAGAAACCACATAACCTCAAATAAATAGAAAACATGAATCAAGTGCTCTCAATTCACCTGGAGACTACAAATCATAATTTTAGAAGTGGGTCATCGATCCAACATGGTCCTTTCCCAGCTAGATCCGAGGCAAGGTGTGGGGGCAGTGGTGGTAATAAATTAGCAGAAAGAACAGGATGCTATATGTGGACAAGCGGTCACCGGGTCACAGTCTACATTTTAAGATCAAGTATATGTGGTTCAGTAAGCCAGTGGGTGACCTACTAAGCATTAAAAGCATTCTACCCACTTTTTTTTTTTTGGCCACGCCATGCAGCTTGTAGGATCTTAGTTCCCCGACTAGGGACTGAACCCAGGCCCTCAGCAGCAAAAGCACAGAGTCCTGACTACTGGACCACCAGGAAATTCCCAAACTTTCTACCATTTTGAGGAATGGCAATTTAAACAGGACTACAGCTCTATTTAAGGGACCTATAGACTGTAAGTTCACTAAAGACAGGGCTGTATCCAGATTTGTTCATCCACAGAACTACAGCACCTAACATACAGCACACAGCACTCAAATATCATGATGAATCCTGTAGATTCAAAAACTACTACAAATTCCAAATGTGCTTGAACAGACACAGAGACTAAAGAGTGGTATTATTTGTCATCACCATAAACATCATTAATAACAACTATCTATATAAAGCATGCATGGTATTGCAGAAAGTAGAAAGGGCTCTAGAATCACCTAGCTGCTGCTGCTGCTGCTGCTAAGTCACTTCAGTCGTGTCCGACTCTGTGTGACCCCATAGATGGAAGCCCACCAGGCTCCCCCGTCCCTGGGATTCTCCAGGCAAGAACACTGGAGTGGGTTGCCATTTCCTTCTCCAATGTGTGAAAGTGAAAAGTGAAAGTGAAGTCGCTCAGTCGTGTCTGACCCTTAGCGACAGCCTACCAGCCTGGACTGCAGGCTCCTCCATCCATGGGATTTTCCAGGCAAGAGTACTGGAGTGGCTTGCCATTGCCTTCTCCGAGAATCACCTAGACCTCAACCCAAATCCAGACCCTCTCTCTCACTTGCTATATGATCTGGGACAAGTTACCACTGTGTCCATACCTGGTACAATAATCCTTTTATTTGAACTGTTGTGAAATAACATAGTGTAATATATACTTAAATACTTGGTATTGGCACAGAACAGTTGCTACTTGACCAGTATTTCCTATCAGACTATAGGACTGGAGTAAAATACCCAGTGAAGACTCATGGTGCTGATTTCTATACACAAAAACATGTAAGAATTTCACCCAACGATAGGAAGCCTTAGAATTCTTTTCCTTTAAACCAAAGGCCTTCATCCCTTAGGCTTATGGAGTAATCAAAGGACTGTACACCTGCAATTTTGCGATGGCCATTAGGGGCCAGGTAGTGAAAAATGATCAACAACGAAGAAGACCTCTTTGTTAGGGGACTATCTCAGGGCTTATCAGCATTGGACCACCACTGAGTCACTACTAAATGGAAATGAAATGTATTTATGTGACAAATGCTAAGAACCTGGAAACTCAAAAGTAATTCTACAAGAACTGTGACTTTCTGAGAAGAGTAAAATGAAGATGACTCAAAAGAAGACGCCTGTGTCATAACCAACAGATAAAAACAAGTTCTCGAGAGCATTAGCTATAGAGGTTCTAGGAAACAATCCGGAGTCAACACTCATTATGCATTTCTCACTGTTGAGACGTGGTGGGTTTGGATGAAAGGTGCAAGTGTGCTGGTTCTATTTACATCACTATGTCTCTGGGGGAAGATATTAAAAAGATGTGAGTAGAAGGGCACACTGGACAGTACAGCTCTGCCATTGACGGAGCAGGTGCCTGATGTCGGGAAAGGTAGGCATAACCCCAAAGGCATGAAAGAGGGGGACTGATTGGCTTCAGCTTTGCAGAAGCCCAGAAAATCAGGCAGAGGGCACAATCAGACTCCTGCCCAATATCTGAAACTTCACTGGAATTGCACAGCCAGGGCAGCTAGGATACTTAAGAAGCCCAATACTGAAACTTGGAAAGCAGCCTTGAAATAAGCAGCAGCAGCTAAAAACTCAACTTGACATCTGATCATGTGAGGCGGGAAATGAAACAGCAGGGTAGTAGGTGCACAGTGACCCGTGAGTGTGGCAGAGCACGCTTCACCTGCCAGGAGAACAAACATCCCCAAACTAGGTCAGATTCTTGGTTCGCACATTGTTGCCCACAGCAACTCTAAGGGGTAGGACCTAAATGCTCCAAACGACCAACTTACTCTATCTGACCTCAGGGGTCAAAGCCAAGGCATGTCCTAGTTTCTCCCAGTAACCACTCCCAATCCTGTCACTCATCCATTTGCCCAGACCCTTCTTAAATTGCATTTATATATCCTGCCTGGACCACCCCTTGAGATAATGAGTTTTAGAAGATTATTACCTGCTGTGTTAAGCATTGCTTCCTTTCCTCGGTTATAACAAGAAAAAGAAGAATTAAGGGTGAACTAGCAGAAAGGCTAATGTTTCTTTCATCAAAGGACAATCTCCTGTGTGCAAAGTGGAAATATTCAACAGCCTGGAACCCCAAAGCATTTGAGCAGCAACCAGAAACTCAGGAAACCCAATGACTTCAAGTGCTTTGGTTGATGAGTCACTCAATGTGTGTTTATGAAAAAATGGAAATGGACAAAGGCATAATTTGGGTTAGAACTACTTAGTGAGAAAATAGCTCAAATGTCATGGAGTCCAGCAATGTTTTCAGTCACAAACCCTCAGTTGATTACAAATATACAAGGATCGAAGGTTGGTGAGAAACAGGAAAATCTGCTAGGAAACACTGCAGTTAATAGCACAGCTCTCTGCATAGTCAGGGATGCCTGAGAACCACCAGGAAAAGGCCCTATCAATCCTCAGAGGGCATGGAGACCCCACTCGCTGGCTGAGCTACACTAAGTGCCTCAGCCGGGATCAGTGCCATCAGCCACAGCACTCTAATTGCAATATAGTGCCCTGGATGGATTCCTGGAACAGAAAAAGGGGCATGAGTGAGGACGCTAGTGAAACTGGAGTAAGTCTGAAGTTTAATTAATAGTATAATCTTATTTTGACAAATGTGACGTTGTTATGTAGGATGCTATCATTAGGGGAAACTGGAAGAAGGGTATGTGGGAACTCTACTATCTTTGCAATTTTTCTATAAATGTGATATTATTCCAAAGTAAAAGGGCTGTTAAAATTACTAGAAGTTCCTTTAAGGCAAATGTGTTTTATGACTCTTCGGAACCACTATGCTGGGAGTTAGAAAATAAAAACCACCAAGAGTTTCTGTCAGAATTTTAGAAACAGGATTCAGGGCAAAGGACATGAAAATACATCTCTCTGAAGAAGACATATACCAGTAACCAACAGGTGTACGAAAAGGTGCTCAGTACCACTAATCATCGGGGAAAGGCAAATCAGAACTACAATGAGCTATCACGTCATGCCTGTGAGATTGGCTATCATCAAAAAGATAAGAGGTAATCAGCATTGGTGGGGATGTGGAGAAAAGGGACCCCTTGTACACTGTTGGTAGGAATATAAATTGGTACAGCCACTATGAAAACAGTATAAAGGATGCTCAAAAAAAATTAAAAAATAGAAATTCCTTGTGATCCAGGAATCCCTCTTCTTGGTATACAGAAGAAAATAAAATCAGTACCTCAAAGAGCTATCTGTGCTCCCATATTCATGGCAGCATTATCCACAGTAGCCAACATAATGGGAATATCCTAAGTGTCCATCAATGGACGAATGGATATTTAAATAGGTGTGGAGGAATATTACTCAGCCTTTAAAAATAAAAAGAAGGAAATTCTGCCATTTTCAATAACATAGATGAACCCGGAAGTCATGATGCAAAGGGAACTATGACAGGCACAAAAAGAAAAAAACTACATGATCTTACTCATATGTGGAATCTAAAAAAGTTGAATACACAGAAGCACAGAGTAAAAAAACGGTTGCCAGAAGTGGAGAGTTGGGGGAAATGAGAATATGTACAAAGTTGGAGTAATGTAGGATGAACAAGTCCCAGAGACCTAATGTATTAATACAGTGTGATGACCATACTTAAGAATACTGTATTGAATACTGAAACTTTGCTAAGAGTAGAGTTTTAGATGTTCTCATGAAAGGAAGGAAGGGAGAGAGAGACAGAAGGAAGAAAGGAAAGAAGAGGAAGAGGGAGTCAGGAAAGGAGGAAGGAAACTGTGAGGAGATGAACGTGTTAACTAGCTTGACTGTAGTAACCACTCCACTGTGTCGATGTACATCAAATTTTTACACTGTATCTCTCACATATATACAATTTGTATTTTTAAAAATATATTTAAAAAAAGGATCAGGATTCAGCCGGGTGAGAATTCTCTCATATGAACTCAGTGTAGGAAAGTGAGAAACATGTTAAAGATGAGGAAAAACTAAGCAGATATTCATTAGGATAAGGAAACATTAAGCAGAGTCACAGAAGACACAGTGAGTCTTCTCACACGAAGAGGAGGCAACAAGTGCAAAGGTGGTCAAGTACAGAGTGACCCATCCCAGAATCATCTCATCCCAGCGACAATCGCCACTTCCCACAAGATAGCCACTGTGATGCGCAGCAGGGGCCACGCTCTCTCCCAAGACATGGCCTCTCCAGTCACTGTGTAATTTATAGAACGGTACTTAGCCTCAGAAGCCCAACAAGCCTAAAACCTATAAACAGCCTGAGAAGAAAAAACTAGAACAAAATATGGGAGTTCTAACATAATACCAAAACATCAGCAAAGTTTACCAGAATACAAAATAGTTACCTGGGTAATTAACCACCATTTGCTGACTGACTTGGGTGGAGACCACTGGCAAAGACAAGAATAAGAAAATGAGCTGCTTATTGGAGATAAAAAAGGTAAGGCAAGAAAAGATTAAGTATTTGGGTGGCAACAAGAACCAACTGTACCAAATCTTTCCAAAAGCACTGCACTGAAAATATACTGCTGATTAAAAGCCCTGAATCATGGAGATTTGGGGGCTGATGCCTAAAAGACTTGAAAAATACAGTAACGTGGCTACCAGAAGAGAAAAAAAAAGTTGCCACAAGAGATTTAAAGAAATATGGCCTACTTACATATTTTCGCAGAGGGTTAGAGAAACCATCAAAATGGCATTCAACTGGACAATAATGGCTCTTAACCCAACTCCTATATTTCAGCTGAAGGTTCAAGAGTTTACAGTTACAACACAGCTCCAACTAGAAGCCTGGTTTTGACACCTAGAAATGGATTCCATTTCCCTGCCTCCCCTCATCACCAAAAATCAGACACACACTCAACCGGGCCAATGGCTTTCCTACAGACTCTGATCTGTGCTAATCACCGAGTTGGGTTATAGATCACATTCAATCAACACATCCAAGCATAAACAGGTTGGAAAAAAAATGATCAATTTGTAAAACATCAAGCGTTTTGGACTTGTAAATAATAAATCAGGTCTTTGTTTTTAATGAATTCAGTTTGCGCTAATTGATAACAAAGTGATGTATTAATGAATCCACTGTGCATGTGCTTGATACGTGCTTGTGAGCAAGGACAAATATTTTAGAGGGAAACAAGCGAACACAGCAAGGCATTTACGGCTTCAGGGCAGGCCTGGCCATTAGCAGAGCAATGCTGGCACTTTGTCTCATCTCTGAGTCTTTTTCCTAATCTTGTGAACAAAATAGCTAGGTCCACTCTTCCTCTGGGAAGAAATTCAGTCAAACCAAGCGACAACCTTCAGATTCCATTAATCTGTACCTCTAATGGACTGAGGGATAATACTCCAAAGGCCACATAAACAGAGTTTGATTAATGATCCAGTTCTGTGCAAACAATGTTAAAGTAGAAATATTACTCAAGACAGCTACATCATTACCCTTTTCCATTCCTACAGATAATTAAAACCCTTACTTATATGATTTATACCAGCTTCCGGGAGGCAGAATAATTTCAGATCACTCTTAAGTGTTTCTTAATCACAACACCAGAACTGAAGGAACACAACTCTACTTACAGTTACGAATGTTACTCCAGTCGATTTTGGAGAAGAAAGGATGACAGCAAAGGCCCTCAAACTTCAGTCTCTCTTTCTGGCCACACAACAAACTCTGGATTAGATCAAGCAATTCACTGCTAACTTTGGGGTCATCTGGAAACTTCAAGAACCGCTATTTCAAAAAAAATTTAAAAAAATAAAATATTCCCTTAGCAAATCAGCTTCTCGTGTCTCAAAGTTTAAAAAGTAGTTCTCAAATAAATAAAACAAAAAAGTAGTTCTCATATTCAAGTTTCTTTTTTTTTTTTTTAAGAAGGAAGTTTTATGTCCTCTTAACTTTGGACCAAAGGCATATTCCCAAAGTAAATGTTCTCTTCACATCAATAGGCCTAGCTCCGTTGCAAGGGTTCAATACCCTTCATGACTTGATCTCTGTACCCTCTTCCGTCTCATCTAGGTACACTCCCCACCTCGCTCTTTGCCATCCAACAATGATGTGCTATTTAAAGCTGCCTGAACAAATCACTTTGTTCTCTCTGCCCAGAAGGCCTACCCCAATCCGAGCCCCTCCTTCCCTGCCTGCCTCCCACCTCCCTCTTCCACTCCATCACTCCCTCCTGCGTGCTCCCCCTGTACTCTGCTTTTGCACATACACACTGTATTTTGATTTCTATGTGATAATGGAGAAAGAAGGCCAAGAGGGCCTTTCTCCTTGCCCATCACCACAAACTTGGTACCTAACAGTGCCGAGTGCGAGTTACTTGTTACTGAATGAATGGATGGAAATGAAGGAAGCAGGTGAGACTTAAGCATCATCTTGGGGGAAATTTTAACTAGGAGGAGACACAGAATAGCAAAAATGTATGTATGCATTAAGCATACAAAAAGTATATTTTATATAGAAAAACATGTACTAAGCATCCCAGAAAGAAACTGGATGATACACAAAAATCTGTGAAATAAATTATCTTTTTCCTTTTTGTTGAAACTAAAACATAGATATTTATCATATCCTTAAGAAACAGGCTAATAAAATGACAAATATAGTTTCTAGACGATAGGCTTAATTCTACTTTATGTGTCTATTAGTATTTCTATCTATGTCTCTGAATTTTAACCATATTTGAGAGCTAGTGGCACTAAGAAACAGTATAGCATATCAAGAGCATGTATTTCAAAGCTAGACTGCCTGTGCTATTTTGGGCAAGTTATTTAACTGCTCGGTGCTTTGGTTTCCTCATCTGTAAAATGAAAATAACAACAATAATATCATCTACCTCACAGGATTGCTTGAGGATTAGCCAAATTAATGAACTATATTTCACAAATCCTACGACCCCCATTTTACTCACATTTAACATCACTGTAATCAAAACCTTTTATAATCAATAAAATATCCTACATTAATTGGTAGCTGTTTTTCCTTTTTAATGATACCTAAAATGATGGTATAGACTACAATTACTGGCACCTGAGAGTTAATATAATACAATTAATAAAGTATTTAGAATTTCTTTTGGCACAGAGTAAGTGCTATATAAAGTATTTGCTATTGTTATTATCCAGAACTTCTGGTTTACATTATAAATGTTCATTCGCACCATTTAAAAATGACATTTCTCAATATTACCTCAGAATCTAATAAGGGCTCTTTACCTGGAAATTCATGATGTTATTGAAGGTTTTGGCTGAGGTTCCTTCAGTGAATGGGCATCTTCCATAAACCATCTCATAAGCAATAACTCCCACTGACCACCAATCACAGTCTAGGCTATAGGCACCTTTTCCGTCCCCATTCATCACAGTCAACACTTCAGGGGCCATGTAATCTGGAGTCCCAACTGGGAGTTTGGCATTTACCTGGAAACCCACAAATAAAATGAACACAGCAAATTTTCAATTATCCTCAAATAAACTGCCAGCAGCCACAATTCAGACATAAGCTGATTTGCCTCTGATTACTATTCTCCCAGGCACTTGAACCTTCTGTCAAGTGGCACAGCATCAGGAAATGCAAATGAGTCACTTACTTAAAAAAAAAAAAAGGACATAATGTAATCCAAAGGCAAAGGGGCCAGGGTTGCTGATGATATACACTGTTTGGTTACACAAATGAGAGTTGGGTACATACCTGGAAAGGCAGATGTCTTTCCTGATACTTCTTATTGAAACAACAGAACTTCTCTTACTTAGACAAACAGTGAAATGATAATAACATCTAAAGATGAATCTAAAATATCAATCTACTGGCAAACTGGCAGCTAGCTGGCAATACAATATCATAAACATGTGCTCTATCTCAAGTTTAAATATTTGGAATCAATTTCCTATTTGGCCCACCCACAAGGCAAGACGTGATAAATAACTTCCGCCAGAGGTCAAATGTTATTAATGAGTACACTTTCCTCACTCCCAACTCCTGCTCCTCTGATTCTCTCCTCACTGTTCAGAAACACAGAGCCCTCCAATCCTATGGCGCTCAAGCACATGACCTTGACAAAGAAATATCAGGGCAATGTAGCTTTGTCTCTTTATAAAGCTAAACACATTCCATTTAAGGAACTGTCATTATTTCTGAGAATTTGTCCTTCTGACTGGTTTAGTGTTTAAACATCCTTTGTTTCTTTAAATGATGCTGATGAAAATGTATGTTTTCTGCCCCTCACTCCCACCCCTTCCTAGGCAACCTAGTAAGCTGGCAACCTTTGGGTCTTCAAAATTGTCTTGAAATTTTATTGAGCCATGAAATCTGAAGTTGAAAGATCACCTCTCTAACCTTCTTTCCTGTCGAAACAGAAAGGGCCTCATACTGATCACATACTGGGTTGACCAGATTCCCAATAACCCTATATCTAAAAAGGATTCTCTCATACCAGTAGTTACAAGGTGCAAAAGAACTCTCCCCCCATAAAAGGGTATTCAGTGCCCCTATTTGAACTAAGAGATTCTATAGGTGTGACCACACATCTTTAAGGCTGGGCTTTATATCAAGAAAATCAACTTGCTTTGCTTTGATGTGAATAGAGATTGAGAGGAAGTCAATGTTTAGAAAAGATGCTAAGAGTCTCCTTTACCCAGTGATGAAGGCCCAAGCTCTTCCAGCCTGAAACTTTAATCTTGCCCATTCCCAAAGACCCATTGTTAAAGAAAACAAATTCATTCTTCCTACTCCCTCTCTTTTCACCCCTTCCCTCAGGCCCACCGCAGGTTTGTTTCAAACCCTAAACCCAGAGACCAGTGTGATATTGTTGTTCTTGAACCAGTCAGCCATTGGGAAACAGCACTTCCATTACAAACACACACTTGGGAAAACTAAATGGTCACACCACCCAAGAAACTCACAGGCCTGTGCTGACAGACTAAAGTGAGGAGAAAGGAGAGAACATTTGTTCTAAGACAGGACAACTTAAGCTTGAAGAACTGAAAGTAGCTTCAGTCAAAAGGCAACCTTGATGTCAGGAAGCCTGAGCCAAGACTTTTGACTTTTAATGTGTGTGTAACAGAATGATCTCTGTTCGTTTCTAAGGCAAACCATTCAATATCACAGTAATCCAAGTCTATGCCCTGACCAATAATGCTGAAGAAGCTGAACAGTTCTATGAAGAGCTACAAGACCTTCTAGAACTAACACCCAAAAAAGATATCATTCTCATTATAAGGGAATGGAATGCAAAAGTAGGAAGTCAAGAAACACCTGGAGTAACAGGCAAATTTGGCCTTGGAACACGGAATGAAGCATGGCAAAGGCTAATAGAGTTTTGCCAAGAGAACACACTGGTCATAGCAAACACCCTCTTCCAACAACACAAGAGAAGACTCTACACATGGACATCACCAGATGGTCAACACCAAAATCAGGCTGATTATATTCTTTGCAGCCAAAGATGGAGAAGCTCTATACAGTCAGCAAAAACAAGACTGGGAGTTGACCGTGACTCAAATCATGAACTCCTTATTGCCAAATTCAGACTTACAGTGAAGAAAGTGGAAAAAACCACTAGACCATTCAGGTATGACCTAAATCAAATCCCTTATGACTGCACAGTGGAAGTGAGAAATAGATTTAAGGGACTAGATCTGATAGATAGAGTGCCTGATGAACTATGGACAGAGGTTCATGACATTATACAGGAGGCAGGAATCAAGACCATCCCCAAGAAAAAGAAATGCAAAAAAGTAAAATCGCTGTCTGAGGAGGCCTTACAAATAGCCGTGAAAAGAAGGGAAACAAAAAGCAAAGGAGAAAAGGAAAGGTATACCCATTTGAAAGCAGTTTCAAAGAAGAGCAAGGAGAGATAAGAAAGTCTTCCTCAGCAATCAATGCAAAGAAATAGAGGAAAACAATAGAATGGGAAAGACTAGAGATCTCTTCCAGAAAATCAGAGATACCAAGGGAACATTTACATGCAAAGATGGGCACAATAAAGGACAGAAATGGCATGGACCTAACAGAAGCAGAAGATATTAAGAAGAGGTGGCAAGAATACACAGAAGAACTATACAAAAAAGATCTTCACGACCCAGAAAACCACGATGGTGTAGTCACTCACCTAGAACCAGACATCCTGGAATGTGAAGTCAAGTGGGCCTTAAGAAACATCACTACGAACAAAGCTAGTGGAGGTGATGGAGTAACAGTTGAGCTATTTCAAATCCTGAAAGATGATGCTGTGAAAGCACTGTACTCAATATGCCAGCAAATTTGGAAAACACAGCAGTGGCCACAGGACTGGAAAAGATCAGTTTTCATTCCAATCCCAAAGAAAGGCGATGCCAAAGAATGCTCAACTACCGCACAACTGCACTCAACTCACATGCCAGTAAAGTAATGCTTAAAGTTCTCCAAGCCAGGCTTCAGTAATATGTGAACCATGAACTTTCAGAAGCTGGATTTAGAAAAGGCAGAGGAACCAGAGATCAAATTGCCAACATCCACTGGATCATCAAAAAAGCAAGAGAGTTCCAGGAAAACATCTATTTCTGCTTCATTGACTATGCCAAAGCCTTTGACTGTGTGAATCACAACAAACTGCAGAAAATTTTGACACAGATAGGAATACCAGACCACCTGACCTGTCTCTTGAGAAACCTGTATGCAGGTCAGGAAGCAACAGTTAGAACTGGACATGGAACAACAGACTGGTTCCAAATCAGGAAAAGAGTACATCGAGGTTGTATATTGTCACTGCGCTTATTTAACTCACATGCAGAGTACATCATGAGAAATGCCAGGCTGGGTGAAGCACAAGCTGGAATCAAGACAGACGGCAGAAATATCAATAACCTCAGATATGCAGATGACACCACCCTTATGGCAGAAAGCAAAAAGAACTAAAGAGCCTCCTGATGAAAGTGAAAGTTCAGTTCAGTCGCTCAGTCGTGTCAGACTCTCCACGACCCCATGAATCACAGCACACCAGGCCTCCCTGTCCATCGTGAAAGAGGAGAGTGTAAAAACTGGCTTAAAACTCAACATTCACAAAACTAAGATCATGACATCTGGTCCCATCACTTCATGGGAAATAAATGGGGAAACAGTGGAAACAGTGACAGACTTTATTTATTGAGGCTCCAAAATCAGTGCAGGTGGTGATTGCAGCCAGAAAATTCAAAGACACTTGCTCCTTGGAAGAAAAGCTATGACCAACCTAGACAGCATATTTAAAAGCAGAGACATTACTTTGCCAACAAAGGTCTGTCCAGTCAAAGCTATGGTTTTTCCAGTGGTCATGTATGGGTGTGAGAGTTGGACTATAAAGAAAGCTGAGCGCAGAAGAATTGATGCTTTTGAACGGAGGTGTTGGAGAAGACTCTTGAGAGTCCCTTGGACAGCAAGGAGATCCAACCAGTTCATCCTAAAGTAAATCAGTCCTGAATATTCATTGGAAGGACTGATGCTGAAGCTCCAATACTTTGGCATCTGATGTGAAGAACTGACTCATTTGAAAAGAACCTGATGCTGGGAAAGACTGAAGGCAGGAGGAAAAGGGAATGACAGAGGATGAGATGGTTGGATGGCATCACCAACTCGATGGACATGAGTTTGAGTAAACTCGGAGAGTTGGTGGTGGACAGGGAGGCCTGGCATGCTGTAGTCCACGGGGTCACAAAGAGTCATACATGACTGAGTGAATGAACTGGAACTGGAAATAATATTTTTTAAAAATACTATAAAAAATACATAAAAACAAGAGAAGGAAAACTGTAACATCCTGGTTTGACAAGGTATTGGTAATTCCACTGTACCGTTGATTACATGCTTACCCTTTATGCCTGATTATTCTGCAGAACCATTAATACACAATCCTCAAATATTGATCATTTCTACATATCAGAGTTTATTTTATCATCACACTGGATTGTTTGGGAATATTCAGTTCTCCTTGCTTACAGCTCCCAGGGCTTGGTCACTTGTTCACAACCAGAGTTGAAAGAAAGTTGACTGGGTCATGTTTATCAGCATGACCCAGCAAGAGGTATAAACTGTGAATTCCTCATTTTCAAACAAATGGTTAGACTTATCAGAGAGCCAGATAACTCTGCAACTGATTTCTGCTCCATAACAGGTAAGTGACTGTATACATTTTATGTCCAATAATTTTGCAAATTTCCAAAATTTTAAGAAAAATATTCCCTAGCTTGTTTTCTGTACATCTCCTACTATAGCAATTACTATTAACAAAGACTTTTAATGACAATTACTTTGGCTTCCCCGATAGCTCAGCTGGTAAAGAATCACTTGCAATGCAGGAGACCCTGGTTTCATTTCTGGGTTGGAAGATCCCTGGAGAAGGGATAGGCTACCCTGATTCTTGGGCTACCATGACTCTTGGGCTTCCCTTGTGGCTCAGCTAGTATAGAATCTGCCTGCAATGTGGGAGACCCAGGTTCAATCCCTGTGTTGGGAAGATCCCCTGGAGAAGGGAAAGGCTACCCACTCCAGTATCCTGGACTGAAGAATTCCGAGGACTGTAGAGTCCATGGGGTCAAAAAGAATTGGACACGACTGAGCAACTTTCAATTTCAAGGACTACTAAGTTTCCATTTGTTACTGACCTCCAAGTACATTAAACCTGTTCAACACGTAATCTCACAATTCCTGATAGGGATTTTGCAAGATCCTTTCACTCTTCTCTGGTGGCATTTCACACCGAGCCAATCTCGGCGAGGTGTTAAAGGTGGGACCATGTACTAGGAACTCAGCCTGCCTGCAGTACATCATCTAACAAGACCCCAGATTTACTGAACTTGGATTTTCCCTGTATTGACAGGGAAGAAAGTATACCAGTTCAGGAGGAGACAATAATCAGATGACTAGGAGACAGAAAAGTCTGTCATATTTTGGAGAGACAGATGAGGAAGAAAGGGAGGCAAGGGGAAGGAGGGGGAAGAAAAGGAAAGAGAGATTTAACCCAGCAGATTGTTTTTAAAAAACTAGCACATTCTTTAAACAGCAAAAAGCAGACAGAGAGGAAGGTAAGAAAACCCATCTTCTTCCTCCCAATCCCCTTCTCTGAAAATGCTTATACAGAAAACTGTTTGAACCTCTTTCCTCCTCTAGCTGCCCAGGACATAGATACACACCTGCAGAAGCAGGGGAGGAAATATTCTATGTTGCTCTTCTCATGGGAAAGTAATAAAATCTTTTCACTACTCCATAAATCTCAAAAAGGGTTATCTCCTATGGGTCTCCAACTGCTAAATGGTAGTGATTATCACTTAACATGCTATAATGCTCTTTACTTATAATCTCCTTACAATTGTTTTCATGAGAACTGAGACAGGTGGGAACTGAGATATCTGCCATTCTCTGAGATTCTAATAAGGGGAAGTGGGTGACATCTCTGCTCAACACCCAAACCTCCAGGCAATATGGTCCACCTGTGCTCACTAACAAAAATACCCTCAAGCAACACTCTGACTAAAAAGCTTAAGTAAAGACAATGGAAGGTGAGAAACCCAATAGAGCCAAGATTCACAAGCACCCAAAATACACAGACAATATGTGGCAGTGGCAAGGAAAATGATAAATGGATTTGGGACTATGCCAAAGCCTTTGACTGTGTGGATCACAATAAACTGTGGAAAATTCTGAAAGAGATGGGAATACCAGACTACCTGACCTGCCTCTTGAGAAACCTGTATGCAGGTCAGGAAGCAACAGTCAGAACTGTACATGGAACAACAGACTGGTTCCAAATAGGAAAAGGAGTACGTCAAGGCTGTATATTGTCACCTTGCTTATTTAACTTATATGCAGAGTACATCATGAGGAATGCTGGGCTGGAAGAAGCACAAGCTGGAATCAAGATTGCCGGGAGAAATATCAATACCCTCAGATATGCAGATGACACCACCCTTATGGCAGAAAGTGAAGAGGAACTCAAAAGCCTCTTGATGAAAGTGAAAGAGGAGAGTGAAAAGGCTAGCTTGAAGCTCAACATTCAGAAAACAAAGATCATGACATCTGGTCCCATCACTTCATGGGAAATAGATGGAAAAACAATGGAAACAGTGTCAGACTTTATTTTTGGGGGCTCCAAAATCACTGCAGATGCTAATTGCAGCCATGAAATTAAAAGACGCTTACTCCTTGGAAGGAAAGTTATGACCAACCTTGATAGTATATTAAAAAGCAGAGACATTACTTTGCCAACCAAGGTCCGTCTAGTCACGGCTATGGTTTTTCCCGTGGTCATGTATGGATGTGAGAGTTGGACTGTAAAGAAAGCTGATCGCCGAAGAATTGATGCTTTTGAACTGTGTTGCTGGAGAAGACTCTTGAGAGTCCCTTGGACTGCAAGGAGATCCAACCAGTCCATTCTAAAGGAGATCAATCCTGGGTGTTCATTGGAAGGACTGATGCTAAAGCTGAAACTGCAATACTCTGGCCACCTCATGAGACGAGTTGACTCACTGGAAAAGACTCCGATGCTGGGAAAGGTTGGGGGCGGGAGGAGAAGGGGATGAGAGAGAAGGAGATGGCGGGATGACAGAGAAGGAGATGGCTGGATGGCATCACTGACTCTGTGGACATGAGTTTGGGTGAACTCTGGGAGTTGGTGATGGACAGGGGTCCTGGCGTGCTGTGATTCATGGGGTCGCAGAGAGTTGGACATGACTGAGCGACTGAACTGAACTGAACAATAATTCCAATGTGTGTGTGAGTGTGACAGAGTGTGTATTTGTGTGTGTATGTGTATTTGGGAGCGCGGCATGCCATGAGGCATGCTGGATCTTAGTTCCCTGACCAGGGATCAAACTCATAGCCCCCTACAGTGGAAGTACACAATCCTAACCACTGGACTGCCAGGGAATTTCCAAATTATATTTTATATAGTATATTTTGAATATAAAAAAAAACTTTTAAAACCTACTTTGCTGCTGCTGCTGCTAAGTCGCTTCAGTCGTGTCTGACTCTGTGCGACCCCATAGACGGCAGCCCATCAGGCTCCCCCGTCCCCGGGATTCTCCAGGCAGGAGTGCTGGAGTGGGTTGCCATTTCCTTCTCCAGGGATCTTCCCAACCCAGGGATCGAACCCAGGGATCGAACCCAGGTCTCCCGCATTGGAGGCAGACGCTTTAACCTCTGAGCCAATTTTACCCACCACCACTTATCAAAAATACCAAAAATAAGTTTTAATTCTATATCCATACTTGATCTAGATTGAAAATTACTGATTGTTTAGAACAAAAAGGCCTTTGCACTTAAAACAATGCCAAAAATTCCTCCTTTACACATCCGGGCTCTAAGAGCACAAAGCTCTGGGGAGAAGATTCTCTAAGAGGAGAGGAGCTACAGCATTCTCAAGCGAGTAAAACTGAAGGCCATTATCTCCTTGACCAAAAAAATCAGGGCTTAACCACTGAGTGGCAAATGTTTATTTGCTCCTAGGCTCACCACCTGAAGGGAATGTTGCTACCATCTGAAGAACTGAAAAAGGTAGTTTGCTGCACTGGAAAACAGAAATCTGAAATGAAAAGCAGTCCCATCTCCACCAAGGGCTCTGAAGAGAGTAACTTCAGATGCAGAGACCTTACTCTTTTTTTTCTTGCTTGTACTGTGTCTTCATTGTGATGCATGGCCTCTATTTTCTCTAGTTGCGGCACACGGGCTTCTCTTGCTGTGGTGCACCAGCTCAACTGCCCCACAGCATGTGGTAAAGAATCTACCTGCAATGCAGAAGACCCAGGTTCAATTCCTGGGTCAAGAAGATCTGCTAGAGAAGGAAATGGCAACCCACTCCAGTAGTCTTGTCTGGAGAATTCCATGGGGAGAGGAGCCTAGTGGGCTCCAGTCCACGGGGTCACAAAGAGTCAGACACAACTGAGCAACTAACACTTTCACTTTAAAACATAAAATTCTTTGATACTGTCATTATTAACGTAATGATCAAGTAGAAGAGATTATAAGCACATAATCTGAGGGGAGGACAACCAATGCTGAGGCTGAAAAACCCTTACCTCACACAATATAAAGAGCCCGTTTTTCCAAGAGCCTGAACCTGAAAGAAGTTATGTCAAATAGGCCTCAAATCTATAGAACAGGGAGGTGAAACCCTGGAATGCAAAGAGTTAACACAATCTTGAGCCTTTTCCAAATATAATAATACCCACCTTTCCTCCAAGGAACACGAGAAAGAAAAAGAAAGGCAATTTTATATGTTGCCCTTTATAAGGACTAAACTCTCAGAGCCAGCGGGTATTTTGAAGAGCAGCCCCCCCCCCCCAATTTCTGCATTTTAACAAGAATCAGTATATTCCAGAGGAAGAATAAAAACCCAAGTTCCTAAGGATTTGTACAGGTCACCAAGTAATTCAGTTGGGAAATGAGTCTTAAAATCTAAGTCGATTTTCTCTTAGACTTACCATTTTTTGCATAGTTGACTTGAAAATTTACATTTTAGCATGTGCCAACTTGATGAGGTTTTAAAAATCTAATTTTCTTTTACTTTGTCATCTTTTTCCTAAAGTATTCTCGTTCTTGACCTCAATAGCTACCCTCTTGCCTTCCTATTAGCACATGGGATACAGCTTAATAATAATTAACATGGGAAATACAGTTTAATTTTTACCGAAGGTCCAGGACTTAGAATTGACATTTTGAGCACTTGGTTCTTAATGCTTAATGCTTGGTTCAAATGTTCCAGTGATTAATTTTCATTGCACTGCATATGAAGCAGAGGATTTGAGATAAATAAGGTTACATTTCATCAAAATATTTAAAATGAAAAGGAGAATGTAACAGAAGACAATCAATAAGCAAGGAAAATGAAGAGAAAAACAAAGTAAGTATTTTCCCCTTTTTTTTAACCAAACTACAAGAATGTTCCTTAAAATGTTTTGTAGGGTATTAACAGGTATTTTACATAAAAGGGTCCCAGGTCAAGTAAGTCTGGAAAATAGCTCTGTGACCCAGTCCCACCCACCCTGCAGAGAAATCATTTCACAGCTGGCAGATGAAGGCTTCAGAGTGTCACTCAACTTTATCCCATATTTTCCAAACTTATAAGGACCTCAGAACACTTTGTAGTATAAGTTCTATTAAGCTATCTTATTCTATTTTGTTACCATCTTGTTTGAGTTCATTTTAGCAGCTGATCCAAAATCCACCAGCTTGATGTGTCCCGTTCGGTCAATGAGGATGTTCTCGGGCTTGACGTCTCTGTACAGAAATCAAGGTCATAAATTAGCGTTGTCTTCTCCATGCCAACCACCAAGCAACTGCAGACCTAGGATCGTGATTCAGCCAAGAATCTTAGTGTCTATAGTTTTGCCATACAGACCTCCCTACTGATGGACATATGTAATACGCATTTTACAAAACAAATTTAAGTAAAAGAAAGAGAAAGAATAGAGGGAGGAAGGGAGGGAGGGGAAGGGAAGCAGAAAAGTAAAGGGAGCAAATACCTGTTATTAGATGGATTAGTTCTCCTCAAGATACACATTTTATTTTATTTTTTTTAAGATACACATTTTATATTAGGAAAACTAAGGCCACAAGAAGCTAGGGGGTTTGCTCATGGTCATATGGCTAGTCAATGGGAAAAAAACAAACTCTATTCAGGATTTTCTGGTTCCTGATCTAACCAGCATTCCATTCCCACAACATTCTCAGATGCCCATAAAATTTACATTTTAGTGAAGATGAATGAAGATGTAAAGAAACACTTTCGAATTGAGGATTTGGGAGAACACATTTGTCAATTACTAACGGGCAAGGTCAGAACTACATTGTCTTCTGTTTCTGTGTAGTAGCCCGCTTCCTTGTGCAAATTAAATTTGGTTTTCCTACCACAGCACCCAAAGAACCTATGCAAGAGCTCCTCTCCTTATTAGCCACATTAACAGATCTTACTAGCAAATGTAAGAACACTACAATTTTAGATCTATTTCATTGTTAAATGGGTGAGCAGAAACGTCTGCCATTTTGCACAATTTGCCTTAAGCCAATTATTGGTGAAGACTGGCTAAAAATTGGATGAAAAATTATTTTGATGCTGAAATCACTCACTCCATTTTAGGAAGTCTTAGGTGACACAGGTAAATTCTCAGTAGACTACCAGAGTCTCACTTACCGATGTACATATCCCATCTGATGAACGCTGTGGACAGCCAAAATCAGTTCAGCTAGGTAAAACTGAATCATATTTTCATCTAATTGGTCCTCATATCTATTCAAAAGTGACAGCAAATCCCCTCCAGGCTGATATTCCATGACCTGTACAGAATGCCAAAGTTATTCATTCTTCATACATCCCCCCAAAAAAAGGAAATGCTCTCAATTAGATCCTCGAATACTGCCTGACATGTTATAATTACAATGTCTTCACAAAGCTGTGAAGATGTGTGAGACACACTGTAAGTCTCGTGTAGGACGAGGTTTCTGCCCTGAGGAAATTACAGCCGTTACCCAAGAGAATCAATACAATGAAAGACAACTCCTAAACACGATGCACAGTGTTTACAAGGCAAGTTTGAAAAGCTGAATTAAATCCACCCACTCACCCACCCCACCCAGGTCGACACCCCAAACAGTCCCTAGGACTGATTAGATGCACAGCGTAGGTGGAAACTCCTGGAGGACAACAAACCCTCTTGCATCCTTTCTGCATTCCTCTCGGCACCAGGCAGAATATAGGAGGTAGACAATAAACATGATACAATCTTTTCCTTAAACAGTTTGGAAGGCAATCTGACCATTTCTGTTAAAAATTTAACTCTCAAACAAGGGCTCTGTGACAAGCTAGAAGGGTGGGATGGGGAAGAGAGGTTGGGGAGGGAGGGGACATGGTCATACATATGGCTGAATCTTGTTTTATGACAGAAACCCACAAAATTCTGTAAAGCAATTATCCAATTTAAAAAATTTTTTTAATTTTTAAATGTAAACATATACCCTTTGAACCAATAATTCTACTTCTGACCATTTATTTCATAGGAATTTGCAATAGTTTGTCAATAAAGAGATTCACTGCAGAATTGTTTGTAATATGGGAAAAAGAAATCCTGGAAATCAAATAGCCATCACTAAGAGACTGCTAAAATATGGTGTATCGGTTCGGAGAAGGCAATGGCAAGCCACTCCAGTACTCTTGCCTAGAAAATCGCATGGACAGAAGAGCCTGGTGGGCTGCAGTCCATGGGGTCGCTATGAGTCAGACATGACTGAGCGATTTCACTTTCACTTTTCACTTTCACACACTGGAGAAGGAAATGGCAACCCACTCCAGTGTTCTTGCCTGGAGAACCCCAGAGACGGCGGAGCCTGGTCGGCTGCCGTCTGTGGGGTCGCACAGAGTCGGACACGACTGAAGTGACTTAGCAGCAAACAATAGGTTAAGATGCAGATATTAAAAGTAAATGGATGGGACTTCCCTAGAGTTCCAGTGGTTAAGACTTCGCCTTCTGGTGCAGGGGGTGCAAGTTTGATCCCTGGTTGGGAAGCTTGATCCCACATGCCTTGCAGCCAAAAAACCAAAACAACATTGCAGCAAATTCAATAAAAACTTTAAAAATGGTTCACATACCCGCAAAACAGAAATCTTAAAAAAAAAAAACAATGAATGGATTTGATCTAATCATTCTGCCATGGAAAGCTACCCATGAAAAGTGATGCCCTAAACAGGATATAGTAAAACTTTTTGTGATTGAAAAAGTATTTATTACATTTGTTATTATATACATAGGGGAAAAAAACTGGAAGAATATAAAGTACAGCCTTAGAGAAAATGTTTCATTAGCAAAAATTGTCTTCCACCCGAAGAAACCAAAATTCTTCCACCTCCTGATAACAGACTGACATTCCAGAGTTAACCTGAGGCTTCAAGGCTCGTCCCCAGCAGGTTTCAAGTCTCAGCCCAGTGACTCTCTGCCTTTCAGTTTTGTCCTCTGTAAAATGGGGATAAGGCTGTGCCTAGCGCCCACAAGATCCTCCACTACCACTTTCCTTGCCCTGAATTCATGGCACCACCCTTTCCACTCTGGCTAGGAGAAGCTGGGACCAATTCTGACCACCTTTGCAATCATGCCAACCCTCCCTAAGCTCTCCTTCTGTCCTTTGCTCTGATTTCCCATTTTATCTATATATCTATATATATGTGTGGGTGTGTGTGTCTTTCAAGTTGTCTCAAACCCTTTCTGGAAAAAGGCAAGTTCTTAAAAGCTTTTAAAAAACAATAAATTTCTCAAAGGCTTCCCAGGTGGCACTGGTGGTAAAGAACCTGCCTGCCAATTCAGGAGACCTAGGAGATGCGGGTTCAATCCCTGCATCAGAAAGATCCCCTAGAGAAAGGTATGGCAACCTACTTCGGTATTCTTCCCTGGAGAATCCCATGGACAGAGGAGCCTGGGAGATTATAGTCCATATGGTCACAAAGAATCAGACATGACTGAAGCGACTTAGCACACACGCACACAAATCTCTCAAACCACTGCATTACAGAAGCCAACTACAGGATGTGAATTCTCTTCATCCTCCTCCAAATTCTGTCTGCTTTCAGTCCAGAATTAGAAGACGGCTCTAGTCAAGTCAGACATGGAGCAGCTGCATATGTCCCCAGAGGCCTCAGGCTGGTCAGTACAATCTCTGCCCACACCAGGTCAACTGACACTGGAGACCTCAGGAGGAGCCATGAACTTTCATGTCCTCCCCAAGAGTCCCTCATCACCTGGCATCTTACACGTAGCAGATACTCAACCAGATACTGGACAATTTGAAGATGAAGTTTCCATTATGAACTAACAAGGACAGCAACGCTGAGAACGAACATCAGCTAAAATGCAGACTTTATTTCCCCCAAATTCTAGGCAGATGTAAGCTGCTCGTCCCAGTCCTTGAAGAGCCCGCAGAAGGCACCTGGCTGCCTACTGCTCACCCACACATCCCAACCTGGTTCTCCACATGCTCTGGGCATGTGGGTGAATGTTAATTTTTTATGTCTGTTTTAAAAATATATACTGCCATTAAAAAGGTCTTAAATATCCACACGCAAAAAAATATTGCAGATAATAACAGAAGTACTCATGCTTTTAGAACCAAACTGTCTTAAAATAAGAACAATGTGTATTTATGACGACATGGTGCACTTACAAATTTTCTGATCCAGCTCTATTAAAGATGTGAAGAAAATAGAATGGCTTGCAAGTTTAAGACTGAGAAAGTCAAACACAAAGCAGCTGCTGGCCACTAAGATTCTTTCTGGAGAACTTCCCTAGTGGTGGCTAAGACTCCACACTCCATTGCAAGGGGCCCAGGTATGATCCCTGGTCAGGGAACTAGATCCCACATGTACTAATTAAGAGCTCAAGTGCTGCAACTAAAGATCCTGCATGCTGCAACTAAGATCTGACACAGCCAAATAAATATAAAATAAAAAATTCTATCTGTAATGACAACGAAAAGTAGTTCAGACAATCAGAACCATCTCTTAGAAAGGCAAAAAGATATGTAAGCTTTGCTTCTATTCAGAAAACTCAAATTCCTGAACTGAAAATCCCTGCCCAAACTAGATTAGTCTTTTCTACTGGTCAAACAACTTTCCATTTCCTGAAAAGGGCTCATTAAGAAAATGAGCAACAAAAATGACAACAGCTACTAGGCAGGAGGCTCTGCAACATAAGGTCAAGAAAGACATCCTAAAAAACAAAACTCCTTAATTGAAGAACCTAATCAAATTTGACCCTGCAACAAGATTCTGGATTGCCATAAAATTACTGAACATCCCAACTGTACACCATCAGAAGAACTTAGTATAGGAACTTACTGGCTAAATTTGGCTACCCACGATGTTACCCATATCCCCAAACTATCCTACTGAGGTATAGTCACTCATCCTGGGATGAATGGAGCCAAAGGGAAGACAGCTTGTGTGCAGTGATACCAAACTTCATCAATCTTGCTCTTGAGTCTAAAGAGATAATTAAAGAACCAGGACTTGGACACTTTCAGAAAACACTTTTAGACTTTCAAGTCAGTTCAGTCACTCAGTCGTGTCTGACTCTTTGCAACCCCATGGACTGCAGCATGCCAGGCTTCCCTGTTCATCACCAACTCCCGGAGCTTGCTCAAACTCATGTCCATCAAGTCAGTGATGCCATCCAACCATCTCATCCTCTGTTGTCCCCTTCTTGTCCTGCCTTCAATCTTTCCCAGCATCAGGGTCTTTTCCAATCAGTCAGTTCTTTAAATCAGGTGGCCAAAGTATTGGAGCTTCAGCATCAGTCCTTCCAACGAATATTCAGGACTGATTTCCTTTAGGATGGACTGAATATATCTCTTTGCAGTCCAAGGGACTCTCAAGAGTCTTCTCCGACACCACAGTTCAAAAGCATAAGTTCTTCGGTGCTCAGCTTTCTTTACGGTCCAACTCTGACATCCACACATGACTACTGGAAAAACCATAGCTTTGACTAGATGGACCTTTGTCAGCAAAGTAATGTCTCGCTTTTTAATATGCTGTCTAGGTTGGTCATAGCTTTTCTTGCAAGGAGCAAGTGTCTCTTAATTTCATGGCTGCAATCACCATCTGGCAGATTCTTTACCAGCTGAGGCACCAGGGAAGCCCAAGAATAGTGGAGTGGGTAGCCTAACCCTTCTCCAGCAGACCTTCCCAACCCAGGAATCAAACAGGAATCTGCATTGCAGGCAGATTCTTCTCCAGCTGAGCTACCAGGGAAGCCAAACACCAATACAGTATGCTGCTGCTGCTGCTGCTAAGTCACTTCAGTCGTGTCCGACTCTGTGTGACCCCATGACGGAAGCCCACCAGGTTCCCCCATCCCTGGGATTCTCCAGGCAAGAACACTGGAGTGGGTTGCCATTTCCTTCTCCAATGTGTGAAAGGGAAAAGTGAAAGTGAAGTCGCTCAGTCGTGTCCGACCCTTAGCGACCCCAGGGACTGCAGCCTACCAGGCTCCTCCATCCATGGGATTTTCTAGGCAAGAGTACTGGAGTGGCTTGCCATTGCCTTCTCCGCCAATACAGTATATTAACACATATATATGGAATTTATAAAGATAGTAACGATGACCCTATACGAGACGGCAAGAAAGACACAGTTGTAAAGAACAGACTTTTGGACTCTGTGGGAGAAGGCAAGGTTTGGATGATTTGAGAGAACAGCATTGAAACATGTATATTACCACATGTGAAACAGATGGCCAGTCCAGGTTCGATGAATGAGACAGGGCGCTCAGGGCCAGTGCACTGGGATGACTCTGAGGAATGGAATGGGGAGGGAGGTGGGAGGGGAGGTTTAGGATGGGGGACACATGTACACCCATAGCTGATTCATGTGAATGTATGGCAAAAACCACTACAATGCTGTAATTAGTCTTCAATTAAAATAAATAAATTAACTTACAAGAAAAAAAAAAGATGATATCAAATCAAGAGTTTCCAGAAAGGGAAACCCTTCTACACTGTTGGTGGGAACATAAGTTAGTGCAGCTACTATGGAAAACAGTATGGAGGTTCCTCAGAAAACTAGAGTTGCCATATGATCCAGCAATCCCACCCGCTGGCATATATCTGGACAAAACTCTAATTCAAAAAGATACATGCACCCCTATGCCCACAGCAGTATTATTCACAACAATCAAGACGTGGAAACAACCTAAATTCCTGTTGACAGATAAATAGGTAAAGAAGATACAGTGTATGTGTGTATATACACACACACAATGGAGTACTACCCAGCCATAAAAAAGAATGAAATAATGCCATTTGCAGCAACATACTAGAGATTATCATACTAAGTGAAGAAGTAAGTCAGACAAAGATGAATACCATATGATATCACTTATATGTGGAATCTAAACTATGACACCACTAAACCTATCTATGAAACAAACACAGAATCATATTACATACAGAACAGAATGGTGGGGGAAGGGATAGAATGGGAGGTTGGGGTTAGCAGATGTAGGCTGTTATATAGAGAATGGATAAATAACAAGATCCTATTATATCACAAGAGAACTATAGTCAATCCTGTGATAAACCATAATGGAAAAGAATATTATAAAAACGTACTCTATACGTATGTATAACTGAATCATTTTGCTGTACAGCAGAAATTAACACAACATTGTAAATCAACTACACTTCAATTAAAAAAAAAAAAAGTAGTTCCAAAAGCATCATCAAGTCTCAAACCAAGAGTTTTCAAGTCTTCATACCAGATGACATACTATAAACCAAAGACCAAGGTCAGCAGAACAGAACACAATGAACAAGTTAGACCAAAGTCACCACCCAGGCTGTACCAAACAGATCATTCACAGCATCCCGATTTGTCCCCTAAAAGGACTCCATCCCTGACTTTTACTATTCAGAGATGCCCAGAGAGACATGGATCCTCCCCGGAAAAGTGACTTCTAACCCAACAAAAAAACTGGCAAGTCCTCTAGGGCAGGGCTTCTCAAGCCTGTCCATACACCAGAATCACCTGGTGAAACACTTTTTTTAAAAAAGGATAAAACACATTCATCCACATAAATATCTGAGTGCCTATTATGTGCCAGGCACTATTCTAGATATTATCAGTAGAAAAATAGCAGTGACTAAAACTGACAAAAATCCCTGCCTTCATGGAGCTGGAATTCAGGTAGAATGAAAAAGAACTGGAAAAAAAAATTCAGTAATATTAAAGGGTTTATTATAAAGTATGTCTCTTTCTCATCCCAACCACTGAGGGAGCGTGCCAAAAAAATGTGGATTTCATGGATCAACTTCTTCATGGATCAAGCTCCACAGGTGGGGGCCAAGAATCTGCATTTCAAGGAGCTTCTGGGGTGACTGCGACGCAGCCAACCCAGCACTGTATTGAGACCCGACGCTGATGAAGCTGCAGGGGCAACATGGGTCACTACCCCAACCAAGTGGGAAGATTCTACAGAAGAGACGCCCTGGTATGAATACAGCCCTCCCTTGTGCTGCGTACAATTTTCCAGCGGCTACCTGAAGCCATTCCGCATATTAGGACAAGATCACTGAGAGCAAAGGGCTGAAACATGACCAGTCCAGCCGCACTGAAGCAACCATCCTGCGTCCTTGCAAAAACAGGAGATCTCCCCGCAGGTCACCTCAACAGTGACCACTAAGGCATGGTAATAGAGGCCAGGGAGCCGGGAGGACACACAAAAAAATCCCTACAGTAAAACAGCCCTGAACAATGTGACAGCCTTGCGGATGGCAGAGAAAGCACAGCAGCTGACAGACCAGCCTGGCTTGGAGCTATAATGGACTTGCTCTTTTAAAGCAAAGACGTCCCGGCCAACAGAGACAGACCTTTCTGATGGCAGCAGCTGCAGATGCTAATTAAAGGGCAGATCTTACATGTGTTTAGTTTGGAAGGAGCAGCAGCTTCTCTGTTGGTGTTTGCATCTCTACCCCAAATGCTGGGACGGCAATTCCATCAGTCGTATTGTATTTGAAACAAAGGACAAATGTGTATGTGTGTGTGTTGTGTATGCGCACGTGTGCATACACACACATACCGCTTGCATGTATGTGTGTACATATGGGGGTAGATTTATAACAGTTCTTTGCATTCTACCCCAATTTGCATACTGGTGTCGTTAGAGGCATACTGTGCTGGCCGCCTCCTAGAATCATGTCCTTGAAATGCCTGCACTACCATCAGCATGACTGAAAGTGCCATGAAAATGTTAAGGTTGCTACTGGCATCGTCACCCTCCCTGCCCAGTGTTCCTGATCTTTGACTCAGGGGAGGACAGGATGGATACTCTAAGGAGAGAGGCCCCTGGCATAAACCTAAATTCTTTGAAGGGCAAGGTGACTAAGAGAGAAGGCCCTTTACTTCAGAAAGTATGAATTCCAACCTGAGTCATCCTTCTATTCAAAAAACCCTCACTAAGCATCGAATCATCCAGAGACTTGGCAGGAAGCTGACCCCATACTCAAACTAGGTGACAGGTCGTGAACTGAGGAAAGGGCTATGTGCAGAGGTATGGGAAAGGTTAAAGGAGATAAACACCAGATGCTGAACACCCCGGGGCGAGCAACAGCAGGGGAGTAGGTACAGTTCGCTGGCCTGAGAGGGCAAGGAAAAGGGGTCTCAGATGTGCACACTATAACTGAAGAGGCACGAGGAAGAAGCGGTAACCAGAAACTAGCTGTGGCTGTAGGTCAATGGTTCTCCAAGTGGGGTCTGGGACCCGACAAGACATATGAACTCTTGGGTCCCACCCGGTAACACCTACTGGATCAGCAATGCTGAAGACTGGGGCCAGGCAAATCAGGACAACATAACTATGGTCCCCAAAATGGTGAAACTAAATGCACTCCTCTGAAATATGCCTCAAAAGACCAACATGCAGAACCACTACTTCAAAGGCACTGAGAACTCAAAGAACCCCCTGAGGCAATAACACACTCAGCAATTGAATTGGAGTCAATAAGACGTATTAATATCTCATTTCGCCAATGAGAAAATTGAAGCTGAAAAGGCCAATGACTCCGGAGAGACCAAGCAAGGAACAGAATAAAACAGGAACCTATATTCTAAGTAACAGCTTCCTTCTGATGGGCATCTGGCTTGTGAAGCGGCAGCACTGGTGAGTTTTGAGACATGCCTAAAACTGGATCATCTTCCCCAAGAGAGCAAAACAGCACATGTCTCGCTGTCAAAACGATCCTAAGCTGCCGTATTTCACTCAAATAAAATAAACAAAGAAGCAGTATTCGTTAACCTTCTCCCACCCCCAATGATGGCAGAGGCTAGTGATCAGACAGTCCCTGGGGCCACTGCCTAGAACAGTCCCCCTTCAAATGACTCCTACATAGGAAGGGAAGTATCCATGAAATGGTATCCCTGTGGGTTAAAAGCAAGACAAGAAATGTAAAGAACTAAACCAGAGCAGGACATCTGAACACAGCTGTGTCAGAAACAGTTTCGGACGTGACAGTATAAATGTAATAAGGAAGACCACGGGAGGTGGAGCTCGGGGCCCTCGTGTCTAACCCCACCTGTTAACCTAAAAAAGGAGCTGCTTTAACCTCTGGGCCGGACTCTAACTGATGCCCCAAATCCATTCTTCCCTTCTCCCATAGCAGTAAGAGGCCACGCGGTGAGACAGTACAGACGTGGACATGCACGATGAACTTCTGGTCAACAAGACGTGAGAGGGAGTGATGCGTCCCACTTCCGCATCATCCTGTATAAAAACTTTGCTTGCTCTGCCTTTCTGCTCTTTTCTCCTCCCAGCCACATGGAACATATAGACGTGAAATGGTCCAACTTTAAGCATGTCAAAGAGGACAACATCCTAAGGCACAGGAAGCCACAGGAAGGAATCATCATGTACAACAGGCTGCCCACCAGTCTGGACTGCATTTGAAGATTTCTTTGTTACATGACCTTAGCCTATACCTTAACTAATAAATCCCTGTGTGCAACTAGGGGGAAGAAAACTTTGGGAATGAACAGAAGGAAGCTCATGTAAGGTCACAAAAGGGAAAATAGACTCGTGAGTCAGTAATAGGTTCAGAGCATGGGCAGCCTGAAAAGACCTATGGTATGAAAAATATCAGCACAAGTTAGGAAGCTTTACGAATTGCACAAAGAATTTAGATACAACACTACAAGTGAAGAGTTGCAGAACAATGTTTTCTTTGTGGAGACCGGCAGCTCCTTCATGGAAGGACATTGGGGAAGGCATCTGTTAAACAGAACGGAACAGATTTCATCATGAACCAGATCAACAAAGTACAGCTTCTGTGGGCCACCTGCCAGAATACACGACTCACCTTGTTATATGGAAGCAGACGTTAAGACGGACTTTGCTAGGATTTTCTATAGTAAAACCTGGTAAGCCACGCTCACTGGTGTGTAACTATGAATGGGAAATTTTTAACCATCAAAACTCAAAAGGATCCAAGTTCAATTTCCTTTAACTGCAAATCAAATTTTAAAAAATTTCAGTGGACCTGTCTTTAACTGCATACTTGGGAGAAAAAAAACTCATACTATTAACAGGTTTCCCAAGTGACTTGGGGTAAAGAATCCACCTGCCAATACAGGAGACACAGGTGTGATCCCTGGGTCAGGAAGATTCCCCTGGAGAAAGAAATGGCAACCCACTCTAGTATTCTTGCCTAGGAAATCACATAGATGGAGGAGCCTGGCAGGCTACAGTCCATGGGGTCGAAAAAGAGCCAGATGTGATTCAGGGACTGTGCTGTGCTTAGTTACTCAGCTGTGTCCGACTCTCTGTGGTCCCATGGACTGTAAGCTATCAGGCTCCTCCATCCACATAATTTTCCAGGCGAGAATACTGGTGATCAGGTAGCCACTTCCTACTCCAGGGGATCTTCCTGCCCAGGGACTGAACCCAAGTCTCCTGCATCTCCTGCACTGGCAGGTGGATTCCTTATAGCTAGTGCCACCTGGGAAGCGACTAAACAACAACATTAACATAATACAACTTCCATAATGCTGTAAGTACACTGTCCGTAAATCAGATTTCTATGAAATTAATCATGCATCCAACCAATAAATATCTCTTAAGCAACAACCTGGGGAAGCTCTACTGAAAGCCAGGGAGATATCATCACTCTGATGGAGGCTGAAGCCTGGTGGAGGCAACCGCCACCCACTCACCAAGAGCAAGTTCAGGCTGCTCTGAGCACACAGCAGAGGGGCATCCCTCCCACAGGTCCAGGAAGGGTTCCTGGAGGAAGTAACATCTGACTCGAGCCCAGAAGGAGAAACAAGAGTTAACCAGGTAAAGAGGGAGAGAGGGGAAAGCGTGGAGAAAGTATACGTATTTTTTCAGATCCTTTTTCACTATAGGTTATTACAAGATACTGAATATAATTCCTTATGCTATACAGTAGGTCCTTGCTGACTACATATTTTATACATAGTAGTGTGTATCTGTTAATCCCAAATTGTCAGTTTATCCCTCCTCTTCCCCTTTCTCTTGATAACCATGTTTGTTTTCTATGTCTATGAGCCTATTTCTGTTTTTAAAATACGTTCATTCGTACCATGTTTTTAGATTCTACTTAGAAGCAATAACGGAGAAGGCAATGGCACCCCACTCCAGTACTCATGCCTGGAAAATCCCATGGATGAAGGAGCCTGGTAGACTGTACTCCACGGGGTCGCTAAGAGTCAGACATGACTGAGCAACTTCCGTTTCACTTTTCACTTTCATGCATTGGAGAAGGAAATGGTAACCCACTCCAGTGTTCTTGCCTGGAGAATCCCAGGGAAGGGGGAGCCTGGTGGGCTGCTGTCTATGGGGTCGCACAGAATCGGACACGATTGAAGTGACTTAGCAGCAGCAGCAGAAGCAATAACATACAATATTTGTCTTTCTCTGACTTATGTCACTTAGTACGGTAATCTCTAGGTCTATCCATATTGATGCAAATGACATTATTTCATTCTTTTTTACAGCTGGATAGTATTCCACTGTGTATATATACCACATCTTTGTCCATTAATCTGTTGGTGTACATTTATGTTACTTCCATGTCTTAGCTATTGTAAATAGTGCTGCTATGTCACTGATTTTAAATGTATCTTCAATTAAACTCCAATTGCATTATACATTAATATTTAACTGCCAGGGGAGTTTACTGCGATTTGTATGTCTCCTCAAACTTCAAAGGTTTAATGATCTATAGGCACAGGGGAATTTCAGTGCTTTACAAAGCAAATACAGATCTATAGTCCCCTTATCTTACCACAGGCAGAACGTGTCTCCAGATACAGAAATGTTCAAATTTTAGAAGGGTAAAATGTTGCATATACTTTATGTAACACCCTCAGATAGGACCTGGGATAGCACCCTGTAATAACACAAATTCATAACTTGCAGCAAAATGGATGAACAGTTGCACTAAAGGGAATACATAGGAGTTCGGGTCAAGTTTTGCTACAGAGTTCAAGTCAGGTCTTGCTGCCAAATAAGCAATAAAATAACCTGAGGTTATTCAGAGCACTGGGTATTTCAGAATTGCAGATAAGAGATGGTGGATCTATCATATCTTAAGTCCTATGCTAAGCTTGGATTTCTCATATGAAAACTGTAGCCTTAGCAAGCATTTTATTTCAAAGTACCAAAGTGCTGGAAAAGAAAATGCAGGCAAGGAAATAATTACCAGATTACCAAATACCCAGCGATAATTATACCTAACAGACCTACTTAAGAATGGCATATAAACGTTCCTGCAGCCAGGTATTAAGGGGCTGAGGCAACCAGAACTTCAGAAAACAGTCACTTTGAGATCAGTCCCATCTTTCAAGATGGCGGGCAGAAAAACTGAGAAGACCATCTTCAGCTAAGAATGTCAATGCTGATGTCAAGATCCAGAGGGAAGCCCCACAACCTGAAGACTCCCACTGACAGAAGGCTGTCCCAGCAGAGGAATGACAGATATTCCCAATCCACAAGGTATTCCAGAAAAGCTATATCCAAACAGAATCCACAGCAATTAAACCCATAATTAAGGAAAAAATGGGAAGGTTCTCACTACTGTGAAAGAGCCAATTAGTAAGGATAAAAAGAGTGCAACCAAAGAGTTTAAAATTCTCAAAATGCCCAAATGTTACCCTCTTAAAGATGTACTGTAAAAACTGTTGAGCGGTGCGGAAAGAAAAAAAACTACAATCAACGTGAAGAAAACTACAAGTGTTATTCCCAGGGCCCCTCTGATCATCCTCACTGGCCATTCCAGAGACAAGCAGAAGGTGGCTTCCCTCAAGTTCACCGCGCAAGGACTTGCCATTTGGGGCTGAACCACTCGTCCTCATTCATCTGAGTTCCTTCACCTAGAACACTCAGAATCTGTCATCACCTCTATCAACACTTACCATAATAGTGTGAAAGTTCCAAAGTATCTCAACAGTGATTACCGTTTTTATAACAATGATTGTACATGGAACAACAGACTGGTTCCAAATAGGAAAAGGAGTACGTCAAGGCTGTATACTGTCACCCTGCTTATTTAACTTACATGCAGAGTACATCATGAGAAATGCTGGGCTGGGGGAAGCACAAGCTGGAATCAAGATTGCCAGGAGAAATATCAATAACCTCAGATATGCAGATGACACCACCCTTATGCCAGAAAGTGAAGAAGAACTAAAGAGCCTCTTGATGAAAGAGGAGAGTGAAAAAGTTGGCTTAAAGCTCAACATTCAATAAACTAGGATCATGACATCCGGTCCCATCACTTCATGGCAGATAGATGGGGAAACAGTGGAGACAGTGGCTCACTTTATTTTTCTGGGCTCCAAAACCACTGAGGATGGTGACTGCAACCATGAAATTAAAAGACGCTTACTCCTTGGAAGGAAAGTTATGACCCACCTAGACAGCATATTAAAAAGCAGATACATTACTTTGTCAACAAAGGTCCGTCTAGTCAAGGCTATGGTTTTTCCACTGATCATGTATGGATGTGAGAGTTGGACTATCTGAGCACCGAAGAATTGATGCTTTTGAACTGTGGTGTTGGAGAAGACTCTTGAGAGTCCCTTGGACTGCAAGGAGATCCAACCAGTCCATCCTAAAGGAGATCAGTCCTGGGTGTTCATTGGAAGGACTGATGTTGAAGCTGAAACTCCAATACTTTGGCCACCTGATGCGAAGAGCTGACTCACTGGAAAAGACCCTGATGCTGGGAAAGATTGAGGGCAGGAGGAGGGGACGACAGAGGATGAGATGGCTGGATGGCATCACCAACTCTATGGACATGGGTTTGGGTAGACTCCGGGAGTCGGTGATGGACAGGGAGGCCTGGCGTGCTGCGGTTCATGGGGTCACAGAGAGTCGGACACGACTGAGCGACTAAACTGAACTACTAAGAAGTTGCATGAGACTGGAGATCAAAAAGGCTGAGCTCCAAGGGAAGCCACCGCAATGAGAAACATGCACACTGCAGCTAGAAAGTAGCCCCCACTCACCACAAATGGAGAAAAGCCTGCACAGCAATAAAGACCCAGCACAGTCAAAAAATAAAATAAAATTTAAAAAAATACAAAAAGGTTGAGCTCTTCGACTCAGAGGAAGAGAATGGTAAGTTTTTGGAGCAGTGCA
Source organism: Moschus berezovskii (assembly GCF_049115385.1). Taxonomy (NCBI): domain Eukaryota; kingdom Metazoa; phylum Chordata; class Mammalia; order Artiodactyla; family Moschidae; genus Moschus; species Moschus berezovskii. The sequence goes on along the minus strand of NC_142478.1, from coordinate 58,767,931 downwards.
AGGCAGACCAGAAAATTGTGGAGTCTCAACTTTCGCCAAAAATCAGAGCCCTTCCCAGCTCTGGGACAGCCCGTGTGGCCTCAGAAACAAACCTTATGCTCCCAAGCTGATGTTCTGTATCATTTGCAGAGCTCTTGTTAAAAATATCCAAAACAACAATAATGAACAAAGAACCTACTGTATCAAAGGAATTGCTTTTCTGAAAGATAATGAGTAAATCTGTTAATACATCCAAATACAAGGGGCTCCGCAAGACACACATAGCACAGGACAAATATTACCATATGCAACAAACGTCCTAGGACAGCAGTGAGCCTAGAAACACACCAAGGTCATCTGTAAAGGTCATGGCTTCAAGCTCCAGGTTTCAAGGAAGGAAAAAAAAGGAAGTTTCAGGACATAGAGACCATAGGCATGGTGACGGCTCTGAAGGATCGCATGGTGAGTGCAAGGCCAGTCTCCCAGCATATCCATGTGAGAATACCCTTGCTCAGAAGGCAGGGTGGGACCAGAAGGAGCCTCCCCACCGGTACTGGTTCCCAACTAAGATGAAACCAAGGCAAATAAGCTGTTTATTCCAGATCAGAAATAAAGGGAGTACGTTTTCCTAGTGTTAGTTGCTCAGTCCTGTCTGACTCTCGCAACCCTGTAGCCTGCTAAGCTCCTCTGTCTGCAGGATTCTCCAGGCAAGAATACTGGAGTGTGTTGCCATTCCCTTCTCCAGGAGATCTTCCTCACTCAGGGATCAAACCCGGGTCTCCTGCACTGCAGGCAGATCCTTTACCACCTGAGCCACCAGGGAAGTCCCCCCAAAATGCCCAGCAAAGATTCAAAACAAATAGGCATCCGTCTCTTACCCTCTTCTCTGATGTGAGCTCTATAAAAGTTTATCTCCATTCAACTTAATAGGATAGTCTTGTTTTAAGGGCTGAATCAGGAACAAAAATTGCTTCTAAGATACCTTTAACTTTAGGAATCTAAATCCCTAAGAACCTAAACAAGGCCCCAAAATGAATTAACATTCTGTAAGTTATGCTACATGCACGTCAGTGAAAACCATGGTGCTGCTCAAAAGAACAATGCAGATCTGCATGTACTGACATGAAAAGATGTCAGGGAGAAATTACTGAAAGGCAAAAAGCAAGCTGAAGAGCAGAGTAGTTAGTAACACACCATTTTTGTGAAACAAACTATATACATGTGTGATAGGCACAGGCACAGAAATATTCTTTCCACAACTCACAGTTAAGAGCCAGAACGAACATACATAACCATTAACATGTGTTTCCCAGGGGGGAGTGATTAGAGAGAAAGGTCAAGCATGTTCTCTTTTATTTCACACATTTCCACAGTGTTTGCATTTTCTTATAATAACCATGCTCTATCTCAATTTTTAAAACTTAAAGTAAGATTTCGTTAAAGGTACTATCAGACTATTGCCAATAAATGACTTCTCTTTATTGCCCTTTGAGCCATAGCTACAATATCCAGCAATAAATGGGGCTTTTCTAAATGGATTAGGGCTTCATCTTTAGGACAAGAAGACACACCTGAAAGGCAGGAGAGCATGAGAATGAATGAAAAGTGTCATGGGCCACGTGGCCAAGAACCACATTCAATTACACAGCCATGCTATCTGATTATTGCAACACTAGGCTAATTATACAGAGATGGATGGAAAGACTCACCAGATAAAGATTATTTTTGTCCTGAAAGGCGTACTGCAACTGGGGGATCCAAGGACTTGTACTCCGAGATAATATGTTCTGTTCTTCCTCAAAATATGAGACCTAGGAAGAATGAAACTATTAAGACAATTATAAAGAACTAAGTGTGATGGCGGAAATGCTCTTTGTTCTTCCTTTAAGCTTAAACTGATACCCAGTTTTGTTTCTTTTTTAAAAAGCTATCATGTAGCCCAACATTCCACAAATCTCATTCTTACATCTGCTTCGCTCAATTTTTGCCAGATCCATATAATAGTGTCCAGTTATTTACTTAATGTCTTTCTTCAAAGTCGACCCACTTCTTTTAAATTTAAATCTTTCTCTTCACCTTACCTCACTGAGCAATTCAGTCCTAAAACCATTAGATGGAGAATAACCAGATAAACATCCATGACAGGTGACAAGGAAAGCCATGGTGGCCCAGAATAGGGTGACAGGTCTGAGCAGGGTGAGGAGGGAAGCAATCACGTGTGGAGCAGACCAATGTTGGGTATCAAAGGCTCACGTATGGTGAGGAAGTCAATCGAGGTCTAGATGACCTAGAGCAACTGAGCCCGTCAAGGTAGACTTGACGGATAGACACAGGTGCATAAAATAAGTAAAAAACGTTGAGGGTGATTTCAGAGGAGTTACAAACATGAAAAGGGTGAAAATTAGGACAAACCTTGTGAAGCTGGATAGGACTTGGAGATGCTGGTGTGAATACATGGTTTTCAACATACACAAGTAGATACAGAAATAAATACAGATGTTAATGTTCGTGTGCATGAGGTAGGTATACTGCATACACGTACATGTATTTCCTGGCCTTGTCCACTGAATGGAGTCTGGCAGCAATGACATCCTGATAGCAAAGAGAACACCTCATGCCCAGACCTTGGCCTCTAAATACTGTTTTCCACTTAAAAAAAAAAAAAATACGGGGCTCCCAGAGAAATGACTGATTATGAGGCTGGGGCAGGTAAAGAGAGTTTAAGAGCCCAAACATCTTGTTGGATCAGAAAGTAACACAGAATTCAAAGATGGGGGATATATCAAAAGGATATACAAAAGCCAACCTGAAGAGATTCTCACTGGCCAACTTGGGAACAATTTGAGTATAAAAACATACACTGACAGGAATGGACTGTAACTCACTGACAGGCAAACGCAGGGGCATACAGATCTAAATAAACGGATGGATTGAAAGTTTTATCAGAAACAGGTATTTCCACAGTTTGAAAGTATCTCCTTCCAAAATACCTATGCAATTATAAAGAGGAAAGGAGTAACTCCACAGTGGAGAAGGGTGGCAGATACCAACGTGACATCCTCAGGAATGTGACAAACTGCAAATGAGACTCCCCTGTTGGGATGCAATGAGAGGAACAGAGCATCCTCTCTGTGATAGCCCTGCGTGGCTCCGGTAACGAATGGGTGGGTGGCTTTAATTAGCTACTGGGTATGTGAGGTTTTTAAATCCCCCAGCATATACCTCACACTCAAGTGACTCAAGTCATTCACCCGGAGGAGCACACCTGGGCGAGGGTCCCTATCCCTCATCTGCAGTATGGAATGTGCTGGATTCATTTCCTTTTCTATGCACCATTGCCCACATGAAATATAAGGAGCACAAAGCTACATCTAAGGCCTCTTCCAAGGACCTAGGACACACCAGACCCAACAGGTGCTTAGTAGGTATGGCCTGAGGCTCAGCGAGCATCTTCCACACCTCTCTTCCAAATGATCTGCCACGTCCTGTCATGTATCCTTTCTATGAAGTTGCCCACATTTCATTCCTGAACAAAGGCCACAGCATTCTCAGATTCTGACAAGCAGTTTCCTGCCCTCTGCTGTGTCTCTGACCAGAGGTCACACAAAGTCACTCAAGTGCTGAAACCCTGATCCCAACCTCCTGCTTCCAAAAGCCTACGTGAACCCCAACCGCCTCACAAATTAAATTCCAACTCCAAAAACCGGTTCTTAGCGGAGATGATGAGTTACTGTTTAATGGGTACAGAGTTTCAGTTTAGGATGATGAAAAGTTCTAAAGGTGGACAGTGGTGATGATGACACAACACTGCCAATGTATTTAATGCCACAGAACAGTACACTTAAAAATAGCTAAAGTGGTAAATTTTATGTGATGCATATTTTATCACAGTAGCCAGAAGAGAATTCTTGAGGTTTCCCACCAATCACTTCCTCCCAACTCCAATGTCCTTCCTTCTCCTCATTTTCCAGTCTATTTGTTTGAAACTTCTAAACACACACAAACACACACATCTGCATAGCATTCCAGTACGTACACCTCCAGAGCAGCACACATACCACACTTCTACCTGGTACATTCTCGTCACTTCTCCCTGCCCAGAGCCCAAGTTCCCTCTCAGCAGTGTGAATCTCCCCTGTCTCTGGCTCACCCACATTTTCCCTCATTCCGTCATTTGTGAATTTGCTAACTGCTCCCTCTTTTGTGATGCTTTAGCTCCTAAGTGCCTGCTTTATGGATCTGCCATTTTTCCTCAACTTTTCAAGGCTGCGCTGAAACCCTGAAACTAACAGCCATGGAGTTTGATTCCTTTTGCAGACTTCCCACAGAGCCGGTCCATTATTGGACACATGATGTGCTCTCGAACGTGGGTAACTAATAAATTGCTCTCTGAACACCAAGGCTGATGGCCGTCTCTCTAGAAACACGGCAAATGAATCAATAACGTCTGGGAGCAGCAGCCTTGTTTAAAAAGAGAGAAAAACACCACAGCCAGAAAGATAACTTCTCACCTTCTCTGAGACTGGCAACTCCCTAGCCACAGAACAGTTTAATTTCTCCAGAGGCCTGTTTTAAAACCAAATACAAAAAAAAAAAAAAAAAAATCAAGTACAGATGCCCCCAACACAAACATATAAGATGTGTACAAAAGCAAAGGCTATCTGACTCACCCCATGATATGCACATCTCTGAATCCTCAGTGGATGGTCACAAAAGATCATCTCAGATTCAACAGTGAAAAGGCCAAGTTGGTTCTGAATAACATGCAACTATAAAAACATGACCAAGCAACCCAAGGGAGCTTGTCAATCTTCAAAATTAGTCAATATCATTTCAAGAAACCATGCTCAGACCTTCCTGGCTGTGCCACAGTAATTAAAACTAGGGATGCAGAGGAAAACTGGCTCCATCCCAGGTGTCAATTCAGCAGATTCTCATCTCTGCAATGAACCTGCTGGTGCAGACAGGGGAGGCTGGATGTTAAATGCTCCTACCTGCTCCTGGGCCAACAAGGCCTTCTTCTTCATGACTTTCATGGCATAGACATCCCCAGTCGCTTTCTCTCTGACCACCTGTACCTCGGCAAAGTGACCGCAGCCTACGACACTTCTCACTTCAAAGTCCTTCACTGAAGGCTGGAGCTCTTGCAACTCAGCTATGATATCAGAATCTGCAAAAGACGGAAGAGTGACTCCTGGATCCATAACGTGCTTCAAATACTCGTACCTTTATGAAAGCGAGAAGAAAGGAAGAAAGAAGAAAGCGTTGCTGTATCTTCCCTCACTGTCAGGAGACATTTAGTCACTTTCTCCTTGTCGTGAATAATTATAAAATCAGCACAAAAGTGTTTTTTCTATGCTAAGTTAAAATTAAGGGCTCCAGAAATTCCAACGCACAGTTTCCATGGCAGCTATGATCTGAATCCTGTAGATGCAGAAAACAGGGGAAGGAGAACAGAAATCATGCTTTTCCTCCCCCTCTCCGGGGGCTGCAGGGCAGTGAGTGTGGTCAAACTTGTTATCGGCATCTGGACTGGTTTATAATGGGATATGAGCAATGTGATCCCCATCCTCAGTCGACTTTGGGGTTGACTTCCAGAACATTCCATCCTGATTCCATATGTTCTACTCAGTTTTACTCCATTAGCCCAGGTCTTATCTCCCTTGCATCGTGTCAGTAAATACCCTCCTTGCCATACACAGTATGTAGCAGCACTACGAAGGGAGAGAAAGCCTGAGCCTGAGGAACCAGGCAGAGGCCTGGCCTTGGCCCTGCAGAGCTGACGTGTCACACAGCTTGATGGGCTTGCAACTGTCTCTTTTCTTAGCATAGTCTCACTCCTCTTCTGAATGCAACCTCTCAGCTGGCGTCTTCCTCTACCCTGAGAGCTTTAACAAAAGCATCAGACCCATGGATGAAGCACTTTAAACAACAGACATTAATTTCTCAAAGTTCTAGAGGCTGTGAGGGCGGGCAGGCTGAGAGCCTGTTGAGCACCCACTTCCTGGCTGACAGGCAGCCCCTGTATTCCTCATGTGGTAGAAGGAAAAGGAGCCCTCATCTCTCTTCCTCTTCTTCTAGGAACACGAATTCCATCATGGGGCCCACCTTGATGAATTCATCTACATCTAATTATCTCCCAAAGGCTCCACTTTGGGGGGGGGGGGAGTCAGAGCCTCAACTTATGAATTTGGGAAACTGGAGAAGGAAGCAGGAAGGTCGGTAAAAACATTCAGTTCATAACAGTCAGAGATTCTCCGTGTTTAAAGTATGGACTAAACAGGTAGCAGATTTGGAATCTAATATACATTTATTAACAACATTAAACTAGGGCATCACAGGATATATAGTGATTCTAATGATCTAAAGAATAGAATGGAACATAAATATTAGAGAAATGCAAATCAAAACTACAATGAGGTACCATCTCACACTGGTCAGAATGGCCATCATTAAAAAGTCGACAAATAACAAATGGTGGAGAGGGTGTGCAGAAACGAAAACCCTCTTACAATGTTGGTGGGAATGTAAACTGGTATAGCCACTATGAAAAACATGATAGAGGTTCCTCAAAAAACAAAAAACAGAGCTAACATATGATACGGCAATTCCACTCCTGGGCATATACCCAGACAAAATTGTAATTTGAGAAGATACATGCACTCCCATGTTCACAGCAGCACTATTTACAATAGCCAAGACATGGAAACAACCGAAATGTCCTCTGACAAATGAACAGCCAAAGAAGATGAGGTATATACATACGGTGGAATACTACTCAGCCACAAAAAAAGGATGGATACCATTTGCAGCAACATGGAAGGACCTCGAGACTATCATACTAAGCAAAGTAAGGCTGGCTTCCTGGTGGCTCCAACAGTAGATAATCCACCTGCAGTGTGGGAGACCTGGGTCCATTCCCTGGGTTGGGAAGATCCCCTGGAGGAAGGCATGGCAACCCACTCCAGTGTTCTTGCCTGGAGAAATCCCACGGGCAGAGGAGCCTGGCAGGCTACAGTCCACGGGGTTGCACAGAGTCAGACACAACTGAGCAACTAAACAGCAGCAACAGGCACACACAGGCAAAGTAAGTCAGAAATAGAAAAACAAAATATCATATAATATCACTTACATATGGAATCTAAAATACAAATGAACGTATCTATGAAACAGAATCACAGACACAGAGAACAGACTTGTGGTTGCCAAGGGGGTTGGGTGGGGGGAAGGACTGGGAGCCTGGGATTAGCAGATATTAACTGTTATTTATAGGATGAATAAACAACAAGGTCCTACTGTATAGCACAGGGAACTATATTCAATATCCTGTGATAAACCATAATGGGAAAGAATATGAAAAAGAATATATATATATGTATTATATAACTGTATTGGTGTATAGCAGAAATTAACATTAGTAAATCAACTATACTTCAATAAAATATTTTTTTAAAAAAGGAATAGGGCAGAACAGCTGTGACTGTCCATTACAGGGAAACTGCATCATATACAGGGTTATACTCCAAAGGAAGACAAGAGTAACATGTCATCAAAATTATCCTGGAGAATCCCTCAGAAAGGTGCCATGGTGAAGACCAAGGGACTCTTGAAATCCCACAGGTACACTGGAGACATTTCTGTGGAAGGGCACCAGATACAGCTGGGAGCTACATTCACTCGGCAAGTTGTTCACACTGTTAAAGGAACAGAGTCCAACAAAGGGAAGAGCCATTTCATAACCACAGTCATTTGGCAGCACATTGATGAATTAGCCAATGCAATTTTAATTGTTGTTACCCACTCCCTTTCTTTGTTGCATGGGTGGAGTTGAATTCATTTGGATCAAAGGCACATGTGATGAGCACCACTGCACTAACAACATCTCTTACTTGTTATCCTAAAAACATCTTCTTTTGTTCCCTTGAGGAATCAAGCAAGAAGGGTGAGTAGATCCGTTTCAATTCACCATGACCATTGTAAAACAAAAAATAAATCTAGAGCGCCTTCGGGGAGGATTCCATGCAGAAGCAGAATTGAATGCTGCACCATATTTTCTTTCTGCCTTGACATCACTGTGTCAAGCCCATTCTTTCTTCCCTGTCTTCTTCCAAGTTTCTCTCAGACCTAGTACTTGAGTTTTTGAATTATTAATTTCCCAAATATGCTGGCTTGCAATTTTCTGACTTGAACCTGATTTCATTACTGCTTGCACACAAGGCCAGCCTCTCCTGATTCTTCTGTAAGGCCTTGGGCCCCCGCGTTGCTTACAGCACTGTCCAACTTAATAACTCTGGGTCTGTCTCCAGCAACCACCAGGCATCTCAATCATCCCACAGACAAAACTGCTTGCAGGCAAAACCACCATGACACTCTCAGAATTCTGAGAAACCACTCCAAGTCACGATGTTTTTATTCAGAGAATTTGGGATTATCAAGGTGAACAGGTAAGATGCTAAACTCATGCCTATGACTGTGAAAAATAACCCTGCACAACTTCTCTTCAAACCAGCAACATCTGTGACTACAAAACCACATCAACCTTCATCCCCACCCACTATGAACACGGTGGGAACTGACATTGAGGTACAGACCCAAAGCATGAAATGAAAATTCCATCAGAGAATGATCTTCCCAGATACATATATAGATCCAGGGACCAAAGCCACCACAGCTGAATGCTGCTTCCTTTTTTGAAACTCAGTATTGCAACACTTCAATCTCTAGGAATGTATCCTTCACAGAAATGTTCAAAAGACACACATATCAAGACACTTATTTATGATGGGCACTGCTTGTTACAGAAAAATCAGAAACAATGTAGAGGTCTACAATTAATAGGAAAGTGGAAATAGCATGAGAGTTCACCCACAGAAAACAACACTAGACACATATTTAAAAGAATTAAGTAGTTCACCCTCCACTGGAGTCTATATTCTTCAAGGATAAGGATTTGCTTCTGTTTTGATCACTACTGTAAGCCCAATACTCAAAACAGCAGCAGGCACATAGTGAGTGCTCCACAAATATTTGTTGAGTAAATATATTGCTAGGTGAGCAAAGCTAGTGGCAAAACATTATCAACATACAACCCATTTTGCATGAAATTAAATCAGAGTAATGTTAGAGCCTCTTGATGAAGGTGAAAGAGGACAGTGATAAAGCCGGCTTAAAACTCAACATTCAAAAAACTAAGATCATGGCATCCAGTCCCATCACTTCATGGCAAATAAATAGAGAAAAAAATGGAAACAGTGACAGACTTTATCTTCTTGGGCTCCAAAATCACTGGAGATGGTGACTGCAGCCACGAAATTAAAAGACACCTGCTCTTGGAAGAAAAGCTATGACAAACATAGACAGTGTATTAAAAAGCAGAGACATCACTGTGCCAACAAAGATCCATATAGTCAAAGCTATGGATTTTTCAGCAGTCATGTACGGAAGTGAGTGTTGGATCATAAAGAAGATTAAGCACCAAAGAACTGATACTTTCAAACTGTGGTGCTGGAGAAGACTCTTGACAGTCCCCTGGACAACAAGAGAGATCAAACCAGTCAATCCAAAAGGAAATCAACCCTAAATATTCATTGGAAGGACTGATGCTGAAGCTCCAATACTTTGGCCACCTGGCACAAAGAACAGACTCAATAGAAAAGACCCTGATGCCAGGAAAGACTGCACACAGAAGAAGGGGGCGACAAAGGACAGGATGGTTGGATGGCATCACCAACTCAAAGGACATGAGGTCTGAGCAAACTCCAGGGGACAGTGAAGGACAAAGGAGCCTGGTGTGCTGCAGTCCGTGGAGTCACAAAGAGTTGGACACGACTGAGCAACTGAACAAAAAAATGTCAGAATACACATGGTAAAGGGTTCATTTGTTCAAGCTACTTGATTGGTACGTGGGGGTTTGTGACACTTGTCTCTTTACTGTTAAGATACGTTTGAACAATTCCACAGTAAATATCTTATAAGGACAAAAGAAAAGTTGCAATACTATGCACTGAACCATTAACAGTAGTTATCTTAGGTAAGATTTTGAGGGATTTTCTTCCATTCTGATCTTTTATATTTAACTTTGTATTTTTTTAATTTTTATTGAAATATAGCTGATTTACAATGTTGTGTTTTCAGGTATACAGCAAAGTGATTCAGCTATATATATATATATGTATGTATTTTAGATTCTTTTCCATTATAGGTTATTACAAGATAGTGAATATAGTTCCCTGTGCTATAGGTCCTTGTTGGTTACCTATTTTATGTATAGTAGTGTGTACATGTTAATCCCAACTCCTAATTTATCCCTTCCCCACCTTATACTTTGGTAGCTATAGGTTTGTTTTCTATGTCTCTAAGTCTCATTTCTGTTTTGTAAATAAGTGCACTTGTATCGGTTGTTAGGATTCCATATATAAGTGATATCATATATTTGACTTTCTCTTAGTATGATAATCTCTGGGTCCATCCATGTTGCGACAAGTAACTTTGTATTATGCTTACAATGGCAGGGGGTGGGGAGGGTGGGAGGAGGAGGAACTTAAAAGTACTATTTTGCCCAAAGTACTAAGATTTTGAACATATAGAAGAGTTTGCCTGCAGTGAATGTAGCTGAAAGAGGGTAAAATTTCAGCCACTGTCAAATCACCAAGAAAAGTCCAACTTTAACAATTATCAACACTTTTGATAATTTTTTTATAATTATCAACACTTTTTTTGGTCTGCATGTTTTAACATCACACTTATTTTTTACATAAAATATGTGATATACTGCTTAAGATTTTGCTACTTATTCTGTTCATCAGCAATAGTCAGTCAACCAATATTTATTAAACAACTTCTGTGTGTGTCCATGCATACTTGATCATGTCTGACATTTTGTAACCTCATGGACTGTAGCCTGCCAGGCTCCTCCATCCATGGAATCTTCCAGGCAAGAATACTGGTGTGGGTTGCCACTTCTTTCTCTGGGGGGGTCTTCCCAACTCAGGGATCAAACCTATGTCTCTTCCATCTCCCGCATTGGCAGAAGGATTCTTCACCACTGTACCACCCGGAGAGTCCCACCGTCTGTGTACCAGACCCAGTTTTAGGCAAAAAGGCTAGCTTAGCAATTAAGAAACAAAGAACTCCTCCCTGATTCCCAAATGCCAGCTCCCTGCCCTCCCTTGGCCCAAACTAGGGGCACTGCTTCAGGGCTGTATTATTCTGTCTCACTTCCTCCAACAGTCCCAGAAGAAATTTTCCATCTCTATGGCAAGCTTCAAGAAACTTATGTGGTAATAGCTCTTGGACCCTTCTTCCCACAGAAAAATGAAGCTTACATTCCAAAACAGAAATTCAAAGAGGGGGGAAAAAAACATACTAATGCAATCACTCTTTTCCAATCAATTTCTCAACCATCCTCTCCAGGAGGCCTCTTTAAAAATATGAAACAGTTTCCTGAAAGAGAAATCTATTAGAAAAATCTACATTTCACAAGTCTAGCCTCCTGATTACTAAATGAGTCTAGAAGAACCACTGCTTTAAAGGATGATCCTAACTGGCGGGCAATCTCAAGAAGGTGCATGTTGAAAGCTCAGTAAATTAGTCTTGTCACAAGCTTCTCCTTCCCCTCCTACTCCCTATTTGAGAGTTTAAATACTCAACAAAATAAGGTTGGAGCTTATTCAAACAAATACAGAATCAAGAACAAATATGCCAAGTGCATTTTAAAGTTAAAAGTACACAATATGTTAAACATTGAGGTTTATGGTTATCATTATTGGGCAATATTTACTGAGTGTCTCTACGTGCCAAGCAACATAAGCCTGGACTGTGCACTATCTCATTCAATCCCTATATCAGATATGCCTTTTCCCCCATTGTTCAGATGAGGACACTGAGAACAGACAAGTAAATACTGATGTCACTTACGAGACATACGTTGGTTTTATCCATTCAAAACTCCCAGGTCCTTTAGGCAATAGCACATCCCTCATTCCATGAGGTCCCAGTGATCATGGTGCCCTGGAGCCCTGGGCACCTAGATGAGGCCAATCACAATACTTCACACCCTGGCCCAGTGACTGGTCAAGGGATGGGCAAGTGACCCAAAGCAGAGCCAATGAGAATCTTCCCTGAGACTGCACGAATAGAGACAGTAGACGATACACGCTGGGTACAGTTGGGTAGCCAGCATCCAAAGACAGTGCCCAACGCATGTGTTTTGTTGCTCCCTGGCACAAGAAATCTGGGTGGCCCTACTGCCTCACTGCAAACCATGGAATGCAGCCAAAGAGATTCTATGTCCCTTCCAGACCTAAGCCCTGAGAAGGCCTGGCAGCTTCCACTTTTGTACTTGGAAACCCTGAGTTGCCATAGAGGACATCTAGACATCTCTGCTAGAGTGACAGCGTAGACCACGGGTCAGTAGCTTTGTCTCAAAGCATCAGAGAGTAAACATTTTGGGTGTTGTAGTTCATATGGTCACACCTACTCAAACGCCTTGTGATGTGACAGCAGCCATAGGGAACAGGTGAAGCCGCGTTCCAGGAGAATTTTGTTTACAAAGCAGGCATCCCAGGCTGTAGTTGGCTGACCCATCATGGACAGACCACACAGAATAGCCATATGGAGAGCAAGAAGCTCTGAGACTTCAGAGAGAGAGAGACAGGTCTACTAGTCTCAGAGTCCTGCGGGAGCCCAGCCTTCTAGGCAACATGCCAGACAATGGGCGGGTCATCCATTCCAGCCCAGATGCCCGCAATCCTGACCCATGCTGCATGGAATGGAAGAATTCTCAGCTAAGCCTAGTCGACCCACAGAATCATGATTCTTGTTTTAAGCCACTAAATTTTAGGGTGGTTGGTTACACTGGAAAGTCATGTGAGACGTGGTTTCTTTCAGACTTGGCACTGTCCGCCTTTGAAGCCAGATAATTCTGTGTGGTGGGGGCCATCCTGTGCATCGCAGGATGTTTATCAGCATCTCTGGGCTCCACTTATTAGCTACCGAGGGCACCCTCCCTGCCAGCTATGACAACCAAAACTGTCTCCAGATACTGCCACACGTCCCTGGGGGAGGCGAAATCACCACTGATTGAGAAATACTGGTGTCAGGTGAAAAAATACAAAACTAGGAACCAGCAAGCAGCCAACTTCCCCACCACGTGCAAGTCAAGTAGAGTCAAGAACAGGGTGAGGGCAAGGCCAGTTTATGACTTTCATAGTCCCTAGGCACTTGCCTTCATCAGCCCCTTGGCCCATTAAAAGAAAAAAAAAATTATATAAATATATTGTTGTGACCACATTGGTATAAATATGAATATAATCCAGAATCATTATAGATTATTATTATACCCATATTTTTTATGATTTTTAAGTGAAGTAAAATTAAACAAATTACAATAATTTTGAATACTGTAGATGCTAAGCACTGTGTTCACAATGCCTAATGAATAATCAGCCCTGAGTGAATATAATGAAGGAGCCAGAGACGTTAAGTCCTTGGAACCAGCCATGCCTAAAATTTGACCCATCCCTGGACTCTCAGTTTCATAAGCCAAAAAAATTTACTTTTGGGGATAAACAACAAGGTCCTACTGTATAGCACAGGGAACTATATTGAATATCCCACGGTAAATCATAATGGAAAGAAATATGAAAAAGAGTGTGTATATATATAACTGAATCACTTCACTGTACAGTAGAAAGTAACACAACATTGTGTATCAACTATACTTCAATAATTTTTTAATTCACTTTTTGGCCTAAGCTAGTTTGAGTTGAGTTTCCATCACTCACAATCAAGAGGCGTGATTTATCCGGTCTCCTAGCAACAGCAGGTGGAAGCTGACCATGAAGCTGGGTCCATCTAAAGCAGAAATTCCTACCCACTCCTCCCTCCGACCACAAATGCATCCCACCTCCAGTATCCTTCTCATTCTCACTAAGCAGGACAATTTTCAAGAAAAAGTTCTCCCCACACTTACACTTCTGGACAAAGTTGCTCACGTGCTTAATCTTCATCAAAGCCGGCTGACTGCATTCTTTAAAGAGAACAAAGAGGGCATCTAATATCGCTTCTCGGGAAAGAAGAGACATCTGCTGTTGAGTCATGGAGGGTGGTTTCCCCTAAAAACAGCAAACAGCAGATGGAGACACTGTCAATAATGAAAAGCTTTGATCAATAACATCCACGCAGAGTAAATTGCAAGCCACCAACTCAACTAACTGCTCACGACACATGCTAGCAGCGGAATTTGGTGGCCTCATCCTTTAAAGTGACGTCCATTGACAGTCATTAAGTTATCACTTGTATGTGGGCTTCTTCCTCCTGCACCTGGGGAGAAAAACTTCATCAGCACACCATGAATAAGAAACAGTTCTTCTGTCTTGGCAGTCTGAGGCTCATGGAGACATTTACTCTGGACCCTGCTGGTCCCGTCCCATCTCCGTGCCTCTTCAGGAGGACACAATGAATGCCTCTTCCTCCGTGTTCCTACAGGTTTGTTTAACATAACTTCAGTTTCTTTAATTCACTCAAACAATAAAGGGTCGTATGAATGGAGTGTCTGCACTAAAGCTGAATTTATTCATGATTTCAGGCAACAGTTGCAAACTGGCAGACTGCATCTAGCCCACAGACATGTTTTGTTTGGCCTGTTATATTTAAAATAATTTATCTGCCAATATTGAAAAAATCAGGAGATTTCACACCAAAAGAAAAGGGATGGGGGAAGGGGAGGATTTCTGGCTTCTCCTGAGACACAGGCAGATCTGGCAACCCTATACCACATTCCTGTCTGGGGAGGCTGAGTTGCAGCTGAGGAGCATTGCCCCTCTAGAAAGTGGATGTGTTCAGCATTTCACTGCAGACTCAACTCACAGCTCTTCCATCTGGCCCATTTGACTCCTTTACACTCACTGTCTGGCCACCCAAGACTGAGTTCACACCCCTGGTCTAGAGCAATGAATCCCACGTGCCACGGACTATATGCAGTTCTCTCTGCAAAGCTGGCCACCAACAATTCTTCTAACGCTAAAAGCACTTGCCACTGCATCAAGTGTCAGAGTCTATTTCTTCTCCCCATGAATCTGTGCTGTCGCCATGACTCATGTGAAACAACAGAACGTAACACAGGTGACCCAGTGCCAGTTCAAGATGTACCCCTTAAGAAGTCTGGCAGCTTCTACTTTTGTCTTTTGGGGGAAGCCAGCCGCCAAGTTGAGAAGTTTGGGCTAGACCAGGTGACAAGTCAAATCTCACCCACTGTCTGTTTTTATAAATAAAGTTTTATTGGAACACAGCCATGCCTATTAATTTACACATCATCTATGGCTGTGTGTGCACGTGTGTGTGTGTGTGTGTGTGTGTGTGTGTGTTAGTTGTTCAGTCTCATGTAGCTCTTTGCGATCCTACGGACTGTAGCCTGCCAGGCTCCTCTGTCTGTCCATGGAATTCTCCAGGCAAGAATACTGGAATGGGTTGCCATTTGCTTCTCCAGGGGATCTTCCAAACCCAGGGACTGAACTCAGGTCTCCTGCATTGCAGGCAGATTCTTTACTGTCTGAGCTTCTGTGCTATAAAGAGAATGGCAGAGTTCAGTAGTTGCAGCAGAGACCTTAGGACCAATGTACTATTCACAGAAAAAATTACAAGCCCCAGGTTAGATTGAGTAACAAAAGACCTTTGGAGAAGAGGTCACTGGACGAACTGAGGCACCCCAGTCAGCAGTTGGCACCCAGCGGTTTTAGTCCCAGCCAAGCTCCCAACTCAATACAACCCACGAGTGACCCCAACAGAAGAATCACCTAGTTTCATGCAGCCAACCCACGGAATTCTAAGAAAAAGCAAACCACTGTTGCTTTAAACTTTGTGAGCGCTTTGTTACTCAGCCCTGGATGACAGAAACAAACTGACTGTAACAGCCCAATGGCAGCCTCCTCAGCCAGAACCAGAAGCATGATGGGCCCTTTCCTGCCCACTCCCTGGCACTGGCCAGCACACACCATTAAAGCAGGGGTCACTCCACTGCACCTCTCTGCACGCGGCTGAATCCAGCCCACCAGGTCGGTCCACGCCCACCACTAACCCACTGCCCAAGTGGTAGACGGGAGCTCCGCTCCCAGGATGCCAACTTCTAAGCCACCTCATCAGTCACCAACTGGCCAGTGAAGCCAGCTGAGGCCACAGCATCTGCCGCCTCAGATAACCAGGCTCTACTGAGAGCCAGAGAACAACGATGCTAGAGCAGCCCAGACTTCCTCAGAGCCTGCCGCTTTCTGGTGTCGTGTGGCACCTTCCTACTCTGGGTGTAACAGCCACAAGGCAGGCACAAGCTATAGGGGCCCTGCTCAGCACCACAGTGGACCTACCCACAAGCAAGCGACCAGTTAGTGGCCCTGCTGACCATTGGTCAGTGCCACAGTGGGCCCCTCCCCCAAGCAAGCAACCGTTAGTGAGCAACTGTCAACCAGCCACTTTGAGTGGTCCTGCCCAGCCATTGGTCAATGCCACAGTGGGGCCCTCCCCCAAGCAAGCAACCTGTTAGTGAGCAACTGTCAACCAGCCACTTTCGGTGGTCCTGCTTAGCCACTGGTCAGTGCCACAGTGGGCCCCTCCCCTTCTTGTATATAAAGGGAGCCAGAACTCGACTGAGGGAAGATGGTTTTCTGAGATGCCAGTCTACCATCTTCTCCTTCTGCTAGGTTTCCAATTAAAGTAGTTATTCCTTGTTCCAACAGCTCATCTCCTGATTTATTGGCCTGTCCCGTGGCAAGCAGAACAAGCTTGGGTTCAGTAACATGACTATCTTTGAGTCACCTGGAGGGAGAATTTAACTAAAAACCAAAAACCAGATTCTCAGGTACCATCCCCAACCTACTGAATTAGAATTTACAAGTCTGTAGCTAAGAATATATTTCAATAACACGTCCTCCCAAGACAGTCAGACCTCAGCCAGGTTTGTGAAGCACTGAGTCAGACCACACTATCCGTCACTTTAGAGTTCTGCCACTTCCTGGGAAAATAAGATTCCTAGTTTTTCTCTCCTTTGATGAGTTTAGACTAACTAAGCAGCAGTTCCCAAATATAGTACTGAGTCTTTAACAAAGTTTTCAAGTCTGTCATAAAGTAAGAAAAAGTGAACACTGCATGATGACTCTTTTATAAAGCTAAGTGTATTCAAATTGTAAATGGTCCTTTATTCTGAAATAACATCCTTCCCCTTGTGGTATTTTTTAAAATGTTCTCTCTTTATGAAATAAAAGGACCAGAAGATACTAGCGTTTTCTTTTTTGTGTTTTTTTACATCCCTTACTTAGCAAAATACAAAGTTGGCAAACCTTGGTCAGCCTAGCAAATCTGTAAAATTTCGCTGGCTCAAAAATCTAAAAGCCTGCCAACCAGTGACCTGGAACTCTTGGGGAGGTACTTACCGTTAAGTAGAAACTGAGACCCTGTCTAAATGGAAAACAAAACTACTCTCTATCCAAACCTCATTAAAAGGACACTGGGATAGGGATAAAGTGGGATAATCAGTTAGTTTAGAAATCCCACGAGGGGATTAAAGACAAGAGGGAATTTTAAGGACATGTGGGAGACTGCTGTAAGCTAATGACCACTCTAGAAAAGAACCCAGTAACCTAGCAACAATCTCCCCTCATAGCTCAGACGGTAAAGAATCCGCCTGCAATGTGGGAGACCCAGGTTCAGTCCCTGGTTGAGAAGCTCCCCCTGGAAAAGGGAATGTCTACCCACTCCAGTATTCTTGCCTGGGGAATTCTATGGACAGAGGAACCTGGCAGGCTACAGTCCATGGGATCACAAAGAGTTGGACACAAAGGAGCGACTGCCACTTTCACCTCAGTAACAATCTACACTACCCTGAAAGAAGACCAGATGCATACAATTGCCAGGCACATTCAAGCCACAGGTGCCAATAGTTTAAACACAAAACAATAGATATCGGGTCTGAATCTTGTTACGTGAAATCAGGGAGTTACTGGTCCTTGAAGAATAGCATTTCTGCAGGTAGTCAAGACAGGAATAGAGGGGAAAAGGGAAAGAAACTAGGTGAAAGGGGTCATAATATCAAAAACTTGAGATGAATTACCATATTTTAGTATATATTACCTTTCTTCTGTTAATATATATATGATTTAAATAGCGCCATGACAGTCCTCATTAACCATACAGGGTCAAAGGAGAACTAAAGACCTAAGCCTTGAACAGCTACCCCAAAATGAGGAAGGTGGTATACTCCACTCCCCACTTTTTCTTTGACTATAAAAATGTAGCCCTCTTTGTTCTCAGTGCTGTGTTCCCCTGCCAGACCATTTGTGTCTCTCACAAGCATCCTCTGCTAATAAATTCACTCTTTTGCCGTTTCTGTGCTGAAAAGAACTTGAGCTTCAGTAAGTTCTGATACAAGGTGAGCAGTTTCAATTAAAAGACGAGTTTGATCCACACTGCAACAGAAGACCCAGTGCAGCCAAATTTAAAAAATTTAAAAAAAAATAGTGCGTTCAAGTCCCCTCCTAACTCAGGAATGATGGATTTAAGTCCCAATCTGAGTTTTGGCTGGGTTCAAGTCCCACCCAAGAAGGAGTGGGGTTTCAGCTGGATGGGGGGCAAAAACAGTATCTTTATCCTTCTTATATCAAAGCAAGTGCTAGAGTTATGCTATGCTTGCAAATAACAGCTTTTCAGGGTGCAGGGTGGAACTTGTTTAAAAAAAAAAAGGATGAATTGGGGATTTACACACAATCTTTGCTGGTATAATGACATTAAATACAAGATACACTTACTAAACTCTGATATACACTGGCAATGTTGCCCAGCAGTTACACACCCACACCAAAAATGGGGTATGGCTTTGTCATTCAACAGCTGCGTGATTCTGAGCAAGTCTCTGTCCCTCTCCATATCTGCACATTATAAGAATTTTGTCATAAGTTGGACATTTTTGAGTAAATTAATGGGTTAAAAAGTGGTGCCCTCCAGTCAGCTGAGGTTAAAAATAGACCATTCATAAGAGAAAAACACCTCATGACTTAAATGGTGACCCACAGAACAACCTAAGCTTTCATTCTGATCTGTCTGAACATTCCCCAATACCAAAATCTTGGGGAAAATGTCCTCAAGAACATATTAGTAATGAAACTAATATAACATTGTAAATCACCTTAGATTTATCATCATACAGCTAATCCTACAAAAATGCCTTATTTAGTAGTTACTGCTAAGTGAACATAAATTTATTATTACTGTAGCTAATACTATTTCTACACCCATCATAATAATAGTTATCATTTATAAAGGGCTGGGCAAGAACTAAGTACATGAATTATCTCATTTAATCATCATAACTTTGTAAATTAGGTGCTATAACTTCTATTATAATACAAAGAAAGGAAAATGGATCTAGAGAAGGCAACTGACTCACCCAAGGTAACACAGCTAATACAATCTGGGGCCAGGATTCAAATCTAAACCTTCACCACTATCTGTATTTTCTCTTGGACTTATCCAACAAGGATTTCTACAACAAACAAAAGAATTAGAAATCTACTTGGGAAAAAATCTCACACCATTAAGTT
The DNA here is from genome assembly GCF_049115385.1 of Moschus berezovskii. Classification (NCBI taxonomy): domain Eukaryota; kingdom Metazoa; phylum Chordata; class Mammalia; order Artiodactyla; family Moschidae; genus Moschus; species Moschus berezovskii. The sequence continues at coordinate 58,748,369 of NC_142478.1, read as the reverse complement.
TTAATCCTTTTGGGGGTGATGGAAATGGTCTATATCTTGAGAGGAATGTGGGTTGTACAGGTTTGGTATTCATCAAAACTTTTTTAAAATATAAACATCCCTTGAATGAAAAAGACTTCTATATTTCTATAGAGTTACATCTATAGAAATTCCAGTCAAAAGAGTGTCTTTGTTCGTTTACTTTTCCTTCTTTAATAAAAGGGCAAACTTTAGTGCAAAAGTGTAACATGTGTGAAATTCTCAAAAAGGTCCCCCTTCCAGGGCAAGTTCAGCTATCCACTCCTGGCACAATGGCTCCTTTTTCTACAACTTTCAGCATATATAAAACACCAAAGGGGATTTCTCCTAGATTCGCCTCAGTCCTCTAACAAATTCCTATAACTTCTGAGTCACAAAGAGGTTCCAAGGAAACAAAGGTGAGCAAAGTTGACAAGCCAGTCTGTTACCTGGAAGAAAAGATTCAGCCTGGAGGCCCGGCTGGCAATGGATTCAACAGCATCAGTGTCCAGCAGATTCCGTGCTCCATACTTAAACTTCAACATCTCCCCACTGGTGATGAAAGTAGACAGGAGGAGGTTAGTGTGTTCCGCTGATTTGAGCGCGAAGGGTTGGAGAGATCCTGAGCTTTCCCTCAAGATATCAGGGGTAGGGAGGTGAAAAATCAGCCACCACTGGGTCTTGGGAAGCTCAGTCTGGAGATTAAAAATCAGACTTTTATTCAGTGTAACAGGAGTAACATTGCAACACTTATCTGACATACTCAGTTACTTAAAATTTGTTTTATAACTGCAGACAGTGACTGCAGCCATGAAATTAAAAGATGCTTGCTTCTAGGAAGAAAAGCTATATGACAAATCTAAACAGCATACCAAAAAGGAGAGAGATCACTTTGCCAACAAAGAACTGTATAATCAAAGCTATGGATTTTCCAATAATCATGTACGGATGTGAGAGCTGGACCATAAAGAAGGCTAAGCACCCAAGAATTGATGCATTTGAATTGTGGTGATAGAGAAGACTCTTGAAAGTGCTTTGGACAGCAAGGAAATCAAACCAGTCAATCCTAAAGAAAATAAACCCTAAATATTCATTGGAAGGACTGATGCTGAAGCGCCATTACTTTAGCCACCTGACGCAAAGAGCTGACTCACTGGAAAAGACCCTGATGCTGGGAAAAACTGAGGGCAGGAGGAGTAGGGGCAACAGAGGATGAGATGGTTGGATGGCATCACTAACTCAATGGACATGAGTTTGAGCAAACTCTGGGAGAAAATGAAGGACAGGGAAGCTTGGCAAGCTGCAGTCCATGCGGTCACAAAGAGTCAGACATGACTTTTAACCACTGAACAACAACAACAACGCCCCTTAGAATATAAGCTCCATCAGGGCAGGGACTTTTATTCTAATATATATAGCCTGGCACATAAATGCTAATAAACAGTTATTGAACAAATGATTGAAAATAAGTAAATTACATAATACAGGTATGTTGGAAGCTATGGGGTTCAAAAAAAAAATAAGAAAAAACAAATGAAGGAATTGGGGCATGGTAGTAAATGTATAACAGTGTAGTCAAAGTAACTTCACCATTCAGTTCAGCTGTGTCCGACTCTGTGCGACCCCATGGACTGCAGCACGCCAGGCTTCCTGTCCATCACCAACTCAGGAAGTTGTTCAAATTCACGTCCATCGAGTTGGTGATGCCGTCTAACCATATCATTCTCTGCTGTCCCCTTCTCCTCCTGCCTTCAATCTTTCCCAGCATCAAGATCTTTTTTAAGGAGTCAGTTCTTCGCATGAGGTGGCCAAAGTTTTGGAGCTTCAGCTTCAGCATCAGTCCTTCCAATTGATTCAGTTCAGGATTGATATAAGGATTGAGTGGTTTCATCTCCTTGCAGTCCAAGGGACTCTCAAGTCTTCTCCAACACCACTTCACTGAACAGGTAACATTTGCGCCAAAATCTGAAGGGAGTAGCAGCAAGCCTTGCAGATATTTGGGTAAAGAAAAGTATCCTGGGGTCAGAGGGAACAGCCAGAGCTAAGGTTCTGAGACAAGACCTAACAGTAACTGGGAAACCATGAAGGGATGGGACAGAGTGAAAGAGGCAGGAAGTAGGCGCTGGCGGGTTGGGGCCAAGAGTATGAAGACACCAAAGTTAAGGTCACACAGATTCTAAGGCGCTGCCGGCCCCGACTTGCAATGCCGACAGGAGGCAGGGCAGAAGAAACACAGGACCCCACCCAGTTGGAGAAAGGAAATTCCTCTAGCCGCAGCACAGCCTAGCCAACCCTTCCGGCTCGGACGGGGGATAAGCCCTTGCACCGCCAGCCTGGGAAGACCTTCCCGACCCCCCGCAGCCCTCAGGGCGGGACCGCCGCCCTCCCTGCTGCGAGAGGCAAAGCCGGGGTTGGTGTGGTGGAGGAGGCCCTTCCCTTGGTCTTGCAAAGTAGGGTGAGGGAGAATTGGGCTTGGGGAGAGCAGACTCACCGTTCCGCCTACCCCGCTGTCTGCGCGCCGCTCGGCCCCGTGCCTCCCGCGGCAGCGTTTGAACACTGGGAACGGCGTAGGTGGGGCCAGCCACGTCTGGACCAATCAGTGTTCCAGCTCGTATGATGGACAGTTCTATCTCAACCAGGTCCTGCCCAAGTCCTTAAAGGGACCGAGGAAGTGAAAGAGAGGGCCAATGAAATTGTTTCTTCCGACCCGGCAGGGCAGGTCTTGGAAGTTTGAAATTGGCGGTTAAGCAGAAGGATGCAAGGTTTGAGGGCGCGTCTGTTTGTCTGGGATGTCTGAGGAGAATGCTGGGGCAGTGGCCCTTGCTCTCATGGCCACCTGCAAGGAGGAAGGCAGCCCAGCCGCTCTGATTGGTGATCTTGTTCATCAATCCTGACTAAAGTAAAAGTACTTGTTACTTTGTTAAATAAACCAGCTGGTTCTCAGGCTACAGCTGAGGCTTTGAGTTTGAGATTCCACCTGCCTCAGTGACTGGTTGTCGACTGCAACAAAAAGGCGATGATATTGAAGCTGTCTCATAGAACATTTTAAAATAAAGACAAGAGACTTAAACAGTCGAAATCCAAAAGGCCAACAAATATATGAAAAGCTACTCAACGTTACTCATCATCAGAAAATAAGAAAACTAAACCCAGAAAGATATACAATAACAGGCAGCCAGATTGGGGCGGATTGGTGGGGAGGAGGTCTGACAGTGTCGGCAAGACTTGGCGGTACACAGCTGCTGCTGCTAAGTCACTTCAGTCGTATCTGACTCTTTGTGACCCCATAGACGGAAGCCCACCAGGCTCCCCCGTCCCTGGGATTCTCCAGGCAAGAACACTGGAGTGGGTTGCCATTTTCTTCTCCAATGTGTGAAAGTGAAAGTGAAGTCGCTCAGTCGTGTCCGACCCTTAGCGACCCCACGGACAGCAGCCCACCAGGCTCCTCCATCCATGGGATTTTCTAGGCAAGAGTACTGGAGTGGCTTGCCATTGCCTTCTCCGGGTACACAGCTGATGGGAGTATAAAGCAGTACTTCTTGTTTGAAAAAAGTTTGCCATTCTTTGCTAAAGTTGATGATATGCACAGTCTATGACTCACGCCTGGGTATACCTTAGAAAAACTCCTGTGTACACCAGGAGACATGTACGAGAATGTTCAGATAACCATACAGCATCATAAAAAAAAACAAACTGGAAGCAACCCAAATATCCATCAGCAACAGAAAGGATAATTTTTTATATTGCAGTGTTTTCATAGAGCAATAAAAAGGAGCAACTACAGCTGAACACAGCGACATAATGCATTTCAAAACAATGCTGAGTGAAGGAAGCATAACAATAGAATAAAGTATGTTTTCTTTTTCTTATTGAAGTATATGGTTCATTTACAATGTTGTGTTGCAGGTATACCACAAAGTGATTCAGCTATACTATATTCTTTTTCAGTTTTTTTTCCCCTATAGGTTATTAAAGTATGTTTTCATTAATATAAATTTCAAAAGCAAAACAAAATAAAATATTTAGTGAAAGATGTACCTACAGGTGATAAAATCAGAAAGTAAAGCAGACTCAGAATAGTAGTTATCAAGGGGATGGTGTCCTTTCAGGGAGTCAGGATGCTGCCTGCTAAGTCGCTTCAGTCGTGTCTGACTCTGTGTGACCCTGTAGGCTGCAACCCTCTAGGCTCCTCTGTCCATAGGATTTTCCAGGCAAGAATACTGGAGTGGGTTGCCATGCCCTCCTCCAGGGGATCTTCCCCACCCATGAATTGAACCTGCCTCTCTTACATCTCCTGCATTGGCAGGCAGGTTCTTTCCCACTAGTGCCACCTGGGAAGCCCCAGTCAGGATGCTACTGTGATCTAATTCTTAGCCTGACTATAGTAATAGATTATTGTTTTATAATTAGTAAGTTGTGTGTATATATGTTCTATTTTGGAGAAGAAAATGGCAACCCACTCCAGAATTCTTGCCTGTAGAATCCCATGGACAGAAGAGCCTGGTAGGTTACAGTCCATGGGTTGCAAAGAGTCAGACACAAGTGACTAAACACACACACATGTTCTATTTATGTGTATTTTTAAAATTTGAAAGGGAGGCAGTCCTTTCGGTACTTTTATAATCCCTACACTATTAGAACTAGAAATGTGTTATCATATGCAGGCCCACACACTCATACACACATCAGTACAAAACAAAGTACAAACTTGCTTAATACACTTTTTCCCCAAGAAACATAATTTGCTATTCATCCCTGGGACAATAATGACAGTTACAATTTATCAAGCCCCTTCTCTCTTTTTGTCTTTATCAAGTACGTCTCATTTAATCTTTACTATAACCTAATACTGAGAAGGAGGAATTATAATCCACATTGTATAGATGGGGAAACTGAGTCTGAAAGATTCCCAGTGACTAATCTGGAGTTGATCGGCTCTAGGTGATAAAGCTAGGTTTGGAACTCCTGGACTATCTGACTCCTAATCCTTTTCTCTAAACGAAAACTGCTTCTCAGAAGATGTTAGAAATTTTCCCATCCTCTGCTTTTGTCATGTTGCAAGGACTAACCCAGTCCAGAAAAATGTATGAAAATAAGAATTACTTCTAGGGTCTTCCCCAGTAGTCCAGTGGTTATGACTCCACTCTTTCACTGCCAAGGGCCTGGGTTCAATCTGTGCTGGGGGAACTAAGATCCTGCAAGTTGAGTGGCTTGGCCACATTTAAAAAGGAAAGCAGAAGGGGAGGAGGGAGGGAGAGAAAGAAAAAAGAAAGACAGACTTCTAATGATATAAGGAGGTTAGCAAAAGGTCGGGGATGGTAAGTTGAGAAATGCAAAGTGGGTCTTAGCCACTGTTGATTTGATATAAAGAATCTCAGATGTGAATGTGCATCTAGTCAATGCTTCTGGTTTTTCTAATCCAGACAAATCTATTAGTTTTCAAGTGTCAGAAATAGGCTTCACCAGAATCATGGGACTTGTTTATCCTAAATTAGAATACAATGTTAACAGCATGATTTTGTATTGCCCTGAATCCTGCCTACTAATATCCTATTAGAACAATTGCTGGTCTTAGCAAAACCTTTGTGAAACAGAACAAAGAATAGACGATAAATAAGAATAAAGAAACATAAAGCAAAAACCACAGGAACTCCACCAATTTTCTTTCAAAAGTAGTAACTAACTGCACAGGAAGCATATGAGGAAAGAGAATTAGGAAGGACCAAGGAGATCGATCCTGGGTGTTCATTGGAAGGACTGACGCTAAAGCTGAAACTCCAATGATTTGGCCACCTCATGAGACGAGTTGACTCACTGGAAAAGACTCTGATGCTGGGAAAGGTTGGGGGCGGGAGGAGAAGGGGACGACAGAGAATGAGATGGCTGGATGGCATCACCGACTCTGTGGACATGAGTTTGAGTGAACTCCGGGAGTTGGTGATAGACAGGGAGGCCTGGCGTGCTGTGATTCATGGGGTCACAAAGGGTCGGACATGACTGAGCGACTGAACTGAACTGAACTACTAAGTCATGTTTCTAGAAAGCACTGTTAGCTGAGTGCTTTCTCAGAGCAAGCCACATCCCAGGTATGACCTGTTTTCCCCACCATTGACATGAAAGACGCTTTCAGGTCCTATAGGAATGTCATTTAGTTTTTAAATTATACGTGTTACTGAATGTTAGGAAAAAGAATAGCTTGCCCACCAAACCAGGTATTAGGCTGTTTAACAGCATCCTGGCTTTCACCCTATCTACTAGCATACATTCCCAGAGGTTACAATTAAAAATGTCTCCAGACGTTGCCAAATGCCCTTTGGAGGGCAAAATTGCCCTGAACTGAGGTGTTTGACATGAAAATTTCCAATGAACACATTCATCATTTTTAAAATTATTTTACTTATTTGTTTTGGGGCTTTCTCCAGTTGCACCAAATGGGACCACCCTTCTTTGTGGTGCGTGGGCTTCTCACCGCGGTGGCTTCTCGTTGCAGAGCACAGGCCTTAAAGCATTTAGCCTTCTCAGTTGTGGCACACAGACTCGGTATTTGCGGAGCATCAGCTTAGTTGCTCCAAGGCTGTGGGATTTTTCCAGACCAGGGATCAAACCTGTGCAGTGCAAGAGCAGGATTGAACTCTCATATCCCCTGCACTGTGCCACCAGGGAAGTCCAACTTCTTTTTTTTTTTTTAACCTTTTGGCATGTGGGATCTTAGTTCTTCTACCAGAGATCAACCCACACCCCTTGCATTGGAAGTCAGTCTTAAACACCAGACTCCAACAGAGCTCCCTAACAAATCAAAATATATTTTAAATGTTTTGAAAAATTTAATTGATTGTTATAACTTCATTCTGACACCTTCATTTTCCAAATGTTTTCTGCAAGTTTGCATGAGTTCCCATCTATGATTTTGTGGGGTTTTTTTTTTTTTGCCTTCTTTGACCTTAGACACAGTATCTAACAAGGAAGAATGAATTTTCAAAATTCAATTAAACAACAATTAGCCTTTTGCCATTTAATCCTAGACATTTTTTGTATAACATTGGGGCTTATCAGTTAATTGTGTTGCTTCAAAATAAACTATAAAACATACCTCTAATCCTTCAGCCCACTGATTTCAGGAGTGTTTATAATTTCCAATCCATTTATAATACAAGAAATTTAGGAACCTGACTCACAACCAAGGAAAACTAGAAAAAAAAAATGACATCAAATCCCAACACTGTTCAAGAGAATTAAAATAGAAACCACAGACTGGGAGAAAAAAGATATATTCAATAAAACACTGCTATTCAAAATATACAAAGAACTCTTAAAACTTAACAATAGGAAAATAAGAAATTTGATTTTAAAATGGGCCAAAGATCTTAATAAACACCACCTCAAAGATGATACACAAATGGCAAATAAATGCATGAAAAGATGCTCCCCATCATATGTCATTAGGGAAATGTGAATTAAAACGAGCTATCACCACAGTCTATAGGATAGCAAAGAGTCAGACACAACTGAGCGACTAACATACACACACATCACTACATACCTATTCAAATAGTCAAAATCCAGAAGACAAAAGCAAATGCTGGTGAGAATGTAGAGCGACAGGAACTCTGCTTTGTTGCTGGTGGCAATGCAAAATGGGACAGTCACTTTGGAAGGACAGTTGGGCAGTTTCTTACAAAAATAAACATTCTCTTACCATATAATCCAGCAGTCACACTCCTCAGTATTGACCCAAAGGAGCTGAACATTGTTGTGCATACAAAGACCTGCACACAAATGTTTATAGTGGCTTCATTCATAATTGCTGAAACTTGGCAGCGACCAAAATGTCCTTCAGTAGAGAGATGGATATAAACTATGGTACATTCCAGGCAATGGAATATTATTTGGCACTAAAAATAAATGAGCTATTAAGGCATGGAGGAAACTTCAAAGCATATCGCTAAGTGAAAGAAGTCAATCTGGAAAGGCCAAATGATACTGTTCTCTTTATTTCTCAACTTCTATTAAAGTTAAAACACCAGGGGAGACGGCACTATAAGTCCTTTCAGCTCTTCATGTGGGGAAGATACTGTCCAGCCTTGTGTAGCTCTTTTATTTTTCACTTATTTTTACTTGTGGTTAAGTATACATAACATAAAAGTTACCATCTTAACCATTTTTAAATTTACAATTTGGCAGCATTAAGCATATTTATATTGTCATGCAAACATTACCACTATCCATCTCCAGAGCTCTTTTCTTCTTGCAGAACTGAAAGTTTGTATCCATTACATAGTAGCTCCCTCCTCTGCTGAGCTTCCTAATAACTTCTCTTCTTTCTGTCATTATGAGTTTGCCTGCTCTAGATACCTCAAATAAGTGAAATCATGCATTATGTATCCTTTTGTGTCTGGTTTATTTTACTTACCATATTGTCTTCAAGGCTCATACATGTCATAGTACGTGTCAGTACTTCATTCCTTTTTATGGCTGAATAATATTCCATTGTATGGATATACCACATTTTGTTCATCCATTCATCTGTTGATGGACACTTGAGTTATTTCCCAGTTTGGGGCTATTATGAATAATACTGCTATGAAAACTGGTATATTCGTATCTCTTTGAGTCCCTGCTTCAGTTCTTCTGGGTATATACCTAGGAGTGGAATTGCTGGATCATACAGTAATTCTATACTATTTGAAAAAGTGACAAACTATTTTCCACAGGAGTTTCACCATTTTACATTTCCACTTACAAGGCCTCAGGGCTCCAGTTTCTGCATGTCTTCATCAATGCTTGTTATTCTCTGTGCTTTTTTTTTTTTTTTTTAATAAAAACCACTCCTAGGGAATTCCCTGGCAGTACAGTGGTTAGGACTTTGTGCTCTCTCTGACAAGAGCCCAGGTTTAATCCCTGGTTGGGGAACTAAGATCCCATAAGTCTCGTGGTGCAGCCAAAATAAAAGGAGATGGGGAATATAAACCTGCCTTAGGAATGAGCAATACCATCTGATATGTGTTTACTAAGGAGAAATAAAAGCATGTCCACAAAAATATTTTAAAATAATAATAATAACCGCTCCTAGTGGGCATGAAGTGATTATTTAGATTTACTTTTTTTTTTTTCACTTTCTTTGTTTAGCAATAGAAGATTTTCATATGAAATGCAGGCATCTCTCCGGATCACATTCATTCCACACTGTCTGCTGCTGCTGCTGCTGCTAAGTCGCTTCAGTCGTGTCCGACTCTTGTGCGACCCCATAGACGGCAGCCCACCAGGCTCCCCGTCCCTGGGATTCTCCAGGCAAGAACACTGGAGTTGGTTGCCATTTCCTTCTCCACTCCACACTGTCTAATGAATCCTATATTTCATTTCTAATAATCTTTAGGCTCTTGCCTTGGAGACTACTGGGCTTCCCTTGTGGCTCAACTGGTAAAGCATCTGCCCACAATGAGGGAGACCTGGGTTCAATCCCTAGGTTGGGAAGATTCCCAGGAGAAGGGAAAGGCTACCTACTCCAGTATTCTGACCTAGAGAATTCCATGGACGATATAGTCGGATACGACTGAACGACTTTCACTTTCTCTTTGAAGACTACTACCTACTTCCACCCGTGGTTTCCTCATCTCTCAAGTAGCTAAGGCACCGGTGCTTACTCTGAATTTGCCGCACCAGAGCAGTAGCGCCATCTAGTGGTCCAGAGAGGTAGTTGCAGGAGCAGCTCCCAATATTTCACAGCTGCTGCTAAGTCCCTTCAGTCGTGTCCGGACTCTGCGACCCCATAGATGGCAGCCCACCAGGCTCCCCCGTCCCTGGGATTCTCCAGGCAAGAACACTGGAGTGGGTTGCCATTTCCTTCTCTAATGCGTGAAAGTGAAATTGAAGTCGCTCAGTCGTGTCCGACCCTCAGCGTCCCCATGGACTGCAGCCTTCCAGGCTCCTCCGTCCATGGGATTTTCCAGGCAAGAGTACTGCAGTGGGGTGCCATTTCCTTCTCCGAATATTTCACTAAGACTTTATTATTATATACCTGGTGATGCCCATCTGACATTACCATGAAAAGCAAAATCTGATTCGAAAAATAGTGACTTTTACAAAAATTATATAGATGGGCTTCTCCCCAAATGACAAAGCCTTCTCCAGTGTCCTTTTAATTACACCCCTTCCTAAAATAGGAACAATAGGAATGCAGCTGACATTTTAAATGCAACTGGCTTGTTGAAAAATCTGTCCAAAAAAGAAATTATTTTTTTTCAATCTCTTCTATCAATCATCTTCTATCGAATCTCCCTTTTCAACATTTTAAAGACATCTCTTGGAAACAGTCTTTCAGGTTTTTTCAAGTTTTCACAGTTTCTGAAACCTCACCCTTCTCCTCCCTAGAACAGGAGCTTTAGAGTGGGGTGGGGAAGTGGTCTTGTCTTTATGCTGTTTCCTCCCCTCCTTCTTTCTTTAACACTTCTCTGATGTTTAAAACAGAGACTAGAAATTATGGGGAAGGCCCCACCCTACACAATTTTCTAACATAAGAAATGGGTCCCTTTTTCAACTACTCAACTACTCCAACTCCCCAGCTCACACCCCTAACTAAGTTCTAAGGTATCTACTAATTTCATTTGTGCCCCACCCAACATCAAGAGTTCAGGCTGCTTCATTTATTTTATTATTGTTATTTTGGCCATACCACGTGGCTTGTGGGATCTTAGTTCCCTGACCAAGAATTAAACCCAGGCCCTCAGCAGTGAAAGCACAGAGTTCTAACCACTTGACCACCAGAGAATTCCCAGGCTGCTTTATTTTGACCCTCTCTCTGCCTCTCCCAGAGAAGGCAATGGCACCCCACTCCAGTACTCTTGCCTGGAAAATCCCATGGATGGAGGAGCCTGGTGGGCTACAGTCCATGGGGTCGCTAAGAGTCGGACACGACTGAGCGACTTCACTTTCACTTTTCACTTCCATGCATTGGAGAAGAAAATGGCAACCCACTCCAGTGTTCTTGCCTGGAGAATCCCAGGGATGGGGGAGCCTGGTGGGCTGCCATCTATGGGGTAGCACAGAGTCGGACATGACTGAAGCAACTTAGCAGCAGCAGCAGCAGCTGCCTCTCCACCTTCACACACAAGCCATCTTCCTCCCATTTTCCTTCCTTTCCCTAGAGATCACAGGAATAAGAATGAGAAATAAGTATCACTCTTAGAAAATGAGATGTTATCATTAGACAGGACTGTAAACCTGAAAAAACCCAAGAGGCTCAACTAAGAAACTATTAGAGCCAACAAGAATTCTAAAAGATAGCCCTCTATAAGATGAATGTTCAGAAAAATCAATAGTTTTCCATTATACCAGCAGCAACCATTGAGCTAAGGTTAAGAGAAAAAAAAATTCTATTCCAGTAACAACAAAATACCAAGTTCCTAGAAATAAACTCAGTAAATGCAGAGGCCACATAAAGAAAACTACAAAGCTTGACTACAGACATAACAAGATCTGAATAAAAAAAAAAAATGAAGAGGCATAGCTTCTTCCTAATTAGGAAGCATCAACGTTGTAAGAATTTATTTTCTTCTCAAATTAACATAAACATAAAACACAGGATAAATAAATTACAGGCTATCCAAACAATGGACTCCTACCCAGCAATAAGAATGAAAGAACTATGGATATACGTAACGACATGGAAAAATCCCAAAATCATTAGGCTGAGTAAAGGAAACCAGATACAAAAGAGTACATACTGTATGATTACATTTATGTAAACATCTATAAAGGGGAAAAAATGATAGCAGATGGAATTGGTAATGGAAGTGAGGATTAAATGTGAAAGGGCATGAGGGACTTTTCCAAGGCTGTTGAGAATGTTCTATGTCTTGATCACACTGATGGTTACATGGTGTATACATCTGTCAAAACTCATCTAAATGTATCCTTAAAATAGTACATTTATTGTATATGAATGATACCCCAGTAAAGCTGAAAAAATTAAATGCAATTCCAACTAAAATGCAACTCAAAAAACCCAACTTTAGGGTTTGAGGGAAAGGTGTGGCAGAGACTTAAGGCACTGAAAATAAAATTTTTGGGGAAAAATAACTGCATGAGGCCAACTAAGAGGAAAAAAAAGCATGAATGCAGAGAGTCCTTCAGCAAGTTCACTGACCATTCACTCTGGGAACAAGATGCTTTCAGCTCCTCCGTAGTCCCCTCCATCACTAAGAAAGTTTCCCCCATGGGAAGGAGAAGGAACAGTCTCACCCCCTTGTCTCCACCCTATACAGCCTAGCATCAGGCTGCAGATAGCAAAGGAGTTTGGTTCCTTTTTACAGAAGAGGAGGACCTCAGTTGTTTTCTTCTCTTTGGAATGTGGGGTCCATGAAGCTATTTTCATTCTCAGCTTTGAATCCTGGATGCCCTTCCCAGAGTTGTCTCAATACCAAAAAGCCAACAAGAGGTTTAAATTCCTTTAGGATCCCCCCTTTATTACAGGGGGCTCCAAGAATATATAATTTCATGGCATAAAAAACAGAGCCACCTGTAAACCAAAATACATTGTAGGGTTTTAAGAGGAGAAATGTGCAAACATCAGATGGTCGATTCTACCACACACTAAAGAGAGAAGAGAACAGGCATGAATTGGTTTTGCAAACTTCAAGGTTGGCTGTTATTTAGGATGAAGCACTTGAGAAGGGAGAATGATGGATTGATGCATCAGGATCCTTTGTGTTGGCTGTCGACAAAAGTATGACAGCGTTTTAATATAACTTGTTTTTCTGGGCATGAAAATTTTCAATGACCATTAAGACATTTCTCTTTCAATTGGTGTGCTTGGGGTTTATTTTTAGAAATGAAATTTCTCATTAAGGAGTGATGTGATTTGAAGATGATCACTCTTCCAAGCTAGTTTTCTCTCTGCTATCCATTAGCAGGGTCCAAAAAAACCAAATTTGGAGGGGAAAAAAAGGCTTTTTGCCTTCAGGAGCACAATTTCTAACTCCCTTTTCTTTGCCAAGTAACAAAAAGGTAATACACCTAAGATACTCTGCCAGTTTTTCACTCTATGTAGCTAAGATTCTGCAAAGAATAAGAAATCATTAAGATCTGAGATCTATTGGAAATATTCGTGGCAGCCAATCAATGACAAAAACTGGGGCCTATCTCTCCATGGTAGCTGGTGGAGATAGTTTTCTGTTTTCTGAGCCACTGGAGTATCTCTTTATTCACTGTTGGTCAATAAAATGAGAACAATCCTATAAGGTTCTTTCTACACCTGTTGCAAACTAAATGGACCATAGCACTCAGGTCCATCTATATCAGTGATCTAGTGCAATATTACCACAAACGTGGAGGTTTATCGTCCACAGTTTGCAAGTCAGGAGTCCAGGCACACTGAGACAGAACTTCTGCAAAGCTGCAATCGAGATTTCAGTCGTATTCAGTGGTATCATATCAAGGTTTGACTGGGGAAGGGTTTATATTTAACCACATGTGGTTGCTGACAGCATTTGGTTCCTTGAAAGCTATAGCTATAATTTCCTGCTGGCTGTCAGTGAAGGTCACCCTGTTTCCTGTCATGTGGTCTTGTTCATAGAGAAGCTCATCAAGCTTACTTCCTCAAAGCCAGTAGAGAAGAGAGTCTTGCTGCAAAACAGACATTACAGTCGAACATAAGTTAATCACAGGGGTGACAGCCCATCACTTTTCTATTAATTAATTAGTTAAGTTTTCAAGTTTTTGGTTGCACTCCATCTTTGTTGCTGAGCACCAGCTTTCTTCAGTTGCAAAGAACAGGGGCGACTCTCTAGCTGCAATGCAGGGGCTTCTCGTTGAGGTGACTTCTCTTGCTGTGGAGCACAGGCTCTAGGGCACATGGGCTTCAGTAGTTGCAGCACTCAGGCTCAGCAGTTGTGGCTCCTGGGTCTAAGAGCACTGGGACTTCAATAGTTGGGGCTCATGGGCTTAGTTGCTCCATGGTATGTGGAATCTTCCAGAACAAGTCATGGAACCCGTGTCCCCTGTGTTGGCAGGCAGATTCTTATTCCATTGTACCACCAGGGAAGTCCAGCCCATCACTTTTGCCATATTCAAGTCACAGGTCCCATCCACACTCAAAGAGGGGATCACACAAAGACAAGAACCCCAGGAAGCCTAGGTGTAGGGAGTGACCTTAGAGTCTGCCCTCCACATTGTCCAGATTGGCTGCCAATATCATCTTAATTTAAGTGAGGATGACTTGGATTAAATGGGGATTACTCCATCCCCAAGGACTGACAGATGGACCACCCTCTGCCATAACTCCTTCAAGAATAGCATCCACCACACAAGTAAGGGCAATCTCGGGTGATTCTCTCATCTCCTTACCTGCTCCTTCTTTGTCCTTCTCTTGTCTAGCTCCCCTCCAAATGCTGAGAACCCACACTGCTACTCTCCTGGAGGGCACAGCTTGGATTCCCACCCCACCCCCAGCGGGGACATGCTTGTCTCTGAGAATGCAACTATGTGTATATAGAGGTCTCCACCACCACCACTGTCATCGGTACAGTTGCTCGGTGCCAGGCAGAGCAGAGTGTGAGCCATGAAAGGTGATGTAAAGAGTAGGAGGCCTGACCTCAAGATGTTCACAATCCAGATGACCACTGTTCTACAGTCTTACCCAAAAAGTGGAAGAAAAGGGATTTGGTGCACCACTCCTGTCCACTGTGTTTGAATTTTTAAATAATGAGCATGCAGTATTTGTATAATCAACAGCAAAAAATGTATAAATTGTCTCCAACTCAGAGCATAGCTAGGAGTTGAGAGTCAGCATCTCTTAGCCTATCTCTTCAAACAGAATTGCAAGTATCCTTTGTGAACCCCACCACTGTCCCACACATCTTCTCAAACATGCTTTAGACAAAAATGATCTAAGCCTTCCTCCAGAGGTGGGTCTGTATATGGCATCAGTCAATCAATTTATCCCATACCTTTCCGCTACAGTGACTGGTAGGGCAAAGCCAATGAGACATAGGAGAGGTTTATTGTGATCTCTGGGATAGAAAAAGTCCCATCTTTAGGCCACTTCCAGGAATCTCTTCCCTTGTACCAGTGCTAGTCAAAAGGAACATAAGGTAAGTTTTACATATGATTTTTTTTCCTCCAAGCCCTTTAATATCACTTAAACAGTTGAGGCACAAGCAATTATAAAACTCCATTTTTTTGTGTTACAAGAAAGAAAATTTTGTATGTATGCATGATAGACCAATTTCCTCAAAAATCTCTTCTGCAGTGAAATAAACAAACACTCTGGTCCACAGGTTGATTCAACAAGGCCAGAAAGGCAGATGAGATGATAAACTCCCAAACTTACTGAGAAGTAAGAGGACTCAGATGTTTACTGACTGCCCATCACACACTGCGTCAGGCTTTGCACACCTTACCTAAGTAAGATGTGAACCTAAATTCCATTTGTCTATTAACAGAACAGCACTGATATCGCCAGGTAAGGCCCCATTTTAAATGCACTTCAAGGACAAATAATTCTTAATGTTCTAGTAGCTATATGTTTTGTTTTTTAATTTTCTTTTTTAAAATTTATTTTTATTTTATTTTTTGGCCATGTTGTGTAGCATGTGGGATCTTAGTTCCCCAACCAGGGATTGAACTCCGGCCCCCTGCATTGAGAGCACAGAGTCTTAGCCACTGGACCACCAGAGAAGTCCCTAAAATTTATTTTTATTTATTTTTTACTTTTGGCCTTACCACATAGCTTACAGGATCTCTCAGTTCCCAGACCAGGGATTGAACCCAGGCCATGACAGTGAAAGTCCAGAATTCTAATCACTAGACCACCAAGGGACTCCCTGGGTATATTATTTACTCAGTCGTGTTTGACCGTTTGTGACCCCGTGGACCGTAGCCCACCAGGCTCCTCTGTCCATGGAATTCTCCCAGCAAGATTACTGGAGTGGGTTGTCATTCCCTTCTCCAGGGAATCTTCCCAACCCAAGGATCGAACCCACGTCTCCTGCACTGCAGGCAGATTCCTTATCATCTGAGCCACCAGGGAAGCCTAGTAGCCAAATTTTTAAAAGAAAAAATGAAATTAGTTTTAATAATATATTTCCATTTAACTCAGCATATCATAATGTTCTCATTTCAAGATGTAGTAAATATTAAAATTGTTATTTTACTTTTTTCATTCTAGGTCTTTTAAAACTGTGTGTTTACACTTAGAGTATGTTGATTCAGACTAGGCACCATTCTCAAGAGCCACAAGGGCCTAGTGGCTACTGTCTTGGACAGTGCAGCCCTGGACAGGACAATATAAGGATGTGAAATTGGATCTGTACCTGTCTTGACATCCCAAGTATGTGCGGGAAGGGGAGCTTGTGCTAAAACTGACCGCATCTATGGAAGTGAATTGGAAATTAACTGGGACCTTGGTGATATCATTTGAGTCACCAGTGGAAGCATCGCTTGAAATGAGTATCACCTCAGGACATTTCAGTTTTGTGAGTCAATAAGTTTCCTTTAGTATTGAAACTAATTCAAGTTGAAATTTCTGTCATTTCCCATCAAATGAATCTCAACAGAGGGTAATTAATAAAATCAAGCAATCATCGTTCTGGTGCTAGAAGCATGGACAGTAAGCATAAGGATTTCAGAAGTTTCTCCCTAGAAGGCAACTTGACAATAGCAGCGTTTCTCAACCTTGACATTTTGACCTGTGGGGCTAGATTATTTGTTGTTGCTGTTCAGTTCAGTTCAGTTCAGTCGCTCAGTCGTGTCCGACTCTTTGCGACCCCATGAACCACAGGACGCCAGGCCTCCCTGTCCATCACCAACTCCCGGAGTTCACTCAAATGAGATGGCTGGATGGCATCACCAACTTGATGGACATGAGTTGTTGCTGTTACCATTTATTTATTCAGCTGCACTAGCACTCAGCATCTTCAGTTGCAGAATGCCAGGTCTCTAGTTATGGCATGTGGAATCTAGTTCCCTAGCCAGGGATCAAACCCAGGCCCCTTGCATTGGGAGTGCAGTCTTGGCCACGGGACCACCAGAGAAGTCCCTGGATAATTCTGTATTGTGAGGATCTGTCTTGTGCATTATAGGATGCTTACCCACTAGATGCCAGTAGCACCATTTACCTCCAGTTGTGACAAATGAAAATATCTCTGAATATGGCCAAATGTCCCCAGTTGAGAGCTACTGAATTAGAGAGGGGATTATCAATGAATCTGAAAGAAGAGGCGGGAGGTATTTATGTGGGGAAGCATTTCCGTTGGAGGTAATGACATGAGTAAAGGAATCGGGGAGAGAAAAAACAAAAGGCTCAACAAGAAATCAATCAAGTCGTCACTGCTGGGTCCCAGCTGTGGCTGCCAACAACAATCAGAGCATTCAACTTTATCTGGAAAGTCATTTTTTAAAAAATTCTATCAGACATTGTTAGTAGAAGCCTAAATCAGCACAAACCTTTTGGAGGGCAATTTGGCAATATCTATAAAAATGAAAAATGTTTTTACACTTCGTCCCAGTAATTCTTCCTCTAGGAATTCACAGAAAAAATAAAAAACTTTACCTATCAGAAAATAATAAAAATAATAATAACTGAAAAAGACAAATGATCGTTACTTGGGACATGACTAAGTTAATTATGGTAAAGCCACACATCCATTTAAAAATTTTGATTCTGTGTGCATGAAGAAAAACGTCCAAGTTATCTTGTTAGATTAAAAACAAAGTAAGATTAAAAACAGGATGTACAGCATAATCCCATACAAATAATGAGAATATCTGAGATGCTTGGAAAAAATAAAGTATATATAAAATTTTTTTTGAGAGAAAATATTTTTTTAATTTATTGTAGCATAATTGCTTTACAATGCTGTGTTAGTCTCTGCTGTACAACAGAGTTAGTCAGCTATATGTATACATATAACCCCTCTGTCTTGAGCCTCCCTCCCACCCCAGTCCCCATCCTACCCATCTAGGTCATCACAGAGCAACAAGCTGAGCTCTACAGTTATTTTGGGGAGAATGCATGATTGAGAGGGGCAAGAAATAACAGCTACACTTTCTATATTGTTAGAAAAAAATTCAACCAAATAAATGTGAAGATCTAATTAGCTGGTTTCAACAACTCAGGAAATCAGGCAGCATGCCATCTGGCAACTAGAAGGGCACTCCTAGAGATTGTACAAAATGGGAGGATTTTAGTAGGAAGAAGGAGGGGGAAGGGAGCAATTAGCAGGAGAAAATAAAGGATCACTGTATTTTCAGGCTAGTGTATCTTTTTGGTCAGGTTATCATGCAGATTACCTTCTCATCCTCTGGGGTGGGGGGAGTGGGGGGATTAGGGAGGATCCACAGAACAGATTACTCATTGGTGCTAATTAGAAAATCCCAGACTGGTTAATTAAGGTTGCACTTCTAGGGCTTTCCTGGTGGCTCAGTGCTAAAGAATCCGCCTGCCAATGCAGGAGACACGGGTTCAATCCATGGTCCTGGAAGATCCCACACGCCTTGGGGAACTAAGCCTGTGCCCCACATCTGCTGAGCGCATGCTCTAGAGCCCTCGAGCCACAACTACTGAGCCCACAGGTCACAACCAGTGAAGCTGTCGCACCCTAGAGCCTGTGCTCTGCAACAAGAGAAGCCACCACAGCAAGAAGCCCAAGCACAGCAGCAGGAGGATGGCCCCCACTTGCCACAACTAGACAAAAACCCAAGCAGCAATGAAGACCCAGCACTGCCAAAAATAAATAAATACATTTATTTTAACAAATTTAAGGAGACTGCGTTTCTAGGGAACTCCCTGGCAGTCCAATGGTTAGAACTCAGCACTTCCAGTACTTTGGGCTCAGGTTCAACCCCTGGCCCGGGAAATAAGATCCCACAAACCACTTCCCAGGTGGCTCAGTGGTAAAGAATCTGCCTGCTAAGCGGAAGACCCAGGTTGGATTCCTGGGTCAGGAACATCCCCTGAAGGAGGAAATGGCAACCCACTCCAGTGTTCTTGCCTGGAGAATCCCATGAATACAGTCTGAGGGGTCACAAAGGGTCAGAGACGACTTGGCAACTAAACAGCAGCAGCAGAAGAAAGTTGCAGGACACAACAAAGAGACTGCATTTCTGATGAGAGTCAAAACTGCAGCTAAATTAGGTATTAAATCCAGGTTTGGTATCATGGACTTTAGTACAAGTAATGCCAAGTAATTTGGGGCCAGTGGTTTTTCTCTTAAACAATATATATATTATGTGTGTGTGTGTGTGAGATATATGTTAGTCACTCAGTTGTGTCCAACTCTATGTGACTACAGCCTGCCAGGCTCCTTTGTCCATGGAATTCTCTAGGCAAGAATACTGGAGTGGGTAGCCTTTCCCTTCTCCAGGGGATCTTCCTGACCCAGGAATCGAACCCGGGTCTCACTCATTGCAGGCAGATTCTTTACTGTCTGAGCCACAGCTATATATATTAGCTATATATATTATAGCCTCAGCTATATATATTATATATGCAACAATATGGAGAAACCTGTTTTGTTTAAAGATTTATTTTATGTGGGCCATTTTTAAAGTCTTTACTGTGGTTGTTAGAATATTGCTTCTGTTTTATGTTTTGGTTTTTTGGCCACAAGTCCTGTGGAACCTTAGCTCTCCAACCAGGGATTGAACCCAAACCCCCTGCATTGGAAGAGGGAGTCTTAAGCACTGGCCCACCAGTGAAGTTCCTCTTATTTTCTTGACATCAAAAATTATCTTCCACCCCAACCCAAACCCATGGCGCTGCCTTCCACTAGCCTACAAAGGAGCTTGGCTGGGTGGGTTTGGTGTGATTTATAGTATTAGCAAATTTCTGTCGGGTAAATGCTACAACCGCAGCTACCACCATGATTTCATGGATTGGGAAACTGGAAAGAAAAACACACTATTGGGTTTTTCAAGCAAGAAAAACCCAACTCCAGTGCCCATTCCCAGCCATTCTTGACAAATAATTGGAGAGTGAGCTGATTTCTTTTTTAAAGGGGTTGGAGTACCATCAACCAACTACTGAGCTTTTCTCTTTTTGAGTGGGATAGACAAGTTGAGAGCCAGAACTGAGTTATTCCAGACCATTGAGAGGAATTTGTGCTGTGATAGGGAACCAAGACAGAGAAAGAGGAGGAGGAGCGGGAGAGGAGACTGATATTTAGAGAAGGAATTCTGGCGGAAAAAAGATGTTTAAAGGGAATTGCTGTGACGTTTGCTACGTGGTATGCAATATCATCCTTTTCCACACCTTCTCCAAAAAATCTTCAGTAAAACTTTATTGCTCCATCACGTACAGCAGATTGGAACTGGTTTTCTAGTACTGCATTTAAGCCCGGAATGCAACCTCAAAGTGGACCGAGGGTGAGAGCTTGTGGTTACTGTCAGGAGCCTTGCCACATCTAGGTTATACATTTTCAAACATGACCATGTTTGATGATTTTTAATGATGAGCATGCATTATTCGAGTTGTCAGTAAAAAATATTTTTTTTAAGTTACCTGCACTTAAGGACGTGATAGCTTGAAACACCAATACTTTGGCCACCTGATGCAAAGAGCTGACTCGTTGGAAAAGACCCTGATGCTGGGAAAGATTGAGGGCGGGAGGAGAAGGGGACAACAGAGGATGAGATGGTTGGATGGCATCACTGACTCAATGGACTTGAGTTTGGGTAAAGTCCAGGAGTTGGTGATGGACAGGGAGGCCTGGCGTACTGTCGTCCATGGGGTCGCAAAGAGTTGGATATGACTGAGCGACTGAACTGAACTGAACTAAGGGACATGGAGTTGAAAGTTATTTTCTTACCTGACTCAGTAGAACATGGCATAGAGACATTTGCCCTTGTATAAGGGAATCAAATCCTGGAGTAGAATCTTAAACCACTGGGTCTATTGAGAAGAATGTTTTGTTATAGAAAAGAATCTCCCTAAAATTTGTGTGCTTGCATTGTGTTTTTATTACAAACCTCTGGCAGAACTTCAAACATGCTAATAAGCCTCTCAAATGGCTATATAAAGAGAAGACATCTGTGCAGAATTGCGCTGCAATTCAAGTTCCTGAGATCATGGTGATCCTGTGGATAAGAAACCTGGAAGGAAAGCATTTGAGTCTCTGGTATGTTCTCCAATGAAGTGCATATATGGATTCCTATTATTGCCAAGGCCTAGGAATTCAACCCTGAATGCTTATTGGCAGGTCTGATGCTGAAGGTGAAGCTTTATGTCAGTGGTATCTCTCAAGCTCACCCTCTTAGCTGCTCCCAGAAGTGGATACTCCTGGGGCTGGCACCCATCAAACCAGTCTGGAAGAGAGGTGCCCAAGTTTGTGGCAAAAGCACACAGACTTGATGCTGTCTATGCATTTTCTAGCTTCCAGTCAGCCATCCAGGCTTTACCACTTCCCTTCATTTTGCCTTCTAAAGTTTTTGCCTTTATAGTCTCTGCATGCCAGCCTAGATTGACACACAGCCTGGGTCCCCTGCTGGAGCTGCAGGGTTCCATCTCATGCTTGCTGCCTGGTCCCCACCCCCAGCCTAAGCTCCTGGCTGTGGATGACTTCCAAGATTACAGATCCTCAGCGCAGCCCTGATGGCTAATGTCATGCTATTTTGCTAAGTCAAATCACTTCCAAGGGCTAAGTCATTATTCTGTATCTTCTTTCTCTCAAAATGGCCTAATTAGTGCATCCAGAAGGGGCATGTGGAGTCAGTACAGAATAATGAGTAAAAAAGCACAGGCTTGGACAGCATGTGCATGTAGAATGCAATGTGAATTGCGCCGCCTGGAGGAAAACTCCAGTGCTGCAGTCCACGTGAACGACTTCCCCTCCATTTGCCCAGGCTTGTGCAATGGTGGGATCTTCCAAGCTGCGTGGCTCTGAACAAATCAATTCATCTCCCAGTGCCTCGGTTTCATCATCTATAAAATATAGAGTACCTACCTCACAGGATTGTTGTAGGGAGAAAACAAAATGCTAGGCAAACACAGCATAGTGCCTGGTACATTAAAAATGTTCTATATGCATTAGTGAAGCACAAGCTGGAATCAAGGTTGCTGGGAGAAATCTCAATAACCTCAGATATGCGGATGACACCACCCTTATGACAGAAAGCAAAGAAGAAATAAAGAGCCTCTTGATGAAAGTGAAAGAGGAGAGTGAAAAGTTGGCTTAAAACTCAACATTCAGAAAACTAAGATCATGGCATCTGGTCCCATCACTTCATGGCAAATAGATGGGGAAACAGTGGAAACAGTGACAGGATTTATTTTGGGGGGACTCCAAAATCACTCCAGATGGTGACTGCAGCCAGGAAATTAAAAGACGCTTGCTCCTTGGAAGAAAAGTTATGACCAACCTGACAGCATATTAAAAAGCAGAGACATTGCCAACAAAGGTCTGTCTAGTCAAAGCTACGGTTTTTCCAGTAGTCATGTATGGATGTGAGAGTTGGACTATAAAGGAAGCTGAGCGCTAAATCATGCTTTTGAACTGTCGTGTTGGAGAAGACTCTTGAAAGTCCCTTGGACTGCAAGCAGATCCAACCAGTCCATCCTAAAGGAAATCCGTCCTGAATATTCATTGGAAGGACTGCTCTTTGGCCACCTGTTGCGAAGAGCTGACTCATTTGAAAAGACCCTGATGCTGGGAAAGATTGAAGGCAGGAGGAGAAGGGGACGACAGAGAATGAGATGGCTGGATGGCATCACCGACTCAATGGACATGAGTTTGAGTGAACTCTGGGAGTTGGTGATGCACAGGGAGGCCTGGCGTGCTGTGATTCACGGGGTCGCAGAGTCGGACACAACTGAGCGACTGAACTGAACTGAACTGATATGCATTAGTAGGGCTTCCCTGGTGGCTCAGTGGTAAAGAACCTGCCTGCCAATGCAGGAGACACAGGAGATGTAGGAGATGTGGATTTGGTCCCTGGGTCAGGAAGATCACCTGGAGAAAGGAACGGCAATCCACTCCAGTATTCCTGCCTGGAAAATTCCATGGACAGAGGAGCCTGGCAGGCTAGAGTCCATAGAATAGCAAAAGAGTCAGACATGACTTCGAGACTAAACAACAACAACAACTATGCATTAGTAGCTGTTATTTTCCAAGTATAAACCCAATGGCTAATCTTCTTTAAGCTCAAGTGGCATCAGAGATGCTGTCTTTCCACATATTGTTGGGACTAGCAAGCAATACCGCTGCATCCTGTCAGTATAAGTGTAGCTGAAAGGGGGATCCGGCTGCTTGCCGCTTAAAAGCCAATAAAGAGGCAAGGTTGGAAAGGAAATTTTGCTTTATTTTGGGTGCTGGCAACCAGGGAGTGGGGTGGATGGGAGGGAGGGGAAGGGAAGAGGGCAGATGCCTGTACAAGGTCTGACTCCCCGCCTCCACTGACAATTGGTGGGCAAGAGATTTTACAGACTGAAGGAGGAGGTGACACATAGCTACAGTACAGTGAGCTCTGAGAGTCAACTTGAAATTGGTCATCGGTGGTCTGACCAATATCATTTTGATTGTTTTAGTTACAGTTCATCTTAGTTCCAATGTCAGTTTGTTTCCATTTCCTTGAGGCCATTTCTCAGAATTGAGGTAGCTTATGTCATGGCTACCGTCCGGGTATCATGTAACTTCTGGGTAACTTCTGTATTAAGTTAAGGGGTTTTGGTATCTATAAGGCAGCTTACAGGATATGGGGGCTTCTCAAGTGGCTCAGTGGTAAAGAATCTGCCTACCTATTCAGGAGATGCAGTTTTGATCCCTGGGTCAGGAAGATCCCCTGGAGAAGGAAATGGCTACTCCAGTGTTCTTGCCTGGGAAATCCCATGAACAGAGGAGCCTGGCGAGCTACAGTCCATGGGGGTCACAAAGAGTTGGACACGACTTCGCAGCTGAGCATGCCCACACAGGTTATGGCTCAGAATATGACCTATAGCACTTGAAAAGGAACTAAAGGTCCTAGACTTTGATTAATAACTACACTTATTATTTGGTCTCCTTTGACTGTTTTTCTTTGTTTCTGCATTTTCTTACTGCTCTGATTAAACTTATTCTTCGGCTAAAGTTTTTCACAGACAAAAGGCAGGCAGAGGACAAGTGTGTTGGGGGGTGAGGGTGGGCAAGGACCATAGGGTCCTGCTCCATTTCACATGGACTGGAGCCTTTTTTTATATAAATTTATTTTTTTGGCCCAAAGTTATACTTGGATAGGTTTGGGTTCTGCACATGTTGGCCAAGTCCCAGTGTAAAAGCAGTACTTCTTAAACTTTAATATGTGTATCAGTCATGTAGGGGGTCTTAAAAATGTAGACTCTGAATCAGCAGGTCTGAGACCTAAGACTTTGCTTTTCTAAGGAGCAGATGCCAAGTAATGCTGATGCTGCTGTTTCATGGACACATTGTGAATAGCAAGGTTTTATTGAGGTATGATTACAGATCATAAAATTCACCTGTTCTGAGTGTACAGTTCAATACTTTTTGGTAAGTTTATCATTCTGTGCCACCATCCTTATAACCCAGTTTAGGAATGTTTCCATCACCCCAACAATATCACCCCTTTTACAGTTAATCCCCATTCCTACCCCCAGCCCCAGGCAACTGATCTACTTTCTGGTTTTATAATTTGCCTTTTCTGGCTATTTCCTATAAGTGAAATGCTACAGTACATGGTCTTTTGTGTCTGGCATCTTTCAGAGAACATAATGATTTGGGGGTTCACCCAGGTTATAGCAGGTGTCATTACTCTATTTCTCTGTATTGCTAAGTAGTATGAGCAGACCATATTTTGTGTATCCATTCACCAGTTTGGGGGTTGCTTCTACGTTTTGGCTATTATGAATAATGCTGCTCTAAACATTCATGTGCAAGTCTCTTTGTGAAGCTATGTTTTAATTTCTCTTGATAAATGCCTAGGAGTGAGTTTGCTGGTGAGAAGTAAGGCTTTAGAGCATCATAAGATGTCAGACAGTTCTATGTTAAATAACAGGGCTTTGTTGATATTTGTGACTATTTTCAGGCCCAACTCTTGGACTATCTAGTAATTCTATTTTCCTTAAATCAGGGTTTCTCAACCTCAGCACCTTTGGGAATTCTCTGGCAGGCCAGTGATTAGGACTCCATACTTTCACTGCCTGGGTTTGATCCCTAGTCTGAAAACTAAGATGCCACTAGCCACGTGATCCAGCCAAAAAAAGGCACCAAAAACAGAACCTCAGCACTGTTGATATTTTAGGACAGGTAATTCTTTGTTGGGTTGGAGGGAGGGTGTCCTGTGCATTTTGGGATGTTGAACAGCAGCCCTGATCTCCACCCGTGCAAGGCCACTAGCATGCCCACTGCTAGCCCCCAGCTGTGATCACTGAAGTTGTCTCCAGACATTGCCAAGAGTCCCCTGGGAAGCAATATTGCCCTGGATAAGAATCACTGTATTAGGGTTTACTTAATGAATTTGTTCCAATCGTGCTTCTGACCTAGAGGTATTTAGTGGTCGAGTACATGGTCAATCCTGTCTTCCTTACTTGGAGAAGGTGTGTGGGTCCTGTCTTGGAGCTCTCAGCGTTGACATCCTACACGCTGCTTTATTTAATTTGTTCTAAATCAGTAGTTCTCCTGTGGTTCGGTGTGTATGCATTTGTTCTCAAACTGGGCCAAGAGAAGAAATAAAGGATTGCAGATGGCACAGGCTGTAGTCTCTATTTAATTCAGATGAGTCCAGCCTGATGGGATTTATTCCAAAATATGTGCTTGAGACATACCTAATACACATGTAATAGGTATTTTGAGTTATTCAGCTCTGCTTATGAGAAACACAAAGAAAATAGAGTGGATGTTTGTTGTTTTTTAACTGCCAGGTATACATTTCTTGCTTACAAACAGTTTCCTGCTGGCATTTTGAAGAATTACTTCTCCCTGACTGTAGGCGTTTGGTGAGATAGAAAATCCAGGATGCAACTGAGGAAGACGAAGGGCTTCCTGGAGCCCTCCCCCACCTCCTGACAGATCCTTCCTCTCCAACTCTGGGAGGGGGAGTGTTTCAGTTTTTCTATTGCTATGAAACAAACAACTGCAACCTTAGAAGTTTAAAACCACAGTGATTTATAATTTCTCATAGTTATTCTGTGGGTTAGTTACCTGAACAGATCTGCTGGTCTCACCTGGGGTCATCCACGTGGCTACCTTCAGCTAGAAAGTTGGCTTGGCTTGGATAGAAGACTCAAGATGGTCGCACTCAATATTTGGTAGTGAGTGCTCCTTCACATGACCTCTCAACCTCCAGTTCCCAAGCCCTGCAACAAGACTCACATAAAATCTATTTTCCTCTTACCTGAGTGGTGTGGCATGAAGATATGAGATGTACTAAAAGTAGCAGAATCCAGAACAGCCATAGGACTACTGGGAAGACTGGAAATGATGACGGTAGGAGTTAGAATGGAGAAAGAAAGACATGACATTCTTGGTGACATTCTGTAAGCCACTGGATCAAGCCTTACCTGAAGCTGAAGACCTACATATAGACTTCAGTTATGTGAGCAAATAGATAATAAATTTTCAGTGTTTTTTAAGCCATCTGGAGTTAGGCTGCAAGCAAAAGCATCCTCACCAACAACTATCTCTTATAAGAATAACCTGCTACTTCTTTAGAGGGTAACAGATGGAGGAACTTCAAGCTGTGTGTCATTGAAGAGGACCCAACTCCCAAAGCAAGCTCTACAGGCTCTCTTGGCACTTTAAGGGGTATTCACAGATCCTCCTTGAGCCCCTTCAGTTATAGATACCATATGTCTGCATCCCCCAATAGAATCTTTTAGAGTGTCCTATGTAAGCAAGAAAAGCAATTTGCAATTGAATGGAAATTTTCCTTGCAATTTAGTCTTTGAAAATTTTTCCTATAGTCTAGGTCTCTAAGTGTGAAGAATTTGGCAAGAACAAATGGAGCAAGTGTCTTGGGGCTCATTCTGGGCTGTTAAAACCCCTATTCAGCTCAGAAGATCATTTATTTTCCACCTCTGGCCATCTCAACCTGCAGGATTCAGAAATAATTTGGTACTTCCGAAAGTGACCAGAGGAACAGCTGAGCTTGTGGGAGCCAAGCAGATAATTCATTTTATTCTCTCACTGCTGCTAACATATGAAAAGGAAGTGTGAGTTCCATTTTCCAGATAAAGCAAATTGAAACATGTGGAAGTGATTGACTCAGTTATGGCTTAAACGAGCACTATCAAGGGTGCTTACATTTGATGCTGGCAGAGCTCCTAAATAACCTTTGTAAAGCACATGTTATCCACCTGCCTGTGTGTGTGTGCTAAGTGCTAAGTCACTTCAGTTGTGTCTGACTCTTTCCAATCCCATGGACTGTAGCCCACCAGGCTCCTCTGTCCATGGGATTCTCCAGGCAAGAATACTGGAGTGGGTTGCCATTCCCTTCTCCAGGGGATCTTCCTGACCCAGGGATTGAACCCACATCTCAT
This sequence comes from Moschus berezovskii, assembly GCF_049115385.1. Classification (NCBI taxonomy): domain Eukaryota; kingdom Metazoa; phylum Chordata; class Mammalia; order Artiodactyla; family Moschidae; genus Moschus; species Moschus berezovskii. The sequence continues at coordinate 58,720,915 of NC_142478.1, read as the reverse complement.
GTCTCCTGCATTGGCAGGCATTTTCTTTACCATTAGTGCCACTTGAGAAGCCTAGACACCTAAAAATAGAACCAGAATTCTGAAGGAGCAGCCCCCCAAAAAACAATAAGAGAAAGAAAAGGCCAGAGGCATTTCAAAATTATAAATCTAGTTTAAATGAGCAGGACATGCATTACAGTGACACAGTGCAAGGACCTCATTAGTGACTGACTTTTAAGGAGTTATTAGAATTGTCCAAAAATGAATACTGATCCTTCCACAGTTCCGTGGGTAGAATCAAATGCCATGAGTAAGTATGCAAATTAGCAGATGCCCACATGCCCAGAGTCTACAGAAAATAAATCAAGAAGTTATGCGAAGAAACACATTCTCCCTGTTTATTAGCATTTGGTTCAGTTTAGTTCAACAAGCATTTATTGAATGCCTACCCCATGCCCAGCACTGGTCATTTCATTTCCATTCACATGATGGTCAGCTGTCATTTTCTCATTTTCCTCATCAAACTCTTCCAAATAGAACACTGTGTTAGTCTCCTAAGGCTGTGTCAACTGAAAAATATAGACACAACCTGAAAGTAGAGAGTTATTTTATTTGGTGGGAATGTTTAGGAGTCCGAGCCTGGGAGAAGGCATCTCAGTAGCTCAGAGAAAACTGCTCCAAGGAAGCAGGAGGGGAAGTCAGGCTATATATAAGTTTGCAATAAAGGGAACAGGCACCCTGAACATCAAAGATCAGCTATCAAGTTAAGGAATTTAACATACTGTGTGGGAAGATGCAAGCCTCTGGGCTCACTGAATTCATTCCCTTCACCTCAGCTATCTGGGGCCAATCCTGTCTCCTTGTTCGCCTTGCTTCCTGTATTCCTCCAGCTCCTTAGCAGTCACCGTGGGGGATGACAGTGTCCACTGGATCGGAGTGCTGGGAGCCCTCACTCACATTTGGAGGCCAGAAATTGCTGGTGACTGTGACATTTCTTGTTTATCGACACGGCAAGAGATATTTTCATTTCACAGCCGCCGTAACAAAGTACCACAAACCGAGGAGTTTAAACGATAGGACTGAATTCTGTCACAGTCCTGGAGGCTGCAAGTCCCAAACGGGGGTGTCTGCTGAGCCCTCTTCTCTCTGAAGGCTCCAGGGGAGGACTCCTCCTGCCCCTTGCAGCCTCCAGCGGAGCCCGGCTCTCCTTGGCTTGTGGCCGCGTCACCCCAGTCTGTGTCTCTGTCTTCTGTGCGGGCCTCCCGTGCCTCCTCCTCACCCTATAAGGATGCCAGGCTGGGGATTCGGGGCCCAGCCTAAACCCAGGATGATTCCCTCTTGAGATCCTCAACTAGCTAGATCTGCAAAGACTCTATTTCCAAATAAGGTCACATTCTGAGGTTCCAGTTCAGTTCAGTCGCTCAGTCGTATCCGACTCTTTGCAACCCCATGAACCACAGCACGCCAGGCCTCCCTGTCCATCACCAACTCCCGGAGTTCACTCAAACTCACGTCCATCGAGTATGTGATGCCATCCAGCCATCTCGTTCTCTGTCGTACCCGTTTCCTCCCACCCCCAATCCTGCCCAGCATCAGAGTCTTTTCCAGTGAGTCAACTCGTCACATGAGGTGACCAAAGTATTGGAGTTTCAGCTTTAGCATCAGTCCTTCCAATGAACACCCAGGGTTGATCTTCCAGGTAGGCATGAATTTCCAGGGGCAGGGGTACACCATTTAACCCACTATAAATGCTGTCTCACCAAAGCCTGAGGGAGAAATGCTGATTTCACCAAAGCTTTTGAAAAGGAGGAGGAGAAGTTTCAGATTACTCACCCTACAGCTGACACCGGCGAAATCCCCTGTTGCAGGTTGAATAGCTGGGAAGCAGACTCAAGTGAAGATTAGCTTGAAGGGTGTTTATTAAACAGTGCCTTGGGACTTCCCTGGTGGCTCAGATGGGAAACAATCTGCCTGTAATGCAGGAGATGTGGGTTTGATCCCTGGGTTGGGAAGATCCCCTGGAGAAGGGAAAGGGTACCTACTTACCCGGAGGATTCCTTGGACAGAAGGGCCTGGCAGGCTACAGTCCATGGCATCACAGAGTCCAACATGATTGAGTGACTAACACTTTCACTTTTGGGATCCTAACCCTTGGGGAGGGAGGGAAAGAAAGCTGGACTGGGGAAACTTGAGCTATGATGCAGTCACCCAAAAGTCTGACACCTGCCATGAAGAACTCTGGAGCTGGGATGTCCTTCAGAGCTTTTCTGTCCCCATCCATTACTAGGTGTAGGATTCCCAGGGATGGGTGTGACCTTGGGTGAAGTGGGTATCTTTCGGAAAGGCAGTCCCCATACTGGGCTGAGAGCTGAAGACTGCCAGCCAGTAAAATGCCCAGCAGGTCGGGGAGTAAGTCCTTCATCCTTGAAGGAGGATCTGGGCAGTGCATCACGTATCTACAGCACTACCTCAGTCACTGCTCTCTTTCTGCAGCTGCCATGGAGGAGGTTTTCCTTTTTTCCTGTCTCCACGAGGTGCTGAGGACCCCTCACATTCCTCGCCCCCACTGAAGCTTCCTTCTCCAAACTTTGCAAGTTTGGAGTTTCCATCCACAAAAAAAGGAGTCTGAGAATTACCCCTAAGTGTTACCTCCTTAAAAAAAAAATTGAAGCGGTAATAAAGAGCAAACGACGTGTTTGTCAGTTTTGCATCATGGACTATGTACTGGATTTTGAGTAAGAAGACATAGATTCAAAAGCTAGTTCCACCACTACTACCTTGAGCAAATCACTAGTTTTTTAGAAGAGAGGGCAAGGAGTGTGTCTGCTTTGTTTGTGACTGATGATGCAGAACCTAGGGTAGTGCTTTACACTTTGCAGGTTTAGTAAATATTCCCCATATACATGAAGGAATGAACAGGCTTTGCCCAGGCTTTGGTTTCTCTGGGATAATGTTGATTTGGTAAGGAGAAGCGAGGTCATGATTCCCCAAGTGTAGTGCCTGCGCTAGCAGCAGCAGCAGCAGCCTCGGCATCCCCTGGGAACTTGTTAGAAATGCAAATGATCAGGCTCCACCCCAGGTGTGCTGAATCAGCAAACCTAAAGGAGGGGCCAGCATTTTGTGCTTTAATAAGCTCTTCCGTTGATTCTGCTGCCTGCTCAAAGAACCACTGGGCTAGGTTATACCAAGGCAACAAACTCAAAATCTCAATGGCTTAATACAGCAAAGGTTTATCTCTTGCTCACACTAAATGCCCATCTTCTGTTGACAAGGGGCTCCGTTCATCATGGTCACCCAGGGATTCAGGCTGATGGAGCACCCGGCATCTAGAAAGCCACTGGTGGTCATGGCCAAGGAAAAAGATATGGGGAATCACGAACTGGGTCTTTGAAGCCCCACCAACATGTGCTGTCATTTCTGCTCACAATCCATTATCCGAAGCAAGTCGCAGGGGCACATCCAACTGGAAAAGAGTAGAGAAGGGCTTCACCCATTGTGGGATTGTTGGGAGGATCAAGTTAAGTAGCAGATACAGAAGCCTTTGGAGACCTGTTAAAAGCTATGTCACTTGAAGAGATTATTTCTATTACTTCTGCTCTTGGTATAGAAGTGTTGACCCCCTGGCTGTTTTGCTCCTTGTCGCCATTATTAAGTGATGGCTGAGAATGGGGGCGCAATGCTGTAGAATTCTAAAGCAGGAAGTCACAACTTTATAAGGTTATGTTCAAAATAAGTTTATCAGATATTTTTTTGAGATGCTGGCTTTGAGGAGACAAAATGATAGAAACGTATTAAAAATGATGCATGCTTCATGTGGCACATAGAATGTATTTGATGTTTTGTTAGGCAAGCGATTTTTTCCTACTGTTCAGATGAATTATTGCGATGATCTCACAGTTACAAAGACTGGATTGGTTTGGAACAAGCTTTTTGTTTACTGGTCACATTAGATGTAGGGTTCATACAGCTGGTTCACAGGACAGTTTATAGAAGTAGGAGTCCATCCAGAGTTCCAGTCTCAGCTCAGCTACTTATTACCTGTGTAACCTGAAGTCAGTTATTTAAGGTCTCTGTGACTCTGTTTTCTTTTGGGGAAAAAATGAGGCTCATCATAATTGATACCTCCAGGGTTATTGTAATGATTACATGAAATAATACCTGTAAAATGCTTAAAACAGTACCTGCAACATAGCAAGTACATAATACATACATGAAGCTATTGTACTGTTGTTGGTTTTTACATTTTTAATTTTAAAATCCAACCTCTTCATCAATACATTTCAAGATTCTGCTTGAACTCCGTCTACCTTCTCCACCTCACCTGCTCCTATACTCCTCACTGACTTACTTCTTGAAGACCACACTGGCCTTTTCCTTTCTTGAATATGCCAGGTTTGTCCCTGCCCCAGGGCCTTTGTCTTGAAGCTTCCCTATAGTTCAGATGGTAAAGAATCTGCCTGCAATGCAGAGAATCCAGGTTCGATCCCTGGGTCAGGAAGATCTGCTAGAGAAGGAAATGGCAACCCACTCCAGTATTCTTACCTGGAGAATCCCATGGACAGAGGAGCCTAGCGGGGTACAGTCCATGGGATCACAAAGAGTTGGACATGACTGAGCAACTAACACTTCTACCAGGGCCTTTGTACTTGCCATTCCCTCTGGCTTGGCTCTATCAGCGGCTCTGAGGATGGCTAGCTTCATCTTATAGTTTATTTATTGGTTCCAATGTTGTTAGGGAAATTAAATAGTCTTGTTTAGGCTTCAGAGACGAAGCAGAGCAGGCCCCTGACCTTACTTCTAACCTGCCTGGACACTGCCCTGACTATGAGTGACCGTGAGTGACTACCTACTATGCGGCACCGTAGATGAGATAGGGGATGAATCATGAGATAGTTGAGCCCCTGGGAGGGGGTCTAGCCAACCAAGCCCTGGGCTTAACAACATTCCAAGTCTTACAAGACAAAACAAATAACATTAACATGAAGCCAGAGCTGCAACTTGCTCACGGATTGATGATGATATTAGTTTGCGTTCTGGGATTATAAGCGGGAACCCAAGCTGCAATATTTGAAGTCTCCCCCCTGGAGCGGACGTGCTGCCTGGGAGCTTTTCCCAGATGGGACTCCAGATGTGCCGTGTCACAGGACTTCCCAGTGCTAAGTCTGGGGGTTTGTCAAAGGCCAGTTTAGTGATGTATCCTCTGCTGTTTCTATTTCTCTTTTAATGTTAGTATATTGAAAGTAAGCTAGATAATTCTCTAACAAATGCTGGTATTATTTGTTTGTTTAGAATGAGTGGCTTATTTTGTTAACAAATCCTTTGAACCTGAGATGAAAATGAGAACTTACTGAAAAACAAATGTACTCTTCTAAACAGGAGATCACAAAACCCAAAATTAGCCACCCTTACAGGCTGATTTAGTTTCTCTCCCCCACCATCCTGGCATTTTCACCCTCCATAACCATCTTGTTCATCTGTTTACCAGCTACATGTCATCTTCTTAAGAGCAGGGACCTTGAATAGCTCCTTTATCCCTGGGACTCAAGCTTCTAAAACGATGCCCAAGACAGAAGTAGGCACCCTATGAATTGTTGAAAGAAGGGTTTGGGTGGACATATCGGCTCTCTACCCCATGAGAGGAAACTGTCTTCTCTTGAAACTTGAGATGACAATGATTTTCTGCAGCAGATATGTTTTTCATGTTGAGTGGATCCAAAAATGAAGTGCTTCTGGAGCCATGTGGGGAGGAAATGCCGTTTTTAACGAAGAGCCGACAGGGTCACCATGCCAGCTGATCTACTTTGCCGCCTCACCATGGATGAGGCAAAATATTGTACTCACGGCCAAATGATTTTTGTACATTACTACGCTAGAGCTATGTGCGATGTCCTAGCAGTTGGGTGTACACATACTTTGGGGGAGAAAAATAACATGTATTGCAGGCTTTTTTTAAAAAAAGTTCTAATCTCAGAAGAATCACAAGCTCAGTGTAGAAATTCTGGAAAACAGAGGAAAGCAGGAAGCACAAAGAAAAACATGAGACTTCAATCAGCTTTCCAGTCTTTTTTCTGTGAATGTTTTAAAAATGAGTCTGCATCACATCAACTGTTTTAGAGTTGAACTTTTCATAGTGGCATATCATGGGTATGATTATTTGTTTAACATTCTCCTACAAAAATGTTTATTATAATAGATTTAAATAAATTTTAATATCTAAAATACACACCCATGGTAAAAAAAAAAAAAACTCAGACAGTACAGGGGACTAGGAAAGAAAAACACTTCTCCTACTGCTAAAGGTATCTTGCAATTCCTTTAAGAATATTCTATGTTTCAGTTCAGTTCAATTCAGTCGCTCAGTCGTGTCCGACTCTTTGCAACCCCATGAATCACAGCACGCCAGGCCTCCCTGTCCATCACCAACTCCCGGAGTTCACTCAAACTCATGTCCATCAAGTCGGTGATGCCATCCAGCCATCTCATTCTGTCATCCCCTTCTCCTCCTGCCTCCAATCCCTCCCAGCATCAGAGTCTTTTCCAGTGAGTCAACTCTTCGTATGAGGTGGCCAAAGTATTGGAGTTTCAGCTTTAGCATCAGTCCTTCCAATGAACACCCAGGATCCATCTCCTTTAGAATGGACTGGTTGGATCTGCTTGCAGTCCAAGGGACTCTCAAGAGTCTTCTCCAGCACCACAGTTCAAAAGCATCAGTTCTTCGGTGTTCAGCTTTCTTCATAAACAGAATCACTACATTATGGTTTAACAACTTATTATTTAATAATACAGCAGATGCTTTAGATATCTTTCTATAGTTGCATGGTGTTCTGCATTGTTTGTTGCATAAATATGTGGTAGTTTTTTAACCACCTCTACTTGGACACTTTTGTAGTACTTAGTACTTTGATGTTCTACACAGTGATTAAACTCTCTCTCTTTCTCGCTCCCTCTTCTGTCTCTTTTCCTTCTCTCAATAGATTCGTAGATAGATGGGTGCATAGACAGGCACATAGACAGAAAGATTAAATAGATAGATAGAGATGCATAGATATGACTGTTCAGAGTAGTGCACATATGCGTGTGAGTGTATGCATATCTCCTTTGACTTACAAATTCTGTATATGTTGCAAATCTATAAATTTTTAGGATCAGCGCTGCTGCTGCTGCTAAGTCGCCTCAGTCGTGTCCAACTCTGTGCGACCCCATAGACAGCAGCCCACCAGGCTCCCCCGTCCCTGGGATTCTCCAGGCAAGAACACTGGAGTGGGTTGCCAGTTCCTTCTCCAATGCAGGAAAGTGAAAAGTGAAAGTGAAGTCACCCAGTCGTGTCCCACTCTTAGCGACCCCATGGACTGCAGCCCACCAGGCTCCTCCGCCCATGGGATGTTCCAGGCAAGAGTACTGGAGTGGGTTGCCATTTCCTTCTCCCTATCTTTCTATGTATCTATCTGCCCCAGTTTGATTCCTGTGTCAGGAAGATCCCCTGGAGAAGGGATAGGCCACCCACTCCAGTAGTCTTGGCCTTCCCTGGTGGCTCAGCCAGTAAAGATCTGCCTGCAATGCGGGAGACCTGGGTTCAATCCCTGGGTTGGGAAGATCCCCTGGAGGAGGGTGTGGCAACCCAATGCAGTATTCTTGCCTAGAGAATCCCCATGGACAGAGGAGCCTGGCAGGCTACAGCCTATGGGGTCGAAAACACGACTAGGTGACTAAGCACAGCACATACATATAGCAAGAGATGTAGATATATAGACATTTATTGTTTGTTTGTTTATTTTTCCTGAGAATTGCCTTTTGTGTCCTTTGTGTGGTTTTCTATCATTCCTCTTTTTCTCATTGATGTCTGATCTCATATGTTGCTAGGAAAGAAATCGTATGTTGCCAGGAAGGAACCAAATTCCTGTAACTAGTGTCTTGGTATAAATTATATGCTGTTTTCAATTTTCTGAAAACATTGGAGTTTCTCAGCTCTGTTTGCTCAGTTGCATCACCTGAGAGGTTGTTGGTTTTGCTTAAATACTGATGTTCTCCCTCAAGAGATCTTGATGTAATCAGTCTGAGGTGGGGCCCAGACATCAGTGTCCCACAGGGTTTCTTAATCTCAGCACTACTGACTTGCTGGACTAGACAAATCTTTGTTGCAGGGACATACTCTGTCCTCTGTTGGGTGTTTACCAGCATCCTGGCCTCTACCCCTTAGAAGCCATTCCTCCACAGCTGTAACAATCAAAAATATTTCCAGGTAATGCCACATCACCGACTCTGTGGACATGAGTTTGAGTGAGCTCTGGGAGTTGGTGATGGACAGGGAGGACTGGCGTGCTGTGATTCATGGGATTGCGGAGACTCGGACACGACTGAGCGACTGAACTGAACTGAACTGAACTGAATGCCACTTGTCCCCTGCATGCAAAGTGCTCCTCTACTTCTCTAATAGCCTTTCCCTGGAACCCCGCACTTGGTTGAGAACCACTAATATATTGGCTTTAACTCCCACATGAATCTAAAATACAAGCAGAGTTGAGAACCTCTGGTATAAATAATGCTGCAGTGAACATTTTCAAGCATATGATGTTGCCGACATCTTTAATCCTCTCCATGGGTCATGGACTTGTGAAGGGACTTGAGTGACTCAATGAAGCTATGAGCCATACCTTGCAGGGTCATCCAGTATGAACGGGTCATAGTGGAGGCTTCTGACAAAATGTGGTCCTCTGGAGGAGAGAATGGCAAAACAGTATGCTTTCCATGAGAACCTTATGAACTCTATAAAAAGGCAAAAAGATATGACACCGAAAGATGAGTCCCCCAGGTTGAACAGTGTCCAATATGTTACTGGGGAAGAGCAAAGGACAATTGCTAATAGCTCCAGAAAGAAAGAAGCAGCTGGGCCAAAGCGGAAATGACGCTCAGTAGTGGATGTGTCTGGTGATGGAAGTAAAATCCGATGCCGTAAGGAACAGTATTGCCTAGGAACCTGGAATGTTAGGTCACGCCAGGCATCAATTCAATGGACATGAATTTGGGCTAACTCTGGGAGACTGTGAGGGACAGGGAGGCTTGGCGTGCTGCAGTCCATGGGGTTGCAAAGAGTCAGACATGACTGAACAACTAAAAAACAACAACAACATCTTTATTTCCTTAGCATAACCTCAGGAAGTTGGCACATCTTAGGGCTTTGGACAGAGTTTGGCCAGTTGCCCTTGAAAAAGATTGTAATAGGTATCGATTCTCTCATCACCAGTGCCTGAGAGCATCTTATCCCCCTCACCTTTGCCAGTTCTGAATATTATCAGCATCCTTCTCATCCAGTGTGATATGCAAGAAATATTATCCCATGTTGAAGCTGATGTTTTGTAGGCTGCCTTCAAAACTGGATTTTCACCTAATGAAGAATGTGCCAAAGGTGACCTTAAAATCAATCTTTTTCATCATGTTGGCTAGTTGATTTCACCACTTGTGAAAGCCTGAAGAATTTGGATAAGTTTTGATGCTCATCTAGCCGTGCTGTCTTTGTAAATGTTTAACAACTGGCTCTCTAGAGGTTAAAAATAACAAACAGACCCCCTCAAAAAAAAAAAAAACTGTTTTCCAGTTTCTGTGATGTAAATACACCCATTGTGGTCAGTTTCAAGTTATCAGTGTGAGGCCATTGAATACACAGATGTGAAGAGATGTACACAATTGTTTGTTGGTGGCTGGTTGTGCTTGGTTGCAGCTCACCACAGCCTTGTATGAAGGTCAAAATAACTGTATAATTCAGTTCTGGGTCCTATATCTCATAGGAAGAATTTAACCTATTCCTGTTAGACTAGGTGTAAGTTAGCAAAGTGGACAAGCAAATAAGTGACAAATCTGGCCCATGAGTTCAGCTTGCATAATGAAAAATTTGAGAGAAAACAAGGATAGTAGGTGAAGACAAGGGTCTGTGCCATCCAGGATTTATTCTAAATACCCAGTGGGCCTAAATATTTTCAGCTTGCCTCTCTATGTAATATAACCTGACTTCAGAGGGTCTATCCTTAGTTTTGACACTTGCAAGATATCCAGCCTTGAGCAGCTCCCTTAAATTTCTGTGCCTTATTTTTATCCCATGAATTGAGAAGGAGAAGAAGTATATCATTTCACTAGAGGACTGTGCAAAGCATCACCAGGGATGCAGTAAGGCCATCACCCCACTGATTAACATGAAGCCACAAAATGACAAGTCAGCTGACTTCAGCTCTGTGCACTCAAGACAGTTGCAGAGCTTAATAATCATCGTGTCCAGCACAGAATCAAAATGCATGACCTGACTTGCTAAGCAGTTTCCCAGTGACAGCAGTCAAAATAAGAATGAGTTTCCCTTCTTCCCAACATAAAAAACAGCAACATATAAAGTCAGATTCCAGAGAGAAAATGACCTAGTAACTTCAGTAAACATTCAGCTCCACTGTTCAAAGACTATTTTAGCAGTTTAAGAATCTTAAACTAGTAGTTCACGATTCTGAATACAAATCAGACACACCAAGGGAAGTTTTAAAAATTATGAATGCCTAGGCCCGGCCCACGGGAAATAGATGGGAAAACAGTGGAAATAGTGTCAGACTTTATTTTGGGGGGCTCCAAAATCACTGCAGATGGTGATTGCAGCCATGAAATTAAAAGACACTTACTCCTTGGAAGGAAAGTTATGACCAACCTAGATTGCATATTTAAAAGCGGAGACATTACTTTGCCAACAAAGTTCCGTCTAGTCAAGGCTATGGTTTTACCAGTGGTCATGTATGTATATGGGAGTTGGACGGTGAAGAAAACTGAGCACTGAGGAATTGATGCTTTTGAACTGTGGTGTTGGAGAAGACTCTTGAGAGTCCCTTGGACTGCAAGGAGATCCAACCAGTCCATCCTAAAAGAGATCAGTCTTGAGTGTTCATTGGAAGGACTGATGTTGAAGCTGAAACTCCAATACTTTGGCCACCTCATGCGAAGAGTTGACTCATTAGAAAAGACTCTGATGCTGGGAGGGATTGGGGGCGGGAGGAGAAGGGGACGACAGAGAATGAGATGGCTGGATGGCCTCACCGACTCAATGGACATGAGTTTGAGTAAACTCCGGGAGTTGGTGATGGACAGGGAGGCCTGGCGTGCTGCGATTCATGGGGTCACAAAGAGTCGGACATGAATGAACAACTGAACTGAACTAAGGCCCCACCCACAAGGATTCTAGTTTAAGTGGTTTGGAGCAGGCTCTGGTACCCTGAGTTTTTAAAACTTTCCAGGTCACTCAGCTGGTAAAGAATCTGCCTCAATGCAAGAGACCCTGGGTCGATTCCTGGGTTGAGAAGATCACCTGGAGGAGGGATGGGCTACCCACTCCAGTATTCGTGGGCTACCCTGGTGCCTCAGACAGTAAAGAATCCACCTGCAATGGGGGAGACCTGGGTTCCATCCCTGGGTGGGGAAGATCCCCTGGAAGAGGGAAAGGCCACCCACTGCAGTATTCTTGCCTAGAGAATCCCCATGGACAGAGGAGCCTGGTGGGCTATAGTCCATGGGGTCACAGGGTCAGACATGACTGAGTGACTAAGCACAGCAGAACACAGTCATTGTAATGTGCAGCCAGATCTGGAAACCACTGACCGAAATCAGTGGTTCCTAAGCTTGAATCTTGATTCAGGGGGTCGCAAAGAGTCGGACACGACTGAGTGACTGAACTGAACTGAACTGAACTGAAGCTTGAATCTGTATCAGAATCATTTGGGAGAAAGTTTCAGGCAGACAGGGACCTGGGTAGGAACTTGGTAGGAATCTGCAGAGATTCTAATTTGGTGAACTTTGTCTCTATAGTGCGACCCTTCCCTGGTGATCCAGTGGTTAAGACTCTGCTTCGTCTGAGGGGTGAGGGTTTGATCCCTGGTCGGGAAATTTAGATCTTACATGCTGCTGTGTGTGGCCAAAAAAAATATTAAGGTATACTTTTAACAAACACCTCACCTCAAGACTCATTGTTAATTTAGACAGTGGGGCATGCTCCAAGGATTGGGCAGTGATGGGATACGATCAGATCAGATCAGGATATCAGTAAGATGACTGAAGAGAGGAGATACAGGATGACTCCTCAGGGAGCTGTGAGAGAATTCCAGGCAAGTGATTCTGGTCTGAAGTAAGTCAAGGGCACTGGGGATGGAGGGCAGGCACAGGACCTTGGACAGACTTGGGAGGTGGTGTTAGCAGGATTTGGTGATTGATTGGATGTGGAGAATGAAGGGAGAGGAAAAAGTCACAGATGACCACCAGGTTTCTGCATTCGTAATCGGTTGGATGGTGGTACAAATAAGGACATATGAGTCACAATCAATTTGGAGAGAAAAGCAATGTGTTCAGTTTGGGTCCTGATACATTTGAGATACCTCTGGGACAGACAGTGCAGACATTCAGTGACTGACTAGATAGTTATCGCTGCCATCAAGAAAAATAATGGGGGATTCCCTGATGGTCCAGTGGTTAGGACTCCACACTTTCACTGCCAAGGGCTGGGGTTCAATCCCTGGTCCAGGAACTAAGATCCCTCGAGTTGCATGGCCAAAAAAAAAAAAGAAAGAAAGATGATGGGCTGGTGATGGAGACCCGAGTGTTGTTGATGAAGAAATGGAAATGAATGAACAAGTTTCCATTTCTTCAACTGTTAACAGTTGAATGGATGCATTCACTCAGGGCCAACTTCTCCATTAGGCCTAGCAGGCTCAGGCCTAATGCCCATAAAAAATGTTTTAATTGCTTTTATTTTATTTTTTTATGGAGAAGTGATTTTAATGTACACATCATAAAATTTCAAAGTTCAGCTAGCCAGAGAGCCTGATTTTGATCTATGCACAGTGCACTGTGCATCTGTTTTACCCATTAATTTGAATGTTTAAAATTGTATCCAACGTGAGGAGAGCAACAGCTTTCTTAGAACAATCAGTTCAGTTCAGTAGCTCAGTCGTGTCTGACTCTTTGCGACCCCATGAATCACAGCACGCCAGGCCTCCCTGTCCATCACCAACTCCCTGAGTTCACTCAAACTCATGTCCATCGAGTCAGTGATGCCATCCAGCCATCTCATTCTCTGTCGTCCCCTTCTCCTCCCGCCCCCAATCCTTCCCAACATCAGAGTCTTTTCCAGTGAGTCAACTCGTCGCATGAGGTGGCCAAAGTATTGGAGTTTCAGCTTTAGCATCAGTCCTTCCAATGATCACCCAGGATCGATATCCTTTAGGATGGACTGGTTGGATCTCCTTGCAGTCCAAGGGACTCTCAAGAGTCTTCTCCAACACCACAGTTCAAAAGCATCAATTCTTCGGCGATCAGCTTTCTTCACAGTCCAACTCTCACATCCATACATGACCACTGGAAAAACCATAGCCTTGACTAGACAGACCTTGGTTGGTAAAGTAATGTCTCTGCTCTTCAATATGCTGTCTAGGTTGGTCGTAACTTTCCTCCCAAGGAGTAAGCATCTTTTAATTTCATGGCTACAATCAGCATCCGCAGTGATTTTGGAGCCCAGAAAAACAAAGTCTGTCACTGTTTCCACTGTTTCCCCATCTATTTCCCATGAAGTGATGGGACCAGATGCCATGATCTTTGTTTTCTGAATGTTGAGCTTCAAGCCAACCTTTTCACTCTCCTCTTTCGCTTTCATCAAGAGGCTTTTGAGTTCCTCTTCACTTTCTGCCATAAGGGTGGTGTCTTCTGCATACCTGAGGTTATTGATATTTCTCCCGGCAATCTTGATTCCAGCTTGTGCTTCTTCCAGCCCAGCGTTCCTCATGATGTACTCTTGGTTGTGGGGTATCTCTTCACGGTTGCTCCAGGAAAGCGCAGCCACTGCACCTTAGCTTGGACGAGGGGTATCTCCTCACGGCCGCCCCTCCTGATCTTGAGCGTGGAGTAGTTCCTCTCGACCCTCCTGTTCCCATGTAGCCAGTGCCACTTGGACGTGGGGTAGCTCCTTTCGCCCGCTGCCCCTGACCTCGGGCATGGGGTAGCTCCTCTCGGCCACCAACCCTGGCCTTGGGCGTGGGGTAGCTCCTCTTGGCCGCCGCCGAGAATCACTTTTATTTCAGAAACCAAATAGATTTACTAATGTGATTTATCCATATAAAAATTCTTTAGGAAGGAGATTTTGCAGGCTCATGGTTTTGGTTGCTATTTATGTAAGGAGCCTGTATTTTAAGTTGATGCTGAAGTAAACACTGGTTGAACATTGCCCTTCAATTTCTAGGAGACCAGTGATGTTGTGATGTCACAGCTACCCTTCCATTGCTAGGAGACCGGTGCCTTTTGGAACCACTGTGATGGTCTAGGGAGTTTCTCTCTGTAGGACAGCCAAGCAGCATTTGAATTTGCAGTGTATAAAATCAGAAAAATGAGAAAAGTATCTGAAGAAAGATTTTTCTGAGATGGCACATATTTCTTCAGAAATTCAAGATGTGCCTCAGAAACCTCCATCAGACCTTTGTATGATTATACATTTGCTGAGGACTCGGTTTTGCGAGCTCTCATCGAAGAATATGCTTTTCAGGCTTTGTCTGAGGAAGTTCTGATGAAAAGGCCCTGTTACACATTTTCTGTCTCTGAAACAGGTGAGCTGAATGATTTTCTTTCACTCACTTTTCCACAAAAATTATGGAATATAGTTGAAAGTGATCAATTTGAATCTATTTGGTGGGATGAGAGTGGCACTGGTATAGTGATCAATGAAGAACTCTTCAAGAAAGAAGTCTTGGAAAGAAAGGCACCTTTCAGAATATTTGAAACCAATAATATGAAAAGTTTAATTCGACAGCTGAACCTTTATGGGTTTAGTAAAAAGCGACAACCTCTTCAAAGATCTGCTTCACTATCTGACTTTAGACAATACCTGCTTCTGCTTAAGACCAAAATTGTTGATCCAAGTGGCAGATGAGGTAAGGTTTCTGTCTCAGGATACCACAGGACTCCGCAGGAGTTCTCCTTTTCTGGGAAGCTCTGAGGAAGATCCCCAGAAGAGGGCATGGCAATCCACTTCAGCGTTCTTGCCTGGAGAATTCAATGGACAGAGGAGCCTGGTGGTCCATGAGGTTGCAAAGAGTCAGACATGAGTGAGTGACTAACGCTTTAATTTGCAGGCATGTTCATTAAGGGTCTTGGGCTGTGGCAGACTCCAAGCTTCAGCTGATTGAAATCTTGGGAGTCAGAACCTTAATTGCTTTTAAAAAGCAAATAAATCTAATAATAATATTGAACCCAGTTTGGATTATTTGCATCTTTATATGCACACAGTCATAAAATATATTTTTAAATATGTTATATAGTCAAAGCTATGGTTTTGCCAGTAGTCATATACGGATGTGAGAGTTGGACCATAAAGAAGACTGAGCACTGAAGAATTGATACTTTCAAACAGCAATGTTGGAGAAGACTCTTGAGAGTCCCTTGGACAGCAAGGAGATCAAGCCAGTGAATCCTAAAGGAAATTAACCCTGAATATTCATTGGAAAGACTGATGCTGAAACTCCAATACTTTGACCACCTGATGTGAAGAGCCGACTCATTGGAAAAGACCCTGATGCTGAGAAAGATTAAAGTCAGGAGGAGAAGGGGACAAAAGAGGATGAGATGGTTGGATGGCATCACCAACTCAATGGACATGAGTTTGAGCAAACTCCAGGAGATAGTGAAGGACAGGAAAGCCTGGTGTGCTGTAGTCCATGGGGTAGAAAAGAGTCAGACATGACTTAGCAATTGAACAGCAAATGGAGGGGGCCCTCTGTAAACAAAAGTGCCTTGGGCCCACTGAAGTCATCATGTGGCCCCAAGTCCACCAGGGAGAGGAGACCTGAGGCCAGGCTGAAGGAACTCTTGGGTTTCCCAGAGATTTCTCCCCTCCCCTGTGAGTGGAGTCCCTTGGGCAGTCTTGTGAAGCTGAGGGACCTTCCTTAGGTTTTTAAATATCTAAGATAAAACACAAGGTTACCAGGGAACCAATTATGTTGAAAAGTGAAGTGAAGTGAAAGTCGCTCAGTCATGTCTAACTCTTTGGGACCCCATGGAGAGTCCATGGAATTCTCCAGGCAAGAATACTGGAGTGGGTAGCCTTTCCCTTCTCTAGGGGATCTTCCCAACCCAGGGATTAAAACAAGGTCTCCTGCATTGGCAGGTGGATTCTTTACCACTGAGCTATCAGGGAAACTCTAAAGAGAGTCATCAAAACATTTTAAGAAGTCAATTTGGGATATGGTCACAAACAGTCAGACACGACTGAGCGACTGAACTGAACTGAATATGTTTGTATGTCTTTACTGAGGCATTGAATAATAAAATTCAGCAGCAAACCTAAAAACTCCCATCATTTCAAAGTAGTAACAAGCATTAACTTTGAAATAACAGCAACAGCTATAGATGTAAAATGCAAATATCCGTAACTTGGGCTTCCCTGGTGGCTCAGAGGTTAAAGCATCTGCCTCCAATGCTGAAGACCTGGGTTCGATCCCTGGGTTGGGAAGATCCCCTGGAGAAGGAAATGGTAATCCACTCCAGTATTCTTGCCTGGAGAATCCCATTGACGGAGAAGCCTGGTAGGCTACAGTCCACGGGGTCGCAAAGAGTCGGACACGACTGAGCGACAGACCGGAACGGAACGTCCTGGTGACAAGGTCACAAGCACCACTGACACGCCTGTGTTTTGTTGCTTACATCCATAACGGAAGGAGAAATGCTGACTCTCATTCAGAAATGGATGAAAATAAAGTGACTTTCTCCCAGTCAAGTTCATGGATGCCTGAATTCTATCCTGAGGGTCTGTAGATTCCAGTTAGGAACTCCTAGTCTACAGGGAGAGATCAGAGGAATATGAACAGATCCAAGAAAAACATGACCCAAATGTGGAGTGTTTAATAAGAGCTACCCTGAAGTGTTAAGACAAAAGGTTGGTATGGGGCTGGGGGTGGGGGTGAGGATGAATAAACTGTCAGCACCTTGAGGACAGAGATTGTATCCTGTGTTACCCAGGAGTTGGAGGATCATGGAGTTATCACAGAAACCTGTGAAATTAACGTAACCCATCATCAGCTACAGACTGAAGAAATGTTGCCTCCTACATACATATTAAATACAAGAGAAGTTTTCAATTATGTAAAAGTGATGCTGCAATAAATAAAATAGAAATCTGTTAAATGTCCTTGAATCCTGGTTTCTTTGAGTCAGTATTTCCTCCACGGGAGTGCTCTAAAATTATATGGAGATCACTGAGCCATCAACTACGCTGTTTCCTCTGCTGAGAGGGCTCTTATCCACTCTCTCCCTTCCTTTGCCAAGACAGCTCTTATTCCTCCTTGGGTCTCAGCTTAAGCATCACTTTCCCAGGGAGGCCTCTGCTGCCCCCTCCAAAAATGAACTCACCACATTACTCATCTCCAGGGTTCCTAGATGGCTAATTAATAGCTCCCATCACATGTGTCTCAAAGAATTAGACATGACTTAGAGACTGTACAACAAATCACATGCATAATTAATTAATTGTCCAATATTTGTCTCCGCTTTCTCCATGAGGATTGGGATTGCACCTGAATTCTCAAACCAGGAATGAATATTTGTCCACTGTATGGTGGGTGAACGGATGGCCCATGGGGGACAGGAACTTAGAGAACAAGGAGTATGTTTAAATATTTTCCTTTTTCCCATTGCCTCATCAGTTTTCACCGATTTTGCCTGCCATTTATATCATAACTCCCCTAGGTTTAATCTCAATTTAACTTTGGAGTTTGAACTCAAAAGACTTCTGTCACTTAAAGTTTACTTCTCAATGGATTTAAGGGGCAAGGGAAAGAGGCAGGAAGTTACTATTCCCATGATAGAAAGAAAAAATGACAGGTGGGTGTTTTGGGAGTAGGGAAAGTTTGAGGAGGCAGAAAATAAATGAAAGAAGGTATCTATCAACTTGGTAGAAATCAGGGAGAACCATCAGCTGCCTCACTCCCCCCAGAAACTGACCAAAGGGGCCTCTGAGGGGAAACTTGCATTTTGCTGCCATCTGGTGGCTGATATTGGAGCAGTCCCCACAGGAAAGAATTCTACCCTACAATTATGAGGTGTCTACTGTGTTCAATACGCCAGGGAATCTATAAGCAATTCCTTACTTTTTTATTCTCCTTTACCAATGACCGAGCATTTTTATAACAGGTAAGAGCAAAATCTGACTCCATGTTGGATCTGTTTCTTTTAGTTTAACCTTTGCTTTTCATTGATGTTATTATAATCACTAAAAGGATGCTGTCTATAGCTGTAAGCATATGTAATGGAACCCTGCCCCCCTGCTTGAATGTTAAACTAAAGAGCCTTTGTTCAGCTCACAGGGAGACATTCTGACCCCTGCTCACCTGTGAATGGCTGCAGTAAAGAAGAAATTAACATATCTCCTCGATGGTGCTGCCAAGCTGGGAGATATTTTGCAAGATTTACAGCCTTTTTGCTTTACATCCTCACCCTCTCCCCCTCTTTATTCTATAAAACAAATTGACATCCAGACCCCATGATGATCTCTAAGGCTCTAGCTCATCATATTCTCTTGCGCTCAGCTTTCCAAATAAAGTCACTATTCCTCATCTCAGCACCCCAATTATTGGCCTGTGGTGTGGTGAGTAGATCCCGCTTGGATTTGGTAACATTTTCACATACAGTATTGCAACTCGTTCTCATAGCAACCCCAAGAAGGAGGCCCTAAGCAAGTGAAATTACTCCCATTCCCACTTTGCAGATGAGGAAACTGAGCCCCAGCCTGCACAGGCCCTTGCAGTTGGTCAAGAGCAGAGTTCAGATGAGCCCAGAACCCATATTATTGACTCTTATTTCACTGACTACAACCACATCAATATTACTTCTGTAGTTCTATTCTGGGTAGAAGACAAAAAATGAAACAACAACCAGAAAAAAAAAAAGAACTAAGTTCCCTTGCAGTGAAAGTGCATAAACCTGGAAAGAGACAGAGAAAAGGAAAATGAACCAAGAAGAGAGAGAAGGAAGAAATGGCATCTCTAAAATTTTTTCCAGCTCTTAATTTATTAATTTCAAGTAATACCCCCAAAGTTTAAGGCCTCAGATCATTGAAAGACAAATAAGAAACAACAAAAAATAACAATACAGTATTGTATAAATGAAAGTTGCTAAGAGAGTAGATCTTAATAGTTCTTATCACAAGAAAAAGAACATAATTATGGGAAGTTATTATTAACTAAATTCATTGTGATATTTATTATTTAAATATCTCAATTAAAAATAATTTAAAATAACTTTAAAAGAATAAAAATGAATCAATTAAGATCTTCCCTTGAAGTCTGGCATTAGAAGGAATCCTGAAAGTCACATAAATTACTCTTCCTTGCAAAGCACGTGTTCTCTGCACAGTATCCTCCAACCTTACTGTGCATGCAGACTCCCTGGGGATTTTGCTAAAATGAAGCTTCTGAGGCAGTGGGTCTGGGATAGGGCCTGAGACTATGCCTTTCAAACCGGACCCCAGTTGATGCTTATGCTGCAGGTCTGCAAACTGCTACTTTGAACTGCGAGGATCTAGAGCAAAGGCTGGCAGACTTGCTCTGTGAAGGGAGATATTGGAGGCTTTGCAAGTCATGTAGCCTCTCTTGTAAGTATTCAATCCTGCCATTGCAGATTCTCCATTCTGTACAATAGCACAACCTTAGATAATGCATAAAAATGGGTGTGGCTGCATTCCAAAATAACGCTTTATAAAAACAAAAGGTTTACTGGATTTGGCCTGCTGGCTCTAGTTTGCTCACTCCTGCTCTACATATTTCTATTCCTGGATGAGTTTTATGTATGGATGGAAAATGTGTTGGTGGGGTTATGTGTGGGGTACTGTCCCTGGTGACTCAGCAATAAAGAATCCGCCTGCAATGCAGGAGGCATGGGTTCGATCCCTGGGTTGAGAAGATCCCCTGGAGAAGGAAATGGCAACCTACTCTGGTATTCTTGCCTGGAAAATCCCATGGACAGAGGAGCCTAGCGGGCTAAAGTCCATGGAGTCACAAAAGAGTCGGACACAATTCAGCTACTAAACAACAACAAACAACTGTCCAGCAGTCGAGATTTCAGGTTCTTAAACTCAAGGACTGTCATCACCACTCCTTAAGTTGTTCCTGTTCATTTGAACCTTCATACTGGGTATTGGTCTGACATCAGGTTTCCATATAGGAGTAGAGAATGGAAGGTAATACTACTAACACTTACATAGGGCTTGTTATGCTCCAGACACTGTTCTAAGTTCTTTATGTATATTAACTATTTAACCCTCACAGCAATCTTGTTGCTGCTGCTGCTGCTAAGTCACTTCAGTCGTGTCCAACTCTGTGTGACGCCATAGACGGAAGCTCTCCCACCAGGGAGCGCTTCTGTTGCCCACCAGGCTCCCCCGTCCCTGGGATTCTCCAGGCAAGAACACTGGAGTGGGTTCCGTTCCGTCCCATCGCTCAGTCGTGTCCGACTCTATGCGACCCCGTGGACTGTAGCCTACCAGGCTTCTCCGTCCATGGGATTCTCCAGGCAAGAATACTGGAGTGGGTTACCGTTTCCTTCTCCAGGGGATCTTCCCGACCCAGGGATCGAACCCGGCTCTCCAGCATTGGAGGCAGACGCTTTAACCTCTGAGCCACCATCTCCACTTTACAGATGGAAAAACTAAGTTAGGTTAAGTAATTTGTCAGAAGTTGCACCAATAGTAATTAACAGAGTTGAGCTTTGAATTGAGGCAAGCCAATGCCAGACTCCCTACTCTTGTTTTTTTTTAATTGACAGACTTTTTTTAAAGTCTTTATTAAACTTGTTACAATATTGCTTATGTTTTGATTTTTTTTTTGGCTGTGATGCTTGTGGGATCTCAGTTCCCCAACCAGGAATCGAACCCACACTCCCTGCATTAGAAGGCAAAACCTTAACCACTGGACTGCCAGGGAAGTCCTTAGACTCCCTATTCTTTACTGCCTCATTATACTACTTTTGAAGAGAAGCAGCAGGTGGTTTACCATTAGTTTCGATAATTGGGTGGAGGGAGACTGAGGTACATGGAGAAAGATGCAAAATAAAGAAGTTGAAATAGAAATAGAAATGATTTTCTGTTGCCTAATGAGTTTGAGTGTACTCCGGGAGTTGGTGATGGACAGGGAGGCCTGGCGTGCTGTGATTCATGGGGTTGCAGACAGTCGGACACGACTGAGCGACTGAACTGAACTGAACTGAACTGAATTTGCTGTTAGGAGTTTTCTTACGCTTTATTTTGTCATGCATTAAATTCCTTTAATGATGGTATATAGCTATTATTTTCCAAGAGTCGGAATAGAAATGGTCATTTTTACATTCAGCTGTAATCCCAGCTACCCTTCTCTTGCTAACAGGCTTTAAATACATGCTATCCTTACAACAAAGGGTCAGGCAGAGTTTGAGAGAGTGAATTTTCCAAGGAGGTTAGCTGGGTGCTTTGAAAACTTTTACCTGCCATGTTCAATGGCCTCCTCCCAAACTGGGAAAAGAGGACTTTGAGGGCACCTAACTATGCCAAAACTGAAGCTGCAATACTTTGGCCACCTCATGCGACGAGTTGACTCACTGGAAAAGACTCTGATGCTGGGAAAGGTTGGGGGCGGGAGGAGAAGGGGACGACGGAGAATGAGATGGCTGGATGGCATCACCGACTTGATGGACATGAGTTTGAGTGTACTCCGGGAGTTGGTGATGGACAGGGTGGCCTGGCGTGCTGTGATTCATGGGGTCGCGGAGAGTCGGACACAACTGAGCGACTGAACTGAACTGAACTATGCCAGGACCAGCCTTAGAGGGTGCTGTCAAAGTTTTCTGTCAAGGCAAGTCTTCTTGTCGAGACTTCTTTAGATGAAAAAGTAAAAACCAGACCATATCTGTTGGCAAAGATTAGAGATTCTCAACCCTGGCATTATTGAGATTTTGGACCAGATAATTCTTTGTTGTGGGGGAGCTGCTATCTGTGCATTGCAGGATGTCTAGCAGCATCCTGTCCTCCGCATCATGAGAAGCCAGCAGCATCACCCCAGTTTGTGACAATCAAAAATGTCTCTAGGCATTGCCATCATCCCCTGGGAAGTCACAGTCACCCTCAACTGAAAACCACCAGTACAGATCAATGACAGTGTACAATTCAAGAGTGCCCGCCACCATCTGTGTGTGGGAGTATATATTGGCACAAACTTTTTGAAGAGTGATTTTGAAAGTGACTTTGGAAAGCAGTCATTAAAATATTCAAAATATTTGCATTTGGAAGGAAATAGAAAGGATTTACTATTTATAGACCTGGAAATGTAAAAGAGTCATTAGGAATGAAGATTTGACAATCTACAAGATTTTATTTTCCTTGAATGATAGGCACAGATCTGGAGGCTGCCAGCTTCCAAAATTCCCTAAAGCAACTGTATGCATGATAAACCCTTGGATAATTGATTTGAGGTGTGGGCATCTGGCTTAATGTGCTTAGTCTACACATTTCCGCGACTACTGTGATTGGTCCAAAACTGAGCCAAACAGAGTACTTCCTAGGGTGCTCCTTACCAACATGATGGGGCAGCAGGGGGCACAAGGGTTTCTCTCTAAGATCACAAAGCAGTAAAGATGGGAGCCCAGCATTCAACAGCCATGCCCCCAGCTAGTGAAGTGACTGTTCTGAGAAAATGAAGCCAATTAAGTTAGAGAGCAGTTGAGGTGAGAGGCACAGACAATGCTAGCGATGTTCTGCTCTCCAGTTTTGGCCATCCCCATGAGAAACTCCAACCAGGACATTCAGGTGATTTCATTACGTGAAACAGCTTATTCAAGCTAATTCATATTGGAGTTTTGTCTCTTGCAACCACTTGGATTTTACTAAGGTATCTTAACAAAGATGTTAAGAGAATCCATACAATGACCAGAAACATGTATAAAATGTTGACTCATAAATCTCTTAAGGCAAAAAAAATCCCTGTGCAAATCAGATAGGTGCACATGCACCTATTTTGTAAATTCTGGCATGGCTCTAGAAAATTCTCAGCAGATATAGCTGCTTCTTTTCACATACAGATAATCACAATGGCTTCCATTGGTTCAAAGGATTTATACTTCCCACGGCTTTGACATTCATTATCTCCTTTGCCTTCCACAATAATGCAATCAGACGGGGAAGGAGATTTTAGCATTCCTGTTTCCAGGTGAGAAAATGGAGACACCGTGTGGCTAAATGACTTTTTTATATAATGTAGGGGTTTGGAACAAGATCAGCTCTTCTTAAATTCAATCAGTCACGAACTGTGTCATGACTGATTTGATGCTAATGGTTGAAGTACCAGAGCTGGAGAATGATTCATCTTTTTTAAAATAACACATTATCCCTGTGACAACCTAATTCTCACCAGCATTCAATATGCTTTCCCAAGTAGGAGAAAAGCAATGGAGTTACACCTGGCATATTGGGAATTCCCATGGGAGTGTTATTCATGTGAATAACCAACCACGTTCTTTGCAACAGAAAAAAACAAGGTTGAGAGTCAGTGGCTTAGCCAGGCCTGAAAGTTGTTTCCAGCTCTAAAACAGGATGATTCACCTAAAATAAATGAGTTAATAGTACTTGAGATTAAAAAAAAAACCACTTTTCCTTGCCCATGGATCTTAATCCACAACTTAGCAACTGAACAGCATTTCAAAGAGTAGTAGGTTGATCATAAAATGTATCATCCAAACCAGGGTAGTTTTAAGAGACAAAGGAGCATCTATGGAATGGAACATCAGGGCAATAGATTAAACAGGAATTGCATTGAACAAACCAGAACTTGAATCACTCTAACTATATGCAACTCAAGACAAGTACATTTATATAACTGGAAACCACAAGACATGGCCCAAGGGATATCACTCTGAAGGTGAGTTGGATGTGTCTTGGTTTCAGTTCCCCCCAAAAGCAGACTTTAAAGAAAGCATTTTTTGGTGTGAGTAGTTTACTGAGGAAGTTCAGTAGAGTGGGGAAGTGAGACAAGGGAAGAAAGACAGCCAATAAGACTGTGCTGGACTTCCCTGGCTGTGCAGTGGTTAAGACTCCCAGCTTCCAATGCTGGGGACATGGATTCAATCCCTGGTCAGGGAACCAAGATCCCACATGTCATGCTGCTGCTGCTGCTGCTAAGTCGCTTCAGTCGTGTCCGACTCTGTGCGACCCCACAGACGGCAGCCCACCAGGCTCCCCCGTCCCTGGGATTCTCCAGGCAAGAACCCTGGAGTGGGTTGCCATTTCCTTCTCCTCACATGCCATGAGGTGCAGCCAAATAATAATTTAAAAAAAAATTTTAATGCCACATGGGAAGACATTTAAAAAAGACTGTGTTCTCAAGCCAGCAACTGCTGTAGCCAACTGGAATGGGACCCCCTGAGGCAGTCAGAGAGATGTGCCACCCACATTTCCCCTCAAGGAAGGACTTGCTGTCCAGCTGCAGGCAGTGGTGTCTGCAGACCCCACCCCACCCCCACCCTGGCCCCACTCTTCAGGATCTGCCTTAGGATCAAAGAGCTGCCTCACTCAAGGTCATGCCCTCCCCAGAGAAGCCTGTACTGTTGATCAAGCAAGGCAAAGCTAGAAAGGCTACCCATTTCCTCCAGCTGTGGGACACTCTGATGGGCAGTCCTCACTCCAGAGTTTCCCTTGGATTGGCCAAGTGTAGGTCCAGCTGGTGTTGCAACCAGACTTTTCCTTTCCTTTCAGAAGGGTTGATCCCTAATAAGCATTTTGTATCCCAAGCCACATATAAGCATCTGCTTCCAGAGAAGCTAGCCCCAGACCATCCCTCTGGGGAAACTCAGTGTATTGATTATGTTTTTTATTTTCTGTATCTTATGATATTTTGACACTTTGGGGGACCTTTCAGACTTGAGTAAAAACTGCACCTACAGGGCCATCTAGTTCCTAAGGGTGGTGGACTGTTTGCCTGGAACATGTCTAGTCATGAGCAGACCCCTTGATCTGGTGCCATGTCCCCATCCATCTATTTATCTAACTCAAACACCAAGCCAATATTTCCTCTGCCCTAATCACCCCAGAATCAGATGCCTATGCCCCAGAGCCTACTTGAATTATTCATAGGTGCCCATCCTAAACTATTTACAGTCTCTTTTTTTGCAGAAGCTTAGGCTTTCCCCCTATTACTGATTCTGTTTCTTGATCAAAATCTGATGCCTCCCTCATGACCCTGAGTGGCATGCTATGTCCCTGTCTCTTGGGAATGTAAGTAATAAACAGTTGTTCAATGGCCTTGGATTCGTCATGTCATCACTCAAACAGAGAATGCCTATACCACATTTATTTATAACTGCCCAAATCTGAAAGCAACCAAGATGTCCTTCAAAAGGTGAACAAGCAAATGAAAACAGCCATTCTGAAAAGACTAAATACTGTATGATTCCAACTACATGACTTTCTGGAAAAGACAAAACTATAGTCAAAAGTAAAAGAGGATGCTAATAAAAAGAGACAGGAAGAGATGGATGGTTTCCACACTTTGGGGAAGGGAGAGAGAGATGAATATGTAAAGCATAGAGGATCTTCAGGGCAGTGAAGCTACTTTGTATGACACTATGATGATAGATATAGGACATTACATATTTTGTCAAAGCACACACCACTGTACAGAGCTTCCCAAGTAGGTTCATAATCCCTGGGTCAGGAACAACCCCTGAAGGAGGAAATGGCAACGCATTTCAGTATTCTTGCTGGGATAATCCCATAGACAGAGGAGCCTGGTGGGCTACAGTCCATGGGATCACAAAGAGTCGAACACAACTGAGCAACAAAGCATAGGTGCACACATGCACACATACCACAGTACAGCATCAAGAATGGACCCTAATGTAAAACAGGAACTTTGGTTAATAATTACATGTCAACATTGCTTCACTGATTGTAACAAATATATCATACTAATGTAGATTTTACTAAAAATGGTACTAAGAGGGCAGAAGAAAAGAGTATATGGCAGCTCTACTCTCTGCTCAATTTTCTGGAAACCTAAAGCTGTTATAAAACCAAGCCAAAACAAACAAAAAAAAAACTATGTGAAAGAAGAAAGATAGGGAGGGAAATGGATGGATGCTCCAGATAGATATACCTGGGCTCAGCCAGGACAGGGTGAAATTTAAACTTTTCAAAAAATAATAGATATAAGCCACAAGATACCACTTCACACCCATTAGAGTGGCTATAGTTAAACACACACAGAATAACAAGTGTTAGTGAGGAAGTGGAGAAACTGGAACTCTCGTATATTGCCAGTGGAACATAAAATGGTGTAACCACTTTGGAAAACAGGTGACTCTCATATGACCTAGCAATTCCACTCCTGGGTATAAACCCAAAGGGACTAAATATGAGGACTTGAGCTGAGTATGCCAGTGTTCACTGCAATATTATCACAGTAGCCAAAAAGTAGAAACAGCTAAATGTCTGTTCCTGGATAAATGGATAAACAGAATGTGGTGTATCCATATACCAATGGAATGTTCTTCAGCCAATGATACATGTTATAACGTGGATGAAATTTAAAATCATCCTGGTAAGTGAAAGCAGCCAGATGGGAAAGGTCACACATACAGTATGACTCTCTTTATATGAAATATCGAGAATATGTAAATCCATTGAGACAGAAAGTAGATTAGTGGTTGCCAGAAGCTGGGAAGAGTTAGACTGTGAAAAAAGCTGATCGCCGAAGAATTGATGCTTTTGAACCGTGGTGTTGGAGAAGACTATTGAGAGTCCCTTGGGCTGCAAGGAGATCCAACCAGTCCATTCTTAAAGGAGATCAGTCCTGGGTGTTCATAGGAAGGACTGATGCTATAGCTGAAACTCCAATACTTTGACCACCTCATGCGAAGAGTTGACTCACTGGAAAAGACTCTGATGCTGGGAGGGATTGGGAGCAGGAAGAGAAGGGGACGACAGAGAATGAGATGGCTGGATGGCATCACCGACTCGATGGACATGAGTTTGCGTGAACTCAGGGAGTTGGTGATGGACAGGGAAGCCTGGCGTGCTGTGATTCACAGGGTCACAAAGAGTCAGACAAGACTGAGTGACTGAACTGAACTGAACTGAACTGAACTGAACTAAAGGATATAGGGTTCTTTCTGGGGTGAAGGAATAGTTCTGGAGTTAGATAGTGGTGTTGGTTTCATAACACAGTGAACGTACTGAACACCACTGGATGGTTCACTTTATAAAGGATGAATTTTATGTTATGCAAATTTTATCTTAATTTAAACACACATAAATAACACAAGTGCCAAACTATTTCTCGCTCCTCCTTTGCTAAGATCTACATGAAAACAGAACTTCCTAGAAGTAACCTACTTATGGCTAATGCTGAGTGGCAAGAATTTTTCTTTCAAAGGCTAGATTTTTTCATTTCTAGTTACTGCTTTATTAAGTAAACCTATTGGGCTTGCCACTTAAGGGTAAAATATTACAACAACAAAAGAAAACTCAAAAACCCAGATACCTTCATGCCTGTGACCCACCACCTAAACAATAATGTCGTTCTGATTCATGGGATGTAAGGCAGTCACTCAATTTCCAGCATCTGAGATTCCTGGGGAACCCATTTTCCAACAGTGCTGGTAATTCTTTTCTCCATAGGGGTGTTATTGAGAACAGTTTTCCAGGACACCTACAAGCAAAGATTAGGCTTATAAACAGGCTGCATTTGAACTACCATTGGGTGTTCTGAGAGGCACGTAGCCTGCGGGGTATACATTTTAAAAATGCCGTCTCTGGAGCTATCTTTAGTCTTTGCCTCTCAGCTGGTGCTTGTGAAAATAAATACATCGACAAGACAGTGGTTTCAGGAGCAACTTTGCGAAACACAATTGCAGTGTGGTGGTAGATCTCTTCGTGATCTACAGGAACTCTTATGAATGGAGGTCCTATGAGTTTCGTTCTTTCATTTAACAAATATTTACTGAGCACCGTCTATGGGGTCACACAGAGTGGGACACGACTGAAGTGACTTAGCAGCAGCAGCTATTAATATGTGCAGGCACTGTTCTAAGCACTGGGTTCAAGTAAGGTGGGTCCAGAGAGTCCTCTGCCTCTGTACCTGCTTCTAGTCACAGAGCTGGTTTATAAACCAACTGTATATCTCTGCATATCTTTGTTCTGTATCATTCTACAGAGCAATAATCAAATGCCTTCAATGTGCCCAGCACAGTGCTAGAAGCAAGTGAACCAGGCTCTGGTCCAAGAAGTTCACAGAAAGGGAAAAAAAAAAAAATTGGTCAATAAATAAAGGAAAAATGTTAAAACTTGCTAGTGTTTATTTATTTATGGGTTGCTGTGTTCCAAAAAAAGATTCAAGGCTGCTCACAAGGATACATAAAACCCAGCCAGATTGCATAAATTTTAAATAGGAGAGAAGGGAGAAAAAGAAAAACAAGAATGAGGAATGAAATATGGGGCCAGAAATGAGACAAACACAAAGATAAATATGAGAACTTCCTCTGTGCTTGACGCCTGGCTGTAGTCCCTTGTGTGGTAGATGCTGCCGGGGCCCTGCCCAGAGTCCCTCAATACTCCGCTCTGTACACACAAGGGTGCTCACTGCTACACTTGTGACTTTCTGAATAAGGGCTTTGTTCTGGCTGTGGAAGACACCTGGCCAGCAAGCAGGATGGCCTGGAAGTCCCAAAGAGTTTGTGTCTCTAGAAACAGCCCCACCCAGTGATGGACGGGAGTTGGTAGGTGAATATCCCAGCTTCCTCTCCTTCCACTGAGATAATGTGAGGCATGTTCTCCGCAGCCTCCAGTGCCGCCTGGGGATGCTGCGATCCAGTTGCCCATAGCAATAACTCACTTGCCACATTCCCTTTATTGGCCATCTTCCTTTCTGTGTCTCCCTTTCCCTCTCCCCAAGCTGTTATTTCCTGGGATCATCTCCTAAATAAATTACCTGCCCTTGAATCCTTGTCTCAGAATGAACTTCTTGGGGAACCCAACTGATGATAACTCACCAGATCCTCATCTGCTATTTTTTGTAGAACTCCAGGTTCCTGCAAGTATCTCTCCCAGAATCTCCTGGGATGCCCAGGAAGGAATTGCACATGCTCAGAAACAAGTCTAGTCAGCTAAACTACCATGTTTGTAAATTTTTCCTCTTTTTCTACTTTTCTGGACACCTCTGCGTCCTAGGCATGTTGATATTTCTGCTGCTTGTGACTACCTCGTTTGACTGCCACTTTATCCAAGAGTCATCTCCACTTTGCATCACTGGGCACCTTTTGTACCAGCCACTGCTGCCTCCTATTGGGTACCAACTAACACTAGGGTACCGACTAAGGTACCAGGGGCCAAAGTAGTTTGGTGTCCAATGGTGATGTTCAGTAGAGGAGAATGCCTCCCCGCCATGCTATGTTCATCATGGTGGATGAGATGCCAGAACAAAATCATTTGAGAGCCAAAAAGAGGTTTTCATTAAACAGTCTCCTCAGTTTTTACTTATAGTCATAGCCACATAAAACTCAGGCATGGTAAGTCCATAAGGACTGGTCGTTAGAACAAATCTGAGTGAAACGTACACCACTATCCTCAAAAATCACCCATCCAAACCCTAGCCAAATATAAACCTTGTTTTGAGGCTATCTTGTTTGATCTTGTCTTCCCTCTTGATGAGTTATCTCCTGGGAAGTCCTTGGGCCCTTGGTGCAAATAAGATACATGCAAAATGTACGAGGTGTCTTGGTATCTGGAATTAACTAAAATATTACTGAATATTGGAGAACATTGACTCAAACCAATCAGTTCTTAGTTCTTCTTTCTGGCAGTTGTAGAACAGAGTCACCTATTTATTGAAGCTACTACAGGATCATTTGTGTATATATATATATTTTAGCATCTGGTTACTCATGCGCTCTGAAACCATCATTGGCTCCCCATTACCCTTAAAATGTAGACTTCTTAACATGACCTGTTGGCTCCTGTTGGCTCCTGTTTGCCAACTCCACCTCCTATCTGTTTCCCTTTTGCATACCACATCCTAGTCATGTGACTTCCATTCTGTTGTTCCTCAGACACATCAAACTGTCAACTCAAGTCCTTTGCATCTGCTGTGCCTTCTGTCTGGACTGCTCTTCCCGTGGCTCTTTGTATGGCTGGCTCCTTTTTCTTCAAATGTCGATTCAGATGTCACCTTCTCAGAGACTGCCAGTTAGTTCAGTTCAGTTCAGTCGCTCAGTCGTGTCCGACTCTCCGCGACCCCAGTTACCTTACCTAAATTAGAGGCACCATACACACACTCCCCACCATTTTATAAAATTACTCTTTACCAAATCATTATATTAATTTTTTTATAGAACTTGTCAGAATCTATGATTGTCTTATTCAATGGTTTTCTGTCTCCTTTCACTGAAATATAACCTCCATGAGGACAGGCACCTTGTTTGGCTTTTTCTCCTAAATACTCAATACCAACCACAGTGCACCCAATATTCACCCAATATGTTGATGAGTGAATGTATGTAAATAAATGCTCATTTTCTGTTCTCAATAGCAGAAAGGTACATACTTTGGGTTTATCCAAAATTAATGGCACATCATTAAAGTATGACTTAAAAAGCAGGAAGGCCAGCAAGCATCCCTTACTTTCCCTCAAGACATTTCCTAGTGACTCTGATTCTGTATGAGCATCAGTATCTGGCAGGAGAGAAGGAAATCTTCATCAAACTCCCACAATTAAACCCATAACCAGTTTCTGGTCCCAGTTAATGTCTAAGGAAAGATCAATAAAATTGATAAGCATTACTTTTAACTAAATTTTTCACACAACCTCAAAAAAAAAAATATATATATATATATATATATATATATATAAAAGTTCATGGTAGGTGCTCAAAAATAAAAACAAACAATTGAAATTAATTTTAGCAGTATATTTTATTAAATTTAATGTTTCCAAAATGGTATCATTTAGACATATAATGAGTATTTTTTAAAAAGGTAAAGCAGATCTTTTACATCCTTGTTTTTCCTACTAAGACTTTGAAATCTGCTGTAAATATAATTTCATACTTACAGCATATCTCAGTTGGGATGATAAATTTGAATTGCAAATTATGGCTCTGGATTTAGATTTCAAAAGTTTACAGCTGAAAAAATAGACTCATATACCCAAGGAAGTCCAAACATACTTAAGAGTTTTTCCAATAATGGAGTCAAGAATCAGTTTTAAAAGTTAACATGAAGATTGATGACTTTATGCTAAGTAAAAGAAACCAGACACAAAAGGTCACATATTATATGATTATTAAATCCATAGAGACAGAAAAACTAGTGGTTGCCAGGGGCTTGGGGGAGGGGAGAGTGAGGGTAATTTCTTAATAGGCACAGGGGTCTTCTGTGGGGTGATAAAAATGTTTTGCAATTAGATAGAGATGGTTGTTACACAACACTGTGAATGTACTAAATGCCATGGAATTGTTCATTTTAAGATGTTTAATTTTGCATTGAGTTTCACCTTGATTTTTAAAAACTGAAATTAATCAAGCTTGATTCAAGTTACAACTTCAGTTCCTCCATCATACTAACATGTACATCACAATCCATGGACTCAACAGCCCTAGACCACGACACTGTCCAACACACGACCAAACTACTCCTTTGCAGAGGCCTGAGCTTAAATCATTTATTTCTGTTTTTACAGGACACAGCTCCCCTGCACTTAGCGAAAGCTTTCAAGGTGAAGTCTCCCAGTTTATTTAAACACCACCTGGCAGCCACTGAAGTGTCACGTTTCTATTTCATGAGAGCCAGCCATGAATCTGATTGCTACTGTTCCACATGATTAGCACGTTTGGGGTGACAGATCGTTAAGGGCTGTCACCTTTTTGAGCATGTTGTGATTCTTTCATAGTTTTCCTGAAGGGCACCAGGCAGCATTCAGAAGCTTGTGGTCTGTGATAATGGTTTCCAGCAGCCCTTGCCTCCAGGGAGCTAGAGGGGAGCAAGGAGGAGATGAGTCACAAGACAGCAGGCACTGTGCTGCTCATGACACACGTGAAAGGGACAGTTTAAATGATTAAAGGCGTAAAACCTTCAGAAACCTGAGGATGACTCATAAGACTCTGAAGGATCTGATGAGTTCACCTTGTCCATCCCAAATGAATACAAGCAACTTGCTCTTTTCTTTCGACTCCCCGGAGGTCCACAACCATTCCTGTTTTCTCATTGTGCTCATTTCTCATACCGCTCTGGTACTAAGATGTGTTCCTCTAAGTCTTTCTTATCAAAATCTCTCCCATTAGTTTATCATTTAAGCCTCCCAGTTAAGCCTGATATCATTCAGTGATGGCTGTTTCCTGAATACTAGGACCTTTACCTGGAACTATCTCCTTAATATTTTCTCTCTTTTTTTAAAAGTATTTTTATTTATTTATTTAGCCTCACTGTGTGGCATGCAGAATCTTAGTTCCCCGAACAGGGATTGAACCCATGCCCCCGGCATTGCAAGGTGGGTTCTTAACCACTGGATCACCAGGGAAATTCTGTGTTTTCTCACTTTTGATGCTTCTATATTCTAGTGTGATTATTCAGGTTTTAGATTGCCTGGACTTTTTCTTCTCTCTCTGTCTTCTTGCTGCCCAGTACATTTTTCTTTCTTTCTTCCTCCTTTATTGTACTGAAGAGAAAAGTAAATAAAATTTCACTGATCAGTTTTTCTTGACCAGTCCAGCAGTGGAAATATATTCGAATTCTATCTTTCTAATACTAAGTGACAGCTATCACCATAAATCTATGCCTCTCATTTATTTCAAACACTGGCCTCTTATTTATTTATATATATATAAAAATAATTTATTTATAAGACTGTGGTTAGTTTCTTTCAACAGCAACAACAGCAACAATAAAATATATGCCATGGTGACACTTTCAGTCATACTGCTGATAAAAGTGGTAGCTTTCATGGATGTCTCAGAAGAAATGACAGATATTCCCTCAAAGATTTGCTGTCCATTATACCCCTTCCAAGGTTAAACTTGGTTGAATGCAATGTCCTGTTCACAAAATTTTGATTGCAGTGAATGGAAGTGTCCTATGATTAGCATAAACAAAAATAAAAACAGGGGTGAGAGAGAAGAGGAAGTTAATGAAAGGAGGCTGGGGATATTTTGTGGCATCAAAATAGGAGCTGAACATGCGACTTCCTTGGTGGTTCAGTGGTTAAGAATCTGCATTCTATTGCATGGGGTGTGGTTTCAATCCCTGATCAGGGAACTAAGATCCCACATTGCCAAGGGGCAACTAAGCCTGTGAGCTGCAATGAAGACCCAGCACAGCCAACAAAAAAAGAAAAGATAATGGCAAAACTATTTTTTAAAAAGTACTAAACACCTAAGTCTTAGAAAAAGAAGAAACTAAGGATGAGTTTTGAGAATTCAGTAGCAGTTCACAAACTTTTTCTCCAGAGCACTGCCATCAACATCACTTTGTTCCAGGTCTCCTCCTACTTCTTTCTTTTCTCTTTCCAATTTCAGGTTCTTGGGAGAGAGCCCAGGGTGGGTCAGGTGACCTTCAAAATACTTGGTGCAAGTGAAAGATGAAACTAATGTTTAAAAGGATGAGCTCAAATGAGACAACACACATAAGGCGAATTATGTTTTCCAAAGATGACCAGAGCCATGTCTCCCATCCCACACACTCTTCTGCAATGTGACCTGTCACTCCCTCATCAAGAGGTGTTTGAATCTGGGTTGTCTTAATGGTTCACCTGTAACCAATGCAAAAATACAACAACGGTGACAAACATGACAACACTCCTTGTGCCCCATCATTAGTGTTGACAGACACAATACAGGACACATGATTAGCTTTGAATTGAAGGTACCCAACAAATAATTTTCAGATAAACACTGAATATGCGCAAATGGAACATACTTACACTATTAACAAATATGGTTGTTTATCTGAAGTTCAAAATTAACTGGGATTGCTGCTGCTACTGCTGCTAAGTCACTTCAGTCGTGTCCGACTCTGTGTGACCCCATAGACGGAAGCCCACCAGGCTCCCCCGTCGCTGGGATTCTCCAGGCAAGAACACTGGAGTGGGTTGCCATTTCCTTCTCCAATGTGTGAAAGTGGAAAGTGAAAAGTGAAAGTGAAGTCACTCAGTCGTGTCCGACCCTTAGCGACCCCACGGACTGCAGCCTACCAGGCTCCTCCATCCATGGGATTTTCTAGGCAAGAGTACTGGAGTGGCTTGCCATTGCCTATGTGCTAATTCTGGCAATCTTATCCAGTTTCTATTCTCCCTTTTAGAAATAAGAACACCCCACCCCAGCAGTTTTAGCCCAGCTAGAGACTGTTTCCATGCCTACCTTGCGCTAGGAGTGGTCATATGAGTGGTTCTTGTCAGTAAAATGAATGGAAGTAAAAATGTGCCACTTCAGCCCACAAACTTTCTCCCTTTCCCTCTTTCTCATAGGCTCAAATGCAGTGCTGGAGAGTTGGCTTGTACTGTGTAGATAAAGATAGTAACCAGCTGGTACGGCAGAGCAACAACACAGAAGGAACCTGGGGCCCCTTTCAGTGTCTTGGAGCAGAGCTGCCTGATCTCCTTAGACCAGCTCCCACCTAAGGCTTCCCAGGTGGTGCTAGTGGAGACATAAGAGATGTAGGTTCAGTCCCTGGCTTGGGAAGATCCCCTAGAGGATGGCATGGCAACTCACTCCAGGGCTCTTGCCTGGAGAACCCCATGGATAAAGGACCCTGGTGGGCTACATTCCATAGGGTTGCAAAGAATCAGACATGACTGAAGTGGCTGAGCACAGCACAGCATAACTCCTACCTGTGGACAAGAGCATGAGAAAGAAGGAAAAGTCTAACTTGATCAAACTCCTGTATTTTGGGAGTACAATAGCTCATTCATGAAATAATAGAGCTGGGATTACTGCACTGGATCTGAAGGACTTTCCAGTTTCTGCCTGCAATCTAATCACTGGGAAACCTGACAAGATCCAGTTTCCATACATTTAGGAAGGCTGCTGCTGCTGCTAAGTTACTTCAGTCGTGTCCGACTCTGTGCGACCCCATAGACGGCAGCCTACCAGGCTCCCCCGTCCCTGGGATTCTCCAGGCAAGAACACTGGAGTGGGCTGCCATTTCCTTCTCCTAGTTGTATGCTTTTATCTGGATTCCCATGAGTCCTGGCAGCCTTTTGAGATCTCTGCCTTCCTCATTTCCATTCATATGTTCATAGTAATAAGAGACCATCTGTTTCTTGATACCAAATCTCCTAGGAAAATTTCTCCCCTTTGATTCTGCAATTTTCATTTATTTGTGTCCTTTCTGTCTTCCCTGATAAATGTGGGCTCCATGAGAACAAGGATCCTCATCCCTCTGTCCACTGCTGTTTCCTGAGTACTTAAAGTGGTACCCAGCCCATAGGAGGTGCTCAATAGAAGATGGATGGATAAAAAACTAGACTGTAGTTTATATGAAGGAAGACTTTATGGAATTTTTCCCTCAAGCTCTGAATTCCTTCTGTCTTGACATTCTCTGTGTCACTGTGACGTTTGAGTAGGCCACATTCCCTTTTTTATCTCCAATTGTAGAGGCTTACATCAATAGAAGTGTTAAGTCAGGAGAGAATACCTTTAGGACCTTTCTTTTTAGTGTTTTCTGTGATCCTACGATCTTCTTCCTAAGCACCCAGAGGCCTGATATTATGGACCTTCCCCTTAATCATAATGAAAGATTCCTTTCTTTCATTTCTCTCGAAAAGAGACTGAGACCAGATTAAAGGACTAACATCTTATTTAGGAGGTAAAAACCTACAGAGGTGAAGATGTGGGGAGAAAAGAAAGAGAGAGAGAAGGAGGAGGTGAGGAAAGATGCAAAGCAACGTGATGCAGTTCCACTGTTTGCTTGACAGTCTTTTCAGAGAAGCCACAGGAGAGACCACAGCCAAGAGTGGGTCTGCAAAGGGGAGGAAAGAGATGGGTCATATCTGGTCAGCTCTCTCTCATCTCCCATGTTCTAGTAGTCAAGACCCATCGGTTGGGAAACTAACTTCCTTTCACTTCTTGGTTGTGTCACCTGGTACCTTGCAGTCACCCAGGCTGAAAAATTCCCATGGCATGGTATTGCATCAAGACCAGAAGCAGAAAGACAAGTCAGTGTGGATGGGGAGCTGATCAGGAGAGAAGAAAGAAGATGGTAATTGAGGAATCTGGAAAGTTTTATAAGGTGCAAAGCTGGAGACTTCTCTGGTGGTCCAGTGGCTGAGACGCTGTGCTCCCAGTGCAGGGGCCCCGGGTTCAATTCCTGGACAGGGAACTAGTTTAGTTTCCATGCCAAAACTAAAAAATCCAAACTGCAACTAAGACCAGTGCAGTCAAATAAATAAATAAAAATTTAAAGTATTTTTTAAAAGATAAAGTGTAAATCCCTTGCATAACTCATGTCTACTCATGTCCTTCCATAGGATAATATTGGGCCACCACTGGGTCTGTAAGAACTGCATTGCACTTACTTTCCCAAAGAAGGGGGAAACAAATTCAGTCAGTTATAGAGCTTGTCTCAGGGATGTGGCAGTCACTAATTACAGGAAGGCTAAGACAAAGGCCTCAGTGACACAACCTACAGTCTGTGGTAGAAGGAATAATGCCCCATCTCCCAAAGATATCCATGCCCTAAGCCCTGGAAACTGTCAATATTTATCTTACAAGGCAAAAGAGGTTTTGCATGTGATGAAGTTGAGGACTTGGAGATAGAAAGCACATGGATTATCTAATCACATGAACTCTTAAAATCAGAGAACCTGTCCTAGCTGTGTTTAAAGAGAAACACAACAGCAGAAGGATGAGAGTGATGTTACATTGCTGGCTCTGCAGTGGAGAAAGGGGGCCACCAGCCAAGGAATGTGGGCCATCT